>NC_070548.1:0-1409166 GCF_026873545.1 Fusarium falciforme
AACCCTAACCCTAACCCTAACCCTAACCCTAACCCTAACCCTAACCCTAACCCTAACCCTAACCCTAACCCTAACCCTAACCCTAACCCTAACCCTAACCCTAACCCTAACCCTAACCCTAACCCTAACCCTAACCCTAACCCTAGCGACGCCGCCAGCGCTTGACCCCGTCAGCGTTTACCTCCAGCCCTGCTCAGCGTTTAACCCCGTCAGCGTTTAGCCCCGTCAGCGCTTACCTCCCGCACTGTTTAGCCCCTGACCCCAGTAGCGCTTGCTCTTGTCTTTCTTTCTTACTTACTTAACTAACCACTTACACTAGCGGTTCGCCTCCGCCTGCCTTACACCAACCCTTACGTCAGTGGTTAGCCCCTTCCTTCCCTCTCCCACAGCACTTTTGTCTTCACTCCTTATTTTGTCTTCACTCCTTAACTCCTCTCTTACCCCAGATCTTACCTTACTTCTCTCCCGCCCACTGGCGGTTACTTTTACCTTCCTAACCCTCGCCTCACACCCTCTGTCCTTTTCTCTCCTTACCTACTTAACTAGAACTTACTAGCACTTAGCTTTACCTCTCTAACTCTTCTCTCCTGGACAGTAGCGGTTACCTTCACCTTCCCAACTCTCCTCTCCTAGACAGCAGCGGTTAGTTTTTACTTTCCAACTCTTCCCCCCCGGACAGCAGCGGTTAGTCTTGCTTCTTTAACTCCTTTACCTCGTACCTTCTCACACCCTCTCTTTGTTTCTTTTCCTACTTGTGCTAGACGTCAGGGCCTTTACAACACTAACCTCCTTACCCGTTCTAACCCTAACTCTCCTTTTCCCCCTAACCCTAGCCCGACATTGGGGTAGGGTTAGGGTTAGGGTTAGACTTAGGGTTAAGGCTAGGGCCAAGCTTGGGGTAACGGCTAAGCAGTCCTTGTCTCTCTTTGGTCTAACCCTCTGAAACACCCGCTAGGCTCTTACCTTCCCCGATTAAATGAAAATTTAACGTTTTGCTTTAGGGTTAGGGGTTAGGGTTAGGGCTAAATACCCCCTCTAGTCTCTTTCAGCCAATACTTCCTAGGGGCTACCCTAGGGTTAGGCCTAAGTTGGGGTTTTTTTTTTTTTCTTTCTTAACTAACCCCTTAAAGCCAACTTTTCTAATTACTTCCTAGCTTAAAGCAAAACTAAGGGTTAGGGTTATATACTTTTCCTTAATTTCTCTCATTTTTAACCCTAGGGTTAGGGTTATATACTCTTCCTTATTTTTCTTTTCTTTTATTCTCCGGCTAGGCCTATATACTTCCCCTTTTTTTCTTACCTTAAGGTTAGGGTTATATATATATATATCTTCTATTATCCTAGGGTTATCCTAAGAAGATTTCTTTTTTATTATTAAGACTTTTTATCTTTTTTTCCTTTCTTTTATTTAAATATCTAATACTATTTTACTAATAATAACTAACCTCTTTTTATATTACCCTCCCTTTATCTTATTCTCCCCTCGGTAGTTGCCATTATGGCTGCCTGCTGTGCCGCGTTGACCTGGTCACCTTGCCGTCGTCTTCGTGATACCCTCATGTGCCAGCCCCATCTCGACCTTAGTAACTTTGAGAGCGAAAAGGCGCTTCAGCTTAGTGGTCAGAGCGATCCCTCTGACTAAGGGACAGACCCGGGTTCGAGTCTCGGAAGCGTCTAGCCAGCCTCAAAGAGCTTTTTTTGCTGATTAGAATGATATTATTTTTGCCTACCCTGGACTACTATATCTTTCTCTTTTTCGTCTTTCTTCTACTTCTTTTATTTTTACCTCCTCTTATATTATTTATACCATCTCCTATAAGCATTCTAATTATATAGTTAAAGCCAGCTATTATCACCAAGTCCTATTCGTATGTATAGTTACCGTTAAGTATTATGTGGGTAGTATACCTACTGTGGGAGCCCCCCCCTCTCTCTCTCTCTCTCTCTCATATACTCCTTTGTTTTTTTATTTTTATTTTCCTTCCTATTATTGCCTATCACATCACATTATATATCATTATATATAACTAGTCAAACGTATTACACTATGCGTAAAACATAGTAATTAACTAAGCTCTTGAGTTTGTCTCCACTTGAGCACTAGATCAAAGACGGCCATAGCATTGGTCATCTCTCGCCCGCATACCAACTTGCTATGCTTACGGCCCAGCCAGTCAGCATAGTCATCCCGACCTTTGAAGTCTCGACCGGCAGCCTCCTGGACTTGCGACCATATATCTGCCTCCGTCACGGCGGCCAACGCCATAGGGACTACAGCATGCTTCCACCGACATGATGCTCCTTTGGTCTCGTAACCGTCCCGACAGAGCTCCTGCGATACGTGACAGTAGAAGCAGCTCAAGAAACGTGCCTGTGGATCCTTCTTGTAGTTGACCAGACCCTGAAAGATCATGCAGCTGGAGAAGGACAGATCCTTCTCTGCTGTGGCACCACAGGTACCCCACTGGTGCCCGGCCTCCTTGACGCCATCGAACATCCAGCAGATGCGGCAGCCCATCTTGCCAAGCTCCTCTATCTCCTCCAAGGCGGCCTCGAAACGTTCTAGAGCGAGGGCATCGCGCCTGCCGCGGGCATGTGATGCTATGATACCCTGCGAGGATAGCTCACTCTTCCACAACAGCTCATCGCGGCGGCAATTATCGCATCGGACGGCATCGAGATCTCCACAGTCCCGTAGGTCACCGTCCAAGCATTGGCCAAGGAGGCGGCGACGGCAACCTTGTGTCCGGATCAGACTGCGTACCTCGCGCGTGCTCAAGTCTAGGTAGCTGTCGCGGATATGGTCCTCAACCGGCCAGTCCTTCTCCTCGACGACTATCTCTGCGGTGACGGGCTCCCCAGCTCGCCCGCCCCGCCCCGCCTCCTGGGCGTAGTCGATGATGCTGAATGGGGCCTCGAGATGGATGACATGGACGATGCCTGCAACATCAAGGCCCGTGCCTAGAGCCGCGGTAGCCACGATGTAGGGTGTTTCGCCGTTGACCCATGCCTGGAAGCCCTGCTCGCGCTGGGCAAGGAACTGCGCATCGCTATCATCGCGCTGAGCGTGATAGTAATGGCAACCAAGCTGCCGGGCAAGCGCTCTACACTTCGCGTGGCTGGTGCAGTATATGACCCCCTTCTCCCCGGTGCTAGACGTGGGAGCCGGGCGTCCACCAGCCTCTTCACCTCCATGACGCCCCGTCCGTTACGGACGCGAAGGACGGAGTACCGCACGTTCAGCCGATGGCTCGAAGCCCGTATGTAGAGCGGAGCCTGGAGCTGCATGGCTTCTTCGAAGTCGCGTTGACGGAGCGGCGGCAGGGTCCCAGTGAGGAATACGAAGGGACACCCCAAGCTCCGCAGGAGAACGAGGCACCGGAGCTTCGCGCGGTAGGTTTCGGCGGCAGTGAATGACAGATGGCACTCGTCAATGACCACTCGGTCCAGCCTTCCCCTGACACTCAGATCAGCGGCCCACTGCAGGAAGTCATCGGTGACAGCCGCCTCGGCCGAGACCAGCGTAACCCTGGGCCAAGATTCACGCGCCTCGGGCCAGGACTTGCAGTCTAGGCCGGCATCGACGCAGCGTGTGACTAGCTGCCTCTTCAACTCGGCGAACGGAGCCACCACGATGGTCACGCCTGCACCTGCCAGCATAGCCGGGACCATGAAGACCAAGCTCTTCCCGCCGCCCGTTGGCAGCACGGCAACCAGCGGGCTCTGCTTCGCCGCGGCCAACCTGACGGCCTCTTCTTGCTGGGGTGACCGAAACTGGGCAGCGTCATCACGCAGGACAGCCCGGAGTGCCCGCAGGATCATGTCGTCCTTCTTCTTGTCCCCCACTGCTGCTGTCATACCTGCCCTTAGCTTCTCGAGCGAGGCGATCTTGGCCCGCTTCCGGGGAGGGTGGCACTTCTTCTCCTCGCCGCCAGACTCGGCCGCACCCTTGCGCTTCGAGGACGAAGTTGACGGCGGCGGCTCCAAGGCCGATTGCTGCTGCGCGTCGCAGCCGAGGAACTTGTGCCAACGACGGCTCACCTGCCCGAATATGTCCAGAGACTCGGCCGTCAAGCGCTTCAGCACATCGATCGTGACACCGTAGTTGGCGGCTGTCTGGCCGGTGTGACAGGCAGCCAGATCGTCCGGCGCCTCGTACTGCTCCGACTCGTCATCGTCGTCGCCGTCCTCAAAGTCTGCCCGAGCGGCCCCCCGGTCGCGAGCGTGCTTCTTGCTGATGGCGATGGCGATGTGGCGCCAGTCTTGGAGCGTGATCCTGCGGCCGATATAGTGGGAGGTCCACTTCCCCATGGCCCCAGACATACGACTGCTCTCCCATGGCCCCGTCTCGTTATGCCAGATGAAGTCGCTCGGCGGTGCCATCTTGCCATATAGCTCCCATCTGTCCGCCTCCCAGCGATCCGTCAGCGGTCGGATGTAGACCATGTACATCACGAGCAGCTGCCCGATCCTCTCCGGCAGGAAGCGGGGGATCACCTTCGGCGAGTCGAAGTGGGCCAGAGACTTGTGGTACTGGGT
This sequence comes from Fusarium falciforme, assembly GCF_026873545.1. Taxonomy (NCBI): domain Eukaryota; kingdom Fungi; phylum Ascomycota; class Sordariomycetes; order Hypocreales; family Nectriaceae; genus Fusarium; species Fusarium falciforme. The sequence goes on from NC_070548.1 coordinate 4,540, forward strand.
GACGAGCACAACATCGCCGTCGATGACAAAGACGTTGCGGTCCCTGTTGATGCCGTTGACCAGGCGCAGGCCCGTGATCTCTTCCCCTCGGCTGGGCTGGCCGCCGGTGATGTGGGAGAGGAGCAGCAGAAACTCCTCGAACTTCTTCACCAGCTTCAGGTACTTCCTGATGCCCGCCCACTTCCACTCGCCCGCTCGATCTAGGAACTCTGTCTTCCGCGAGCCCATGACGAGGTCCTCGAGCATCTCGACCTCCTTGCCAGCGAGGTCGTTGGTATGGATGAAGGACCGGCCTCGTCTTGTATGGGTGAGGTCATCCTCAATGCCGGCCAGAGGAAGGATGAAACGCTCGTCGTCGCCCTCCTTGAACATCAACTGACCCCACAGCAGGTCCTCGGCGTCTTTCGTCATCCTAGCCACCATGTGACGAATCTTCTCCATCAGGATCGGCTTGCCCATGAAGTACATCATCTCGCCGTCCTTGCTCCAGGACACCATCAGCCGGCTACCAGTCTCCTGCGCGATCTTCCTTCCGTATAACAGCAAGCTGAGCGTATAGCCCATGGGAGAGTATGTCGCCTTGCAAAGCCAGGCGTCTCGAACCTGGGCGAACCGTTGCGCGAGGTCCGTCATCCCGGCCCGCTCCCGGGTGGGTATAGCCCACTCTCCCAGCAGCGCCCGCCCCGTGAAGACGAGTCCCGCAAGCACGTAGGTGAATAGGTGGGCAGGTCGGAGCTGCCCCGTCTCGCCGTCGATTCCCAGCACCCCGACGAAGTGCCACAGCGGGCTCGCAAAAGGGTCCCCGTCGAGCCGCTGCATCCAGAAGTCCGCCAGAATCTGCAATATCTCTTCCTGCAGCCCCTCGCCCGACTGTTCCTCGTCCTGCAGATGCGCCCAGAGCAGCTCGAGGCTGGCCCTCTGTGCAGGCGTGAAGCGAAAGCCGTGTTCGGCAAACAGCGCATCCTCCTCCAGCGACAGCACGTTGAGGCAATAGCATAAGAACCGCTTCACATATACCAGGTAGCGATCCATGCTGGTCTTCTCCTGCAGCGGCCCAAACGGTCGGCTGTGGGCATCGTGAGGGTGGGGGCTGGCCAGGAGCAGGCGGGTCATCAGGGGCATGCTCTTTAACCCGCCGATGCAGCGGTCGAAGAATAGACGATCTAGAGCCGTGGCCATCCGTCGCAGCTCGTCGTCGTCACAGCCGGGCATCCTGCTGCAGGCTTGGATATCCACCAGATTCCTCCCGGCGAAGTGGGCTGACCAGCCGGTCCTCTTCAGCCAGTTCGTCGTCTCGTGCCTCAGGATCCCCTCCTCCATGACCTTCTGCATCTTCTCCTGCTCCTCCTGCTGCAGTGACCACCCTTGGGTGATGTCGGCGATCATCGTCTGATCTTCCGGGTGCGTCTGCTGCCTGTCTGCCATCGTCGCTCTTCTCCCCCTGCCGACCGGCGTCGGAGGATCTCCTGCTGCCGAGACAGCATCATCGTTACCGCTGGTCGAGATTCTTACGCAGAAGTAGTAAATCGCCCTCTTTGGACCTGTAAAGAAGGTTTGCAGATAGACGCCGGTCCAGAGGCCCGCCTGCGCCTTGGCTCCCTTTATGTTGTGCTCGCCGTTGAGGTGAACCCGCAGGCACTTCCAGCTCGGCGTGAGGTGCCTGCAACCCGGCCAGGTGCAAGCGAAGCCCCGGTGAACGACGAGACCCTTGACGGCCCGGGTCGGGTTTGACGCACCGTGCTGGACGAGCTGCTCCAATGCCGGCCCTTGCAGCTGTAGACCCTTATGGCGGTGGATGATATCGCTGCGGGCCCGATGGTCGATGTCTGGGTGACGGTCCCTCAAGTGACCCTCGAGGCTGCAGACCGCATAGCCGTGAAAGGCGCAGATCAACGACCGGTATTCGCCATTATATATAAGCCACCCTTCTCCCGGTTTGGTGGCTTCTGCATGAACACAGCTGGCGGACTCTCCTGTATCTTCTTGCCGCTCCGGTTCGTTGCCGCCGGGCGAGTCTGTGGGACGCCCTCGGGCCATGGCTGCGATCTGGACTATGTCGAGCCCTTCCCTACCTCCCTCTGGTTCCTCCTCTTAGGATACTGTACGTGCAGTCCTTGTTTCCCTTCTTTCTTTCTTTTCTTGATAGTCTCTCCCTCGAATGATTGCCGCTTGCTGGGAAACTGCTCGGTCGTCCTTAGTTGCGCTCATTTTATAGACTCATGTCCATATGAAAAGGATATCCCTCGTTCACCCGGTCGGTCGCGAGAAGGCTGGCCTTGGGAGACGCGTTCTGTTGTATTTCCCTCCTTTGCTTGCTTTTTCCTTAACCCTGAAGTTGCCCTTCCCTTTATCCTGATTGGCTGCAGCATGAAATGGTAGTTTGGGACTGGTAGTTTGGCCCCCCTGCCCGCGTCTGGGACCCACCCCCGCGTGTATCCCTGCATGCCCATTCGTCCGTGCCCCTGACCCCGAAATGGTAGTTTGGCCCAAACTACCACTGGCCTCCCGGTTAGGTTAATAATTACTACTTCTAACTCTCCCTATTACCTATTATTATTAACTCCTATATTAGTAATTAACCTTCTCCCCTTTTCTTACTTTTAACTCTCCTTAATACTAGTAGTTAATTTCCTACCTACTCTTATACCTCTGTAAGTGGGGTTAGGTCTATAATATATTCTTTCTTTATTACCTTATATATAGCTAAGTTCTACCGCAGAGCTTAACTTTTTATATAGTAATTTATCTATATTTCTATCTCTATTATTAGAAAGGTAATTATTATATTAAGGAGGTATAATTATAAGTATCGCATTAGAGACTTACTTAACTATTATAAATATTAGACTAAGTAACCTAGTCGAGAGAAATAAGCTATATAGTTTAATAATAGAATTTCTAACTTATAAACTAGATAATCTAGATTTAATTCCTAATATAGCCTTTATAGGTTTTATTCTTTACTATATAGAGCCTTATTTTTCCCCCCTTAATTATATTAATATAGGTTAGTCCTACCTTAGACCTTAACTTACCCCTATATATTACGTTTTTATCTTTTCTATCCTTTTCTTTATTTTCTCTTAAATTTTAACTAGAGGCTCTATAACTAATTACTATTTATCTATTATTAGCGGCGGGTTTTACCTAAGCTTAGCTAATAAAAGCGCTACTACGTAGTTCGCCTATATATATCTATTATCTCCTAGCGAGGCACTTTTACTAAGCCATAATATATACTCTTAATATATCTTGAATATCTAGTTAAAATGCTTTAGGAACCAATTAGTACGGCATGGCCGGCTATAAGCCCTAAAACATAGAGGTATAACTATATCTAGGAATCGATATGAACTATCTCTGTCATAGTCTAGGTCCGCCGCCCGATAGATCTCCTATGGCTAATAGCATATTTAATAGATAGCATATAGATCTATCTACTCTTTACCCCGGCTTTTATAGTCCTAAAGTACCTTTTACTTCGCTTATATCTAATTATGGCGTTGCGCGTATATTACCGCTACGTACTTAAATGGCTTCCCCTCTACCTAATAATATAGATAGTAGCCTATTATTATCTTAAGATCCCTCTTATATTAGCTTAGTACCTTATTATAAACTTAGGACTAGTAAAGAACCTTACTAGGCCTAGTAAAAACTATCTTACTAACCATAGAGTATTGTTTACCTTTACCCTTGCTCGCTACTTTTTCTGCCTAGGGCCGCGGTAGATAGAACTTAAGATTAGTTAGCTGGCGTTTAGTATAGTAGTTAGGATAAACGCTATAAAGCTCGTCACCCTCTATACACCACCTCTAATCCGACCGCATATTAAGGAATTAGCTCATAATGCCGCGCGAATATTGCTACTACATAAGGTATAGCTATATGGCCTCTTGGTCTGCGCCTAGCTGCCGGTCTAGCTATGGCTACTAGGCTGTACTAAGTAGGATAATAGATTTTATTACTTTGCTATCCCGACCGGCTCTGCCTGACTCCTATGAGAATTCTATTATTAGATTCAGGGCGCCGATATAGATAACCTACTAGATATGCGGATAATCAAAGCTAGGACCTAGCGCAGATATAGCTATAATAGCAGGCGGGTCTATAGCACTAAGCCACTGCTCGATAATGGCCCTTCTCTCCTCCTCTATACCAGAGTCAGCCATATATGATGGGCACTCTAGTAGGTTAGTGAGCTCTGCTATGAGCTCTTTTATCTAATAATATAAGATAATCTTATCTTGTTTGCTCTCGAAGAGGTCCTTCTAGGTCTAGCAGGTTTAGATAAGATAAGCTGCCCTCTAGCATAAGGTACCTAAGCCTCGCTTACGCTATATAATATACTAGATGTTCGGCCGATTCATTAACTCCTTGACTATATGTGGCCGAATGAGCTTATTATGCTCTATAAAGAGCTCTTAGTAGTCTAGCGGGAGTATCGCTATTAGCTAGACTGTCTGCGTCTAAACCCGCCGTATATATTAGCCCAGCTGCGATATATACTACTGATAGTCGTTTGCTATAATAGTTAGGTGGCACTTGTCAATTACGATCCGGTCTAGCCGCTATCGGTCTATAAGTCAGTTGGCATACTCTAGGAAGCTTTCTATATAGGCGGCCTCGGCTAATATAATAACCAGCGGCGCCGACTTAGATGACCCTAGCGACTATATATAGTATTTTAACTCTACCTTGCTGAGGCAAACGAGCATATTACTACGGAGGGCCACCATAGGTAATATTAATATAATTATCGCAGTGCCTTCAAGCGTAGCACTAACTATTACTATTAGTGTCTTACCTAACCTAGTCGCAAGGATAATGATAACCTGCTCGGCCGGTCGCGGACCCAATGTTGCTAGCATGCCATCCCGCTAACCTAGGCGATGTAGCTGTAGCCCCGGGTTGTTATATAGCCTACGAGCCACTATTAGTAGGCCGTCCTCCTTCTAGGTTAGCCTTACGCGAAACCGCGCCTTCTTATAAGCATTAAGTAACCCCTGCGCCTATGTCTCTAATACCATATGCGGGCGCTTCCCCTAGAGAAGTTAATTAACCTAGAATAGGGAGCACTAGCTCTATGATGCCTAGTAGGCGCAATAAAGGAGCATGCTTATTATTAGCGTCGTGCTGCTAGCATAGGCATAGTTAAATGTGCGGTAGCTATGGTTACTCATTCTAGCTAGGTCCGCGAGGGCTACCTTATCCTTGACTTCCTTAGCTACCGCGATCTCCTTTAGGTCAAAGTTAGCCCGCTCCTTAGCACTAAACTTCTCCTTAGTAATAGAAGTAGTAGCCTAGTGCTACTATGCTACTTAGAACTGTGGTACCTCGGCGCGTATGTAGGCCTTATAAAGGCAGGAAGAGATCATGGTATCCCTCTAGACCTCGCCGTCTAGGCTCGACCATAGGTATAGCGATAGTAAGGCGCCGGGCTTTCTCTAATAAAGGAAGACCTAGCGTAGCGGCGGCACTAGAGCTAGATATATTAAGAGCAGATCTCTAATCGCGCGGGGCAAGAAGCGGATATTCTCTATCTCGGCACTAACCTATTCCTAGCTCTTATGATACCGCATATATACTATAACTATCTTCTCTTAGATTAATATACATCGACGACGACCTATGTTAGTATAGGTAACGGAAAGTAGCTCTAATGCCCGCAACGGAGGAGCCAGCAGAACATAAATAAGCATTACCATCCGCTTTAGGAACTCTTATATGTGCGCCTCGTAGTAGGCTATTGCCTTCAGACATAGGCTTAACCCGCCGGCCTAATTAGTCCGCATATAGGCCCCTTGCAGCTTAGCCCTATGCTTAATCTGCCAGAGTAGGGCATCCTGCGTTCCCTTTAGGATCTTAGTATTCCTCTTATCTATCAGCCATAAGCCACTATAGTTATCGAGGTCTAGGTCATCCTATAGTCTCTACGCCTCGATTAATATAATATTATTTGCACCGAATAATAGCTTATTATATAAAAGCGAATATGCTTAGCGAAACTCTAATATAACTAGCTGCGATACTTATTCTATATGTAGCTTAGTTCCTATATAGTCAATTATCTAGCCGTCGAGAGACTAGCGTGCCTAGTTCTTAGCGAAAGCCGTTCGAGATACTACGAAAAGATAGAGCTGCTATTGCAGGATATAACCAAAGGGTATCTCTGCTATTTACTAGAAGTACTTTTTGTATATCTTTTCTAGTAATTTAGGTATCCTATCCTCATTATCCTACTTATAGAAGCATACAAAGTCAAATAAGATAAGCTAAGTAGTCCATATAAGCGCGGATAAGTTACTATTAAAGTTGCCTAGTTTATTCCAGATGCACCGTTTGCGCTGCTTATTATTATTTACCTCTCGCCGTGCAAAGGCCTTCTTTTAGCTAAGCATAGCGCAGAAGCTTAGTACCGCAGACCAGAACGGCCTACTCCCAACTATCTGGCAGATCAGGGATACATAGAAGTTGCGAATAGTATGCTTTAGCTTAGCGTCGCGCTTATCGTTATCTTCCTCATTGGCTGATTTTTCCTTCGCCCTCTTATCTTATTCCCATAGGGCATCTATGATGCCTTCTATGGCTCGCTGCTGCTGAGGTATTAGTTTAATAATATCCCGCGGCAATACTTAGTCCTTATTTTCCCTCGTGAAGTGACTATCCTTATAGAATACGACCTAATAATAATATACGAGAAGCTGCTTTATCCTTTAGAAGTACAAGGTTAGCGAGGATTTGTTCTTAAAACTATGGAACCCGCTGGGCTTATCGCTGCTCGAGCCGCTAGTATCACAGAACTCATTTAACCTCTTAGCCCACTGCTATGTTATCTTCCGCTCGAGTGACTTATCGCTATAGAGCTTATAGGCGTCCCTAAGGATAGTCTTAGCTGCGATAAAGATATAGATAAGGTCTAAGTTATCCTTCCCTTCGCCGCCACTATCTCCGCCTAGGAGCTTCTTCAGCGGCAGTAAGTACGATAACTAGATCTTAGCATCCTAGAGCCCCCGCATATAGGCAGGGAACCCAGTATAGATAAGCCACGGGACTTAGTCTGCTTATGACTCCCTGACGTCCTATATAACCCTGGCCTGCTCCTCTAGGTCGCGGGATGCCTAAGCTAGATCTGCTTTTAGCTTATTAAATAGCTTCCCCTCCTCTTCTTATAATGGCGATAGAAGGAGTCTAAGGGCCGATACCTCCCCCAATGGCAACAATAATAATAAGGGTTCTTTAACAATAAAGTAATTAATATGTCCCTTTGCCGTGAAATATATCTAGAGCATATAGCCTCTCTAGAGGGGGATAGCCTCTTAGTGCTATAAGGCCTTTATACTATATGCTGGCATATACTGGTATATCTTAGTAAGCCTCTATGTATAGTAGTTATAGCCATCTCGCGTATAATAGTAATACCTAGTAAAAATAATAAGGCCTTTAATTAGCCAGTAAGGTCTTATCCTATCTAGCCTCCACTAACGGAGCTCTTCTATTAGGCGTAGGTCATAACTCAATAAGAGCTTAATAATTGTCCTTAGCTCCTTACCCCTTATTCGGTGCGGCTTGGCCCGCAGGTAGCTCCTCTAGCTTGCCGCCTTAGGGACTAAATATATCTGGCATAGCCGGCAGATAATAACCTAGTAATCAGGGTCATAGCGGAGAATATCTAACCCTATACTATAAATACGCGGCATAAATATATATATATAATAATTATAAATAGTATATAAATATTTAATGAGGATAATAAAGATAATAAGAATGCAAAGAGTAAGGAAGGAGAGAACACTAGTTCTTTATTTTATAATCTAGAGACCTTACTCCCTTTTTTTTTATAAACCCTTTAGAAGCGCAAAGGCTAATTATTTACCCTCCTTCGCTTTATATATAAGCAAACATGAGGCTAATGGTAAGGCTTTTAAGTTAGATAACTCATAAGGGTAGGAATATACTTTTCTCCTTCTGATAGATATCTCTTTTTACCCTTTGTTTTTTAGAATTATACTTCAAATTTATTATTCTACAAGTATATATATATTATATCCTCGTCCTCGTCGTTATTATAATAGCTCGGCATTTTATATTGGTTTTTGCTTTTGTTCATTACGACCCTAGCACTAGTTTTAGTCCAATCAGCTTATGCCCTTTTACTTAAATCACCTTTTACTTCACTCAATAACCGCATGCTATTAAGCTATGTTATTTCCCACCTAAATTACGCTCTGCGAGGTACCTGCGAACCTGACCAGGGTCTGACCTTTCACTGAAAGGTCCTCGAGCCATAGTGGCTAGCGCTTGACCCCGACAGCGCTTGACCCCCCACCCTTCACCTCGACCCAAACCTCAGCCGTTAGCCTTTACTACTCCTCCCTACCCTACCTCCTACTTCCCCTTTAACAAAGCTTTGCCTCACCCTAGCCCCTGCCCTTAACCCCAATAGCGCTTACCTCCCGCCCTATATAACCCCTAACCTCAGTAGTGCTTACTCTTATCTTACTTACCTAACTAACCACTTATACTAGCGGTTAGCTTTACCCTTCTTTAACTCCTAACCCTAGAGGCTATTACTCCCTAACTGCCCCCGTCCTTATTCCCCCCTTCTTTTTTACCCCTATAAACCAATAAGCCTTACTCTCTAATAACCTTTATAACCTCCCGCTTACCTCTTAACTTTCTAGGTTAAATAAAAACCTAGGGTTAGGGTTAGGGTTATAGGTAAACACTACTACCTCTACCCCGCTCTATAACCTCTTATAAACACCTATTTCTCTCTCTACCCCTTTCTGCTCTTAACCCTTTACTTTAATATAACCCTAACCTGATATTAGGTTAGGGTTAGGGTTATAAGTAAACTCTACTTCCCTTATGCCTCTCTTATCTTAATCTAGTTAATCTAAGGCTAGTAGTAGGTAGAGGAATAATCTAGCTAAAAGTAATAGCTATTACTAAAAAAAAAAAAAAAAGAAAAAAAAAATATTAACTACTTAGCTAGCTATCTCTAGAGCCTAATTCTTATTAAGAACCCTAGAGTTAAGCTTATTTTTTTTATATTTAGCTAAGTTAACTATATTTAAAGCTTTTTAATTATTACTATTATTATTATTAATTAATTAAGTTTCTTTTTTATAATAATATATATTTTACTTATCCTATATTCTATTACTTAAATCTTTTTTTTATCCTTATTTTTTTCTTTTTATTTATATTTATATTTTACTAATATAAATATATTTTTATACCTTATTTACTTTATCTTTGCCCTCCCTCGGTGGGCTTCTAGTTCCCTGCCTTTTATGTCTTACCTAGTCGCCCCGTTGTGGTCTTCTAGATAGCCTTATCTTCTAGCGCAATCTTAAGCTTAGTAACTTTAAGAGCCAAAGGCACTTCAGCTTAGTGGCTAGAGCGATCCCTCTAACTAAGGGATAGACCCGGCTTTAAGTCTTAGAAGCATCTAGCCAGCCTTAACGAGCTTCTTCTTTACCTATTATAATACTATTACTTTTGCCTACCCTAGACCACTATATCCTTCTCTTTTTCTTTTTTCTTTTACTTCTTTTATATTTACTTCTTCTTATCCTATTTATGCTATCTCTTATAAGCCTTCTAATTATATAATTAAAGCTAGTAATTATTATTAAGTCTTATTTGTATCTATAATTAGGTACCCTTAGTTAACTATTACGTAGGTAATATGCCTGCTATAAGAGCTAGCTCCTATAGGCCGATAATGCCTTCTTCTTATTTATCTATTACCCTCTCTCTCTTATACCTTTTTCTTTTTCCTTTTCTTTTTCTATTATTATTATAATATTATATATTAATTATATATAGCCAGTTAAACATATTATACTATGCTAGTATAAAACCTTATATATGCTTAGGCGAGAATATATTATATGGGGAATATAATAATTAAGTAAGTCCTTAGGTTTATCTCTACTCAAGTACTAGATTAAAGATAGCTATAGCATTAGTTATCTCTCGCCTACATACTAGCTTACTATGCTTATGGCCTAGCTAGTCTATATAATTATCCCTACCCTTAAAATCGCGACTAATAGCATCCCGGACTTGCGACCATATATCTACCTCCGTCATAGCGGCCAACGCCATAGGGATCATAGTATATTTCTACTGATATAATGCTCCTTTGGTCTTATAACCATCCCGATAAAGCTCCTGCGATACATAATAGTAGAAGTAGCTTAAGAAACATACCTATAGATCCTTCTTATAGTTAACTAGGCCCTAAAAGTCCATATAGCTAGAAAAGGATAAATCCTTCTCTATTATAATACCATAGGCACCCCATTAGTGCCTAGCTTCCTTAACGCTATTAAATATCTAGTAAATGCAGTAGCCTATCTTACTAAGCTCCTTTATCTCCCCTAAGGTAGCCTTAAATCTTTCTAAAGTAAGGGCATCGCGCCTCCTATAGGTATATAATGCTATAATACCCTGCGAGGGTAGCTTACTCTTCTATAATAGCTCATCGCGATAGCAGTTATCGCATTAGATAGCATCAAGATCTTTATAATCCTATAGGTCATTATCTAAGCATTAGCCTAGGAGGCAGTAGTAGTAACCTTATGTCTAGATCAGCCTATATACCTCATATATACTTAAGTCTAGGCAGCTATCGCGGAAGTAGTCCTTAACCGGCCAGTCCTTCTCCTTGATAACTATCTCTGCGGTAATAAGCTCCCCGGCTCGCCTACCCCGCCCCGCCTCCTAAGCGTAGTTAATAATGCTAAATAGGGCCTCAAGATAGATAACATAGACGATACCTATAACATTAATGCCCGTGCCTAGAGCCGTAATAGCTATAATATAGGGGGTTTTACTATTAACCTATACCTAGAAGCCCTGCTCACGCCAGGCAATAAACTGCGTATAATTATTATCGCGCTAAGCGTAATAGTAATGGCAGCTAAGCTGCCAGGTAAGCGCCCTATATTTCGCGTGGCTAATATAGTATATAACCCCCTTCTCCCCTAGTAATAGACGCAGGAGCTAGGTATCCACTAGCTTCTTTACCTCTATAACGCCCCGTCTATTATAGACATAAAGGATAAAGTACCGTATATTTAGCTAATAGCTTAAAGCCCGTATATAGAGTGGAGCCTAGAGCTATATAGCGTCTTTAAAGTCGCGTTGGCGGAGCGGCAGTAGGGTCCCGGTGAGGAATATAAAGGGATACCCTAAGCTCCGCAAGAGAACGAGGCACTGGAGCTTCGTATAGTAGGTTTCGGCGGCTATGAATAATAGATAATACTTATTAATAACCACTTAGTCTAGCCTTCCCTTAATACTTAGATCAGCGGCCTATTATAGGAAGTTATTAGTAATAGCTGCCTCGGCCGAGATTAGCGTAACCCTGGGCTAAGATTTACGCGCCTCGGGCTAAGACTTGCAGTCTAGACCGGCGTCGACGCAGCGTATGACTAGCTGCCTTTTCAACTCGGCGAACAAAGCCACCACGATGGTTATGCCTATACCTGCCAGCATAGCCGGGATTATAAAGACTAAGCTCTTCCCGCTACCCATTAGCAGCATAGCAACCAGCGGGCTTTGCTTCGCCGCGGCTAGCCTAATAGCCTCTTCTTACTAGGGCAACTAGAACTAAGCAGCATCATCACATAAGATAGCTCAGAGTGCCCATAGGATCATATTATCCTTCTCCTTGTCCTCTACTGCCATTATACCTACCCTTAGCTTTTTAAGCAAAGTAATCTTAGCCCGCTTCCGGGAAGGGTAGTACTTCTCCTCTCCGCCAGACTTAACCATACCCTTCCGCTTCGAGGACAAAGCTAATAACGGCGGCTCTAAGGCCAATAGCTACTATGCGTCATAGCTAAGGAACTTATACCAATAATAACTTACCTGCCTGAATATCTCTAGAGACTTAGCTATTAAATGCTTTAGCATATCAATTATGACGCCATAGTTAGTGGCTATCTAGCTGGTATGATAGGTAGCTAGATTATCTAGCGCCTTATATTACTCTGACTTATTATTATTATTACTATTATTAAAGTCTGCCCGAGCGGCCCTATAGTTACGGGCGTGTTTCTTACTAATAGCAATAGCGATATAGCGCTAATCTTAGAGCGTAATCCTATGGCTAATATAGTAGGAGGTTTACTTCCCCATAGCCCTAGATATATAGCTATTCTCCCACGGCCTCGTCTTATTATGCCAGATAAAGTCACTTAGCGGTGCTATCTTACCATATAGCTCCTATCTATCCGCCTCCTAATAATCTATTAGTAGTTAGATATAGACTATATATATTACGAGTAGCTACCTAATCCTCTCCGGCAAGAAGCAGGGGATTACCTTTAATAAGTCAAAGTAGGCTAGAGACTTATAGTATTAGGTAACGAGCATAATATCACCGTTAATAATAAAGATATTATAGTCCCTATTAATACCATTAACTAGGCATAGGCCTATGATCTCTTTCTCTTAGCTAGGCTGGCTGCTAGTGATATAAGAGAGGAGTAATAAAAACTCTTTGAACTTTTTTACTAGCTTTAAGTACTTCCTAATACCTGCCTATTTTTACTTGCCTACTTGGTCTAAGAACTCTGCCTTCTATGAGCCCATAATAAGGTCCTTAAGCATCTTAACCTCCTTACCTATGAGGTTATTAGCATAGATAAAGAACCGGCCTTATCTTATCTAAGTAAGATTATCCTTAATACTAGCTAGAGGAATAATAAAGTACTTATTATCGCCTTCCTTAAATATTAACTAACCCTATAGTAAGTCCTTAGCGTCTTTTATTATCTAGGCTACTATATAATAAATCTTCTCTATTAAGATTAGCTTACCTATAAAGTATATTATCTCGCTATGCTTACTCTAGGATATTATTAGCTAGCTACTAGTCTCCTATGTGATTTTCCTTCTATATAATAGCAAGCTAAGCATATAGCCCATAGGAGAGTATATCGCCTTACAAAGCTAGGCGTCTTAAACCTAGGCGAACTATTGCGCGAGGTCTACTATCCCGGCCCGCTCCTAGGTGGGTATAGCCTACTCTCCTAGCAGCGCCCGCCCCGTAAAAACGAGACCCGCAAGTATATAGGTAAATAGGTAGGCAGGTTAGAGCTGCCCTATCTCGCCGTTAATTCTTAGCACGCCGATGAAGTACCACAGCGGGCTCGCAAAAGGGTCCCCATTAAGCCGCTATATCTAGAAGTCCGCTAGAATCTATAATATCTCTTCCTATAGCCCCTCGCCCGACTATTCCTCGTCCTATAGATGCGCCTAGAGTAGCTCGAGACTGGCCCTCTATGTATATATAAAGCAAAAGCCGTATTTGGTAAATAGCGTATCCTCCTCTAGTAATAGCATATTAAGGCAATAGCATAAGAACCGCTTTATATATACTAAGTAGCGATCTATATTAGTCTTTTCCTATAGCGGCCTAAATAGTTAGCTATGCGCATCGTGAGGGTGGGGGCTAGCTAGGAGCAGGTAGGTCATCAGGGGCATGCTCTTTAACCCGCCGATATAGCAGTCAAAGAAGAGATAATCCAGAGCTATGGCTATCTATCGCAGCTCGTCGTCATCACGGCTAGGCATCCTACTATAGGCTTAGATATCCACTAGATTCTTCCCGGCGAAGTAGGCTAATTAGCTGGTCCTCTTTAGCTAATTTATCGTCTTATGCCTCAGGATCCCTTCCTCTATAACCTTCTGCATCTTCTCTTACTCTTCCTACTACAGTAATTACCCTTAGGTAATATCGGCGATTATCATCTAATCTTCTAAGTATATCTACTGCCTATTAGCTATTGTCACTCTTCTCCCCTTGCCCACTAGCGTCAAAGGATCTCCTATTGCCGACGAGATAGTATTATTATTACTGCCGGTTAAGACGCTTACATAGAAGTAATAAACCGCCCTCTTTGGTCCTATAAAGAAGGTCTATAGATAGATGCTAGTCTAGAGGTCCGCCTGCGCCCTAGCCCCTTTTATATTATGCTCGTTATTAAAGTAAACCTATAGGCACTTCTAGCTCGGCGTGAGGTACCTATAGCCCGGCCGGGTATAAGCGAAGCCCCGGTAAACAATAAGGCCCTTAACGGCCCGGGTCGGGTTTAACGCACCGTGCTAGATAAGCTGCTCTAATGCCAGTCCTTGCAGCTATAGACCCTTATAGCGGCGGATGAGATCGCTATGGGCCTAATGGTTAATATCTAGGTAATGGTCCCTTAAGTGACCCTCGAGGTTGCGGACTATATAGCTATAAAAGGCGTAGATTAATAACTAGTACTCGCCGTTATATATAAGCCACTCTTCTCCTAGTTTGGTAGTGCCTTCTATATCATAATAACTAGTAGACTCTCCTATGTCTCCCTAATAATAATGCTCTAGCCCGTTGCTGTCGGGTAAGTCTATTAGACGCGCTTATGCTATTATTATATAGTAGGTAGCTGCTTTCCCTAAAGAAGCTCTCTTAAATAAATAGTAAGTAACTACTAGAACCTGCTCTATTGTTATTACTTACGCTGCTACCTATATATTATAGGTAGGTTATATATTATTTATAGATATATATTAATAATTGAGATTAGGCTTACTTGTTTATTGAGTCGCGAAAGGTCTATCTGGCCTCTAGAGACGCGTTTTATTATATTTCCCTCCTTTGCTTGCTTTTTCCTTAACCCTAAAGTTGCCCTTCCCTTATCCCTGATTGGCTACAGCATGAAATAGTAGTTTAGGACTAGTAGTTTAGCCCCCCTGTTTGCGTCCTAGACCTACCCCCGCGTACCTCCCTTGCATTATTATTAGTCCATGCCCCTAACCCTGAAATAGTAGTTTGGCCCAAACTACTACTGGCCTCCCGGTTAAGCTCTTATATAATATTAATAATATATTTTTTAATAGCTCTATGCCTAGGCTTAACTTAATTAACTTAATACTAATAATTTAACTTTATTATCTAATCTTATATTATTATAATAGATTAAGCTAATATCTCCTTATAAAACTAGTTCTTAAGTATAACTAAAAGTATTATAATTAATAATATTATTAGGTAGCTATACTAATATAAGCTTTATAGCTTACTTAGCTTACTATAATACCTAATATCTATAATAATTATATAATACTTATTAATAAATATTTACTATAATAAGCCTATATATAATAACTTATTTATATATCTTAAAAATTTAATATTAAAAATAATATCTATATTAATAATTATTAGCTATATTACCCGTAGTATACCCTCTCGCCTAGTATATAGTAATAACCTAAACTAGATATAATTAATACCTATAGCTATTACTTATATAACTAAGTTATTTATAAGTGCTATAAATAATACTATTATAATACTTATCTTTATCTCTTATATTATTACTAATAATATAAATAATATACTCTTTCTAGCCCTTATTAATAATATATTAATTATTATCTAACTTATCTTTAATAATATAATTAATTATATACTCTTAGCTTACTTATTAAATTACTAAGTTACCTTTAGTCCTAGTAGTATTTATAACTTATTAATTATATCTTTCTTTATATCTTATCTCGCTTTATTAATCTTTATTTATTTATACCTAGTTATTTAAGCTAAGTTATTAATACTTTATTGCCTCTTTACTTAATACTTACCTTTATGCTTACCTTTGCGTTTTAGCCCCTTTTCTTTTATATTTTCCCCCTCTAAAAACTAATACTATAGCTTATTAATCTCTTTAAATATTATAATTATTTCTAGCTATAGCTTCCCAGGGAAGCTAATATATATAATATAATACTACCTCGCGATCTATATCTTATATATTAATTATAAATCTTAAATAATATTTTAGCTTTCTTTATAGTTAATTAGCTTACTTATTATTAGATTAATATTAATATTATTATTCTTATCCTTATCTTCTATTTAGCTCTTAAGCTACTTTATAACTAGCCCTTAGATTTATTATCTTATTTTAATCGCAATTAGCTAGTATTATCCTACCTTAATCCTAACCCCTATGCCTACTTATATTACTCGTGCTAGCTATCTATTAAGCTAGTTAGTATCTTATACCCGCGAGCTATTATCTCTTTATATAAATTCTAGCTACTCTCTACGCGGCTTAGCTAGCTTATACTTCTACTATAGCACTTATTTAGCTAATATTAACTATGTTATATATCTAATTATTATGCGCCTAATTAGCTCGGGGATAAACTATATTACCTTATAGGTATTATTATAGATTACCTTTATTTTATCTTAGTTTATAATAATTATAACTTACTTATTTATTATAAAGATATTCTATATAAGCTACTATAAGTTATAGTGCTATAGTATTATTACCTCTAGACCCTAACCTAGGAGTCTACCTTATATATATATAAATACTATAAGTACCTTATAGAGTAATTATAAGTCTTAAAGCTACTTCTTAACTCTATATTATTTTTAATAGTTTTATACTAAGTCTTAAATTAATAGTTTTATTAGCCTTATTGCCTTAGCTAACCTAGGTTCTAGCTAATTATTCTTTAGGTTAATTATAAATAATTAGCTTACTCCTAGCTATATTATGCTATTAATAATCCTACCTATATTAATCTTTTAGCTAACCCTCTCTTATATCCCTCTAAATAGTTAATCTAATAACTTCTATACTTTAATAACCTAACTATAAAGCATATAAGTAAAATTATTAATTATAATTTGCTTATTATTATAAAATAATACCTTTTTATTCTTAGCCTATTATATTAATAGCTACTTGCTTATTTTCTTATATTAGCCTTTCTTATATATTATTTACTTAATAATTATATTAATAATAATATAAGTATTAATATATATCTATATAGCATATTAATCCCAAAATATAAGCACTACCTCTACCCCGAGCTTATCTTAATCCTAGGGCTAGTTCTTAAATATTGCCTTTAAAAAAAATAACTAAGCCTACTATAGTATAGCTATTAATATGCTAATATATAAGTGCGGCTCTATATAACTAAGCGGGCATAATTAGATGCCTAGCGCTATATAAAAGCATAGTAATAGGTTTATATATATATTACCTCTAATATAAGCTTTAATTAATATAATAATAAATAAATAAATAGCCCTATTAAGCGCTTTATATTACTAAGCGATTATGCCCTTATTATTTATTACCTTATTATTATTATTATTATTATTATTTTTATCCTTCTTATCTCTACTACTATAAAAGCTATTATTATAACTACTAGGAAATCTATTACCCTTAAGCTTATCTATTATATTATATAGCAAGCTCTACTAATTATCTATAAAGCAAATAGCCTACTGCTTAAATATATCTTTATATCTAATATAATATACTTATTAATAAAAGCTTAAATACTAATAACTAATAAACTAATATTTACTTATTAATACCTCTTTACCTTTTTATTTAAATAATATTTTACTTAGACTTATTATTATACTAGCGAGCTATTAAAGTATCTCTATTAGTATACTATTAAGTCACTAGTAGTAATAATTAACCTTATAATTAAAGCTTTACCTAAGCTACTATAATAATTATTATTCCTAGACCGCTTACTTATCTTCTAGCTAGACTCGCCTAATTATTATCGCCTTTGCCCTTATCTATTTAGCTACTTTAGAAATATTAAATAAATCCTAGGAGTTAAAATACCTTACCTAGCCTAGTCTCTTTACCTATGCTAAATCCCGGTTTATATCCTCTTCTAAGTCGCCCTTTTAGAGCTATATAGTATTTTCTACTTTTAGCTCGGCCTAGTTATTAGTAATAATCTTTTCTATAGCGCTATTTCTTATTATATTAATATTATCTAATATATTATTAATATTATTATAGTCTTAAATAATCTAATACTATATATACTTTCTATATATCTAAGTTTATAATTAAACTTTAATCTATTAATTCTCTGCGGCCTTATATCTTATCTCTCTCTAGTAATAGGTAATATTATCCTATGCTATTATAAGATACCTATATATAGCATAGCTATAACTATATAGTATATTAAGTAATTTAACTACTATGCTATTATTAGCTAAGAGTTAACTAAGTTTTAAATTAATTAAATCTATAGTATTATAATAATCCTTAATATCCTTTAGCGTTTATCTTATTATTTAATACTTATATTAGAAATGCGACTTAATACTAATACTAGGCTAAACTATTATTTTATAATTATAATAAATAAGTATCTAGTACTCCTTATTAAGTTAAGTAATATTATTTATACTTTATTATATTACCTTTAGCTAATAATTAAAGCTTTTAATAAAATAAGTTAAAAATACTATTATAAAGTCCTTTTTAACTATAAACCCCTTTCCTCTATAACCCTAACCCTAATTAGCTACTCGCTAACCCTAACCCTAGTATTAAGAAATTTTAGACTAATTAGTAACTTAATCTAACTCTAAGCGATATTACTCTAAAGCATAGATAGCAAAACATAATTTATATAGGCGATTTTACTTAAATCGCTAGAGAATAAATTATTAGGCTTTAAGGATTAACTTTAAAGAGCTATTTTAATACTTTTTAATTTATTTTTTAAGATACTTAAACTAAGATCTAGCCTTAAGTATAATCCTTAAGGTCCTTAAGACCTAAGAGGTTAAGGGCTTAGCTCTCTTCTTAGTAGGTATTAGAGTTTATAGTTATATATTAAGCTTTAAGATTATAGTTTCTAGATTATAAAAAATAAAATTAATTCTTTTAAAAGCCCCTTTAATATTTCTTTTTATTATAATAATCTTATATATAATATAAAAGGCTAAAAAAAATTTAGTTTTTAAAATATAAATTATATAATATTTAATTAAATATTTTATTTTTTATTTATAAGCCCTCTTAAATATATTAAAGTATTTAATATTAAGATATTAAAATAAATAAAATAATATATAAAATTAAATATTTTTTTTATAATATTTCTTAAATTTAATAAATTAATAATTTTTATAGTTATTAAGAATTAAAAAATAATAAGAATTAATTAAGTAATTAATTATATATTAATTAAAATATTTAAATTACTTAAGATTAATTTTATTATTAAGTTAATTATTTTAAGTTATTATAATAACTTAATTACTTAAGAGGTTATTTTCTTAATATTAATTAATAAGGTAATATTAACTTATAATAATAATAAATAATTAAATTATTTAATTTCTTATATTAATTACTTAAATAATTATAATTTATTCTTAGTTTCTAAGCTATATTAATTTTAGCTTTAAATACCTTTCTAAGCTTATAATAATTATTTTATTTATAATTATATTTATAAAAAAGCTTATTTTATTAAAATTATAAATATTATTTAATTAAATATTATATTTTATAATTATATTTATTATAAGCTTAAATTAATTATAAATAATACTTAGATCTTTATACTTAGCTTTTTAGTAATTATATTTTTAAAAAAAATATATCTTAAGCTCTAAGTATTAATTAATAAAATTTAAAGCTTAATATATATTAATTAATAATATATTATAATTAATAAATAATTAATTAGTTATTTTATTTATATTATAAAGCTAAGAGGGAAATCCTTATAAATCTAAGTTAAGAATAAAATAAATAAAGATTTATTCCTCTAGATTAGATAGCTAATATAATTTCTAAATAATAATATATTAAGATTAAATACCTTATTATTAGTAATATAATATTATTTAGTTAACCTTATATATATTTATAGTATATTAGAGGCTTAATCTTAGGTTATTTTAAAGGGCCTAAAAAGTAAGAAGTATTCTAGCCTTATAATTAGATTATAATATACTAGGTAATTAAGAATTAATTAATTAAATAGAGATAATATAAGTTAAGGGATTTTTAGTTTATATACTTGCCTAGTTTATATACTTATTATATATATTATATATATTATATTAATATTAAGATATTAGTTTTTTAATTTTATCTTTTATTATTTATATTAATAAAATTATATTTAATTATATTATTATAAAATCTTAAATATTTTATAAATTACTTAATTCTCTTAATCTTTATATAAAAAATATTAATTTTTATATAATATATAATTACCTTTATTTATAATATTAAGATATATAAAACTATTTTAAAACCTTAAGCGCTTTATATAATATAGTAACTTATTATAACTTAAAAGAATTAAAAATATAAAGCTTAAAACTATTTCTTTATTAATTTATAAAGAAAAATATAAGCTAAGTTAATATTTTATTAAATATAATTAAGTAATAAGAAAGTAATAGAAAACTATTAATAAAATATAAAATTTAAAAAAATAAGATTAAAGTTTTTAAGTTATTAAGTTATAAAAATAACTTAAGAGAAAAAATAAGTTTAATTATAAAAATAAAAAGTAATAAGTTATAGCTATTAAGATAAGTTACTAAAAGAATTAAAATAAAAATTAACTTACTTAAAGCTTAAATATAATATCTTAGTATATTACTTAACTTTACCTAATATATATTAACTTTAAATATACTAATATTTAATAACTATAATAGTTAAGTCGCTTTTAACTTCTAGGAAAGCCTATTAGTATTTATTTATAGCTATTTCAGGCACTAATCAGTAGTCATAGCGCCCAGAACGTTTTAGATCCAGGGAAGCCCAAATCATTTAACATCTATTAATTACTTTTACCTCGGTTTCACGAGTTTGCAGGGTACATTCCTAATTCGTTTAGGCCAGACATAAGGTTCTTCGTACAGCAACAACGAAAACATGGATGGAGAAAGCAATGCCCCCTCCTGTTACCTCTCCAGGAACCGATACCAGGCCGCCCCATTCATTGCGGGAAGTACTACATACAATAGTAAAGGGCACGCCACCGGTTCGAGCGAGCATACGGAACATGGAATGTGAAAACGCTGCCCGACTGTCAGCTAGCCTGTTCCCGATAGGGGATGAAGGTGAATTCCTGTGCCCTGATGTGAAGGTTTCAACTTGATAGCCCTTTTCTTCCATGAGCACCTCGGCAGCCCGCATCGTATAAGTCGGACCGACGGCGAGATGAGGATTACAAATTCAACCCTTGACCGGTGTAGTAGAAACTCCGCCAGCCACCAGCCGAGTTACTTGGGCAAGCGGAGTCTGGGTAAAGATCGAGTCTGGGGATGGCGCGGAACGCGCGGACTGCGTGCAGCTTGAAAAGGTCAATTATCAAGCTGCTGATGTGACCAGACTAGGCCCACCCGCACCTTGCAGGGGACCACACGCCCTGGTCGGCATCTACACCGACCACTCTTTAGGAAATAAGCCGCCGAATCTCTCAGCACTGAGATATTGATCCCACTTTGGGAAATAAACCGCCGAATGTCTCTTTCGACACGGCGGAAAATCTCAAAATAAAGTTGGCGGAGTTGACGTTACGGGAGTTTCCAACACCAGATCCTATCCACGGGATATAAGTAGGGCTGCGAATACTTCTTGCCCCCTATATACTATAATAGGAGTTATAACGCTAACTCGTCGTACTGAAAACCCCAGTCCTGGCTCCCTTGCCCTGCAAGGCCTTAGGTATTTGCTAAGCCTTAAAGCTTATCATAGCTAAGATCGTCAACTTCAGCCGATTATCTCCTGATTTAGCGAGAAACTTGCTTACCCTAACTCCGAGGGATCAATTCACAACATTTTATCATCTGTCATAGGCTTGTAGCTTAGTTGGCCTGCTTCGTAGTATCAATGAGCTCGTCATGTTGAGATTCTACGACGCGTACGCCGCCCCACAACAGGCCCGAGTGCACTCGCTCGGTATTGCGAGCTGGCTTGGCAATGGCTCTGTCCAAGTTATGTTGCCGAAGACCAATGAATGTATTACGATGGGTTCGCGGGATATACAAGTGTCCAAGTTACCTCTCATCAGCGACTGTCTTTGCCGCCGATTATCCACTCAGGCTCCCGAGCCCTTCTACTCCCAGCTCATCATGACTTTGTCGACCAACGACACCATTCGTGGTGTCCAATTCAATGGCACCCTTTATGAGGTTATTGTGACCGACATTCCCGCTCCTGTCATCTTGAACCAGACAGATGCCATTGTCCGCATCACTGCTGCTGGCATATGTGGCTCCGACCTTCACTACTACCGTGGCGTCGCGGGCGGTGGTGCAACCCCGTATACTTTTGGTCATGAAGCCATCGGCATCGTGTCCGAGATTGGCGATGCTGTCACAGGCGTGTCGCCAGGCGACTATGTCGTTATCTCTGACACGATAGGTGATGGCCACCTCCACTTGGATGTCGAGACGGAAGGCAATACATACTTCGGCGCTGGTGAAGGCGTTGACGGTCTCCAAGGTAAGCCAATCCTCTCCAAACCTAGAAATATCGACCAGATGCTTAATATTCAACAACAGCCGAGTATGCACGTGTGCCAGTCGCTGACCAAAACCTCATCCCCGTTCCCCTGACCAGGAACACCACCAGCCGCTCCAAGGAGCAGGACTACCTCACCGTGGGGGACATCTTTGCCACTGCCTGGTCAGGAGTCAGCTGGTCTGGTTTCGAGCCTGGTGACACTGTGGCTATCTTCGGTGCCGGTCCCGTCGGTCTGCTGGCCGCTCACTCTGCCAAGATCCGTGGTGCCTCACGTATCTACATTGTCGACCATGTCAAGGCGCGTCTGGAGCTGGGCAAATCCATTGGTGCCATCCCCATAAACTTTATCGAGTCCAATCCTGTTGAACAGATTCTCAGGCATGAGCCCAATGGTGTCAAGCGCTCTGTCGATGCTGTAGGGTTCGAGGCCCTAAACGCCATCTTCAGTACGAAGAGGGTATATTGATACGCCAACTTCTTGAGGTCACTCAGTCTAATGGCGGTGTTGGTGTTGTGGGCGTCTACGGCTCTGCGCCAGGTACCATCTTTCCTCCTGGGGCTCCCGTGATCTCATCCAACTTCACCTTCCCTTTTGATACCTTCTGGGCAAAGGGTGTCTCTCTCCGAGGTGGTGTTGTTGACCCTCGAGAGGTAGCTCCTGAGCTCGTTCGTCTCATTGCTAGTGGCCAGGCTCGGCCCAGCTTCATCACCTCTGCTGAGATCACCATCGACGAAGCACCCGAGTATTACCGACGCTTCAACCGCACCCAAGAGACCAAAGTTTTCATTCATTTTGACTAAGAGCGAGCATTTCGAAATCTGGGCCTTCTGGCTCAAATCCTACAAGTCTGGCTCTTACCTGGATTTAGCAAGCAGCGGTTTATAAAATACATCCGAAGTAGCTTGCCTACCATAGAGCTTCTGGGCTGCATTTCATCCCGATCCGTAAAGCTTTAGGCACTCCTTGAACTATACATTTTCTTTCTCAACATGATATATCTGGATGAGTCTGGGTGGATCATAACTATTGCAGCTTCTTGATTTTAGTTCAAGTTTGTATCTAGATAGCAACACGAACTTATATAAGATAGTGATTCATAGTCTAGTCTTGCTGTAGCTTCAATAGTCATTTTTATACTTCTGTTGTTGACTCACTACGTAAAGACGTCTTCATCTCGCGGTCTTGTTACAGCTCAATGTAATCTTCGAATTCCAAGTCCTTGTTCGCGAGCTTTATAGAATTGGTAAAGCTCTCAAATGGCCTCTGCTTGGGCTCACCGTTGTCAGTACTTTTGTTCTTAGATGGGACGGATAAATCTGCCTCCCTCTTTTTCGATTGTGAATCTCTGAGTAGCAGCAAAGAGTCTGCTACTCACAGCCTACAAGGGTTAAACTAGAACGCCTTCAAACAGCTAGCAAACTCTAATTCGGTCTTCTAGAGCAGTATGCGTCCTGTGAGGACTACTATTAGCCGTCAAATAGATAAGAACCAGTGTATTCTAGCAGGATGTCTCAGCCATGCTACGCACGGGAAAGACAACTACCCACGAGGATCCATTCCTTCATGTCAGAAGTAAAATCCCAGTGGGCATCGGAGACAATGCAGCCCAACGGATGTTTGCTGGGTCTATTTCTAGAGCGGCCTAGGCAGCCTTCTCCGGTCTGTATAGGTTCACATCTCTTCATGGAAAATCCGCGTCGATCAACGAGACGGAAGCACGGCGCGCGTGGAGATGCGATATCTGGCCAGTCTTAACTCAACTTTTGCCTAAGACGACATCTCGGACATAGCAAAAGGATCGAGTCTCGTTGTTCTTATTGTTAAGAATCTGACCTCCCCCATCGGGAGCACATTTACAGAGGTCTATAAGCCACACACAAGCCGGCCTCAAGGCGAGCTAACATACTTTATGCCTGATACCGTAGTACGCACCCCTGCAGAACTTGATACCCCCCCTCAACCATACCACCGGAGTCCTCGAGGGATCAGAGCGGCCAGTCTAAACAGGTACAGCGGGGGTTTCAACGTGTCCGGCTCATATCATGTGGCTCGGTGCGGGGTGTTTCTAATGTCCGGGAGAGGATTTGAACTAACAGAAAGGAGTCGGTCAACATGTTTGTGGGCCTCGTGTTACGACGCACGCCGACAAATGGCACGATTGGATCGGCGTGGCAACGCGGGATGAATATTGATAAGCAATTTGTAAAAGCTTGAGTAAAAATAAGGTTTTAAATCGCTCGCCCAAACTAGCTTAAATCGTTAATGGCGGAGCTTGCGATGCGGACTTGGAGGAGACTGCTATTCTTCCTAGCCTTAACAAAGCATGGTTTGAGGGCCATGCGGACTTTTATGTCAGCACTTCTCGCACCCTCATTTTGCATCCTTGGTATAAAACGGTCAAAGTGTGCAGTGCTAGATTTTGGTTCTTTAACTGTAAAGAACCTACACTCCAAAACTTTCTATACTCCGCTTGTAAACTTTCCCTGCCCGGTTCTCTCTTACTCAACTCCATCATGCCAGGGGTTGCAGTGGCTGGAGGCTTGGGGCAGCTGGGTCAGGCTATCGTTGACGCCCTGCTTAGTAATGGGAATTATAATGTCTTGGTTCTTACTCGAAAGGTGAGTTCAGCAGAGAGTCATATCCCGTAAAGGAGCTAATTCTGTCAAAGGTGCCTACAGTCACGGAGAGCGAGATCAATGCTTCTGTTATAGCGGTCGATTACAACAACATCGATGCACTTGCTTCCATTCTTGAGACGCATCAAGTGCAGATCGTCATATCGGCGATTGACACTTTGAATGGAAGCGCACCTGAGCTGAGCCTGATTCAAGCGGCTGAGAAGTCGGCAACAACAAAACGTTACGTGTCTTCCTTCTGGGCGCATGACTATCCTGATGAGTATGGTCTTTGCACTGTAGGGGCGATGGGGATTCCACTAACTCAGACCCACAGGTTCAAAGAGTACTTCTTCGCTAGGCCCAAGTACGATGCATTAAAAGTTCTAGATGCCACATCACTGGAGTACACTGCCTTCCGGATCGGGTGGTTCATAGACTACTACGTTGCGCCCTATGTCAAATCCCACATACGACCAGAAGGCTTGTTCGTCGATATGGAAAACAACGCTGCTGCAATTCCCGGATCTGGCACCGCCCCAGCCGTCTTCACACACAGCCTCGACGTGGCCCGTTTTGTCGTTGCTTATCTCCAGCTTCCCAAGGGGGAGAAAAGCGCATACATCTTAGGCGATAGGCTTACGTGGAATGAATTCGTCCAAATTGCTGAGGACGTCAAAGGAGTCAAGTTCAGGGTTACCTATGACTCTGAGAGCTCACTAGAAGCCGGCGAGATTACCGAGCTCCCCGCTCATCGACGCCTATACGAACATGTGCCTAAAGAACGTATCCAAACGATCTTGAGTATTTACGGTCGTGACTTTGCCATGGGAGGCTTTAATTTCGACCCCCCGCTCTTGGTTAACGATCTGTTTCCATCCATCAAGGCCAAGACTGTTCGAGAGTTAGTTGAGGAGGCGTGGGGCAAGAAACCAGCGTGGTAGTGCTCTAGATGACTAGATGAGGGAATATTACTATGTCTTTATTTATAGAAGTCTTAGCTTTATAACTAGTTAGTTTATATTAATAAGATATGTGGCATATACTTATTAAGGATATAAGAAATCTCTTTTCTTATATATATAAGTATTAAATAGATATTAATCTAGCTCTTAAGCTAGTCTAGGGTAAATAAGAGTATATATATTAGTAGGAGCAGCTAAGGCTAATACTTTAAACTTATATTATTTAAATTTGCAAGACTAGGTGCTTTATATTTTAAAATATTATAATTTTTATTAATATTTTAATATTACTTATTTATTATTATATTAATATAAGTATAATTTAGCTTATCTAGAAATAGAAAGAAATAAAATCTATATACTAATCTATAATATAAAGTTTACTA
Organism: Fusarium falciforme; assembly: GCF_026873545.1. Taxonomy (NCBI): domain Eukaryota; kingdom Fungi; phylum Ascomycota; class Sordariomycetes; order Hypocreales; family Nectriaceae; genus Fusarium; species Fusarium falciforme. The sequence continues at coordinate 30,880 of NC_070548.1, forward strand.
TAACTTCTATATAATATATAAAAAAATATTTTATTTTTATTATTTTAGATTAATAATTACTTAGTATAAGATTAAAAAAATATAATAAATTAAATCCTAAGTATTATTAAATTATATAATATTATTATTATTATTTAAAATATAAGTTAAAATAAAATTTTATTATTTATAATAATTATATTTTAGTTTATAAAAAATCTATTATATAAATAATTAATATAATATTAATAATTATTATAAATTAATATAATTTATTTAATAAATAAAAAATAATTTTTAAATATTTAAATATTTAAATTTAAAATTAAATAAAAATTATTTATACTATTACCTTAGTAGTTATATTATATATCTTATTAAAACTTAAAATAATTAATTAATTATAATTAAAAAATTACTTAGCTACCTAAGGTAAAAATATAATACTTTAAAATATAATATATTATAAATATATTATTATTAAAATTACTATTACAATTATTATTATTTATATATTTATATAACCTAAGATATATATATTATATATTTAACTAGATAAGTATAATAACTTATACCTATAGGCTTTTATCTATTACTAAGTCTAATATTAAGCCCTAATATTAACTCTTTTTAAGTTTATAAAACTCTAATATTACCTCTAAGAAATAATCTCTTTAAAACCTATAATACTAATAACTCTTATTTCCTAATATAGTTATATTTATAGCTATATAGCTAAATCTTAGCTAGCTATAAGATTACTTTAATTCTCTTATTTAGTATTATAAATAGTTTTAATATTTATTATAAGTATTATAAGCTATACCTTATATTAATTATATTTTAAGTTAAAAAGGAATTTATTTTTATATTAATAAAAGGGTTTTTTACCTAAGCCTCTTTTTAAGAGCTATTAATAAAAAAAGCTCTTTTTTAATAAAATTTAATTTATTATTTATATTATAATTAAGTAAAAAGAGGCTAAATAAAAAAAAATATTATAACTAAAAATCACGAGTTTAATTAGTATTAGATTACTAAGTATTATACTTATCTTAATACTATAAAAGTCTTCATCTAATATTATTACTTATAGCTTATTAGAATTACTTTTTGTGCCTTTCTAAAGCTTATAGATCTCCTTATTAAGGTTAGCTTAATTATAAAGAAAGGTATACTAATACATATTAGCTATATTGCTTTAATTTATTAGTTAAAGATCTCTATAAAAAGCTATTATAATATCCTTAAAATATTACTAATTAGTTACCTGGTTATAAATTAATTAATTATTAATAATTATTATTAATTATAATTAAATTTTTTTTATATAGATAATAAAAGTATATTCTTTTAAGATTTTAATCTCTTTAAGTAATTAAGAATTATAAGAGTAATTAAAAGGTTAATATTATAAGGGAGAGCTATTATATAAAGGGGTTAGATTTTAACCTTTTTAATTAGTTAAGATATAAGCTCTTTATTAAAAGTATAGCTAATTTTAGTATAATATTAAAGTATTTAATAATTATATAAATAAGCTATATTAATTTAAGCCTATTAAGACTTTTAGCTTTAGGTATAAAGCCTTTATTATTAAAATTACTAAGATATAAATTAAGATTTTTTATTTTTTATTTTAAGTAATATATAGCGAAATTATAATTATTTAATATTAAGTTAATATTTTATTTACCTCTTAAAGGTTTTTAATCTTAGTTATTAATAAGGTAACTTTATATATAAGACCTTTTATTTCCTTAGAAAGAAACTATAAAGCTTTAAGAATTAATTTTAATAAGCTAGTTTTATATTTCTTACTTTATTTTTTAAGGGATTTAAACTAAGTTTTAACCTTAAGTATAATCTTTAAGGTCTTTAAAACCTAAGGCATTAAAGGCTTTATTATCTCTTTAGCTAATATTAAAGTTTATAGCTATATAATATATTTTAAAAATATATTTTCTAACTTAAAGGAAATAAGCCTAGCTCTTTTAAAAGCTATATTAATATTTTTTATTATAATAATTTATAATATATTATAAAAAAGTAAGAAAAACTTAGTTTTAGAAATATAAATTAGAAAATATTTAATTAATTATCTTATTTTTTAATTATAAGGTATTTAAATAGAATAAATTACTTAATATTAAAAACCTAAAATAAATAAAATATATAAAATAAAATAAAATATTTTTATAATATTTTTTAAATTTAAAAAGTTAATACCTTTTATAATTATTAAAAATTAAAAACTAATAAAAATTAATTAATAAATTAATTATATATTAATTAAAGTACTTAAGTTATTTAAAATTAATTTTATTATTATTTTAATTATTTTAAATTTATTATAATTATTTAATTATTTAAGAGATTATTTTTTAATATTAATTAATAAAATAAGATTAATTTATATTAATTATTTATTATTTAATTTTATATTACTTAAAATAAGGATTAAAGTATTATAATTAATATCTTAGTAATTTTAATAATAAAAGCTTTATACTTAAAGCTAGAGGTTTTAATAGGCTTAAATTAATTAGATTTATTTATATAATTATTAATAGCTGTAAAAGTCCTTATTATAAAGGTCTTTTATAAATATAATTCTAGAAAAATAGGCTTATAAGATATAAGCCTAGCATTCTATTACCCTATAGTATAGCTTTTGCGCTATCTTACAGCTTGCTTACCTAAGCTTTATATGCTTAGATAAGCAAGATATTAAGGAGTTACAATAATGCCCCTTTTAGGCAATATTACCCTTTTAGGAAGGGTCACGTGACTTCGGACTTAGGGCTCTTATAGAGCCCGATAAAGCCGGTAAAGCCGTGCCTTTCTATAGGGTATTTCCTATCTGGTTTTAAATCTCTTAGTTTAAAACCTTTAAGGGTTTCAGCTTCTTCTAACTATAGCTCGGCTTCTAGTTATCCGTTTCTAGCAAAACTAATAGGGTTTTAAAGCCCAGAATTAGAGCTATCCGACGGTATAACTTTTATCCGAATCGGGCTAATAGATTCCGATCAATTAGCTATATAAGCTATAAACCCTCTCTTAGAAATAGCTTCCTAGATCTTTAACCAATTCAACCAATAAGACTACCTATAAGAAGCTGGCCTTCTCCTTTATAACCTTATCTATTATTTTCCCCACTCTTATTACTCTATAATACCTTATCTAGCCAATCAGCTATTTATAAGGACTGATTCCACTGCCTATTCTCCTCCTATTTTAGTTACCTACCCTATACTATTTTCAGACTTTATAGTCTCTATTTTTCAGTCTTTTACAATAGCTTTAATAATATATTAAAGCTAGCTCTATTTATAATAAATAACTTATATTTTTTATTAATTAAAGAGGTTAAAATCTAACCCCTTTATATAATAGCTCTCCCCTATAATAATAACCTTTTAATTACCTTTATAATTCTTAGCTACTTAAAGAGGTTAAAATCTTAAAGAATTATACTTTTATTATTTTTATTAAGGAGGTTTAATTATAAATAATAATAATTATAATTAATAATATATTAATAATTATAATAGCTTTATATAGAAATTTTTAATTAAGTAATTAAAATAATATAATTAATACCTATTAATATACCTTTTAGTATAACTAAGATAACTTTAGTAAGGAAATTTATAAGCTTTATAAAGATATAAAAAATACTTATAATAAGCTATAAGAAATAATATTAAATAAATACCTTTAAAGTATTATATTAAATAAAGACTTTAATTTAAAATATATTAAGTTTATAATTTTTAATTATAAAATTTTATTTCTTTTCTTAGCTTTTTTTTATTTAATAATAATATTAATAAGAGAATTAATTTTATTAAAAAAGAGCTCTTTTTATTAAAGGCTCTTAAAAAGAGACTAAAGAAAGGATAAGTTCTTATTAATAAGGAAGATTAATTCCTTAGGGACTTAAAATATAACTAATACATAGTATAATTTATAACCCTTATTATAAGTATTAATACCTTTTATTATATTAATTAAAAGCATTAAAGAAGTCTTATTATAGCTAGCTAGGATCTAATTATATAGCTATAAGTATTATATTAAGAAATAAGGGTTATTAGTATTATAAGTTTTAGAGGAATTAATTCTTAGAGTTAATATTAAAGTTTAAATTTAAAAAAAGATAATACTAAGGCTTAGCGCTAGACTTAGAGGTAAATAAAGGCCTATAGGTTTAATTAATTAAATTTATTTTATTAAATATATAATATATATATCTTAGCTTATATAAATATATAAATAATAATAATTTTATTTATAATTTAATAATAATATTTAAAATTATATAATTTTATAATTTTATTAAGATTATATAAATTTATAATTATATTAAAATTAATATTATTAAAATTAATATTAAAATTACTATTATTCGCATATTTATATAAGCTAAGATATATACATTATGTATTTAACTAGATGGGTTTGATTAATTAAACCTATAGACTTTTATTTGCCGCTGAGTTTTAGTCCGGCGCTGAGCCCCGGCGCTAACTCTTTTTAGGTTTATAGAACTCCGACGCTGACTCCGGGAACTAATCCCTCCGAAACCTATAACGCTAATAACCCCTATTTCCTAATATTACGCCTATAGCTATATGGCTAGATCCTAGCTGGCTATAGCAAGACTTCTTTAATCCTCTTATTTAGTAGTATAAAAAATCTTTATAGTTATTATAAGTATTATAACCTATGCCCCGTGCCGCTTATTATCTTATAAGTCCTTAAGGAATTTAATATCTTCGCTAATGAGATTTTCCCCTTTCTTTAGCTTTTTTTTAAGAGCCCCTAATAAAAAAAGCTCTTTTTTAATAAAATTAAACCTTTTATTAATATTATAATTAGGTAAAAAAAAGCTAAGTAAAAAAAAGATATTATAACTAAAGATCACGAGTTTAATTAATATTAATTTATTATATTATATATTTATCTTAATACTCTTAAGGCTATTATTTAATATTATTACTTATAGCTTATTATATATACTTTTTATGCCCTTATAAAGCTTCTAGACTTCCTTAGTAAGGTTATCTTAGTTATATTAAAAGATATATTAATAAATATTAGCCGCGCTACTTTAATTATTTAATTAAAAGTCTCTATAGAAAGTAACTATTATAATCTCCTTAATATATTATTAACAAATTAACTAATTATTAATTAGTTAACTAGTTAGTTATAGTAGTTATTATTAATTATAATTAAACCTCCTCTTATAAGGATAATAAAAGCGATTTTAACCTCTTTAAGTAATTAAGAATTATAATTAGAAGGTTAATATTAAAAGGGAGAGCTACTATATAAAGGGGATTTTAACCTCTTTAGTTAATTAAGATATAAGCTATTTATTATAAATAGAGCTACCTTTAGCGCATTATTAAAGCTATTAATAACTATATAGATAAACCTTATTAATTTAAGCCTATTAAGACCTCTAGCTTTAGGTATAAAGCCTTTATTATTAAAACTACTAAGATATTAATTAAAATACTTTAATCCCTATTTTAGGTAGTATAAAGTAATATAATAATATTAAAATTAAATTTATTTTTTTTATAATTTTTTTATATATTTTTAAAATATTTAAATTAAATTATAAAATAAATTATTTATATTTTTTTATAAATAATAAATAATTAATATAAATAATAAAAATAATTAATTATAAAAATAAAAATATTTTAAAAATTAAATATAAAATTAAAAATATAAAATTATTATTAAATTATTTTTTATTAATTTATATTTAATATATATAATATATAATTATTATATAATTAAATTTTATATAATTAAATAAAAAAAATAATTAATTTTATAAATTTATTAATTTTAAAATTAATTATTAAATTATATTAATTTTATTTTTATTAAATAAAAAAATATATTTTATTAAAAAAATATTTATATTTTTAAATAAATAAAAAATTTTTTTTATTTTATTTAAATAATTATTATAATATATTATATAAATAAATATTTTAAATAAATAAATATCTTAATATATTATATATTAAAATATAATTAATCTTAAATTTCTAAGTATAATTTTAAAATAATTAAAAATTTAAGAAAAATATTTTTATAAATTTAATTTAATATAAAATATAAAAATAATTTATTTAAATATTTAAAAATCTTTTTTTAAAAAATAATAATTATTTATATAATATAAATATATATTTTTTTTAAATTATTTAATAAGAAATTTTTTTTAAAATTTATATTAAAATATATATAATTATATATTTTATTAATAATTTATATTTTATTTTATAGCTTTAAAGAATTAAAATTTATTTTTTTAAAACTTTTTAAAATACTTTTTTTTAAAAAATAAATCTTATAATAAAATATATTAAAATATTTATTTATTTAAAATATTATTATATTAAATATATTAAATAATTATAATTAAAAAATTTTATATTTTTATATATTAAAAACTATAAATATTAAATTAATTTATATATAAAATAAATAAAAAATATTAATATATTATTTTAAAAAAATTATTTAATTTTTTTATTATATTATAGTTTTATATATATATAATTTTTTTATATTTTTTATTTTTATATTTTTTTTTAAATTTTATTATTTTATTTATATTTTTAAAAATAAAAATTAAAATTAAAATTTTTTTTTTTAAATATATTAATTATTTTTTAAATATAAAAATTAAATTTTAAAATTTAAATATTTTATTAATATAAAATAAATTTTTAATATAATAAAATATTATTATTTTATTTAATTAAAAATATAATTTAAGTTTATATATATAATAATTTTTAATTAATTTATTTTTAATTAATTTTATTAATTTTTTAATAATTTTATATTAAAATTATTTTTTAAAAAATAATATATTTATATATTATATTTAAATTATTATAAATAATATAATACTTAATTTTTATTATATTTTATATTATAAAATATTTTTTATATTTTAAATAATATTTTTATTTATTAATAATATTAATTTTTAAATTATATAAAAATATAATAATATATAATTTTTTTAGTTTTTAAATAAAAATAAATATATTTTTTAAAATTTAAATTTATTATTTATAATTATTATTTAAACTATATTAAGTTAATTAATAAAATTAATAATTAAATATTTTAATATTTTAAATATAATATTTTAATAAAATTATTTTTATTTATTATATTTAATTAAAATATAATAAATTAATAAAATTAATTAATTAAATAAAAATAATAATAATTAAAATATCTTTATTATATTTAATAAATTATTATATTTATTATATATATATATAATTATAAATAATTTTTAATATTATATAATTTATAATATTATTTTATTTAATAATAAATATTAATATTATTATTATTATAAAAATCTAAGTAATACTTTTTATATCTCTTATTTAATATATTATAATTTACTTAACCCCCTCTCTAGTAATATATTTATGCCTTATAAGCCCTAAGGAAATATAAGATTATTATAAGATAGAGCCTTATCTCAGCCAGGATATTAATCAGCCACGTGTTAGCAACCGAGGCATAAATCAGGGGGGCCTGAACGTGGAACAGTAAATCCGTTCCGTAGCCGCCATGGTTAATCTCGGGACAAGTGAGGTGGTGGCAATCAACCTAAAGATTGATTAGCTCGGGTCCAGACCCAAGGACTGTCGCTCTCAAGCACGACGCAGAGATGTGATGGTGCCCCCTCGAGAGGATGACCCTGTGTCAATCCCATTGCGCTTGCATCGGTTAAGTTACAGGTGCACTTCGGCTTTGCCACTACGACTCGAATGCAACCACATCAGGCGCCCATAGTACTATAAACAAAACACACTTGGCGTCGCTAGCCGCCACACAGGTTCAGCTGCCTACTAAGAGGGACCCGCAAGAAGTTAAGTGCGCGGTTCCTGTGGATTCTGTGGTGCCCTCTCAGTATCAATATGAAGCGCTTCGCAGGTCCAAAGTTTTTTGTTAGTCTCAGGTCAAGCTTAATCAGTTAGAGGAAGAAGTGGGTGTATAAATTACTAATATTGGTACGTAGATAGCAACGTCTAAGCACTGATTGACTGGATACTTAAATGTGGCTGCTCGTAGGTCATTCTTAAAAGCGGCAGGTGATGATCGCTTTGACGGTCTAAGAGCTAGCCGTGGGAAACCTTAGAACGAATCCGGTACCCAAAACCGAGCCTTAATGAATAAGTCCAAAATGTGGCCAGAGTATTGCATGTCAAAAATCATTCAGTATGCCCAGCCATGAGTCGCGCACGGGGCAGCCAATAAGATGCCTAAAACTTCCCGCCCCCGCAGCACGCTGCCCCTGCATTTTTGCGGGGTAAATCGCTAAACCGGGAGACCGGGCTCAATGGTCCGATTTCTCGGGTCTAGACGCGAGCAAATTCAACCTCGCCGACTTCAATGCCCCCCTCTGGGTCAAGCCACAGGTTCTAGCGCAGCCACGATTACATGATGAAATTTCAACATTAGCGTCATGTGCAGGCTTGCAGCGCATTAACAAGGGCCCATGTTCCTGCCCCGGCTGCTGCTGGAGTTCCCCCCTCCTACTGCATCCTATCCTTCTTCTTTGCCGTCACAAGTTGAGTCAACCAGTACACAGTACGCATCACATCTCTGGATCCAGTGCCAGCGCTGCTCCATAGCATTTTTGGGCTTGATCCGATTTCTGAGCTCTCGGCAGGTCCGTATTAGTTCCCCAGAGTGACTCAAAGATGATCGCTTGAGCTTGACCCTATATCCGCCCTAGAGGCAATATTGACAAACACGAACAGACAAAAACTGGTTCTCTTTCGGATTCAGAACCTAACCTAGCCGGCCTCATGGGTTACTCAGAAAATCTCGGGGCCGGTGATTCGGCAAGCCGTGAGGTTAAACTGTCTATTCCCATCGCCATTTGCATGAGCATATCCCTGTACAACGTCATCGAGCTTAATGCCCTCATCCTCACAACCTTCGAAAGACGCAAGAGCCTTTACTTCTGGAGTTTTCTCGCCGCTACCAATGGAATCGCACCTCATACTATCGGGTTCTTACTTAAGAACGTATTATACTCAGATAATTTCATCTTATATATCACCCTTATATCTGTCGGCTGGGTGATGATGGTTACTGGCCAATCGCTTGTTCTATATTCGCGACTCCACCTTATTTTCTGGAATCAGTTCTGGCTGAGGCTTGTCCTGGCTATGATAGTCACTAATGCTATCATCTTGCATATTCCCATTATCATCCTGATGTACGGCTCTAACAGCTCTCCATCAAACCCCTGGGTTCACCCTTATATGGTCTACGAAAAAATCCAGGTTACTATGTTTTTCCTTCAGGAAGTTACTATTTCGGCTATCTACATCAAGACTTGTTCTTCCTTCCTCGGCACCCAAAGCGCTTTGCATGGAAATAGTACACGAAAAATGCAGAGGCACTTGCTGTTAGTCAACGTCATTATTATCCTCCTCGACATTCCGATCCTCGTCCTCGAGTATGCCGACTTCTACGACTTTCAGACCGCTTATAAGGCCATTGTCTATAGCATCAAGCTCAAGCTAGAGTTCAACATCCTGAACCGCCTCGTCGAGATGGCAAATAGCAAAGACATCTCTGGCTTACGCAGTCAGGGTCCTGGTACAGACACTGCGGCAGTCATACATTTGAACACGTTCAATGGCGATGCGTCTGGCGGGAATGTCTCACATCGACCTTATACCCATGGCGGCGAGCACGGCGACACCAAGGGTTGGAAGACGGGAGGATTGAGCATGAATAATAGCATTATGAGGAGTACAGAGATTACAGTGGATGGAGTTGAGCGCGGAGAACACGACAATGAGAGTATAGAACGCAGGTCGATGGGAACCGGAGAGTCTCACTATAGGACGACGAATGGTATGGGCGGGCTATCGAAGTCGTCCTCTGAGGTTAATCTAGCTACTAGGGGATTTTAGCAATAATGCTCTAGTCTCCTGAAGTTTCTCCCTTTCTATAACAGAGTGCAAGAATCAACTTTCTCCACCTCACAGAGAATTAGAAGGCTAACACGGCCACAGGGTATGAGTTTGATACTGAAGTACGAAATCGTCTGAAACAGCCTTGCAGTAAGGGTGGCTTACAGACGGACGACTTTAGTGCTCATTTCGTAGAGAATTCGCTTCTAGGTATCAAGGGGGCTATCCCTGGAGTCATGGCCTGCTCACCCCTTACTGTAGGAGAACCATTATACCTCACCATTCTGCCAGGGGAAGGGAGCAAGCGCCGCGAAGCCCGGATTTCAACGAAGGGAGGCATAATGTGGAACTGGTCATCCTCTTCTAATTTGAGCGTGAGGATGTTCAGGAGAGATCAACTCTCTGTACTTCTAGCCGATCAACGAGGGAATGTAGATAAGTTTAGGACGGAAAGGTGTCGCCCTATATACGCCTATCTGCCAGTCCTTATAGCCCTATCCACTTCAATGACTCAGCCCATAGCTTGCCAGCCTTTTCCACATCGTAGGCATGAGCACCATAACCGGGCGTATATAGACCTGACGAAGCATCCCATTCCTTCGCAATTTGGCAGTCTTCGAGATAACTACCACCCTTTCCCTCCAATGCTTTTGCCGTAGCCCCCCACACGGTAGTGGCAGCTCCTTGGTCGGGGTTCTTGAAGATGGAGGCAATGTACGGGTCTCCATCAAGCGCCCGCTTCTCCGAATCAGACATGTGCTGCACCAGGTTGGTGAGGACAGCACCTGGTTGAACGCTCCATGCGTGGACACCCTGCGGACCATATTGTCGCTCGATCTCGTTGGCAGTCCAAAGATTGGCAGTTTTGCTGGCTCCGTATGCCGCCATTGCGTCATATCCGCGATCGAAGTTGACGTCCTCGAAGTTGACCTCAGCGAACCGGTGAGCGACAGAGGAAAGGATCACGACACGGGAGGCGAATGAAGGGGTGGTCCCAGCCAGTAGAGCAGGTCGAAGAAGGTTGAATAAGAGGAAATGGGCGAGGTGGTTGGTTCCAAACTGGATCTCAAATCCGTCCTTAGTTCGACCCTCGGGCGGGGTCATCACGCCGGCATTACAGATCAAAATGTTGAGGGTCTGGCTCTTAGAAAGGAACTCGGCCGCGCAAGATCGTACGCTTCCAAGGGACTCGAGATCGAGCTCAATGAGATGAACCCGGTCACTGTCGATTAGGTCCCCCAGAGCAGTCCTCGCCTTAGCGAGGTTCCGAGCGGTCAGATACAAAGTCATCCCTGCTAGGTGGAGGGCTTTGGCGGTTTCGATACCAATCCCAGAAGAGCAGCCAGTAATGAAGGCAACTTTCCCGGATAGCTTCCCAACCAAATCCTCGTCTTGGATGATCTGGGTTCCAGTCGGGCGACTGTCCCCTGGGCCGTTGGGGCGTTCATGAACTTGGGCGTAACGATTGGCCATGGTGGTGGATGTAAGATTGATGAAAAGAAGTATGTCAAGGGGGGCACGCGGGTGGATTGACAATGAGAGATGTGGCTCTACGAGAACGGCCTCAGTGCCATATATATATGATTCTTGCTCAAGAAAAATGCTGGCCAGGTAGTTACATTATCACCCTGACGTTGTCAACTGTGAGTCTGTTCTCATGGGCGGGCTCCGAAGAGACCCACGCGGGCCACTGACACAGCTCGCGTTGATTGGGAGCCGGGCTGAATGGAGAAAGTAGAGCAACCCTTTTTTGTTGCGGGAGGGGACCCTCCGGCATTGTTAGCGCGTAAGCCAGATGCATGACTTGATTGAGCAACTGAAACTCTGCAAATGCTAAGTTGCACGCTAACGCAACTGGCTTACGCGCTAACTAAGATAGGGGTCCCGGACAACCCAGTGCAGAGTCACAAGTCAAAGTGAGAGTCGTGGAGTAAGTGAGGTGGCAGCCACACACCCTTGTCCCTCGACGGGGTTATTTATTAATCCCCGAATACCAACACAGGTCAACCCCCGACTTTCATACTTCAAAAACAAGCCTCTTCTCACCTCTTTTCCCTCTCCAGTAGTTAGTCCCTTCTATGATCTCCGTGCACCCTCGTAGTAGAAACCCCCATTTTCGTAAGAACGCAGGATTCGCCTCCCAAGCTCGGGGATCCCACGACCCTCCCCACACAATCAACGAGGGCTTACTATCGAGACCCCGCGGATCGTCCACCACGAGAAGGTCCTCACACAGCTGGTCATCATCCACCAGCCCAGCTTCCATATACATGAGCATATTATCGCGAAGCCGAGGGAAAGGGAGTAAATCAATCCATGGATGATGCACTACCATCGCCTGGAGAAATGTTGGCTGTAGTGCGGGGGGGCATGATGTGGCCGGTTGCGGGTTGTTGGAAAGTTGGGGCCCATTAGTGCTGTAAGGGGAGATGGCCTCGTCGCGGCAGAGCCCTTCTGGCGGGAATCCCATGGAGATGGCGTTCCGGGCCAGCGCGTTGAGAACGTTCAGCCGGATGAGGACTGGTAGATACGCCGGCCGGGGCGCCTGTAGGGAGTAGTCTTCGTAGGCTTGTCTGATAAGACCAGTAATTTGGTCGATTCGACGAGGGCACGTTAAAAGAGTACAGCCCTCGAAAAGAGCTGCAATCTTATCGTCCGTGTCGCAACGGGCTCTTTCGGGGAGTCTTGTCAATGTAACTTGCTGGACCTGAATCTCATTCCCTGAGTTGCTGATATCACTTCTTGGATGATGAACGGTCAAGCAACTAGGGCTCGACTGGCTAGCTTGCTGTTTTTTTCTGCGACCTAGAAAAGCATTTCATAACTCGAATTAGTCCTTTGATCGGCTTACATAGTAGCTGTTCGTCAAAACCAGGAAAGAATTGACTGACGATAAGCTCGCTGGCTGAGGCGGTTTTGGAGCTTCTTCCTTTGTGTCTGATTTGTCACACCCGTCCAGTCATCGCCCGGTTCCCAAACATCAGAGCGTGTGCTCAGCGTGACTGGAGTGGGAATGGGGTCCATGGCTGCAAATAGCTTCGTAGATGCGAACGGTGTTTAGAGTAAAAGTCTGAGATAGAACTGGAGGGGAAGAAGTGGAACTTAATGCAAATGGATTACCAGCCCGTACAATGAGCCCCACCAGTCCTATCTGACGTTATGATCATGTGATTATATAAGGTTAAATCGGCCCTAGTCCCGCTTATGTACAACTGGGTGCGTCGCAAGGGTTTGTATCTATGTCATGTTAGAAATGAGCAAAGCCCTAGATGAGAACTTCAACTCCTGTCATCGGTGATCACAATAGGCTACTTTTGCCAGGTTGCGTAACATCTTACTGAAGTAACGTTGAGCTACTATTTTCAAGTGTGAGCATGGCTTCCGCAACACAAGTAGAGCTCCAGTTGCACCTTAAGCGGAATTCGACCCACCTGCTGAAGGCAGCCGCGGAGGAATAGAAGAAGATAGTAGAGCTGCGGTTGCACGCAACGCTAATTACCTAACAGACAACTATGCTCCACTAGGCTCGGAATGTAATTTATAGTTCTAGTCCACCTCGATGACGACTGGCTCAGACATTTTATTGATAGACGAGGTGTTGATAGTTAACGCTTAGTGGGCTCATGAGGCCTATATCAATAGACTTTTTAATCTCATATATCATTATTATCAGACTGCTCCAGCAGTGGCTTAAACTTGTTGTAATGGACCTCCAAGGCAAGCTATACTTGCAGATCTTTTAACCGTCTATTTGTCGGGGGTATTGCCAGCTCTTCCGGGGAATTTATAAATCTATCAGCCGATCGGCTTCAAACTGATAACGTATAAGCCATCTAAACTACGCCTGAGCACGGGGTGTCATACATCGCGCAAGCGTAGGCCTCTACCAATAGTATCAGGCACAGCATCAAAGACCACCCACCTAGGTTGATAAAATAAACGAGACACCAGAATATCAAGAGGGTTGGTTACCTAGTCCCCTGAAGCATAATTAACTAAAGATATATCATAAGAAAGGTAAAGCTTTTGATCTTCTTTGCCTATTCCTACTATACTCTATCTATTAACTTCAGGGGAGAATCAGCTAAAGGGTTTATCTAAGCGTCTCTCTTTTTCCTCGACCCGGGCACCACCGTAATCTTGACATATGACACATCATAACCCAATGTAGCAAAAATTTGAAATGCCGATCGCGAAATTGGTGCTGCCGTTGGTGAAAGGAGGTAGCTCAGCGTAAAATCTTGCTCCAGACAGCTGTCTTGTCTCAGAGTCAACCTCATCAGTTGACAGAGTTTTGTACATGATCTGCATACCCACGGACACCTCCGCCTTCAGCTCGAGACTCCATGTGACGTCAGTGGCTCCATGCTATCCTGGAGGTGCATATAAGAGATGCATTCGTAACCACGATCACTCCTGGACACAAACCAACTCACCTTACATCCTTCACCCCAGTCGGATTCTCTCATATTGCCAAAGTCCAACATGAGCAACAACCTAAAGGAGGTCAACGGCACACTTGTGACCAACACGGATGTAAAGATCTTCCCAGCCGGTCTTCCGGCCACCATCCCCCATGGCCCATGACTGACTAACTGCACACAGGTCGAACCCCCAAGTAACTAGACAAACGACTATGAAGAAATGGGAGGCAACATGGAGTGGGGCGAGTACGGCCAAGTAACCGAGCTCGTTAAGGGATACGGCCTGGATGGTGATGCCAAGCCACTCTTCTCTATGAAGGCAGAGGCCCTGTCACTGTTCGAGCTTGGCGATGGCCAATACTTCCTCTATAACGCCATTGAGGCATCTCTTTGTCAGATCAAGAGCCCCTCTGATCTTCAGACGATTGCATTGGCTATTGACGACGAAAACAGGGGATTGGGTGCACTTGAGATTGAGGCTATATAGATCGGCAGAGGTTATGTGTTCTTTGGGTTGGATCTGGGTTTTGGGCTACCTGAAAGCCTTAGGCAGAAATGATGCTGTGATCGACATTGATAGCTTGACGCATAAAACCCTAATAGGAGAGGTGAAAGTGGGGAGGTTGTCGTGGCGAGCTGACCTCTAGCCTCTCTAAGGCTAAGGCAAATTTTCTGGTCAGAGGCCGTTGCTTGCTGTTGACTAGAATGGTATCAGATAGCTGTTCAGTACCGTGAAGCTGATCTTTTGATGATTTCTGCCGGCCATTCCCTGTCTAACTTGGCGTTCGGTGTTCGAGATAGTCTTAAGAGTACCTGGTAACAGGAACTCATGGACCGTCCCTACTAATAGCAGGAAAGCAGGTCGTGGCAGCTCAAGTTTCTAAAACATTGGGAAATATCAGAAGAGTTTCCCTCTTGGAGTCCCTGTAATATTTCTACCTAGTCCCTAACACTCTCCCGCGGGCTGATCCATTGCAGGTACACTTTCTGCGCCAACTGACTCCCACAGCCAGCTGTCAACAACTTCGGGGTCAATCTGGACCATGGAATCACCTTCAAGAAGGCTTGCCAACGCCATCATCTCATTCGGCGAAACTCCGTGCTGTGACAGGTCACCGGTCGTTCCTGAGAGAAACCCAGTCTCATTCACGTCCTGAGGATTTGGACAGCTATGCGGCTCCATCAAACAGCGCAGCATGTCCCGGAGACAGTTCAGTTCCTGTCGTTTGAAGCAGGCAGGCACATTCCCGCCCGCAATGAGAGTGTCGAGAAGGGCGTATGGTGTCTCTAGATATCTCTCATAGCCATCAGCAGAAGCTGGATGGACCGCGACGATGAGAGAGAGCACGAAACCAGCAGAAAATACATGGTCTAAGTCAAATGGGAGAAAGTATTCTACGCAGGCTGTTAACAATAGATGCCCGGCACGCTAAGCTCTAGTCAACTTGCCGAGAAGGTCTTGAGCTTGTAGCCTAGTTAGCACCCGTAGAGACTTTTGAGCTGACTCGTAGGCAGTCCTCAATAATGCTTTCACAGGTTCGATGATGGCAGTATCCTGACGATCTTGTCTTGTTCTTCTGTCGAGTTTGTCACGTAAGAGACACACTAGGAGTGGCCGAATGGCGAGGACAATACACTGGCTCAATGTTAGAGAGCTTGTCATGGAGAAGTATACATGTTGGTCTTAAGTAGCTCACTTGGTGATAGCAAATATTTACCGTTGCGGAGACTCTGGAGATAGGGTCAGTTTTGCTAAGCTTTAGTTCTGGAGTGGCGTTCATCTCCGTGGCCAGGTCGGCAAGCTCTCGAACTGTTGCTTGGATGTTCCTTAGAAAAGAGGAATTAAGGTGTTCATCAACGCAGTATACAGCTGAGGCTGCAGTTAGTAGCTGATAGCAGTTGACCGGAAGAGGATGTTGTTTGAGCCTACTATTGAGAACCTTGGCAAGGAGCCGTGATAGCCTCACATGCATGTCGAGAGCGCAAGTCTTTTGGGCAGACTGATGAGGCTTGGGAAATGGGACAGATATATCGCTGTCGTGGATAGAGCTTGGGGCTCCTATGAGGGTGGAAAACTTGCGGTCCAGGATGTATAGAGTCCACCAAACACCACGATATCGTGACGCGTCTTTGTAGCAACCAGGACTACCGCCGAAGTCCCTGTGATAGCCTTGAGTTAGGGCTATGCGTAGACCAAGGCCAAGCTAAGTGGAGTTGTTAGGACAAGTCTACATGAACAACCTGAAGTCGAGCGGACTTACGTAGACAAATGCACTGTTCCGATGATCTACGGACTGCAGATATAAGGCCAAGCCGCAACATACCTCTACCGCTGTGATTGGGTCTCGATAAAGGCCGTTCACGTCTGGCAATAGGTCTAGAGCACGGATGAAATATCAACTGCCGGGGGGGTTTGTTCTTGAAGCACCACGGGCCAGGAGTGCTTTTCCCAGGGCCATAATCACAAAGAAATGCACGAACCAGACCCGATTTTCGAGGTTCAATGAGTCTGGTCCATGACTGTATAATGAGAACAGCCCTTGCATGAATGTCTGCTCATGAAATAGGTGGTAGGTCTGCCCCGCGTGGAACTTGACCGTATTAGTGAGATAGAGAGCGTAATCAAGCGAAGGCAAATCTTCCATCGAGATAGAGCCAAGATTTCTCATATTGGGGAACTCGAGGGCATATGCAGCGCCGTCCACATTCAGAGGCACCTCGTTGGATCCTTTTTGGTCGAGATTGTGTCTGATCATGCTCATGATATGTCTGCTATAGGCCCACGTGGATGATGGGCCGAGGAAGCCTGGTGCAGTTATATCCATTAGTAGGGGCGCATCGTGGCAGGGGTTGATGACAGAACACACGTTTCCGGCCGCGAATGTCAGTGACAAACTGAGGTGGAGTGGTAACGAGAGGATTCGACAAAGCCGAGAAGCTATCGATGTGGGGATCTACTCCCACTTCATCATGGCTATGAGCATCGTTGCGTGCGGTATTCACCGGGCTCGAATCTTTCGATGGCTTGGGGGTGGGTTGGTGTCTCTTGGCGCATTGCGCAGGATCATTCTCCTCGCCGGCTTTCCGCTTCAGTTC
Organism: Fusarium falciforme; assembly: GCF_026873545.1. Classification (NCBI taxonomy): domain Eukaryota; kingdom Fungi; phylum Ascomycota; class Sordariomycetes; order Hypocreales; family Nectriaceae; genus Fusarium; species Fusarium falciforme. Next base: position 48,380 of record NC_070548.1, read on the forward strand.
ATTTAAGTAGCTAGACGCAACATGTCAGAAGAAAGGGCGTTGGAAAGCTCGGTAAAGGTCTTACTTCTCCGACACAATGACCTTGCGATCCTCGGGCTCAAAAACGCACTCTGTGGAGCGGCGTTGGCAATTTGCGCATGGGTGCAATCCAGAACATCGGACTTTGCGCTCACGGCACCTGAGACATCTGGAACAATGATCAGTGGAGAGATAGACTTTGAAAGTAAGGAAGCTCACGCAACGTGGAGCTTCCTGGCCTTGGAACCAGCCTGATCGGTGGACTCGGGAGTGTTTGACAAAGTCATTTGGTTTGATGCAATGACAAGATGCAGTGAATGCAAGGAGAAGATGTGAACAGGATGAACTGAGGGTCGACTAGGTTCTCCACAATTCCGCTGCCTTATCAATGCATGTGAGGGGCCCTGGTTTGCGGGGAGATACCCCAGACTGAATGCTCAGATAAACTGTTGCAAGACCTGAGCTTGTACAAGTGAAATTGTTTCCGCTCAGAGAGTTCCGGGTAACCTTTGCCATTCGTTCGGTTTGCCCCCCGAGACATGGGAGGGGGCCTGCTCGGGTATCCACCCCGAAGACTGGGTTATCTGTTATCTTGACGCGTGCGAGGGAGCAGCCAGCCCCGTTATTACTCCTTTAACAGTTAGGGTCACATCTGTGGACACACGCTGTTAGTGCTCTACGAGAGCTAGGTTTGCTCCTTAATCGGCCTAGGGTAGGTATGGAGTAGAAGATGTTGAATGAAAAACTATTGGAGATAACGATCTCGTTCACCGTCAAGGAGATATTGTTGTGCTATTTACAGGTAGGCCGAAGAAGCCTTATCTTGAGGTATTAATTGGACTGGCTACACAACTATGTAATTTCCCATTCCTTGTGAGCATTCAAGTTACGTCTTGATCATGGCGCGCGCCTCGCACACCCTTCGCCATCGTGTAATTCTAAAGACCGCTATCAATGAGGCCCATGAATCACATCTTCTTTCTCGACACGACCTCACCACCGACACTATAGGTAGAGCCGGTCGATACCTTCAGGTCAATCTCGTCGTTTTGCCATCCGCCTATGCCTCTGATTTCCGCGATCTGTGTGCACGGAACCCTGTTCCTTGTCCCATCCTGGGCTGGACAAAGCAAGGAGACCTATCGGGAGTCTACCCCAGCGGATGTATCCAGACGCCTGATTTTGATGTCCGGACCGACTTTCCTCGCTATCGTGTCCGAGTCAATGGTAGTTTGGTTGCAATAAAAACAGACATTCTCGATGAGTGGACGGACGATCATGTTGCCTTCTTGATTGGGTGCTCTCTGTCATTTGAGAGGGCCTTGAAAGAGGCGGGGCATCGGATCTGCCATGAAGAAGACGGAAAGCGGCCTGCTATGTATAAAACGAATATCCCGGTGCTTCCAGCGGGCGTCTTCTGTGGTGGGACAGTCGTTGTGAGCATGAGGACTTACGAGATTGAAGAGGTTGAGCAAGTGAGAAAGATTACTAGGCCTTACCTCACGACGCATGGCGAGCCGATAGCATGGAGGTGGGACGGCGCAGAGGCGATTGGAATTAAAAGTGTTCACGGGCCAGATTTTGGCGACAGACAGACACTCAAGGGCGACGAGGTACCGGTCTTCTGGGTAGGTTGATATCCATCTTGCGATAAACTGCCGCTAAATATATGCTGACCGATGATTACTAGGGATGTGGTGTGACACCACAGGCTGTTGTTGAGGCTGTGGGCGATGGGATCAAGGGAACAGTGATGACACATGATCCTGGATTCGTCATGGTAACCGACTGGACCGTGGATGACTTGCCGAAGCTCTCGGCATGTCTCAGGATGGAAAGCTTGTAGATAGACGAGCGCATTCAATACAGAGTTTTATGGTATTGGGCTTCATTGCCGTTATGTGTTGATGACTGTATCTTTTGCTGCTTTGGCTGGTGGCCTCGTTTGGACCCGTCAATGTAGATGATTAGGATCGCATTCCATGGCACATACTCATGGCCAGGTCATATATTCAGCCAAGATTCTTCACGAAGATGGCCTCCCTAGATAAGCTCCCAACACACCCTCCACTCACAGTCAATCCGCTCCTTTGGACATCACAAATGACGCTGACTGTGTGTTGGTGTACGTAGTACAAAGACTTTCTCTTCCAGGGTCATTTAATAACAGGCATAAAGCCAGATCGAAGATACAGGCTCTATTCTGACCAAGCGAGCCCACAGAAGTAATGCTCTCGCAGAGCCTCATTTGAACACAATTACATCTAGTCCCTTCCTCCACCTCTACTCCCCTCACTTCGCCGCTTCGTTCTGGAGTATCCACCCCCTGCAGCTTCCCACTTCGGCTGTAGAAGCCAGACCAAGAGGGAATAGTACAATCCAGAAGGATGGTATCAAATCAAGGGAGATACTTGAACTCAAGATCGCGATCTCCCGTAGTCTTCTTCCGGTTGTCGGGCCTCTCTCCCGCCAAGATCGCCGCTTTCTCCTTGTTTGACCTCAAGAGGTAAGCCAAATGAATAGACACCAGAACGTTGGCCACGAAAATGGACCCAAGAGAAAAACCATGGCCTAGCATGTATGGAGACTTTCGGTAGACCTGGCCTGCGACAATTCCAGCAGAGTTGCCGATTGTTTGCTGGATGCCAATGGCCGTGGCTCGGCGGTATTGCGGTGCCATGTTCACGTTAAGCGGCCAAGTTAAGGCCGGTACCATTGTAAACGGCAATAGTGCAGACAAAGGTAGCGAAGTATTTGACCGCGTTATTCTTAACGGTAATGAGCAAGATGTAGCCAACGCCTCCGAGCGAGTTGGTAAACAAGATGAACTAAAGCATGTTAGGCCTGCCATTTCCGTGGCTACGCGGCGACTGGACTTACAGGGCCACACTTTTGATACTTGTCTGATAGAAACGCAAAGGTAAAGAATCCAACGGCACCAAGGACGTAGACTGGGATGGTCAAGTAATTGGCGGAAAGTCTGTCATGGCCCATGGCATGTAGGATAGCAGGGAGAAAAGTTCCAAAGCCATTGCTTAGAATGTTCTGGCTGAACTGGGTTCCAGCGCTAACGAATTGTTATTTAGTTCTGCTTCATCTTGTGGGGAGGGGACATGATATACCATAGCCAGACTTTGACATCTGTGGCGGCCAACCTGATTTCTTCCCATGAGAAGACATCTTCTCCCATGTACGACATTCGTTGCTGATGGCGAATTTCCATGATCTTCCGCTCCTTCTTGTCAAGGAAATACGACTGTCGAACATCGCTGGGCAAACCGAACCAGATTCCGAAAGCGCATACGAGACTGAAAGCGCCTTCGAAGATGTAGACCCATCTGAGAAGCGAGTTGTCAGCCTGACCACACCATATAGGCGCAGGAAAAACATTGTTACTGACCTCCAGCCAGGATATCCCCCAATGCCGTCCATATGCAAGCAGTCCGCCGATAGCCCCTGACAGGGCCACGCAGGAAACAAGGTACGAGACTCGCCTAGCCATCTCATCTCTCTTGTAAACAAGAGTGAGGTACATTTTCAATGAGGGAAAAAGACCTCCTTCTGCAGCGCCTAAAGCCAGTCGACAAGCATAGAGACCTCCCACGTTGCTGATGAAACCATTGGCGATAGTCGCCCCAGTCCAGACGAGACAGAGAAAGGTTAGAATATATCGAGGTGTGAAGCGCTTGACGAGGATGACACGGGGGATTTCGATGACGATGTACGTAATGAAGAAGATAGAGACGACGATCGAGTACTGGGATTCAGAGGCTCCAATGGCCTCGGGCATTCCAGCAACCTTGACATTGCCTACATTGCCTACCGATACCTTTTAGTTCCACATTGACCTGTGAATTGCTGGGGGCGTAGAGTTCACATACCAATGTTAGCTCTGTCAATGAAGCAAGACAGATAGACGATGAAGAGAACAGGCGTCAAAAAGATATCCAGTTTTCTCACGACCTTGGCTTCTTCCTTGGGGTCAATGTAGAGGGCGTGCTGGGCCTCTTCATTGGCGCTGATGGTATCGGCGTCCATCATGGACCCCTCGTTTTTGATGTCAGCCGGTGCGTCGGTCGACATGATTCCAGTTTTGACCAGGACTGTCGAGTGTTTGCTTTGTTGCGTTTTGTAGTCTCTCTACTGGGGAGTTTTGAGTCTTGACTACCCAATTGGTAAGAATGACATGTACAGGTTATATAGAGACAACTGAACACAGATAAGGTTGTCTCTTCAGTCAAGGGACTTATCTTGTTCAGGTACGATCACAGGCATCCGATCTCGCGCTCGGTGAGTCGCTCCGCACCACTCTTTCGCTTAGCGCCTGCGCGAGTCAGTGCACGAGTCAACATATTTGGGGAAAGGAAGCCATCAATAGAGTGATACGTATCTCCCATCTTATCTGGGGGCGGGGACCAAGAGCCTCGGGGCGTGGGGCCGTCTATCTGCAAGTAATGCAACTCGGGGCGTGGGGCCGAGCCCACCATCCCTGGTGATCAGCCTCCGGGCAGGATGCATCAGCCTGATAGCCAAGCAGATTATCATAATAGAGATGTTGGACGAATTTTCAAGTTGATGGTATTCAAGATAAAAGGGCTAGTGTCGCCTACGTATCAAGATAAAGCACAGCTCAATTTGAACTCTTAACATCCTTGCCTCCAAGAGCTCCAACTCTTCAACATTGTTCTGACAAAATGGGTTCCATTCCAACTGAGCACCCGAAAATCCGCATCGCTATCGGTAAGCTAGACTGGAAACAAGGCGTATCGCCATAGGAAGTTCACACCAACTCTTAGATCGTGGTGGCACCTTCACCGATGTGCATGCCTATGTCTCGAACACAAGGCATGAACAAGTCTTCAAGCTCCTCTCGGTGGACCCCAAGAACTACAAGGATGCCCCCACAGAAGGCATTCGCCGGGTTCAGGAGAAGTTCAGGGGTACGGTGCTGCCACGAGAGGAGCTTATCGACACCTGGGACATTGAGTCTATCCGGATGGGAACGACAATTGCCACAAACGCGTTGCTGGAGAGGCAAGGCGAGCGAGCGGCGCTCTTGACAACCAAGGGCTTCCGTGATCTTCTGGTTATTGGCAATCAAGCCCGGCCGCATATCTTCGACCTCACGGTGCGGAAACTCGAGAATCTGTACGAAACAGTGGTCGAGATCGACGAGCGGGTGACTATGGAGGAGTTCCTTGAGAATCCCGGGAAGCAGCCGATCGACATCAGCAAGGACTCGGCCCTTGTTGAAGGTTCGACAGGCGAGGTCGTTCGCATCCTCCAAGTTCCCGATATGAAGGCCATCAAGGTGCAACTGGAGCAGTTGTACAGTGAAGGATTCAGGAGCCTAGCCATCTGCTTCATGCACGCTTATCTCTATCCAAATCATGACAACAGCGTTGCGAAGCTGGCCCGGGAAATGGGGTTCGACGTCTCGGTATCTTCAGAGCTTCAACCAACGGTGAGTTAATCCGATACCACAGACTGTCAATGGTAACTGACTTCGACTTACAGATCAAAATGGTACCTCGGGGCAACTCAGCCACCGCAGATGCTTACCTCTCGCCGTTGATCAAGAGATACGTCAAAAACTTCGGCACTGGTTTCAAGGGTGGCGTTGAAGTCATTGCTGGAAAAATTCTCTTCATGCAGAGCGATGGAGGTCTCTGCCTCTGGCAAAAGTTCTCTGGTTTGCGCGCAATTCTCTCCGGGCCAGCAGGAGGTGTCATCGGTTATGCCAAATCTTGCTACGATGCTGGAGAGAAACGTCCACTTCTCGGGTTTGACATGGGAGGCACATCGACCGATGTTAGTCGGTTTGCCGGCACTTATGACCATGTCTTTGAGACTGAGACGGCAGAGGTCACCCTTCAAGTGCCCCAATTGGACATCAACACGGTTGCTGCTGGCGGAGGAAGTATCCTGCACTGGAAGAATGGTCTATTTGCCATTGGCCCTGATGTGAATATCCCATCTCTTGTGTTTTACACTGGTTCTATTTTCTGATACATTGCTACCTGCCAGTCTGCTGACGCACATCCTGGCCCAGTTTGTTATCGCAAGGGCGGTCCGTTGACAGTCACGGATGCCAACCTCTTCCTTGGACGACTTCTTCCTGAGTCCTTCCCAGCCATCTTCGGTCCCAACGAGGATGAACCGCTTGATTATGAAGCAACTGCCAAGGCCTTTGCAGAGATGACCCACATGATCAACTCGGAGGAGGGTCTTGACTTCACGCCTGAGGAGGTGGCGAGTGGCTTCTTGCGCATGGCCAACGAGGCCATGAGTCGCCCAGTCCGTTCCTTAACAGAGGGCAGAGGTATCAGGACGAGCGATCATACTCTTGTCACCTTCGGAGGTGCAGGAGGACAACATGCCTGTGACGTTGCTGAGGCCTTGGGTATTGACATGGTCGCTATCCATCGCTTCTCATCTATCTTGTCTGCCTATGGTATCGCCTTGGGAGACTTGACTCACGAGGTGCAGCGCCCACGAACGGATACCTTGGCCAACATGGAAAAGAACATCGAGGCTGAATTCGCCCCCTTGGTGAATGAGGCCAGTACGATCCTCCTCCAACAAGGATTCCCCGCCCAAGATGTTGAATACGAGCTGTTCCTCAACTTGCGATACGCCGGCACCAACAGCTCCCTCATGATTCGGAAACCGGTAGACTCTTGGGATTTCGCCTCTATCTTTACACGTCAGCATCATGATGAGTTCGGCTTCACCCTTGACAGGGAAATCCTGGTCGATGACATCCGCGTTAGAGCTCTTGGGAAGACGAGGGGCCACGACTTTGAAACCATTTCTCAGGCGCTCAAGTCGGTCCCCACCAACATGGTATCCCCGAAAAAGAGCGTCAAGAAGACAAAGCTCTACACGGCGGGTGTCTGGAGTGATGTCAACTTGTACAGGCTTGACGATCTTGCTCCTGGTGATCTTGTCCAGGGGCCTTCGGTTATCCTAGATCAGACTCAGACGATTTTGGTACAGCCTGGCTGGTCTGCAACTGTCCTGCCTCGCCATCTTGTTTTGGAGAAAGCCTTGCAGTCCGCATCCAAGACTGAAGAGGAGGACGAAAGCTTCATTGATCCCATCCAACTATCTGTCTTTGGCCACCGTTTCATGAGTATCGCCGAGCAAATGGGTCGGTCGCTCGAGAAAACCTCGGTTTCAATCAACATCAAGGAACGATTGGACTATTCATGCGCCATATTTTCGCCAACTGGTGGCCTCGTCGCAAATGCTCCCCATATTCCTTGCCATTTGGGCGCCATGAGCTTTGCCGTTGCCTATTAGGCTGATTTGTGGGGGAATCGTCTCCGTCCAGGCGACGTGCTGGTCTCTAACCATCCCGCCGCCGGTGGCTCTCATCTTCCCGATGTCAACGTCATCACGCCTGTTATTGACGATCAGACCAACGAGGTTCTGTTCTGGGTCGCTTCTCGTGCCCATCATGCTGGCATTGGCGGTATCTGCGCTGGCTCCATGCCGCCGCATTCAAAGGAGATCTGGCAGGAGGGCGCATCTTTTACCTCATTTAAGCTCATCGAGTAAGGGCGGTTCAACGAAGAGGAGCTCCGCGAACTAATGCTCGAGAAGCCTGCTAGGTACCCCGGATGCACTGGCACCAGAACCTGGAGTGACAACGTCAGTGATCTCAAGGCCCAGGATGCGGCCAACCTCAAAGGAATCCGGTTGATCCAGGATTGCATCAAAGAATATGGTCTAAGCACTGTCCAGGTGAGTCAAAAAATTTCATGCATGGAAGTTGAGCTAATCACATTCCTGCAGAAATACATGAACGGCATCCAGGCCAACGCCGAAAAGATTGTTCGTAGCCTTCTTCGCAAAGTCCACGACGAATTCAGCGGCCTTCCCCTGGAAGCCGTGGACTACCTTGATGATGGCTCGATGATGTGTCTCAAGATCCACATCGACCGCGAGCAAGGCTCGGCGACCGTTGACTTCACTGGGACCACAGGGGAGCTGTATGGCAACCTGAATGCCCCTCGTGCCATCACCTTCAGCGCGATCATCTATGTGCTCCGGTCGCTCGTCAACGAGGATATCCCTCTTAACCAGGGATGCCTTGCACCCATCGATGTCATTCTTCCCGAGGGAACATTCCTGTCACCTTCCAAGGGAGCCGCAACCGTTGGTGGAAACACTGATACCTCGCAGCGTGTCACAGATCTGGTCCTTCAAGCCTTCCAGGCTGCGGCCGCGAGTCAAGGAACCTGCAACAACCTCACGTTCGGCTACGGAGGCGTGGTTGTGAACGGAACGGCAAAGCCTGGCTTTGGCTACTATGAGGTATGTCTGGAAATGAAGAGCTTTGTTGTCTGGCCAAACAAACTAACACCGTGAGTAGACCATTGCAGGAGGATCTGGTGCCGGCCCGACCTGGGCAGGCCAGTCCGGAGTCCACGTCCACATGACCAACACCCGGATCACGGACCCGGAGTCTCTTGAAAAGCGATATCCTTGCATCCTCCACGAACTTTCCATCCGTAAAGGTTCTGGTGGTGCAGGGAAATACGCCGGTGGAGATGGCTGCATCCGTGACATCGAGTTCCGACGACCTGTTCAAGTGTCGGTCCTCAGCGAGAGACGATCAATCCCGCCCCCAGGTATCCAAGGTGGTGGGCCCGGTAAGCGAGGTGAGAACATTTGGGTCACACATGATGAGTACGGGGCTCGTGAGATTATGCTCGGAGGTAAGAACACCTGCGAAATGAAGAAGGGTGATCGAATTATCATACGTAAGTACCTCAAGATTCTGCACATAGTGCAAGGCTAATGCCTAGATTAGGAGCCCTGGTGGTGGAGGTTATGGAAAGGTAGAGTAGAGAGATAAAAGGAGACTAAGGGTGAGCCATAAAGGAAGAGCGGGCAGCAACTGTGTGGCCAAAGTTGGTACAGGTATGTAAATGGCTGCGACGGTTTATAGGAGGCGAAACCGCTTCAATACAAGACTTCCTCAGAGCTGCGAGTCGCTTGCCACTTAGACTGATTCTTTACCATGTGCATGCTCGACAAAGCGAGCGCCCTTGCCCTCAACCATGACATCTGCAACATTCCCAACAACGCCACCTGGACCATCAAAGATAAAGGCAATCTCCTCCAACGACGGACCCTTGGTCTCCGGGAACACGAAATAGACCCCGGCGAATTCGATCATGACCCACCCAACGAAGATGATGTAGAAGCGCCAGGAGATGTCCTCCAGTCCGATGGGCACTGTGAAGGTGGAAAGCATCATGAAGCAGAACTGGACAAAATAGAAGAACGACAATCCCTTGGTTCGTAGACGATAAGGAAGGATTTCAGGTATATAGAGTCCGAGGTTGCCGTTGAAGCCGAGATTATAAGCCGGTGAAAAGAGGTAAAGGAACGCGACCACGGTATAGGCGGCAGCCTTATTGTTGTTATCCTTGGCAAACATAGCGCTGCCTGCGGTGATGCATATGTCGATGATCCAGATAGCGGTCAGAGACCACAAGAAAAGCTTGCGGCGGCCAACCTTGGCCGGCAATGTTGCGAAGTAGATGGCAGAAAACCAAGACAGCATCTGGTTGGTAGCGTTGATCAAGGTCTGCTGGAGGTCTGATTTGAGCCCGACAGAGTGCAGGATAGGCGAAAGGTAGTAGGAGACAAATGCGTTGCCCGACATCTGCGAGCAGATTGCTGCCCAGACCATGATAAACATACGCTTGCGGTTGCCGGCAGTGCTTCCCAGATCTTTCAAGAAGGCGAACATATTGTCTTGATGGGATGCTTCGGCACCGAGCGTCTCTAGAATCTCGGTGTACTCATACTGTACAACGGGGTCGGATGCATCACCCTCGCCGTGGTACTTGGCAAGCATCTGCAGCGCTTCTTCGTTGCGGCCTTTGCTGACAAGCCATCTGGGCGATTCGGGAAGAAACCAGACAAAGAAAAGCTGGATGATAGACGGGAGGCCTTGCAAGGCTGACGGAATTCGCCAAGACGCCGTGCTGTCGATGCGAAAGGTTCCAAAGGTGCACCAGCCCGCAATGATGGAGCCGACAGAGTAGAAAGTGAGGAAGAGAGCTGTAGCTGTACTTCTCTGGGCTGGATGGGCGATCTCAGTGATGTAGGGGGCACCGGCTCCGGCAACGATGACGCTGCCTGCACCAATGATGATGCGGGAGATGATGAACATTGCGATGTTGATTGCCGCGCCCTGAACAGCGGCTCCAACGCAGCAAAGAGCAGCTCCACTCGCAAGACCAATTCGTCGTCCAAAGATATCAGCCGTGGGTGAGATAAGAAAGGTGCCTAGGATTCCACCCAGCGGGTAGGCTGCGTTGAAGAAGCCCAGGAGAGCACCGGTAGGCGTCCCGAAGTAAGTCTGCCAATGCGAGACAGACTGGAGCCCGTTCATCATCGACCCATCGAATCTTTAAATCTCGTCAGTGAGCTGTTTTGTAATCGCATATTTGTTTCCTGGTTGGACGAACCCCTGGGAGAAAATGGACAGCAGTGGAATGACCATGAGCAAGTTCAGAGTCCGCAAGTTGCGGAATCTCCACCAACGGCTCGTATCGACGGGCGAGGGAGGCAGGACCATATCCTGGGGAGTGTTTGGAGCAGGCATGGGATCGGAGGTAGCAATGGTAGTGAGTATAATGTTCATGCAATTGATAGCTGAGTGACGGGTCCCAGGTGCAAGACCCGATTATATAACCTACTATATAACCATGCACCAGCCTCATTAGGAGCACGAACTGCTGACCAGAACCTCGGGACTCACTTGGCCGAACATGATGTGCAAGGAGGGGCCCCAAGGGGAATCACACGGCGATGCGGAGAAACTGGGGAGCACTAACTTCGGTAGGCCTGGTGTGGACATCACGCGGTCGACCCTGTCTGTGTCCCCTAGCATTTAAGGGCCAACATGCCCCGAAATTCTGGCAGGGTGAACCCACCAGTACCACAATGGCCGAGCCTGTCTCACGGCGCAACATGGCCCGAAGCATGACCTCGTACGTTCTCGATTAACGCGACAGCAACAGATACTAACGACGGACTGTCTAGATGCGAACGGTGCAAGCGGCGCAAAGCCAAGTGTGACCGTCAAACTCCAGCGTGTCAGCGCTGCGAGCGCGCGCATGTTGAGTGTGAATATGCAGGCCGGCGCAAACCAGGGTTTCCGGCGGGCCACCGTCAGGTGCTCGAAGACAAGATCGGTGAGTGCTTGCTTGCTTGCTTGCCTACCTGCTTCAGTTCATGTCTCATGATGTTGGTCGCTAGAGATGCTCGAAGCCGAGTTGCGAGCCATCCGTGGCAATCAGGAGGCCACCGTCTCGTCCAGGCCTGCAGTTCAAGCCGCGCCCATCCCTTCCCGTGAAGAGTCCTCCCCCACAGCCTTGATGCTTCCTCGTCCGGCGGCTGTGGCGACATTCGAGCGTACTCGTAAGATCAAGGAGCGTCGACCACCAAAAGATCTCGTCATCTCTCTGGCCTCACTGTACTTTTGCCACATCCACCCATGGTTCCCATTCCTAGACGTTCAGCGCGTATGTGCAGATATGGGCTCTGCAGACGAGCCATCATTGCTCTATTACGCTCTCTTTGGAGTCGCTTTACCCTTTTCATTCGACTCGCGTCTTGACCAAGCATCCAGCGACTCGTTCTGGAAGTACTCCAAGCGCAGCATATTCGTCGACGTGCTCGAGGAGCCCTCATATAGCTCCCTTGAGGTGTTGACTGTTCTCGTCTTGGACCTCTCTGCCATGACCCATGGCCCTCAGGTTTGGGGGCCGTTAGCAGTGGCGACAAAACTGGCTGTGCAGCTTAGGAACACGGATGGGTTGGTATTTCGAACGTCAACAGGAACTGAGAGCCACGAGGCACTGAGCAAAAGCGATGGGCTCTTTCGGCAGCGGCTGTTCTGGGCCATATATGCACTTGACTGCAGCATCTGCATCACGACCAACCACACCTCGACTCTGGGCGATGATCATGTCCAACACTTCCTCCCTACCCGCCAGTCAGTTTGGCGAGAAACGCCCACAGGGATGGCCGAGACCCCCTTCGCCCCTCCTTTTGTTTTCAGTTTCCAGTTGGAGCTGTTTGACCTCTCTCGCAGAGCTCACAGAGTGGGCATCGAGTATGCGATGTTTCGCGATGACCAAGAGCCAATAGTCCCCTCCTGGCTGGAAAGCCTACAGAATGTCTCTGCGGAGCTCAGTGCTTGGATGGAGGCCCTACCGTCTCAACTGCTTTGGCACAGCAATGACCACGATACAGCAACTATGGATCGTGCCCGAAAAGCAACACCGCCTGCGCTCTTTATGCTTCATGGCTACTTCCACGCCCTCGTTATATACACAAATGGCTTTATGGCGTTGCCATCCCACGGCACTTTGCAATCTGAAACCTACTCAGACACTCGTCAACAATGCCTGCAGCGATGTTTGCGTAGCTTGGAGGTGTTGTCTTGGATCGCCACCACGACGACTGACCAAGTCAGCGATAAGCTCGGTTGGCCTTTCGCCTGGTTAATCTGGATCGCCGCTCGCTTTTTGATCGCACGCCGATGCATCACAGGAGAAAGTGAGTCGACATCGGTCGCAAGGCTGTCTCTCTTCTCGGGGCTTCTCAGCAGCATAGGCCGCTTCTGGCAGATCAGCACAACCTACGCACGGCTCCTGCGCCAGGCCATCTCCGAGCTAGACACGGGTGCCGTTCCGGGACAAGGCACGATACTTCAGCTCATGGCGGATTTGCGAGTCACTACGTCCCAAATCGAAGATCAGTTCCGGCCAGATCCATTCTTGCGCGGAGTCATCAATCCAGACCAGTCAGGTTCAACGTGGGATAACCCAAACCGTATGGACGTGGAGCAATCCGACACTCTTCTTCCCGTATTTCCTGATCAAGTATACTTAGACATGGCTCCACAGGGTCCGGATAGCTGGTTTCGTGTACCGTTGTTTGCATCCTCTGCATACCAACCATTCAATATGTATGGGCAGGAGGAAGCATGAGTTGTTTCTATTTAAACGAAATGGTCTAACTATCAGTCTAATACGTTATTTACACCCTTGTACAACTAAATGTCATCTTTTCCGAACTATTCATGACTATGCCTGGCTGCCCTGGCAGTTTGACATGCACCGAGACTGGTTCAGCCAATCCCTCAAAGCGCAACGCGACAGTCGTCTCCCCGTCTGATGAATGCCAAGAAACCTTCGCCAATGCCATCTTTCCTCTCCTAATAAACGGTACGGTTGCGTCTAGAGAAGGAAACAGGCTCACGCGCGGAACAAACTCCAACTCCTCCCATCCTGGCATCGCAGGTCGTATACCCGCCACCTCGGCCAGGAACTCATAAATGGGAGCACTCCCCCAAGCATGACAGTCTGAGCGGTGCGAAACGTCATCTTCCTCCCAGGTTGTCAAGCCCAACGACAGTTGGTGGCGCCATGGCCCCCAGAACTCGGCAAACAAGTCTTCGTACAACGATCCTCCAGCAGCGCTGATCGCACGTAACGTATAGAATGACATCGAGATGGATGTTTTGACGAGTGAATTGCCTCCTTGGGGCGTTTTTAAGGCGTTTCGTAGCAGGTTTTGGGCAGTGGTGCCGAATTCGGCACCACTGAGGACTGCCCAGACCTGGCTATGCTGGCTACGATCGACCATAGGGTCTGAACCTGCAGCAATACTGTCGGTGAAGTACTGCCCATCGAAGCAATGCTGTTTGATAGCGTCTACAATCCGGCTTGCTCGATGAGAATATTCGTCTGCCAGAGCTGACCGGGCTCCGCATGTGAGCTGCAGCCTTGCTGCCGCCTCGAGAGTATACGCATACAAGTTGTTGGTATACGTCGAGATGCCAGACTTGACTACCGATGGTGGAATACCGTACGGCCGCCACTGCTCAGCCCAGTCATGAAAGTTCCAGACGCCTCCTTCATTCCTCAGAGACACCAGGTCGAACTGATGATCGATACGTGAATGGAAGTAGTCCAAAACAGCGTCCAGAACCGGGAGGAAAGGTCGAATGAACTCTTTGTCGGCGTAGAACTGGAAGTGGTCGTGTAGCATACAGATCCAGTAAAGAGAAAAGTGAGGGATGATTTGGAGCTGGCTTGAAGGTGCTCGACTCGCGGTTAGTCCGATACGCGGCTGGAAGGAGCTATGTAGTTGCAAAATTGCTTGTCTCGTCAGGCGATCATCTGCGGATAGGTAATATGTAAAGAGCGAGGAGCTGCGGGTATCCATGGCGTATTGAAGTTGTTCGTAAAAGGGACAGTCCTCGTAGCAGTCGTGCATGCAGTTCCTCAGCGTTCTTATGCTCGTTTCGTATAATTCTTCCATTATACTATCGCTTGATCCCATCTTCAAACTCGAGAGTACCTCTAGAGGGTAGTGAGTCGTTTCGATATCGATGCCGCGCATTGTCAGGTCCGAAGAGCCAGCCTGGATGTTGAGTCTGATGAATCGGAAAGCTCGCCAGTGGAAAGGCATGTATATCTCCTCGGAAGTTTCATTGTCGTAATAGCCTAGGTCTAGGGCTCCGTCTTGCCCCCGCAAAGTATAAATGTCCTTGGGCCCGATCAGGGACTTGCTCGTGTCTCGTCGGTTTTCCTTGCGGCGGAGATAAGGAACCAACTCTGGGTCGTCTTCGTAACTCTCGGAGTATGTGACGGTAAGGCAGGCTCCCCCAATCTGGGGGCGTTTGAAACGGAAGCGGATGAAGGCGGTGGTGTGGCTCTGAGCCTCGAGGTCCAATTGGTGGCTGGTACCAGCGGGGATGAGGATGTCGCTGTCTTCGAGGTGGGAGGTTGTAACCACAGCCTTCCAGGCATCATGGCCCAAGGAGCTCTCAACGTTATGTATGGTCTTGAACTGACATTTCTGCCTTGTCATGAGTGGAATCAGACGGGGTGACAGTTTCCATGGTGCCGTGACGCCTGTGGAATTTTGGTATCGGAGCAACACGGCTGAAGCCCACTCCAGGGATGCAACACCTGAGGTCGAAACCTTCTCGTATACGTGTAAGAAGTCATCCTCAGCTTCATCGAGGCGTAGAGTCACAAATGGATCTATTGCCGTCTGCCAGAGGGTGCTGCTTCGAATCTGCGGCGACCAGACGGCATCGTCGATAGTTGTTGCTATACGGACACCGCCTGACCCCAAGTGTGGGAAGCTGGTGCCCCAGGAAGTCCCGTGAAAGAGTCGCAAGACATGAATTGCGATGTGATTCTCACCCAAACGTAGGTGCGGACCGATGTCGACTTCATCGTAGAACCAAAGATTGGCATCACCTTTGACAGGTCCGAAGGCGACTAGCTCCTTGTTGACGTAGAGCTTGTATCGTGTATCGGCGGTGATCTGGATTTCGAGGGACGACGGTACCTCTTCGGAAATGAAGAAGGTCTTGCGAAAGTGAACGAAGCGTCCTGCGGTAGACGTGGAATCCTCGCGGAAAGCAGGATTCCACATCCAGGTTGTGTCTACGGTTCCCGCCGCCATCGAGGGTATGTAGCTGGCTGAAGACAAAGGCAGCAGAAGAACAGGTCAAAACCAAAAGGGAAGCCGTCTGCTTCTCGGATTGCGGCGGAATATTTTCTCGTTGGTTAGGCTCAAGTTTATTTGTGCTCGTCGTGAGCTTGGCCGAATGATTCCAGGGGGACGGCAATTCGGGCTGTGTTGAGCCGAATCACCCGCAGCATGCATGGATTGAGGAATGGGAGAGCACGGGACTACATACACCGCACCCATCGCGTGATCCAGCGCTCCGCACGACTAGCCAGGCCGGAACGGCGGAGAGTATGAACTAACTCATCTAAGATTTAATAAATCATTTTCTATGAGTATAATAAAATTCTTAGAAATATTTCATAGTAATAATAATACTTTAAAGCTCTCTGATTTATTTTTCGTTCTTTTATTGACTATGCTTGGACAAGGATAAGCTAATATGTTTGTCCTGGTGTCTCGGCTGCCCGTTGGTGATCAGGGCCAGGGCAAACCAATGGCACGAGTGAAGGGACCGAAGGCGGTGGGGAAATCCCAGGATGGTGGAGACACGGGGAGACACGGGGCGTGTTGAGTTGAAACAGGTCACAAGGTATTTTTCTCTAAACAGTGAACGAAGTTGAACGAGACTAGTAAACGAAAAGCGAGGTTGAACGAACGGGGCTAGCATGCTTCTGCATCGGCAATGCCTTCCTTCGACCCTTGTCCTCTCAAGCTGCATGGTAGGCTTTTCCGGGGTAACTTCTCCGGGGTGCTCGGATCATGAAGCTAACTAGTGGTCCGGGGCAGAGTGCTGGGGGTCTATCACTTGTGCTGTTATAAAGAGAGTCGTCTCACAAGAGAATGACCAAGATTCCTCACAAACAATCAGTTTCGAATGTGCCGGCAATTCAACCCGCACTCTCAGCATGGTTCAATTTCATCATTTAATGTTTTTTGGCTTGGCCAACGCCGCCAGTACTGCCCCCAGTTATTCAGTACCGGCGACACAGCCAAAGGATGCAGTTGCGATAGATGCTGCCCCCGTGGGTGCCTCGTAAGTCTTGAAGTCCTGCCATGCTTGTATCTCACGAGCCGACTAAAACTACTAGATTCGAGTTCTTTATGTGGCCTTCGTACATGACCAACATTTCGTTGACTCGTCCTTGCATCGATCACTTTAACAAGATTTACGGTCAGAAGATGCCCATTCGCATCGGAGGAACCACCCAGGATAGAGCGACGTACGATCCTACCTTCGGGGGCTATGTCTCGTACAAAGTTGATGACCCTCTCGAGGCTCCCATGAGCCTTACCTACGGCCCCAGATTCTTTGATCTAATCAGTAAGTTTGTACCAGAGATAAAGTTCCATAGCAGTGAGAACTGACAAAGATTCCTTGAATAGAGAGCTTCCAGAGTGAAACAATCTTGGGTAACTTGAGCTTTTCTCGCGACATCTGCAGAGCTAAACTTGAACAGGATTTAACCGTGGCTTGGATAACAGGACCAACACCTTTGCTGCGATCATGGAAGCCAAGTCGAGGGTCCAGAAGTACTTGTGGGCTCTAGAGCTTGGAAACGAACCTGATTGTAAGATTCATGACAACCACCTGGACCACGATCATCATTGCTGAATCTTGTCTACAGTATTCTACAAGTACTGGCAATATCCTGTTGCCGAGGCTCCTTGGAATGAGACCCAGGAGGCGGCAGATGCGGCCGACTGGGCACAAGACTTTATCAATCACTGGAAGAGCCCACTTCCTATCCTCGCCGGAGGTGGATATGCCATCCCATTCGAAATTGAGCCAGGGTGGCCTAATTTGCCGTATCTGGTCAACTCAGCCTACAATCAGACTGTGAAGGATGCCACCAAAGTGTACAATGGACACTTGTATGCCTTCTCCAATGCAACCGGGGATGACTTGGCGGTTGAGATGACACATCAGAGGACGGTGGACGACTTGAACCTTCTACCAATCTCCACCGCGAGATCGGTTGGCAGGCCCTACATTCTCGGTATGTATACCGTGGCAATCTTGCTAACTAGTCAAGTGTTTTTGGCATTGCTAATGCTTTTATTCCAGGCGAAACAGGGTTTCACGGACTTGACTACGAAATGGATGCGACCTTTGGGTCCGCAATCCAGGCAGTCGACAAGACCTTACGTGCATTGTCGCTTGGCATCCAGCGCTTGTTCTACCACCAGGGCACCATCAACCAAGGTAGAGTCATGGAATCCTAAGCCTGATCGGCAAATCCTCTGACCACTTTCTGTAGCCTTCTTCAACTGGTGGTTGAGCGATCAAGCCAACGCTCCCTTCTACGGGGCCTACTTCGGAGCCCTTGCTGCAGCAGGAGGTGACCACATCGTGGCAAGCGATGATGGCACAGATCCGTACGCTCAGTATATCATTTACCGAGAGGGCAGACCATTGAAGCTTGTGTTTATTAACACGGATTATTACCCAGGCAGTGGCTCGCGCTCAAAGACTACATTCACAGCCATAGGACTGAAGAATAGCAACGTCAAAGCAGTTCGCATGACCGCGCCCAGCAGCGAGACCAAGATTCCCCTACAGCAAACCGATGCTTCTCTTGAGCCCAGTATTGGCGGTGCGCTTAATATTCCTGATGGCTCGGCTGAGCGTTTTTCTGAGAATTATCTGCTAACTTTTTCATCACAGGTCAAACCTTTTCCAATGAAAACTGCAGGCTTCGCGGTGCGAGGAAGATGGAAACATTGAAAATTCAAAAAGGACAGCTGAGAGTAACTCTTGAGGCGTCGGAAGCTCTGATTGTCTACTTGTAAGAAATGACCGAGCTATAAAAAGACACCAACGGTAGAGATATTCGTGGTCCCGTCGCAAGGTAGAGGTGTCATTATGTTGGTGGATGTGTACTGTGAACGAGGTGGCGCCTTGTATCTTAGACTAGTCAGTAACCTAAGTGATCAGACTCTTCTTTATTTTGTTGAGTGAGCCCAGCGATGCTATCACGCTACTAGGCTTTTATTGTCTTCATTGATTGTGACCGGATTCCGTTGTTTAAGGAGCTGTCGTCTTTCTACAGGCTGCTCTGGCTAAGCCTCGTTGCAAACTTTCTAGACGCTTGGCACTGCATCAAAGTCTCAAGAGTTCGCATCATCTTCAGAGTTCAAACTTTCATTCACAAAGATGTCCAAAGCACTCGAATCTGTGTTGTAATTTGCGATTCTCGAAGTAGATTAAAATCCCGTGCCGTGGTGCTGTTACGGGTATGCTAGAGAGGAAGAAACAATACTGCTGCAGGCCTGTCTCGATCTTTGGTGGGAGCAATTGGTTTTAGATGCTCAGAAAACAAAGATAAACTCGTCGTTCATCAAGTCGGTCAAGTCATCAAATGCGCGTGAGCTCGCACGACGTCCCGTCTCATCCGGTGCATTATCAACCTGCTGCTCCTCCATTGTCTTCAGTCTCCGAAGTCGGTCCGTCTCCTCTAGTGAGTGCAAGCTATAGTCTTGGATGATGGCGTCTTTGCCTGCCAGCACGCGACGACGGCTATGGTCGCGGTTGAGGTGGGCAAGGTAGACGGTCGTGATGCCGACGAGAACTATGATGGTGCAATACAGCATCAGATTCCAATACAGGCCCCGAAAATACTCGGGGGCCTCCGAGGGTCTGTACAACAGAGGGCCAATGATGTTGCCGAGGGATTGGCCAATGAACAGGGCAGACGAGTTGCATTTGCCTTTGGTATCGCCAGCGGTATTAGAGGAGGACCAAGAGTAGATCAAGGGAACTGGGACGCTAGTTAGTTCTGTCATGATTGAGCAGCAGAGCAGCAGACGTACCTATGCCTGGGAATACCGAGATCATATAGTAGCCAAATAGCAGGGTCGCCTTGCGGTCAGCCGAATGCGGCGTTGATAGCATGATCATACAACCCGCGATAGGGAACAAGGTTAGAAAAGCTATAACTGGGCCCTTCTTGCGATACTTGGTCGCCACGAATGAACCGCCCACGGTAGAAACCAGCTGTACCAAACCGAAAGGGGCATTGAATAGAATAGCCTGGAACGAGTCAAAGCCGAATGACTGGACGAGCAGAGGACCGAAGGAGGCAACACCACCAGAAGGAACCCTGAGGCAAGATTAAGACGAGACGCAAGTTTGGGGCAGATGGCACGCACGAGATACTGAAGATGAGGGCGAACCACAGCCAGGTCTTAAGGTCTCGGATCGTCTCCCACAAGTGGTCCCATCGCCACTTGCGCGACATGACGCCGGTCTGATTCATTCTCAGTCGCTCGATCGCGATGAGCTTTTCATGCTTGCTGAGGAACTTGGCCTCTGCCGGAGAGTCGGGCATGTACGCAAACAGGACGAACGAGAACATGATGGTAACAATGCCGAAGAAGATGAAGATCGTCTAGAATAAGTGCTGAGTAGTCCGCCCGCTCGAAAGGGCCATACGAGGTTGTTTTGATAGCGTACCTGGTAGGGTCTGAGTCCGAATTGAAACTGGGCAAGCCACCACGTAATCAAACTCCCAAACTACAACTCATAAGCGCAAGAGCTGAGTAGATTTTCTAGAAGGCAAAACATACCAGATTTGTGAATCCATTCATAGCATACCAGTAAGACATTCGCAGAGGTTGCTCCCGACGGCGCCAAAACATCTGTGTGATGGCTATAAAGCTCGGTGCGATACTGGCCTCGAAAGCACCCAGCCAGAAGCGAGCGAGAAGCAGGGCCTTGAAGGTATGCGCCGCAGCCATCAGGGCGAGGGTGAGGCCCCAAAGAACAACCATGAGGCTGGTGAACCTACCAATCGGCAACTTCACAAGCAACCATGCCAGGGGAAACTGCGCGATGAGCTGGGCAACATAGACGATAGAGCCCAGCCAGGAGAACTGATCACCCTTGATGCCCGTGTCCTCAATGATGCCAAAGATGGATGCGTAAGCCATTGTCGCCTTGTCAAGACCTGCGTATCGAAGTCAGTCAAGTGTGACATGAACGTGGCAAGAGCAGCCATGTCACCTTGCAAAAAGTAGACAGCTAGCATGAGGGGCAGAACAACAAGGTCGATACGCCGTAGCACGCGAGCGTCGTCTTCAGGGGTCACTTTGATGCGGCGTTCGGGTGATATCCCAAGCTCCCGCATCACCTTTGCCGTGGCATTTCCATCACGCTGTCTGTGGTCGGAAGCTTGAACAACAGTCTCGTCGCGTTCCCCAGGCTCAAGCAGAGGGTATTGGTCGTGAACCTCTCGAGTAGTAGACCCAGAACGGCCCACACGATCTGGCAGAGGCATAATGGATGAAGTTGGCCGCCGACGTGTCTTCTTCCCAAATGTTAAAGCAAGGTCAGATCAAGTGAATCAAGGGATGATGATGACAGCGATCTCTACCACTCGAGGCAAGGGGGTGACCCGATTAGATAAGGAAAGACACGCGTCGCAATTGGCTGGTGCTACGTTATAGGGTAGGTTAAATAGCTCAGACACACACCCACTCCTTGGAGTCGGCAACAACATGGAGAGATAGAGAATAGCACTGAAAGGGATTCTGTAGCATTTTGCTATAATTATTCCGGCTTATGCTACGGCGCTGGGCACCTAATCGAGTAGTTTGTGTTCGCCATGCTCACACTACCCTCTCTTCCTGGTGGGTACATTTGACCCCTTGTGGGCACGTCAAGCTTCCCACCACAACTGTCAAGATGGCGTTTCTCAAGCCCTTTGCCAACGATTCCAACCCCTTTACTGATGACATTACGGGAGAGACATATTTTCTCAGCCTGAAATGGTGATCGGTGCTTGCGACCCTTTCTTGGGTGCTGGTAAGGTGACAAGATCGCCGGGTAGTGTCGTGTGAGCGTGACGGGAACAAAATGAGGCTGACGATGGCGAATGAGCAATTAGTGTCTATGAGAAACGAAATTGAGACGAGGGGTTGCCATTTTACCACACTCCAAGCTTTCCAATGATACAGCTATGTTTCACAGGAGGCCCTATCGGTATTCGAGAGTTTCCGAGTTTATCCTCAGCTGTTGCGAAACGGGAAGGGTCGCTGATCAATACGGTATACCACAACCTGATTTCCCTCGACTGCTTCTACTTGCACAAGCAGAGTTGAAAGAAAAGACCAATGGAGTGATTGTTGATGGCCTCTGCCACTCTCGCTGCGAGAAGAGCTAGGTGTCGGTGGATGAGTTATCAGGTTTCAATCTATCTATCTCCTTGCTTGCGCGGGGCCTGCTATCGGGCACCAAGCAGGGATCTAGGCCAATCATGATTAGTCTCTTCTTTGGCTGACTAAAGGTGAGATAAGGAATTAACACGGCCTTGTGTTAATTTCCTAGAGTCTTCGATAGTGCTCTAATGAAGGGGCTGGTACGCTCCGGAATCAAGGGGCACAATTTGAACATAGGTGTTCAAAATCAAAGCCTTGACAGAGCAGATTGCGAGTTACTCAAAATCTTTTTAACCAAAATTCTATGTAACGATTTTGTCGATTGTCTAAGTTCTCCGCCTGGGATATGTGAGAAATACTAAGGAACCTCTTGCTTTATACTTCAACTATTAAGAATTTAAATAGGCTAATGTAATTAAAGATCATACTTTGCGCGGGGTGTTGCAGCTTCATTGATGTCTCAAGGTTAAAGTAAGAAGCTTGTCTCGATCTCGATCATCTGTTAGGGAGTCCGTCCCGCGCTGTTCCTTGATCCCCTGAAGCCAATTCAGTGATCGACAAGGCATCTTGCGTCGTCGGCGCCACGCGTTTCTTGATTTGTGACAGATTTGAGACACGAAACGCGTCCCATAAAGAGTACAGTGGCCTGCCAGCGTGTCCACGTGACAAAGGACTGGGCTGTGAACAATGCAGGGTCCATTTCAACCGACCAACGCGCACGCTCGGCTTGAAATTATGCTTAATAAGAGGCACTTCTACCTGTCACGCCACAAGTGAGATATGAATCGTGGGGCAAATCTGTGGGGTTCTTACGACACGCCTTGATGACGAGCCACAATGACGCGCTTCCACCAGTCTCATCAACACTTCCAAGAAGACCGAGCGAACTACTTGGGGGTACATAAACAAAATGGGCAAGCAGTGGGACAGGTAAGCGGAGAACCGGACAAGACTCGGCGCAAATCTGTGCCTTGAGTTAGACACATTATCAGGCAAGAACTGCCAAGCCGCGCTGCAACCTCTTAGATGACACCAAGATCCTCTGCCAAGATCTCCGCCAAGATCTACAGATAGTGAATCACCTGAGACCGGACCTCATTATGCCTGACTTGGACCTTGAAGAGGTTGAATCTCGGATGTTTCCAATGTCTTGGACAGCTGTTTTTGATCGTCTAACCGACCCTGAGGTGGCGAGACCGGAGGAGAGTGGTTCTGACCGAGGTTGAAGGACAAGAATGGACCGTCTTGCCGCAGCTGGGGGTACGTTTTTTGCTCTTGTGGTCTTTCTAAAATCTATGGATTTTCTTTCTTTTTTTTAGCCAGGAGAAAGCCTCTTGTTCTGAGACTGGCGTTTGAAGAACTAAAATAGAAGCATAGGAAACTAACCTTGCATCCATACGTTGCTATTCGTCGGCGAAATACTCCATAGACGCGGCCTCTCTCCTTAGTAGGGCGGACAGATGGGCGACCGGGTCGCCAAGACTTGGCAGACACACTGGACACTTGGCAGTGACGGCTTGGAAGCAGGCCGCGAGGACTGAACAGCCTTGGCGTCAGGGCAATGCCTGCGATGAGACGAGCGGTAATATGCCTCATCTACATGGTGATACTTCATCGGTCCCTTTCCTGTCTCACTTTGGTAAATGCCTCTCCCGCTGACTTGTTCCGAGCTGGACACTGGTCTGGCATCGCAAGCCAGAGCGAGGCTGACGATGTCTCGTGCGCGATTTTATTTTTTATTTATTTTCCTGGGCATCGCCCTCAGTCTCTTGGCGATCTCTTCTGTCTGTTATTGTCACTCCTATTGGAACGGGGGCAGCTTGGTCAACAGGCGAATGCATCCAACTTTTTCTCTTTTCAACATTGCCAAGGTGCCAATGTTCATTCTTCTCTTTGCTTTTTCATCCAGACCCACCGAAAGATGCCTGTCCTCAACTTGAGTGAGCTCAATATTGTGCTTGGCGTTCTTGGTACGTGACCTTGCATCTTGGCGGGGGCTCTTTCTGACGTTGTTGCAGGCGCCTTCACAGTCTTGTATGGCATCTTATCAGTCAAGATCAAGCAAGCATGGTATCTTGGCGAAGCCCGTAAGTACCCATCCATCCGCGTTTTGTCCCATGCCAACCATCACAAACCCATCAGTCCCTGCCGTCGTTGTGGGCATCATTCTGGGCCCGCTTGCCGCCAAATTCCTCGATAGCGAACGATGGGGTTCTGCCGAGGCCGGGCAGACCAATGCTATAACGCTGGTGAGTCTTCTTGACCCCTGAGTGGCTTGCAGCGCCCAGAGCCTTGGCTGACTGGCGTGCAGGGCGTCGCACGCGTCATGATCGGCGTGCAGCTAGTTATTGCGGGCTACCAGCTACCCGCCAAGTACAACTGGGTGCGCCGCAAGGAGATGGCCCTGTGCCTGCTGCCCATAATGACAATGATGTGGCTATGCACATCGGCATGTGTACTTGCGACGGTCCCTAAACTTACCTTCCTTGCCGCCCTGGTCATTGGAAGCTGCGTAACCTGCACCGATCCCATCCTTTCACAGGCCATCGCCAAGGGGCCATTTGCCGATAAATATGTTGCCCGCCCCCTGAGGGAGATTATCTCGTCAGAGGCGGGAGCCAATGACGGCTTTGGATTTCCCTTCCTTATGTTGGCTACGTACCTCATCCGCCATGCTGATATCGACGGTGCTGGCATCGAGAACCATGGGCATGAGGCACGGTCCGAGGCTGTTGGCCGGCTCGGTGGGGGACCTGGGGAGGCGATCAAGCAGTGGGTTATCGAAACCTGGCTGTATATTGTCCTCATGTCGGTCGCCTACGGCATTGTCGTGGGATTCGCAGCCTGCAAGGGCATTCGGTTTGCGCTGAAGCGGTACGACACTGCCCTATCCCTTCTTGCCAAGAACCCTTACGTAACCTGTTCTTTCAAGAAAACTTGTCGACAACGAGTCGTACGTCCTTTTCCCAGCAGCACTCGGGCTCTTTCTCGTCGGCACCTGCGGTGCCATAGGCACAGACGACTTACTAGCTTGTTTCGTTGCTGGCAGTGCGCTCAACTGGGACGGTCACTTCCTCGAGGAGACGATCCAGCGGCACGATGAGGTTAACTCGTGTATCGACGTGCTCCTCAATTTTGGTGGGTTTATGTATATCGGCACCATCATCCCTTGGTCAGAGTTCCATGATCCAGATGGCACAGGCCTGACCTACCCCCGGCTTATTGCTCTTGGCTTTCTTGTCCTTGTTCTCCGTCGAATCCCAGCCATTATGGTCATGTACAAGGCCATGCCGGCGGTTTGTCAGAATTGGAAAGACGCGCTCTTTATGGGCTATTTCGGTCCTATCGGTGCCGGTGCCGTCTTCTATGTCGAGCATGCAAGGCATCAATTTCCCCATCTTGGGAAAGGTGACGAGGAGGAGAGCACTCTCGTCAGGGCCATGGGTCCCACCGTTTACTGGCTGGTTTTCTTCTCAATCGTGGTCCATGGGCTTTCCATCCCAGCTTTGAGCATCTTATACCATTACATGGGCGTACAGCCAATTCAGGATGAGAATGACGTTGTGGAGGTCCGCAGAGCCTCACTACAGATCCCACGGCCCGTTAACTCGGTGCAGATGGACGACAACGTCTTCCTTACGTATAACAGCTTTAGTGTCCCAGCACGCAGTGAGGGCTTGCCGGTGGAGGAGGATAGACGGCGCGAAGATATGCACAATATTGAGTTGACGGATAGCGCTCAGGAGCGAGAGGAGGAGCAAAAGGAGAAGAGAAGGCGGAGGAGGACAATTCGGTATATGGGCTAGCCTTTATTAGATGCAATACAATCTTTAGTTTACGAGAGAGCGGTTGATGAGAAGTCGAGTCCATACCTGGTTTCATTGACTGGTAATTACCATTCTATTCTAGTTCTTGTTTGGCATT
The DNA here is from genome assembly GCF_026873545.1 of Fusarium falciforme. Lineage (NCBI taxonomy): Eukaryota > Fungi > Ascomycota > Sordariomycetes > Hypocreales > Nectriaceae > Fusarium > Fusarium falciforme. The sequence continues at coordinate 74,006 of NC_070548.1, forward strand.
ATGATATGACCCGTAGAGCAAGTAATTAAATATGTTGAAAGTTTGAGCCTTGGTTTAATAGTCCGAAAAGAATCCATGGGCCACAACGGAAAAATAGACAGTTATCAACGCATGGCGGCATTAAAACCCGAAGTTGGAGTCCTCATCTATGTTTATGCTCATTTCTAACATGACATAGATCCAAGCCGAAGAGGCCTGATCCGGAGCCGAGGTTACATACGCTACATGACTACCAATAGAGGAAATCTTCGGAGGGTGCCAGTTGGTAATCGGATATAGCTAATCCGGGGAAGGCCTTTGTTAGCTAGGTAGGAGGCGATAAAGTGGTTACAAAACCTACCTGTAGAGCAGTCCAGGAATGGATATTTGCTGGCAAACTCCTGACTAATCTTCCATCCCACAAAATTGTCGATACCCAGAAAGTGCGCTACGTCAGTTCCGGGGTAACTCTCCGGTGATGGAAGCGAGCTTTTACTGTAACCTCGGGGCGTGGCTTCTTCAGTCAGCATCCGTCGGTCAAGTTCTGCGATGATCGCCTCTTCCACTGGGTCTGCCACAGACCCGTACACGCTCTGCATTTTGGGGCCAACCTCGAACAAGACCCAAGAGGCGTCAGTAAGGTAGTTCCGGCAATTGCCGCTTTGTGCACAGCCAGACTTGTCCCGGCGAAGGATCTGATTCTCGAAGATGTCGAGCACATTGACGGCTACACCACGTTGTGGCTGCTCGACAACAGAGTTGAGAACGAGATCCTTTGTCAATGTATCCAAGTCAACCGACTCATGATCCAGCACCAACTGATCTCGTAGCTCAGGCCAGTTGAAGAGGTCAAGGCCCCAGAAATGGGTAGGCTGCCTGGATTGTAGTGGTGTTGGGCGGAATGGCGCTGGCACCTTGTCCTTGGGTTCGAGACCAAGCCGCCAACTCAGGACTTTTTCCATATACCTAGCTCCGTTCTGTTTTGTCAGCAGGGCATTGGATGTTAAATCTAGTCATAAGATCACTTACTACACCATAGACATATGACCCTAGACCCATGCAGCGAGTCCCAAAGTCTATCGCAACGCGGACGAGCTTCTGGCTCCACTCATCGACCTGGTTTGGTAGTGTAGATGTTGATTTCCTCTTGATATACTTGTCGCAAGCGTCAAGGAGTTTAGATCCAAAGAGGGCTATAGATGTTATGACAATATGGTCTTGAGAAAGCATCCATGTTGGTAAGGGCATTGTCAATTCTACCTCATCATGCTCATTCACTGGCCAGGTGCTGGTACAGACGTTTAAAAAATCCGAGTAGCTCTCGAGGGGGTCGTTCTGCAACAGCTGGAGGTTCGATACACCTGGATCAGCCGCCCTTTGAGCCTGTGCAGTCACACTGCCAGTATCAGGTTCAGTGTTGGGGCTTTGGTGACCTAGTGGCTCTACTTCTGCCAGTGGTGAGCCTGACGAGTCGCGATGTCCTCTCTCATCAACAGGAGGCGTGGCTGTGTCTTGGGATCCCCCAAGTAACGTGTCGAACACCTCATCATCTGTGACACATTAGTGATTTGGTAAGAGTGCGCACGGATTGCGAAAAGGGAGCACAAGGGACAGGTATAGTGCCAAGGTAACTTGCCTGCTGCGGCCGAAGCTGCGTTGCTCAAGCTCAGTAGCTTTTTTCGGAGTCGGAGAAGAGCATCTTGTAGCCGCCTGTTCTCCTCCATCAGCTTGAGATGGATCTCAAGCAAATTTGCATAACGACTGCCCTGGTCTCCGGATGCAACCGCCTGCTGCAGCAGGGAAACTGTCTCCTCGAGACTGCGCACATGGGCAAGATTCTTCTCGCGGAGGCACTGCTGAGAGATGCGGTTCTGGGCCCTCTTGCGTCCTCGTTCCGCTCCGTCTGGCCCAGGGTCTGCCTTTCTCTTTGCTGGTCGGCGAGAAGGCTTGTTGTTTGCGGGCATGATGGCAGATACTTGGCGTTGGCAGAATAAACGGATTGATAGTAGTGGGGGCTGGAGAACGCGAGGGGACCCAGTGAGGATTTCCCAAGTATTTATGTTAGAGATCCTAGCCGGGGATCTCATGTCCCCCGGCTCCGAACGAAGCTAGTTCCCGTCTCCTGCGCGGGGTCAGGGGCATGTGCCCATGGGAGGGATCAATGGAGACGCTAGAGACGCAGATAAATGCGGGGTCTCGGTTTACACGAGCCGACGGGACTTCCCTCCATTTCCTTCCACAAGGAAGGGGTTGAGGCAAATGTAAGGGAGGAGGAGTAGGAGGAGGAGGTTTGTAGGCTATCTAGGTACTCCAGGTGCCCGGCTTTCCCTATCCACGCATATCACTACAGAACTCCTGTGACCGAATTGTCCTTCATCAACATCGTATCAGTAAGAATAGCAAGGTTATCGAGTGGTTCATAGCCATTCTGACTTCCTCTCTCACCCAACAAGTTCCTCTGGCACTTCCACAATCTTGTCCCTTAAGTAATCAGCAAACCCCTTCCCGAACGCGTCCAATCTGGTCGAGCTGCTAACGCCCCGGCCCAGGATACCATAGATCACAAAATGCACAGCAAAGATGTGCCCAAACTCGACCCGTTCGATGGTGTAGCTGTCATCCGCATCGTCACCAAGAAGGTGCCACATCTGTTCCCGCGAGAGATACATCCGCAGCCAGTCCCACTGACGCTGAGTGCGTACAAATACTCCCACGTTAAGGTTGTCACCCTTGTCGCCGGATCGTGCAAGTGCCACGTCTCCGAGTTTGATCTTCCTCTTCGGGCCAGTGAGCGCGACCGGAGAGGCCGTATCATAGCTGTCTCGGCTGGAGAGGGGTTCAGAACAGGTGGGATCCCGGCATCGATTGGAGAACGAACGGATGAAGGGGTGGTGAACGTGACTGTCTCCCGAATGGCTGACTGGTCCCAAAGAGCAGGGTAGTAGGCGAGAAAAGGCCTAGGAAATGCGGTGCGCATGTCCATAGAGCAGTGAAATCCTGATTTTCAACACTTAGCATGCTTGACACATGTACGACTAGGTCTGCCATGCTGGGTCTTACCATGGAAGTGTTTGAGTGAGATGTCTGAGATAGCTTTAGGAATCAACATCAGTGACTTGGAATCCTTGCTCTGAGCTATTATTCGTATGTACATGGTGCTGCTATTTTGCGTACGGGGGTTATCGGCGGGTACTCCCACGCTTTAATTTTGAGGCCAGCCCTTCATTCTCATCAACTCGCCTGCGAGAAGCTTACCGTTGGAAGTCCAGTCTATCCATGTTGTTGGCTTCGTCCCCGAGTTGAAGACGCACCTGCTTCTCGAGCAAGTCACATTTTGCCTCCCAGTCATATCCAGCTGTGTTCAGCAGCAACTGAGACTCGTAACCACCCTTGTAGAAGATGGCCACCTTTGTCGATGGAGGCGGAGGTAGGCCCCGAATTCCACTAACATGAACTCTGCAAAAAATGTTAGTCATCGCGAAACTTAGACGTAACGAGGTTTATTCGTCGGGATCTGGGCGCGCAACTCACCGGTCTGGCTCAACTTGCTTGACAGTGACTTCATCAAGGACAGCGTTCGAGTCACTATGAAGGTAGACGTTCCCCTGGAGCTCGTAGCGGAGCTGGAACTTTACCGTATCTTCGTCCACAAACCCACCTGTGCTGGGGTGCTTCGTTATTACGCATGATCCATCTGCGTCGACTTCTGCAATGGGAAATCCTGGGTGGATGACGTGCTCCCAACTGCCATACTTGGCATCGGTAAAACCAGCATAGTTCCCTCCAGTCACGTATGCCGAGCATTCAATCAGATGGCCTGCAACCAACCCTCCGGCTAGCTGGTCGTAATCTGTGTCACTCCATGACCACCAGTGCCACGCAGCAGCGATGACGGGGGAGGCATCAGACACCCGGCCTGCAATGACAATGTCAGCACCGTTCCTAAATGCGGCAACGATTCCACGGGCGCTCAAGTAGGCGTTGGCTGACACGATTGTGTCGGGATTCATGTCAGCGGGCAGCATCATTTCCGGCTCAAGCTGAACGCCGTCGCCCACCGAGTCGAGATGTGGCAACGGGGAGGATCCTGCAATTTGTAGGCGCCGACGAACGTCGGCGAGGACGTCATCACCCGAGATATATGCCACAGTCAAGGTGGCATTCCTCTCTTCGACCAGCTCCGCGACAGCTTCGGCCAATCCTTTTGGGTTGAGGGCACCTCTGTTGAGGGCGACTTCGATTCTCTTCGTATTGATCACATCCAAAGTCATTTTCAAGTCTTCCAATGCAGTGGCTTCGTATCCAGGGTGTTTTCCGTTGGCGAAAGCCTCTGCGTTTGCCGCTAGGCTGACTTCTGTCGATCATATTCAGCTTTGTCCTATCCGCTGACCAGTGCGCTTACCCGCAAGGTAGTCACTGGTGGTAAAGTCGATATCTCCAAGAGTTGCCTGTTTCAGCATCTCCTCCGCAGGGTCGCCTGTATAACAGCGTTAGAACCTGGCATCACATACATACTGGAAGATCAGGTAGTCAAACCGCAGTAGCCAGAACAGTTGGCAATGCGAACGGGTCGCTTCCCGAGCTCTCCTTGCCTCCAAGACGTCATGATGTTTGTTCAGTGTTAGCCTTTTGCTCTTGCTCTACCCTTTGTTCCTTTTGAAGGAATATTTAGTAAGAAGTCACCGAAGTAGTTCAAGATGTCAAGTGCTGGGGCCAAATAACCGCACGAGTGGCTAGGATGGGATTCGGCGATAGATTCCCAACCGTTTTAATGGCAACCTCATTCCACAATATCGGATCATTTAGAGGCAGCATTCATAGCGCGGAATGGGAAGTATCGTCCACTCTCTCTAGTGATCGGCACTGCATAGTCTTTTTTTCATGGTGCCGAAGCTTCCGCTGAACTATCTGACTCAGAAAAACCTGACAAGTACATTGATGTGTTGCCAGACAATCAACTCATCCCCAGAATCATTACTTTTCTGTTTTAGCAGTGTCAATAATGCAGAGAATAAAACTAATCCAGATATTCCGCGGGTGAAAAGTTGTGCAATTGCTATCGAACCGAAGCCTACGCCTTGCGACCAAGAACCATGGACGACTACTCTATCCAGAAAGAAAGTGCACGTATCTTGCACGATAATCTTCTGCGTGACGAGCGGCTCGCGTTGCCACCTTCCTTCACCGAGAGCGCGCGGAGAAAATTACTTTTATTGGCGACCCGAAGCCATTCATCCCCACGCCTTGCAAGATCACCGAATCTGCCTCTTCCTTGACTGCTCTTCTAGCGGCGGCGGCCAATGCTGTCGCCGCTAATCGTTATGGTATTGGATACCAAAAAATCGAAGCCAACACGTAAGTGATACACTGTTTCGTCGAGTTGAGTAAGGGGGGTGTATGATCGGGACTGATTAGGGATAGGGATCTTGCATCTATCTTCTTGGAATCTGTTCTTCTCCCAACGGTCAACGGCAAGTCGTTTCTTGAGCACCCGCAGATCATGTCTGAGGTGAAGAAGGGAGACTTGTATGACCTGAACATACCTATCCACGTCGCGGCCACGAATGTCTATAAGACGAAAGATGGCCTCTTTTATCACCTTCACGGATCCATGAACCCTGTACCAACAATGAGTATGCCTGGCATTGAAAAGCAAGATGCCACTAGAGACGAGGCCATTCAGATCTATGCAGAGAAAGTGGCTCAGTATGACGCAAAGTTTCTCGAAGACAAAGCCAACGATGAACTCCGACAAGCTGGGGTGACCTGCCTTACCCCTGACGAGTTCTTCGCCTCCGATCACGGCAAAATCATCAGCGCAGAGCCTTTGTGGAACAAGACAAGCCTGCCCGCGCCGCGCAGCACCTGGCCAGCACCTGATCTCGAGGGATTTAAGCCTCTAGCAGGCATTCGTGTCATCGACTTCTCGCGAGTTATTGCGGCCCCGGTCATCTCTGAACTATTGGCTGTCTTGGGTGCAGAAGTGATCAAGGTAACGAACGAAAACCTTCCTGATCTATCCGCTCTCTGGGTCGACCTTAGCACCGGCAAGAAAGACACAAACATCGACATGAAGACTGCAGAAGGCAAATCTACGTTTGCAAAACTCGTTGAGGGGGCTGATGTTCTTATCGACGGCTACCGACCAGGAGCATTGGCACGGCTTGGTTTCGATTCAGACAGCTTGCGCAAAATCAACCCGACTCTCATCTACACACGAGAAAACTGCTACGGCTTCAAGGGTCCTCTGGCTCACCGGCCTGGGTGGCAGCAAATCGGCGATTGTCTAGTGGGCATCTCGTGGCTTCAAGGCCAGTTCATGGGGTTGGACGAGCCAGTTGTTCCATTGCTACGTAAGTAACCCACACGCCTTTTGTCACTTGATCAAGTCGCTCACAGCATCCCTAGCCAATTCCGATTACCAGGTTGGCCTGGTTGGCGCTATCGCCATTTTTCAAGCCTTGTTGGAGCGCACTCAACAAGACGCAACGTACAACATTGATGTCAGCTTGACACAGTACAACATTTGGTATTACAGGCTCGTGCAGTACAACGAGCTGCAGTGCAAGGACCTTTTGTCTCGTAACCAAGGTTTCCATGTCAGGCATTTTGATGAGATGCAGACGTTGCTTGTCAAAACCAATGCAGCTATCAAAAAGGCCCAGCAGGATATTTTTGAACACCCAGAGTACTTTTGGAAGATATCTGGAAGGGAATGGGGTACTGAAGATGACATCTCTGTTCTAGCTCCGGCGTTCAAGCTCGAGAAGTCATGTCTAGAGTATCTGATCCCGTCAGGGTCACGGGGAAGGTCGAGACCTGAGTGGTAGGCTTGGCTGACCTGGGTGTTTGCGAGATTATGATACAGAGATAGGAAGGCATATATCATATCATCAGCATAAATGGGGCTCATTATTGTATAGTGCATGCAAGTCTAGATGATTGTGTAAGCGTGTGAGAAAGAAAAAAGAAGGGCTCGTCCACGCTGCTTTACTAAACGCTGGACTATATCGCCATTGTAAATCTCGGGAAACAACATGAGCCATACTAATAGAACATAGTCACCGAACCACGCTGGTATTAAAACCCAGTGGATCGAGCATGGCAACTCAGAATAAGACTGTCTGGCTATTGGCACCCATTGTCATCATGGCCTAACAAGATTGCAAAGCAAAGCAACGCGGGGCTAACCTGTACTGAAGAGCGGCACGCTCTCATGCAACCCCCCGGCTGGTTTCGTGTGAATTACGAAATAGCTCTTTAAATCCGTTTTCCACTAACTAGTACCCCCGAGGCATGGTCTGTTGACGGAGTCCAAGAAGAGTCCGAGTCCGAGCCTTTCTCCGAAAGCTAAAGTAGCCTGACTTGGCGCTCGAGGTGTGTCAGAAATTTCCCTGTCAGAAATGTCTCCCTTGTAGCTGACCCACTCACTCACTACCTGGCTTGGTGTGTTGAACTACCTAGTGCTTGCAACCTCGGACCGGCTGTCCTCTCCTGCCTACAAGATGTGGCTCTAAGTGAGAGGAAGGCTTAGATCATGTGCGTCATTCCGCCTCCTCTTTTGGTTATGGCTTGTTGTGCGGTAGCCGCCTACGTCGTTTTTCGATTTCTTGGAGCATACGAGAAGTTGCTATGCTCCCTCAAACCATCTCATCATCCCTCCAAAATTAATAGTGTGGAGAGACCGGTATTCGAAGCCACGACAAGAGCCTCACAAAAACAAGTAGAGGTCTATGTCTTCAGTTTAGATGGCCTCACATGTGGTTCTTGTGTCACAGCACTTCGTAACACCATCGAGGAAGTCCCTGGTGTTCTTCAGGCATCTATATCCCTCGCCCTGCTCCGAGCTCGAGTCACAACCACCGTGGCAGTGACACAGACGACCATCAAAAACGCGATTCGGTCTGCTGGTTATGGCGCCGATTCCGCCCCTGTGTCTAACCCTCATGGCTGGGCCGGCCTTCTGTCCTCGATCCAGGCGCCATTGGACAACAGGAGGCGTAATGTTCTGGCTTGGCGACGTGCCTTCATAATCTCGGCCCTGGCGTCGCTGGTGATCCCTTTGATTCATTGTGTGTCCAGCATGCTGCACCTTGGGTCTGATCCCTTTATCGATCTCCTCCTATGTTTAGCCGTTGCTGCCAGTCTTGTGGCCAGTTCCGGTATTCATATCGAGTCAGCGCGTGCCATATGGCACCTGCATAAACCCGATATGTCGACGCTTGGCTCGCTTGGTATCCTGCTCTCACTGATGCAGGGGATTTCTCGGGGCTGCACGGATAATCAGGCTGGCACGTATCGTTTTTACCATCCTGCCTTGGATTCTATTCCGATCCTGTCTAGTTGCGTACTGGGCAGTCGGCTACTCAAGACTATCTTGACTCAGCGTAGCCTCGACTTCGGTTCGCCCTTAGTGAACCTGATTCCAGCTACGGTAACAGTCTGCCGTGATGCTAGCGGGGAGGATCCCATTGCGGAACCCATCGACATGGTCTCGCCCGGTGATCTTGTTGTCGTCTTCCAGGGACAGCACATACCTGCCGATGGCGTTGCGGTCAGCTCAGACTCAGTTCTTATCACCGAAGCCTGGCTTAACGGTTCAAACTTACCGCGAACGGTTCGTCTCGGCGATGCTGTGTTCGCTGGGTGCCGTGTCGAGCACGGGACACTGGTTCTTGCAGTCGAATCCTGTAATCTCTCCACACGGTTGGGTGCGATGTTGGAATCTGTCGTATCTGGGGAACTCAAACCCCAGGAATCGCGCATTGACCGTGCAACCAAGTACTTCACTACAGCCATCATTGTCTTTGCGGCTGCCGTATGTGCCGCACAAGGCTACTCTTTACCCGAAGGCAACTTGACGGAGATGCTTGGACGGGCATCGGGCATCATGTTGGCTGCATGCCCTTGTGCCTTGAGCTTGAGTGTTCCCACTTGCAAGTTGCTAGCGACAGGTTTGTAGACACCAGTGCAACCGTTGAGTCAAATTGGTAATTAACGCTTTGATATAGTGAGAGCGTCAAAGGCTGGCATCCGGCTAGTTACCTCGTACAGTCGATTCAAGGATGTGGCAAGCGTCCGAACACTCCTCTTCGACAAAACAGGAACACTCACACACGGCGACCTACGCGTCCGATACGTTTCCCTTGCACCATATCCGTCACTTCAGAGCGCTCTCATCTGGAGAGCTATCTGGGAGCTGGAAAAGGATGTTCAGCATCCAGTCGCGCATGCTATTGTCCGCGAGAGCCTTCGGCAGATGGACAGCCTAGGTGCCCCGCCGCCCACAGAAACAACTCCAGACGCGCTCGTGTCTGAAGTGTTGCATGAGCTCGGTCGTGGGGTCCAAGGCACTGTGACTTCTACAATCTCGTCAAGTAAATGGCACCTAGCTATCGGGAGCCGCAAGTTCATCGAAACATTGGGCGTCCAAGTTGACTTTGCCAATATCCCTGCGGACTTGAGGTGCGCAGTTACCACCCCAGTTGTTGTGGCCATCAACGGAACGCAAGTCGGCGTACTTGTCTTCGAAGATGTGGTTCGGTCTGAGGCCATACCCGTCATAAAGGAGCTGAAGGAGATGGGCATCAACGTTGGCATGATCACGGGCGACAATGCTGCCTCCGCAACTGTGGTGTCGCGCCAAGTGGGCATAGACGCCGACATGGTTTTCGCCAACTCGCTACCACAGGACAAAGCAGAGGTGGTTGCCCGATTTCGTCGTCACGGGCCAGTCTTAGTCGTTGGAGACAACCTCAATGACCTTCCGTGTTTCATGTCAGCGTCTTTCAGTGTCTGCGTTTCTGACCGAGAGATGGCGTTTGGAGATTTCGATGCCGCAGATGCGACTCTAACTCCATTCACAACCGAAAACCGTAAGTCAGATCCGGAGTTTTTGAGACACATTCCCTTTCTCGTCTATCTATCACGGCGAACTGCTAGAGTTGTTTCGCAGAACATGTGGTGGGCAGCAGCTTACAACGGACTCTCACTCCTTTGGGCTTCAGGTATTATTGGTTCTACAAAGCCTTTGCCTTCGTGAGTGATATGTCATTGAACCCATTTTCTTTCTGAATACTCACTAACTCATCAAATTTAGTGTTTGGTTCAGCCTGGGCATGGGCTTCAGTAGTGCCGTTGTTCTCTTGAATAGTTCGAGGATTGGAAGGGAAAGCAATGTTTTGTCATTCTCTGAGTAGATATAGTTTGATTGATCAGGTTTTGCTTTAATACTCCACATATGTAGCGTCTATTGTTGACTATATATGTGCGAGTGATACGCGACTAGCAGTAGTTTTCATTGTGATATCAACCATTGTATCACGGAGTACCTAAAGTAATGAATTGAACATGATACCGTACAACCAAGAACCCATATTAGTTTTTATGCAAATGGTGGTAGCTATCGAGGGTCCAATAGTAAACCACGAGCAGATTCCATGGATACTAATAGAAGCAAATGCCCTTCCTTCTGTATATCTAGCTAACACTACTTACGTGTCATAACCAAATAGCCACTATCCCCTTCTCTCACAGGTCCTCCGACCTTGGCCATATGTCCCTTTCCTATTGCATCCTCTACTGTCCCTTCAGGGGATCGTGCGGCCTCAGCTCTGTAAACGCACTGGATGAAAGGTCTTGCATGTAGACTCGCAACCAGTCAGGTAACACACGAACCCAAGGAGAAGCGGATGCGGTCGCGGGAACCAAAACATTCCTGGCATTCCCTCCGTAGAGAATCCCCGTGATTTTGTCCGCGAGGTAACCCGTTGTCATGCTCGACATGCCCGGCACGGACTTGATGCCCGTGAACATGTTAGTCTGGACGTGACTAGGCGATATACAGGAGACGCGCACGACAGTGGCTTTGTGAACGTGCTTGATCTCGCTATGAACGCCTTCATATATGGTGATGGCGGCTGCCTTGCTGGCCGAGTAGTCGGTCGCACCCGCGGTCGCCATGTGTCCGGTTTGCGAAGCAACAATGAGGAGATGTCCATGGTTTCGAGCCACCAGGGCGGGAAGAAAAGTTTTTATAGTCCATATGAGCCCTATCGTGTTGACTCCAAATGTCCTTGCGAGTGATTTTTGGGTTAGTCGAGGGCATCAAACTCAGAATGGGGGGCACAAACAGCTCAATGTCTCGTTTAGTGGCCGCGAGAACCGGCTTGCCACGACACACGCCAGCATTTGCAACTATTACTGTGGGATCTCCGACCTCTCTAGTTGGTTGTTAGCTCCAGTACCCCAGGGGACGCGATGGCCGAGACTTACTCTCTGATCTTTCCAGCTGTAATCTGAAGTTGCTCGTAGTTCGTCAAATCGCACTTGTAATAGTGGATATTAGAGGCTATAGGCATTGTCAGTGAGCTCGGTGTAGTAAAGCAGGTGCTTCTCTTTTTTTTTTCAATGACGTATCCGTCATACACATGATCAAAGAAAAAGCAGATGCTTCCATTAGGCCAACTTACGAGCCTTGTATGTCAAGGGTAGAACGTCTACCACGACAATCTTCGTGCCCCTGCTCGCCAGCTTCTGCACGGTTGCGCCGCCGATACCACCAGATCCACCAGTGACGAGAATGATTTCCCTCTTCCAGTCGAAAGACGCCTTGCTGCCGTGGTTAAGGGCTCGTTGAGTAAGGTATTTGTTGACAGCATACACAAAGCCAAGGCCAGAGACAACGACACATGGAACAACCCAGGGCTCTAAATTATAATCATGAATAATGTTCTCGGCCTTAGACACCAAAGAGTCGAAACTTGCGCCTGCTTGCGACATGGCGATGTGACGGAGGATGATCAGAATGAGTGAGATAGACAACAAACTTTTGCACTTTGTGAATCATCACGGCCTCTCGAAGCTAAGTTAAAGAATAAGGAACTCGAACTAAATGCTGGTAGAAGCAGCTAACTTCGCTAGGTGATGTCATTGGGGTTGGAATACGGTGTTGGTCTGTTTGATCTACCCATGTCAGATATTCCTGACACCTTTTTTGGATGCCTCTGTGCGCATGGCAGTAAATCCTTCCTCCAGTCACTAGAAAATGACAGGGAAACCTCACAACTATCCCTTTCATCAATCTGCGGTCAGGGCGATGAATCATGCCAAGGCAAGTTCAACTAGCTTTGATAGGTTGCAACACAGCCGAGAGTAATGGACGCGATTGTGGACAGTCCAAGGCGAGGCCTTCTCTGGACTACGATCCTAACAGTAGCACGAGTTAGGTCGTGCAAGGCTCTGATTTCCTATGGATAACTTGAATAAACACCTTTTCAGGGCGAAACATGGTGGGTCTAGTATGACTAACGGACTGAGTCCATATGAAACAAGCCTACATGGGTCATCTGCGCGATTCTTTGAAATAACGAAAAAGATCTTTCAGCGTTGTATGAGGCCATCGAGAGTCCCGCTTAAAGTTCTAGCATAGAGCAATGGTAAATATAGCAGCCAATCTCTAAACAAGAGGCATAATCATCGACCCAACCCACGAGATATCCACGACAAAGCTGTCTCCACAGAGTTCCAACGATACAGGGCCACTGCCACGACAAGAGTAAGAATACCTGCCTTGGCCCGCCGGTTCGACCCTCCAACAGTTTGATCTTCCATGGACTCGCCTCGGCGAAAACCCAAATGATTCTTGACCGTAACCTTGCCCTTGTTACCAGTGTCGTAGGGAGGATACCGGGCTCCAGTCAGTCTATGCAGCCAGGATGGAATTTCCACAACCGTTCTCTGATGCGTGAAAGCCATGAAGCCGTATTTGCCGTGATAGTATCCCATCCCCGACTCTCCAACGCCACCAAACGGCGCCCCGGACACACCGTAGTGCATTAGCACATCGTTGATGGTGACACCACCCGAGGTTGTATTGTCAAGGACTAGAAACTGTGTCAGTCAAAGGCCATGGTATCAGCCGTTGTGCTCTCACCATATTCGACTTCAGAGCGCTCATTACTGAATATGTAGATGGCCAGAGGGTGGGGTAGACTGTATACAGACGTTAGCATCAACTGCAGGTGATTACAAACAAATCACCGCGTCTCCTTGCCTTTTAATCTTCCTAACTGCATCCTTGTATGTTCCCCCGATGACCGGGCAGATAGGACCGAACAGCTCCTCACTGAGCAACGAATCTAGGGAAGTATCAAAGTCAATACCTAGATAATTCTTCCAAGGAATTGTTGAACCGCCACTCACCATCCATATCAATGTCAGTCACAACTGCCGGGCTCATCATACTGTTTTCCTCATCCACTTTGACCTGGTGCACGTTGCCCTTGGAGTCGTCCAGAAGCTTGGCCAGGCGGTCAAAGTTTCGCGTGTTAACAATCTTGCACATCTGCCCAGAACTAGTGAATTTGTTGGTCCAGTAGACGAGCCTTTGCACAAACACGTCATGGATGCTGGGGTCGACGAATACGTGGTTCACAGAAAGGCAGATTTGACCAGCGTTGAGAAATTTGGCCCAGGCAATGCACTTGGCCGCAAGGTCGACATCAGCCTTGCTTGTCACGATGGCAGGACCTTGGCCTCCCAGCTCTAGTACAGTTGGCGTGAGATGCTTCGCAGCAGCCGCTGAAACATACCTAGCCACTTTACTAGAGCCGGTGAAGAAGATGTGATTGAACTTGAGTTCAAGAAGGCCTGTCGTTTCTTGGGGCCCCCCAGTGACCAGACGAATAGCCTCAGGATCAAGGTATTGGCTGACCAAATTGGCCATGAGGTCCTGGGAAGCTCCGGACAGCTCCGAGGGCTTGATCATTACACAGCAGCCAGCCGCGATAGCAGCGATCACAGGCTGTAGTGTCAGGAGAAATGGAAAGTTCCAAGCCCCAATGACCAAGACCACGCCAAGAGGTTCCTTGCGGACACGCGCTTTCCCAAGCCTCCCCATGATGAAGCCTGCCGACTTGACAGGTTCGTCGGCCGCCCACTCTTCGAGATGCTCCAGGTGCTCCAGGATATCGGTTTTAAGTCCAAGGAGGTCGGATGTTAGACTTTCCATTTCATGTCTCCTGAGATCGGCAGCAAGGACATCGGTGATGGCTCGATGGTTGTCTTCCAGCATCCACCAAAACTGCTTGAGCTGCCACTTTCGCCATCGAAGCGACTTTGTCTTTCCAGTCGGAAACGTCTCGGTTAACTGTGCGTGAGCATTTTTGCACTCTTGGAGAGAGGTGTAGGGTCTTGTTGTGGAAGACCTGGTCATCTCGAGACGGCAGCGGTTTGATGAAAGGGTGAAAGAGAACAAGAGTGGTAAACTGAGGTGAAAAAATGAGGAAAATTCCCCGAGGCTCTTGACATTATGATGAAACTCGTAGCGAGTTGGTGTAGTATTGACGTATTGACCTGGGGCTCCCCAGCCAAGGCCCCTCAATCATTGTCATGTTTTTCTGACTCGACAAACCTCGACAAACTTCCGTCTGCCCTAGTCTCTCTCGGTGCGGGGTCGGATCTACCTAATTGCAACTTCCAGGTTTCTTTGTCAGATTAAGATATCATTTCCGACCGGGAGTATCAGTAATAATATGGTAACTCTAGTCCGAGGCCTGCGTGTAATGCCAAGACCATGGTACTTTAGATAAGATCTAGTCAGTCCTCGGAAGATATTTTTACTTTTCCACACTCAATCTACCAAATCCCCGCCATTGTCTTCGCATCGGGACTTTTGGCATTGCCCAGACCACGCAATGAGCATCAAGCTCACCCTAAACTCTGGCAAAACCCCCAGGGTCGTAGGGCCAACAGGTATGCTAAGCAAATCATACTACACTTCTCCCTAATCTAAACCCATTCTAGGCTCTTACGTCCGGGAGTTGGTTCCCCCCAATGTCGGCACTGGGCCGCATCGCAAGAATGTCCAGGCTGTGACACTCATTGTTTGGATTGCAACAGCCTGTCTTGGCACAGGTCTCTTTTACCAGCCATGGTTCAATATTGGGTCACACTATAGAGCCGCAGCCCTTGGGTTTGTCTTCCCTGGCGCAGGATACCTCGCCAGCGCCAATCCTTTGGGCTACATACTGCTTGTTCTTACTTTGGCTGCTCTTCCTCCGGCCCTGTTCGCAGTCAGTTATGCCTACTTGACGATGCCCTTCCCTGGCTATCATATGCTAACTTGGACCCTCAAAAGTGGTTCGGAGCTGGCGCCATTATCTTCCCCATCCTCGTTTGGGGGCTCTCCATCCTAGGCGCATACGCCGTTACGCCCGATACCGTTTGGGAGTCAGCAGGCTTCTATGCCTTTGGCGGTCTTGTAGCAATATTTGCGTATGCGAATCGGTCTGCAAGTGCCGAACGGATAAGAGGCCTGAAGACACGCAAAGCTAGAAATGTCATCATCCCACGGCAGCTCGCTCGGATGGACGAGGCTGCTGCCAGAGAGTCAAAGCCAGAAGAGGATGAAGAACTTGATTTAGAAGCTCTTCGAAAGCTTCAGTTCCTCTTCGATCAGGCTTTTCAGGATCTCGACGACTGGTCTGGCTTCACCGTTATCGACCAGTTCCAGACGTCAGCTCTACGATACCAGATATACCAGATGATGTACATCCTTGGGCTTTACCAGGCAATATATGCCCCCAATGTCCATGGATACGTTTCAGAGGCCTTTCGGAGAATCATTGAAAGGTCTCTAACAAAAAAGGTCCTCGAGTTCTGGAAGTGGGAACGACTAGCTGGAAAGTTCTCACTAGATTGGGACCCGGTTCAGCACGACAACATCATGGCCACAGGTTTTCTCCTTCATGGTGTCATGCTTTACACGGCCAACACTGGAGATTACCGATACACCCAGCCTGGGAGCCTCAACTTTCACATCACCGACAACCGATGCTACAAGTATAGTGTTCATGATCTGCAAGAGTCTCTAGTTAGACAGTGGTCGTCGAGCCCCTACTTCCTCATCCCCTGCGAGCCAAACTGGATCTACGTCATGTGCAATCTTCAGGGAATGACAGGTGCAGTTCTTTACGACCGTGTTTTTGGGACCAAGGCGACGCAGATGCTTCTCCCCTCGTTCGAGGAGTCACTCAACACCAACTTCACCGAGCCTAGTGGTAGCGTCTTGACTATCCGCTCCGAGCTCACAGGTTTCGCTATCCCCGGCATTGCTGGTGTCGCTGGAGACCTAGCTGTCGTCATGATGGGCTCTGGGCCTCTGCGCAATCTCTCGCGTCGACTCTGGGCCGTCGTCCGAGAGGAAAATGTGGTTTTCGATGAGGATACTAAAGAACTTTCCATGACGGGCTTGGTCGGTGCCGACAATATTGACACTGGAAACTACACGTCAAGCGCCAACGCCGTGTTCTCGCAAGTAGCCATTGGCGCAGCGGAGTATGGCGAGGAGGCGCTCAAATCAGCTGCGATTGAGAAGCTTGAGAAGGAATGGGGTCTCTTGACTACTTCATCGGGAGCTAAGTCGTTTGATCTCACCAAATGTTCAACTCTCATGAACTACGCGGCCTTGACAGCGGTTCTGCTTCGCCCCGGAGCTTACAACCGCATGGTCCAAAAGGTTCGCACATCTGACTAGTCCATCTACCAGAAGCTGACATTTAACTTGCAGGGACCATCGGAGACAGCTTTGAACGGCCCAATTCTATCTGAAGTTGCTTATCCAGGTGTTTTGGTCGCCAAGGCACGATCTCATACATCCAAAGACTTGGAGCTCGTCCTTTATCCCTCGGCAGACGACGGAGTCTTCAAGCTGGGCATTTCTCGTTTGGAGCCTGGCGGGCAATACGAATGTCAGGGGAAGACGGTCACTGCTGATGAAGAGGGTAACCTGTCGTTCTCTGCCACAGTTAGTGGTCGAACAAGGTTACACATCCGCTCTGTGTAAAGTACCTGTTGCTGCGCTCGGCTCAGAGTGACTTCAAGACGCTCCAAGGTGGGACCGTAAGCCTTGCATTAAGTAGTACAAGTAAGATCCACGGCCTTGTTTCATTTTGGAAGCGTGATTACATGTATTACTCTCTACGTCAGACGATGTTTATGGGCTCTAACTCGCCTTTCATCCCTTGAAAACGTTCTGACTGGCAAATATCGCGTCGCTTACAAGCTGGCATTTGTGTGAACTTGGTGAGGCTTCTAAAAGTACTGAGTATGTATGAATAACTGTGTTCTTTTTTATTCTGACTGATGACTACTTTTGGGAATACCACCAAGTTCACAAAAGGGCCGGTGACCACGGACCAACCTACAGGATCGAGATGCATTCAACCGGTGGTCAGACGGCATCTATTAGTCATGCTTGCAGGAAATAAAGCCCCTCACACGTCAGTTTCATACACCTGATTTCCTAACTTCTATTAAAGATTCACGATGGCTTCAGCCCAAGACATCACTGAGGGCGAGCAGCTACTGGAGACTTTATGGCGAGAGCCTGGTAGAGCAGAATTACGATGTCTGTTGTGCCAAGAGCCATTTACCGACGATGCTCTCATTCGTACGTTCCGCGTGGAGCCTCCAGGCGATCACAGCCCCAGTTATAGCATTGTCGTGCCCACTCACAAGGGCGATATCCTCTTCTTCGATCGACATATGAGTTGCGTGGCAGAGCACCAAGTCAGGTTCTCGGCGGTATCGCATGTCTGGGACTCCAGCATCTCCCACGTGCAGCGACAACGACAGACGGTACCGCAGACCCCAGTGGCTGCACGTAACGTCTTAGACATCTCGACCAAGGTTTACTCAGGCACTGAACAGGCCAAGGATACGGCTGGCGAACTATGGCTTGCCTACTTGAGCGTCCCTCAATGGTCTGATACCCTCAAGAACAGCATTATTCGCATCACGCATAAGCTCTTCACCACGGCCGAGACGACGGTTATCTACTTTGGCGATGTAGACTCAGATGTGGTCAAACAGCTGTACAGAAAGGAAAGGTCTCCAGAACGTCTTGCTGCCGTCATCTCTGTGTGCAACTCACAATACTTCAAACGTGTCTGGACTGCTATGGAGTTCATCGGAAGCGGGCGTGTCAGAATGATGACAAGCGATTGCACATACTTCGGTGATCTGGACGACCCTGCGTTCTTCAATCGACTGTATGATGTCTGGAACGAGGAGCTTAGGCATCATGCTCAGGCCCAACGTTTGGAGGCGGAAGTGCAAATGGGCAAGAATGGCAAAAACCAGGTTCCATGGAGCCTTGGAGCACTAAGAGAGGCAAAAGACTTGAAGAGAGTCAATTTTGCAATGGGTTCTACACTCCTCAAAGAGGGGATGCCGAGACCAGGTGGACTACCTCCATGCCCTGAGAGGCATAGTCCCTGCGAGCTCAGCCACTCCGATGAGCTCTGACTTCAAGATGGAATTCTACCAGGTCGCCTGGGAGTGTTTAAAGGCCGGAGACTTGTCTCCGTTGTTCATGACGCCATTGATGGAGATGAGCGATCCCAGAGGCCCTGGTCATTGGTCCGAATTTGCCTTTTCCGACGTCTTCGCTTGGTCATTAGTAGAGGAGAGACAGGTCCCAGTTCTTGACGGAGAAATTTGCTTCAATGGCATTGGCCAGCTTCTCTCTATGAACCTCCAAGAGATAGGTGTGGTGTCAGTCGTTCGGCAGCCCAGAGAGATGACCAAGCATTATCTCTTGCTCAGCTTCTCATATGCGGCCAAGACGGCCCTGGAATTCGATGGACCAGACGTCAAATATTTCGTTGCCGCCATGCAAAGGACGCATGGAGTGGTGCCATCGATCGTCATGAAAAACTTAGAGGCCAGAAAAGAAGGACAGCATCTCCAAAAAGCCCTAACGAGGAAGTTCAACAAACCGGCCCTGTCACGCTGGCCGATACAGGGCGAAGACGATGTAAAATGGCTCGCAGACGCCTTATCACTCTCGCAGGTTCGGTCTGGTGGCACGCAGAGTATCCTAGCCGAGAACTCTAGTGGTTCTGGCACCACCCACTGCGCGCCGCATGACTACATGGTGGGCATCACCTACACGGGGTGCTACAGAACCTTTGCGCACAGAGTCGCCAGTTTCGTCCTGCCGACAGAGCTACGATTTGCAAGGGCTTATCGTATCCCCCATCTGCATTACCGCGCCTCGCGTGAGAATGGACTTGCTTTGCTTATTCAGAAAGATAGAGTTGTTGGGCACATGATGTGGGCTACGCCAGCTTGTGCGTGTACAAGGACAGAGGCGGTGACACTGAGGATGCCCAATTTCTTTTACCAAAGTCATTTTACAACAAATGAATAGACGCTGCGTATGGATTGTCATACACCTTTTGCCACCCGTGGACATGAGATAGATCATAATCGAGTAGTGACCCGCGATTCAAAATTTCTCAAGTACGTGTCGTTCTCTACCGCGGTCAGTGGTCAAACAAGCCTATACATCTGATCTTCATAAAGAACCTGCAATTACGCTCGTGGAAAGTATTTATATCTACATAGCAGGGTATAAAGAAATTCAAACCCGAAGACCAGCTTCTTTGAGCAGCGGCAATATGTTATCTCCGAAATACTCTAGATCCTTGGCAAAGTCGTAAAAGCTTATCTGAACACCGTCTATGCCCAGGTGGTGAAGAGCGGCGAGCTGTTCTACGACTTGCTCAGGAGAGCCAATGATCTCGATGTTCCCGCCGAGGTTGCGACCCTGCTTGTGACGAGAGTCAAGGCGTCCCTTCCAGCCGTGGGCATCGCTTTTGTAGGCCCCCGAGTTGTTGCCAAACTTCTTGTTGCCCGCCTGTCCTTCACTGCCATCCGCGATGGCTTGGGCATAGGCCTCAGCCTCTTCTGGGGTATCTCGGGAGATAATGATCGGGTTGATAATGATCTTGATCTTTCGACCTGTTGCCTTGGCTGCGGCTTTGATGTCGGCGATGTGAGCAGGCAGCGCCTCCAGGGTGCTCTCAATGTGAGCTCCTCCAGGGGAAGTGATGAAGATTAGATCCGAGTAGCGAGACGCAAACTCGATACCCGCTGCAGAACCAGTCGCAGTGACAAGAATAGGGCGCCCATATAGAGGCTTTGGAGTAATCCAAGCATTCTCTAGCTGCCAGGGAGACACCTTTCCTTTGTAAGACAGGTTCTCAGTCTCCCCCCAGAGGCTGTTAACCACGTCGAACAGCTCCCCGGCCATCTCGAACCGTTTGTCGTGCTCGATCTGCTGCCGCCCAAACATCTCGTGCTCGACCGCGCGATGGCCGGTGACGATATTGATGCCCCAGCGGCCCTTGGCAATGTGGTCCAGCGTGGCGCCGTACTTTGCAATGTGAAGAGGGTGCAGCGGGCCATAGAGGACATGCATGGTAGAGATGAGGAGGATCTTGCTCGTCACGGCCGCCATGGCACCGAGTCCGACAAAAGCATCAAGGGATGCTTCGCCATCGTAGCCGCCCTTCGGAAGCCACTGAGTGCGGCTAAAGGCGAGTTCAAAGCCCAGCTCCTCAGCTCTGCGAACGAGCTGAACATTGTAGTCAAAGGTCCAGCTGTTGCTCGTCGGGTACGTTGATAGTCTGACGTCCTGAAGATTAAGGAAAAGTCCCAGCAGCAGAGGCTGGCACGATGTTTGGCTCAGAGGACTGCCCTCAAAGTCAAAAGGGCCCTTGAGGGCCGGGCCCCCTTCTCGAACGGAGACGGTGGACATGATCAAGGTGGCAAAGTCTGGCGACCACGCCCACTTAACAGGTACACAATGGGCTTTATTAAATCAATGTTGGACACGAGTACTAGTTATTGCCTGAGGCAGCTCATTCGAGTGGGTGTCGAAAGCATAGGGTAACATTGCGAGGTTTGAATCCTAGAGGATGGGGATCCTTGAGATTGCGAGTGTCGACACCAGGCACTATTTAAACGTCATTCGTCAAACCATCCAACCACGACTGGAGAATCTGATAAGGCCTAACTATTGCCGGGATCACTGAGCCCTACCAAAAGCGAAGCTCCACTGGGTTGTTGGTAGGATGCGGAGATGACAACCGCATCAGTTGTAACCGAGACTGACTGCCAAGTCTTGTGGGGAATCATAGTTGGCACTCACGTCTATCGTTGGGTTATCTCGAATGACGTTTGAATAGCATCTGATTTCAACATTCGTTGATATAAGAGTTACCCAATAAGTATCGAGAATGATAAGCAAGGAATTCCGAAAACATAGCGTTTGGGCTTAAAACAGTCCTAATCCCTAGATATTTGCCGACCTCGGCGTTCCTTCGCGAGAAGAGGAACAAGAATTTGCGATCACGCAAGCCCGACGTCAGATGACCTGTAGGTCGGGGGTTGAATGACTGGGGGTTTTCTTGGAAGATATCTAAGTCTCGATCGTCTTGCTGTTGAGAAGGAGGGCTTCTATCTGGCTATTTAGAAACGGTAAATAACGACAAAACTACCACCAACTCAACCGCCATGTCTTCAGTTCCGAGAGAAAAGTGGTGGAAGATTCAGTGGTATTCTAAGGATGACACGCCCGAGGAGCGCAAGTTCATTGTCAAGCTAGATGCCCTTCTTGTCCCATATCTGCTCGTCGCTTACTGGGTCAAACATCTCGACCAAGCAAACCTGAGTAAGTGATGACGTCTCAGGCATATTATGCCAAGGAGTCCCAGCTAATGGAGGGATAGGCAACGCATATGTGGCTGGCATGAAGGAGGATCTCAGCTTTCACGGGAATGAACTCGTGCAGCTACAGTCGATGTATAGTATCGGCGTCGTGTTTGGACAGATCCCCTTTGTCTTCCTATTTACTTATATTCCCATGTACTGGACCATCCCCCTCATGGACGTCATGTGGGGTGTCTTCACTCTGTTGCAATATCGCGCCAACTCATTCGGCGAGATGGCTGCGTATCGATTCTTTGTTGGTTGGTTTGAGGCATGTTGACAACTCTTTAACTACTTGGAGCCCCGACTTACCGTTGTTTAACAGGCCGCCTTCTTTCCGGCTGTGCACTTTGTACTTGGTATCTTTATAGGCATGAATCCCCTTGATGACTTGTGCTGATTGTTTTCCTAGGGTCCTGGTATCGAGGGCATGAGATTAATCGCCGTGGTGGCGTCTTCTACACCGGCTATGGTCTAGGATCCATGACTTCCAGTCTTCTCGCCTCGGCTGCAACATCAAACTTGCATGGGGTGTATGGTCTAGCTGGATGGCGATGGCTCTATATCATCTGCTTCGTCATCACCGTCCCAGTTGGTGTGATCGGTTTCTTCGTCCTACCCGGAACGGTTGCACAGCCCAACCGTTGGTTCCTGGATAAGGAAGACGTTGAAATTGCCAGAAGACGACTTGAGCGAGACGGGCACAAGACCTCTGGCAAGCTAAAGGTGCGCCACATGAGACGCACCCTCACTTCGCCACGGTTCTGGGCAGTTGCCTTCATTGACGTTCTCTGGAAGAACGCCGGTCTGTACAAGACTCAGGGCAGTTATCTCCTCTGGATCAAGAGTCTTGGTCGATACAGCGCCTCCAAAGTCAACCAGCTGGGATCTATTGCGCCGGGACTGGGTATCTTTTGGGCTCTATTGGCATGTTTCGCTTCCGACCTCCTAATCGGGCCGGTGTGGGCTATTTGCTTCTCATCGCTCTGGAACTCGGTATGCTGCCTTATACTCACAATCTGGAACGTCCCCGAAGGCGCTCTTTGGTTCGCCTTTACTACGTCATTCTGGGCCAATGCAATGTCGACCGTGTTTCATGGATGGGTTAACAACCTCCTTCGTGATTCTCCTGAAGAGCGATCCTTCACCTTGGTGCTGATCAACACCATAGCCGAAGCCACAACTGCAGTAATTCCTCTAGGGGTTTTCAGGACGATAGAGTCCCCAACTTTTGTGAAGGGCTATCCCTTCTGCTTTGGCTGTGCAGTGGGCGTCATTGCTGTAACGCTGGCCTTGGCATGGTACGAGAAGCATAACCAGTGAGTCTCTCTGTCAGGTCAACCTCAGGATCAAGGTCCTAACCAATGAACAGGCGACTCCGAGTTCAAAGAGATGATGCGGAAGACTCAGGGTTGGAAAATAACGAGTCTATTCCTGTGACTCCCAACGAACAAGGGTTTATTATCCAGCCTTCGAATCATTCGAAAGGCTAAGCTGTAAATATCAATTATAAATAGGATCCCAGCCACAGATCGATGGTCAACTCCAAGCCATCTAGTCATATCGTTAACAAGAAATGAAGAAGATCCTATCTCTTGGCTCAGTTATCTCATCAAGGTCCGGGCTTCAACTCTGGCAACAGAACGTAATATTAACACTGAAGGCATATGAGACGAGCGTATCTTTAAAGGCCTTGTAGAGCGATAACATAGCTAAAACTGTTGTCGAGAATGCATCCTAAATTAGTTAGGCTAGAGAATCAAACAGCCATAAAACTCATAGGGAGCTTCGGTCTTGATGTAGAAATCAAAACTAGGTTTTACCACCGTCAGAAACATGCATATAATGCTTCAACCAATCTCACTTTTTATTCCATACGCCACGCTAAGCTCCTAATAACTACAATGCCTTATAACATCCTCATCAATCATGTCAGCACCAAGTTGGAGGCACTGGCCAGTGCCTGAACATGGTTTCAACTGCTGTTGACCACTCCATCTCAAAAAACATAGCTAGCTGATCTATTTCCTCTTTTGTCGGCGTCTTATCTCCCCACATCTCAGGTTTGGCCGATTCAATAGCTGCGAAGAACGGTATAAGCCCATCCTCTTTGATCTTGGTAAGGCATAGCCATGCCAAGTTCCAGCTGCGGTTGCTGAGGGGATCATTAATGACACGCACATATGAGGTCGTAATAATCTCGCCGCTAAATGGGAAGTTAGGTGTCAGCCCGTGGAGGTCGACAAGAAGTTGATGACTGTCCACATAGTTGGCCCAAGCGGCCGTCATTGGCACTTGAAAGGCGCGGGCATCGGACTCTGATTTGCAGAAGGCAGCGATTCTTTCTATGCGGACGAGCTCGTTGAGTGTTCTGATGCGATGGGTCATGAGAGAGTCGATCAGGTCGGGGATTGGTGGCTACACGGATCAGAATTCATTCAGATGCAGAATGGCACACTGCTGGAGAAACTCACTGATGAATGGCTGTGCGTGCTGGAGTAGGGAGAGGACAGTAGTGACATGGTAAGAGCAGAGATGGTACAACACCGGTAGCAATCAAGTCCTTACTCCGTAGACGTATGGAGGATGCTGAATGGGGTAGGCAGCACAACGCTAAGCCCAAGATACCGAGTTGCAGACAGGGTAGGTGACTGGTGAAGAAAACGATATGCTTGATATGACAGAACGCAGAGGTGGTAAAGGTGGATGACAGAAGCAGTTGATATAGAAATAGAAACTTAGTCAGAGAGAAGGGAAAGGTGATTGACGGAGATGAAAGCCTTCTGGAACAGAACTTAAGCATAAATAATGCGAGAATCCAGGACCGAGAACCCTTGATGACGAGTGGGTACGTTCTCGGTCAAACAATGCCCAAAATAAGGCGAACCATGGCTTTACGAGTTAGTTCCAGGGACGCCAAGATTTACAAGAGTCACGGAGGTGGAGCTCAAGTTGTTCAATGACATGCAAAAGTGCTGGGGGAAGAATGGCGCCCTGGGTGGCAAGTGGCCCGAACGAGTTGGGTGTGGTTTAGCATCACACGATTTAAGCGGGCAAGGCTGAGCTTTGGGCAATTTTTGGTGCGTTGCTCTAGTTAGGAGTTGTTTCGGCATGTCCGGGTCTCTTTAACAAGGTGGTGTTAAATCGGTTAAGGATGAGGAATTGTAACACCAACGGAGCATCAGTATGCACATCAGCAATCGGTAAGTAACACGGCATTTGTAGCTGTTGACGCTTGACGGCCAAATCACCCGCAGACTGTGCCTGGTCAACAACAATGCCACTCTTCGTTCTCGCAACGCCAAGACCCCGAGGCCGTCGTTGGTTGTCCGCCGGCTCAGGCTCCGAGACTAATAAAAGTTAATGTCTATGCTCCCGGACACCGAGAAGCTGCGAGCACCGAGCCATCCAATCAGGTCTAGAGTAGACGTCACCCCTGACCCACTTCAAGTGAGCCCCTTTCAAGGACTTTTAACCACCGGATTCGCAGTTTCTCGGGTTCCGGAAGATGCTCAGCCATCACCCTGACCCTGAATGCACAGCACTTGAGCCGCAGCCATGGACATCGACGAATCATGTGTAGACTCTGATCTGGAGCCACAAGATCAAACAGCTCAGCGGCCATTAGCGCCTTCGCGAAACAGCCACCGGCTTGCAGTCAGTTCAGCCGTATCTCCCAAAATGAAGGACATGGAGCACTAAACAACACTTGTAACAGTGTACCATTTGCAGAGAAAAAAAGGTACAGACTCTTTATGGTAATAATCGGTATTTCAGCTACCTAAATATTGACATTATCAGATTGCCTGCGATCGACTTGACCCTTGCTCAAATTGCATCAAAAAGGGTTGGAATTGCGAGTTTCCATCGCGTCAAAGATCTGCCGTTAAGGGACAGCGCATTCATATCACCTCTGTGTAGTAAGCATTAACCTGCATCCATGATTATTGTGGCAGAGCCTCTCTCCTAACTGCAACGACTGCAGCGAGAACAAGATCAGCAATATCGAGAAGCAACTGCAGCATGTAATTGGCATCCTGGAGCCATATGTTTCAGCCTCATCAGCCAGCGCAGCACCAGCCTCTGAGTCGCCCAGACGCAAGAGACCCTGCATAGTCAACGAAGGAGAGAGATCTCAAGCGGCGCCCCGTTTTAATGCGGCATTTCCCCTTACACCATCAACAAACACCTCGTCAACGCCTTTGTCTACTTTTGAGGGCGACTCGTCACTCGCTGCTCATACAGCCATGGCCAACAGCCTCCTCGAGACAGCAGTGAGCACGTCATCCTTGCAACCTCGGATGGCTGAGGGGATGGAGAACTTGCGCCAGTTGATCAGCGTTAATGGTGAAATACCTGATGCCTATGGGATGGCATCTTCACACAACCCAAGACTCGGTTCGATGCCCATGTTACCCCACGGCGACATGTCTATGCCTCCAATTCAGGCTGTCTTGACGGTCCTAGACTTGATGAAAAGTTAGCTCCACCTTGCTGTTCTGACTCTTCAAAGGCATAAGCTGACGTGGGTTGATCTAGGTAACCCTCGTTTTGAGTCGATGGGCTTCCACATGTTCTTGTCAGCTACAAAGTTCATGGGATATCTAAACAGGGTGTATACGCCAGGAGAAGTGCCAACACTTGCCGATTTCATCATCGTAAATGGAGCACTTATCGATGTCTTCCTGCGAAGCATTCTTCTCACCGACGACACTGACATACGAAGGGACTTTCAGCAGCACATGAATCTTTGCGAGGGAAACCTTGAGACTGCATTGGCCAGACTTCCGGTTCACATGCCGCATACGATAGATCACATCACAGCTCTAACCTTTTCTGTGAGTGCCTCAACTCTTGACTGCCCGAAACTTTTTCTGACGCGCCAGATCTCAGGTATATCACGCAATTAGATCATCTCAGACCTCCCTTGCCTGGAGTTTAGTAACTACGGCCATACATATGAGCATCACTGCCGGTTTTCACCGTGCATCATCGGCCAAGAATGAGTCCAGGCAAGAGACTAATCAGAAAGCATGGCTCTTTTGGTCACTTTACAGTGTTGAGAAGGGTCTCTCCTTACGACTCGGCCGGCCCTCATCCATCTTGGATTACGACATCACAGTACCACTGCCGCAACACGACGATCCAGGAATCACCGCATACACGTCAACCTTCACCCGGTGGATCAGGTTGTCCATAGTACAGGGCAAGATCTACAAGATGCTGTATAGCCCTGCAGCACTAGCTGAGACCCCGGAAAGAAGAGCAACCTGGGCCCGTTCACTTGTCGAGGAAACAAAAAAGATTTACAAGGAAGTAGACAAAATAAGCGTGAGTCAATTTGAACGGCGCTTCATATCACTGTAGGGAACGATGATCTGACTTGAAATAGACTCCAACGAGCAACAACAGGTGGAAGACAGCGTCAGGAAACGAGACGGAGCTTTCCTTCTTCTCCGAAAATGTCCTGTTCTATTCCACTTTGACTCTGATACTGAAGTCCCTTCCTCCAGATGAAGGTTCGACACATCATTTTGCATCAGAGTGTATCACGACCGCAAGAATTGCTCTTGAGAAGCATCAAGAATACTGCAAGGCTCTAGGGCCCGATAGTGGTAGACACATCGACGTCTATGTCAATTGGTGAGATCCATTCTCCTTCCTATACTTCAACCTAATGCTTGTTTGCTGACTGTTTTCAAGGACGATTTTGTATAACCCGTTCGTCCCTTTTATCGCCATCTTCTGCCATGTGATAGAATCGGGAGACGTGCAAGATCTCAACCGGCTACAGGCATTCGTTACCTCTCTAGAATCTGCACGCATGTATTCGCAGGCCACAGCAAACATCCACCGCCAGTTTCAAGCCCTTTACAACATCGCGCAACAGTTCACAGAGATACGCACATCGAATGAGCTTCTCAACGATGAGGCCATCACTGAGTTTGACGAGTATATACAGGCGTTGGGTATTTTCCCATCCCGAATGACATATAATGATAGCCTTGGACTTCTACCCAGCGCTGAAGCGGATGACATGGAACTCAATGGCTGGGGCTGGTCTCAGGCTAGATAAAACTGATTTGTTGTATGTCATTGTCCTGTTTAGTTCGGCTGACCGATAACAACGGATTCTCCGATCATGGCTTGATTATGGCTTTAGATTGGTGAATAGATGAGAAATTCTGGATAATCCAGGCAGGGAAAATCAAGTTCTTTGTACCACGGTTCCAACGCGAGGGGTCTGATGTTATACACTATTGGAGCCTACCACCAACCATGCTTCGACCCAGCCATTTAATTGCATACTTGATTCGCTCGATCTGGTTTCACTCTGCTGTTTCGTTCAATCAATAGTAGGATATATTAACAGCACTCAATCCCTCTTGCAACTAAGGATGCTTTCTTCCTCCCCGTTTGTCAAGTAGGTCTGTAAAAAGGAAATGTAAGAGCACGAGGGGCAAAGACACATAAATTAACAGCAACGGAAAATAGAAGCAAAATCTCAAGAAAGTTACAAGCCAAGTAAACCAGAAACGAGATACCCAACGAAGAGAAAAGAATTGTGATCGTCCACATAATCACCCCATCTCCAAAGTCCTCCCCACTCAAAAGACACATCAGATGACGACTTGTGCACCTTGCTCAACAAGATATCGCGCAATCTCGAGATGACCAGGTGTCCCCCCCTGAGAAGCAAGAAGCAGCGGAGTCAACCCCCTTTTCTCTTCTGCGTGGACATCTTGTGGGTCCTGTTCTACCAACAACTTCAGGGCTTCAAGATGCCCATTTTGCGCGGCCTGGTGTATTGGTCGTCTCAGGCATGATTTGTTTGCAAAAGATCTTGCATTATACTCCAAAAGCTTCTGGATAACCCGCACGTGTCCTTGCTGGGAAGCTACGTACAGAGCAGAAGCGCCGTCTTTTTCTTCGGCGTCGACATCAGCGCCGTTTCTCAGGAGAAGGTCAATGATTTCGGTATAATTTTCCTGTGCCGCAATCGAAATAGGAGGCCATTGGTCTTGGTCTCGAGCATTAACGTCGGCTTTGTTCTGGACGAGGAGACCGACTATATCAACATACCCATTCTGGGCAGCTTGATGAATCGGGAAGCGCATTGACGGATGGACAGAGAAATTGACATCGGCCCCCTTTCGAATTAGAAGCTTAGCAATTTCACAATGTCCTTGCTGAGCCGCAAGCCAGAGTGGCGAAGGGGTTTCGTCATCGTAGCAGTCCTTGTGCGGGTCAGCTTTCGCACCGGCTTCCATCAGCATTCTGACCACCTCGAGGTGACCGTTCTGTGCGGCCTGGTGAATGGGTCGACGGTTACCATCCGTAGAAGTGACTTCCTTATCAGCTCCGGCGTCTATCAGGATCTGCACGATTTCATGGTGTCCCTGTTGGGCAGCGCTCCACAGCGGTGTTATGTTGTCCCCGTCGACTGGGTCGGCCACGGCTCCTTGTGACAACAGTAGCTTCACAACTTCAGTATTTCCATACTGTGCAGCCTGATGAATGGGCGTGCTCAACGACTCCATGGCGCCTGCGTTGACATCTACCCCATCGTAGGTAAGCAGTAATTTGACGACTTTGAGGTGACCCTGCCCAGCGGCAAGCCAAATTGCTGTTACACCGTCAGACCCAGCAACTCCCGCGCACGAAGGATTCGTCTGGAGCAAAAGCTTCACCATGTCGAGGTATCCGGATTGAGCTGCTAAAATCACGTGCCAAAAGTCTGACAACACCCCGCCCCGACCCCGCTTCACGATGCGACTTTCGCGACACAGGCTTCAATTTCAACACAAGAATAACCACCCAAAATGGCACCTGAGACACGCAACTTTGGCACTGAAATAAGCGGAAATCGCCAAAGAAATCATGAATTTACTCCCGAGCAAAGATCTGCGATGGTGGCTAAGATATACGCCGGCAAATCATATCGGGATATCACGGATAACTACGGCACGGATCCGGGTACCATCTATCACACAAAGCGGCGCTAGGAACAACACCATTATAACCACTCAAGACCTCATGGAGGGCGGCCAAAGAAACTCACGGCTATATAGATTATGAGGATGAATTCTTTTATTAACCGGCATCGGCACCTAACGTGGAACGACCTGATTCTAGAGCTCGATCTAAATATAAGCAAGAGGACCCTCCAGCGACGGCTTCAAAGCCATTAGCGCCGCAAATAGCGGTCCAAAAGACGTATCGCACTATCAGAAGACGATATAAAAAAGCGGCTTAAATTTGCCGAGTATTGGATCCCTCGGATTGATAAGCTTTTGCTAGTAAATTGGCCCTAAAAGATAAAGGGTTCTACTACTAACTTTCCCGCAGGCCTACTTCATAGATAAGTGCATAGTTCAAAACGCTCTAAATAACCCAGACGGCTAGGTCTTTTACCGGCCTAATGAGAAGCTTCATAAGGACTTAGTTAATATTCAATAATACAGAAAAGCTCATTAGTCTATTATGATATGGGCTAGCATAGCTAGAAAGAAGAAGACTATTCTCATCGTCATAACGAGGGATCCTAAGGCTAAGAAGAATGGTTACACAAGCTAGAGCTATATTAAGGCATTATTAGAAGGTCTTCTTCCTTTTATCGACGAATTTAAGCTTTTTTAGCACAATAACGCCTAGATTCACACTTCAGAGAAGTCCAAAGACTAGCTATTACTCCATGGGATTAGGCCTATACGTTAGCTGACTTACTCGCCTAATCTTAACCCTATAGAGCACCTTTAGAAAGCTTTAAAGTCCAAATTACGAAGATTACACCCTAAATTTACTAGACTAGGCAAAAGTTAGGCTGATATAGTAAAAATGGTATCGTGGATCAAGGAAGCGTGGGATGCATTAGATCTAGGCCTCGTCGAGAAGCTAACGTAGTCAATGGGGCGCCGGCTTTAAGCCATGCGTCGGGCAGGGAGTTAGTATATAAAATATTAATCTACGGATCAAGGGCTTTAAATTGATATACTTTTTTGGCTTTATTGGACTTCTTATTGTTGCGTAATTAAAGGATGAAGATAATGTGTGAAGACGGGGGGGTGGTGATGTGGGTCTGGTGTTGTCAGACTTTTGGCGTAACATTTTAGGTGGATAGGTTGTCGAATCCTGGTGCTAGTGGTAGGGAGAGTCCTCAACGCGACCGATACTCCTTGATTCTGCGGAATTCCAAGATTGATCGGCTGGAAGGAGTCTATCGGGTAGAACATATTGACAGGGTCGGTGTAGTCTACCCCGTCCATGACCGTGTCGGTGAAGTCTAGGTTGTTCGCTGAGTTGTTACCTAGATTTCCACCCCACAGCGGTTGGGCGGTGGGTGCTAGAATACCAGGCGACATGTCCACAGTAGGATCTAGGGAGTATTAGCGACTTGTGGCCAACATATCTGAGTGTACAAATACCTCGGCCTGAATCCCCTTCGTCAACTCGGTTTCCGTTCAACCTTCCTCTCTTCTTGTACTTGGAAAAGCCCCACTCGCCGAGCTTGACTTTGTACCGCTGTTCACTTTGTAACCATGGTGAATTAGTTGGCTCGCGATGGCCTCGAAAGCGCTTTACTTACCTAGCTTTAAAACCTTGATCCTCCATAATCTTCATCACATCTTTGAGGGTGTTATTCTGTGTGATGTAAAGGTCCTCGATAGTGGCTTTGTGCTTAGCCCACTCATGTTTCGACGGGCCGGGCGCCCTTTCGGCTTGGCCTTGAGACATATTGGGTCTTGATCAATCGACCTTCAAGTGTTTGGAGAAGGAGGACTTGATAAACAGAAGGAAAAGAAGAAGGCGAATGGCTGTAGTGAAAAAGCACTGGCGTGGCTCTGGGATTGAATGATGGAGTAAGAGTGCCGTCCTTTATATCGATTCCCGAACAAACCAGCAAGGCACGTTGAAAGGATTGAACTCGATGTATTCTAATTTTTGGCATTTTCGAACTTTTACATAAGTATTGAAACTTTCAAAGTTCGAAACTTTTGAGCATCCTGCCGTTGCGTAACGCTGCACCGCCACGCCAGCATCCGTGGCCATCTGCAGGCAGAACCAATCCCTCGCTGCCTTTCAAGCTTGGGCTAAACCAGCAAGGCAAGACGGCTGCCTTGTGACAACTGGATCGGTGCGCAAGCAGGCAAGGCACCCCGGGTGGAGAAATTTCCATTGTGGCCGGGCGTACTGACCGATGGCAAGTCAGACGTGCGTTGGAAAGTTTGGTGGGCAACCTCATATGGGTACTTACTTTGTGCGCTTGGTCTCAAAATGCATATGACGCCACTGTTCTTTTCTCGAGCAAAGGATCAGACTTTTCTCGGACTTTCCAGACTTTTGTGGCACATATCGATCCTTCCTCCACACTCTTCTCGGGCCAGAGCCATCACCTTGTTAGATTCAGCAACCAATATCACCCAGAGAAACCCCCCCTCTCCCATTTCAGACATAGCCGCCAAGATCCGCGAGTTTCACAACAAGTTTGGCGATAGGGTGCAGAGACGCAACGGGGAAGGCTCTGTGAACAAAGTCAAGTCTTCGGTTACCTACTGACGCGTCGGTGCACGGTTCATTATTTGGGGTGTTGCCGTGTCCTTTGTGTATCTGTTTCTTTTTTATTCTTAGCTGGGGCCCCGATTCTCTTCATGGATACATGGACCCGTGGCTCGCGGCCTCCGGAAGCTCCTGAATGAGGTAGTGCCTGGATAGGCACCTTGCTCGCAGCTTCAAATATCGCATAGAGCGAGGGGAACGGGGACTGCTCACCCTGCTCGGGCGCTGCTCAGGAACAACTCAGGCTAAAGAAGCAACAGCTCCAGCTCACGCACAAAGAAAGCTGACGATGTCGATATTCATATTTTACAGTTGACTAATACAGAAACTAAACGCCGAGCTTCATATATCACAGAACTCTTAGGTGGTAAGTTGATGCAACGGACTTCAATTAGCTCTAAGAGTAAATAATACACAAAGTGAGAAAGATGAAACTAGAATAGATGTGGAGCCCACATGACTATAGGCACCCGTAAATGTATCCAACTTCTTAACAAGAAGCTCCAGTAGGGACTCCCTTGCACTTATCAGACTTCTTGCCACCAGTGACACTGTTGCCAGTCCAGGTCCAGTTCTTGCAGCTGGCGCAGAGAATATAAACGTCGGTTCCACTCGACTTGACAGTGCCAACGACCTTGTTGATGGTGACATCAGTGATGGGAACACCAGCACTGGGAGTACCCTTGGGAGAGCCGTTGTCATAATCCTGCTCAATGACGATGCCGTACTTGGCAATGTTTTGGAGGGTGATCGTGTCATATTTGACATCAGAAACAGAGCCGGTAGCTCCGTAAACAGTCTTGATGCGGACACCGTTGTCAGAGTTGGCAATGACCGAGTTGAGAATGCGGACAGTCTTGACAACATTGTCCGAGCGGCCACCAACGGAACCGATAGACAGGCCATGGCCACCGCTGCAGTTTCCTCCAGTGAAGGTGATGTTGGTGCCAGAATTGATGGCGAGGCAGTCGTCCTGGTTCTTGACAACAGCACCAGAGATGTAAACACCGGTGGATGATCCAACGTCAAAAGCATCAGTGTTGTGTCCACCCTGGGTGTCGCCCAGAGAGTTGTCCATGTGAACACCGTAGACGCCAAGGTTGGTGACGCCGTTGATGCTGAAGGCCTGAACAGGGGTGTTCAGGACGTTGAGGTTCTTGATGTTGGAGTTCTTGAGAGAGTGGGCGCTGAAGAACTTGGGCTTGGTCTTGCCGCCGTTGCTTCCCTTGGTATCCCACCAGCGCTGGCCCTGGCAGTCAATGGAGTGGCCAGAGGCTCCCTCAATAAGAAGGTTGTTTCCGGTAAAGGCAATGAGAGGGCCCTCCCATTCCTTGTAGCCAAAGGTAGTCTTGCCCTGGAAGATGACCTAAAGGAATCCTGTTAGCAGAGAAGGGCATTGGCTGGGGGCAATCACGAACATGAGTGCCATCCTTGAGCTTGGTCAAGTCCAGAGTAGTTCCCGCAGGGACAGCAATGTTGTTGAGGATGATGGTCGAGCAGCTGCCCTTGCCCGCGATAGCAGAGGCAGCGTCAGTGAAAGTGCAGCCAGCGCGAGCTTCCAGAGAGGTTGGGTGGGCAAGGGCCGAGGCGGCAAAGCCAGCGAGCATGAACAAAGAGGAAATCATTGTGGATAGCTAGCTATCGAGTATAAATGAATGAATATACAAAGAATGAATGATTGAAGTAAGTGTTGAGAAGGAATGTATGAGCTGTGAAGTTGGATGACTATGTGAAGTGAGCGAAGGCTTGGCACTTTATAGACAACAGAAGCCATGAAACAAACATTCCAGACCGTATAGAAGATTCACAGCATATGCCGTTCTGCCGGAATTGTCACTCGTGTCGAACTGTTTCGCCGGGGTACCTGTCTGGAATAGGAAACGTCGGGCCGTTCGGCATCAGCCCGGTGATGATCGAGCCGTTGTCAAGGATCCACCCTTGCCCTGAATTTGGGCACCAGCAACACAAGCTTTCAGCTCAAGCTTGGCTCAACTCCACCGTTATTGGTGGCCCATATTTTTCCATAGCCCTGGCTAGTTTCAAGTTTGGCCCAGACGCTCAAAATCCACGGGAAACCGGCACAACGACATTGAATATGTGCTCTAGATTGGTCTATCTCTGCATTTAACCGTCTTGTAAATGAGACCGCTCAGTAATCACGATCGTGGTGCTCGTACGGGTTAGACTTTAGGAACCTCCTTTTGAAAGGGGCCCCTTAATCGCTAACCTGTTACTCCGTTCGCGAGGCGGCCAAGCACCACGCGTCGTCTTTGCCACAAGTCTTGAACATGATTTTAGTTACTAATTAACCTGCGGTCTGTTGCCGAATACATGATCACCAATTTGTAGCAGTGCTTTGTGGCGGTTCTCATAGCGTCTACAAGAAACGCCTCTAGACGCCCGGCGCCCGGCAGACCTGCGGCCAGGCGCACCTAAAATACTCTAAATATGAAGCTTCTTTTAGTGAATCTTGGTTTAAAGTCTTAGTGCCACACACTATTTGCAGGGCTTTCCTGACCTAAATGCGTCGGCGACGAGGTATAATGCTGTCTTACACTTGTTCGCCGCAAGGAGGGTGATAGCTGATCATTCAGAATCAACTCTATTAAAGTTATGTACCTGACCAAAACTGATGTCTCATTATCGTGTCCTAGATTCGCAGTAAACATCCGGAAGAAAGGTCTCGCATGCAAAGACCGGCAAGGACAGAGATGAAAGGCATGAAATGCAGCCACAGGGCGCAGAGACTTGTATCTTTAACTTGGCAGATAGCCATCTACGATATAGTCAAACAGGTTCCATTAGGAGATTTTACGTAAATACTTGAGCCACGCCATGCAAGCTACTATTGCCAAGCTTCACATGCAACATCTCGACCGCGACAAAAGAGGGATGACAACGCCGCCTACCCCCACGTGGTGTTTTCAAGCATGACATGGGGCAGCCGACAAACTAAATCTGGGGCAACCGACGAATTAATCATAGCTAATTGAATCGCATATATGGCTAGACTTCGGCTCAACACACCGTATCTCCTCTAAGATATACTATATAATATATAGCAGTGTTAAACTTATGGTGGTCCAATTCCTGCGCCCAACCAATCCGGTCATGATCGAGAATGCTTGCTCTGTTCTTATTTCAGCGGCCCGAGATCGGCACATCGACCATGGATAGCATGCAGCTGTAATACTATACATCGCCCCAAAAGCGACATATGGTTGTAATTAAGTTTGCCATACAGCACGGTTGTTTGGATAACTGGACAACGATCGGGCAGAAGATCCCCTGTGAATCGGGCAACGAAAGACTCTTGGCTTTCTATTTAAGGGAGCGACGAAAGTCAGTCTCTTTATACCTATGCTCAATCTGCCGATATCATAAGCAGCAGGCTGCTGCCTGATGCTAGTTGTGGTCGTTCACGATGGTCGTGATCCTTGGCTGATTTCTTTCCTCATTCCGACAGTAATGACTGGCTGTAGCCTGCCAGGAAGCGACACTGTTGTCTACTGTATGAGCGAGCGGCTTGATATTGACATGAGTCTAGACAAAAGGCAGCACTAGATGGCTTGGATACTCCTCAGAGCAATATACCCTGTGCACACCCTTATTCTTCACATGCTCCAAGGTTCCAAAATTACTGACGCCCAGATTGCGTCCACTAATAACCACGCGAAGCGCCTCCCCCGCCTCATACTCGATTCCCATGGCCCATATCCCTATATCGAGCCTCACAATCTCGCCGGGCGTGATCTTCTCCTCCTTCTCATGGGGGTGGAACGGCCAGTGTGGATGCATGCTCCGGTCCTCGTCAATGGCTCGATGCGATGCTCTCAAGATCCCCAATGGCCCCCGGTACAGGACGACTTCGGTTTTGTCCTTGTCCTCCATGTCGTCAAATGATGAAACGGTAATTGAGCTCCATGGGATATTAAGGTTGAACATGACGTTTCCCTGTGCATTCAGCTTCTCCAAGAGGACAAAAACATCCATGTCATCGTGAGTCGGGCAAGCCATGTATAACACAGCTTTGGGAAGTCCCACAAGCTGGGTTGTTTCTTCAAATACGTAGGTGAACTCGGCGCGGTCGTCTGTTTCCGAGTTGTATGAGACATAGGACGGTACCGAAGAGTGCTGAGGTGTAGGCACAAGACGTTTTTCCGATGTGAGAAACAACTTTCTGTAATCTGTTCTTGGGAGAGGGAAATCCTCTTCAACGATGTTCTCGTAGGACTGTGGCTCCTTGTTGCCAAACCTCAACACCGCAATGCGCACACGCGGTGTTTTCTCCCAGCCATTATCGTTGCCTTTCAGGAAATGGCCGAAGAAAGAAAAGAGCTCTTCTTCTGCTTGCGGGTTTCCCCACAGGTCATACCATTCCTGCCAGGGATGCCATCGCAGCCACTTGTGAGGCGTGTCGACCTCGAGCCAGCCGCGAATGGCGCCCATGCCGTGCATTGTATTGGTCCAGGTTCCTGTGATGTATGTCGGAATGTTGATCTTGCTCATGTCCGGTCGCTTGTCGTTCCACCAGGCGTTGGCGAGGGGGTGTTGTTTGAACATCTCTCGGAAGCTCTCTACACCATGCCTGCCTTGCAGCATGTACTTGATGATGAGCTTGTCAAAGAGATCACCGGCGTAAATGCCACCTCTAGCAAACTGCTCGCGATAGAGGTCTCCACAGCCCTCCCAGGGAGCGATGCACTTGAGGCTTGGCGGCCTCAGTGCCGCGATAAACCACTGGACGATGGCGAGGTGCGAGTTCCCTGCAAGTCCGACGGAGCCGCTGCACCAAGGCATCTTGGCAATGGCTTCGATGGCATCGTATCCATCCTCGGCCTCTTGAGTGCCCATGATGACCATGACGCCTTCGCTATCGCCTGTACCTCGTGAATCGATGTTCACAACAGCGTAGCCTTTGGGTACCCAGTTAGCTGGGTCAGGTCCTTCAAACTTCTCCAGGCCGGACAAGGTGCCTGCAGGGATCCCCAGGTCCCAGGGGACCATGAGATCAAGCGACATGAGCCCATTGAACTTCTTGCCAAAGGGAGACCAGCAAACAATTGCCGGGACGGGCTCGTCGCTATCCGGCGGTCTGACGACGTCTGCTCGGAGGATGGCTCCATCACGCATTGTGATGGGAACATCGTGCTCAACAAGGACGTCTGAGGGTATCGCACGCGATTTGGGATGGTCATATTTCCAGCCTGCGGGGAGTACCTCGGAGTGAGGGTTGAGGCCGACATAGCCACCTGTCCCGACCTTGGGGGCATCGATGGGCTCAATCGGGGGTTTGAAAGACATTTCAGGAGGCGGCATCTCGGGTGTTGAATAACAAGATGTCGCAGAGGCGATAGGATCTGTCAATGAATACGATCAACGTCACAGCCTGCCCGGCTTATATTTCTAAATTACAAACCGAGACGCAATTGCACCTGCACCGTTGGTGACAAACCCTTGCCGCGGTACTTTACAAGGCATTGGAGGTTCCGAGCCGGCGGCCCCACATTCCTTCCGGAACGGTTCGGTATCATAGAAGCATCATGATGTGGATTCCGAGCCGAAGCGAGCCGGCCCTCGATGGTGCAAAGTTCCGGTAGAGCGGATCAACAAACCATAAATCCCCCTGGAACTAACCAGCAAAGAATGCAGTCCACCAGCGATATCTACAAACAAGCGAATTCATTCAGCTTGACAACTACCCTTTTACTCAGACACTCTCACAAAAGTTCTCTTCTCAAACGCCAAAATGGTTATCAACAGCGAGCCGATCTCTTTCAAGTTGAGTTCCAGTGTTACTGAGGCCCAGCCCAAGAGTCAGAAGTCTCTCCAAGCGGTGCCTTCTGGCCCTAATAGGCTTTTCGCCAAACCTGGAGTGGCTTATGGCGACTGGAGAGATGACCTGGTCCGGGATGGATTTGTTGTTGTCAAAGGCGCTGTCCCTCACGAAAGGGCCGAGCAATACGGCAACGATATCCTCTCCTACCTTGAGAACTTGTAAGTGCACTGCTGCATACTTCAATCTAGACTTTGGTTACTAACACGGATGCAGTCAGGGCGGACTTGGCTTTAAGAGAGACGATCCAACCACGATCAAGAATGACAACCTGCCAGTAATCACCGAAAAAGGGATGATTCTTGGATATGGAATTGCTCATGAGTCCTTCACCTGGGCCATCCGTCAAGAGCCGGGAGTCGTCGAGGCCTTTGAGCGTGCATACGACACGAAGGACCTGATCGTGTCCTTTGACGCCATCAACACTGCCTTTCCTGGGCGCACCGACGTCAAACCCAACAAGCCTTGGCCTCACCAGGATCAGGACCCAGAGAAGCCAGGTTTCCGCTGCCTCCAGGGCCTGGTCAACATCTTCCCCAACGGTGACCGGGATGGAGGCCTGATTGTGTGCAAGGGC
Source organism: Fusarium falciforme (assembly GCF_026873545.1). Lineage (NCBI taxonomy): Eukaryota > Fungi > Ascomycota > Sordariomycetes > Hypocreales > Nectriaceae > Fusarium > Fusarium falciforme. The sequence goes on from NC_070548.1 coordinate 112,516, forward strand.
GCCCATCTGCTGAGCGAAGAATTCCACGAAGCATTCAAAAACGAGCCAGACAAGATCTGGGCTTGGACAAACGAGTGGTACGGCTTCACCGACACTGGTCTCGAGTGGTTGAAGCAGAAGGGGTGCGAGTGGATCAAGATCAACGCGGAGCCTGGCGACCTTCTTCTCTGGGACAGCCGCACGCCCCATTACAACGTCAGCCCAGAGGGTGAGGTGCCACGATTCTGCACTTACACATGCTACATGCCCGTGGCCGAGGCGACGCAGGAGGACCTCGTCCGCAAGAAGGCGGCTTTCGACAACTTACAGAGCACTACTCACTGGCCAAACGCCATGCATGTAGGCGGCATCCCTATCCTGCGCGATGGGAAGCCTTGCCCTTATAATACTGGGAGGCCAAGGAAGGCGCCAGTTCTCTCCGAGCGTGGCTTTCAGTTGACGGGGATTCCCTATATCCGGGCTTAGGCAGCGGTTTTATTAGTTCTTGTTCGCCAAACTCCGTCAGAAGCCCTGTTACGTAAGTAGGGCCAAACTCCTTTGAATTACGGTCTTTATGCAACCAATCATGTCTTACTTGCTATGGGGTTGTTATGTTTGTTGAAGTGCGCTGTGTTCGCTATTGAGATAAGTCAGAGGCTCTCTAGTTAGAAGTATATGAAAGTGCCTACTATACTCACTCATTCTACTTAGCTAGGGATCGCTATTAAAGAAATGAAGAGGTTTGCAATATATAATATAACAGCTTATACCTCAATACAAATTCTCAAGTATGATTTTATACTAAACTATCGCTTATAGAGGGCAAGGGATTATCTTCCTCTAGCCTTGCTAAAAAATCCTCAAAATGAGCCCAGTCACACCCGATTTTGTCCGGTAACATCGGAGAAGTATACATATCTCCAGCGTTCGGGTCGAAACGCGTGTTATTTACCACCTGGACAAAGGGGCCTGGGTTGATTGGGTCCAGTGGCCTCGGTCCATGCAACGAAACGGCATCGCCTGTTTCTGGCCAGGACAGGAGCTCACCGCTGTTCTCGGAAGGTCCCAAGGTCTCGGTGGTATTTCCATCCACGGTGCGGTTGCTTTGGGAAGAACCCCGGGCCGCAGTGATGGCGTTGGAGGTTAGGTTCAGAACGCCTTCAATCACACACTCTAGGCGGTCGGCTTCCAGCCCCAGACACGAGCAATGCACCATATCAGCAGCAGTCTCCAGCAGCTGTTTTCTGTCAGAATATCCACTGTCCTCGTGCTGCTGATGTGTGGGGAAGCTTACGCTTTGATCCATTCGAGAGACTCTCGAATCTGGCTGCTTCAAGATGCAGATAGCTAGGACGTAGAACGCGTGCAAAGGCGAGAAGTAGCAGGGCACGAGTGCAGGTCTTCGCGCCCCCTCGTTCTCGGCGAGGAGATGCACCATCTTGCGGGCGGAACTGGCCACTAAGTATTGTCCGTTGCGGATTACATGTTCCCACGGGCTCCCCTTGGCAATAATCTCGACAGCCTTGTGCAGGGCTAAGTTACTGATTAGGAGACAGTTGCGAGAAACCATGAGGATCCTGCAACTACGTCAGCAGGTTTTCTAGGAGATGATTTGCTAAAAACTTACGCATTATGATAGTAGAGAGAGATGAAGGATGCTATAGCTTCATCATCTTGAGACACAGGTAGCGAGTTAGAAGTTGGTCTTTGACAGGTTATCAATACATTAGGGTAACAATTCGCAGGAGGTTTATCAGAGTAACGAACCTGATATATTGTGGAAGCGCCTCGGCCCAATCCACCAACATGAGAAGAGACTCGCCCGTTGCGTGAACCTTTTCTTTAATAGCTGCCTCCAAGTCTCTGTTGCTTGCCAAATCCTCTTTTCGCCGCGCCTCAACACACCTTCGGCTCACTTTGCTCAGGACCCGAGCCATGGTCAAAACAAACTCGTGCGGCTTCGTATTTGCCCAATTCGAATTAATGTCATCATGGTTGTCATAGCCTTCATCCGAAATGCTCGACGTATGCCCAAGTTGAAAAGAGAAAAACTTCTCGTAGCTATAGATGGCCCACCAGACAGGGTGACGGTGCTGAGAAACGGGAGAGTGCTTTGCACTCGGCCTGTGGAGCCCGAGGCAAGCAGCCAGTGAGATGCAGAGACCGAGCGTTGTCCAGGCTGAAGCAAGCTCATCGTTCAGTCTCAGACAGACAGAAAAGAGGAACAGGACCTCAACTGTATCGATGCTTACCGACCCTATCAAATGACCGAGAGAGTCTCTGGCGAGGGTCAATGTATGTTTCGTAAAGTCCTTCTGCTCTTGCTGATGGAAACCCCCAGCCGCGAGCAAGAGTAGTGTTCTCAGCAAGTTCAGATCGATGGCCTCAATTTGATTTGTATTTGCAGAAAGTTGGCAGGCTTGCAAAGCTTCAGCACGGGCGAGGTCCAAGCGGAGGACAGGGAAAAAAGCGTGAGTTTCTTCCTTGAACACTTGGATGAGTTTCTCCACGGTCTGGGCGTCAGGGATATCAGGAACAGTTCGTGAGGGTTGCAGTTGAACAAGACCGTGGCGCGGGTTGGGTGTCGTATTACTTGCGCCCGACTCGGTGCCTTGATTGACGCCAACCCGGTATGGGATGCTCAGTCGGTGAAAGGCCAAATCGAGCCACTCTGTCAATATCTCAAACGAGTTGGCTGCTTCGCTCTGGCACCAAATTGGCAAGCGGTTGCTGAGCGTCTGGGCGGTTGAGGCCCCATCCTGAGCCTGCGACCCCGATTCGCTCCCGGTCATGTCCGTCCTTGCTAGAGGTATGATAGACGCAGCTCTTGAATCCACCGGTGACCTTGCATGGCAGTTGTCCGCGTCTGCTGCGCGATGCTCTTCCAGCGGGCTTGCTGAACGCGCGGAAGAGGCATCAAGCCCCTTGCCCGCCTCACGCCGCTGAACCCACTGTCCGGGTTTTCGGCGGTCCTCGGTGACACAGGGGACACCGGCGAGCAGACAAGCTTGGCAGGATGGCTGTTGTTCATCGCATCGGGTTTTTCGGGCCCGGCAGTAGTTACAGGCAAAATTCAATCGCCGCCGTTTGGTCGAGCCTGCTCCGGCAGAGGCTGCGATGGATCCTTGAGTTGGCTCGGTATCCATTCCGGCAGCCATTGGACGAAATCTCGAGCGACGCGGCAACTGCTTGTGGGTGTCTAGGTCCCATGGCAGCGAATATTGATATGCCGATGAGCGGTCAGCGGAGTTGGGTCCAGGCTTGAGCAGATACCGACAAGTTTGAGATTGTTGCAGCTTTCCTCCCGAGCCGGTCCAGTTAAGTTACTGACTCATCGGAACGAGAGGGCCCTCACTCCCGATTTCCCCGCATTGTTCCCCAGATCTGCATCCATTTGATGCCTTCAAAACCGGCCCCACGCCCCGCCTTGACAGACAGACCAATCGGAGTCGCTCGATGACTCCTGGGCCAAGGCATGGACTCCGAGCCGACATGGACTCAATGTCTTGATGGGGGCGAGCATGGGCAGGAGCGGCCGGAACTCAGAGAGAGATAAGAGAACCGCCTCTACGAGTCGACGAAGCGGCACTTGCCCCTCAAGCACACTTCTACAGCACAAAGTTCATCCAGTATCAAACACCTTTCAACTAACATGGCCAACAATCAGGCGTCTCCACACGACAAACCAGAGATAACCGCTGTCGAGGACATCAAACACGACAAGTCGAGTCACCATGCCTCTGGCACGGTCAACCTCTATCACGACGGGGCTGTGGTCCTAATCCCGACTCCCAGCCCGGACCCCAAAGGTGAGGAACTCCTTCTTGTCACAAAATCCTCGGCCGTCTTGCCGCAGCTGACACCAAGGGACGCCCAGACCCCCTCAACCTGCCTCCATGGCGTAAATACATGGTCATCTTGCTCGTCGGCGTGTACTCGGGCATGTCTGTTCTCGGCACTTCTGGTCTCGGATCTGTCTATCCCGAAGTCATGAAGCTCTATCCTGACGACGACCCTTCGCGGATCACCGATCTACTCACATACCCTACCTTGTTTATGGGGATTGGCAACCTCTTCTCCATGCCACTCGCCATGGCTGTTGGCCGTCGGCCAGTGTTCCTGTTCTCGCTGGTGCTCCTGGTCGCGTCTGGCATCTGGTGTGCGTGTACCAAATCCCTCAACAGCCATATTGCGGGCCGGGATATCTTCAGCATGGCGGCTGGCCAGAGCGAGGCACTGGCTCCTCTGATTGTGCAGGAAATTCACTTCCTGCACGAGCACGGCATCAAGCTGGCGTATTTTGTGGGCGTGCAGACGACTGTGACTGCAACGCTTTTCACCGCGACTACTTACATCGTCCCGGGGATCGGCCTCTCGTGGTGGTACGGCATCATCACGGCTGTGAATAGCGTGACGTTGATCCTGTCCTTTTTCTTCCTCACAGAAAGCCAGTTCAGTCGACCTGACGACGCCGTGGGTAAGTTGCGCCTCCACGCTGGGTAGAAAGCTCGATACTGACCTCCTGTAAAGAGGGCGCGGTGCATTTGAGACTTGATAAAAACGGAAATGTCTCCCGCGATGGCACCGACGAGGTCCTCTATCAAGTCACGACACGGCAGGAGACCTTCCTGCAGCCCGAAAAGTATGGCGCGAGGACCTGGCGACACGACATCAAGCTGTTCCACATGAAGCCGGATTGGAAGGTGATGGTGAATTTCTACAAGGACACGGCCAAGTCGCTTGTTCTGCCTACAATTTTCTGGATGCTGCTCCTCAACGGCGCTTTCCTGGGCCTCTATGTCTACCAGGTCTCGACCTTCGCGCAGATCCTAATCAGCGTGCCTTACAGTTTCGACGCCGAGATGCTGGGATACGTGCAGCTCGTCCAGGTGCTCGACTGTGTCATTATGATTCCCCTCCTCGGCTACGGCTCGGATTTTATCTGCAAGTTCTTGAGTAGACGGCGAAAGGGAGTTTTCGAGGTATGTTTTGCAACCTATTACGGCTCTCTTACAACCGTATGAGGAACATGTGAGCGACGTCTGATACTAACAGTACCTAATACAGCCTGAATACCGTCTGCTTGTACTGGCAATCCCTGCTGCTGCAGCTATCATCTCTTGCATCATCTACGGTCGGGCAGCTGCTGCGCCTGACAACTGGCATTGGATGGCCATTGTCGCACCCTACCATCTCTGTTACTTTGCCTTTCTGGGCGCGAACTTGGTTGGCATTACGTTTGCCATGGACAGTTTTCCAAGCAAAGCAGAACCGCTACTTCTTGTCATTTGCGCTGGCCGTGGATTCATCTCCTTCGGTCTGAGCTACTCGACGGTGCCATTGATCAACTTGACTGGCTACGATGGAGCGATGAATATCTATGCGATTGTCTGCGGGGTCTTGAGCGGATTTGGTATCGTGGCATACTTTCTGGGTGCGAGAGTCCGTGAGTGGGCTAGACAGAATGTTTTCACCGAGGCGGGGAGGATGTCTACAATGGATGCTAGGTAGCTCTACTGAGATTGAGTTGAACGACTCCCGTGAGGCCCTGGCCGCCGCTATTTGCTTGGGATCCTCATTCTGCCCGAATGGTGGACGTGGTAAAATAGTTACCGACGCCTTGTTTGATAATCTGTATTTTAGCCAACCTATGACAGCTTGAAACTACACTGGAAATCTACTTCCTGTTCAATCTGCCCTGCCCAAGTGCAATGGTCTTGATATTGAAGAATCCGAGTTGGATGATCGAGCTGCCAATGATAACGGGACAATGTTAGACATCGGTGTCCCTTTACTAATAGTGACACCACTTCTTCTCAAAACATCTATCCCAGACAGCATTGCTGAGCGGGGTGGCTCCGCTTTGCGAGCCTCGAGAACCTTGCACGGGGGAAGACAACTACGTCTTGAACCAGAACAATGGAAGACAGAACTCACATACTGGTTTGGCTTGGGGATGGCGCGACTGCAACTGGATATATACAAGACGATTGAGAAGCATAATGGCCGTAGCCTTGGTGCAATGAACATGTGGGCCGATCTGCGCAATGGTTCGATGCAGGACATGTTATGCGGGAAGATCAAGTTCAGATCTCCAAACCACACATCTCCGAGTTTTGTTGGAGTTATGGTGGTTGTGGTGATTTCTTCGGTCCTTATTATTTTGAGCTTCCTTGAGGCCATTGTTGATCTGATGCCTGCCAAGTGGCGCGTGAACCGGGTTCTTCTATGGGCATCATCAGAAAATTTTGAACTGCTAGAAAGCAATCAGAAGCTGGAAAGTGAGCCCTCGGCCCGGGGGAAGACCAAAGCGTAGCTAGTAGAGGATAGGCAATGACGAAACCGTCTAGACTTGGGGTTGGGTACGCAGACTAATAATCGAGGGTCGATGTGATTGATGTTTTACTAATAACTCCACCTTATCTCGGTTTGCCTCGATTCAACCTTTACACCTCTCCAGCGCTAGGATTTACTCCGTTTTCTTTAAGTGGCAGGTGGTACAATTTTGCAAGAATAGGGGTGGTTGATGAACCCGGTTGAAGGTACTTACTTCCCTGACCGAAATTAGGTGGTAACAAAGGTACCGTGAACGAGGGCCCTGGACCTCCAAGGGGCAGCCTTCTGTGCTCTCTTATCGATAAGACCCAAAGGGATTGATTCTATTGGTCAGCGGCTCTCTCCGAACATTGCCTACCTACCCTTGAGCTTAGAGAACATTCCATGAGAATTCCCTATGGTAACACAAAGGACGGCGGGATGATGCAGATCGTGTAATAATAAATATCTTTATTTCAACTCTATTTTCATTAGGTACTGAAAAGTTTTTATTTTTTTTAGCCATGGGCTTCCTAACACATTTTAACAATAAATCAGCATCTACACATACTGTTCATTCCTGTGGTCCACAAGCTAACCCAACTATAGTTAGTGTCTTCTACTACATTGGGCCATAAGGCACTAACGCTCTTCTACTAGATATGGCAGGGTGTTTGATAATACCCTAGCAGCCCGCGCGTACCGCTGACAACGAGATAAAATATGCATCCTTCGTCTGCAGCGACTAGCCTCGATGATGCACGCGCATAAGTCCACATGCGACCAATTCTCCGACGAACTGTACACGTAGCCTATCTCATTGACCCTGTAAACACTGACGCTTTACCCACGGTCATCAGATGAAACAAGATGGATAAGGTTGCATCGTGGCCTGATGGTCGGAACATGCTTGATCCTACCGCCACGATAATTAAGCTTACTCTCTTGGGTTCAAAGACAAGTCCACGCTGGTTCGCCGAATGCCCAAAATGGTGACGCATGAGCGCCAACTGGACGAGAATAACAGTCCTCGATGTCGGTGCTTTGTTGATGGCATGCACCTGACTCCACTAAATTCATTGTCCTAAGCGCTGGCTGGCAATTGGACCTTGTGGGGAGTTTTGCCTCGCTGACGAGAGGGTCTTTCAGCTGTTTCCGCCGACTGCCAAGAACCAAATGGGGCTGCAGCGCTTACGGGAGGCGGAGGCGGAGGCTCGGGATCGCCGTCTGCTGATTCTCTAAAATTCGTGCCTCTCTTCGCTATCAAAGTGATAGATTTAAGGCGCATGTACCAAGAAAGGATTGCCTCCAGTAGATTAATTGACCAAGCCCGTCTCCGTCGGAGCTCGAGTCTTCTCTCTTTTCCTCCCACATTGACCGTCAAAAGCAGCCCCATGCAAAAGATCAGCATGACATTCTTTGTGGAGAGCCGATCCTTTACAGGGGTCTCGAAACAACAAAGCCCCGCGCCTCATGGGCCAATCTGGTTCCTAATCATCATGTTTTGTTGCGGCCTCCCATGCAGCTATTGAAATGGGCGCCTAATCTGCCTGGGTGAGAATCTTGGCGCGCCAAACTGCATGAATGAGGCGCTTCTACTCCTTTTTCGCCAACGTTTATAAGAACAAGCTCAGTCTCCCTCTGAAGACTTGTTTGAACAATCCAGACAGCTTTTTCCTTGACAATTTTCTTCCTTCTATTTCCTTTTTCATTCCCTACTCTCCTTTCCACGCACTCGCTTTTGACAAGCGACTTGCTGCAGACTCTCCTTTAAAACTATACCGAAACTTATTCCTTCTCTTTTCCCTTTCTTCCAGACCAGAGCAAACATGTCCCGCTTCATTCTTTTCGGAACTGCTCTTCTGGCTTCTCAGGTTGCCGCCCATGGCTACTTGAACACCTTTACTTTGGATGGTGTCGACTACGCTGGCTATAGCCGCTGGAACCCATCCCCTGATGCTATCGGATGGAGCTTCTCAACTCCCGATGAGGGCCCCGAGATGGACATCTTTAGCCCTGACTTTGTCTGTCGTCGGGAATCTCAGGCTGCCAAGAACTATGGAAAGGTTGCGGCCGGCGGTTCTGCCTCCTTCTTCTGGACCTCGGATGACAAGCAGACCAACCCTAACGGCTGGGCTGAGTCGCATCGGGGACCCGTCATCACATACATCGCTCCTTGCAACGGCGACTGCGCGTCTGTGGACAAAACCCAGTTGAAGTGGACCAAGATTGCTGAGGAAGGCGTCGTGTCCGGTCCCGCGAACGCCGTGGGCACCTGGGCCACCGACAAGCTTCGCCAGAATGGCGGCGTCAACTCTGCCACTATCCCAGCGTCTATTGCCCCCGGCAAGTACGTCATTCGAAACGAACTCATTGCTCTTCATCGTGCCCATCTCAACGAGCCCGAGTTCTACATGCAGTGCGGCAACATCGAGGTGACCGGATCTGGAACAGATGATCTCTCTGGATCTGGTGTTGTTGCCTCTCAGCTTTACAGCACTTCTGATTCGCAAATCTTTGGCTTCTCCATCTATGACAACCAGGGTTCAACTTGGACTATCCCTGGCCCCCCTCTGTATACTGGTGCTCAGGCTACGGCCCAAGTCAAGCCCGCAGTCAGGTTCCGGGCTGCAGTACGATTCCGGGCGTAGGGCTATCAGAGCGATGAAGCGTTAACAACTATGAAATACCCGGAGTATAGGAGTTGATTGGAATCATGATTCTTTCTTTATATAGCCAGACTATAAAGTTGTCGCGAGCGACGGATATACTAGATGGATACCTTGTACAATATACACGGTTGGGGATTTACCACCTTCTCAAATACCAGTCATGAATTATCGATGCTCTTCTACGAAACCCTGGACAATGTAAGGAGTCAATGTCATCATGCCGTAACTCAGGCCTTAGAACCCATAGAGGCCTGAGACATTTGGCTCGAAACCTTGAGCTCGCGCTGCATCTGAGCAGCCAGCTTGACATCAAAACCGTTCTCAAAGACCTTTCTGACTTCCTCCAGAGGGAGTCCCTTGACCTCGGGGTAAAAGAAGACGACAAAGAGCCAGCCGAAGAAGCAAATGCCAGCGTAAAAGCCAAAAGCACCGCTTGGCGTCATGCCCTTCATCATGGAAAGGAACGTAGACGCAATGATGATGTTGCAACCCCAGCAAGTGACAGTGTTCATCATAGTACCGAGAGCGCGAACTTCGAGAGGCAACAGTTCGGTTCCAACCCAGCCGATAGTTGCGACACCACTGGCGAAGAAAGCGACGTAAAGGATGATGGTGACGAGAACCACAATGCCGGCCCAGTTGACTGAATCAGCCTGGAGAACGAGGTCCTTAGAGATAGGGATCCAGTGAAAGGCAACCGCGGCAACTACCATGCTCAGAGCCTGGAAACAGAGTTAGTCTCAAGTCTGTTCTCATGCATTTGTCTCGCGAGTCTTACCATGCCGAGGACAGTTACAAGCAAGATGATACGACGGCCAGCCTTGTCGATAACGACCATGTTGACAAACGTGAACAGAAAGTTGGTGGCACCGACAACGATGGCGACAGCGGTGGGCTTGTTGAACCCAACGAGAGAGAACAGGGTGGCGGAGTAGTACATGAGGGTGTTGAAACCACCAAGTTGGGAAACTAGACTTTGTTAGCGATGGTTGCCTTCTATGCGCCGCACAGGGAGAACTCACTGGCCATGACAGTGCAGGCAGAGATGAGGGCTCGAAGATTCGAAGGGACGCAATGCAGCTGCTTAAACTGCCACCAGAGAGACTTGTCGGACACAACCTGAGACTCAACCTCAACAGTCCACACAAGTCGATCAACCTTGGCCTTCATCTGCTCATCGGTAGCATCGGGATAGACCTGGCGCAAGCACTTCTCCGCTTCATCCCGCTTGCCATGAGCAATAAGTTGACGGGGCGATTCAGGGCATCGAGGGAGGAGAGCGGCCAAAATGATGGGCGGGACACCTCCGACGGCTACCATGTATCTCCAGCCATGGGGAACATCAGTAAAGGCGGCACCGAGACCGTATGAGACGAGCTGACCCAGAGTGACGCTAAGGTTGTCAAAAGCAATCATGCGACCTCGGTACTTGGCAGGAGCCAGCTCACCGATATAGAGAGGCTAGAACAGTCAATATTAGTCACTGTGAACAAGACACAAAACAAAAGGCCGCCTTACAATAATCATGGCAGCCGATCCGACACCCAGGCCAACGATCAAGCGTCCAGCAGTCATTGCCGCAAGATTGAATGCCGCTGCCTGGATGACTGATCCAATGAGAAACAGGGCACAGCCAATGTAGATTCCCAGCTTGCGGCCGTACTTGTCAGCAGGCAGACCAGCGATCAGAGCACCGATGAGGGCACCGCCAGAGGTGATGGAGGTAACCAGCTCCTGCTCATGGGAGTCAAGTTCGTGGCCCAGATCATCCCCGAGGGTGACGAGCACAGCAGAGATAACACCAGTGTCGTAGCCTATTTTCTTTGTTAACAACGTCACTCGCTCGCGCAAGGCTGTCGAGTTGAGGGATCTCACCAAACAAGAATCCACCCATAGCGACAGTAAAGGTGATCAGCCACACGGATCTGGAGGGCTTGGTGTCTTCAATGGAATCATCAAAATCAACAATGGTGCCCTGGGACTCCTCGACGTGCTCAATCTTTTGCGATATCGACTTGCCCATCCCATGGCCCTCTGTCGAGGACTTGTGGTCATGGGCATCATCAGCCGTGTGGAAAGACATTTTCCGAGTGGTTCGGAGCCAGCAAAGTGATGAGACAAAAGCAAAGTCAAAAACAAGAATGATGAGCCTGGAGGCAATGTCGAATGCTGGATTGCAGACAAGCTTGATGGGAAAAGATACCCAAAAGCAAGGCGCAAGGCCATATATATAGTCGCATCTAGGCTTACGATTCATGCGCAAATCACCAGTGTTCTGACTGGGTAGTTTCAGACCATATCCAACCCTTGTCCACCAAGAAATTCAACCTTTCCCAAGGCTGGAGCATGCCATCGCCAGTACCGTCTGGGGTCCGGGGTGAGCTAACGGGGGTGGATCACCTCCATTTCATCGATAGCTGGAGGTGGCGTCGGGCCACATGCGGGGTAAAACCTGGAGTTTATGCGCGAATTATTACCCTGCAGAGTCTATGGGGAAGTTATCTCCATCATATTTGGCCCGGAACACTTGGTCGTGCCCAGCCGCCCTGTGGTTGTGCGGTAAGCGTGGCACAGGCCTGATATAACGTGGTTTCATTACCTGGACTCCAACTCGGCGGTCCGCTTATTATCCAAACAACATCTGCACTCTCCAACCATCACCACTTGCTCGTGGCCTGTGCGACTTGGGTGCGTGCAGATGGCTGCCTCGATAGGCCAGGGATGGTCTAACCCCCTTCCATCACTTCTCCCCGTGGCCGAGCCTCTGGAGGAAGATGAGACCGGGTTGGTCATTGCATCATCATCACCGAAAGCTGGATGAGCTAATCCGCAACCAGGTCTGAGACGGGGTTTATTGCAGAGTTCGGCTTCGGCCCACCCCTGGACAATCGGAAGGAAGCCGAGTACTTTATGCACTTCATACATGAACTAGCACCATGGGTAAAATCCCCTTTGGCAAGTTACTCCGCATCGTAGGGATAACCTCAGCTCCAGTTTGACGTCTGCGATCCGGCACGACACTTTGGCACAGAGGTTCCTAAACGCGCTCGCCATTTCCCCTTTCTGGCCTATTCGATACTGGCCTTTTCGTCTCGCCAAATAAGCTTGAAGAGCGGAATCCCCGACGATAGCCATGAGACGTATCATAGCCATGCGTTGCGTATCCTCATCCCCATACTCGATGACCCAATCGGGGCCGTCAATGAGAACGTGTTGGCGGGAATCGTTATCTTGCGCTCATATGAAGAGATGACGGGTGAGTTGGCCAGATTCAACTTGAGAATCCCGGTAAAGCTAACCGCTTTTTAGATATGGATGGGAGCACTCATCTTACAGGTAGCTCAAGGCTACTCAACTCCGAGTTTCGCTTTGCAGCCCAAGGCGGACTTGGAGAAGCAGCCAGCTGGGTTGTCTTGCGCCAGGACATGTATGTGTCTCTAACGCGGTCAAGGCCGCTCCGTACCAACATGGACAGCTACCGGGACTCTCAGTCCTTTGTCGATACTTGTGACGAATCCCTGGCCAATCGAGTAGTTTTCATCTGTGGCCGGGTATTGGCATACGCTTTCGGACCAGAGTCGAGACTCGATCCCGTTCTGTGGGCTGAGCTAGGTGAAGACCTCAGGAGATGGTATGAGGCAACACCGTGGAAAGTCTTGTCTTGGTCCCCCGATTCGCCAGCTCGAGAGGGTGGCGAGAAGTCTGTGTTCCCTACACTATGGATGGCGCGCCACATACAGGGTACCTAGTCCCCTCACGTTCATCCAGGGAGAAATGTTTTCTGATTGCCGTGTGCAGTTCTAGGGTATCAGCATTACTACATTGCTCGAATGCTGCTCAACATATTCGACCCTAAGCTGTGGACGCCGGGATTTGATGCGATTCGTTTACGAGCAGCTTCGGATGTAGGCTTTTTGACAGAACATTCCATGAGGATCTTTCACTGACCGAAATCAGGAGTCTGTACGGAAAGACTTGCGGACATTACTTGGCCTGACTATCAGCAACCCCAACCTACCCACCGCCTACTTTACAGCACACCACACATTATACGCCTGTAAGCTGAAATCACTCCGCATTTTTGTTTGCTAGCCCCTAACATTGGCTGAAAACAGGTGGGGTCTACCTCAAAGATGTGCGTGAGCATCAAGAGGTCTTTAGATTTCTGGAAGACATGTCGAATACCATGGGGTGGCCAACACGAGAGGTGGCTGCACAGTTACGCAAGGACTGGGGCCTCGACCGGGGGGTCCCGGAAAATGCCTCCATTTCTCCGCATCAGTTGAGCACTCAAAGGTTTTCGGGGGACCAGGTCTGGGATCCGGAACCTGGGGTATGGGGTCAAGGCAGCCAGCCCCATGGACAAGGAAGAAAATAGCGTGATTCATTTGGGGTAGGCTAGTGCGAGTCAGTAAGCGAGGTGCGGACTCGGTTTCCTTGAGAGACTGGGAGGGAAATATTCAGCGAGGTCACAAAACCTGGTCTGGTTTAGCCTCGTGGGGGCAAGACAAGGTTTCTGCCACTCCAACAAGGCCTTGACCTGGGATCGGGACCGTCTCTACTTGTTCTGAACCCTGGTTAACCGCGTACTGATTGCTGGTTACCCTACTGTTGCCAGTATCACACCACGGATGCATTGAGAGACTGGGAGCATTGGATATTTGATGGTATTTCAGAGTAAGATGATGTGATCTCTTTCGATACTTCAACATGAGTTCTTTGTAATCAGAAGCACTGGAAATGGAACTGAGAATGAACAGGTGATCGAAATCACCAAACTATATTGTCTGACCATGGGGGCAAAAGGAAAGCGACAATGACATAACTTGTGATACGCTCTCCAATTCGTGATATATTACTTATACGGAAGACTCCCGACAGCAGCTAATGACGCATTGCCCGGGGATAACATCACTCTTCCATCCTGGTTGGCCATCCCCATGAATCGAGGAGATGCTTCCTTCTATCCAAGTGGTTAGTCTTGGGAACTGCTCCATGAACCCAAGGGTACTTACGCCAGGTCGGTAGACCACCCAAACTCTGTGGTCGTCTTGTCCAGAATATTGATGACGGCACCTTGCTGACTTCTTTGAGAGCAACGATCTCCGACCATGGAGATTGCCATGCAGGCGGTTCTGGAACCGGGGTTAGCTAGCTGAACGAGAGAGTAAAGCCTAGACTTACATGTGCATCGGGTTGATTTTACTCATTGACTCCGCGATCCCACAAATAATCTCAAGATCGTTCCTTACTTGGGCCTGTTCGAGTCAGCTTCTGCATGCAAGGCGAGGCGTATCGGAGGTGTAAGTTTGCACTCTACCCACATCAATCCAACGAGAGGCCTCTCTCCGGGCTCGGCAGAGGCGAGGTACACGAGGGTCATGGACAATCAAGAGTATCCTTGAGAGATGGTAGTACTGAAGCCCCGCAGCAATGCAATCATTCAGCAGCCAGATCTCGGGGAAGGGTGCCCCATTACATTTTCGTCGTGCCATGACTGGGGTAAAGGAAGCTGGCGTACTCCTCATCCAGGAGGCAGTCGATTCGAGGAGTTCATCGTATGTGGTCGTATCCTTTCCCTCTCCAAAACAAAACCTGACCACTTCCATCAATTTAAGCAGCATTCTGTTCGTCCTGGAAAAATCATCGCTGGTATGAGTAAGATGCTCCAGGCCGGATCGGTAAGTGTCTTGATCGATGGGGGCCTGGTTCATAACTGCCAGGAACAACTCTTGTCTCAGACATGCCCACATTACGGCGTCATGAAACGTGACGGGAACTCTAGTCAAAAGAGGGGACACATGGAGCCTGGACATGTCAAGATGTGGGGGGATCAAGTCTGATGAGCCATCGTGATGCATCGAGGTGGCTGGACACGCAGGTTAGTGAGTCTATTCTAGCTTATAGGGTCAAGACACCACTCGATAGAGAACGCAAGAAGGCATTTTGCTGTGTTCAAGTTGAGCACAGATGAGAAGGATATCTAACCTTGAAGATGTTCGGAGAAATGATAGAGTAAAACGGCAACGTCGAGATGAGACATGTCCATGCCTGACCGAATCATCTGTTGTAAGAAATCATCGTGAGATGGCAGCTGCCGCCTATAGACATCGAGTTCAAGGTTTGAAGCACCGCCTTGAACAGCGTGAAAGTGTCCAGCGGCAACGACCAGAATCAGTTCGAGAAATGCTGGACATGTCGCGGCTATCGATGGAACACATGCTGAGAGGTATCTGTTTGGGTCGTAAGAGTCGAATGCGGGCGCGATATATTTGATATAATGTCGGAATAGCTTCGCCCTGGTGCGATCGTTGAGTGGCGCAGGTGGTAGATCGGCATTGGTAGATGTGCGATCATGTGGGAAGGAGTTGGAGCTTGATGGGCTGTGGTTAGAGAAAGGGTGATATTGACGAGGCCCGCCTAAGGAGACAATGCTGCTGCTGGTGTGTCCTGGAAGGGGCGCATGATGCAGTCGTTGGCAGGAGAAGATGGATGGCTGTGAGAGGCCAGGATCGAGTCGGGGAGAACTCCCTGATGACCCTTGAATGGGTGAGACGTAATCGCGATCTGTCTGCTGCGCAAGACCCGCAGAACCGGCACTCGAAGCAGTCTCGAGAGACGCTACTGGTTGTTGATCGGGACCGGGCGGGGAGGTGCTGCGATCAAGATTTTGCTGTCGCAGGGGCTGTCGTGATTCCCCATCCGACTCGGCATCGTCGTCGTAATACCGAGCAACCTCTAGACTTTGGTCGAGAAACTTGAGTCTCTTGCCAGCCGTCTTGCACCAGACCTGGGAGGTAGAAAACTCGGGTTGAGGCTCTCTGATGGATCAGTCAGCATTGTCGCATCTTGTGTCCTCATCGAGTTCCGGTCTAGCCGGCTACTCACCCGGTCTTGGATTTGTGCCGGAAGCGGACCCTGAGATTTCGGTTGCAGTCAATGTTCTTTTTGACGCACTGCGCGCAGGGTTTTTCCCCATCACCTGCACGATAAGCCAGTCAGGGTACCCTCGACGAACACATTGAACTGTGCAGCTACTCGGTACTTACACTTTAGATGTCTATCAAGATGGGATTCCGTCAGACAATGTCGTCACCTGTGAGATCAGAGGGAATGGGACAACTTGCCTCGCACGGCAATTCTAGGAAGGCGATCAGTCCCGGATGATCAGGATAGGCAACTTGGACTTACCTCACAACCGGGCCTCCGAGGACCGGTGGGCGGCATGGCAGCGAGAAGACGGGACGGAGAGAGAAGGGAGCAAGGGTCGAGAAGCGGGTCTTAAAAGTCAGGGCTTCGCTGTTTATATCCCTTTTCGACCTGCAGGGAAAATGTCCAAGCTCGTGGCGGAGACGGGGGCGGGGTAAATGCGGGGGGCGGAGAGAAGCCCTTAGACTCATGAGACGGAGATTCCCTTTCTCTGGCGTGGGATGCCCAACATGGTAATATCTTGATCAAGATTGGGTCTTTGGTGGTTGACATCCACATTGTAGTCGACGTGTATAAGAAAGGGCGCTTGTCATGGCTTTGGTGGTTGTAGTTTACTACTCTGATCAGCACTCCTTTTTCTAGAACAATTCTACTGCTCTCTGAGCACAAGCGGCGACGTTTTCTCAGTTGCCCGATTCTCCTCTAGCCTATTTTGTACAAACCTTCTTGGTCGATTTTCTTTCACCTGGACCAGAGAAATGTCAGTCTCTGTCGCGTCTCTGGGCACTACGCCCTATGCCGCGACATTGGGAGTTGTCGCAGTCATCTACTTCCTGATCTATCCATTTGTCGTTTACCTTAGAGACTCGAAAGGTAAAATACATTCTGTCTTTCTGTGTTGCCTCAATATTTACCACGCCTAGGCCTTCGGCGATTCCCAAACATGTCCACCTTCTCGGGCATGTCCAACCTCCCTTTCATGGTCCTCGCTCATGGAGGCGCCCGATCTTCCGCGATGGCCAAGATGCACAAGAAGGAGCCAATCCTTCGAACTGGCCCAAACACTTTGTCCTTTGGTAGTGTCAAGGCTATTAAGGGCATCTACGGTCACGGAACCCCCTGCACCAAGGACGAATCGTACGTGCTCACGGCCGGAACTCATTTCCACTTGGCCGACGTCGTCGACAAGCCCGACCACGCACGAAAGCGAAAAGTTCTCTCCTCCGCTTACGCCCTCAAGAACCTCGAGGAATGGGAATACAAGGTCGCTGATAAGGTGCAGAGAATGATGAACCACTTTGAAAAGTGCTGCACGGCTCCTTTGCCCAAGGGCGTCAAGTATCCCAACCCTGAGGACGTCAACGTCGACTTCCGCGCTTGGTCCAACTTCTTTTCGCTCGATGCCATTGCCGATATTGGTCTCTCAGAGAAACTCGGCCTCCTCGACCGGGGCCACGACCGAGTCGAAGCGCAGGAGAAGAACGGTACCATTTTCGAAGCCAACCTCCGAGAATGCCTCTATCCCACTGCTCGAAAGCAATCTCTCCTTCTCTGGAGCTACGATAACTACAAGCTGCTCGACAAGATTTCCAACATCATCCCCTACTACAGACGCATGTCCGAATCGAGCCGAGGCTGGGATGCTATTGTCCTCCGCCGTGCGAACCTCCGACTGCAACGCTATAATGCCGGAGAGAAGCTTGATGACTTCTTCCAAGCTCTAATGGAGGACAAGAGCGGTAACCCTCACAACCTTGAATGGGGCGAGGTTGTTGCCGAAATCAACATCATGATGAACGCCGGAAGTGTCACTACTGCTATCGCCCTTGCAAACGTCCTCTACCAGCTGCTTCTCAATCCGGACAAGATGGAGACCCTGCGAAACGAGATCGACTCGGTTTTGGAGCCTGATGAGATGGTTGCTCCTTATGACAAGGTGAAGCATCTTCCTTACCTTCGAGCCTGTCTGGATGAGTCCCTTCGACTTTGGCCTCCTACTCCTCAAAGCCTTGGTCGCAAGACTCCTCCTGAAGGTACGACAATCATGGGCCAGTACATCCCAGGCAACACCACTGTCGGCATCTCGGCTCTCGTGGCGCATCGCGACGAGACTGTCTACCCAGAGGCCGAAAAGTACCTCCCCGAGAGATTCCTTGGCGAAAAGGGCAAGGAACTCCAGTCTTGGTTCATCACCTTCTCAGCTGGCGCCAGAGGTTGCATCGGACGCAATATCTCCTACCTTGAGCAGGCTGTTTGTCTTGCCTCGATTGTTCACAGGTACGAGTTCGCTCTGCCTGCAGGCTTCGAGCTCAAACGGGAAGAGACCATGAACCACATCTTGGGAGAGATGCCTGTCAAGGTGTGGCGAAGAGATCTTGGTGAGGAGGAATGATGGATGAAAAGCATAGAGCATAGCGAACTTGATATTGAATTTGTAATTAGGAACAGAAGAGAAGGCGTGGATAGTACCGCCTCATTATAAAGAGATTGAATCAAACTCGAACCCTTCGACTCCTCGTTAGGCAAGATCCGACTCCTTTACCAAGATATCCCTGGTAACTTCATGTATGTCACGGAGACCTGCAAGGTGCATGTTCATGGTCAAATCACCACACATGGCTCGAAGTACATGTCTGACTCCCTCTTCTCCTCCCAGTGCCAGCCCATACGCATAGGGTCGACCGACCAGAACACACTTGGCCCCCAGAGCGATTGCCTTGATGATATCAGCACCACATCTGATACCACTGTCAAAGATGACATCGATCTTATCTCCAACAGCATCAACAACCTTCGGCAGCATTCCCAAGCTGCTGGCTCCACCATCCTGCTGTCTTCCGCCATGGTTGCTCACAACAATTCCTTGGACGCCCACTTCAGCACATTTCTTAGCATCATGCACGCTTTGAATGCCCTTGAGAACAATAGGCCCATCCCAGTGCTTCTTGAGGAACTCGACGTCTTCCCAAGAGTGTGAGTGTCCAGGGAATATAATTTTGGCCCATTCTCGTGCCGCCGGGCCAAGGCTGGCTCCAGTTGCTCCGCCCTGGGTTGACTGGTACACGCCACTGGGGGCGCTAGAGATGTCGTACCCATGCTTTTCTTTGAACTGCTTTTGAAAGACGGGGTCTGTCAACCCAATTTCCACGCCGATATGATCTGGGTGGATGAATGGGTTGTATCCATTGTCCAGATCACTGGGACGCCATCCGAGCACATAAGTATCGAGTGTGACGAACAAGGCGGTATAACCGGCTGCCTTGGCTCGCTTCAGGAGGGAGATTGTGATGTCGTCATGCTCACGACTTGGCCAGTAAAGTTGGTACCACCTGGGAGCACCTGCGCCATTTGCGGATGCCACATCCTCGATGCTTGTGCTTGAAGCCGTACTCAGGATGTATGGGATGCCAAGTGAAGCAGTGGCTCGGGCGGTAGCAGCCTCTCCCTCAGGGTTGAAGATCTTTTGCACACCAATCGGCGCAATAGCAACTGGGAAGGGCAGGGTTTGACCGAGAACCGTTGTCGTCGTGTCTGAAAACCTCTCGTTGCCAGCATCGTCCTTTCGGCTAGGCACCAAGCGTCTAGGCACAATGGACCAACGGGTAAAAGAGGTGAGATTGTTTCGATAGGTTGAGCCAGCTCCGCAGTTGCCGTGGATGTAGCCCCAGGAGGTTGCCGAGAGGACATCCTTGGCCATAGGCTCCCATTCTGATGACTGAAAGGTGAACGAAGGTCGAGCAAAGTGGAGTCCAGCATCGAAGATGGACTTTTCGTATTCGAGAACATCAGAGCTTGTTGCAGGAGCCATGGTGAATGACTGAAACGTAGGTAGAGAAGATTGGTGGATGGTGCGAGTCTTGGCACAGGTTGCTGTCGAAACTCTTATATCTTCATGAATCATACCTATTACCTCGGTTATCTACCATGGTGCGACAATTACATCATGGCCTTGAGAGTATTTTGCATTCTTTCATCATCAATTGAGTTTCTAGCTGAGGAATTTCCCGATAAAAAGGCAAAACAAGAGTTAGGAAAGCATAATGACGTCGAAGATGACAGAATATAACGGGGCTCAACGGGAACTTCGGAAGAGTCGGGAAGATTGTGGATCTTGGAGATCAAGATACGAACTTTGCAGGGGATTATGGGGATTAGTGAGTTGATAACATCTTTTACGATTACACAAAGAGAAAACACATGCTTAAGAACATGACTCTGTATGGCCCATGCCCAACTTGAGTTATCAATAAGGTTTTACGTTCAGTGAGCCCTGACAACTGACGGGCTTACAATCCAGTTTCCGGTTTATTAGCATTGTCTTTCAATTTCCCAAACATATTGGATTAGCAGACTAGAACGAGTATTGAGGGAGACGATACTACTCAGCTCATCTGGTGGGCTGGCTTGTAGTTTTCTGGTCGCTCGTGAGGGGCGGTTTTGTGTCTACGGTCGTTCGGTAAGGAGCAGGTAGGGAGTCTAAGGAGCATAAACGGGTATCATATAAGAACGTTCAATAAATCAAGTCATTCGTTCAAAGACATGCCACTTGTTGATATAATTAATGCCTGCAGACGCGGGGCCCGCCAACCACCCATAGGCGTAAAAATCTCTTCTGAGGTAGCTCTCAGGTAGAATTATTAGAAGAACATGTTCCGGCCGAAGGACTCGCTTCGTTCCTCGCTACCATACAAGCTCTATCCTCTTTCATTTTCTTAAGGCTATTCAGCAACTCAGCGACATAACATTCTTAATACACAAGTATAGGGTATTTGTCCTTCTCTTCTTCACAAGTGACATGGGTACGATGCTGACTCACCTAGTCACGTCATCATCCTCTTGAATGAGACAGGTATAGCGGCCCACTAACTAACTGACCTGGTGTATCTTATCAGTCGTCTTAGCCAGAAGCATCCATTTCTTTACCCTTTAACTCCTCCAACTCCTCCCCTACCATGACGATGTCTTTTGACCTCGAGCGCGTTGACAAGCTCGGCACCACTGATGTTTCCCGCCACTCAACCAGGCATGCTCGCCCCCTCACATCATACCCACTGATTTGAAAATCTGATAACCATGATATCCTTTATAGAGCACCCCAAGACAATAATAGACTCTCCAATGACATAGAACAGCTGCCCAAAATACCCGTCACGAGGTCTAGACTCAGAGGGAAGCCACAGGAGGTTCTGTCCCGAATACTGGATCCAAGACCTATCAGCACTGAGAGTGAACTTGCTGTTCGTTTCTGGTACTTCGGTTGGCGTCAATGATAGATCCCCAGCGACGAGTGTAGTCTCGTTCAATGAAAATGGGCCACTTGTCGTGTATAAAGTGGTGTTGTCAGGACTGAACGAGAGGCTGTATATGTCACAGGCCAATGGGATTTGTTTCAAACACTGGCGTTTTCGAACCGACCAAATGGTGATGTATCCACTAGTTCCCTGGACAGATGCAACGAGGTTTGAGTCCTGTGAAAAGGCAATCAAGCGGGCATAGCCAGCGGATCGTAGCAGATAGTCATACTCGCCTATTTCCCAGATGAGAATTCCCTTTCCAACCGTCAAGGCTAGGAATTTCATCCTGGGTGCTACGGCCAGGCTGTGGAATTTCGGCAGTTCAAAACACCGGAGGAAGATTCGCTCGTAGGTTCCCTTCTCCCATTGCCAGCCCTCGATGATTCCATTCTTGTGTACAACCACCAGCCGGCGTGAATCGGCTGCAAAAGCAAGATAACGGGGGCGGTTGCTGGCACTAACTAGTGTGTGTACACACTTCCCCGTCTCTGTCGACCAGATCCGGACGAGGCCATCTGCTGACGCCGCAGCCAAGAGAGTCGCATCAGGAGAGAATTCCGTCAGTTTCCCCCATTCAATGCGCCCTTCAAGTATTGATTGGCGACCTCCCGTGTCAGCGGACCAAAGACTGATCACTGTGCGTGATCTTGCCGCTACGAGGCTCGAGTTTGCCACAAAGTGCACTGATAGTATTTGGTCGTCCGAAATACTCGTGGAAGCCCGTGGAGTTGTAGACCAGATCCGCACGCAGCCGTCGAAGGAACCGGACGCGATCAGCCCTAAGTCGGATGAGAAAGATGCTGAGGTGGCGTTGTGGGCGTTTATGCTCCACGTTTCTTCAGTCGGCGAGAACTGACGGAAGTGAATGTCTCTGCTCGACGCCATGACCATCATTTCGAGATCTGGTGACCAGGCTGCCGAGAAGATGCGGTCCTGTTGCTCGTTGTACACTTGCAGACAACCACCTCCTTCAACTGCCCAGATACGAACTATTCCATTCCGCGATGTCGACGCAATCCGGCATGAGTCTGATGAAAAGGCCACTGATGTAACTCCCCTCTCGTGACTGTTCAGGCTTCGAATATATTGGCCGCTGTGGATTGACCAAACTCGGACATAGTCATCCAATGACCCTGAGGCAATCAGATTTCTGCTTGGTGAGCAGGCACACACCTCGACTGGCGAAGTGTGGCCTTCCAGGGTGTGAGTGGTCGCAGTGGTGGCAACCGACCAGACTCGAACATAAGTATCATCTGACCCGGAAATAAGAGTCCTTGAGTCAGGAGAAAAGACAACAGAGCGGACTGTGTTATTATGACCCGTAAATGTTCCAAGTTGATCGCCGGTTTGTACTGACCAAAGTTTGAGCGTACAATCTTTCGATGCAGATGCCAGGAACTTGGAATCATGAGAGAAGGCAACCGAGTAAACCCCACTGTCGTGTCCTTCAAGCGTTTGAAGATGCTCCCCCGTGTCGGCCTCCCAGATGCGCACCGTCGCATCGTCCGATGCAGACGCTAGAAGCCGTGAGTCAGGGGAAAAGACCGCATCAAAGACCATGGCTTTGTGGCCTTCAAGCGACATCAAAGCAGCAGACCAATCTTGGTCCACCTTGGGAAAGAGAGTAATATATGGCGGCATGTCCTCTACAAAAGTTTGGCGGATGACGCTATTCACCGGACTGAAGATGAGCGCCGAAGAATAGAGCTGCGATGGCACCTGGGAGGCAATGTGTCTGTGAGCCAAGACGAAACGCCTTGCACCTTCGAGAAAAGAGACCACTTCTGATACTGCTTCGAACTGTTAAGAATTAGTATTGGTCAAGGTTAGTACGCTTGCAGTTTGGACATACCTGCGCCAGGTTTTGCAACACGGAGATTTGAGTAATTGTTTCAGAAACTCGGCCGAGAATACTGAGTGCTTCCAACCAGTGGAGGAAATGTATCCTGAGGAACTCGTGTACTCTATCGCCGTCATGGATCCGAACCTGGCTGTTCCTCAGATGATGGACCCAGTAGAGGCACGCATACTGCACCTCCTCTGGCAGACAATGCGTTTTAAACTCGGTGCTGATGCCAGAACAGGACGTCCCAGGCCACTGGAAATTACAGATGTTCTTGTGCAGGGGAGTTCGTGTCGTCAGCAGATCTAGACACTGGAATGCCAGTTCTTTGTGGGTGTTGGCCTCATTGATCTGGAAATCGGTGCTACCCGGGTTCTCGGCGTTCAGCAGGAAGTCGCGAAAGGACAAGTGAAAGAGCCGCACAACACCGTCGGGTATGTCAGGGACGTTGAGCACGGAATGTAGTGAGTCGAGCGTCTGGTCGATAAGGTTGTGGGGAATATCTAGCAGGCGTCCGAGACATCCTATAGAGAGCGGCGTCTGTAGAAGAACCAGGGGCCCGATGATGGCACGGAATTGCTGGAGGATGTGATCTTTGTCTCGGCTGGAGCGGCCAGCAACAAGTGGGCTCAATGCAGAAAGATACGTGGCGCTGATATTGCCACCAATGTCGCTACGCAGAGTGAGATCATGCAAGATCCTTGTGAGTTGGTCGTCTGGGCTGCCCAAGACACGATCCCCGATGATACGCATCATTGTGGCCGCAATGATGAACAGCGGAGACGCACTCCGGGCAAGAATCGCAATATGCAGCGGGTTGGGCCAATCCGGTGACAAGTGTCTATGGAGAGGCACAGTTCGGTTGAACGAATCCCTGATGAGCTTGGCTTCATGCATCAGATATATGAAGAGATCGGCCTCCACATGAAGCGGAGGAACCTCATGTAGGATCAGTGTTTCGTAGACACCTTCGTGACCCGAGAACCCGAGCCGGATGGGCAGCTCTGGTCTGCTGGTAACGAGAACCTTGAGTCTAGATGAGTTCAGGCTGTTCGCCTGTGTAAAGGCGGATATGATGATCCTGATATCCTGGTCCGAGTCACACTCGTCCAAGGCATCGATGATGATAATGAGGCTCTGTGATTGTGCTTGGATCCGAGACAGGGGCCCCACAACAAGCCTTTGAAACTGCTCCTTGAGAGGCTTTTGCGAGATGGATGGCTCAGTTTCAAGGACTTGGATGATATGAGGTAAGGCGGCGGGATACGCATAGGCAAGTTGATATGCGATGGTCGAGAATAGAAGTGTAGAAGCTGAGCGATCATGCTCGCCTCTTTTGAAGAAAAAGCTGGCCCCGAGGCTTCCTATGGAATCAAAATAGGCGGCCAAGGTCCGCGAAATGGTCGATTTCCCGGTCCCTGCCATGCCATTCAGCCAGTACAGTGGTTTTGTCTGAGGATCTTGAGCCCACTGGCGTATTTGGGAGAGAAGGTCGAGCCTGGTTTCGGGGTGGCATCTTGGAGCGTGTTCATTCTGGTGCGAGTTGTAAGATGCGCCTGAGGCTGTGGGGAGCTTGGAGAGGACCATCTGTTGATTGGTACCGAGAATGATGGCGCTGGAAAGACATTAGAGTGGCTCTGTAGTGTGCATAAGAGTATCGGGGGCGCAATATACCACTGATCAATTTGCAGACCTGCATCCATGATGTCCATCCAGGATTGGATATCGCTGATTAGTTTGACCACTTCTGAACTACTGAAAGGCCATGTAAGGGCTCGAATTCCCAGCAGGTTCCTGGCTGAATGTCTTTTTCTTGGCTTCAGCTTCTCGTGAACCTGGAAAAGATGTCCACAGCAGGCATCAACAGCCTGGCGTACGTTGTTTGACACGGAGAGTTTGGCGCCATTGCGTCCCTCGAGGAGATTCCGGTGGCCCTGAACTATTACCCGCAGCGCCTCAACCTGCCTTTGCAGGCGTTGGATATCCGCCGCGGCATTTTTGACGGAGGCCGAATACTCGACACACCACCCGACGATCTTGGCCGACAATTCAATGATGGTGAGGCAGCCGGAGACCAAGCCCAGCGCTTCCACCATGATAGGCAGACTTGAGAGGAAAAAAAGGGCGATTGGGCCCGGGAAAGAGGGTGAAGAAGGGGAGGGAAGGTATCACGCCGAGGGCGCCAGCCTGGTCTCCCACCTTTATGGCTCAGGACCTACGGTGCTTTGTCGATCTGTCTCGGCGCTTAGCAATGCAGGGTCTGTCTGCATGGATACCTGAGGCTTTGGTGAGAGCAAAAGTCCACAAGTGCGATGTAAACTACGCCGTAAACTTCACGCAACGCTCATAATTTAGTTACCTGTTCGAATATTACTACAGATTAGCCACTCTAGAATAGATAAGTCCAACGGAAATGGCACAGATGCTCAAGGGTTTTATCTGAGTCTACCGACTTGCAACAATTTATCAGATCATGCTCAGGTCCCTCGCACTTCCGGAGCCTGAGATTAACAAGTAACGAACCAGAGAATGTCTTTATTTTACCCCCCACCGCAAGACCACATTTCTCAAATCTGCCGCCAAGACCCAGGCAGGAAGAGAGAGGATGCTGGGCGAGTGGCCGGTTTTAATTGGGCAAGCTCGAGGAGCTGAAAGTTATTGTGGCTTGAAGGGGGCGCTTAATGCACCTCAACCACTGGGCGACCAATCTTAGGGGGCATGTATTGTGATTGACTGACATGCCTGATGATTGCGCTTGCCTTGACACAAAAATTAGTTGCCTAGCTGCTAGTAAATGAGCATCTTGTTCCTTTCTCAGCGTAATGGCATCGAGCACTGGATAAAGAAATGCAGTATAGACTAAGCATCCTTTGGACATGATCACATTAGTATTCTTTGTTATAGTTGAAGTCCGACCCTTGATGGGTTAACTGAGCCAGAAGATCGAACTTAGAAACAGCAAAGTAGAGTCATCAGCACAACAAGCAGTGTCCCGTTATTATTTTAGGCTGGCGTGAGGTGGTAGCGTTTGTCTGAGTGTAGAAATGACTGATACGTCCAGGGAATCGGAGTGATAGCGTTGGGCCTGAGATGTTGAGAGGAACAAGGCAAAGGAAGCACATCGCGTGAAGAATATATTATCAAGAGTCTTCAATTGTGGTGCATACATTGAACGGACCATATTTCACCTTGGGCGAGAACATGGGTAACATCTCTGCATCCATGTTATCCACAGAATTGGGCAACCATCCTGGAGACAGAGAGAACCAGTCGTTAGCGAAACGGCCTGGGATGCAGACGTAGCGAATAATGATGAATAGCTGGGCTTTAATCACACTGTCCAAGTGAATTAGAAATGTCTCGCAAAATTCAGTGGAACACTTACACCCTCTTGCTGCATCCATTCTCGGGTTCTCGGATGACCCGACACGTCGACCTGCTCAAGCTCGTTGGTTCCAAAGTTCGGCGTTCTTATATAATTGCGCCAACCCCTGGCAAATGTTGAACTTCTCATCTCACACGCTTTACAGCGATCAAGGTTAAGTAAAATCCAAATGGCATTGGATTCACTCCCACAATAAAAATAAATACATAGTTATTAATAAAACTCTCATTCATGAAGTAGCTTCCAGTCAGTAAACACGGGTAGTTTCAACGTCTTCGTCGATAACGTGCCATCAGCCAGAGGCCCAGCTTCACAGATGGCACCAGCCCCGGGAGGATAGCGCAACGTATTTGAAATCCCAGCAATTCCTCATACGACGAAAAATTTAGAACAGGTGTTACCCTTGAGCCTTCATAGATTCCATGAGGGCGGTTCATAGCAAGCGGCCAGATGTCGTCAAGGGGGGTACTCTGTGTGATGAGTAGCGCCCCTACGTCATCCCACAGCACACTTCCAAGCACTCTCACGTTCCCCTCGTAGTTAGGACGCCTTCGATCTTCAGGTTTTGTTTTGGGATCAAAATCTGGATCTACTGCTAGGACGAATTTTGCACCGCCCCTAACAGGGTCGAGGTACGATTTCATGACATCTTCGTCGATGACCAGAAACGCCCTCTTGTGGGCATCGCGAGCATCCTCTGAGTTGATGTGTTTGTGGAAGTGCCTAGAGTTAGATGTAAGATTGCCAGAAATCGGGCTCTTGATGAAGGTCAACTTACTTCTTGGCAGCCTCAATATCCCTGTCAGGAATTTCAAGCTCTTGGCCATCCAGCCAGTGAATCTTGCAAGCAGCACGGACATCGTCGATACCCTTCACATCTCTACCCCAATCGGAGATGTCCGACTCAAACTTGGCCTTGAAATCGTTCCATGCCTCAGAAGTGTGGCTATGGCACAGCCGATACGCGACGAAACCACATCTGCGATTGCCATACCCCAAGTCTGCCTTTGTCAAATCCAACCAAGGGTCGAGATCCAGTTCTTGAGGTTCTCCACGCAGTTCTCTTCGGGATTGAGCCTGTGCGTCGAGCTGGCTATGGCACCGGATTAGGAGACGCGCGGGGTCATTGCTCTCCAGCTCGATTGGACTCATTCCTAGTCTTTCATAGGTCTCGTATTCTTCTTTCCGTGTAAGATAGTACCAACGCCCAATGTAGTCAGATTTTCGTTTCAAAAGATGGAGGGAAAAGGAAATGGGCTTTTCACGGAAGCCTCCCGGTGGTTCCGAGCCCAGTGGTCTCTGAAGCGGTATGTTGCTACCTTTGTATCCTTCCATCGGTAGGAATATCGTGTAATCAGCATGGGCGCCGTTAACGAGAAGGTCGTAAATCTTGTTGGCCAGATCCCACTGTACCTCGTCAACTTCACTTTCATGTGTTGGGCTGTGGGAGGCGAGCTGGTCTAGAACTGGTTGCCGAAGGCGTTGGATGTGCTCAGTGACCCATCCATGGGCCATTTCACACATGGAGTCAAAGTGGGATTTGGTATGCTGATACCAGAGGGCGGTCAACGATATCTCCTTGAAATCATCCCCGTTGGCCGCCAATCTTCGACAGGCGTTGATAGCTTCCTCACAGTCGTGCAGGTCGTCCCAAATCCGATTGTAGACAGTCCGCATAGCTTTTTTCATCCAGCCTTCGTTCAGGTATTGGAAGACGTCGATGACGGCCACGATGTAACGACAAGCCATTGGAAAATTCCACATATTGTCAAGGTCTAGTTCCTTCCAGCGTCTCTCTGACAAGGGCGGAATGCCTTCCCATATTCTCTTCTTCATGGTATAGAGTTCAGTAGCGATAGGTGGAAGTTTTTCGTCGTCCTTGGTGAGGTTGAGCCTGCTAGCGATGGAAGTGACCGCGGCCTGCCCGAGATGATGATACTCAGCAGGTGCCCACTGAGAATATGGTTTGGTCATGTTGGTAAATTCTTCCTTTGTGGCCAGTGGCAGAATCGTTTGGCGGCCCTCGGGGAGATGGCCCCCTCTGGCGAATGATAAAAAAGCGGCAACCATTTGAGGCTCTATCGGGACGTCTGAACTCCAAAGTCCAATATCTTTAAGGGGGTTTCGATTATAGAGGACTTTTTTGATAATGGGGAGGGGAATATTCCCTCGTTTGACACCTTCTTCCCTGGCATGCCCAGACGGAGACGTGTCATTCTCGGTGAGGGCCATGTCCAGGCGTAGCCAGAATTCGGATACCGAATAGTCAGGTTCGTCAGGCATAGTGAGCGATTTTACTTGCGTGCGGCAGGGAAAAGAGTTTTGCGTGCATACAATAGGCTAATATATAGCTCGGCCTCTGTAGTCGACAGATCTTGGGGTTGCCGTGAGTAGAGTTGTAGCTATACTCGTCACGTTCAGGAGAGTGAAAAAAGATTCCCTTTTGTCAATGCCTCGGGTTTTACTCGGTTCTTAACCCAGACCCCCTGGCCGACCCTCGCTTCACGTGGCGAATGAAAGAGGAAATGCCCGAGCGTGTGTGGACAACCAACAACCTCGTATGACATGGTGTTTCCATTCACGCTTAAATATGAAACCCCACCGCTTCAGCGTGTATTTATCATGAGCCCAATGAGAAGCCCGTGGGGTTCTTTTACTAGTACTTAAGCTTCTTTATCTATAGTTGTAGGTTTTTTAAATATAAATATTGAGCGAACATTTCCAGGCGTCGCCCGAGATGTTGCACCTCATTGCTGACACTATGCCGGGCCTTCCGTAATGATTCCGTTTGTTGCCTCCTCAACTCTTCACAGTAACTGTGTTGGTGAAGGGATCAGTGACTCGGAAGCTGGTTGTAATCTCGGCTCAGGGGTGTCCATGGACCACAACCAACCAACAGTTGTCACAACCTTATTTCTTCCGTTAACCGAGGCTTGGCTGAAAGTCAAAAAGTGCACAGCATTATTGCCCCTTGATAACCTACGGAATTGCCTCCGATTTGGAGGGCGTTTGCGATCGCTGGGCATCGGTATGAAAACCCTATGTCGACACATCACCACCAAGACGGACGAGGCCACAATTCCCAAGTGGATGGAAGAGAGCTTAGTTAATTAGGTAGGGCGATATAATAGCCGTATTATCTCTAGTGGGGAGAAACAGAAGAGCGTTCACTTACGTGTAATTTGTCGGTGAGGGTAGTTATGTGCCACACTTGATAATTCCGGTTTCTGTATAGTAAGGCCGTATTTTCTTACCCAGGAGTAAAAAAAAGTGTATCAACAATATTACCGCAGTCGCAAAGCCTCATTCAGGAAGAAACACTCAGGGCTTTGTTCAATGCGTTTGAAACCCAGTCACCTGGGCATGATAGGTTTGGCTTCAGGGTAGGCAGCTGCCAGGGCTTGAGGTATTGTTTTCGAGCAAGGCAAATTCGAACACCAAAGTCAATCAGAAGAAGCAAATATATAAACATATAATCAAAAGGTAGCTTCCAAAAGATCTAAAGAGAGTATAGGAAGACTCGGTGTTGACTGGCCTGACTAGGTAGGTACTGGTAATTTGAATCATGAACAAATTTATCAACCATTACGGACCTCGGGATCGGTTCTTTGCCAAGGAATATGACATCAACGCAAACTTTCTATTCTCTACTGACATAGCTGAACCTGTCCTTTTGTCGCCCCTTTAATATCATAGGGTTGAGCCACGTACTTCCTGCCCCTTGTCTCCGGGCTCGGGATCTTTCTAACGCGTTGCTGACCCAGCACCTTATCACAACCCCAATCGGCCTATTTTGTGTTAGACGTGAATTGCTTAACTCTCGATGTTTCCGGAAAACGTACCATTGGATCGCCCTGAGTCGCCGGCTGAGGACAAGTGTCAACCCACTTGACTTGTCCAATCTTGTTGCCATTCTTATCCCCCTCGGTTGATTCTTGAGAAGATACGGTGACTATCCTGGCGTTTCTTCCCTTGAAATCTTTTCTGCCGGGATATTGGCGGTGGTACAGTTGAAGGGCCGTGACCTGGCCGCACATGGCTTGATTGCCACCTAGCCCGCCTACACTTTGCGATGTTACTTTGGCAAGTTGGCAGAGCTTCAATGCTGAATAGACCGGTGTATGCTCTAGGTCATACGAATAGGACCCGTATCCCTTCTGCGAAGAAGCCAAAATGACTTCATCGTCAAAGGCCAATGCAGTCATGGCGGAAGGCCTCGCGTCCTGGCTGGCGCCGTAAGCCTTGATGGCATCGGTCATTTCGCCATAGGCATCCATAGCCAGCTGTAGCAGTTGACCGTCGGACAGAGATTTGGGAATGGACTTGATGTGGCTGGTCATTACCCAATAGTGAGAGAGTGAGGATACACTCGGAGACTGGTTGGGCCACTTGTTCGCCACCAGTGGCCAATCGACCTTGACTTGGAGATTGCCAGAAACCCGTGGCTCTGTTTCTGGGAGCACATAGGGCTTCTTTGAGCCTTTGCCGGCCCCTAGCACATCGTCGATCAATGCGCAGAGCACGACAGAGACCAGCAAGGCCAAGGCTCGCGAGGCTGCGATGATCATGGTGAAGAGGCGGGGAGGCCCTGAGCTAGAGGTCTGTATGGGTATTAGCAAGACTGGGACATGATGCAATGCTGCGATTGCGAGTGAATCGAGTTGACTCTCATACCGGAATCACGGGCTTCCATCCAGAGCGCGATCACGACGAAAGAAATGTTTAATCCTTGAGGTGTCAGATTGTCAGATGGATCTCCGGTCGCATCTCAGCTGTCTCGGCAATTGCCTGGTTTTTGTTTACGGATTAGCCCGAACAAGGCCCCTGAAGGTGTGCCACTTGGCAATCTAGCAGGGGTCAAGGGGCCAGTGAGAAGCCGCCATTGAAACCTCTATCAAAAGCCACAGGACTGATTCGTTCTAGCACAAGCGCACTTTGACGCGCCAGAGGCCTCGCGTTAAAAAGTCCAGGCCTCTGAGCCAGAGCAAACAGTGCGGCCAGACCCCTGAGCTAGTCTCACTCAGGTCATTCCCCACCGCAGAGCAGGCTCATGGACCAACAGCAGATTGGCGATAATCAAAGGTTAAAAATACACAATCGCGACTTGGCGCGGAGTGCCACGGCAGTCACGGCATCCCCAGCCCCTGGAACGCGGCCGACTCCCCTGTCTCCCAGGCTTGGTGCGCCTGAAGGTGGCATCTTTTCTCTGGAATTATTTGAACTTGCCGCGTACTGTATTGGCGCTAATCCAATAGAGGGGATTCACCAAGGCTAGAGAAATGTCCAGCAAAGGCCAGCACATTGCTTCGTGGGAAATAGGGGTCTCGATCAACTTACCGTGGCTTTACTCAGCTCTTTTAATTAGTTGATCCTTCGCTGTGGCGTACCAACAACCACAATATCCGTCCTTCTAGAGCCTGCTTACCTCCTGGCTCATCTATGGACGGACATTTGCTGAACAGGGGTGGGTGCCTCAGGCCGCCACCGACAGTTTAGCTCCAGCCACTGGCTCCACGCCTTGGGTTGGTCCCAATGCATTCATCACACTCACTTCGCCCATTTTTCTCTTTGCCTACGTCTCTCGTTTGGCCTTTCAAGATGAGTCGCCTAGTATGGCATTGCCTGGCCATCACCGCGCTCATCCAACAGGCAACTCCTTTCCCGCCGTTTCCGAGCCTGGGGTCAATGCTGGTCCCCAGAGACGGAAATCAGTTTGATGACGTTGACTCGTGGGACGCCAGTGACCTTTCATACATCACGAAACTTGCTGCCATCGGAGATTCGTATTCAGCGGGAATTGGCGCTGGAATTCGGCTTGGAGACGCGGGTCAAGGATCCGATCCACAGAGCGGTAAGTTTTATGCGTTCTCAAACAAACAAGCATCTGACATGATCTTAGACTGGAGCTGTGGTCGACACGACAATGCCTATCCTAGTCTAGTCAACCAGGACGGTAGGCTTGGCGACAAGTCTAAGAGAAGATTCCAGTTCCAATCATGTTCTGGGGCCACCCTAGAAGATGTCACGAAGCGGCAGCTTCCTCACATTGACAAGGGTCAACAGGTCATCTTGGTCTCTGCTGGTAAGTTTGAGAGCTGACTTGCCGACAAACGCAATCTAACACAATGCTAGGTGCCAACGATGCCGAATTTGTCAACATTTTGAATCATTGCATCTATCAGTGGGCTTCTTTCGACTCATCGGAAAAGGCATTTGATAAACTAGGAAATTCCATTCCTGGACTTCTCAAAGACTATCCACACCTGGCCGAGTTCCAAATCGAGGAATTGACGCGAAGCTGTGATGAACAGCTGGAAATTTCCCGGGAGCTCGTCGAGAGTGACGACTTTGGCCACAAGGTTGATAATGTCTTGACCGAGGCCAAGCGCAAGCTGGCTCGCGAGTATGTGTCTTTTTCTGCCCTGGTTTCGTTGTAGTTGCTAACAGAATTACCAGTGGTTCTATCTACTATACTGGGTAACAAATGGGCTATTTCCTTGTTTCACAACTTGCGGCTAAATGTTTGATAGATACGCCAAGTTTTTCTCGATAACCATGACCGAGTCGTGCAACAAGGTGTCCTGGTCGACGTGGACAGAGGTCAGTTGTGATTTGCAGAAACCAACAAGCTGAATCACATATCTAATATGCGTAGGAATCGCACGACTATGCAAGAAACACGGAGCATCTCACAGTTAACCTGCGAAAGAAGATTAATGACCTCGTAGATCTGATCAACGAGAAGCTGGTAGGACTTGCCTGATTGCGCTCCTTGGAACCATCTCTAACGCATACCCCACAGGCATCAGCCGTGGAGAGAGCTGGTTCAAGTGTCCAGTTCGTTGATTACGACTCGATAGTAGGAGACCTTGGGGGACGATATTGTGAAGACGGGGCTGATGAGAGGACGTCAAAGAAAAGCACCAGGTACTCATTGGGCGGCTGGATAATCTATGCCGAGAATGCTAACTTTACCATAGGTTTGGCCTGATGTTTTACGAGCTCAACACCGTGGACCAGGCGGATAAGACCCCCTTTGACCGATCCGAGGACCGCCCCGGAAACAAGACATTTTCTGGCTCCCAGAATGTCTTTGCTCATATTGCCCTTACCATGGGCCCGGAGGCCAAGTTCACCTTTGACCAGAACGCGAATGGCACTGCGTTGAGTGACTTTAACATACCGACAGGAGATGATGATTCAAAATCATCTGATGGGGGATGGCGGATTCCCAACGTCCTGCCTGACGGGTAAGATTTCTGTCGACTGCTCATTGTTTGGCAACCACTAAATTGCAGCTGCAGATATGCTCGCGCTTTCCATCCTCAGGTTCTCCTCCACCAGGTCATTGCCAATCGCATCATCTTCGACATGATGAGCCAAAACAACAAGGTCAATGGGTACGGCGAGCTCCCGCTGGTCACTGAGATGGGTTCATGCCGTGCTGATTCCGGACCCACAACATACCTGACACATCAGGGAGCCAAGACGGGCGAGTTGATACAGAATGGCGTCAAACTCAGAATCCTTCCTGTTGGTGACTCGATCACGTATGGTCGCCATGAGGCGGGTGATGGCGGTGATGGCAATGGTTACCGAGGAAGGCTAAAGGAGCACCTTGCACGTAAGATTCAGAGACTTTCACATGCTGCATCGCCAACGTACTGACACTCTCGCTAGAAAACACCGTTGTCTTTGCCGGTACAAGAGCAGCCGGAACCATGGAAAATGGAAACTTTGTGAGTGCTGGCGAATACCCCCCACGAGATAGATGACTAATTGTAAACTAGGCTGCTTGGCCGGGAAAGACGATCCAGTTCATGGCGGATCACGTCGATCCCTCTCTGTTACATCGTCCTAACCTCATCCTTCTCCACGCGGGAACAAACGATCTGGAAGACAGGGCCCGGTACTCAACAGAAGGAAACGACCCTCAAGGGATGGCAGATCGCCTAGGTGCTTTGATCGACCAGATGTTTCTGGCGTGCCCCGATGCCGTGATGCTCGTGGCCATGATTCTACCGACCTGCGACCCTCACAAGTCAGTCAATCACAAGGCATTCATCAGCATGATTCCCAGCCTCGTCAAAGAACGTAGACTGCAAGGTAGACGTATCCTTGCCGTCGACTTTACCGATTTCCCGCTGGATCAACTATATGACTGCATTCATCCAAAACCCGACGGCTATCACAAGATGGGTGATTGGTGGTACGACTACCTTACTCAAATCCCCCCGTCGTGGGTTACAGAACCCATTGGAGATGATCCGGTTTTACCCAGTGGTGACGGCCACAGATACGGAGGAGTTAAAAAGCCCGCTCCTGCGCCTGAGCCCAGCAAGCCTGCTGCTGTCCCCTGAAGTGGGTACATTCGAGACACTGAATGATTGAGGGTTCTAAATAGACCATGTGCAAAAGTTGTTCTGTTTGAAAGCGCTGGCGGGATTGCGCTGCATGCCGGGAAGAGCGGGATTTGCGTGTACACGAGGGATTGGCATAGGAGTCGTCAAGCTGTGCATGGTTTTGGATGGCGATGCGGGCGTCTTTGGATTTTCTTGGCATTAAATATTGAGGGCATATACCTTATCATAGATTAAGCAGGCTGTAGAATTGACCACCTTTGGCGTCAAGGAATGCTGCAACAGTATCTGCTCGGCGGTCATGGAGGTATGAAATATTCCTGTTACTTGAGAAATATCCGTAGGCATCTTGACTTAGGCACTTGTATGCATTGTTTTGTTTATCCCCAAACACTCACGTCGATCTCCCGTCCTCCCGGAACTGCCTCGCTCGCCCATTCGTATTTTCACATTGTGAAACATGGAGGATGCGATTCGTCCTGGAGAGCAGGCTACTCGAGCCATGCTCGAGCGAGCTACAGGACATGGTCCACGCTGTGCGGGTCGGCATCTCGAGACTCAGCACTACCAATGACTTGCTTGTCGCGCCTGGAAACGGCATTTCCAAACCACCCCTATTTCCCCGAGATTCTTCATATAGACACCTTTAGCAATGTTGCCGTTACGAGGGGACGAACCACATGGCTCGCTAGCGAGGATGGGCTGCATCTCCCTTCTTTCAGAGATGAGACCCGTTTCCAAGTTGCCTGGAAGGAAAAGACTCGAGTTATTTTAACATCAGGTCCACGACGTTCAACCACAGTTCTACCGGATTTCTATAGCGCAGACAACAATCACATCCCGATACTGATGCTGGCCCGGGCCTATGTCCTCTCAGCACGATGGGCCGAACTCGTCCCAGGGGCATGCATTTCCCAAACCAATCAAGATGCCTCCAATGGCTCAGCGATGCCAGAAATAGGCAAACCCGTTGTCTCAATCAATCTTGGCCAGGCTGATAAGAGCGCCGTAAACTGGTGGAATTCCATCCTAATGGAAGGAAACTGTTGGGGTGCAAAAGTTTGCAGCTCCAAGGGAGCTCTGCACTCCCCTTGGACTGTCAAACTTACCTCAGAACAGTGTTTCGTCATTACAGATAACCCAACGACGTCAAGCTCAGCCCTCAAGCACACCGCAGCCTCTTCGATCACGGCCCTTCGTTACTTGTCTGATTACTGCGACCTTCATAATACTCACGATCAAAGTCGAGCAGCCCTCACAGCAGCCCTATCGATCCCACTGGCCAAGTACGACAACAGGCAAATTGAACTTGCCATCCCTAAGCTTTCAGAAAAAGCAGACCGGAAGGACGAAGGACCTACGGCATCCCTGCTTACGATCGAGGCCCATCATCAATTTGACCGACTTCTAACGCTGAGCTGCAATCCAAGAGGCCTAAAGGCACTTCTGGACAGCATATTTTTCGAACCTGACGTGGAAACCAACATCTGCGGGATCTGGCTACAGGGCTCATTTGCATTTCCGGATGCAACCCAAGATCCACATCAACTCTTGAGGACTCTGATGAAACGTCACCCAGAACTCGGTTTTCTATGGCTTGGTGCCTTCCTGACCGGAGCACATGACCGCTCCCTTCGAGAAGCTCGAGGAGCTTGGTGGCCTATCGATCTCGGTTCAGCTGCATGGACAGGGGCATTCGCGCCGTTCATTCAGGCTCCGGCGCTCTTGGAGACAATAAGTGAGGGCAAGATTTCTCGTGCTGATGAGTGTCGTCTCTTGTATCTTTCGCACGGCGTCGACTGCACAACGCCACCACTCTTCCCGTTTCCGCCATTTGGCTACAATGCGATCGAAGACACGAATCTAGATGTCCACGAGCACGCACTATGTGGAAAGGTTCATGGTCTCACGTACTCATGCTTTACCTGGTCTTGAAAGGATGGGAAAGCGGTACAGCAGTACTCTCAGGACCGTGTTCAGTCAACTATCCTCCGCCCGAAGAATGGTCAAATTGCAAATCACCATGATGATATTATCGACAATTATGAGGGGCTTGAATACGATGACCTTGACTCAGAAGACGAAAACTCAGAAGCTGTGACCCGAAATATCTTTACATGGCTTCGCGGCGAAGATGGATTGCCCATTGCGGAGAGACCGATCCGCGAACACGAGTGGATTGATAACCTAGACTCGGACGATGATAGTCTAATCGAGGGGGATGTCCGCTCAACAGTGGGGGGAAACTTTCATGGGTGGATAGCGAGGGTATCAACCCAAAGATCAAACTCAATCTGAGAGAATCTCGGGGGTGGGTTGTGTTCAAGTAGCGAGATTTGGATCCTCTTCTGGGGCATGAGGTGTCTGATGTGAACGGTTTTTTCATCGGAAGCATGTTCTATTCCACCAATTACTCAAATCGATACTATGTCTGATACCTTCTCTATCTGATAAAAAGGTGATGACAGACTGAATAATATGTCAGCATTCTAGACCATCGACGCATGTTCTACCCTGGGCGCTACAAGGGATCCGGAAAGTACGGAGAACTGTGGCCCGGGCACTGGAGAGAAGGATGAGCCTATCATCTGTCAGTAAAGATGGGAACGGACATGGCAGCATCATCTCGGGTTCGCAACGGACACCGAATACCTATCACAAAAAGTCTTATCACCATATGGCCACAGGCATCTCCCGAGCATCCCAAAAGAGGCGGTCATGATAGAAGACCTGTTATATCGTGAGACTGAGGGTCCTCCTAGCCCCCTCTGGGTAAAAGGACGCAATTCCTGAAACCTTAACCCCAGCGGTCAAAGTCCGGGGTCCGATGAACAAAGATCCCTGCAACGGTCGACGCTTCCAGGGGCGCATAACAAGCATATTCAACCGCCACGCTACTCCCAATTGGGGCGATATAGCCGCCAGGCACGAACTCCTGCAAGTGGTCTGCAATGCTTGAGGTTCTGGCCTCATTCTCTGCCAATAGTTCTTGAACGTTCGTAAAGGCAAGGTTGTTGTAGCTTGCTGATCATCCGTGGTTGAACCCCGCTGCGGAGAGCAAGGACCAGTTCACGATCGATACTTATAGATGCTTTTCCCACGTCGAGAAGGCAGAGATGTTTCTCCAAGGCCGCATCTCTTCTATTGCCCATCGTTGGTACGCCCTCTGCCATGGCCCGTGGTCTTGTCTCTCTTTGTGTTGGCGCCTTATTGGCTGCCTTGAACCCCGTTGCGGGAGCTTCAACCGCTGCACTGCCCGCCGACCTTGTTTTTCGAAATGGAAGCATCTACACCATGGGCTCTTGTGATACCCCGGTATCGGCATTAGCTATCCATGGCGGCAAGATCACTTATGTCGGAGCTGAAAATAAGATCAAGAACTACATTGGAAAGAAGACCAAGGTTGTAGATCTTGAGGGCCGCATGGCTATGCCTGGACTGGTTGATTCGCACATGCATCTCCTTTCTGGCGGTCTATTCCTTCTTAAGTGCGACCTTAGCTACCAGACTCTGCCCATCGAGGATGTCATCAAGCACATTCAAGGATGCCTTGATGGTGAGACCGACAAGACCGACGATGACTGGCTTGAAGTTGTCAACATGGACTACGCCGGTCTCGTTGATAAGAGTGGCACCGTGGGTAAGGCTCAGCTCGATAAGCTCAACACCAAGCGCCCCATCATAGTCCGCTCCAGCGACTACCACACCGTCATTGCCAACTCACGAGCGCTGGACCTTTCCAAGATCGATGCCAGCACGAAGGATCCCTCTAATGGCAAGATCGTCCGCCTTCCTGGCAGCAACGAGCCATCTGGTGTCCTTCAGGATGATGCATACAACCTCCTGGTCGGACCGCCTCCCGCCACAGAGGAGGAGAATCTTGAAGCTGGCCGTGCTGCTCTCAAGCTCCTGCGTGAGGCCGGCATCACCACCTTCCAAGATGCCGCCGCAACCAAGGAGCATCACACGGTATTCAGTGCCCTCAAGAAGGAGGGAAACCTCACATCGCGAGCCTACTTTGACTGGCGAATTGAGGCCCCAAAGACTCTCGACGATGTGCCCGCTCTTGTGAAAGAAGTTGTGGCCCTCTTCAAGGAATACCACGACTCTACCACCATCGGACCCAAGCCCACCACCAAGTGGCAGGCTATCAAGGCATTCATTGACGGTGTCATCACTTATCCCGCCAACACTGCTGCTCTCATCGAGCCATATCTGCTCCCCGTCAACGGATCAGACGACAAGTGGGCACCCGATCCGGATTCGCTAAACGACCCGTATTGGAAGCCCGAGATTCTCACGAAGACCCTTGAGCTTCTGTTCTTGGCAGGCATTGACGCCCAATTGCACGTTGACGGCGATCTTGCTGTTCGAATCGGTCTCAATGCGGCTGAGTCGTTCCGCAAGAAGTATCCGCGAAAGAGCTTCAAGCTGGGTCTCGCTCACGACGAGCTCTCTCACGAGAAGGATTGGCCGAGATTTGCCAAGCTCGGTGTTGACCCGATCGTGAGCTACCAATGGGCGCAGCTTGCCTCTTCCTACATTCCCGACACGTTCAAGTCGATTGGCGATGATCGACTTGATAATCTGCAAGCCTGGGCTCAATTCGAGAAGGGCGGACGACCTCTTGTGTACGGAAGCGACTGGCCAGTGAGTATTAGCCTAATTCTTGATGTCTTTGCATTCTAACAACCGCAGATTGATCCCCTCGACGAATTTCTTGCGCTCAAGGTGGCCGTGACTCGATCCGGAGACACAGAAAACCCCAACTCGCCCGCCAGCCAAGGACCACCATTTGTGGGCGTCTTCCCAGCAGGCGAGGGCATTTCTCGCAAGTCTGCACTCCACTCAATCACCATCAACGGCGCCCGCTTCCTGCGGGCCGATAAGCAGATCGGCTCGCTCGAGACCGGCAAGCTGGCGGATATCATTGTTCTCGAAAAGAACTTCTTCAAGGTTCCCGACGAAGAGCTTGGCCGACAGCGCGTTTTGCTCACAATGGTCGGTGGAGAGGTTCTTTATGTGGCTGACGGACAAGACTTTGGAGTGAAGGCCAAGTTCCCCAATGACGACAAGACCAGCATAAAGCTTGCCCGTCGCACCATCGGAGGTTTCGCTGCCAAGTCGCTCTCGGAAGAGGGCAAGGCTAACGCAGCCAAGCTGAGGAAGAGGGGGGTCTGTGTGCACAAGCACTGATAACAGTTAATTATGTCTGCGTCGTTTAACCAACGGCGAAGCCGAACAAGCTTGGACAAGACGTTATTTTTATGAATCCATCGTGTGCTCCGCCTCTGTCGGAGTTAAAGAGTGATTGCTGTGGAAACTGAGTCATGCACAATCTATAATCTGGCCACTCCCTGATGGAGAAGCTGACAGAAGCCCAACAAATCCACCTGATGGGGTAGCTGGGAATAGTTCCACGTAGAATGCAGCCACTTTGACCGTGGCGTGCACCGGACCGTTCCCCTGCATGAAAAGACTTGAATAACCCTTCCCCATCATTGGACCATCTTGTCGACAGACATTATTTCCGCAAATCAAGGGTTGCCCGCGCAGGATTCCGACATTCCAGCACGAGTCGCCGCATCGGTGGCGCCAACCTCGATATCGTTAGCAACGACAATGATTAAGCTTAGAACGACAATGCCGGGGTATCTC
Source organism: Fusarium falciforme (assembly GCF_026873545.1). Lineage (NCBI taxonomy): Eukaryota > Fungi > Ascomycota > Sordariomycetes > Hypocreales > Nectriaceae > Fusarium > Fusarium falciforme. The sequence goes on from NC_070548.1 coordinate 152,952, forward strand.
CCATTGGCAGCATGGCTCGGTTACTTCCTAGTGGCGTGCATATCTAACCATGCCTCCTTGGTTATCTGCCTGATGTCCGGGGGGACCCTGAGCCCACCCGTGCCAACAACCTGCTCTTAACGTGCCTTTTCCCAAAGATTCGGTAACCTGCCATGTCCGTCTCTTGCTGAAGGTTTCACTCTCCTCCAACTGCAGAGCCTCTTTCTTCTGGGGTGTCTTGTTCCTGTTGGTCGACTTGATCTCCGACTCGGCCAAAATGGCTCCGGCGCCGTCGGGTGCTGCCGTGCTGGTAGGTGCTCCACGCCACTCCGGATCGCCCGGCGAGGTTCCTCTTTCGAGTCTTTCCCGGGATGATCTGCGTGTTTGTGATGGGCACTGACGTTCACTCACAGGGCACCATCTACACGCTCATTGTACTGGCAGCTCTGGTCATCGCGGCGCGCATTTATCTTCGCATCGTCATTCAGAAACGAAGACTACTGGCCAGCGATTTCATCATGATACTAGCTTGGCTCTCAGCAGTATCGACGTCAGCTTTTGACATTCTCCTCAAAAAACACGGAGCATTAGAGGCCCACATTAATTATACCCTCACCAACTACGAGGCAGACTCAGTAGAAGAGTTTGAGCATGTCATGAAGGTAGGCGACGGTTGTCTTTGGTGTTGACTTGTCCCCAGCGAGATATGTCAACTTCGCATTGAAGGTCTGAAGCTAACATACCTGCAGATGATCTGGGCCTCAGTCATCCCATTCTTCACCACCTTTTACCTCTGCAAGGCTGCTCTTGTTTCAGTCTACCTCCAACTATTCCCGCCATTCATGAAAAAGAGAAGGATGCTATTGTGGGTAACAATTATTTATTGCGTGATTGCCTACGTCGTATCGATTGCGCTGCAGTTATTCCTCTGCTTCCCTATTGAGAGAAATTGGTACGTCTCTTTCTCGCTGATATGTGAGTTCTAACTGACAATCCCCTCTGAAGGTCAATCAAAGAGCCTGAGAAAATATGCCCCGAAGATGATCTCAAGCTCGTTTTTGAGGTAGCTTGGGCCTTGCACTTCACGGGAAGTCTTGCTCGTAAGTTATACTCAGCCAATTCTCTTTAGCAACACGGGATGAAACTCACTCCGACTTCAGTCTTTGCCCTTCCTTTTCTTATCCTGCAAAATTTAAACATGCGAACCAAAACCAAGGTTGGAGTCTATTGCGTCTTTCTTCTTGGACTCATCGACATTGCCTTTTCCTTGACACGGTTCTTGACAGTTCTGCTGAGCAACGATGGTAGCTTCCGGGCTATCACAACAATCGGTATGTGACCCCTAAAGCAAACCTACCTCCCGCGAAAAACATGACTAACAGAATCACTCAACTTTGTCAGAACTATGGAGCGCCTTGGATGTTTACGTCGGGCTCATCATTGCCTGTCTCCCCTCCCTTCGTCCCTATCTCCGCCGCAACTTTGGAGCATCTTACCAATACGACTACAACGAGTCAGGAAGGGTCACGAAATCGACAGTCACTCGAAGGCCAGGCCAAAGTGGGTTCGAGGAGCTTGGCGAAGGTCCCTACGCTGGGCCTTCAACGAGCGGGAGCCGGGCGATAACCAGCCGTCATGCTGCAGAGTCAGCCGAGTTTAGCACCGATGTCGATGACGACAAGAAGAGCAACAGGAGCGATATTGAGCTTGTTAATATTAATGTTGGAGCTAATGGCAAAGAACGAGCCCATGCCTAAAAGGTAGATGAGATGGACGTGTAAACTAGAGCATCTCGTGGAGACATTCTGCTCATGCGCAAGAAATGCCAGGAATGAAGACACAAGATATAATAATTAGATAATCATGCCAGTGCATCGGGTCGTCATTCTCAAGCAGATGTGCTAGACTGCATCGGTAGAAACGGGGCGCCCTCCATTAATAAGGCAGATCGAGTTGAGACATACAGTAGAAGTCAAGTTGCAGCCGGCGAAAACAAGGATATGCAGTCAGCATCTTATCCGAAAATCAGGAGGTGTTTATTACTTATCTAAAGGAGTTTCAACACATTTAAATGCCTGAAGGTATGCCTGGGATTTCTCGCTATCTGTTTAGAGCCTCATTTTGAGTCGACGCCGTCACCTTCAGGTATTCAGCCCCCTCAACGCCATGCCGTCGAATCTCTCATCTGAAGAAATTTTGTCCTCATTCCAATCTATACTCGATTACCAGAACTATGGCAAGTGGGACGAGCTTGAAACCTACATCCAGCCAATTGTCAATACCGTTGGCGGCTCACAAAAGCGCGACGAGTTCATCAGCTACCTTCGCTCCGGTGCTGGAGACGGAAACCGAAAGTCGAAGCTGGATAGCTATATCGTGGATCATGGTTCCCAAGCTATAGCCGCTAGAATCATCAGAATCGAAAGCGCCCAAGATGGAAGTGCCACTTCCGAGTACCAGCAGGTCATAATGGCCTGGTTTGTTGATGGTTGTCTCTCAACCTTCAAAACGATACAAGACAATGACGCGAGCCGAGCAAGGCAACCTAGCGCACCGAGAACGCCTGATACACTTGTCCGGGGAGTGCCGACATCACTGGACCTCAGAGCACAATACCACCGGTACATCGCCAGCATGAATAACAGGACCATGGAAGCCGAGTTTGAGAATTTTGTGCAACCCATCGTCACCCACAATGGCCGCACGATGACAACATCAGACTGCATGAAACCGATCGGAATGAACCAAGAGACAATTGAGTCACTCGAGCTTGAGGTACAAGACATGCTGGTTGACAATCAATCAGGGACGGTTGCCGTTCGAATCAAGTTCACGGGCGTTTCGGTGGGAGTGTGGGGGAACGCGGGACCCAGCCGCAAGCCTGTGACGTTTCATGAGCATGCCATGTATTGGTTTGAAGGAGGCAAGGTGTCCTTTGTTTGGGCTGCTCTTGACTTTGATGAGTATCGACAGCAGCTGAAGGAGGGTAGCTGATGGGGGATTGTTGCGAGTCTCAACGACCTCATATTGCCTCGATGGTCAATGCTTCACTGAATAATCTGTACATTGACCTAAAGGAACTGGGTTTCAAATAAAACTACATAGCATGGAATAATTCCGTTTAAGTCTTGCTTCTTAGAGGTCAGGTTTTTTCTTGAGTTGCCTCCTCATGTAGCAAGTTCTCAACCTGGTCCTAGGTTTTAATATCTTTGACTTGCAACTGTTCTGCCGTCCTTATGAGCTTCCCTAACGAGTGTCTCTCTCACATACGACCATACCTGCTAGAGAATTCTGGATCCCGTCTGCTCTCCGTGCGACAAGCTGGCAAGAGGCGGATTAGTAGTTGGGTCGGTGACGACCAGCGAATACCCGCTGTTGTATGTTTTTGCAACTCACGATGGCTATCAAGTCGTTATTTTTGCACTCTAAATGGTTGATGTTGATGTGGTCAAGAATCACGAGATTCAGATGCTTGAGGTTTGCAAGATATTGCCCCCGCCATCTGGAACAGTCTTCTGTAAACGGGAAGGCCATGGGACGGGGTGGCTACTGCGTTTTTCTCATTCTGGTTAGACACACAAGTGGTGTCTCCCATTTGAGTCCCTGGCTCCATAGAGAATACCTACTCGACTACACTTCCCGTCCGTCCCCCCATGTCGGAACAGCCATCTGGAACAACCACCCGGAACAGTCTTCGGCGACATAAGCTGCTTGCCGGGTATACCCTGCTAGCAGTGCAGATTACTTGGGCTGTGTATTCGCTTCGAAAGAAAAAACCAGGCTGTTGCATTGCAGAGTGAGTTTGCTGTGTTGTCACACTAACACCAAGACCAATAAGCTGCTACCGGCAGCAGCCACGGCGGATAAAAACGACAGGATGCGATATTTTCACCGCCAATGTGTCCGGAAGTGGATTCTAATTGGTGTATTATTGTGAGGGCCTCAACTGTGGCTGCGCCCGTCATGCTGCACTTTCGCCCGGCCATAGAGGCAAGCATACCTCAAGCCTGTTGCAGTTGCCCAATCATAGCTCACCATTACCGCCCAATGTGCTCTGCCGCGTTGCCCCTTGCAGGGCGTTTTCAAGGTTGACTCGCTGGCTGGGCTGAAATCAGGCTGTGGCCCAGGTTCAAAAACACGACGCTGATGGTACCTCTGTTCCTATTCATTCATCCTCAACGGCATCATGGCAGCACCTTCATCTGATGCCCTGAGGCATGCCTTTGAAAGCGCGATCAAGGATTTCAAAAACAGTCTCAAGAATCCCAGTCTTTATGATCAGATTCTCCAGACAACGAGCATAGACTAGGTCTACGATGCCACCGATCAGCTACAGAAGGAGCAGAGCAAGACTGGACACCTTCGACACCTGTCCAAGATCGAGCCATTCTTAGACAGACTCAGAGAGGATAGTGGTGTGGTGGAGACATTTGTACAAGCAAAACCCGACATCCTCGCGTTAATCTGGGGTCCGATAAAGCTCCTCCTGCTATGGGGGGATGCCTTGACAAAGTCCTTCACTGCTATTTCAGACACTCTTGAGGAGGTCGGGTCTCTGTTACCCGAATTTTGCAAGGTCACAAGCATATTCACCGACAGCATTCACCTGCAAGAGATACTGGTCCTCTTTTTCCGAGACATACTCGACTTGTACCTGATCACCATCAAGTTCTTTAGCTTGCCTCGTAAGTTTCTCATGGCCTTGGCTACCTCGTAGAGGCAAACACTGACAGATAGCGATAGGGCTCAAACTTGTTTTTGAGGCGCTCTGGCCAAATCGAAGAGACGAGATAAAACTGGTCACAAAGCACATTGCCCGACACCGCGAGCTGATGCGGACCGAAGTTCGCCTCGAAGAGATTCGCGCTGCTGACGATGCCAGACAGCGGGAACTCAAACACTTCGCTCAGGCTGAAGAATCTGCCATCAGGCAGGAATATTCTACCCTCCGTGCCCACATCTCTCCCAGGACTTACGACCACGATCTGTACCGACACCATGCAGACGTCTGTGAGGGGACTGGAAAGTGGCTCTTTCGTGACCAGTCATTCAAAGACTGGGTAGACCATTCCAAGGGAACAACCCGGATTCTCTGGCTCAAGGGGATTCCAGGAGCCGGTAGGTTCACATCAAGATTTGAGAGAGCTATGGTATTCCGAGTACTAACGTCGTTCCTCAGGCAAAACACTGCTTGCAAGTAGTGTGATTAGACACACCCAGCCCCTCCACCTGACACTTTTCGCTTTCCTCACCTACAAGGATACCAGCACAACCGCTTTATCCATCTTTCATTCCTTGATCTTTCAACTTGCCTCGGAATCTATCGCCCTGCAGAAGGAGTTGTGTCAATCTGATCAGAAAAACCTGACGAACAGCCTCGAGACTTCGGCTAATCTTCTTCAATCACTGCTCGAATGCGCAGGCGTCGTCTGCGTGGTTATTGATGGCATTGACGAAATCGACCTATTTGAACGCTCGAGGCTCTTGAAGCAACTCCTCAAGCTGGGAGAGGCGTGTCAGAAGTGCCGAATTCTCCTCAGTAGTCGCTCTGAGGACGATATCAGTACCGCCTTACGAGGGAAGGTGGCAGAGATCAAGGTGGACCAGCGAAACGCCGGGAGTATTCAAGCATTCGTAAATCACTCGATGATGGATTGGCTCGATCAAAGACGCTTCACCCCAGAAGTGCGTCACGAAATCGAAGGCTGGGCTGCACCATTGGCGTCCAAGGCAAAAGGTAGCTGCGCTGCTTCCGAGGTGTTTTCTTATGTTTCTCCAGTGGATAGAACTAACAGTGCTTGACAAGGCATGTTCTTGTACGTCAAGGTGATCTTCGGCATGATTCAATACTTGGACAATGTGGACGAGATCCTCGATCAGCTGAAGCACCTTCCAGAATCCTTAGATGATGCGTAAGGATACATCCAATTTCCAGCTCTCCCTTTCGCCTAACTCTTCGAGCAGTTACGGGAGAATATTCCAACGACTCAACGCATCGACAGACAGCACTCTACGTCTGAAAGCTCATCGGATCCTGGGCTGGGTTAGTTGTGCACCGTCACCTATGACCAGGCATGAGCTAGAACAAGCTTTGGTAATCAACCCAGAGCAACCCGACCAAGAACCCAGAGTCAATTCGGAGCTCAATGTAGTTGAATTCTGCGGCCCAATTGTGGAAGTTATTGATGAATATGTGCAATTTGTTCACTTCACTGTCAAGGAGTAGGTTGCACCAAAGGAGTCGAGGTAACCGGCTAATCCCTATTTCATTCAGGTACATTTTCAACAAGAAAATCGACGGCTTCATCTCACTATCGGACATGGCCTTGGGGCTTGCTGTTCGTTGCATTAGCTACCTCTGCCAGGAGCATCACGACTTAGAATTTATTGAGGAAGAACTGGAAGACAACATACTCTCGGGAGCTTATCGGTTTCACAATTTCGCGGCTACGTACTGGTGGAGGCTGATCAAGCAATATCTGTCTCTATCCAAGGCGGCCTCAATCCCCGACAGCCTGAGAGACCAGTTGCAACAACTTCACGACACACGATTAGCAGATGGTTACCAACAAGCTGATCAAAAAATCGACATAGAGTTCAACATGAACGAGGCCATCCTAGCATTGAAGCCTGTACAGCCTAGCCTAGCAGAGATGCTCCGCAATGTCTCTCAATTCCAGAGTGCTTCCTCAAAAGCTGACTATCATCTCAAAAGTTGTGAGTGCAACGAGCCTCTGGACGACCTGATCTGCCTTGCTAATCGCCATTTTCAGCTGAACGATGGGTTCACCTTGACCCACTCACCATCTCCCGAGTCTCGATCGAATTACACCGGCGATTCAACACCAGTCTCTGCGGAACAGCGCACAATCAGCAAAAGATCGCCCACCATTACGGAGTCAACATTTTCAGATGTGGGTTTCTACGCTGCCAGTTCCACCGTCGTGGTTTTGGCACCCAGTCCGATCGCCGTTCCCATGAGAAAAATCACGACAAGCCGTGGAAATGTGACGTTGCTGGTTGCGATTATGCGGAGATTGGATTCATCTCGAGGAGAATGAGAGATGACCACTTACAAAGTAGTCATCTGCTGGGCGAAGATTCAGAACCTGCGGAGTTTGACAAGTCCAACAAAGACGAGATTCAGCCGCTTCTATTCGACCTAGTTGCGGCCAACAAATTCGAGGCCGTCAAAGCCCTTTTGCCATTCGTTGAGAAACTGAGCAATGCAGTATATAATTATAATTACTATTATATATTAATATCTTTAATAGGCTTAGCTATTACTTTTATTAATATTTAATTACTTAATATATCTTATTATACTTAGTAAGTATTTGTTAAGTTATTTATAGCTATTTTTAATATATTTATACTTATATTACTAGAGATTAATATACTTAGTTATATAGAGATAACTTTTTATAGCTATATTATTAATATACTTAGTTAAGTATTATTTTAACTTTATTAAGGCTTAATAGAGGGCTCTAGTATCTATCTTAGTATTTAAAGTCTTAATAGCGCTTAAACTAATATATACTTAAGATTAGGCTATTTTTCTATATTTATAAAGGTAGATTTATTACTTTATAATAGGTCTAATATTATTACCTCTAAGTTTAAACCTAATAATATAATTTCTTAAGGGATTAAATATATAATTTTATTTTTATTACTATTATCTTTATTAAAAATAATAATCTATTTATTTAACTCAGTTTATTTATTTAATTATATTCTCTTTCTTTAGTTTATAGGAGATATATTTAGTAAAGTTTATTATTAAAATTACTATTAAAATTACTATTATTTATATATTTATACGAGTTAAGATATATGCATTATATATTTAATTAGATAGGTTTAATTAATTAAACCTATAGACTTTTATCTACCGCCGAGCCTAGCGCTAAGCCCTAGCGCTGACTCTTTTTAGGTTTAAACTCTAATACTAACTCTAGGAACTAATCCCTCTAAAGCCTATAACGCTAATAACCCTTATTTCCTAATATAGTTACGCCTATAGCTATATAGCTAGATCCTAGCTAGCTATAAGACTTTTTTAATCCTCTTATTTAGCAGTATAGAAGGTCTTTATAGTTATTATAAGTATTATAACCTATGCCCTATGCTACTTATTATCTTATAAGTCCTTAAGGAATTTAGTATCTTTACTAGTAAGATCTTCCCCTTCCTTTAGCTTCTTTTTAAAAGCCTTTAATAAAGAAAGCCTTTTTTTAATAAAATTAAACCTTTTATTAATATTATAATTAAGTAAAAAAAGGCTAGGTAAAAGAAAGATATTATAATTAAAGATTATAAATTTAATTAATATTAGTTTATTATATTATATATTTATCTTAATACTCTTAAGGCTATTATTTAATATTATTACTTATAGCTTATTATATATACTTTTTATACCCTTATAAAGCTTATAAACCTCCTTAGTAAGGTTATCTTAGTTATATCAAAAGGTATATTAATAGGTATTAATTATGCTACTTTAATTATTTAGTTAAAGGTCTCTATAAAAAGCTATTATAATCTCCTTAATATATTATTAACTAATTAACTAGTTATTAATTAATTAATTAATTAATTATAATAGTTATTATTAGCTATAACTAAATATCCTCTTATAAGGATAATAAAAGCGATTTTAACCTCTTTAGTCAGTTAAGATATAAGCTATTTATTATAAATAGAGCTAGCTTTAGTGTATTATTAAAGCTATTAATAATTATATAGATAAACCTTATTAATTTAACCCTATTAAGACCTCTAGCTTTAGGTATAGAGCCTTTACTATTAAAACTACTAAGATATTAATTAAGATACTTTAATCCCCATTTTAGGTAGTATAAAGTAATATAATAATATTTATTAAAGTAAATATTCTATATAAGTATAACCTTCTTAAGTTAAGGAACCTATATCTAATATAAGTTATATACTTTATAGCTTACTAAGTACCTTATATATCCTCTAGGGCCTATCTTAAAGCCTCTCTTATATTTATTTACCTCCTTATTTTTATCTAGGGGGTATATATAGTAATTATATATATGGATATTACTTTAATTAAAAAAAAGGTCTATTATATACTCCCTTATTAATAAAAGAGTATTAATCTAAAACTATTAATTAAATACCTCTTATAATAATAATTAATTATACTTTTAGCTTAGACTTATCTTAAGTAAATAAATAATAGCTTATATATTTTTAGGCTATAGTTTATATAATAGGCCTATATTATTAAGTATTATATTAGACTTATTAATTATTATTTTCCCTATTATCTTAATTATATTATTTAATTTATAAATATTAATAAGAGGTATTTCTATATTAATTTTTTCCTTATAAGATAAGTATTAAAAGTTAATATACCTTAATTAATATATTATAATATATTTATTATTATACTTAAATATATAAATATATAGGCTAAATTATTATTTTACTTAGTAATTAAGATAAAATAAAGTATTAATTATAGCTAAGCCCTTCTTAATTTAGAGAGGTATAGCTTTTAACTAGCTATTATATTTATCCTTAATTATAAGAAGCTATTTTACTTTATTATAACTTTACTTATAGTCTTAAAGATCTTATAATATTTACTAAAAGGGCCTTAATAAGTAATACTCTAAAGGTCTCTTACTTATTACTTACTATATATAAGTTTATATATAGCTCTTATACTAGAGCTTAGTAATACCCTTAATTTAAATATTCTTAGCTTTATATATAAGTTACTTAATAATAGCTTTCTCTAAGTGCCTTATATAAAGGTATTATAGGTTCTTAGAGTCTAGCCTAAGGCGAGGAAGATCTCTTAATAGTCTAAAGCACCTAAAGTGCTATATATTACTTATAATAATAAAGATAGCCTTATTATTACTTAAAAAAGCATTCTTATATACTAAATTAGGTTTAAAAAAGTAAAAAGAAAGAGGCTTATATTAAAAGAAGGTAAGGTTATAATAGCGCTATAACTAAGCTATTACTATACTTTATTTAAGTAATCCTTATTATAATAAGTAATTAAAGCTAAAATATTAAATCTTAGTTTATTTATAAAAAAGGGCTTTAGAGATAATATTAATATAGAAGCCCTCTATTATTATAATATCTATAAGTATTAAAGAGTAATCTCGCTCTTTAATTAGCCTATTTAATACTTAATATAATATATAAATACCTTTTTTAATAATCATATACTTTAAGATATTTACTTTAATATATCCTTCTATAGGTATAAATAATCTTAGCTCTAGATAATCTAAGCTATTTATTAAATAGATTATTTTATAGTTATTTAAGAGGGTACTCTTAGTAAGTAAATAAAGGGGTATTTTATATATAGTATATATTATAATTAAGTATTCTTCTTTATAGAGGATCTTAGGTATAATAATTATAAAGATATATAAATAATCTAAGTAATTAATATAGCGTTTTTTACTAATAGCTATAATAAATTAGCCTTTCTTAGCTAGTTTTTCTTTTAACTAAGCCTAATAGGGCTTATCTAATTCGGCTTTAATAATAATAATATTATCTTTTATAAGGTTAATTATATAAGAGATATAACTAATAAGTGCCTTTTCTATATAGGCATACTACTTAGGCTTCTATAAGTACTTTAGGCACTTATAAGAGTAGTTCTTATTTATACTCTTACTAATAGTATTCTTCCCTTATTATATTAATCCTATAGCTATTAGCAATATAGTATATATACTACTAAGTACTAAAGGGTTACTTTAGGTAATTACTGCGCTTAGGATACCTACTAACTTAAAGAGGGTTTATTTCTTATCTAGCTCCTTAATAAGCTATTACTACTTCTATCTTAGCTACTTAGTATAATAATTATAAGTATTCCCAAGGGATAAACCAGTCGTGCTAGGTTTATATTAGTAAAAGGATTAATCGCGCTATGCTTAAATAAGGAGGGTTATTGTATCTAGTAATATACTTAAAAGGTATTAAATATAACTAAGTTATATTAATAGCTAAGGTAATTAATATATAAGAAAGTATTAATAGCTAAGGTAATTAATATATAAGAAAGTATTAATAAATATATTTTATATACTTAAGGGAGTTTACCTTAATTATTATTTTAAAGAATTTAATTAAAGTAATTATATAAGTAATTATAAGTAATTATAAAGTAATTACTATAATTACTTAGCTCTTAGGGGTAATTATATCTTATTTAAGAAATAATAATAAGTCCTTTATTAATAATATAATAAGTATTTTATTAAGCTATAATATAATATCTCCCCTCTATTAGGTCTTATCCTTAAGGCCTATAAAGTTAGTTACTTAAATTTCTCTTAGTTTATTAAAACATTCTTCCTTAAATATTCTAATAATATTAATAATATACTAAAAGTAAAATCTTAATCCTCTATATATTACTATTATCTATTTAAACTAATTAAAGAAATAGGTTTTAAATTTATATTATATTTATATTATATCTAGAAATATCTATAATATAAGATACTTAAGGGTATATCTTATTATTTGGAGTATTTTTATTAAGGTTACGCTTATAATAATTTAAGAGTATTAATTTCTATTAATAAGTATAGTTTAGCTCTTTAATATTTTTCTTTTATTTTTATTAACCCTTTTAATATTATTTTACCTTATAGCTAAGAAGTATTAACTAGAGCTTAAGGAAGAGAGGGCTAAAGAGGAATTAATTACTTTATAGTAGTAAATAAATAAGTGCCTTTCTTACTTAATATACCTTTATTATTAAAAGAAATAAATCTATAAATAAGGTATAGAGATAATATATAGGGGTTTATATTTATTAGATAAATTAAATAAGGCTAATAGAGTAGAATTAAATGCTATAGTAGCTATATAACTTATAGGTATTATAAATACTATTAACTAAAATGCTATTTTCTCTTCTCTTTCTAGCGTTATTAATAGAAGTCTTTTAGAAAGTATTATATATTAATAAGGTATTCTAGGGATTCTTATATATTTTCTAAATCTAGGTAATTCTTTTATTTAATAAAATATATTATTTTATTATTAATTTTATTTATATTAAAGATAGCTTTTATAATATATTTCTCTAGTTTATTAATTTCTATTTTTAATTTATTACCTATTTTAATTTAGATAGTATTTTTTATTAATTTAAGTAATAAGATATAAAAGATTAGATAAAGCTTAACCTTAGGTAATAAGTCTAATTTATAGTTATATTTTAATATTTTTTACTTAATTTTATAAGGTTTAATATATTTATAATTAAGTTTTTTATTTTATTATTTTATTTTAATATTTTTTATTATAAGGTATATTATATCTCTTTCTAAGAAAATTAATTTCTTAATTCTTTTCTTATTAATATAGTTTATTATCTTATTTTTAATAAACTTAAGTTTTATTTTTATTTCTTTATATAGGTTTTTTAGTTAATTATTAATAAAGATTACTTTAGGATTAATAATAATATTTTATATTTATTAGTATATATCTAGGGTAAATCTAAAGTTAATATAGGTTAATATAATCTTTATACTTTTATTTATAGCTATATTATAAGTTAGCTATATAACTAATAGCTTCTTAACTTAGTTAATTTATTTATAGTTAATATAGTATTAAAGGTATTATTTTAAAGTTTAGTATATATATTTTATTTATCTATCTATCTCCTTATAATATATTATAGAGAGCTTATAGTTAATTTCTAAATATCTTATAAGGGTTTATTAGGATTTTAAAGTAAATAATAGTGCTTAATTTATAATAATTTTAAGTAATATATTATAAATCTTAGTAATATAAAAGTAAAAAAGATAAGTAAACTTTTCTATTATTATTATTAATTCTTTATAAGGTATAAAATAAGAAAATTTTATAAATTTATTTATAATAATAAGAATATTATTATAGAAGTTTTTAATAGCTAGTTTTTTTAATAGGGGTAATTTAGTAATAAAGTCTATAATAACTAAGTCCTATAGTTACTTTATAATTAAGAGTAATTATAGTTTCTTATAAGGTCTATAGTATTATATCTTAGTTTTTATATAGAGGTTATATTATTTAATAACTATTAAGATAGTTTTCTTTATATTAGGAAAAGTAAAGGTTATTTTAATTTATTTTAGGGTTTTATTAATTTCTTAGCATCTATATAATAGATAGCTATATATTTTATATATAAGTTTATAATATAATTTATCTAGGACTTATTATTTATTAGTTTTCTTATTATCTAGGAGTTATTTCTTCTATTATTAAACTTATTCTAAGAGTATATTGCCTTATTTTATTATATAGGTAGCTATATTGATTTAATAAGGTATCCTTATAATTCTATCCCCTTTATAGATTAGTAATTCTTACTTTAATAGCTAGATTTTTTATAGTATTTTTTATATTAATATATCTTTCTTTATATCTTACTTTTAAGGTTATAATTATTATAGTATTATTATATAGCTTAAGTTATTTTCTATAGGTTATTATAATATATAACTTAGTAATAATAGTAATTAAAGATAGTTTAAAGTACTTTATTAAGGATAGAGATCTTTCTTTTATAGGTCTAAACTTTATTATTTTATTATTAATATCTTTATATATAATAAATAAAGTCTATAATTAGTTATTTATATTTCTTAATAAGTATAAGGTATTTTAATAAGGGCGCTAGCTTTTATATTTATTTAATATATTTTTATTTAAGGTATCCTTCTAAGGTAAGGTATAATAATTATTTTTTAGCTTTAACCTTTTTAATATCTAGGTTAAGTTATTAATTAATAATATTAGCTTAATTATTTTTTATTTTTTTAATATAAATAATAATATAATTAAATTCTAAAAGATTTTTAATATATTATAGTTATTATTTATTAAGTTTTTATATTTTTATAAAATAAGTAATATTCTTATAATTTATATATGCCTTAATCTAATATTTATTTCTAAAGAGGTAATATTAGAATTCCTTAAAAGTATTAATAATTATAAGGAATTCTTTATTATAAATAAAGTACTTAAGTTTTATTTTATATAATTTATAAAAATAAAATATAATAAAATATAAAAGTTTTTTATTATTTTATTATCTTATTTAGGCGCCTAATATAAAGTCTAAGGTATTTATTTTAAGTTTAATTTATTAAGATAAGTTAAATATATTAAGTATTAGTTTACTTAAGATAAGTTCTTTAATTATATTAAAGGCCTTTTTAGCCTTATCCCTAAATATAAATAATTTATTTTTCTTTATAAGGTTAATTAATAATAAAATAACTTTTTTAAATTATTTTAAGAATTTATAATAGTAATTAATAAAACTAAGGAAGGCTTATACTTCTTTAATATTAGTTAATTCTTTTTAGTCTTTAATTACTAAAACTTTCTTAGGATTTATATATATTTTATTATAAGAGATAATATATCTAAGAAATTCTACCTCTAAGGTATAAAATTTACTTTTCTTAGGTTTTATTAATAACTTAGTATCTTATAATATTTATAATACCTTATAGATATATTTTATATATTTTTCTTTTATTTTAGAGAAAATAAAAATATTATCTAAGTAATATATAATAAATATATCTAAATATTCTTATAGTATATTATTAATTATTTATTAAAATATAATAAATATATTTATAAGCCTAAAAGGTATAATAAAATACTTAAATAGTCTATATATAATATAAAAAATAGTTTTTTATTTATTTTTTTTTTAATTTAAATATAGTTATAGGCTCCTTTAAGGTTAAGTATAATAAAATATTTTATATTAAGAATTTAATCCTTTAACTTATTAATAAGAGGAAGTAATATATAATATTTAATTATAATAATATTAAGTATTCTAAAGTTAATATAGAGTCTAAGCTTTTTATTTTTCTTTAAGATAAATATAATAAGGTACTTAATAAATAATTTACTTTCCTTAATATATCCTTTTTATAATATATCTTTAATATATTCTTTTAATATTAATAGTTATACTTTATTAAATAAGTAAAGTTTATTAAAGCTAGGTTATTTCTTATTAATAAACTTAATGTCTAGGTTATAATATATATACTCTAATAGGCTTATCTTAAGTTTTTCTATAAAGAGTTTTTTATAGATATAATATTATAATAAAATATTCTTAAGTTATTCTTCTTTTAATATTTTTTTTTATTTACTTAAGGTTTTCTTTTAATTAATAGAATTACTATATAATATATATAATTATTTACTAATTTTATTACTTTTATCTATTATAGTATTTATATTATATCCCCTTAGGTTAAAAGGTATCTTATATTTACTTTTATTTAATTTCTTTAATATTTTTAATAAAAGTTTAAGATCTTATATTATATCTTAAGTTATTATTTATTTTAGAGGGTATTTTATTATTAAAAGAGAATACCTAGCGAGCTCTTTAATTAAAATATAAATTATAGTATTATAATTATAGGTACCTAAGTATAAGATTATATTACTTATTTAATATAATATTAAATAATATCCCTTAGTTTTTTCCTTTAATAAAACCTTAAGGTAATTAATCTTATTATAAATATTATTATTATTATAAATAAAAGGGGTTCCTTCTAGGTTAATAATTAAATAAGGTATTTATTTATCCCTTTATAATAGCTTAAGCCTATTTATTATTATTAGGTTAAAGTAATTTTATTTAGCTTTATTATTTATTAAAGTATTTAGTTATTGTTCCTTAACTTATACTTTTAGTTCTAAGTATTATTGCCTATATACTCTATTTATAAAGTATAGGGCCTTTTAGGGTAATATCTTCTTATATTTATTTATTTATTGCCTTATACTAGATAAAGTATTTAGTTTTTTAATATTATATAGCTAAAATAATTAAACTTATATTTACTATTAGTATAGGCCTTATAGTTATAGTTATCTATTTAGCTATTAATTTAATCTTAATAGTTTTATTTCGCGATTTTATTATTTTTATTTTATTAAGTAGTATTTAATTTTTGTTATTTTTCTTAGCTAATTTATTTCTATTAGTTTTTAATCTTATAAGTAATTTACTTTTTCTCTTAAATAGTATAATATAGCTTTAAGAAATATTATATATTTAAAATATTAATAGATTTATATTAATATATTACCTTATATCCCTTTATTTTATATTATTAATAAGGTTAATTATTTAGCTAATATAATAATATAATAAGGAAGAAATTTTATTTTTATTTTTTTTTCTTAGTAGGCTTTATATTAATATAATATCTAGGAGATATTAATATACTCTTAGTACATTAGGTATATCCTTATATTATCCTATAGGTTAAAAAATACTTTTAGGTATTAGGGGTTTCTAGTTAATTCCTTATAATAGGCTTAAATATAGATTTCTTACTTATTTATTATTTTTATATATTCCTATATCGTCTAGATATATTTTTCCCTTAGGCTATTTTAGTATTAATTATTATTTTTATTATATAATTAAGGGTAATTTTCTTTCTTTTATAATTCTTTATTATCTTTCTATAGCTTTTATTATATAAAGTATTCTTCATATAATTCTTTTTATAGTTTTTAAATATTATACTTAAACTTAGTTTAATTAATATTATTACTACTTATTTTAATAATCTAATTATTATATAATAATTTACCTTATTAATTTACCTTTTATTATTTATAGATCTTATTATATTCCTATAATGCCTTAACTTAATATTAAGGGCATAAAATATAGTTATATTATATAAGATTATTCTATCTATGATCCCTTTAGTAAATCATAATAGGTATTAAAAATTATTTTATTTTTCTTATATCTTATAATTTATTTCTTATAATTAAAACCTTTTATAGTAGCTTCTTAAAAGTTAGCTTATTTATTAATTATTAGCAAGGGTTATTATACTAAGGTTAATACTATAGGTTCCTTAGATTTAGGTCTAGCGCGCTTAGTTATAGCAATAGTTTACTATAATAAAGGGTTATTTAGTTATTATCTCTCCTTATTAGGCTCTAAGAGTAGTTTTTATCTTATATATTCTATAATATATAAGTATTTATTCTTATAAGGTTATTTTATAATATATAGTCTTAAGCTATAATATACTCTATAGGTAATATTATATTTTACTTATTCTTTTAAGAGGTAGGCTTAGTTATATAATATATCTAGTTTATCTAACTAAATACTAGTCTTATTATATCTCTATTAGGCTATTCTAAGTATTCTAGGAGTATAAATAGCTATTTAGGGTTTATTGCTATAATTAGTTATATTTAGGTATTTCTTACCTTCTAAGAATAATTAATATTTTCTTAGTTAATAATATCTTTCTTAGATATCTTAATATTTCTTTTAGTATTTATTAGCCTTATAGCCCTTTTTATAATAATAATAATATTTAATATCTTTAGGCCTTTATTAAGCTACTTTAAGTTCTATAGGTCTAGGGATTATATTATATAAGGTATTATTTTACTTTTTTTTATTTTAATTAATATTAAAATAGGGATTATTAGCTTTATTATTATTAAACCTAGGGTTTTAGAGTTTCTTTTAAGAGAATTATTAATTATTAATCTTAATTACCTTATTAATATATTTAATAAGGTTATTAAGTTATTTTTTATTATAGAGCTTTACTTATATTTCTTTTTTAAGCCTATTAAAAAAAGGGATATTAAGGGTTTTTAACTTTAATTAAGCTTTAAGGTAAATTAGAGATATTTTATTTTATACTTTAAGGTAAATTAGGTCTATTAGAGGTTTTTAATTTCCCTTTTAGCTTATACCTTCTTATTAATTATTTTAAATACTTATTAGAGCGCGGCCTTAAAGGCTTTAAAGCTTAAGTAAAGGTATTAAGTATATAGCGAGTATTAGCTAGCTAGAACTATAAGGTATTCTTTTATAATAGGCTTAAACTAGGCAGTAATATAATTCTTAAGTCTCCCTATAGTATATTAGACCTTACTAAAGGCTAAGGTAAATTATATTAAGTAATATATTATAAATACCCTTAGTTAGATAAGAAATATAAATAGTTTATAAATAATTTTATTAAAAGGTTTTAGGGGGTTTAGTTTTAAGATTTCTCTTATATCTCTTTTATTTATAGTAATAGCTACTATATTATTAATATTCTAAATATTCTTTATATATTATATATTCTAGATATATTAGGTTTTACCTATCCTCTTAATAAGGTTATAAAGTGTATCTATTTTTGCGCTTATAGTAGTAATTTAGGCTTATAGTTATTTATTTTTTTTATTATTAAAGCTATTTATATTATTTATATCTTTATCTTAGTTAGCTAAGATAGGTATAATAGTTAGGTAATTAATAGGTAGGACGTACTAATAGTTATTAATAAGAGTTACCTAAGCAATTATTATATTTAATATTATTTAAGGTAATATAAGTAATCCTCTAAATAAGAGCTATTAATATATAATAATTATACGTATTCCTAAGGGATAAATTAATTATACAAGGTTTCTATTAGTAAAAAGATTAATCGCATTATATTAAAATAAGGGGGGTTATTATACCTAATAATATACTAAAAAGGTATTAAGTATAACTAAGTTATATTAATAGCTAAGGTAATTAATATATAAACAAGTATTAATAAGTATATTTTATATACTTAGGGGAATTTATCTTAATTATTATTTTATAAAGGTTAATTAAAGTAATTATATAAGTAATTATAAGTAATTATAAAGTAATTACTATAATTACTTAGCTCCTAGGGGTAATTATATTCTAATTAGTAAGTAATAGTAGGTCCTCTATTAGTTATATAATAAGTATTTTATTAAGCTATAATACTTAGGAGCTAGCTTTGCTTTAATAGCCTATAGGAAGCGCTATTTACTTAAAATACTAACTATCTTAGGTATATTATATATATAGGCAATTATATAAGCTTAGTTCTAATCCCTAATCTAGGCATATAGGTCCTAATAGAAAGTTAGGGGAAATAGGTACTAAGCTGTTTTAGGGTATTAGGCAATTTCTTATATATAGAAAAGGAGTTAGAGGCCTTTGACCTTTAACTATTACTATCTTCTTTGCTAGTTAGGTTAAGAAAGGGGAGCTTTAGGCTTTCTTTTTTAGTATATTTATTATTATTACTATTAATTAATTAATTACCCTTATTATTTTCTATAATATTAAGATAATAAATAAGTATATAAAATCTCTCTTTAAAAAGTTACTAAAAGAAAGATATATTAGAAAATTTTAGCTATATAATTAGTATATTTTATTTTCTTTAATAAATTTAATACTCCTATATAAAATATTTAATACTTTTATTTTTATAATTAATAAGATATATTATTAAAGGTAATCTAATTAATTAAATAAAAGAGGGTATTTCTATATTATAAATTAATAAACTATAAATATAATTTTTATTATTAAATTAAAAAGCGCGAGGTATTAAAAATTAATATAGACATTTAAAAGTAGGTAATTAAGGAAACCTTAAAAAGTTATTTAATTATAAGAAATATTAATTATAAATAAACTCTATGCTTTTTAATTTAGATTTAATAAAATTAGTTAATTGAATCTTCCCCTAGGGACTAAGATTATAATAAATCCTCTTTATACCTTATAAAAAATAAATATAAAGAGATAAAGGAATCTACCTATAATAAATAATGAAAAAAAAGATATTATTAACCTATTATTAATATAAAAAATGTTATTTCTTGATAAAATAAGCAACTTAGCCTTTCTTAACTTACTTAAGGATATCTTTATTAAGTAATAATAAAAGGTCTTAGCTATTAGAATCTTAGTTTAAGTCGCTATAAAAAGCGAGACTTTTATAGCTATTATCCTTATCTTTATAATATTTAAGAAGATACTTATTATAAAATTTTTTTATTTTCTTTAATAAAAAGGTTTAAATATAAGAGACTTAAGCTTTTAGAAACTATCTAATTAAATACTTAATACTATAAGTATTATTAATTTAATTATAAAAATAGCTTAAAATAATAAATCTATTAATTATAGATATAAGTCTAATATTAGCTAAAATATAAAAATAAAAGGTAATAAAATTATTAAAAATAATAATAAGATTACTAAGCTTTTAATATAACTCTTAATTAATAGATTAATTAATCCCTTTTTTATTATTTTACTTAACTATCTTTTTATATTTAAAGAGAAAAATATAATTAAATACCTCTAGGTCTTTAATTAATAGACTAATTTTATAAATATCCCTAAAGATAAAAAAGAAATACTTTTTAAGTTATATTTTAACCTAGAGATTAAAAAAGAGGTTTAATAGGCTATAAATAGGCTTAAATAGGTAGCTACTTAAGAAAATCTAAAGGAGTATTTTATAAATAAAGACTTTAATTAATCTAAGATTATTAAGAAAAAACTAAAAATACTTAATAAGACCTAATTAAAAATAGATTTTTATATTATTATTAAGTAATTAAATAGGTATTAATACCTCTTTAGGTAAATTAATAATAATTAAAAGAAATCTAAGGCTTAGTCTTAGGCTATTTATAAAGCGCTTTTAAAAGAGGTTATTAAGGGTATTTATAAAACATATAATAAAAATATCTAAAATATTATAGCTATAAAGTATTATAAATTTACTTAAATAATTAAATAGTATTATATTAATAAGATTAAAATTAAAAAGACTTATTATTATTTAATTAAAAATAATATTTATTAAATTATTTAGGCCTTAACCCCTCTAAGGAGCTTAAGCCCCTTAGTAAAAGTAATAAAAGCCCTAAAAATCCTTAAGAAAAATCTTAAAGAGCCCTCTAGCTTAAAGATAAACTAATTAATTATATAACTAAGTTAATTCGCGATTAATATTATAAAAGGTTAAGAATTATAGCTCTAGCTCGCATAAATTATTAAAAGGGAATATAATAAATAAGTAGCCTTAGAAATACCTTAGCCTTTTAGGATAAATATTATATTAATTAATTAGATATAAGATTATTAGAATTTTAATATAAATATAATATATAAGTCTAGGTAAAGCCTTTATTAAAGTAACTTAGTATATTAATATTATATTAAGAGAAATTATTTTTTAAATAATTACTTTAATCTTACTTATAATAAAAATAATAAAATTATAAGCTATAACCCCTAGGGTAAAGCTACCCTCCTTAGAAGAAATAATAAGATATTACTACTAAATCTAATTTATATCTTTAGGAAGTTTAAAATTAAGAAATTAATTTATAACTAGCTAAGTTACTTTTTAAAGTTAGATATATTTTACCTAATTAGATAGATAAAATAGTATAATTATATTAAAATTAACTTTAAACTAATATAATAAGAAGATATAATAATTAATAATTTTATATTAAAAAACCCTAAATTAATAAGCCTTTATTAATTATAATATAAATCCCTTAAAGGATTTAATTAATTACTTATAGATATTATAAAAGGTAATTAGGATATCTTAGATAATTAAAATCTATTATTAAGGATTATTATTAATATAATCTTAGTTAATAAAAACTCTTTACCCTTAGATTAATTAAAAATACCTTAGGTATTTATTATAATTATAATTACTATTAATATAAATATAAAAAAAAAAGTTTATATTAAAGATATTATTAAGGTTTAAGAAATAATATAATTAATTTAGAAATCTACCTTAATAAAAAGGCCTATAGCTATTAATAAGAAAAAAAACTAGAGGTTTTAAATACTTAAAGAGAAATAAGCTTTTATTTTATAAAAATTAAGAAATAAGTATTAAACTAAGAAGATTTTTATTATTATTAATAAGCTTTTTATATTATTATTATAGCTTAAAAAAGAAATAATTAAAGATTATTAAGATATTATTAATAATATTAAATAAATTACTTATATTAAGCTAGCCCTATATATTATTAAGGAGATATAAAATCTATCTAATTAAAAGCCTTAAGGTATAAATATAATCTAGGTTAATAAGTAAGACTAAGGAAAAGCCTATAAGGCTAAGATTAGTAAGAGAGCTAAAATTAATATAATCCTTATTAATAATAAGCCTTAAACTAAATAAACTAATAATAATACTAAGGACCTTTAACTTAGTAACTATATTATAATAATTAATATAAAAATATGCTAAAAAGTAATTAAGACTATAAAAGTATAAAAGGATATTATAAAAACCTTAGGAGAAACTAGAATTATTATAAATTATAATAAAATAATTAATTAAATAATTAATACTATTAGATTAATACTAAGGGGTTAAGGTAAGATAGTTATATAGTTATAAAAACTACCTGAGATTTTAATCTAACTTAATAATATAAAAAGTAAAGTAATAAAGGCTATAATAAATATTAGCTCTAAAGAGAATATAATCTTAGAAGAACTTATAAAAGCCTATAGTCTTAATATTATAAAGATAAAAGCCTCTATAATATTATTCTCTTAAGACTAGATTATTATACTTAGCTAAGTAATTATTTAACTATACCTAGGTAATATATAGATTTAATAGAGGATATATATAGTGCCCTCTAGCGGAATCTTAATTCCTTTTATCCTTAGTATATTATTTATTTATTTAATAAGGGTATTATTTAATTATTTAATAAGAGATAGTTCTATATTTCTTAGATATTAGCTAAGTAATATATAAGTAATTACCCTAGCTACTAGTTTAATTAAATAAGAAGCACTAACTTATAATATAAATAATAATATATTATTAAAATAAATATTAATTTTCTCTTTAAACCTAAGGTTAATTAAAAAAGTAGTTTAGAATTAAATAATATTTTAATATTATTATAGTAATTAAGCTAAGAGTTAAAAAAGGAAATAATTAATAATATTAAAATAGAAATAATTAAGTAATACTATATAGCCCTTAAGGATATAAATTATTTAATTAAAAAATAAATAAAAAAAAATATAAGATATAAAAAAAAAGACTTATTTAATTAGGGTAAATTAAAAGAAATTTTAGTAAATATTTTTTATAAAAAAAATAATATTAAGATCTACCTAAGAAATAATATCTTATTAAATAGATTTACCTTAGAAAATAATTTAAAATAAAAGGCTAAAAAATAAGAAAAAGTAAAAGAGAAATTATAAGAAGGTTTAAAATCCTGAGATTAAATTATATTAAAATTCTTAGATATTAAGTAAAGAGCCTAGATCTATAAAGAGTAACTCTAAGGATTAATTAATTAAATAAATAGTACTTTTATATATAAAAAACTAAATATATTCCTTAAGATTATATATAATAAAGAAATAATATTTATATAAGAATTTTTAAAGTATAAAAAACTTAACTTATTAGTTATATTACTATAAGTTCTTAGGGTAATTAAGTATAGAGCCTAATAAGTAAAAGGCATATTTATCCCTAAAGGGTATAAAAAAGAGGTTATTAAGCTATTAAGAACCTAGATAAAGAGAGGGATCCTTAAGGAAGGTTATAGTCTCTATAAAAACTTATTCTTTTTTATTTAAAAAAAGAATAATTAATTTTAATTAATTAATTTAGCTATATTAATAAATAAGTATATAGTATAAGATAACCTTATTTCTTTAGGCTATAATAAATTCTCTATAGATTTTATTATATATAAGATATTATTACTCTTAGATTTCTTCTTAAGATATAATTAAATAAAGCTAATAGAAATTAATAAAGACTTAATTAATTATATAATATTAATTAGATTATTAAAAATATATATATTACCGCAAAGAGCTATAAACTTAGTTGCCTAGTTTACATAAAATATCCTTTAAATCTTAAGAGATTTAATCCCTAATATTTATTAATCTTTTCTAGATAATATTTATATTAAAGGACCTATAATAAATTATAATAGGAAAAAGGTAATATTAAGGATATATTACTTTATTTTAAAATATTTAATTAACCTTAATAAAGTATTAATAAATATTAAGCTATTAAGCTATATAATTATAGCTTAGAAGTCTTAATTTTATAATAAAATAATAATAATTATTAGTTATCTCTATAGGACTTATAGAAAGAAGCTAGAAGAAAGGAAGATTATAAAAATCTTAGAGTAAGAAGTTTACCTTAATATAAGGGAAGTAAAGTCTTTTCTTAGTATTATAAAATATTATTATTAATAAATTAAATAATTTACTTAGATTATAAAGGCCTTAATAGATTTATTAAAGAAAGATATTAAGTTTATCTAGGAATTAAACTAAAAAGAAGCCATAGAAATATTAAAGAAAAAGGTTATAGCTTTATTAATCTTTATTACTCTTAATTACTTTAAGGAAGCTAAGGAGGTAATCTTTATAATTAATATAAGCCTATTAGGCTAGGGGTATATTTTAATATAAGTAATTAAAAGGAAATAGAAACTAATCTAGTTTAAATTTAGATTATAAAATCTAGCTAAAATTAAATATAATGTAATAAAAAGAGAGTATAAAATAATCCTTTATGCCTTTTATCGCCCTAGGGGTATAATTTATAATATTCTTTTTATCTTTAAGACTAATTTATAAGTATTAGTTTACTAAATTAATAATAAAATAAATAATATGCCTAGTTTTTTTATCTTAAGATAGATTAATTATATTCTTTTCTTTAATTTTATAGTTAGATATATACCTAGAAAAAAGAATTATATAGCTAATAGATTATTATAGAAGTATATAAGATTATTTAATTAAGTAGATATATAAATTAAAAGGGATATTAAAGACTTTATTAACCTTTACCTTAATATAATATATATTAATAAGGAACCTAATATCTTAAATAATATTTACTCCTAGGAGCATAGAGATATAACTAAATACTTATATACCTTTAAGAAGCCTAAGGGTCTAACTTATTAATAATAATAATAATTTAAAAAAAAATTTTTTTCTTTATTTAAAGATAATATCTATAGAAATAGCTAAAATAAAAATATAACTTACCCTTATTAATAATAGTTAACCTAGAGATATAAAAAAAGTTAATTAAATTATATTATTTTAATAGTAGCTATAAGGTAAGAAAGTAATTTATAACCTTATAAAAAAGAGATATTTTTAAAATAATATATAAAACTAAGTCTCTAAGGTAATATAGTATTACCTTACTTAGTAAGCCTATATTCCCTAGAGGCTATTAGAGGCTATTTAGTATACTAAACTATTTAATCTTATAATTAAGGTCTATTTTAACTATTAATATATACCGCTAAACTAAGGGTTTAAATACCTCGCAAAGGTAAAATATAATATAATAAGATAGGTAAAAGTAATTCCTCTAAAGAAGATTATAGCTAAAGCGCTAAGGCGCTTTATAATTAACCTTATTTACTAATTTAATATAATTTTTATAATAATTATAAATAATAAACTTAAATTTAAAAAGGAATTTTTATTTTTATTTAAGGAATTAAGAATTTTATATATTATTATATCCTTATATAACCCTAAGGCTAATAGTATTAATAAAAGAAGATATTACTTAATTTTTATAGCCTTAAGGAAGCTAAAAAAAGAAAGAAAGCTAAGATAGTATAATAACCTAAAAAGAGTATTATTTACTAATAGAATAGCTATAAAAGCGCTATATAGATATTTTCTCTTTTATTTTATCTATAGGTAAGAGCTAGTATACCCTTTAAAAGTTAATCTCCTTACTTAGCGATTAATTAATTAAGATAAAGTATTAATAGCTAAAGACTTAATCCTTATAAGGGTTAAGATCCTTAAAAAGAAAGATAAAGATATAAAAGTAATATAATAAAAGATTAATATATTTAAGGTAAAAATTATAAAAAAATAAAATAAAAAAAATATCTATAAATTAAGAAAAGCCTCTTTAAAGGTTAAAGATTTAATATTAAGATTTAATATTTCTTAATTAAATAATATATTAATAAAGATAAAAATAATATATAAGTAATATAGCCTATTTTATATTTTTAAGCATTATAATAAGGCAAATTACTATAAACTTAAGATACTTAATAGCTATAAGATTATTAAATTTATTTATAGGGATTACTTAAAGAAATTTATAAAAAATAAAAATAGCTAATAGGAAGAGGAGTTAAATAAAAAGGAAGTCCTTAAGAAGCTTAAAAAAGAAAAGGAAAGTTTAAAAGGTAATAAAAATATAAAAAGTATATAAGTAATAAGAAATAAGAAATTAATAGCTAATTAAATAATTAGCTAAGATAATAATAATAAAAGTAATAAGATAGATAGTAAGGAGGAGGATTTTAGTAAAAAAAGTAAGATATTATACTTAAAGAGAAATACTCTAGTATATATAGAAGTATAGCTCCTTAGCCTTATTACTAAGTAAGCTACTTAGTATAAGAGTCTTTAAAATAAAATAAAGAGAAAAAATAATAATACTAAAAACCTATAAAGATTTTTAGGTTTTTAATAAGGGAAGAAAAAATAAAAGAGAAAGTTTTAATATTATAATATAATTATTAGAATTTTTAATAAATTTAGGTATTTATTTTATAAGGGATATATAGATTATTTAATTAGATATTAGAGATATTACTTAAGATATTAAAGATATTATTTATAATAATTTAAATATAATACTTAAATTTTTTATTTTATAAGAAATAAATTTAATATATAGCTTATATAAAATAATAAGAGCTAAATAATAAGACTAATAAAAAGATTAATAAGAAATAAAAAGTAAATAATTTATTAAAAATAATTATAAATATAAAGCTAGACCTTATTATTAATTAAATAAAAATAATAATATTTTATTATACTTAAAATTTATTTCTTAATAAAAAAGCTCTTAAGACTTAAAATCTACTCCCTTTTAAAACCTAGAAAAATTAGCCTTTTTATTAAGAGCTAATTAATATATCCCCTAGAGAAGCTAATAGTCTTACTCTTAATTCCTATCCTTAAAAGGGTATAAATAAGAAATATAAGGATAAAATACTTAATTTAATTAATTAATTTTAATCTTATTAAGTAGATTTTTTAAAGTATTTTTCTCTTATAGAAGTTAATTTAAAAGACTTTTAATAATAAATTTTAGCTAATACTTAAGTAAAAACTTTTACTTATAAGGCTTTTAGTATTAAATATAATTAATATATTTCTTATTTATAAAACCCTTAATTAAGATATAAAATAAAAAAAAATAAAAGATATATTTTTTATTTTAGCTAATATTAATTAAATAAGATTAATAATAATATTAATAAAAAATAAGGTTATAAAACCTAAAAAAGGTAATCTTAATAATTTTTTAATACTCTAAGTAAGTAATTAATTACTTAAAGAATTATTTATAGAGATAAATAAAATTAATAGGGATATAAATAGTCTAAAGGGAATAATTTAATATTAATAAAATAAGCTCTCTTATAATTATATTAGGAGCGCTATAGTACTTAAAGAAATATTTTATAATAGCCTTTAGGTTCTCGCGACTTATATTATTAAAAATAAGCTTAATATATAAAGGGAAATTATCTTAATTAAAAGCAAAGTAAGAATAGATTTAGACCTTAAGGTATTTATAGACTTATTTAATTATTTAGTTAGAAAGGCTATTAAGAGTAGAGAGGATATAAGAATTAGCCCTAAGGAGGTTAATTATTTAGGCCTTTATAAGAGTTACCTTAAACCTACTATAGTTATTTTACTAAGAGGAAATACCTCTCTAGAAGTTAATATAAGAAAGCTA
Organism: Fusarium falciforme; assembly: GCF_026873545.1. Taxonomy (NCBI): domain Eukaryota; kingdom Fungi; phylum Ascomycota; class Sordariomycetes; order Hypocreales; family Nectriaceae; genus Fusarium; species Fusarium falciforme. Next base: position 180,689 of record NC_070548.1, read on the forward strand.
AGATTAAGTAAGAATCTAAATATTAGGGAGGATATTTTATTACTTATTAGCGAGGATTATATAGGGAGTCTATATAGATATAATAAATTAATTAATTAAAAGTATAAATAAAAGTAATAAAATTAAAAGAAAAAAAAATAAGAAAATAAAGAGTATATAGAAGTTATATATATATAAGGTTGAAATATATAAAGAAAGAGAAATAGTATATTTAGGTAACCTTTATATAAGGAGCTATAATTTATAGCTACCCTATGTGTATATTAAAAGAGCTAGATAGTCTCTTAAGAGAAAAATAATATATTAACCTTTTTTTATATCTTATATATAAATTAGCTTATTATTTATTTCTTTAAGGCATAAAGATATAAACCTCTCTTTATTTATAATTACTTATATTAATTATTTAATTAAAATATAAAGCCCCTTTTTATTTATTTAAAAATATATATTTATCCCCTTTAATAAAATAAGATTTTATATTTAATAATAATAAGATTAATATAAACTAATAACTAACCTTAAGATTAGCCCTTTTATACTCTAAAACTAATAAATTTAAAAGACTAAGTAATCCTCTTTTATTTAATTATATAAAGCATAACTATATAATAATTATATATTATATATATTATATATAAATTAATAAAAAGACTTTCTAAAAGTAATAACCTTATATCCCTAAGTATACTTTAAACCTTTAAGATACCTTTATTTATATAATTAATTAGTTTCTTTACCCCTATTAATTACTTATAGTTTATAATATATAGAAAATAGCTTATTTAGTAACTTAGATTAAATACTTTAAAGAAATAAAAGGCTTTCTTAAGAAAAATAAAATTAGCCCTAATATAATTAAAAAGTTATATAACTCTAAGTAGCCGCTTTTTTTTTAATTATAATAGGAATAAGATTATTAAGACCTTATTACCTTTAAATACCTTAATATATTAAATAATTACTAATTAATTAAATTAAAGCTTAAAAAGAATAAGTTTTAATAGTATTATTATAATAACCCTACTTATAATATATTATAAAGGGAATATATATTAGCCCTATAGTACTTATATTAAGACCTAAAAAAAAATAAACAAATATTTTTTAATAATTTAATCTTATTAATATTATAAATACTTAGAAATAGCCTTAAGAAACTTATTATAATTATATAGTATAAAATTAATATCTAAGAAAAGAAGCTAAAATATAATATTAATTAGAAAGAGCCTTTACTTTTTTTTTCTAATAATTATAAAAGAGTCTTAATAAACTATAATATAGGTTTTAAAGGGATTTAAAGGTAATATAAGGCCTATAAGAAGAGAAGATTCTTTATAGGATTCTTTAGGTTTAAGTATAATAAATATTTTATTATATTTATATAAGATAAAATTAAAGGTAATTTTTATTACTTTAATATAATATTAATTAATTAAAAGCTTTATATAAAGCTCGCCTTTATTGCTTAATAGGAATACCTTATAAGTATTAATTAATTATATTATTTTAATTCTTATTTAATTCCTTTAACTTTATAATAAAAAAAATAAAAATATAGTTTTCTTAATATATTTTATTTCTTTTAAACCCTTAGAAGACTTATAAAAATAACTTTAAATAAATTAGCTATAATTTACCTTCTTATAGCCTTAAGTATTAATAAGAGTAAAAAGGTATCTTTATAATTATTTAATTTATTAGTCTATAATTAATTATTAAACTTATAGACTAAGGGAAAAAAGCCTAGAGATATCCTATATAATAATAACTTAAAGGGGATTTAAGGTATTTATTAGATTATAATCTTTAATAAGCTAAGGATTAAAAATAGTTATTTCTAATATAAAAGTACTTATAGTAAGATTATAATAAAATAATAGTCTCTCTATATAGATTTAATTAATTATAATTTAATTAAATTTACTTAGAAGGTATCTTAAGATTAGTTTTATGTTAACTAAGGAGAATATATATTAATAAATATAAGGAATATTAGCTATATTAGTAATTAATAATCTTATTATTTAATCTTAATTCCTTAGGGTAATCTAAGTAATATAATAAAACTTCCTTAGGGACTAAGACTATTTATAATCTTTAATTTTAAAGTTATATTTCTTAATCTCCTCGCGTAACTAATAAAATAATCTATTAACTAAGGCATAGAGATTATAAATAACTTTCTTATTTATAAAAAGGGAATAATTATCTTAGCTAATAATAATAAGCTTAACCTAAAAGTAAAGAAATTAATAATAAAACTAATTAGCTTAAGGCCTAAAGCTTAGAAATAACCTAATAAATCCTTAATTCTTATACCTTTTAATTAAAAAGATTAGTCTTAGACCCTAAGTAAGCCTTTTAAGAATCTATCCCTAGGGACCCTAAAGTAATTATAACCTTTATTAAATAGCGGCTTTAAGTACTAATAATATAAAAGCCCTTTTTTATCTAAGGGTATAAAAAATATAATTATAGGGTAAAAGCTATTAGGTTTATTTAATTAAATAATAATTAATTATAAATAGGGTTAAATTAAAGATAGGTATTTTTATATTATTAAAAAAGGATTTTATATCTATAGCGCTAAAGATTTTATTTACTTAGATTATAAAACTAATAAGAGATTTATATTAAAGTAAAAAGTAATTTAGGTAAGAATAAAAATTATATTAATTAACCTAGGGTAAAAAAATTAACTTAATATAATATATAGCTAGCCTATATAGTAATTACTAATTAGTAATTATATTACTTACCTCCCTAATAGGATAATAAGACCTTTATAATAAGATACATTTCTAGCTATTATTACTTAACCTTAAATACTTATTATAATATTAAAAAAGAGCTAAGATAAGAAAATAAAGAAATAATAAAAAAGTAAAAATACTTAATTAATTAATCTATAATAACTATAAGCCTAATATAATGCTAAGTAAGGTATAATAAAAATAATATATAAAAAAAGGGGATAGGTTTAATAAGGCTTTTTAGGAACTATAAAGATAGGTATTAAAGCCTTATGGGGAGCTATAAGTTAGGGGAAATAAGTATTAAGCTATTTTAGGCTATTAAGTAATTTCTTATATATAGAAAAGGAATTAAAGGCCTTAGACCTTAAATTATTATAATCTTTTTTACTAATTAGGTTAAGAAAAGGGAGCTTTTAGCTTTTTTTCTGCTATAATTATTATTATTATTGATTAATTAGTTACCCTTATTATTTTCTATAATATTAAGATTATAAGAAATTATATAAAATCTCTCTTTAAAAAGTTACTAAAAGAAAGATATATTAAAAGATTTTAGCTATATAGTTAGTATATTTTATTTCTCTAATAAAATACTTTATTAGTCTTTTAATATTATTAGCTTTATTAAAGCCTTATTCTTACTTTAGCTTATTAATACTTACTAAATAAATAATATTTATTACTTAATATATTTTATTTTAATTTCTTTTATTATAATAATATTTTATTTTCTAATTAAGGTTTTTTTATATATTTTATTCCCTCTTAATAATATATTAACTTCTTTTTTATAATATTTACTCTTAATACTATTACTTATATCTTTAGGCCCTATTATATATTTAATAATAATATTAGTTTTATTAATTAATAAGCTAATAATTACTTATACTTTAGCTATTTTACTTATATTTATAAAGATATTGACTTAATATATATTATTAATATTAATAATACTATCTATATTTTTTATAATTACTATACCTAGAGATATAATACTATAAGTTCTCTTAGCTAATCTATTAGCTTTATATTATTAACCTTTAGCTTAGATTCCTAATAAGCTCCTTAGTATTACTTAGTAATACTAGAACTTTTATATTACCCTCTAAGAGCGCTACCTAAATAATACTAACCCTCTAGTAAATATTAGCTAAATAACCTCTTATATTACTATTTAGCGCTATATTATTACCCTTAATAATTATAGTATTACCTAGAATAATATTAAGGATTAATATATTAACCTAGTTAAAAATACTAATAATTAAATAATAGCTAGCTATTAGCTTACTAAGCTTATTTTTGCTTATAAGCTTTAATATATTTATATTCTTATAAGTATAAGTCTTTCTTCCCCTTGCCTTATATTCCCCGCTAACTTAGCATATAGGCCTAAGTCTATACTAATAAGACTAAGATCTATAGTCTTATTAATATTACTTAGCCTGCTTATACCTATAATAATACTAAGCCTTATTCCCTCTATTACGCGCTAATTTACCTTTAGTCCGCCGAGACTATAGCTATCCCTAATAAGGGGAGAGCTTATTTCTTTTATTGCAATCTACCCTAGCCGCTTATTATATATGCCCTTACTAATATTTTAGCTAGCACTCTCGCTATTACTTATGCTATAGTATATATTAGTGCTCTTCTTATTCCTTATAGTATAAAGTACCTTAATAATAATAATAATAATAATAATAATAGTAGTAATAATAATAGTAGTAATGATAATAGTAATAGCTCTAGGAATAACTCGCTGCTTATTCCCTTTATTCCTAAGAGAGCTTATATTATTTATGGTTTTATTTATAGTAAGGCTAAGGCTAAGGGTAAGGGCCTAATAAACCCTAGGCCTATTAATTATAATAAATCTAATATTAGTCCTTTTAACCCTTAAGTAGTTATTTATAATTATGGTTTTTATTTTTTATAGTTTATACTTTATGGTTTTTAGCTTATACTTAATAGTAGCTTAGTAATAATTATTTTCTTATAGTCCTACTAAGTTATAATTTTTATTATTTATTTTTTTTATTTAAGTTTTTTTTATAATTAATATATTTATTTTCTTATAAATATTTTAGCTAAGTATTAGCTAATTATTATCTTATTTCTTATAATTTCTCTTTATAAACTTATAATACTTTTTAATTATTACTTTTGCGTTTTCTAAGTAATAATTAGGCTCCTAAGTATTATACTTTATTAACTAGCCTTTTTATTTAATAAGGTAAAATAATACTTTATTAATAAGCTTATAGTTTATTATTTCTTTTACCTCTTACTTATTAGGCTTAGCCTTAAGCTCTAATAAAGCTTTTAGTATTATAGTATTATTTAATTAATTATTTTATAGTTTAAAAAGTAATATATAAAATATATTATATATATATTAATAGATTTCTAGTAGCTTTATAATATAAGCTTACTTATTATACCTTATAAGGATTTTTACTTTAATAAGTCTTAGGGCTAATTTAAGGTATTTAAACTTTTAGTTCTTTATAAATACTCTAATATATTATCCCTAATAATATACCTATAGCTTATACCTTATATTATAGTATTTAGATTAGGATTTTAAAGTATAATATTAGTAATCTCTTATTAGCTTATATACTTAGCTAAATATTTCTAAGCGCTTAGTAATACCTTAGATATTTATTTTTACCTCTAAGGGGATATATTTAATATACCTTAGGTAATACCTATATAATACCTTATTAAGAGAGACCCTAATTATTAAATATTAGCTATTATTATATATAAAGGTAGCCTCTAAGAGTTATATTACCTAATAAGTAGGCTTATCTCTTATATATACTCTTAGGTATTTCTCTAGGGTCTAATATATTTACTTTATTTACTTATCTATATATAAGTAATAGGTAATTAATAATTAGTAAAGTATTATCCTTTTTTTTATTAAGTTTACTTAGAATTTATTAATAATAAGTTTATCTTTATTATTTATAATACCTTAAGGTATATTAAAATAGCTTTTTATATACTTATATAATAATATTACTAGGCCTATAGCCTTAAGCTTCTTTATAGTTAGAATAAATATTATATATTTTATTATATAGTATATAATAACTAATATAGTATTATAGCTTTTATTATTATTATATATATTTTCTAATAAGTTAGTTATAAAGTTAAGGCTAATTTCTTAGAATAGATATAATAAGAGTAATAATAGTTAGAGTTTACTATATAGCTTATACCTTAGTATATAAATACCTTAGTATATTAGGTAGCTCTTAATATACTTATAGATATTATTTACTATGCCTAGCTAATAAAATTTCTTCTTTATTAGGTCTAAGGTCTTTTAAGTGCCTATATATCTTACCCTTAGATTATTATAATATTAGTAAAGTATTTTTAACCTTAAGGCTCTTTACTCTAGGATAACTAATTAATTTTTATATTATAATAGTCTAGGTCTATTAATAATATAGCCCTTATATTTATTAGTAGTCCTATATACCTTATCTTTTAATTCTTTATATTATTAATCTTAGCTCTATAGTTTTTTAATTAATATTTTAAGTTTCTTAGAGGGTAATAAAAAAAGTATTATTTTACCTTCTATAAGTTATTTTATAATAAGGCATAGGATATATTACTCTGGAATAATAACCCTAGCTATAAGTAATTCCCTAGAGACTTAATTAAAACTCTTTACCTCTTAAGTAATTTATAATATAATAATCTCTTTTTCCTTAGCCTTTTAGCGCCTAGTAATAACTATAGATATAGTATAATAAGTGCTATTCTTTAGTGCGTATTTACTATAGGGGATAAGGCCCCTTATTATTACTTTAATAATATATATATATATAGTTATAACTTAGGTCTTACCCTTAAGGCTAATAATAATATATTAAAGCTCTAATAATAACTTATATATAAGAGCTAGCTTCTTAGTTAATATAAGGAATATATCTTTATATAATCTTTCTCCCTTTATATAATCTAGCTACTTTAATAGGCTATTAATAGGGTTCTTACTCTTAGGCTAATATTAGATATTAAAATTAAAAGCAAAGAGTTTATAGACCTATCTTATTAGTCTACCTCTTAGCTTCTTTAGTAATACCTCTATAATACCTATAAGGGCTTAATAGTTAATAAAGATTAATAATTTCTCTAAGAGGCCTTATAGGTAATAACTCTAGTATTTAAGGCTATTAATTATAGCTAGTAATTCTTATTGCCTTATAGCCTAATATTACTTTATATCCTAAAGCTTTTATAATTAATAAATAATTAGTTATTATTAGGAGTCTATTAGTTAGGTAAGAATACCTAAGATTACTTTAATTAATATATTTATTTTAACCTTAATTAGTCTTAATAGGTCTTAATAATAGAGGATAATTATAAAATAAAAGGTATACTTTAAGCTTTTAAAGATATTATTAGCCTCCTTATATTAGCTAAAATCTTTAATCTTTTTCCTATTTTTATTATCTTTTAGTTATTTTATTAAAGGGCTTATTATTACTAAGTAATATATAATAAATTTCTAATAGAAGTTATAAAATCCTAAGAAAACTTATATATCTCTAAAGGAGGTTAATATTAGCTATTCTTTAATTAAGTTAATATATAAGGGTTCTATCTAGATACTTTTTTATATAATAATATATCTAAGGAACTTAATGCTTTATTAATAAAAGTTATACTTAGATAGCTTTCTATAGAGCTATACTTTAGCGAGCTATTATAAAACCGTTTATAAGTAGTAGGTATATTTTTCCTTAGTCTAAGAGTATATAAAGATATTATTTATATATAAGATATAATATATATTAAGTAAATTAATAAGTAATTAATAAATATATACTTAGAAGGTAGCTAATATATTTATTAATATAAATAATATAATAATATACTTAAAATAGCTATAATTTATATAAAAAGTAGTTTTTTAATAATCTTTTTTATTAACTTTAATCTTATAATAAGTATTATAAATATTAATCTTAGATATATATTTAACTCTATAGAGCTTATTTAATAAGTTATTAATAAATAAAAAGGCATAATAATTCTTAATTATTACCTTATTTAGCCCTTTATAGATTATATAAAGCCTTAGCCCTCTATCTTTCTTAGGGATAAAAAGTATTAATATACTAGCCTTACTTATAAAGTATTATATATACCTATTCGCTAGGTTCTCTATAATATACTCCCTAAGGGCCTAGTATTATAGCTTATTTATAAGGTATAATAGACTATATAGGGATTCCTTACCGTTAATTAAATTAATCTTATATATAGTTTCTATAAGTATTAATATATTTTTTATTACTTATATATTAAAAAACCCTTTTAATCCTTTAAATTCTAAGGGGAGCTCCTTAGGTATTTTTATAAGTATACTTATTTTATCCTTAAGTACTTATTAAGTAACCTCTTTTAATATAAAAAATACTATAATATATAATATATATATCTTTTTTTTATTCTTAATAATCTCTTAGGTAAAAAATATTAAATTAATAGTAATAATTATAATATAATACTATTTATTAGTAATATAATTAATTATTATATTTTTTTATTTTATTAATAATAATAATAAAATAATATTATATAAATTATTTTTAAACTCTAACCTAGCTAATACTTATTATATTTTTTATAGTTTATTATATAAATTAATAAGAAAAAAAAGTAATTAATAGGTATTTCCTAGGTATATCTTTTCTTCCCTAAAGGACTTAAGCCTAGGGGCTATATAATCTCTTATTAGCTTAAGGCTAAGTATTTATATAAGCTTTATATTAATAATATTAATCTTTATACTAATATCTATAAGGACCTTAATCTCTTCTTTAGCTATGCCTTAGAGAACTAATATAAAGGCTATAGTTACTTTTCTAATTAATACCTATTTTTATATAAATAAGGATAAAGGTTTAGGTTTAACTTTTATTTTCTCTAATTTTCTAATAAGTTAAGCTCTTAGGCTTTAACTTTATTAACTTTTATTAATAGCCTACCTTTATTTCTAAGGGGGGCTTAGTTTACGAGGAGGTTATAGCTATTTATATATATCCTAGCGTAGTATACTTAGGTCTTATAGCCTAGATAGCTATACTTAGCATATTTTAATAATAGCTTATTTCCTCCCCTTCCCTAGTATAGCGCTAATATAGGTATATTTAAACTACTTATATTATAATAACTTTATTTTAATATAGGGCATAAGGGATACCTAGTAAAGGAATTTTCTCTAAACCTTCCTTTATAGCTTAAGCCGCTAGGGAAATAATACCTCTTACCTAATTATTTAGTATTATCTTAGAGTTATTTCTTCTTAAGATAGCTATTTTAATTAATAATCTAAATCTAAAGATATTTAGCTTCTTATATAATATAATAAGCCTTTTATAAGAGGTATTTTTATTTTTTAAGCTTTTTTTTTTTATGTTATTATATAAGTTATAAAAGAAATAATAAGCTATAGCCTTATTATCTTTTTATTTATTTAGTAAGCTCTTATAAAATATATATTAATAGGCAAAGTATTATATTAATACCTTATTAGGTTTTTAGCTTATAATTATAAATTAATCTCTTACCTACCTTTCTTAAAGCTCTAAGTTAATATATTATTTCTATATAAATACCTTAAACTCTTCTTATATAAGATTTTCTACTAAGCTTATAATATAATTATACTAATTAGTTTATAATAAGTAAATAAGTTTATCTATTACTTATTTAATTTATTACTTTAGTATTATTTCTATATAAAATTAATTCTTTATATTAATTACCTTAAGCTAGTTATTAATATTAATAATAATAGCCTTTTAGGTTAAGATCTTATAGTTATATCTAGGTAGCCTCTTATAGTCCCTTAGCTAGTTATTAGCTAGTTAGTCTATAAGGTATTCTAAAATCTTTAATAAGAGGTTTTTTTATTTATTTCTTCTGCCTTTATTCCTTATACTTATAGCTCTTTCTTAACTTATTGAATAAGGTTAAGGCTAAAAATAAGAACAAAAAAGAGGTTATTAAGGTTAACCTTTATCTTCTTTTTAGTAATATATCTCTCTCTATATAAAAACTTATTAATTATAGCAGTTCTAATATCTATTACTAGCCTATATCGAGGAGGTTTATAATATTCGCCTTATTTATTAGGGATAGGCCGCTATAAGGTTAGCCTATAAGTAATAGTAGATTATAATATCCTCTAGTCTCCCGGATTAACTCTTTAAGGTTTTCTAAGTTAAGAAGGTTTAATAGGGTATTTCCTAGATTACTCTTAGCAATAGTCCGCGGAGTAGATAGTTATCCTAGGGAGTAATAGGGTTCTCTTAACCCTTCTATCTTAATTTCGCGCTAATAATTTATTAAGAAGAAATTAAAGAATTATAAGATAATAGGCCTTAATAGCTAGATTAGGGTAAAATCATAGATTAAAGGTAGGTCTTTATTATATATAAGACTTTAACTTATCCCTCCTTCTATAGTAGCTTAGCTATAGAGCTTCTAGGAGGTCTCTGCGCATATAATAACTAGCCGGGGTTACCCTAATTAGTTAGTAGATTTAATAGCCGCCCTATATCCTTATAAAATTATATTTCTTTTATAAATATAATTACTAGAGAGCTAAATATAAAGATTTAATTATTATTTATAATTAATTTTAACTTATAATAAATATAATTATAAAGTATAATATCTAATTAAATAATATTTATAGTTTTAAGAATATTTACTTTTTTATAGGTATAATAATAAATAAAATAAATATTATAGGCTTAGAAAAGTATTTAAAGCTAAAATTAATATAACTCAAAAACTAAAAATAGATTATAATTATTTAAGTATTTAATATAAAAGACTAACTTATTTAATTATTTATTATTAATATAAGCTAATATTATCTTATTAATTAATATTAATATAATAACCTCTTAGGCGATTAAGTTATTATAATAACTTAAAATAATTAAATTAATAATAAGATTAATATTAAGTAATTTAAATATTTTAATTAATATATAATTAATTTATTAATTAGTTTTTATTATTTTTTAATTCTTAATAATTATAAAAATTATTAATTTATTAAATTTAAGAAATATTATATAAAAAAAAAGTATTTAGCTTTATATATTAATTTATTTTTTTTATTTATTTTAGCTATTTAATATTAAGTATTTTAAGTTACTTAAAAAGGCTTATAATTAAAAAATAAAATATCTAATTAAATATTTTATAATTTATATTTTAAAGACTAAATTCTTTTTAATCTTTTATATTATATATAAGGCTATTATAATAAAAAGAAATATTTAAAGGGCTTTTAAAGGAATTAATTTTATTTCCCTTAACCTAGAAGCTATAATCTTAAAGCTTATTATATAGCTATATACTTTAATATCTACTAAGAAGGGGATTAAACCTTTTACCCCTTTAGTCTTAAGGACCCTAAGGATTATACTTAAGGCTAGATCTTAATTTAAATACCTTAAAAAATAAATTAAAAGGTATTATAATAACTTCTTAGAGTTAATTATAGAGGCTATAAAATCTCTTATAAAGGTAATAAAGAAAAATATATATAAGATTATATTATTAAGGGCTAAGATTAAAGACTTTTAAGAGGTAAATAAAATATTAAATTAGCGCTAAAGAATAAAAAGATTAAATTATAAAATAAAGGAGTAATAATAATAAAAGAAGGAAAATAAATAATTAATTAAATAAATATAAATACTTAGGTAATAATAAAAGTATTAAGAAATAATAATTAAAAAAGATTAATATAATTAGGTATTTAATATTATAATATTTATAATAAGCCTAGGTATAATATAAAGACCTATTAGGTAATAATAAAAATATTTAGAGAAAAATATAATAAGTAGTTTTAATTAATTAAATAATTTATAATATTTTTATTATAATTTCTTTAGAGAAAATTAAAAAAAGTATAATACTTACTTAATTATAATACTTATTATATATATATATTAACTCTAATTAGAATTTACTTATAAAAATAAGTCTTTAATTTAAGGTAATACCTTAAGGGACTTTATAATATAGCTTTACCTTTATATAAAAGAGCTTTATAAGGTTTATTACTATTATTATAATATTAATAAGTAAGAATATAATATAGTTTATATATTTATTTATAATAATTAGAATTATATTTATTTCTTAGTCCTTATATATAATAATTAATAATCCTATAATAAAATCTATAAAGAGTTTTATTATAAATTAATATAAAATTAATAAATTTTCTAAAATACTATATAAGTAATACCTCCTTATAATTACCTCTTAGTAAGTTATATATATTTATATATATTTATTAATATTTATATATATAGTCTCTTAATAGAATTTATACTTTAATAGCTTAATAGTCCTCGTAATATTAAAATAGCCTACTAGGAGGTTTTTATAAAATAAGTAAAAGATATTTTTTTATAATATAAGGTCTCTAGGGATATATATTTAGTCTTTAAAGAATAATAACTTATTCTCCCTTATAATCTAAGCTATAAGAGTTTTCCTTTTTTTGCTCTAGGTCTTATAATATCTTTTTATAATTTTCCTAGAGTCTTTATTTTATATTACTTTAATTAGCTCTAAGAGTAAGCTAAATAATAATAATTTTATTAATAACTCCTTTATTAAGGCTACTTAAATTATTTTTATTTATATAAGGTTTATAACTTTTAACTTTATTTTTATTTACTTAGGAAATTAATATAAATTAAGTATAATTTTAATATTAATTCTTTAGGTTTAAGTAAGGAGATTTTTTTCCTTAAGGATTACTTATTTACCTTAGTCTCTCTTAAGGTCCAAGACTTTATTACTCTTAATTTAGGCTTTTTACCTAGCCTTATAGCCTTTATTTATACTTATATAATAACTTAAATCTTAGCTATTTTATATCTAAGTATCTTAAGTAATTTAAGATTTTAATTCTCTTTTAAAATATATTTTAATAGTCTTAATAAAGTATTTATAAGGTTTATTTTACCCTTATAATAATTAATTATAAAATTATATAATATTAAATAAATATATTATCTTACTTATTAATTATTAAGTCTAAGTATTTTTATAAATACTTATCGCCTTTAATAATTATTAAGGACTTTAATTTAACTTAGGGCCTATTTTAAATACTATTACTAGTATTTAAATAATTTAATACTAGCTATTATTTTTTAATTAGAGGTATTATAATTAATTACTATTTTATTACATTTCTTAGATTAAAAAGTAATTAGATATTATTTACCTTAGGTATTTAATTAAGAAAAAATCCTTATTATTATTACTTTTAAGGTATTTATTTTTATTTATATTTATTATATTAGGTAAAAATATAATAAAAGTAATATTTTTTAAGACTTTATAATAAGCTAATAAAATATTACTTTTTTTTTTTTATTATTTATATAGTACTTTTTTAATTTCTTCTTATTAATACTTTTTTTATAAGAGTTATAAGTAATTTTAGTACTTTTAAATACTTATAAATAAAATATTTATAGAAATTATAAAATCTAAGAAAGACTTAAATTTCTTTATATATAATAAGTTCAGGCTAATTATTAATAATCTTTATTTATTAAGGGTCTATTAAAATCCCCTTACTTAATAAAATAAGCCCTAGGTATTTAATTTCTTATTAATAAAAAGAGTATTTTAATAGCTTTATATATAATTCTATTTTTCTTATATAGCTTAATATTTCTTTAATAACTCTTATATAGGATTCTTTATCTTTTAAATAAATAAACATATTATCTAATATATATAATAAGCAAGTAAGATAATTAGGTAAGTGAGATAAAAATCCCTTAACCTCTATTATCTCTATTTAATTAATTAATTCCTTATTATAAAAGATATTAAGCTTAAATACTAAGGCTAATATCTTTCTTACGCTTTAGATCCTTTAAAATAACATAAAATTAAGCCTCTAATAAGTAATAAAAATATATAAAATTACTTATATAAGGCTTTAGCGCTCATAATAAGGTATCTAATCTTAATCTAATATTATCTAGAAATCTTATAAGTTATCAAGTTTAAAAAAAGAGATCTTTATTTATTTTATTCTTAAGCTAGATTTATAAGGATTCCCCCCTTAGCTATATAATAAAAAAGAAATAAATAATTATTTATTTATTAATTATAATATATTATTAATTAATATATATTAGGCTTTAAATTTTATTAAGTAATACTTAGACCTTAAGATATAATTCTTTTAGAAATATAATTATTAAAAAGCTAAGTATAAAAATTTAATTATTATTTATAATTAATTTTAGCTTATAATAAATATAATTATAAAATATAATATTTAATTAAATAATATTTATAACTTTAATAAAATTAGCTTTTTTATAAATATAATTATAAATAAAATAATTATTATAAGCTTAAAAAGGCATTTAAAGCTAAAATTAATATAACCTAGAAATTAAAAATAAATTATAATTATTTAAGTAATTAATATAAATAGCTAATTAATTTAATTATTTATTATTAATATAAGCTAATATTATATTATTAATTAATATTAAAAAAATAACCTCTTAGGTAATTAAGTAATTATAATAATTAAAATAATTAAATTAATAATAAGATTAATCTTAAGTAATTTAAATATTTTAATTAATATATAATTAATTAATTAATTAATTTTTATTACTTTTTAATCTTTAATAATTATAAAAATTATTAATTTATTAAATTTAAGAGATATTATAAAGAAAATAAGATTATTTAATTTTATATATTATTATATTTATTTTATTTATTTTAACTTAATATTAAATACTTTAAGCTATAAAAATAAATTTATATTTAAAAAATAAAATATTTAATTAAATACTTTATAATTTATATTCTAAAGATTAAGTTTTTTTTAATCTTTTATATAATATATAAGGTTATTATAATAAAAAGAAATATTAAGAGGGCTTTTAAAAAAATTAAGCTTATTTTACTTAACTTAGAAGCTATAATCTTAAAGCTTAATATATAACTATAGACTTTAATACTTACCGAGAAAGGGATTAAACCTTTTACCCCTTAGCTCTTAAGGACCTTAAAGATTATACTTAAGGCTAGATCTTAGTTTATATACCTTAAAGGCTAAATTAAAAGGTATTATAGTAATTCCTTAGAGTTAATTATAAAAGCTATAATATCTCTTATAAAGGTAATAAAAAGAAATATATATAAGTTTATATTATTAAGGGTAAAATTAAAGACTTTTAAGAAATAAATAAGATATTAAGTTAATATTAGAAGATAAAAAAACTAAATTATAAAAGAAAAAAATAATAATAATAAAAGAAAAAAAAATAAATAATTAATTAAATAAATATTTATATTTAAGTAATAGCTAAATTATTATAAAATAATAATTAAGGAAGGTTAATATAATTAAGAGTTTAATATTATCCCTTAAGTTATATTAAACCTCCTGCTAGGTTATAGCAGGGGGTTATAGCTAATTAAAATGCATTATATTAAAGATACCTATTGCCCCCCCTAATTTAGCCTATAATAGAAAGACTAGCAATCTCTCGAGTTATAAATCGCTATATTATACTACTTATATTCCTAAATTAACTAGCGCCTTTTTTTTATTATAACTCACTAGCGCTAAAGGCCTTATTATACTCTTTAACCTTAGTTATCCTAATTAAAGCTCCTTATAAGCAAGGCAATCTGACTTTTTATCTCTTTAGATATATTTATATTATATCATAGGCGTAAATTCGTCCTTAGCTTAGAATGCCTACCTTGATCAGCTCTATAGATAAAAGGCCTTAAAGACCTTATTATAAAGGCATTCCCTTTACTTCTTTTAGTTAATATAATAGCTCTAAGCCGGCTACCTATATAGCTATAAGAGGAAGCTATTTATAAGGACTATATCTAATAAAAAGGTCTAAGCAAGAGCCTACTAAGCGCCCCAGCAGATAGGATAATTATAGCCTAGATATAACCTCCTTTAATCGCCTCGGTTAATATAATTTATTTCGTTATTATAAGAAGTAGTAATAATAGGGATTAATATAAGCTTAACTAGCTTACTACTAAAAAAGCGCTATATTAGCTATGCTATTAAGGTCTTTATTAATAATCTCTTCCTCTAATAATTATATCTCTTATTACTAGTAAAGATAATTAAATAGAGCAATATAGGGCATTATCTTTTTAAGCGATCTAAATAACCTAAAGAAAAAGATAATTTATTAGCTAAATTATAAAGAAAAATATTAAGTCTTCTTACCTAATTATCTACTATTGGGATAACCTTAATCTTATTAAATTAGAACCCTAACTTCCCTATCTTATTAGCCTTTTTAGCATCTATAAGACCTTTATAGATGCTATAATTAGGCCGAGCTATGCTAGTTGCACTGTGGCTATGCTGACGAAGGGAGCGAAGGATATCTAGCGATGAGAAGAGGTTATCTATAAAGATATAATATATTAACTCTGGCAATAGGTTAATAAGGGTAATAATAATGCTTTAAGTAAAGTTTAATACTATAATCTTATCCCTAGCTTCTATAATAATATAAATAACTTCCTTAATCTTATTAACCTTATTAAGAGCCCTCTATTAGTTATTTCTTCCCTTACCTTTCTTCCTCCCTTATTATAATATTAGCTTCTTCCTCTTAATACTAATTAGGCTATATTTTACGCTAGGCTAGTGCTAAATCCACCTTATAAAGAGGCCTAGCTAGGTAGTAATCTAGACTTGAAGGCCTATATCTATAGGGTTATTAGGGATATATATAACTTACTTATTCCTTCTAGTATATTAGATTATACCCTTATCTATAATAAGATATAAGCATAGATTATAAAGCTTTATTATTATAAGTTAAATATATTAAGATTATAGCTTAATATATTAAAAGATAATAAATAAGTTATTATTATTAGTAAATTTAATATAACTAAAAAGCTAGAGGTAATAATAAAAGAGTTAAAATTAGTTATAAGTTATAAACTTAATAATTAAGTATTTAGGCCGCTAATCCTCTAGCCAAGAGGTCTTTTAATAATCTTAGATTATTATTTCGCTATAGACCCTTATATAAATAAAGATCCTAAGCCAGATATATACCTCTATAGCGGTAATTAGCTTCTAGGTATAGAAGTATAACCTTTTTATTATTTTATATTCTTAGCTATTAATAACGCCGCTCTAAAGTAGGCTATTAACCTAGTTATTAATATATTTAACCTAGGTATTAACTAAGGAAATAGGCACGAAGTATTAGAAAAGTAATAATAGGCTTTAAGGTAGCTTATTAATAAGTAGCTCTTATTACGGCACCTCGAAGGGTTAAAAATTAAAGCCTTGGTCTTCGGTAGCTAAAAAAGCCAGTCTCTAAGTGCTATTACCCTTATGCTCTTAATAACTATTATCTTTATTAATAAAGCTATTATTATTATATATATTAAGTGCCTCTACTAATATCTCTATAGGTATTAATTAAGAAGCTATTAATTAATTTGAAATAATTTATAGGGTAATAAAGGTAGAATTAATTAATAACGCATTATTATATTCCCCTTATATACCTCTTAACAAATAGGGGGATATAGGGCTTGGTACGGCCGGGAGGCTTAATATAACTCAAGGGATAGTATTTATAATAAGCCTAGCTATAATATATAGATATATTAGATAGTAATTAAGATATCTAGGGAAGAATATAATAAGTAGTTTTAATTAATTAAATAGTCTATAGTGTTTTTATTATAATATCTTATAAAGAGGTAAAAAAAAATAGAGCGCTTATGTATTTATAGCGCTTACTTATTATATATATTATATTATTAAGTATTATTTTAATTTTAAAATAATATAAGAAATCTTATATTTATAATAATTATAATATATATTAATTAAAAAAGAATAATAACATAAAATAAGAAAATAAAACTTAAAAAACATAAATGATATTTTTTATATTTTTAAAATTAAATTAAACTAAGAAATTATTAATTTTTTAGATTAATTATAAATATATATAATGTAAAATATTTTTTTTTTAAATAATAAATATTTTAATTATAAACATAATTAAATTATATCTAATATAAATATATAGTAACTATTAGAGATAACTAAGTATTATACTTTTACGCTATAATATAAATCTTACCTAAATTTAAAATTACTTTAAAAAATTATAAATACTCTAATTAAAGTTCTTTTATACTAGGAACTTTAGATAAGGTTAATTAAAGATCCTAAATATCTTAGTAGTTTCTTTAGACTTTTCAAAAAATTAATAAATAAGTTATTGAAAGATTTCATATTTATATTATTTTATTTTAGTTTTTTATTTTTTAAATATTAATCAGACTTTTTAAAAATATAAAAAAACTATAACCTTATAACTCTTTATATTATATTTATAAAACTATTTTTTCTAGGTTTATAGCTACTCTATAGTAATTTTTAGAAATTTAAGGTTTATAATTATTAAGACTATAATATATTATAATACTTACTTATTTATACTACTTATTATATATATATATTAATATTTTTTAGTAATATAAATTTTATATAATTTATATATTTTTTAAAAATAATATAAATATTATATAATAATCTTTATTATTTAGTAACATATTATATATTTTAAATATTATTTATTATTATTAAAATTAAATTTAATTTATGAAATTTAATTTATTTAAAACCAGATTATTTATAAATAATAATAAATATAAGTAATTTCCTTTTTTCTTTTAATAATAATTAATTATTAATATTAATAATAATTTAATATAAAAAAATAAACATAATATAAATATTATAAAAAAAAGTTATTTAAAAAATAATTATTAATTTATATTTTAAAATTATTAATATATAATAATAAATTATATAAAAACTTAAGAAATTTTATAAAATAAAACATATTTTAATTTATATTATTAAGTTTATATAAATTATTTTATTTTTTAATTAAAATTTAAGTATTTTAAAAATTATATTTTATAATATATTTAATAATAAATTAATAAAATTAATTTTATAATATAAATAAATTATTTAAAAAATTATTAAAATTAATAATTTATAGTTTATAAAATATATATATAAAAAGAAAATAAAGAGAAATATAGAAAAATATATTTTAAAAATATAAATCCTATTATTTAATTTAAAAAAAATATATATATAAAAATATTTTATATTAAGTAAAAATATAATTTAAAAAATTAATAATAGTTTTTTAATATATAAAAAATTCTTATAATTTTATATAATATATTTAATAAGTAAATAAATTTATTAAATAAATAAAAGAATTTTATTGTTATTGTAATAAATAAAAATTATAATAAAAATATTATAAAAGTTTAATTAATAATAATTATTTATTATATTTTTTCTTAAATGTCTTAATTATTACTTAATAAGTCTTTATATTATAATTAAGCTTATTATAGTAATTATAATATTAAATCCTTAGTTATATTAAGATTTTTTAAGTATTATTTCTTAATACTTTAGTTATTATTTATATATTAATATTTATTTAATTAATTACTCTTTTCTTTATAATTATTATATTTCTTTTTATAATTAAGTTTTTTTTACTTTTTAATATTAATTAAATATTTTATTTATTTCTTAAAGGTTTTTATTTTTAATTATTAATAAAATAATTTAATATCTAATTATTTTTATTTTTATTTTAAAAGAGCTTAAGACTTTAAAAACTAACTCTAAGAAGTCTTTTTAATACCTTTTAATCTATCTTATAAAATCTTTAAGCTAAGCTTTTATTTTAAATATAATTATTAAAGTTCTTAAGACTTAAAAGATTAAAAACTTAATTATCTTTTTAATCAATATTAAAGTTTATAATTATATATTAAGCTTTAAGATAATAACTTTTAAATTAAAAAAATATAATATTTTTTTATAGCTTTTTAATATTTCTTTTTATTATCAGGATTTATATATAATAAAAGTAATTAAAAAATAATTAATTTATAAAATATATATTATAAAATATTTAATTTAATCTTTTATATTTTAATTTTAAGCATATCTTAATATATTAACATATTGTATATTAAAAGTTTATAATACATATAATAAATAAAATAAATAAAATAAATAAAATAAATAATTCCTTTTTTATAATATTTTTTAAATTTATTAAATTACTACTTTTTATAGCTATTAAGGATTAAAGAATAATAAAAATTAATTAATTAATTAATTATATATTAATTAAAATACTAAAGTTATTTAAGAATAATTTTATTATTAATTTAATTATTTCAAGGTATTATAATTATTTAATTACCTAAGAGGTTATTTTATTAATATTAAGTAATAAAGTAATATTAGCTTATATTAATAATAAATAAATAATTAATTAGCTATTTATATTAATTACTTAAATAATTATAATTTATTTTTAATTTCTAGGTTATATTAATTTTAGCTTTAAATGCCTTTTTAAGCTTATAATAATTATTTTATTTAAAATTATATTTATAAAAAAGCTAAGTTTATTAAAATTATAAATATTATTTAATTAGATATTATATTTTATAATTATACTTATTATAAGCTTAAATTAAGTATAAATCATAATTAGATCTTTATATTTAGCTCTTTAATAATTATATATATAAAAATACATATTTTAAGCTCTAAGTATTACTTAATAAAGTTTAAAGCTTAATATATATTAATTAATAATATATTATAATTAATAAATAATTAATTAGCTATATTTCTAATATTATATAGCTAAGAGAGAAATCTTTAAAAATCTAACCTAAAAATATAATAAATAAAAATTTATTTCTCTAGATTAAATAATTAATATAATTTCTAAATAATATTAGATTAAAATTTAATATCTTTTTATTAATATTAAAGTTTTATTAAGTTAATTATATAGATTTCTATAACATATTAGAGCTTTAATTCTATGTTATTTTAAAGGGCCAAGAGGGCTATATATATTCTCGCCTCTTTGTTAGATTATAACATACTTAGTAATTAAGAATTAATTAATTAAATAAATAAGCTATAAATTAAGGGATTTGTATTTTATTTACTTATTTATTTTACTTACCTATTATATATATTATTTATATATTTATATAAGCTAAGATATATATATTATATATTTAATTAAATAAATTTAATTAAGCAAAAACTTATAGACTTTTATTTACTTCTAAGTCTAATATTAAGCCTTAGTATTAACTCTTTTAAGCTTTATAAAACTCTAATACTAACTCTAAGATCTAATCTCTTTAACACTTATAATATTAATAACTCTTATTTTTTAAGAGTTATAATTATATATATAACTATATAGATAGATCTTAGCTAGCTATAAGATTTCTTTAATTTTTTTATTTAATATTATAAAAGATCTTAATATTTATAATAAGGGTTATAATTTATAATTTATATTAATTATATTATTAATTCTTAAAACATTTATATTTTTTATTAATATAAATACTTCTTTTTCTATTCTTTTTCTAAAAGCCTTTAATATAACAAGCTCTTTTTTAATAAAATTAAACGTTTTATTAATTTTATAATTAAATAAAAAAGGGCTAAAGAAAAAAAGACATATTATAATTAAAAAATATACGTTTAATTAATCTTAGATTATTAAGTAATATATTTATTTTAATACTTTAAAAAATATTATTAAATATTATTTTTTATAGCTTATTATAGGTATTTTTAGTGCCTTTATAAAGCTTATATACCTTTATAATAAGCTTATTTTTAGTATATTAAAAGATATATTAATAAGTATTAATTATATTACTTTAATTAATTAATTTAAGATCTTTCTAAAAAGTAATTATTATAATATTATTAATATTTTATTAATTAATTTATTAATTACCTAATTATAAATTAATTAATTAATAATTATAATTATTAGTTATAATTAAATCTCTTATTAGGATAATAAAAGTACTTTTAATCTCTTTAAGTAATTAATAATTATAAGGGTAAATAAAATATTTATATAAAAGGGAAGAGTTATTATATAAAAGGGATTTTAAGCTTTTTAGTTAGTTAAGATATAAGCTATTTATTATAAATAGAGCTAACTTTAATATATTATTAAAGCTATTAATAATTATATAGATAGACTATATTACTTTAAGTCTATTAAGACTTTTAGCTTTAGGTATAAAGCTTTTATTATTAAAACTACTAAGATATTAACTAAGATACTTTAATTTTTATTTTAAGTAATATAAAGAAATATAATAATAATAATAATTAAAATATAATATATTAAGTAATTTAGAATTAATTTATTAAATTAAGAGGATATAAGTTTTTAGTAATTAATTTTTTTTTAAAGGGTAGTTTTATAATACTATTTATAGTAATTAAATCTTATAGTTATTTTATTATTAAGAGTAATATATATAATAAGCAAGCATCGCAGATAAGTAAGCATCGCACTTTTCCCTCTTATATCTAACTTTCTATTTAATTAATTAATTCCTAATTACTAAATATATTAGACTTAAATATAAAGGCTAAAACCCTTCTTGCCCTTTAGGCCCTTTAAAATAACCCTAAGCTAAGTATCTAATATGCTATAGGGACTTAT
This sequence comes from Fusarium falciforme, assembly GCF_026873545.1. Classification (NCBI taxonomy): domain Eukaryota; kingdom Fungi; phylum Ascomycota; class Sordariomycetes; order Hypocreales; family Nectriaceae; genus Fusarium; species Fusarium falciforme. The sequence goes on from NC_070548.1 coordinate 203,166, forward strand.
TAGGTCTCTAAGCATAGGCTATATTAGTAATAAAATAGTATTTAAGCTCGACTTAATATAATACCTAAATTATATAAACTATTAGATTTAGAGGAATAAATTCTTATTTAGTTTATTCTTAACTTAGATTCGCGAAGATTTCCCCCCTAGCTATATAATATAAAAGAAATAGCTAATTAATTACTTATTAACCGCGATATATTATTAATTAATATATATTAGGCTTTAAACTTTATTAAGTAATACTTAGAACTTAAGATATATTTCTTTTAGAAATATAATTACTAGAGAGCTAAATATAAAGATCTAATAGTTATCTATAATTAGTTTTATATTATAAGGAATATAATCGCAAAGTATAATATCTAATTAGATAATCTTTATAACTTTAATAAGATTAGCTTTCTTATAGGTATAATTATAAATAAAATAATTATTATAGGTTTAAAAAGGTATTTAAAGCTAAAATTAATATAGGCTAGAAATTAAAAATAAATTATAATTATCTAAGTAATTAATATAAAAAGCTAAATAATCTAGCTATTTATTATTAATATAGGTAAATATTACCTTATTAATTAATACTAAGATAATAACTTCTTAGGTAATTAAGCTATTATAATAACCTAAAATAGCTAGACTAATAATAAGATTAGTCTTAAGTAGCTTAAGTATTTTAATTAATATATAGCTAAGTAATTAAATAATTATTATTATCTCTTAATCCTTAATAGCTATAAAAATTATTAATTTATTAAATTTAAGAGATATTATAAAAAGAAAAAAATTATCTAACTTTATATATTATTTTATTTCTCTTATTTATTTTAATTACTTAATATTAGGTTCTTTAGGCTATTAAAAAAGGCTTATAGTTAAAAAATAAAGTATCTAATTAAATATTTTATTACTTATATTTTAAAAACTAAGTTCTTTTTAGCCTTTTATATAATATATAAGGCTATTATAATAGAAAGAAATATTAGGGGGGCTTTTAAAGGAGCTAATTTTATTTCTCTTAACTTAAAAATTATAGTCTTAAAGCTTAATATATAGCTATAGATTTTAATGCCTACTAAGGAGGGGGTTAAACTCTTTACCCCTTAGGTCTTAAGGACCTTAAAGACTATACTTAAGGCTAGATCTTAGTCTAAATATCTTAAAAGATAAATTAAAAGGTATTATAATAGCTCCCTAGAGTTAATTATAGAGGCTATAAAGTCTCTTATAAAGGTAATAAAGGGAAATATATATAAGATTATATTATTAAGGATTAAGGTTAAAGACCTTTAAGAGGTAAATAAAATATTAAGTTAGCGCTAAAGGGCAAAAAGGATTAAATTATAGAAAAAAGGAGTAATAATAATAAAAGAAGAAAGATAAGTAATTAATTAAATAAATATAAATACTTAGGTAATAATAAAATTATTAAGGAATAATAATTAAGGAAAATTAATATAACTAGGCATTTAGTATTATAGTATTTATAATAAGCCTAGGTATAATATAAGGACTTATTAGGTAGTAATTAAGATATCTAGGGAAAACTATAATTAGTAGTTTTAATTAATTAAATAGTTTATAGTATTTTTATTATAATATATTATAAAGAGATAAGGAAAAATATAATACTTATTTATCTATAATGCTTACTTATTATATATATTAATTATAGTTTCTTATAAGGTTTATAATATTATATATTAGTTTTAATATAAAGCATATATTAATTAATACTAATTAAAATAATATTTTTTATATAAGAGAAAGTAAATATTATCTTAATTTATTTTAAGGTTTTATTAATTCCTTAGTATTTATATAATAAGTAATTATATATTATATATAAGAGCATTTAGGTTATGCTAGCTATCGCCGGCAGGTCAGGAAATCCTCAGATAGTCACATGGGCCTTATGCTATATAAAACTCTTTTCGCCAAAGCATTATAAAAGCTTCGGCAAGTTAAAGTCGAAAAGACAGGTTAAACCTATCTCATATCTCTGATATTACCCTGATCGTACTAATTAGGCCTATACCTTTATATTATATATATAGATTTAAAATAATAAGTAATTATATAGTTTATATATAAATTTAAAATATTATCTATCTAATACTTATTATTTATTAATTTTTTTATTATTTAAGAGTTATTTATTATATTATTAGATTTATTTTAAAAATAAATTATCTTATTTTATTATATAAATAGCTATATTAATTTAATAATATACTTTTATAACTCTATTTTATTTATAAATTAGTTATATCTCTTATTTTTAAATTTATTAAGTATTTCTATAAAAGAATTTAATTATAATTAATAATAACTAGTAGACTTAACTAATTAATTAATTTATAACTAATTAACTAAGTTATAATATATTAATAATATTATAATAATTACTTTTTATAATATCCTTTAACTAAATAATTAAAATAATATAACTAATACTTATTAATATACCTTTTAATATAACTAATATAACCTTACTAAAAAGGGTTATAATCTTTATAAGGCTATAAAGAGTACCTATAATAAGCTAAAAGTAATAATATTAAATAAAAGCCTAAAAATATTAAAATTAATATATAGCCTTATAAATTTATTTTAATTAAGCTTATAACCTTTAATTATTATATTCTTTTTATTATTTAGCCTTATATATTTTATTATAATATTAATATAAAATTAAAATTTATTAAAAAAAAGCTATTTTTATTAAAGGCTCTTAATAGAAAGCTAAAAAAAAGGAAAAATCTTAGTTGTTACGGCTTGGTTCCCCGTAATAGCGCTGTAAGCCTCTATAGGCAGCTGAAGCACCACTATGATTGCTACAATAGCGATTATAGCCCAACCTTTTGCCCTGTGGCGTAACAGCTAAGGTGCACCATTACATTAGTAATAAAGATATTAGATTCCTTAAGGGCTTATAAGATAATAGTTAATATAGGGCATAAGTTATAATATTTTTAGTAAATATTAAAAGCTTTTAGAATACTAAATAAAAAGATTAAAGAAGTCTTATAGCTAGCTAGGATATAGCTATATAACTATTAGTATAATTATATTAAAAAATAAGTATTATTTATATTATAGGTTTTAGAGGGATTAGTTCTTAAAGCTAGCATTAGAGTTTAAACCTAAAAGAGTTAGCACTAGGGCTTAGTATTAGACTTAGTAGTAAATAAAAGTCTATACATTTAATAAATTAAACCTATCTAATTAAATATATAATATATATATCTTAGCTTATATAACTATATAAATAATAATAATTTTAATAATAATTTTAATAATAATAATAAAATAATAATAAAATAATAATAAAATAAAAAAAATAAAACTTATTTAATAACGCTTATAATAATTTAAAAATAAGTTAGAATTTAAATAAAATTATATAAAAAAATACTTAATATATATATTCTTATATTATTAATATATAATTTAATTAAAAATATTACTTAATAATATATTAATATTCTTAGAAATATTATATCTTATTGTTAAAGAAACTATAAATCTTAAAACTAAAGATAATATTATAATAAAAATATTAGTAAATAATAAAATATAACTTATTTTATATTATTTAAGTATATTTAAAATAAATTACATTAAAAAAGTAAATTCCTTTTTTAAATAGCTTTAATACTTTATATAAGGTTAATAAATAATTTTAGAGTTTTATTTATTTTAATATAATTAACAAATAAAATAATAATAAAAATTATCTTAATTAATATTACTAAATCTACTTAATAATACTTAGATTATATTTAATTTTATATATTTATTTTATTTACTATCTTAAAATAAGAGAAGGTAAGAAATCCCTAGCTTAAAGCTAAGGCATATATAAATATCCAGAACTCGAGAGATAGAGATCAGCGGACTTCCCTATATTCTAAGACATCTTACGCGCCAAAGCCGCCTCTGTAACACGAATGGGGATTATCAGCACTAGCAAGACAAAATAAAACAAGGGTTTCCCTCTATTGAGCCACTTGCTGGGACAGTTGCAGCCGGGCTGAGGTCAGAGTTAGGTTCTAATACATCCAGCCTGTTCTTAGCAAAGTTAAACCTACCGCAATGGCTCTCCCATATGTCACTTGAAGCGGTTACAAGTGTAACCTCACGGCCCTGCCGAAAACGGCCATGGGTTTCAGGAGACGGGGATTTAGGACGCGCTGAGCGTAACGGTAACGATGCCCAATCCGGAACAATTTCAACTGGGTCAGAGGCCACGTAACCAAATTTCGATACAAAAGTTACGATTTTTCTAGGTCAAACGAGGCAATAAATCCCCTAGTTAAATTTCTTATCGCACGTGTGGCCCTATAGATTAGATCCGGTATGCTATATCTATGATAGTATTTTAATCGCCGGCTGACCCTTGCTACGCAATCGCCAAAAAATTTCCCATACAAAACTAATCGTCGACGACTCACTGCCGCAAGGCATAGGTGTTGGGGCTGTTGTGGCTGCAGCCGGTCAAGCAAGCCGTTTTTAGGCCTTTGATAGGGTTTGCATCGAAACTAAAAATGGCAATGGATCAGGCCTGTTTTCTCTTTTCTCGGAGAGCGAAGACTGTATGTTATCATCCCCATCAGCGACCTTTGGAAACGGACCGAATGGACACTGGAGCAATGCTACGAATGTTTGAGTGATGATCCTCAAACCAAGGCCGTTTTTAGCTTTTGTCTTTCCAGGAGATACGGCAGGCATCTAGGCCGGGTCGAATTTGATCATCTCCGGGTAACTAGCATCATTCAGTCCCGGTATTTTCTCTTCCATTATAGGGAAACAGGCGTGGGACTCAAGTGACGACATCCTGAATAACTCGTTGCATGCACGAAAGCCGACGGCGGAGAGCGCTTCTGAGATAATTGCAGGGAAACAGCCTCAGGGTGATAGACTTTGAGCGTGAGGTGATGAGTGGTGGCAGTGACCATGGAGCGATGTTGCGATGTTGGTCGTATCTGGTTGCACTGGTCCGGCAAGCCCGTGGGGGGCACCGTTGTCCGGGATAGGCCTCAGTCGTTGTACTCGGAGAACTGGTAACCTGATAGGGAGTATACATCAAAGCGCTTAAACCTTATTTCTGTTGAGAGACTGATGAAGCGACTCAATGTTAGGAAGTGGGATTCCTACGTTAATGTGGCGAATCGCAAAGTAACCTTAGCTTTTCCGTTGTAGCCCCCCTGCGCTACTACGCAATTGGCCCAGCCGGCCCCGTTCCATGCCACGGTGCCATATCAGAGCGCGGGTTCGGCAGGTTTTGAGTGGCATACGTTTTGCGCGTAAGAACGTCGCGCCCAAAAGCCATGTTGCGACTACAGGTTTGCTCTAAGGTCGCCCTCCTGCATCAACACGACATCATAACCAGTATACGAGTTCATGGCTGAACTTACTACTGTTCTACAGGCAGCCTGATTTGTCGCGTGGGTACTGAGTTGAGCAATTTCCTGAGGCTAATTCCATGCAAACAGGGGACACAGGCTGCTCGCTCCGTTCTGTCGAAATTATCATTGATTTTACGTGAGTAAAGCCTAACTAATAGAGTTAACCCTCGGCGGCTAAAGTAACCCTAACACCAAGTGTGACACAGGTGCTTTGATACTTTTCCTAACCTTTGCATCTAGTCACTCGTGATGGTCGGAGAATAGTCTGGAAAGACTACAAGGGGATAGGCAGCCCCAGCTTGTGTATAAATAAGGCGTTGCCCTCAGCAGTCTATGAGCAGTTGTGCCCTCCTTCAACTCGCAGGCTCAATCTAATTCGCACCAGTCTTTTAAATCACAAACCATCTTTTATCTAGGCCTCTTAGTTCATCCTGCAAGATGAAGTGCGTCGCTCTTGTTACGTCCTTCCTTTCCATGACAATGGTTCTGGCTCTTCCTGCCGATGTAGGATGTCCTACCAAAACGATCACCACCACCAAATACGTCCCGACCACCACAACGATTACCAAATACGTCCCGACCACCAAAACGATTACGTCCACCAAGAAGGTCACCACCACCAAAACGACGACGGTCCCGACCACCGTTACGTCCACCAAGAAGGTCACCACCACCAAAACGAAGACGGTCCCGACCACCGTTACGTCCACTAAGAAGGTCACTGTCACCAGAACAGTCAAGGGAGGTTGTCGCAAGACCCACCACCCCAGGCCACCCTACGGCAACCCTAGATACAAGGCTGAAAACGACGAGACGAAGGATGGAGATGCCGAAGGCAGCGAGGCCCAGGACAGCGAGGCCCAGGACAGCGAGACCCAGGACGGCGACACCCAGGACGGTGAGACCCAGGACGGCGACACCCAGGACGGCGAGTGAGGAGGTATGTAACTCGCAGACGATTCAATTCATAACAGCGACTGACACACCAAAGGATATTCTGAATAAAGTAACCGCCGCGAGTTGGGTAGACTAGGCACTTGGTGTTGCCCCAGCGGCACAAGTGACTAGATATTGGAGGTTCTGGATGGATGGATTTCAACACCACGCTCTTTTTATTATGCTATACTTCGCTTACTCTGGTTTTACATGCTCTCTCTGCCCGCCCTGATACCGAGCTATATCTACTGCCATTGCCATAGGTAAGGGCTTACAGGGATTGGAACGCAAAGTGATCATGTTCAATATTCTCTTCCCTACATTCATTCATGCAATTACAAATAGTCGCAGTAGTTCACAATATTCTAGCCGCCTCTAGGTTAAAATTAAACTACAATGCTTTTATATTTCGCTTAGTTATTCGTAGTATGTCCGGGAAAGTCTCTGCCCCTTAAGGATTTAGGTACTATTAATAAATTCCCCGCTAATTCTAAAAGAGATACAAGTTATTAACCCATATATAATTAAGGTATATTTCGTTATATAGTAAATGACCTTAGGTCACACCTATAAGTATCTAATAGAGTATTATTATAATATAATACGGTGCGTAGAAGTGCAGTGAATAAAGAGGATTACTATTAAGTTCGGGCTCAGGCGTGTGCCGTGGAGTCACGTGTTTGTATCACGTGACCAAGAGATTAAAAAGAGGCATTATTTGCCGCAGCTCTTAGCTAATTATGTTAAAAAGGAGGGATTAAGCCGCTATGCCTAACTATTAGTGCAGCACTTATGTTTTAGTGCATAGTTTGTCTCGGCTATGATATAGGCCAGGCGGGGAAGCCTGGCAGAACGATCTGACTAAGCAAAGGACTAAAGGGACTGAACTTTATCCTTATTGGTCCTAGGACTAAGCGATAAAAATATTAGTCTTACCCTAGACTAAACCTTAGAATAATTAGTCCTAGAGATTATATAGTAACCTATTAAAAGTCTATATCTACCCTACCTATCGCGCAATGCATGCATTTTAACTATATAACTTTACTTGCACATTCCTAGCTGAAATAAAGTCTAATTTAAATAAATAATATTTTAAAATAATGCCCTAATTCTCGTCTTTAATATTTGGTATACTAACCTCGTGCTCGAACTATGGCCTATAGTTATTACTCGGCTAACTCTAGAAGCTCCTAAATTATACTCTATGGGATAGAGCTCTATATAATCTCAATGCACTATTAGAATTTAACTTTATTAGCATAGTTATCCTTTACATCCCTTACATAAGGGAATATTCTATATAATTACATCTTTAGAATATTCTAAAGGTTCTTAATTAGGCTTATATTAGGCGAGTAAATTAGCTATTTTAAAAGAATAATATTATAGCATTTAAGCCATATAGTAATCTCTCTTAATTAATAAATACTAATATTATCTTATTAAAACCTTTTAGTATTATTATGTATTTTCTTAGAGGAATAGAATATACTAACTATAGCTAAATTATCTAATATTAATTCTTAATTTCTTTCTATAGGATTCCTAGGAGAGATCTTTTATACTTCGAGGTAAAATAAATATTATAGAGAATAATAAAAGTAATTAATTAATTAATAATATTAAAGATTATCTTAAGAAAAAAAGCCTAGAAGTTCCCCTCTTTTATTATAACCTCTAAAGAAAATAATAATAATTAAAGGCGAAAATGCCCTTAACCTTTGATCTATATATACGCAAAATAACTAATAGCTTAAAATAGCCTAGTATACCTCTCCCCTAACTTATAGCTCCTTATAAGTCTTTAATACCTACCCTTATAGCTCCTAAGAAGCCTTATTGAAATATATTACTACTTATCCCTATCCTTTCTTAATACCTCCCTCTAATATTATATATATATCTTAGTATTATAAACTATTTAATTATTTACCTTTATTTTATTATTATTTTTTTATTCTCTTATCTTAACTCTTTTTTATTATTATAGCAGGTATTTATAGCTAAGTAGCAATAGCTAAGATCTTATTTTATTATAAGGGTCTTACTAGGCTATTAAGAATATAAATTATATAGTTACTAGTCAATAGCTGCTATATTAGTTAGCTATATACCTCACTAAGCTAGTCCTTTTTCCCTAGGTTAGATAATATAATCTTTATAGCTAACTTAGTTATCCTTTTTTTAATATTAATTCTTTATTACTCTTATAATCTAAGTAAATAAAATTCTTAGTCTTATAGATATTAAGTTTCTCTTTAATACTATAAGGCTACTATTTCTTACCTTACCTTAGCTATAATTATTTATTATTTAATTAGATATATTAAATAACTTTTATTTCTTAGTTAAGTTATTTATACCCTCTAAAGAAAAAAAGGCTTTAAGATTATTAATACTTAGACTTATTATTTAATAATGATTATAGTTACTTTAGAGTTCCTAAGAATAGGTTCTTAAGGGGGCTACTTAGGGTCTAAGGCTAATTGGTTTTATTAAAAGGCGCTAAAGTAAAAGATAAATTTCCTCTTTTAATATTAGTCTTATTAAATTACTTTTAGATTTACTTAGGTCTAAGATTAATCAATTTCCTTATTTATTGCTTTATCTTTTAGTTTAGATTATTAATATTAGATAAAATAATTTTCTATCCTTAATAAATAAGTAAGTTATTTTTAACCTTTATTCCTTAATTAATTTTATTTAATTAACTATATAGGTAAGTTAAAGAAAGTAACCCTGGAATTTAAGACTATAAATAGCCCTAGGCCTTAGGAAAGCGATCTTATATCTCCTAGGTTAGCTTAAGGAGCTAAAATTAGATAATTAGATCGCTAATTACTAATATAGCTAATATCCCTTATATCTATGAGTATATATCCTCCCTAATTAATAGAAAGCTAATCCTTAGGTATTATAGTAAAGGCTCTAATTAGGCTATAATTAATTAAGTCCATATAACATAACTAATATTTTATAGTATTTTTATTACCTAGGTTATTATATTAGAAGTAATTATCTTTAACCCTAAGCTTATTTATAATTATAATTTAATAAATAATATACTTAATAAGCAAGTATCTTAGATAAGTAAGTATCTTAAAAATGCCTTACCTTATATTTTTACTATTTAATTAATTAATATATAATTACTAAATATATTATAAAGTAATTATAAAGCTAAAATACTTCTTACTCTTTAGGCCTTTTAAAATAACCTAAGATTAAGTCTCTAATATACTATAAGTATATATATAGTCTCTTAGAAGACTCTTAGCTACTAATAATAAGGCATATAGTCTTAATGCGATAGTATCCCTAACTTATATTAGCTATTTAATCTAAAGGAATAAATTATTATTTATTTTATTTTTAACTTAGATTTACGAGGATTCCCCCCTTAGCTTTATAATATTAAAGAAATAACTAATTAATTACTAATTAATTATTATATATTATTAATTAATATATATTAGGGTTATAACTTTATAAAATAATACTTAGACCTTAAGATATATTTCTTTTATAAATATAATTATTAAAAAATTAAATATAAAGATTTAATTATTATTTATAATTAATTTTAGCTTATAATAAATATAATTAGAAAATATAATATTTAATTAAATAATATTTATAACTTTAATAAGATTAATTTTCTTATAGATATAATTATAAATAAAATAATTATTATAAGTATAAAAAGATACTTAAAGCTAAAATTAATATAGCTTAAAAACTAAAAATAAATTATAATTATTTAAGTATTTAATATAAAAGGCTAGGGAATTTAATTATTTATTATTAATATAAGCTAATATTACTTTACTAATTAATACTAAAAAAGTAACTTTTTAGGTAATTAAGTTATTATAATAACCTAAAATAATTAAATTAATAATAAAATTAATCTTAAGTAATTTAAATACTTTAATTAATATATAATTAATTAATTAATTAATTATTATTATTTTTTTATTTTTAATAATTATAAAAGCTATTAATTTATTAAATTTAAGAAATATTATAACAAAAAGAAAATTATTTAATTTTATATATTATTATATTTCTTTTATTTATTTTAATTACTTAATATTAAGTATTTTAGGCTATTTAAAAAGACTTATAATTAAGAAATAAAATATTTAATTAAATATTTTATAATTTATATTTTAAAAATTAAATTTTTTTTAGCCTTTTATATTATATATAAGGCTATTATATTAAAAAGAAATATTAAGGGGGCTTTTAAAAAAGCTAATTTTATTCCCCTTAATATAAAGATTATAATCTTAAAGCTTAATATATAGCTATAAACTCTAATACCTATTAAGAAAAGAACTAAGCCCTTAATCTCTTAGGTTTTAAGGACCCTAAGGATTATACTTAAGGCTAAATCTTAATTTAAATACCTTAAAAAATAAATTAAAAGGTATTAAAATAGCTCCCTAGAGTTAATCCTTAAAGCCCTAAGGTCTCTTAAGAAAGAAATAAAGGTAATTATATATTAAAGTACCTTATTAATTATTAAGAATAAAAACATTTAAGAGAGAAATAAAATATTTAGTTAATACTAAAAGGTAAAAAGAATTAATTATAATAAAAAGAGGTAATAATAATAAAAAAAATTAATTAATTAGATAAATATTAATATATAAGTAATAATAAAATTATTAAAAAGTAATAATTAAAAAACGTTAATATAATTAAATATTTAATATTATAGTATTTATAATAAGCTTAGCTATAATATAAAGACTTATTTAATAATAATTAAAATATCTAAGAAAAAATATAATAAGTAGTTTTAATTAATTAAATAGTTTATAGTATTTTTAGTATAATTTCTTTAAAGAAGATTAAAAATATTAAGATACTTACTTATTTAAGATACTTACTTATTAAGTATATTACCTTAAATCCCTTTTAGATTATTATTATACCTAATATCTCTAGGCTTTTTCCCCTTAATCTAAGAATCTAATAGCTTATTATAAATTAATAAATTAAATACTTCTAATAATACTTCTTAATTCTTATTAATATCTAAGGTTATTAAAGGGTAATTTATAATAAGTATATTAGTTATTACTCTTATTAGCCCTCTAAGGGTCTAAAAGAGGTAAAATACACTAAGGAGGCTATATACTTACTTTCCTCTCTATAGGGTTAAGGGAATAAAATAAAAATTAAAGTAATAAGGTTAGTTAGCTATAGTAAGATATTTCCGCTAAATAAGAAATATATTCTTTACTTAGAATTTTTAATTATATAATAAAATATTAAAATAATAAAAATTACTCTTAGTATTATTTTAAATAAAAGTAATAAAGTATTTACTATATATAAATTTAAAAAAGCTTATAAAGAACTTTCTCTTATAAGAGGCCTTATATTACTTTTAAGCCCCTTTAAAGCTTATATTAAAAAAAGTTTAAATTCTTTTATAATTATTAGGGAAAAAAGGTATTAATTATTTCTAATTAGAGTTATATTTTAATATTTTCCCTTAAATCTTAATGTTAAAATACATAATTCTAATAACCTTCTTAAGATTATTCCTAAGTATTTATAATATTAATAAAATTAAGTTATTAAGGAGTATTTTTATATTACTGTCTATGTCTTTATATAAAAGCTAGAGATATTATATATATTCCCCTTATATTATGTTATAAGTAAGGTTATTAAAGTAATACTATATAAGCTTATTTTTTCTTAGTTTCTATTTAAGTAAAAGGTTATTATTTAATTTATTAAGGTATTTAAAGGTATTTAGGTCTTAATAGTCTTATTTTTCTTATAGCTATAAAAAAGGTAATTATTTTAAGTTATATAACTCTTTAATTATATGTAAGATAACCTTATTTTTCTTAAGGAAGCTTTTTACTTTCCTAAAGTAAGTAATTTAAGTAACTAGTTATTTTCCTGTTTTTTATAAATTATATATAATTAATAATGGTAAAAAAATAAATAATTATATAAATAAAAGTATCTTTAGAAATTTAGAGTATACTTAATGATATAGAGTTATTATTATTAAAAGAATCTGTTTATTATTTTAATAATTAATATAATAATATATAGCTATAGCGCTATTATACTTTACCTAATTAAATAAAGAGATATTAATTATTTTTTTATATTTATTAGCTAAGCAAAATAAAGAGGTTAATTTTAAGTATATTTATTAATTTATATTAATAAAGATATTATTAAATAAAACTTTAATTTTTATTAAGAGAAGAGATATATATTTTATAAATAAATATAAATAATTTTGATATTTTAATTATATAATTAATATACGTAATTATAAATAATATAGGTTTATACTTTTATATCTTAACGGAAATATAGAAAAAATAATTATAAATTATAATCTCTTATATAGAGATTACTTAAATATATTATTTTTCCCTTCTTATATATTTTTATTTTATATATATATAACTTTTATATACTTTTTATTTTCTTATTTTCTTTTTTTATTTTTATATCTCTCTTTTATACTTTTTAATTAATTAATTTATTATATTACTATAAACTCCTCTTAAGATTCTTACTAATAAGTAGTAAAATATCCTCCCTAATATCTAAGATATTACCTAATCTTAGATTTCTTATATTAATTTCTAAAAAGGTATTTCTTCTTAGCAAAATAATTATAATAGGTTTAAGGTAACTCTTATAAATACCTAGGCTATTAATCTCCCTAAGACTTATTTTTATATTCTTTTTATTTTTAAAACTTTCTTTAATTAATTAATTAAATATATCTATAAGTGCCTTAAGGTTTAGATTTATTCCTATTTTGCCTATAATTAAAATAGTTTCTTATTAGATATTAAGCTTACTTTTAATAATATTTATAAAAAATATCTAAAAGCTATTTTAAATATTTTTAAATACTATAATACTATTAATATAATTATAAAAGAGGTTATTTTATTAATCCTAAGTTATTTCCTTTAGATTATATATATCTCCATTAATTTTATTTACTTTTATAAGTAATTCTTTAAGTAATTAATTACTTCTTTAAAGTATTTAAAAGCCCTTAGTATTACCCTTCTTAAGTTTTATAGCCGTATTTTTTCCTAATATTATTACTAATCCTACTTAATTAATATTAACTAAAATAAAAAATATATCTTTTATCCTATTTTATTTTATATCTTAATTAAGGGCTTTATAAGTAAAAAATATATTAATTATATTTAGTATTAAAAGCCTTATAAATTAAAGTTTATACTAAGGTATTAGCTAAAGTCTATTAATAAGGGTCCTCTAGATTAACCTCTATAAAGAAAAAATACCTTAAAAGACTTACTAAGTAAGAGTAAAATTAATTAATTAAACCTAGTATTTTATTTTTATATTTCTTATTTATACCCTTTTAGAAATAGTAATTAAAAATAGGATTATTAGCTTCTCTAAGAGATATATAGTTTAGCTCTTAAAGAAAACGCTAATTTAAATAGGTTTTAGGTAATAGTAAGATTTAATTAAGAGTTTTTCTAATATTAAGTAATAGATTTATATATAATAAGGTATTATTATTTTTATTTAATTAATAATAAGGTCTACCTTTATATCTATAATTATTTTTAATTAAATTCTTATTTTTTATTTCTTATTAATTTTCTTCTTAGTCTTATTATCTAGTTTTTATTAATTTATATAGGCTATATATTAAATCTGTGTTTTAAAAAAATAAGCAATTTAACTATTATATTTAAAGTATTATAAAAAGTATTATACCTATCTTTTAATATATCTTACTTATCTTAGGTAGTATTATTAATATCTTCGGTAGTATCTCTAATATTTAATGAAATAATTTATATATTTATTATAAAATAAATATCTAAATTTATTAAAAATAGTAATAGTTTTATTATAATATTAAAAACCTTTTTCTTTATTTTTTCTTCTCTTACTAAAAACTTAAAGATCCTTATAGGTTTCTAATATTACTTCTCTTTCCCTTTTTAATCTCTTAAAAGCTCTTATACTAAATAGCTTACTTAGTAATTAAGCTAAGAAGCTATACTTTTATATATACTAGGGTTTTTTTCCTTAGGTATAATATTTTACTCTTTTTACTAAGATCTTTCTTCTTATTTTTCTCTCTTTTATTTGTTTAATTAATTATTTAATTAGCTATTACTTTTTTATTACTTATTATTTATATACTCTTTTCCTCTTTACTATTATTAAGAGCTTTATTTTTTATTTTTAGCTTCTTAAGAACCTCTTTGTTATTTACTTCCCTTTCTTATTAGCTATTTTTATTTTTTATAAGCTTCTTTAGGTAATTATTATAGATAGAATTTATAATTTCATAATTATTAAATATTTTATGCTTATAGTAATTTACCTTATTATAATACTTAAAGTTATAAAATAGGCTATATTATATATATATTATCTTTACATATATAGATATATTATTTAATTAAGGTATATTAAACCTTAGTATTAAGTCTTTTACCTTTAAAAGGGACTTTCTTAACTTATAGATATTTTTTTTATTTTACTTCTTATAGCCTTTGCCCTAAATATATTAATCTTTTCTTATATTACTTTTATATCTATATTCTTCTTTTTAAGGATCTTAACCCTTATAAGGATAAAACCTTTAGCTATGAATATTTTATCCTAATTAATTAATTATTAAGTAAGAAGATTAACCTCTAGAGGGTATATTAGCTTGTATTTATAGATAAGATAAAAGGAAGAGTATCTATATAGCACTTTTATAGCTATTGTATTAGTAAATAATACTCTGTCTAAGTTATTATATTATCTTAGCTTTCTTTCCTTTTTTTAGCTCCCTTAAGGCTATAGAAATAAAATAATATCTTTTTTATTAATCCTATTAGCTTTAAGGTTATATAAGGATATAATAATATATAATGCTCTTAATTCCCTAAGTAAAGATAAAAGTTCCTTCTTAAATTTAGGTCTATTATTTATAATTACTATAGAAATTATATTAAATTAATATATAAGGTTAATTATAAAGCGCCTTAGTGCTTTAATTATAATCTTTTTTAAAGAAATTACTTTTATTTATCTTATTATATTATATCTTATTTCTGCTAAGTACTTAAACCATTAGTCTAATAATATATATTAATACTTAAAATAAACCTTAATTATAAGATTAAATAATTAAATATACTAAATAGCTTCTAATAGCCTCTAAGGGGTATATACTTAGTAAGTAAGGTAATACTATATTACTTTAGAGACCTAGTTTTATATATTATTCTAGAAATATCTTCTCTTTATAAGGTTATAAGTTACCTCCTTGCCCTTATAGCTATTACTAAAATAATATAATTTAATTAGCTTTTTTTATATCTTAGAATTATTTATTATTAATAGAGGCATATTATAATCCTATTTTAGCTATTTTTAAAGGCATTATCCTTAAATAAAAAAAAAGCGCTTTTTTGTAACTTAATATTATTATAAATAAGTTAATCTTTTAGGCTTCTTAAAGGTATATAAGTATTTAATTATATTTTTATACTGTTAAGAATAAATACTATCTAGGATATCAAGTTCCCTATTAATATAAACTATATCAAGGTAAAAGTTAATAAAGTCTTTAATATCCCCTTTAACTTATATATCTAATTAATTAGATAGTTTTATATACTTTTATAATAATCTATTAGCTATATTGTTTTTCTTTCTAAGTATATACCTAACTATAAAGTTAAAAAGAAAATAGCTAATTTATCTTAAGATAAGGGATCTAGTTTCTTAGAGGAATAGAATATACTAACTATAACTAAATTATCTAATATTAATTCTTAATCTCTTTCTATAAGATTCCTAGGAGAGATCTTCTATACTTTGAGGTGAGATAAATATCATAGAGAATAATAAGAGCAATTAATTAATTAATAGCAATAAAGATTATTTTAAGAAAAAAAGCCTAAAAGCTCCCCTCTCTCGTCGTGACCCCTGCGAAGAAAATAATAATAGTGAAGGCGAAATCTTCCCTTGACCTTTTATCTATGTAGAAGCAAAATGACTAATGGCTGAAAATAGTCTAGCGTACCTCTCCCCTAACTCACTAGATATATTATTTACTTTGCTATTAATTTAGTGGATTAATATTTATAAATTGGTCTTAAGGATAAAAAGAATGCTATATATTATGCCCCTAAGGCGGTAAAAGGCATAAAGGATTACTTTATACTTTGTTTTTATTATATTATATTTAGTTTTAACTAGGTTTTATAATTTAGATTTAAATTAGATTAATTTTATTAATTAATTGCTTATATTAAAATATATCCTAAGCCTAAAAGGCTTATATTAATTATTAGAATTACTTCCTTAGCCTTTTTAAAGTAATTAAGAGTAATAAAGATAAGTAAAGCTATAACCCTTTTCTTTAATATCTCTATAGCTTCTTTTTAGTTTAGTCCCTAAATAAATATAATATCTTTTTTTAATAAGTCTATTAAAGCCTTTATAATCTATATAAACTATTTAATTTATTAATAATAATATCTTATAATATTAAGAAAAGACTTTACCTCTCTTATATTAAGGTAATCTTTTTATTTTAAGATTTTTATAATTTTCTTCTTTTTTAGCTTCCTCCTATAAGTCCTATAAAAGTAATTAATAATTATTATTGTTTTTTTATAAACCTAAGACTTCTAGCCTATAACTATATAGCTAAATAGCTTAATATTTATTAATATTCTATTAAGGTTATTTATATGTTTTAAAATAGAGTAATATATTCTTAGGGCTATTTTCTTTTTATTATAGTCTATTATAGGCCTTTTTATATAAATATTATTAAAGAAAGATTAATATACATTAGGGATTAAGTCTCTTAAAATCTAGAGGATATTTTAAGTAAACTAGACGATAGAGTGTATAATCCCTTGCAGTAATATATATATTCTTAATAGCCTAATTAATATTATAAAACTAATTAAATGTTAGTTAACCTTTATTAGTTTTATTTAATTATATCTTAAAAAGAAATCTAAGAGTAATAATATCTTATATATAATAAAGTCTATAAAGAACTTATTATAGCCTAGAGAAATAAGACTATTTTATATTATATACTTATTTATTAATATAGCTAAATTAATTAATTAAAACTAATTATCCTTTTTCTAAATAAGAAAGAATAAGTGCTTATAAGGGCTATAACCCTTTTCTAAGATCCCTCTTTCTATCTAGGTTCTTAAGAGCTTAATAACTTCTTTCTAATATCCCTTAGGAATAAATCTACTTTTTGCCTACTAGGCTTTATACTTAACTACCCTAATAACCTATAGCGATATAGCTAGTAGGCTAAGTTTCCTATATTCTAAGAATTCATATATAAGCGCTACCTGTTTAATATAAATAATCTTAAAAAATATATTTAACTCTTTCTATATAAGGGTATTATTTACTTAATTAATTAATTCTTAAAGTTATTTTTTATAAATCTAAGCTCCTCGCTTAATATCTAAGAACTTAAAGGTAATTTAATCTTAATATATTAAATCCTCTTATAATTTGTTTTTTACTTTCTTTTTATTTCTTAGCCTTTTTTTTTAAGTTACCTTTTAGGGCAAATCTATTTAATAAGATAATATCTCTTAGGTAGATTTTAATTTCTTTTTATAAAGGGTATTAATTAGAATTTCTTTTAGCTTACTCTAATTAAATAGGTTTTTTTCTTTTTATATATTATACTTTTTTAATACTGATTACTTAATTCAATAATTTATATTCTCTAGGGCTATATAGTATTATTTAATTATTTTTATTTTAACTATATTAATTACTTCTTTATTAACTCTTGGTTTAATTATTATAATAATATTATAATATTATTTAATTTTAAAATATATTATTAATTTACCTTAGGTTTAAAAAAAGAATTAATATTTACTTTAATAATATATTATTATTTAAGTTATAAGTTAGAGCTATTTACTTAATAAAATTAGTAGCTAAGGTAATTACTTAATGTATATAATAACTAAGTTAGCTATATAAATAAGTTAGCTATTTTTCTTACCCTCTTAAGATAAAAACTATAATAGAAATATTATAAATTATATAATTAATTAAAACTATTTATTATATTCCTCCCTAGATATTTTAATTATTATTTAATAAGTCCTTAAATTATAGCTAGGCTTATTATAAATATTATAGCACTAAATAATTAATTATATTACCTTTCTTAAGTTATTATTTCTTAATAATTTTATTATTACTTATCTATTTATATTTATTTAATTAATAACTTAATTTTTCTTTTTATTATTATTACTTCTTTTTTTTATAATTTAGTCTTTTTTACTCTTTAGCGCTAACTTAATATCTTATTTACCTCTTAAGGGTCTTTAACCTTAGCACTTAATAATATAATCTTATATATATTTCCTTATATTACTTTTAAAAGAGACTTTATATCTTATATAATTAACTCTAAGGAATTATTATAGTATATTTTAATTTATCTTTTAAGGTATTTAAGCTAAAATCTATCCTTTAATATAATCTTTAGGGTTTTTAAGACCTAAGAGATAAAGGGTTTAATTGCCTTCTTAATAGGCATTAGAGTCTATAGCTATATATTAAGCTTTAAGATTATAATTTCTAAATTAAGAAGAATAAGATTAATTCCTTTAAAAGCTTTTTTAATATTTCTTTTTATTATAATAATTTTATATATAATATAAAAGGCTAAAAAGAATTTTATCTTTAAAATATAAATTATAAAATATTTAGTAAATATTTTATTTCTTTATTATAAATCTTTTTAAATAACTTAAAGTACTTAATATTAAATAAGTAAATAAATAAAAAAAATAAGCTTATATATAAAATTAAATATTTTTTTCTATAATATTTCTTAAAGTTAATAAATTAAGAATTTTTATAATTATTAAGAATTAAGAAATAAAAAGAATTAATTAATTAATTAATTATATATTAATTAAAGTATTTTAGTTATTTAAGATTAATCTTATTATTAATTAAATTATTTTAGTTAGTATAATAATTTAATTACTTAAGAGGTTATTTTCTTAGTATTAACTAATAAAGTAATATTAGCTTATATTAATAATAAATACTTAGATTATTTAGCTTTTTATATTTAGTTACTTAAATAATTATAATTTATTTATAGTTTCTAGGCTATATTAATTTTAGCTTTAAATATATTTTTAAAGTTAATAATAAGTATTTTACTTATAATTATATTTATAAAAAAGCTAATATTATTAAAATTATAAATATTATTTAATTAAATATTATATTTTATAATTATATTTATTATAAGTTAAAATTAATTATAAATACTACCTAGATCTTTATATTTATCTCTTTAGTAATTATATTTACAAAAGAAATATATCTTAAGCTCTAAGTATTACTTAATAAAGTTTAAAGCCTAATATATATTAATTAAAAATATATTATAATTAATAAGTAATTAATTAATTATATCTTTAATATTATATAGCTATAGAGGAAATCTTTATAAATCTAGGTTAAAATTAAAATAAATAAGGATTTATTGCTCTAGATTAGTTAGTTAATATGATTTAGGGATAATATTAGCTCGGGCTTATAAATTATTATAGCGATTAATAAGAGTATTGCGATTAACTTAATAGATCTTTGCAGCGTATTAGAGACTAAGTTTTAATTAATTTTAATAGGCCTAAAAGGTAAGAAGGATTTTAGCCTTATAATTAGATTATAATATATTAGGTTATTAAGAATTAATTAATTAAATAGAGAAGAAACTAGATAAGGGATTTTGAGCTAACTTAGTTGCGTGGCTAACTTACTTATTATATATATTATATCTTACCTAATTAGTACTAAAGAAATATAGAATTATTTCTAATTAAATAATTAAATAATACGCGTGCTAAGTAGATAAATAGTATATTAAGAATAAAGGGAATTAAGATCTTATCAGAGGGTAATATATATATGCTTTATTAGGTTTATATATTATTAAAATATAATTAAATACTAGCTTAGCTAAGTATAGTAATCTAGTCTTAGGAGAAAAAGTTATAGAGGCTCTTATTATTATAATTATATAGCTATAAGCTTTTATTAACTCTTAAGAAATAATATTTCTCTTAAAGCTAATATCTATTATAGCCTTAATAACCTAGCCTTCTAGGTTATTAAGTTATAAAAGTATTTAAGGTAACTCTTATAATTAAATAATAGCCTTATCTTAGTAAATAATTAAGAGACTAATAGTATTAATTATCTAATTAGTTAATTTTTTATTCTTTTATATTATATTAGCCTTTGCTTTATTAGTTTTACCTTTTTAATAGATTTCTATAGTTTTAGTTATTTTTTTATTTATACTTATATTAGTAGTAATAATATAGCTACTAGGTTAACGGTCTATCCTTATATTATTAGTTTACTTAGCTTAGGGTTTATTATTAATAAAGATTATATTTATATTTGCTCTTTTACTAGTAGTTTACTTATAAGCTATATTTTAAGTTTATTTTTTAACCTTAATTATATTTATATTATTAATGTTTTTATTAATTAATTTATATTTTCTTTTACGTATATAAGCTATTAATTTAATATAAGTAGTCTATTTAATATTATTAATAATATCTTAGTAATCTTTTATTACTTTTCTTTTTAGCTATTGTAAAAGACTGAAAAATAGAGACTATAAAGTCTGAAAATAGTATAGGGTAGGTAACTAAAATAGGAGGAGAATAGGCAGAGCAATCAGTCCTTATAAAAAGCTAATTAGCTAGATAAGGTATTTTAGAGCAATAAAAGTAGGGAAAATAATAGATAAGGTTATAAAGAAGAAGGCCAGCTTCTAATAGGTAGTCTTATTGCTTGAATTGATTGAAGATCTAAGGAGCTATTTCTAAGAGAGCGTTTATAGCTTATATAGCAAATTGCTCGGAATCTATTAGCCCGATTCGGATAGAAGTTATACCGTCGGATAGCCCTAGTTCCGGGCTTTAAAACCCTATTAGCCTTGCTAATAACGGATAACTAGAAGCCGAGTTACAGCATAATAGATGTTAAAACCTATAGGGTTTTAAACTAGGATATTTAAAACCGGATAGGAAATACCCTATAGAAAGGCCCGGCTTTATCGGCTTTATCAGGCTCTATAAGAGTCCTAAGTCCGAAGTCACGTGACCCTTCCTAAAAGGGTAATAGGACCTAAAAGAGGAATTATTATAACTCCTTAATATCGTGCTTTCTAAGAATATAAAGCTTAGGTAAGCAAACTATAAGATAGCGCATAAGCTATACTACAGGGTAGTAGAGTCCTAGGCTTATACCTTATAAGCTTATTTTTCTAGAATTATATTTATAAAAGACCTTTATGATAAGGACTTTTACAATCCTCTAATATCTTTTTAATTTATTTAATATTTCTTTTTAAACTTATAGGATTATCTTATAATATATATACTTATTTATTACTTTTATTATTTATTATTATAGTATTTTTATTTTATCCTATAAGTAAAAAGGTATTTTATATTTACTTCTTTCTAATTTCTCTAATATTTTTAATAAAAGTTTAAGATCTTATATTATATGTTAAGTTCTCTTTTAATATACCAGGTATGTTATTATTATAAGAGAATACCTAGCTAATTCTTTAATTAAATCATTAGTTAAATTAATATAATTATAAATACCTAAGCGCTAATTTATAGCCTTTTATAAATATAATATTAAATAAGATTCCTTAGTTTTTCCTTTTAATAAGAACTTTAAAGTAATTAATCTTATTATTAATAACTTTATAATTATAATTAAATTATTTTCCTTTAAGGTTTATTATTATATAGCGCTTTACCTTATAGCATTATAATAACTTAAGCCTATTTATTATTCTTAGCTTAAAAAGATTTTACTTAGCTCTATTATTTCTTAAAGTATATAATTATTTTCCCTTAATTTATATTAGTATTAGAAAAAATCTTAGATTATTACCTCCTTTTATAATATATAAGGCCCTTTATAGTACTATAAGCTATTCTTTTACTAATAGCCCTTTTATAAGTAGCCTTATTAGTTTTTTAATAATATATAATTAATATAATTATATTTATATGTATTATTATTATATACTTTATAGTTATATATATTATCTTAGCTATATAGCTAGTCTTAGTATTATTAGGCTTATTCTTATCTTAGGTCTTCTTTATTCTTTAACTATATTATTAGCTATTAGTCTTCTAGCCCTTTGTATTCCTCTTAGCGAACTTACTTATATTAGTTTTCTACTTTATAAAAAATTTATATATATTTCTAAATAGCTTAATACAAGTCTTTATAGTATTATATATATATAATACTAATAATATTTTATTAATAGAATACTTAATAGTCTTTTACCTTATATTATATATCGGGTCTATTATTTAAATACACTAATATAGTACTAAAAAACTAACCTTATTTTTCCTCCTAAAATTACTTATACTAATAGTATTATTAGGTTATTTATAAGATACTAGGATATTTCCTATATATTAGGTATATCTATATATTATCTTATAGGTTAAATACTACTTCTTTATATTATAGGGTTTTAACTAATTCCTTATAACAAGCCTAGATATAAATTTCCTATTTATATATTATATCTATATATTCTTATATAACTTAGATATATCTTTTTTATTAGTTATTCTAGTATTAATTATTATTTTTATTATATACCTAGGGGTAATTCTTTTTCTTATAGCTCCTTATTACTCTTTTACCACCTTTGCTACTAAGAATATTCCTTATATAATTCTTTTTATAATTTTTTAATACTATATTTAAACTCAGTTTAATTAATATTAGCGCTATTTACCTTCATACTCTAGTCTAGTTATTAAGTAGATAAGTGATATTATATTTCTTTTTATTATTTATAGATTTTATTATATTCCTAAGATACTTCTCTTTAGTGCTATAGGTATAATATCCAGTTATCATATATAGGGTTATTGTATTAGTAATCCTATTTATATATAATAGAACGTAATTAAGACTACTTATTATAGCCTATAATTTATTTCTTATACTTAAATCCTTTTATAGTAGCATCTTTAAAGTCGGCTTATTTAGCTATTATTAGGGGCACCTATTGCTTCTGCCTTGCCGGTATTATTTTATCTTTCTATTTAAGCTTCTTAGTAACCGTGATAGTGACCTTTTATCTATTTATAGTGTTTAGTATGGGGTTATATTATTATATTAACTCTAGAAGTAGTCGCTATTATATATCTTAGTCCTTCTTTAGTGGCTTAATAATATATCTTACCTAATTGTAAGTTATCTCTTTATTTAGTTTAGGTTTATATATATTCTTTCTTGTTTCTATTATAATATTATAGCTACTTTGTAATATTATTATAAGTTTAGTTAATTAAGTTATAGTTTATAGTTTATTATCGTTCTATTAGGCTTAGTAAGTTATTTTTATATATTTCTTACCTTCTAGGAGGGATTATTATTGGTTTAGTTAATAATATCTTTTCTTAATATATTATTATTTCCTATACTAAGCTTTCTTTATATACTTTATTTTATAATAATAATAATATTTAATATAATAGTCTTATTTACTTTTTTATATAGCTCTAAGCACTATAAGGCTAGCTTTAATGCTATAGGAGATATTATTACTTTTTTTCTTATATTAGTTAATATTAAATTATATGGTATTAGCCTTATTACTATTAAACTTAGGGTTTTATAGTTTTTCTTATAAAAATTTTTAATTATTAATCTTAATTACCTTATTAATATAATTAATAAGGTTATTAAGTTAATTCTTTTTATAGAGTTTTATTCAAATTTCTTTCTTAAGTCTATTAAAAAATTATTAAGGGTTTTTAATCATAGTTAAGCTTTAAGGTAAATTAGAGATACTTTATTTTATTATCTAAGGTAAATTAGGTTTATTAAAATACTTTAATTTTCATATTAACTTATAATTTTTTATTTATAATACTAAAAGCTTATTAAAGTATTAATTTAAAAGCTTTATAGTCTAAGTAAAGGTTATAAGTATATAGCGAGAGTTGAATAAATAAGAGAATAAAATATTATTATATAATAGGTTTAAACTATATAATAATATACTTAATTAAGTACCTTATAGTATATTAGACCTTATTAGATACTAAGGTAAACTAGGTTAAGTAATAGGTTATAAAGGCGCATAGCTATATAAGGAATATTAATAGCTTATAGGCGGTTGTATTAAATATCTCTAGTGGGTTTAGCTTTAGGATTTCCTTTATATCTTTATTATATATAGCCGCTATAGCTATATAATTACTATTCTAGATATTATCTAGGTCTTATATATTTTAAGCATACTAAGATTTACCTATTTATTTAATAAGTTTAGAGAGTCTATATATTTTAGTATTTAAAGTAGTAAGCTAGGCCCTAAGTTATTTAACTTTCTTATTATGACTAGATTTAAAATTACTACCTATCTCTATATTGCTATCTAGGTTAACTTAGGTTAATACTATAGGCATAGAGATATAATTAATAATACTTATTAGTAATTATTAGCAGGAGTTACCTAAGTAGCTATTATATTTAGTATTATTTAAAGTAATAAAAGTAATTCACTAAATAAGAGCTATTACTCTATAATAATTATATAATTCCTAAGGGATAAAGTAGTTATATTAACTATATATTAATAAAGAAATTAATTATATTATACTTAAATAATAGGGGTATTATATCTAGTAATATACTTAAAGGTATTAAGTATAACTAAGTTATATTAATAGCTAGGGTAGCTATTATATAAGAAACTATAGTAAATATATCTTATATACTTAGGTTCCCTTAAGTAAAGTTAATCACAAGGAAGCGCGATATTACTTTAAGATAAATATAGCCTAGGAATAATATTAATCCTTAGTAATATTAGTCTTATTATAATAAGTAATTAAGAACTTAGGATTTATAGGGAATATATAATATACCCGCAAGGGTTATAATAATATACTAGGTAATATATATAATAAGCGAGCAATATAGTTAAGTAAGTAATATATTTTTTTTTACCCTTAAGATTAAAAATAATAATAAAAATACTATAACCTATTTAATAATTAAAACTGTTTATTATATTCTTCCCTAGATATTTTAATTACTACCTAATAGGTCCTTATATTATACCTAGGCTTACTATAAATACTATAGCGCTAAATACCTAGTCTAATTAACCTTCCTTAATTACTACTTCTTAATAATTCTATGATTACTTATATATTAATATCTATCTAATTAATTATTTATTTTCCCTCTTTTAGTATTATAACCTTTCTTTTTTATAGCTTAATCCTTTTTGCCCTCTAGCGCTAACTTAATATCTTATTTACTTATTAAAAATCTTTAACCTTAGCTAGTAATAAGGTAATCTTATATATAATAGCCTTTATTTTTTTTTATAAGAGACTATAAAGCTTTAAAGGTTAATTCTACGGAATTATTTTAATAATTTTTAATTTATCTTTTTAGGTATTTAAACTAAGATCTAGCCTTAAGTATAATCTTTAATATCCTTAAGACTTAATAAATAAAAGATTTAGCCCCTTTCTTAATTAGTATTAATATCTATAGCTATATATTAAGCTTTAAGATTATAATTTATAAGTTAAGGGGAATAAAATTAGCTTTTTTAAAAGCCCTTTTAATATTTCTTTTTATTAAAATAGCCTTATAAGTTATATAAAAGGCTAAAAAGAATTTAATCTTTAAAATATAAATAATAAAATATTTAATTAAATATTTTATTTCTTAATTATAAGCTTTTTTAAATATATGAAAATACTTAATATTAAGGAGCTAAAATAAATAAAATAAATAAAGTAATATATAAAGCTAAATAATTTTTTTCTTTTTATAATATTTCTTAAATTTAATAAAATAATAATTTTTATAGCTATTAAGGATTAAAAAATAATAATAATTATTTCATTACTTAGTTATATATTAATTAAAATACTTAAATTACTTAAAATTAATTTTATTATTAATTTAGCTATTTTAGGTTATTATAATAGCTTAATTACCTAAGAGATTATTATCTTAATACTAATTAGCGAGGTAATATTTACTTATATTAATAATAAATAGCTAAATCGCCTAGTCTTTTATATTAATTACCTAAATAATTATAATTTATTTTTAATTTCTAAGTTATATTAATTTTAGCTTTAAATACCTTTTTAAACCTATTATAACTATTTTATTTATAATTATATTTATAAGAAAGCTAATCTTATTAAAGTTATAGAGATTATTTAATTAGATATTATACTTTATAATTATATTTCTTATAAAGTAAAATTAATTATAAATAATTATTAAATCTTTATATTTAGCTCCTTAGTAATATATCACGGTTAATAAATACTTAATTAGCTAATTTTCTTATACTATAAAGCTAGGGGGAAAATCCTTATAAATCTAGACTAAGACTAATATAAATAAAGATCTCTTTCTCTAGATTTAATAACTTATATAAATTTATAGTAGTATTATATCGAGATTAAATACTATTTTATCACCAGTATAACCTTAGCTTAGACACCTAATAGGTCTTTATAGTCTTTTAGACGCTTTAATTTAGATTATTTTAAAGGGCCTAAAAGGTAAGAAGGGTTTTAGCCTTAATACTTAATTATAATATATTTTATAATTAGGAATTAATTAATTAAATAAAAAGTTAGATATAAAAGGGAAAAGTATATTACTTACTTAACTGCGTCGCTCGCTTATTATATATATCAGTTAAGAATTAATTAATTAAATAAAGAAAATATATATTATAGAATTTTTATTATATATACTTATTTATTAGATAGGCTATATATATATTTTTTTTTATTACTTTTTAAAAATTATCTCTTATATAGAAATTATAATACCCCCTAGGAAGTAAGGGATAATTTCTTAATATTTACTAAAGTTATAGCTAAGCTAGAGGCATACTAGCAATGCTCAAAGATAGGGATATCTTTGCTAAGACTCTTAGTTTTTCTTAATCTCTTAAAAAAGGCACTAAAAAACTATATCTTACTTAGATAAAATATACAGTTACTTAATTAGATAGTAATAACTCTAGTTAGTAATTTTTATTTAGGTCTAAGGCTTAAAAGTTAGTTTTTTAGAAATTATCCCTTGCTTGTTAAAAAAATCATCCCATTAAGGGGCGGCTATCAGCGCCGCGCTAACATCCCATATAATAAAACCATCAATAGGTCAAGGGATAATTATAATAAATAATAGGGGATTTTAACTATTAATATATCTACCTGGTTTATAAGCCGAGGCTAGATCTCATAGGCTAGCAATCAAGAACGTCAATCACCTTTACCGTATCTTAAATAAAAACTCAGCAACTCATTATATTTTTCGTTATATTCTCAAACTATGGCCAAGCTGGCCCTCTTCAAAAGTATTAAGGAGCGTCGGTGGTCAGGATTGAGGCTAGCCCGCCCAGAGTCATCCCCTCTCCCGAACCGAAGAAGAAAACCGAACTGTCATCCAAATCCCGTGTCATTCTGGAATCCCCCTCCAATCTATTGTAAAAAAGCTCTGAAGGTCGATGCCCGTTATTATTGTGCGGCCCACTTCAGTTACAGAGGGCTGCCATGATCGACCTCGGCTTTCAGGGAAAGGGTTTAGACATAGATAACCTTGGTGTCGCCGAAGGCAGAGCACCTCTGCTTCTGGTTGATATTAACCTACATTAGCTAGTTAGCGCTGTTTTCCTAAGGTTCCTTGCTTTCACGTACTCCCTGGGCAACCTGGTTGCAGCAAACAATGATACCACCGGCGTTGCAGCTGTTGGTCAAGGCAGAATAGCATGTGTAGTGGCTGAACAAATGGTCGTTGCCGTACTCAGGAGAACAGCAGTAAGAAGAGCCACCTGTGCAAGTGATGGTGACGCTCTGGTGGTTTCTGTTGTTGTCGATGCGGTCAGGTCGGGATGGCTTGCTGCCGCGGTCGGGAGCAGCGAGAGCGCTGGCGGCGGCAACGAGGAGAGCGGCGATGGAGAACTGCATTTTGGCTGTTGAAAAGTGTTGAGATCTCACAAAGAGAGTATTCAAGAGGACAGTAGAGTAAGGTATGTCAGACTGAGTCGTGAAGGTTGAGCGAGTGATGAGGATGAATGGTTGAAGGGGGAAGAAGGCCCCTTTATATATCCTTTTGTGGCCCTAGCAGTTCCAATGAGTGTCGTTTTTTCTTAACCAGGTCAGCGACCATGTCGCCACTGGGCGTCTCATGCAGACTCTCTAGGCTGGAACCTGAAGCTATTGAACTCTGTTACGGCCCTTTACACCGATATTATGCTGCCGGAGGTCAGTTTTGAGGCCGCGGAACTCAAGAGTCTCCTACCACTCGTCGAATAGCCATAGGATATGGTAAGAGGCTGAATATAGGCGCGGTCTAGGTGAGTCCAGGCCAATAGCCCGGGAGACCGGATGCCTGGGCTATTGTGACGTCTGTGGTGAGAACCGGGGCCGATGTTCCGGTTCGCCTCCCTGCTGAACGTGTTTATCGGGGTATGAGATTCCAATGCAACTGTAGCTCGTCCGAGCTCACCCAGTCTGCTTCGAGAGTTAGGCTGACAGGCCTCAAGGTCACCAACATAAGGTTGCGCAGTAATTACATGTAACGGCACGGATGGTCCAACACTTAACTCAGACGCATATGTGCATATAAACTTCAGATCGTGACTGAAAATGGCTCAAGCACGCTGGGTGTGTCGAGACCCAAGAAACCAAGGTCATCAAGATAAGGTAGGAGACATGCGTGGAGATTGCATGCAATTGCACGGATGTTCCAATTTAACTTCAGCTAGATTCATATATCTAAGTATCAAACTTGAGCGGAACGCAAAACTGAGTTAGCACGCTCGGTGCTCCGAAACGTTTAAGCGGGACTAATTTACGTTTTGGCGGTCTTATCGCTTTCGGCCGCCGAACATGGAATACGATGCTAATGAAGGAGTTCTGCACAAATATCGGCCCCCTTCTCCTTCATCCTATCAACTTTTCAGGCTCTCGGTCACTACAGATCCCGCCACCCCTCTCGTTACAGAAGCACTCTGTCCCCGTCTTCTACCCTCTATCTATCCTTCAACTACCTCTGTCTACTCCCCTGCGCTAGCGCTAAACATCACAATGATGCACGCTTCTACTATCCTCTACGGCCTCGCCTTCCTACAGGGCGCTATGGCGTCTCCGGTTGGTGACTCTTCTGTGGACATCGAGCCTCGGGCCATCAAGCCCGAGGGCCTTGAGACTCGAGACATCGAACCTAGGGCTCCGGCTTTTGGGGACGTACCCTTCCCAAAATTCCCAGCTATGAAGGGCAGTAAGTTGATAATCAAAATCTTCAGATGACCAGTCTAACGGGACATTGCCCCCGCAGAGGGTCAGGGGGCCGATTGCTCGTCGACCGAACAGACAGCGCTCTGCTCTTCAGGAAGCTCATACTGCTGTGTCGAGGATGGCAAGGGCGGTAAGTAATCCACATACCTTGTAACCGCCCAGGATGGCTCAAACATCCCACAGGTAACGTCTGTTCCTTCTCAAACTCTTGCAACAGCGATGCAAAGATCATTTGCTGCAACAATAGCGGTGGTGTAAGTGACTCGGCCTCTCAGCCCCATCCCCTGGCTCACAAGTTACCTAGTTCCAAATGTGCATTGGTGAGGTCGACTTCAACATGCCCGTCACCATCAACATCAACATCAACAAGGGGAACAAGAAGGGGGGAAAGTAAAAGCCTTTGTTGGCGGTGTCGGGAAGACGATGTCTCCGTATTCAAACGGTTTTGGCGGTGCGGCGATGTAGGGCCAGAATGCGGCTACTTTCATTCTTACACTCCTTTGACGCTATTGTGATTAAAAGACCCTAGGATGGTGAATCTACACCTTTCTAATGGCTGGGGTTGATGTAGTACTGAATAGGACCTTCTTCTCTCTCGTTGATCAGGTACGATCGCCTCTTCGGGCCGGCCGTGTTTCCCTTCACCCACTTTTGAGACTCAGCTTAAATTGAAATGACAGTGACGGTTGGGACGAGGAGGCTGAAGTTCGGTGAGGTTTAAATTCAACTGCCTCCTTGCAACTATGACACCAACCCCGGCTGATCAGGCACATTGCCGTGTCTTGGAAAGCTCCACTACAACGGTCCTCTGTCCTTCCCAGCGGCCGGGTCCCCGATCGGATCGTGGGTTCCCGAGATTTACCAAGACTAGATACCTTGGCGGTGGAAAGAAAACATGAGACGCCTTGCTCAACAACGGCAAGAATTCAACAGGTAAACTGGCTCCTTATAAGTCCTACTGTAGAGATGGATTCTAAAATAGACTCGTCATGAGGAGATTTGGTGCGATCGACACAGATGGCAAGCCCAAAATAGAACAACCTTACGAGGCGAAAAAACGACCTCATAAAACTAGTAGGCCGGAAAACCCCGATGCTGAATCTGCCAGTGATCAATATTCCATAGGTCCAAAGTCAACGACAGAAACAGGGACCAGCGCCCTCCGTCGATTGGTTGGGATGAAGAGTCGCCTCAGTCCCCAAGGGTTAAAACGTCACATCGTTTATTTTGCGGCAGGATCACCTCGCTCACACGGATCATCGGTAGCCATGCACTTCGACCTGACTGGGACCGCCTCAGCTCTGGCCGTTACATTAACCATATTGAGGGGCCAAAACTTTCACAGCAATCCATTCTGGGCTTGGAATCGGCGAATTGGCTTTCCACGTGAAAATCAGCTGGGCCGCTAAGGGTCCGAGGGCTTGCAGGCGCCGAGACCTGAGCGCGACAACCTAGTGCCTGAAGCCACAACCCTAACACTAAACCTGAGGCCTGAAACCCTGGTCGGCTTTAAAACCTTCTTGGAACTTCCCGGAAGTGCGACAAGACGCTTGGACGCGATCAGGCATCGAGTCTTAGGACAGTCCATGTCTTAGGGCTTCTCTACGCGGACCAAGGCAAGTTCCGTGAGGCGGAGCAGATGTGTGACCGAGCATTGGAAGGTTTCCAATCTGCCCTTGGACCAACTCATCCCAAGGCGCATGCTGTTACACGCGACTTGCACCCCGGCCGAGGCATTGGGCCACCCCACCATAATTTATGTATAGATCCCCTAACTGGAAAATCCGCCAAGCAGCCCTGAAAAGAATGAGTCAGCTCAAGAACAGCTATCTTTTCTCATCCTGCAGAATCTTCCTCTTCTGACATTCAATTTTCGCCGGATGATCTTGTATCCGAAGGCGAAGCCTTAAGGCGGTCCTCTACCCTGAGGATGCGATACGGATCTGTCAGCACATGGCTCCCATTCCATACCTTCACCACCCATGCCCAGCCTCTTAGACAACGCCCTTGATAAGTAATCTTCCTGCTTCGTCACTTTAGCAGCAGTGTATGCTCTACCCGTCAGAGCATATGTGAAGGGATTTCGTGCTTGAGCAAATGGGCATCTACCGTACCGTTCTTTTTAGAGGAACTCGGCGACGCTAATAGAGTCGGGGATCTTGGCTTCTGGTTCTTCTTGTTAGTAGATGATCGGCATTCTGCTGTACTTCGAGAAAAGTTCTTCACCGTCTGCACTTGGCTAAACCCATTTCGGGGGGGGGGGTAAATACTATGATAAAAGTAAGATATCTAACTCTTTAGTTGCTAAGAGTCTAGTATATTCCTAGTAATTACTAAATAAACCTCCCTCTATTACATTTTATATTATCTTATATTGCCTTTTAGTAGACTAGAAATACTCCCGAGGTAGGAAGTGCTTCTGAGTTCTAAATAGTATAATGGTTAATAGGGATAAATATTCCGCAGCAGTTTAGTTAGACCGATTTATTAGCTGGCTAGAATAGCCCGTAGATAATATTTAAGACCAAGGTATTAAAATAAATTACTATTAGTTTATTAAGATTTTAAATAGACCTTATTAGAAAACGCCTATAAGTTTTTTTTTAATGCTTTCTCTAAGATTGGCATAATATCTCTGATCGAGCAGGATTATACTAGCCTAGGAACCCGGAATCAGATTCTAATTGATTAATACACTATGTTTGATATAAAATGCTCGAGGGTAATTAACGCCTATCTGTTTAATAGCTCAGTGGATGGGAGAATGTTACTGATATCAGCGCTAATATTACAACTCTCTGGTTCTTATTACTATACATATTTACCATTAAATACCATAGCATGTTCTAATCTATCTTATTCCTCCTAGCGCCCAAAGAACTGCTGTTCTTATCTTTTTTATTATTAAATATAAAGAAAGCCTCTATTAAAGTTATGAAATAGCTATTCTAGTATGTAGGCTAAGTAAATATTACTACTATCTGTGCTATTCCCGGCGACTATAACCTTGCACTTCTTAACAATGTCAAGCCTGCTAGCGTAACATAGGTTAGTAATATAAATAAGCTTAATGCTAGATACGTAGCTAGTAAATATGCCTATATAAAGGGTATTAGCGTTATTATAACTATATCTAGTACTAGAAAATTATTAGCGACTAATACCATTGCGGGGACTTATGCTAAAAGGGCTACTATAGTATCTTATTAAAAGAATAAAACATACCTAACCACAGCTAGAAGATAATGCTTTTTTATTTTTTAGGCAAATTTCATAGAGGGGATTTTATATATTCTTCTATAAACTTAATATAATAAAAAATAATAAGAGAAATTAATTAAGTAATAGTAATATAAATTACTTTAAGAAAAAAATCCTTAAAGCTCTTACTTCTTATCATGGCCTATAAGGAAAATAATAATACTAGACTCTCGCTAACCTTTAACCCCCTCTTTCTATATATAAAGAAATTACCTAATGACCTAAAATAGCCTAATATGCTTTTTCCCTAACTTATTATTAACTTTATAATATTAGTTTCTTAATTATAAGATAGAATTTATATTTATTTTATATTTTAATATATATAATAAGTAAGCGTCGCAGATAAGTAAGCATCGCACTTTTCCCTCTTATATCTAACTTTCTATTTAAATAATTAATTCCTAACTACTAAATATATTAGACTTAAATATTAAGGCTAAAACTCTTCTTACGCTTTAGGCCCTTTAAAATAACCCTAAGCTAAGCATCCGACGCGCTGCAGAGACCTACCAGGTCTCTAAGCATAGGCTATATCGGCGATAGAATAGCATTTAAGCTCGACTTAATACTATCCCTAAATTACATAAACTATTAGTATCACGGCCATGACATGGACCAGGCGGGGAAGCCTGGCAGAACGATCTGACTAAGCAGGGACTAAAAGGACTAAACTTCGTCCTTAACGGTCCCGGGACCGAGCGATAGAAATATCGGTCCTACCCTAGACCGAACCTTAGGACAATTAGTCTAAGCAAACCATATAAGTATATAGGATATACTTATAATACTTTCTTATATAGTAGCTACCTTAGCTATTAATATAACTTAGTTATATTTAATATCTTTAAGTATATTACTAGATATAATAACCCCCTTATTTAAGTATAGCGCAACTAGTCTTTCTATTAATATAAACCTAATATAATTAGTTTAATATTCTCCATAAGCAAGTATCCTATATAAGCGAGTATCTTAAAAATCTTAACCTTTAGGATAGGATTTAAGATAAAAATATAATAAAGTATTTCATTAATTAAATTTAATTACTTTTATTTTCCTTAGATACCTTAATTATAATTTAATATATTCTTTTATTATAACTAGCCTTACTATATATTCTATAGTAGCTTTCCTTTAGTTATATTAACCTACCTTAATTATTACTTCTTAATAATTTAGCCTATACCTATATATTAATATCTATTTAATTAATTACTTCCCTTGCCTTATTTATAATTATCTTTCCTCTATTTTATAGGTAGGTTCTTTTTACTTTGCGTTACCTACTAAGGGCCTTATTTAATTATTAAAGGTTCTTAACCTTAGACTTTAATAAGGTTATCTTATATATTATTGCCTTTATTCCCTTAATTAATAACTTTAAAGCCTTAAGAATAGACTCTAGAGAGCTACTTTAATACCTTTTAATTTATTTTTTAAGGTATTTAGATTAAGAGTTAGCTTTAAGGGCTATCCTTAGGGTCTTTGAGACCTAAGGGTTAGGCTAACTAGCCTCTTCCTTAAGGGGCGTTAAGGTCTATAACTATATATTAAGCTTTAATATAATACTTTTAGGGTCTAAAGGAATAAGCCTAGCTCCTCTAAAACCTCCCTTGATATTACTTATCGTTATAGTAGCCTAGTAGGCAGCATAAAAGGCTAAAAAGAAATTAGTCTTTAAAATATAGGTAATAAAGTATCTAATTAAATACTTAATCTCTTAACTATATGCCTTTTTTAGCAGCCTAAAGTACCTAATATTAAGAGGCTAAAGTAAGTAAAATAAATAAGGTAATATATAAAGCATAATAATCTTATTTTCTTTATAATATTTCTTAAATTTAATTAAATAATAATTTTTATACCTATTAAGGATTAAAAGATAATAATAATTATTTAATTAAATAATTATATATTAATTAAAGTATTTAAGCTACTTAAGACCTATCTTATTATTAGTCTAGCTATTATGAGTTATAGTAATATATTAATTGCCTAGGAGGTTATTTTCTTAGTACTAGCTAGCAAGGTAATATTAGCTTATAATTATAATAAATAGCGAGATCGCCTAGCCTTTAGAATTAATCGCCTAGATAATTATAGCCTATTTTTAATTTCTAGGCTAGATTAATTTTAATTTTCTATGCCTCTCTGCGCCTATAATAACTATTTCGCTTATAATTATACCTATTATAAAACTAATCTTATTAAAGTTATAGATATTAGCGAGGGTAATATTATATTTCGCGATTATATTTATTATAAGCTTAAATTAATTACGAATAATAATTAGGTCTTTATATTTAGCCCTCTAATAGTTATATTTATAAAAGAAATATATCTTAAGGTCTAGATATTACTTAATGAAGTTAGAAGCCTAATTCTTGCTAATAGGTGATGCATTGCGGTCGATAAGTAATTAGTTAATTATTTCTTTAATACTACGTAGTCGAGGGGGAAATCCTTGCGAATTTAGATTAAGGATAAATTAAATAATAATCTATTCCTTTAGATTAGATAGCTTATGTGATTTAGGGATAATATCGCATTAAGACTATATGCCTTTTTATTAGTGACCTAGCTTCTTAGGATAGACTTAATAGATTAATATAGCGCGTCGGATATATAATTTTAAGTTATTTTAAAGGGCATAAAGTATAAGGAAAATATTTAACTTACTATTTAATTAAGATATCTTTAATAATTAAGAATTAATTAATTAATTAAAAAGAAAAGAGGTTAAGGGATTTTTAGGATACTTGCTTATATGGGATACTCGCTTATAGAGAATATTATCCCTATAAAAGTCCTTATTATAAAGGTATTTTATTAATATAATTCTAGAAAAATAAACTTATAGGATATAAGCCTAGGATTCTATTACCTTATAGTATAGCTTATATACTATCTCATAGCCTACTTACCTAAGCTTTATATACCTAGATAAACAAGCTATTAAAGAATTATAATAATACCCCTTTTAGGCAATATTACCCTTTTAGGAAGGGTCACGTGACTTTAGACTTAGGGCTATTATAGAGCCTAATAAAGCTAATAAAGCAATGCCTTTTTATAGGGTATTTCCTATCTGGTTTTAAATCTCTTAGTTTAAAACCTTTAATAGTTTTAGCTTCTTCTAACTATATCCCAGCTCTAAGTTACCTACTTTTAATAAAACTAATAGGGTTTTAAAGCCCGGAATTAAAGCTATCCGACAATATAGCTTTTATCTAAATCGGGCTAATAGATTCCAATTAATTAGCTATATAAACTATAAATCCTCTCTTAGAAATAGCTTCTAAGATATATAATTAATTTAAGTAATTATAAGAGTATTCAGGTTATACTGGCTATCACTGGTAGGTTAGGAAATCCTCAGATAGTTATATAGGTCTTATGCTATATAAAACTCTTCTCGCTAAATTATTATAAAAGCTTTAATAAATTAAAGTTAAAAAGATAGTTTAAACCTATCTTATATTACTAATATTACCCTAATTATATTAATTAGGCTTATATCTTTATAATTTCTTAATTTCTATAATTATAAAAAATTAATATATTATTAAGTTAAATAGGTTACGCGGGAGTATTCTTATTAATTAATAACTAATAGCTTAGCGCTATATTAATAGAAATAATTAAATAGAATTATAATAAGAAAGATAAATAATAATATTATTTATTAGCTTAATTATAAGATTAAGAATCTTAGGTTATATAGATATAAAGGACTTTAAATAGCTAATCTAAGAGAATAAGGGATAATAAGAGACTCATTTTTTAGAGATTCTCTTAATACTTTATATAAGTATAGAGGCTGTTTATTAATATAACTTATTAAATAATTAATATTTCTTTTTTATAAGCATTATAAGAAGCTATTATAATATAATTATAAGCTCTTAGCTAAGTATATTAATATAATTAAGATAAATAATTAATTTAAGGCTATTAAAGCTAATAACTAATTAAGGCCTAATATTATAGCTAAATAATAAATTAAATAATTTATAATTAAGCTTAGTTATACTTTTTAAATAAAATAAAGAATATATATTATTAGCTTAATAATAAACCTTTTTTCTTAAGAAAAATACCTTATATTTATATAAAAATAATATATAAACTTAGAATTAAAAGAATAATAAATAAGAGATTAGCTTATAGTTATTATATAGGGGAAAAAAAAGATTTCTCTTTAGTATTATATATAATAATATACCCTTTATAATATATTATTAATAAAATAAAAAAAAAATAAAGGTATAGCTTATTATTACTTTTATTATTTTACTCCTAGGGTTAAGAGAGAGCTTAAGCGAATTAAATAGCCCTTAGAGAGGGCTAGGGATATTACTAATAAGATAAAATATATATAAAACTAATCCTAAGCTAATAATAAAGCTAAGTATAAGTATAAGCTAGATATTTCTAAGCCTTTAATAAAAAGATATTACTTCCCTTATTAAGGAGAATATAGGAGAACTTATAGAAAAAGCTTTTTATTAAGGCTACCCTTAAGGATAAGCTTAGAATATTACTAAGGAACTTAGGGCTACTTAAATATACCTATAATAATAATATATTATATATAGACTAATAAGTAATTAATAATAATTAAATATTATAATTATAATTAAATAAGTTATAAAGCCTTAAATTACTTATTAAAAAAGTATAATAATATAAATTAAACCCCTCTAGGAAAAAATAATCTCTTAATAAAAATTAATTATATCTAAGCTAAGAAGCTAAATAACATAAAAAACTAAGGTAAATAGAGGAGAAACTTAACCCTTTATTTATAACTCTTATTAAATAAGTACTTATAGGGAAGATAACCTCAGTAAAAAGATTAATTCTTTAAGGGCTTATTAAAAAGAAACTTAATATATTTTTTAATATAAGGTCTAAGATTAATTTAATTAATATAGATCTTATTAAGAAGCTTAGATTTAAGCCTATAATAAATTATATTACCTTAGGGTTAAAGTCTTTTAGAAGAAATAAAATAAAGCTAGGGAATATTTAGTAATTTATTTTTTTTTCTTAATAATAATAAAAAGCTATAAAAGATATAATAAGTATTTATAGGTTTTAATATTAGCTTAGGGAGGTATAATATAATCTTATCTTATTACTTTATAGGCTAAGAAAGTATTATTATTAATTATAGTATTAATTTATAGTATTATTAAGATATTATTTTTATAGACTTAAAGTCTTTTCTTTAAGATATTATTAAGAATTAAGAGATTACCTATATATTATATATAATAATTACTTTTATGCCTTAAGAAAAGAATATAATTATACTTAGCGAGCTATTAGATATAGAGATAAAAGATACTAAGGGGCTCTTATTAAAACTTAAAGGCCTAGAAGGGTTCTTTAATAAGTAAGTAGCTAAGGGAATATTACTTTTATTAGAAGTAACTGATAAGATTAACCTTATTTAAGGAAATAAATTATCCTATAGGCTATTATACCTTATAAATACGGCATAATATATTACCCTTTAGAAATACCTTATAAAAAACCTAATAAATAGATACATTAATGACTTAATAAATTAAGTAAATACGTTAATACTTTTTATATCTAAGAAAAATAAAAGAATATACTTATATATAAATTATTATAAATTAAATAAGGTTATAATTAAAAATTAATATTTTCTCTTTTTTATTAAAAACCTCTTAGATTAGCTTATTAAAATAAAATAAATCTCTAAGATTAATATCTATAATATATATTATTAAATAAGGGTTATAAAAGTGGATTAATAAAAGATAGCCTTTTATATAAGATATAAATACTTTTAATATATAATTATACTATTTAGGCTTATTAATATCCCTATTATATTCTAAGTATATATTTATTAATTACTTATTAATATATTAGATATATATTATATATCTTATATAAATAATATCTTAATTTATTTATAGATAAAAAAGAAATATATTAAGTGCCTTAGAGAGGTCTTATAATAACTTACTAAAGTATAGCTATATAGTAAGCTATCTAAGTATAACTT
The DNA here is from genome assembly GCF_026873545.1 of Fusarium falciforme. Taxonomy (NCBI): domain Eukaryota; kingdom Fungi; phylum Ascomycota; class Sordariomycetes; order Hypocreales; family Nectriaceae; genus Fusarium; species Fusarium falciforme. Next base: position 242,291 of record NC_070548.1, read on the forward strand.
TTATTAATAAAGTATTAAGTTCCTTAGGTATATTATTACTTAAGAAAAAATAAAAATAAATCTTATTTAAGTTAAATTATTATCTAAGTAAGAGGCCTTAATTAGCTTTAGAGATATATAAGTCTTCTGAGGCTTTTATAACTTTTATTAGAAATTTATTATATATTACTTAGTAATTATAAGCCTAATTATATCTTTATTAAAAAAAAATAAAAATAAGAAAAAAAATAATAAACTTACTTAAATAATTAATATAAAATAAGCCTTTTAATAACTTAAGTAAGCTTTGTACTCTATAATAATTCTTTATTACTAGGATTTATTACTTTTAATTAGGGTAAAAATAAATATCTTAATAAAAGCTATCTCTAGTATTTTAAGCTAATTAATTAATATTTAGTAATAATTAATTACTTATTACTTATAAAAACTATAGGACTAAGAGTAATAATAAGCTATAAGATAATAAAAGCTATTAGTAATTATTAAGAGCTTAGAATATTAGTCTTATTACCTATAAGGGCTCTTAGAAAGGTTTTTAATCTTAATAGAATATTAGGTACTTATAGGTATTATTAAGGTATTAGCTAAGGATCTATAAGGTAAATGTATTTATTAGGTCTATTAATTATTTATCTTTAACTTTAATATTAAATATAAGCTAGGGATAAAAAACCTTATAAATAGTTTTTTAAGGAGACCTAATTATATAAAAAAAGAGATCTCTTATACAGATATCTTACTTATATTAGCTAAGAAGCTAGAACTTATATATAAGTTATTAAAACCTACTTAGTAATATATTACTATACTTAAGGGTAAAATAAGTATTTTAGCTATATATATCTATATAATATAGGCTATAATAAGGGGTCCCTTTCCCTCTTATAAATATAAGTTAAAAAGTAATACTTATTATATAATATCTATTCTTATAACCTAGTATTAATAAGTAAGAATAAAAGAAATAGATATTTTATAGATTACTAAGTAAATAAAAGACTCTTAGTAAGCCTCTAGGGACCTAATTATAGCTAGGGTTATTATTTTAAAGTAATATATCTTATACCTAGTTATAAAAGAGCTTATAAAAAGTAAAATAATATTACTTTCTTAGCCTTTTAAGAAATTTAAGGTATTAATTAAAGAATTATAAAGCTAAGATTAATAATATTAAGAGTTTAAGGTAAGGACTTAGAGAATTACTAATAAATATAAGGAATATATAATAGACTCTTAAGATTTATTATATTATAAAAAAAGATTAATTATCTTAGATTAAGGCGCTATAAAGATAAAGATCTTTTATTAACATTATAATAATTTAAGAGTAAGCTATATAGGATTATAAAAGATATTTAATTTTATCTTAAGGAAGTTTTATTAATAAGGCATTATAGAAAATATCTAAGAATATATTAAGAGCTACTTAATTTATTAAGGTATTAAAGTCCCTAGGTATAAGCCTTATAAGAAACTCTAGTTTTTATTATTATTATTATACTTATTTTAGGAAATTAATCTTAATTTTATTATTAAGCTATTACTAAGTACTTAAAGTAATAATATTAATTATAATATAATCCTTATTATTATTTATAAAATAACTAAGTTTATATTATTTATTTTAATTAAGAAAAAACTTAGAGGTATAAAGCTTATAGCTTTTTTATATAAATATATTAAAAGTTATTTTAGTATATTAAAAGGGATTATTAATAACTAAGATAAGCTAATTATTAATAAGTTTTAAATAGACTTTATAAAGAAATAAATAATCTATTACTAATTATTAATTATATATTACCCTTAGATAAATAATTAAATAAAATATATATATTAAATACTTAAGAAATATCTAAGAGTCTATATAAAAGAATTACCTAAAAGGTAAATAATATAACTCTTAGATATTACTTTTATTTATAATAATAATAAATACTTAATTATTAAGGTCTCCTTAATAAAGGTATTATTTAGTTATTACCTATAATATATAGAATATATCTTAATAAAAATAAAAATATATATATAAGGTATTACTAAATACTTAATAATACTTAGCTATATATAGGCCTAAGTATATAAATATTAAAAGAAAGCTTTAAAGTTATAGGCGAAATATTATAACTCTAGGTATAAACTATAGACTTATTATTAGGGATAAATTCTTAAAGTATTAATAAAGAACTAGAGGTTTAAATACCTTAAATTAGCTCTATAATTTATAAGAGCTAAGGTCTTTAATAAGTATAGGGAATAAGCTTATACCTTAGAGCTATTAGAGAAATACTAATATATATATAATATATTCTATATATTACTTATTAAATTATAAAGTAATTATAAAAAGATTAATAAAACCATACAGGATTAATTAGAGCTTAAAGATAAGCTTAATAAGTAAGAGGTAAAAAAAGTAATTAATAAAATATAATATATAAGAACCTAAAGAATATTTATAAAATATATAAGTAATATTAAAGAAATATCTTAAGATTATAAGGAAAGATTATAAAAAATAAAATAAGGTATAACTAAACCTATACTAAAAATATAATAAAAAGGAATTTTATTAATCTAGGTATAAAAAATAAAAACTTGAATATAAAAATATAAAAAAAGCTAAATTATATTAGGTTATAAATTAAAACTAAAGATTATTTACTAAAGTATTATAATATAAATATAAAATAATTAACATAAGAATTAGGCCTAGAAAGATAAAATTATAAAAAATAAAAAATTAAGAAAAATAGTAGCTAAGACTTTAATAATAAAATAAAAAAGCCTTATTATAGCTTAAGGGTTATTATAAGTAAAATAATATTTATTAGTAGGCTTAATAGCCTTAATAGCCTTAGGCTTCTAGGCCTTATAGCGCTTATTCTAAGTAATATTTAGTAAATTATTAAGCTCTTTATTATTATTATTATTATTTTTATTTTTATTTTTATTAAAAAGATAAATATATTTATAGTTATTAGGGGTTAATAAAAAATTAATAAGGCCTTAGAGATAAAAGTACTAATTAATAAAAGAAATAAAATAAATAAGACCTAGGTTATTATTAGAAAAGGCCTAATTAATATAATTATATAAGGCACTAAGAATATTAATAATTTTATAAGTATTACCCTTAACCTTAATATTAATTCTTAGTATATTCTTAAAGTCCTTAAGGTAATTTATTACCTTAAGTAATAGCTAAGTAGAAATATTATTATAGATATAAAAAAGAATAATAATAATAATATAATTAATTATCTTAAATAAAGTTATTTTAGCTTTAGCTTATATATAAAAGGTTAGCTAATACTTAGGCGAAATAAAGAAAGAGAGATATATATTTTAGAGGTAAAGGAGAAATAATATCTCTTAGTTAGATATAAGCTCCTATATCTAGATGCGAGATATCTAAAGAGGTATCTTAATACCTTATAGTATAGGCTCGCAAAGAAAATTAATAAGCTTTTACTAGGTATATATTATATCCTTAATAATATAATTAATATATTAGATCTAGGTATAAGTATAAGAAATAAGATTATTAAGAATTTTAATAAAAAGGGAGTAAATATTATTCTAAGAATCCTAAGTAATACCTTAGAGCTTATAAGGAATTTATAAAGTATAAATAATAGCTTAAAGGAGATAAATAAGAAAGGAAAAAATAACTTATAGAGCTATATTTCTTTTTATTATAGGTATAGAGAAAATAATAGTTTAATAAGCTATTAGTAATATAAGGGATTTAAGGATCTTTATTAATATATTCTAAGTAATATATATAAGAAACCTTATTAATATCTATTTTCTAAAAATATATATTAGGATTATATTTAAACTTCGAGAGCATAAAGGTATAAATAGAGAGAAAAGATATTATTAAAAGCTTTATAATAATAAAATAAAGGAGTAAAGTATTATAAAGGGGAAAACTAAAGGATCTTATATAATATATAAGAAATAAGGTAAAGAATAATTATAGAGACTATAGTAATAATATTATAATAAGTAAAAGAATTATTATTATAAAAAAAATAAAAAAAAAAAAGATTATTATAGAAAAAAAAAACTCTAGTTATAATAATAATAATTATATTTAAGCTATTAATATTAGATAATTAATTGCGAAAAGTAATTATTAACCTAATAATAATTAATTAATTATAAAAAAAAATAATATAATTTATAATAAAAATTATAAAAATTATAATAAAAAACATAAAAAAAATAATAAATAATTAATAAGGTATTATAAAGAAATATTAAAGCCTAAGATTATTAAAAAATAACTAAATATAGATATTTATTAATATTAAATAAAGAAAGAATATAATTAGCTAAATAAGCTTATAAGACTAAGCTCCCTAGAAAGGGGGTAATTATAAGAGCATTTAGGTTATACTAGTTATCGCCGGTAAGTTAAGAAATCCTTAGATAGTCACATAGGCCTTATGCTATATAAAACTCTTCTCGCCGAAATATTATAGAAGCTTCGGCAACTTAAAGTCAAAAAGATAGGTTGAACCTATTTTATATCTCTAATATTACCCTAATCATACTAATTAGGCCTATACCTTTATAGTAATAAGGCTACCTATAAGAAGCTAGCCTTTTTTTTTATAACCTTATCTATTATTTTCCCTACTTTTATTACTCTATAATACCTTATTTAGCTAATTAGCTTTTTATAAAAACTAATTCTAGTGCCTATTCTCCTCCTATTTTAGTTACCTACCCTATACTATTTTCAGACTTTATAGTCTCTATTTTTTAGTCTTTTATAAGTACTTAAGTATTAAATTATATTACTTATTTAATATACTATTAAATAATATCTCTTAGTTTTTTTTTTAATAAAAACTTTAAGGTAATTACTCTTAGAGTTAATAATTCTATTAGTATAATTAAAAGGGGTCTTTTTAAAGTTAATAACTAAATAAGGTATTTATTTATACCTTTATAATAACTTAAGCTTATTTATTATTATTAACTTAAAGTAATTTTATTTAGTTTTATTATTTATTAAATATTTAATTATTTTCTTTTAATTTATATTTTTAGTTCTAAGTAGTATTACTTATATATTTTATTTATAAAATATAAGGCCTTTTAAGGTAATATATATTTATATTTATTTATTTATTACCTTATATTAAATAACATATATATATAGCTTATATAATAAATAAATATATATAAGTAAAATCCTAACCTCTAGGACTAAAAGTATAATAAAAATACTATAAACTATTTAATTAATTAAAACTACTTCTTATATTTTTTCTTAGGTATCTTAATTACTGTTTAATAAGTCCTTATAATATAACTAGGCTTATTATAGGTATTATAATATTAAATACCTAATTATATTAATCTTTCTTAATTACTATTCTTTAATAATTTAGCTATTACTTATATATTTATATTTATTTAATTACTTACCTTTTTTCTTATATTATTATTACCTCTTTTCTTTAAAGTTAGATTCTTTTTGCCCTTTAGTATTAATTTAATATCTTATTTACCTCTTAAAGGTCTTTAATCTAAGCTATTAATAAAGTAAGCTTATATATAATAGCCTTAATTCCTTTAAAAAGAGACTTTAGAGTTTTAAGAATTAACTCTAAGGAGTTATTTTTATACCTTCTAATTTATCTTTTAAGGTATTTAAACTAAGATCTAGCCTTAAGTATAATCTTTAATATCTTTAAGACCTAAGGGGTAAAAAATATAGCCCCCTCCTTAATAAGTACTAAAGTCTATAGCTATATATTAAGCTTTAAGACTATAGCTTCTAGGTTAAGGGGAATAAAATTAACTCTTTTAAAAGCCCTCTTAATAGTTTTTTTTATTATAATAGCCTTATATATTATATAAAAAGCTAGAAAGAATTTAATTTTTAAAATATAAATTATAAAGTATTTAATTAATTATTTTATTTCTTAATTATAAGTTTATTTTAATATATTATAATACTTAATATTAAGAAATTAAAATTAATAAAAAAATAAAATAATATATAAAGCTAAATAATCTTTTTTTATTTTATAATATAACTTAGATTTAATGAATTAATAACTTTTATAGATATTAAAAATTAAGAAATAATAATAATTATTTAATTACTTAGCTATATATTAATTAAAGTATTTTAATTATTATAAATTAATCTTATTATTAATTTAATTATTTTAAGTTATTATAATAACTTAATTACCTAAGAGGTTATTTTTTTAATATTAATTAATAAAATAATATTAGCTTATATTAATAATAAATAGCTAAATTACTTAGCCTTTTATATTAATTACTTAAATAATTATAATTTATTTTTAGTCTTTAAGCTATATTAATTTTAGCTTTAAATACCTTTTTATACCTATAATAATTATTTTATTTATAATTATACTTATAAAAAAGCTAATTTTATTAAAGTTATAAATATTATTTAATTAGATATTATATTTTATAATTATAGTTATTATAAGTTAAAACTAAATATAAATAATAAGTATATCTTTATATTTAGCTCTTTAGTAATTATATTTATAAAATAATATATATCTTAAGGTCTAAGTATTACTTAATAAAATTATAAGCTTAATATATATTAATTAATAATATATTATAATTAATAAGTAATTAATTAGCTATATCTTTTATATTATATAATTAAGGGGGAAATCCTTATAAATATAAATTAAAAATAAAATAAATAAAGATCTTTTCCTCTAGGTTAGAGAGCTTATATAATTTAAGGACCTAATTAAGTTATAATTAAAGACGTTATTATTAGCGCTATAGCTTTATATAACTAATATTATATATCTTTATAGCGCATTAAAGCTTTAGTTTTAAGTTATTTTAAAGGGCCTAAAGGGTAAAAAGGATTTTAGCCTTATTATTAAATTATAATATACTAAGTAGTTAAGAATTAATTAATTAAATAGAGATAATATAGGTTAAGGGATTTTTATTATATATACTTGTTTCTTATATAAGCTATATATATATATTAAGGTTTTTAGTTTTTTATTATTATATAATTAAGGTCATTAACTTATACGTACTATTTATATAAGCCTTATAGTTATAGTTATTAACTTAGCTATTAATCTTTTTCTAATAGCCTAATTTTAAAGCCTTATTATTATTATTAGGGTTAATATAGTTTAGGTATTATATTTCTTAGTAAACTTTATTAAGGTCTCTATACTTAATATAATTAATATATTTAGATAAGGTTAATATACTTAATAGTCATGCTAATTAGATAAGCATGCTAATTAAGAATCCCTTAACCTATAACTATTCTATTTAATTAATTAATTCTTAACTATATAAGATGCTATAATTAAATAGAGAGGCTAATATTCTTTTTATAGTTTAAGTCTATTAAAATAACCTAAAATTAAGTCTCTAATGCGCTGCAAAGGTCTACTAAGTTAATTATAATACCCTCTATGCCTAATATAATAATATATCTATATATTAAGATTATATTCCTAAATTATATAAACTATTAGATCTAGAGAAATAGATTATTATTTAGTTTATTCTTAACCTAGATTTATAAGGATTTTCTTTATAACTATATAGTATTAAAAAAATAGCTAATTAATTACTTATTAATTATAATATATTAGTAATTAGTAAGTATTAAGTATTAAGTTAAAAACTTTATTAAGTAATATAAAGAGCTTAAGATATAATTTTTTATAAATATAATTATTAAAGAGCTAAATATAAAAATCTAATAGTTATTTATAATTAGTTTTAGGTCCTTAAAAATATAATTATAAAGTATAATATCTAATTAAATAATATTTATAACTTTAATAAGACTAGCTTTATAATAAATATAATTATAAATAAAATAATAATTATAAGTATAAAAGAATATAAAAAATTAAAATTAATTTAGCCTAAAAACTAAAAATAAGTTATAATTATTTAAGTAATTAATATAAAAGACTAAGTAATTTAGCTATTTATTATAGCTATAGGTTAATATTACCTTATTAGTTAATATTAAAAAAATAACCTCTTAGGTAATTAAGTTATTAATATAACTTAAAATAGCTAAATTAATAATAAAATAAGTCTTAAATAATTAAAATACTTTAATTAATATATAATTAAATAATTAAATAATATTTATTATTTTTTAATTCTTAATAGCTATAAAAGTTATTATTTAATTAACTTTAAGATATATTATAAAAAAAATAATATTATTATATTTTATATATTACCTTATTTATTTTATTTATTTTAGCCTTTTAATATTAAATATTTTAAGCTATTTAAAAAGGCTTATAATTAAGAAATAAAGTATTTAATTAAATACTTTATAATATATATATTAAAAATTAAGTTTTTTTACCTTTTATATTTTATATTAAGTAATTATAATAAAAGCTAATATTTAAAAAGGTTTTAGAGATATTAGAATTATTTCTTTTTACTTAGAAAATATACTCTTAAAGCTTAATATATAGCTATAGACTTTAATACTTATTAAAAAAGAAATTAGCTCTTTTACCCCTTAGGTCTTAAAGACCCTAAAGATTATTATTAAGGCTAAATCTAAATCTAAATATCTTAAAAGATAAATAAAAAGGTATTAAAGTAGCTCCTTAGAGTTAATTCTTAAAATATTAAAATCTCTTTCTAAGGGAATAAAGGTAATTATATATAAGATAATATTAATAAGGTCTAAGATCTAAGACCTTTAATAGGTAAATAAGATATTAAGCTAGCGCTAGAGGGCAAAAAGGACCTATTTATAGAAAAATGGGAAGATAATTATAAATAAAAGAAGGTAAGTAATTAATTAGATAGATATTAGTATATAAGTAGTAGCTAAATTATTAAGAAGTAATAATTAACGAAGGTTAATATTATTAAGGGAAAGGCGCTATAAAATATATAGAAAGCCTAGATATAATATAAGAATATATTAGGTAATTATTAAGATATCTATAGAAAAATATAATAAGTAGTTTTAATTAATTAAATAATTTATTATATTTTTATTATAATTTATATTTTAGAGGTTAAGATATTTAATTAGTATGCTTATTTAATTAATACACTGATTAAGTATATTATCTTAATATATTTATAGTCTTTTCTAAGGTATAATTAAATACCTTTATAGTATTTCTTATTAATAATATTTCTTTAATAAATTAAGAAATTATGTTTCTCTTTTATTATATATTCTAGCTAATTATATACTACTAGTACCTATTATTTTTATTATAAGTATATTTGTTTATTATAAAGAATTAATTTTATATTAAGGTAGCCTTTATTTAATATTTCTCTTTATTTTATTATAGTCCTCTATATAGCAATAATAATCTATTATTCTAAGCTAATAGGTTTTTCTTTTAAGAGGTAAAAGTATAATATAATAATATTAATCCCTTTAAATTATTAATTTACCTTATATTAATAGGTCTTATATACTAAGTAACGTTTAATATTTAACTATAATAGCTAAATTAAGAAATAATTATTTTATTATTTATTTAAAATATATATATTATAATAATAATCTTTATATACTATTTATAAGATTTCTTTATATTAGAGGTATATTAATATAATTTAAGTATTATTCTAAGGGTTATAATATAATTTAGGCTATTAAGGATTTATTATTAATTTTTTATAATATACTTAGATATAAATATATTTTATTTATTTATATTTTATTACTCCTAGGCTAGCTAGATATATTATATATCTAAGTTAATCTAATAATATAATTTAATTCTTTCTTTTATAAGGATTTTAGAATTATCTTCTTAAAGTATTATATAATAATCTTTGTATTATTTTTATAGTTTATTTATATTAAGTTCTTATTATGCTTTAGTTTCTTTAAAGCAATTATTTCTTATAATAGCTTTATAATACTACTTTTATTAAGTAATAGTAATAATTTATAATAATTCCTAAAGTATATCTAAGGTAGGTTTCTCTCTTAATTCTAGTAGAAAGTATTAAATACTTTAATTAGTAAAGTATAATTAATTAGCTTTTAGGGATAAGATAGGTTTATAAAGTTACTTTCCTATAATATTATTAATTATATAATTACCTTTAGCTTCTTTTTCTATTAAATAAGTAAATTACTAAGATATAATAATTTCTTCTTATTATAAGCTAATTTTATTATATCTTGTTTATATTATTCTAAGTATCTTAGTAATATAAATAGCTATTTATAGCTTATAGTTTTAATTAGTAATATTTAATTATTTCTTACCTTCTAGGAGGGGTTATTATAGTTTTAGCTAATAATACCTGTCTTTAATATTGTGACGGCACGGTCACAGCTGCGGGCACCTTAGCCGCTGCGCCACGGGGCAAAAGATTGCGCCATAATCGCTATTGTAGCAATTATAGAAGGTGCAACAACTGCCCATAGGGTTTACAGCGCTGTTACGGGGAACCAAGCCGTACCACGATGCCCTCTCTCAGTGGCTTACGACCCGGAAGCCTACTGCAGAGCCATCCTATACAGGGGTCATCAAGCCCTGTAGGGTAGCAGCCGCCAACCCCCAAGTGCACGCCTCGCAGCTGCCCAAGCTGCGTGCCGAAGATAAGTCCTATATAAGGTATTTCCTTATATTACTTACTATTTCCTAGATTAATTAATATTATTCTTATCTAAAATATATGAATTCCTTAGTTAAGAAATAAAATAATGTATATAAACTTAGCAATATAAATTAAAATAGCCTTTATTTATTATAGATTTTTAAGCTTTTATATAACCTATTAGTCCGTATTTATAATTTTAAAATTCCTTTAAATATTTTCTTTAAATTATTTATTTTTATTAAATAAAAATTAGATTTCTTTTAAGGTATTTTCTTTAAGGTAATTATATAATTTAGGCTTAAATTAAATAAATATACTTCTTATAAGGTATTAATTAATATATAAGACCTTATTTTTAATATTAATTATTTTATTTAGGAAATATTATTAATATAGGTTAAGGGATATTAAGAATAACTTAATTTAATAGGCTTATTTATTAAATACTTTAAGATCTTTTAATTTTAAAAGATTTTTAAGTAATATTAATATTATAATAACTTATTATAGGATTCTTAATATTTTTAATTTATTATTTAATTAAATTATTTTATTACTATGAATATAATTATCTTAATACCTAACATAATAGCCTCTTAGATAATATATATAAAAATACTAAGGTTACTTAAGATTATCTTATAATATTAAAAAATATTATAAATAATATATAAAAATACTTCTAGTAAACTATAAAATACTAATAATAATAATAATATTAATAGCTTATTAATAATTAATAAAAATAAATTAATTAACTTATATAGGTTTAAGAATAATAAAATAATTTAGCTAAATAATAAACTAAGAATATTAATAACCTTTTAATAAATTATTATAATATTAATATTATTTAGTAATATATTAATAAAATATTAAAGTCAAAAGATTTTAAAGTATTTAATAAATATGTATATTAAATTAAGTTACTTTTAATATTCCTTAAGGTATATTAATAATACTTATTAAAGAAGATAATTAATACTAAAAGTAAAGTCTTATATATTAATTAATACCTTATAAGAAATATATTTACTTGATTTAAGCCTAAGTTATATAATTACCTCAGAGAAAATATCTCTAAAAAACCTAATTCTTATTTAAGAAATATAAATAATTTAAAAAAGCTATTTAAAGAAACTTTAAAAGTATAAATAAGGAATAATAACCCTATAGAGGCTTAAGAACTTATAATAAGCTAAGTCTACCTTAATTTATATAATTAAATTTATATAAATTATTTTATTTTTTAACTAAGAGATTAATATATTTTAAATTATAGTTTATAAAGGACTTAAGAATAAAATTAATAATAAACTTTATAAACTAAATAAACCTAATAACCTTTAATTCTATATTAATATAGCTATTAAGATTAATAACTAATAGTATAAATACTATATAGAGAAGGCTAATAAAGGATAGATTTAAGAAAATAAAAGTAATATTAATTAATCTAAAAAATAAGAACTAATGTAAGAAAATACCTTATATAGGACTTATTTAAGACTTATAAAACTAATAGTAACCTACAAAGATAAGAATAATTATTATAGCCCTAAATGCTACTATTATTATAAAATAAACTATATTAAGAAGGTCTATTATAAGAAGTAATAAGATATTAAGGAAAGGTGCTATAAGCTAACTTAATAATAACTCCTTCTAGAAGGAAAGACATAAGTAAAAACTACTTGATTAATAATACATTACAAATAGCTATTTATATTACTAAGATACTTAGAATAATATAAATAGGTTATAATAAAACTAGCTTATAATAAAGAGAGATTATTATATCTTATTAGGCTACTTACCTAATAGAAGAATAAGTAAAAGGTAATTATATAATTAATAATATTATAAAGGAATAACTCTATAAACTAATTAGACCCCTAAGAGCTAAATAATTATACCTTATAGATTCTAATTTATAGAGGCCCCTATTAGAATTAGGCAATTAGTTAATTAGGAAAGCTACTGCGGGATAATAAATTACCGCTATTATATAAAAGAATAAGCACTATAAGCTTAGCGCTAATAATAATTATATTAAAGGAGCTTAGGTATAATAAGAACTAGATATAGTTAGGCTATAAAGGTAATAAACAGACCCCTATATAATACTTTAAGAAGATAACTATAAAATTCTTATTAAGAAAGGGATTAAGCTATATTATTAGATTAATCTAGATATATAATATAACCCTTAGGATAATACCTAGACTATATTAATATACTCCTAATATAAAATATTCTCCTAGATACCCTATAAGAATTATTATTATAATCTATATATAATAAATAAATAATAAAATAATTATTTCTTAGTTTAATTACTATAACTAAATAGTAAACCTTATTTAATATATAAAACCTATTAATATAAGGTGGTTTAATAAGTTAAGGGAATTAGTATTACTATACTATATTTCTACCCCTTAAAGGAAAGAGCTATTAGCTTAGAATATTAGATTATTATAGCTATATAAAAGACTATAATAAAGTAAAGAGAAGCACTAAAAAGAAGCTATCTTAATATAAAAGCTACCCTTTATAATAAAGAAATATACTTATATTATTATATGATAGTAGGCCTTAATATCTGAATTAGGGTGAAATCATAGAGAAAAGGTAGGTCTCTCTTATGTATAAGACTTCAACTTGCCGAGCCTTCCACGGTGGCTCGGCTGCAGAACTTTCAGGAGGTTCCCGCGCACGTGATATCTAGCCGGGGTTATCCCGGTTAGTCGGCGGCTTCAACGGCCGCCCCACATCCTTACAAGTATAAATAATAAGTATTAATTATATATAATTAATTAAAATGTATAGCAAAAGAAGGGTTTAATTTCTTAATATATTAAGAAACTAGATACCTTATCTAGTATAAGGTAATAAGTAAATAAATATAGAAATATATTACTTTAAAAAGCCCTATACTCTATAAATAAAATATATAAATAATAATACTTAGAACTAAGAATATAAATATAGGGAAAATAATTAAATACTTTAATAGATAATAAAGCTAAATAGAATTACTTTTACTTAATAATAATAAATAAGCTTAAGTTACTATAGAGGTATAAATAAATACTTTACTTAGTTATTAACTTAAAAGAACCTCTTTTAATTATATTAATAGAATTATTAACTCTAAGATTAATTACCTTAATATCTTTATTAAAAGAAAAAAACTAAGAGATATTATTTAATATTATATTAAATAAGTACTATAATCTTATACTTAGGTACTTATAGCTATAATAATTTAATATATATTTTAATTAAAGAATTAGCTAGGTATTTTAATTTAATAATAAGATACCTCTTATAATATATAATAACTTAGATATAAGATCTTAAATTTGTATTAAAAAAATAAAAAAGCTAAGAAGAGGTAAATATAAAGTACCTCTTTACCTATAAAGATAAAATAGAAATATTATAAAAAATAGAAATAATATTCATAATAAATATTTATATAGATTATATAATAGTTTTATAAACTTAAAGAAAACCTTAAATAATTAATAAAATTATATAATAACCTAGAAAAGAAAAAAAATTAACTTAGGAATATATTACCCTACTATTAATACTATAAATAACTCTATATAAAGGAAGTTAAAATAAGCTTATTAAAATATATATATTATAACTTAGAAATTAAGTTTATTAATAAAAAGTAACTGAGCTTTAATAAACTTTATTTACGTAATAAAGCATAATTATTAATATTAAAGAAATATATTAAAGATATATTATAGAAAAGATATAGTAAGGAAAATACGTTATTTATTAAATACCTTATTATATTTATTTTAAAAAGAAATAATATGCCTTAGCTTTATATACACTTTAAAATACTTAGTATTATTATAATTAAGGATTATATATTATTACCTCTTATTAATAAGTTAAAGCATTAATTTTTTAAAATAAAATACATTATTATACTTAACCTTAAGATAGCTTATAATCTTATCTAAATTAAGGAAAAATATAAATAAAAGACTACTTTTTATATTAACTATAAATTATTTAATTACCTTATTATACCTTTTAGACTTATTAATATACTTATTATACTTTAATAAATAATTAATAATATATTATAAGAATATTAAGATATATTTATTATATATTACTTAAATAATATCTTTATTTTTTCTTAAATAAAAGGAAATATATAAAATATATCTATAAAATATTATAAATACTATAAACGCTAAGTTATTAATAAAGCCTAAGAAAAATAAATTTTATATTATAAAAATAAGATTTCTTAAATATATTATTTCTTTTGCTAAGATATATATAAACCCTAAGAAGGTTAATATACATAATATATATATAATATATCTAAGTATATAATATACTTTTTACTACCCTATAGTATTTAAACTATAATAAAAATATAATAAGTTAATTAATTAATTAAAATTACTTATTATATTTTTCCTTAGATATCTTAATTACTACTTAATATATCTTTATAATATATCTAGGCTTATTATATATATTATATTACGAAATACCTAATCTAATTAACCTTCCTTAATTATTATTTCCTAATAATTCTCTAATTACTTATATATTTATCTAATTAATTACTTACCTTACTTAATCTATTATTAATATCCCTCCTTTTTATTATTAAGTCTTTTTTACCTTATAGTTTTAGCTTAATATCTTATCTACTTACTAAAAGTCTTAGCTTTTAGTAATTAATAAAGCAACCTTATATATAACTACCTTTATTACTTTCATTAGAGATTTTATAGCCTTAATAATTAACTTAAGAGAGCTATTATAATACCTTTTAATATATTTTTAAAGGTATTTAAACTAAGACTTAGCCTTAAGTATAGTCTTTAGGGTCTTTAAGACCTAAGGGGTTATAAGGCTAATAACCTCCTTAATAGGTATTAAAATCTATAGCTATATATTAGGTTTTAAGATTATACTTTCTAGGTTAAGAGAAACAAGCCTAGTTCCTCTAAAGGCTAACCTAATATTTCTTTTTATTATAATAGCCTAATATATAATATTAAAGGCTAAAAAGAATTTAGTCTTAGAAATATAAATTATAAAATATTTAATTAAATATTTTATTTCTTAATTATAAGCCTATTTAAATAAATTAAAATACCTAATATTAAGAGGCTAAAATAAATAAATAAAGTAATATATAATATATAATAATTTTCTTTTTTATAATATCTCTTAAAGTTAATAAAATAATAACTTTTATAATTATTAAGAATTAAAAAATAATAAAAATTAATTAGTTAATTTATTATATATTAATTAAAATACTTAAGCTCCTTAAGAATAATATTATTATTAGTTTAATTATTTTAGCTTATTATAATAGCTTAATTACCTAAGAAGTTATTTTCTTAATATTAATTAGCAAAGTAATATTAGCTTATATTAAAAATAAATAGCTAAATTACTTAGTCTTTTATATTAAATACTTAAATAATTATAAGCTATTTTTAATTTCTAAGTTATATTAATTTTAGCTTTAAATACCTTTTTAAATCTATAATAATTATTTTAATTATAATTATATCTATGAGAAAGCTAATCTTATTAAAGTTTTAAATATTATTTAATTAGATATTATACTTAGCAATTATATTTATTATAAGCTAAAATTAATTATAAATAATAATTAGATCTTTATATTTAGCTCTCTAGTAGTTATATTTATAAAAAAAATATATCTTAAGCTTATAATATTATATAATAAAGTTATAAGCTTAGCACTTATTAATAAGTAGTATATTATAGTTAATAAATAATCTATTAGCTATTTCTTTAATAACATATTATTATAAGGGAAATCCTTATAAATCTAAGTTAAGAATAAACTAAATGATTAATTTATTCCTCTAGATTAAATAATTAATATCACTTTAAGATCTAATTATATAGCGATTAAATACCTTATTTATAATAATATAGCCTTAGCTTAGAGACCTTATAGATCTTTATAGCGTGTTAGATACTTAGTTTTGGGTTATTTTAAAGGGCCTAAAGGGCAAAAAGGGTTCTAGCCTCTATATTTAGGTCTAATATAGTTAGTAGTTATAGAATTAATTAATTAAGTAGAAGGTTAGGTATAAGAGGGAAAAATGCGTTATATACTTAGATGCGTTGCATGCTTATTATATATATTATTATAATTAGGGATTAAAAAGAACCTGTTAATATTAAAGAAATAATAGCCTTCCTTAGATTTATTAATTATTATAAAAAATCTCTTAAAATATTTAAGAAAATAGCTATATTTTTAATAAAACTTATAAAAAAAGACTAACCTTATATAAAAAAGATATAAGCTAAATAAGCCTTTATATAAATTAAAGAACTTATCTTAAGTAAACTTATATTTAAGATATTTAATTTATCTTAATAAATTAAACTTAAAATAAATACCTTAGATTTTATATTAAGTATTTAAATTAAGTAATAAGATAACGTGTTTCATAAGCGAGTGCAATAACCAAGCGAGTACAATAGCATACTGTGCACCTAAACATAGCTATTTTTAATTTTTTAAAACTTACTATGAAGTAGCTAGAAAGATAAAAAAAGTATTTTTATAAATCTACCTCTATATAAGATATAACAATGATTTTTTTAGATTTTTAAAAAAAACCCCTTATATAGAAATAGCGATTTATACAGCGCGAAATAGCTTTTATCTATACTACTTTATAAGGCATAGTTATATAAGCTAAAGAAGATTATATAAGAATTTATATAATATAATAATCCTAATATAAGATTTATAGCTAAATTAAACTTAATTAGACTTCTTAAGAATTTTGTTAACTTCTTACTATAGGGTAAGAATTTTAGTATTACACTTGCTTGTCTATTGCACTCGCTTATTAAGTATGTTAATAAAAGATTTTTATATTTAATTATATTTTATTCTTATAAACTATATAAAATGAAGCTTAATTACCTTATTTGTAATAATAAATCTCTTATTATTATTAATATATTTAAAGAATTTTAATATTACTTACCTAAAAGCTATTATTAAATTAAGGTTTATATAAATTATAAAAATATCTCTTATTTTACTAAAATATTATAACTTAATAAAACGTAATTTTATAATATTAAATACCTCTTAGAATTTAATTATATTATTATTTATATATAAAGAAAAAACATAAATAAGTTAATATAATTAATAAATAACCTAACTTAGGTATAAGAAAAACTAACCTTAAAAAATAATTTTTATAATTTATATAAAAAAATACTTTTAATAATATATTATTACTTAAACCTAATAAATTTTACCTTATTACTATATAAATAAATAAAAATAATAAATTATTACTTAATTTATTATATAAGAACTTAAAAGGCTTATTACTAAGTAAATAAACTAAGTTAAATAATAAGAAGGCATAATTATATATCAAAAATATATCTTTATATTATAAAAATATATAAAAGAATTTATTAAGTATTATTATTAAATTATAAAATATAATAAAGAACTCAATAATAGAAACTTTTAAGAAATAATATACCTATACTTTAAGTAAGAAAAGCTTAGTATAAGACCTAAAAGTTACTAAGACTATATAATATATTACTTAAGAAATAAATATTTCTTAAATTATACTTAATAAAACTTCAAATATATAATTAAAATTAATATTATAAAAAGAATAAACTTAATAATTATTAAGCTTATAATACGATAATTATTTAAGTTAATTATTATTAAGTTAAATAATATATAAAGAAATCTAATAAAAAATAAAATTATAAAACTAAAATAATATTAATTAATTTATCTTAGTAATTTAATTAAATTACTTATTATATTTATATATTATATTTATTATCTCTAGATCTTAAAACTTTATTTAAAGTATATTAATAACCTTTTTATTAAACCTTAACTCTATTTTATCCTTATCTTCTGGCCTATTTATTAAAGAGCTTATAAGTTCTTTTTCTTACTTATTAGCTTATTATCTAGACTTGCTCTAAGTAATAAAGAAGTTCTTATACTTATATTCTTTTTATTATAATTAGCTAAGGAATAATTTATCTTAGGCTTATAATTTATTATAATTAATTTATTTTATTCAGCGCTTAAGTTTTTTTCTTTATGCCCTAATAAAATACCTTTTAGTATTGTTCTTAAATACTTATTTATTAATAAATAAAAAGTAATTAAATATAATTAAATTAACCCTCTAGAGGTCTAATAAGAGCCTAGAGATAACTAAGAGCCTCTTTAGGTTAAATAGCCTTACTAGGCTAATATTATAGCATGAACTATAGTTATGTGACTATAATAAATTTAACTAATTAATATTAGTAACTTATAATATAATAATATATATTATAAGCTATACTATAGACTTATAGGTAGGACTTATAGCTTACTATAAGCTATGACTAATAACTATAACTTACTAATAAGGATATAAAATATACTTAGTTATACTTTCTTATATAATAGCTACCTTAGTTATTAATATAACTTAGTTATATTTAATACCTTTAAGTATATTACAAGATATAACTATATCTTATTACTTAGACTATACCTAATACTTCTTATTAATATAATAATTATATATTCCTAAGGGATAAACTAGTTATACTAGGTTTATATAAGCGAAGAGTGCTGGGCATAGTCTAAGCAATAAGGGTTTAAGTTATATCTAGTAATATACTTAAGGGTATTATATATTACTAAGTTAGATTAATAGCTAAGGTAGCTATTTTATAAGAAAGTATAACTAAGTATATTTTATATATTTATAGGCGGCTTATAATTATAAGTTATACCTTATAGTAAGCTATAAGTCTTACCTATAAGTTTATCGTCTTAGCTTATAATATATATTAATATATTATAAGTTATTATTATTACTTAATTAAGTTTATTATAATTATATAACTCTAGTTTATATTCTAATATAAGGTCCCCTTTTTATTAGTTCTTATCCTTAAGATTATTTCTCATAGCTATTTTCCTTAGTATATAACTTATGTCTTAAAACCCTTTTAATTATTAAAATAATATTAAAATTAAAAGCTACTTATAACTATAAGGTATAGGCTATCTTTATTAAGAATATTAGTTTTTTTAATTATATTATAATATACTTAATAAGTAAGTATTTTTAATATTCTTTATCTTCTCTAAAGAAATTATAATAAAAATACTATAAACTATTTAATTAATTAAAACTACTTATTATATTCTTCCTTAGATATTTTAATTATTACTTTATAAGTTTATATATTATAGCTAGGCTTACTATAGATATTATAATACTAAATATTTAATAATATTAACCTTTTTTAATTACTACTTCTTAATAATTTAGTTATTATTTTATTAACGAAAATAAAACATACTAACTATATAGCAAAAATTTTCTAATATATCTTTCTTTTAGTAACTTTTTAAAAAGGGATTTTATATACTTTCTTATAATCTTAATATTATAGAAAATAATAAGGGTAACTAATTAATTAATAATAATAATAATTATATTAAAAAAAAGCCTATAATAATAATTAAAGGTTAAAGGCCTTTAACTCCTTTTCTATATATAAGAAATTACCTAATGGCCTAAAACGGCTTAATATGTATTTCCCTTAACTTATAGCTCCCCACGAGGCTTTAATACTTATCCTTATTATTCTTATTATATCTTACCTAGCACTATATTAGGCTTATAGCTACTATAGATAAATTAATTAAGTATCTTTACTCTTTTATTATTTCTTTATTTTCTTATCTTAGCTCTCTTTTAATATTATAATAAATATCTAAGGCTAAGTAATAATCGCTAAAAGCTTTTTTTATTATAAAAGTCTTATTATCTTATTAGAGAGGTAAATAATATAGTTATTAATTAGTAATTATTATATAGGCTAATTATATATTATATTAAGTTAATTTCTTTCCCCTAGGTTAATTAATATAATCTTTATTTTTACCTTAATTACCTTATATGTTATTATAAATCCCTTATTAATATTATAATCTAACTAAATAAAATCTTTAATGCTATATATATAAAGTCTTTTTTTAATAATATAAAAATACTTATTTTTAGTTTAATTATATTTATAATTAATTATTATTTAATTTAATAAACTTAATAGCTTTTACTATATAATTATATTTTTTATACCCTTAGATAAGAAAAGGCT
Organism: Fusarium falciforme; assembly: GCF_026873545.1. NCBI lineage: Eukaryota > Fungi > Ascomycota > Sordariomycetes > Hypocreales > Nectriaceae > Fusarium > Fusarium falciforme. The sequence continues at coordinate 263,147 of NC_070548.1, forward strand.
CTTATTTTAATAATACTTAGAGCTATTATTTAATAAAGGTTATAGCTACTTTAGGGTCCCTAGGGATAGATTCTTAAAAGGCTTACTTAAGGTCTAAGGCTAATCCTTTTAATTAAAAGGTATAAGAATTAAGTAATTTATTAGTTTACTTTTAAGCTTTAGGCCTTAAGCTAGTTAATTTTATTATTAATTTTTTTACTTTTAGGTTAAGTTTATTATTATTAAGTAAGATAATTATTCTTTCTTAATAAATAAGGAAGTTATTTATAATTTTTATATCTTAATAAATATATTATTTAATTAATTATATAGGGAGATTAAGAAATATAACTTTAGAGTTAAAAACTATAAATAGCCTTAATCTCTAAGGAAATTTTATTATATTATTATAATTACCTTAGGGAATTAAGATTAAGTAATAAGATTATTAATTACTAATATAGCTAATATTTCTTATATTTACTAATATATATCCTCCCTAGTTAATATAAAGCTAGTCTTAGGGCACTATTTAAATAAATCTAATTAAATTATAATTAATTAAATTTATATAAAGAGATTATTATTTTATTATAATTTTATTATAAATACTTTTATATTAAAAATAATTGTTTTTAATTCTTAATTTATTAAAGATTATAGTTTAATAAATACCTTAAATCCGTTTTAAGTTATTATTATATATAATATTTCTAGGTTTTTTTTCCTTAGTTTATAAATTTAATTATTAATTATAAATTAATAAATTAAATAATTTTAAAGGTACCTTTTTGCTCTTATTAATAGTTAAGGCTATAAGAGGGTAAATTATAGCTAATTTGCTTAATATTACTTTTATAAGTCCTTTAAGGGTTTAAAAAAGGTAAAATATACTAAGGAGACTATATTCTTATTTTCCTCGCTTTAGAATTAAAGAAATTAAATAGAAGCTAAAATAATATAATTAATTAATATTTATAAGATATTCTCACTAAGTAATAAAGATAAGCTTTATATAGAGCTTTTTATTAATTAATATTATATTAAAGTCATAAAAATTACCTTTGATTTTATCTTATATAAATATAATAAAGTATTTATTATACTTAAACCTAAAGAATTATATAAAGAATTTTCTTTTTTTATAAGCCTTATATTACCTTTAAACCCCTCTAAACCTATATTATAATTTATTAAGACTCTTTTATAGTTATTAAGAAAAAAACATAAAAGCTCTTCTTAATTAGAGTTATACTTTAGTTTCTTTTCTTAGATATTAATTTTATACTATATAACTATAATAACCTTCTTAAGGCTATTTCTAAATATTTATAATATTAATAAGATTAAATTATTAAGAAATATCTCTTTATTCTTCTTTAGGTCTTAATATAAATACTATAGGGCTAATATATACTTTCTTTATAATATATTATTAGTAAGGTAATTATAATAATATTGCTAGAATTTATCCTTTCTAAGCTTTAATTTAATTAATTAATAACTATTTAATATACTAAGGTATTTAAAAGTAATAAAGTCTTAATTATTTTTATTATAATTAAAAGAAAGGTAATTACTTAGAGTTATATAACTTTTTAATTATATTAAGGCTAACCTTATTCTTCTTAAAAAAGCTTCTTATTTCTTTAAAGTATTTAACTTAAGCTACTAAGTAAGCTATTTTTTTCTTTTTTATAAATTATAAATAATTAATAGGGGTAAAAAGAATAATTAATTATATAAATAGAGGTATCTTAAAGGTTTAAAGTATACTTAAGGCTATAAAATTATTACTTTTAGAAAGTCTTTTTATTAATTTATATATAATATATATAATATATAGTTATTATATAGTTATATTTTATATAATTAAATAACAAAAGAATACTTAGTTTTTTAAATTTATTAATTTTAAAATATAAAAAAGCTAATCTTAAGGTTAATTATTAATTTATATTAATCTCGTTATTATTAAATAAAAAATCTTATTTTATTAAGGGGGATAAATATATATTCTTAAATATATAAAAAAGAGGCTTTATATTTTAATTAAATAATTAATATAAGTAATTATAAATAAAAAGGGGTATATATGTTTATACCTTAAGGAAATATATAATAAATTAATTTATATATATGGTATAAAAAAAGGGTAATATATTATTTTTCTCTTAAGAGACTATTTAGCTTTTCTAATATATATAAAGGGTAATTATAAGTTATAGCTCTCTATATAGAGATTACCTAAATATATTACTTCTCTTTCTTTATATATTTTAACCTTATATATATATAACTTCTATATATTCTCTATTTTTTTATTTTCTTTTTTTCTAACTTTATTACTTTTATTTATATTTTTAATTAATTAATTTATTATATCTATATAGACTCCCTATAAGATCCTTATTAATAAGTAATAAAATATCTTTCTTAATATTTAAATTCTTATTTAACCTTAGCTTTTTTATATTAATTTCTAAAAAAGTATTTCCTCTTAGTAAAATAACTATAATAGGTTTAAGGTAACTCTTATAAAGGCCTAAATAGCTAACCTCCCTAGGGCTAATTCTTATATCCTCTCTATTCTTAATTACCTTTTTAATTAAATAATTAAATAAGTCTATAAATACCTTAAGGTCTAGATCTATTTTTATTTTGCCCTTAATTAAGATAATTTCCCTTTATATATTAAGCTTACCTTTAATAATATAAGCTATAAGAACCTAAAGGTTATTATAAAATATTTCTTTAAGTATTATAGCGCTCTTAATATAATTATAAGAGAACTTATTTTATTAATATTAAATTATTCCCTTTAGATTATTTATATCTTTATTTACTTTATTTATCTTTATATATAATTCTTTAAGTAATTAATAATTTACCTAAAGTATTAAAAAGCTCTTAAGATTATTCTCCTTAGGTTTTATAACCTTATCTTTTATTAATATTATTATTAATCTTACTTAATTAATATTAATTAAAATATAAAATATATTTTTTACCCCTTTTTATTTACTATCTTAATTAAGGGTTTTATAAATAAAAAATATATTAATTATATTTAATATTAAAAGCTTTATAAATAAGTATTTTTACCTAAGTATTAACTAAAATCTATTACTAAAGGTCCTTTAGATTAGCTTTTATAAAAAAAAAATACTTTAAAGGATTTATTTAATAAGGTTAGAATTAATTAATTAAACTAAGTATTTTATCTTTATATTTCTTATTTATACCTTTCTAAAGATAGAAATTAATAGTAAGATTATTAGCTTCTCTAGGGGATATATTAATTAGCTCTTAATAAAAAGGCTAACCCTTTTAGGTTTTAAAAAAAAATAAATTTTAAGTCTTTAAAGCTTTTTTATTAAAGGATAAATTTTAAATATAATAAAATATTATTATTTTTATTTAATTAATAATAAGGTTTAGCTTTATATTTATAATTACTTTTAATTAATTAATTATTTTTTATTTTTTATTAATTTTCTTATTACTCTTATTATTTAGCTCTTATTATTTTATATAGTTATTATTAAAATTACTATTAAAATTACTATTATTTATATATTTATATAAGCTAAGATATATATATTATATATTTACTTAGATAGGTTTAATTAATTAAACCTATAGACCTTTATTTATCTCTAAGTCTAGCGCTAAGCCTTAGCGCTAACTCTTTTTAGGTTTATAGAACTCTAATACTAACTCTAGGAATTAATCCCTCTAAAATCTATAACGCCGATAACCCCTATTTCCTAACATTACGCCTATAGCTATATAGCTAGATCCTAGCTAGCTATAAGACTTCTTTAATCCTCTTATTTAGCGGTGCAGAAGGTCTTTATACTTATTACGAGCATTATAACCTATGCCCCGTGTTAGGTATTATCTTTTAAGTCCTCGAGGAATTTAATATCTTCGCTAATAAGATATTCCCCTTCTTATAGCTTCTTTTTAAGAGCCTTTAATAAAAAAAGCTCTTTTCTAAAAAACTAAACGTTCTATTAGTATTATAGCTAAATAAAAAGAGGCTAAGTAAAAAAAAAATAATATAACTTAAGATTATAAGTTTAACTAATAATAGATTATTATATTATATACTTATATTAATACTCTTAAGGCCTCTATTTAATATTATTACTTATAGCTTATTATAAGTACTTTTTATATCCTTATAAAGCTTATAGACCTCCTCGCTAAGGTTATCTTAGTTATACTAGAGGGTATACTAATAGTATTAGCTATATTATTTTAATTATCTAATTAAAGGTCTTTATAAAAAGTAATTATTATTATCTCCTTAATATATTATTTATTAATTATTTAGTTATTAATTAGTTAATTAGTTAGTTATAGTTATTATTAGTTATAATTAAATCTCCTCTTATAAGGATAATAGAAGTAATTTTAACCTCTTTAAGTAGTTAAGAATTGTAATTAAAAGGTTAATATTAGAGAGGAGAGCTATTATATAAAGGGGTTAGATTTTAACCTCTTTAATTAGTTAAGATATAAGCTCTTTATTATAAATAGAGCTGGCCTTAGTGTATTATTAAAGCTATTAATAATTATATAGATAAACCTTATTAATTTAAGCCTATTAAGACCTCTGGCTTTAGGTATAAAGCCTTTATTATTAGAATTACTAAGATATAGATTAATATACTTTAATCCCTATTTTAGGTAATATAAAGTTAAGTTATAATTATTTTATATAGGCTATGTATTAAATTTATTTCTTATAAAATAAGGAATTTAAGTATTATATTTAAATTATTATAAATAATATTATTACTATTTTTTAATATATCTTACTTATCTTAAATAATATCTTTAATATCTTAAGTAATATCTCTAATATTTAATTAAATAATCTATATATCCCTTATAAAATAAATACCTAAATTTATTAAAAATTCTAATAATTATATAATAATATTAAAACTTTCTCCTTTAGTTTTTTTTTCTCTTATTAAAAACCTAAGAGTTTTTATAGGTTTTTAATATTATTTTTTTTTATTTTATTTTAAAGGCTTTTATATTAAGTAGCTTACTAAATAATAAAGCTAAGAAGTTATATTTCTATATATATTAAAGTATTTCTCTTTAGGTATAATATTTTTTTTTTATTAAAATTCTTTTTTTTATTATTTATTTTATTACTTTTATTATTACTTTCTAAATTAATTATTTAATTAATTATTAAGTTTTTATTTCTTATTATTTAATATATATAATAAGCAAGCATTATAGATAAGTAAGTATTATATTTTTCCCTCTTATATTTAACTTTCTATTTAATTAATTAATTCCTAACTATTAAATATATTAAACTTAAATATAGAGGCTAAAACCCTTCTTATTTTTTAGGCCCTTTAAAATAACTCTAAGCTAAGTATTTAATACGCTATAAGGACTTACTAGGTCTCTAAGCATAGGCTATATTAGCGATAAAATAATATTTAAGCTTAACTTAATATAATCCCTAAATTATATAAATTATTAGATCTAGAGGAATAAATCCTTATTTAGTTTATTTTTAACCTAGATTTATAAGAATTTCTCCCTTAGCTATATAATATAAAAGAAATAACTAATTAATTACTTATTAATTATAGTATATTACTAATTAATATATATTAGGCTTTAAACTTTATTAGGTAATACTTAGAGCTTAAGATATATTTCTTTTAGAAATATAATTATTAAAGAGCTAAATATAAAGATCTAATAGTTATTTATAATTAGTTTTACTTTATAGGGAATATAATTATAAAGTATAATATCTAATTAGATAATCTCTATAACTTTAATAAGATTAGCTTTCTTATAGGTATAATTATAAGTAAAATAGTTATTATAGGTTTAAAAAGGCATTTAAAGCTAAAATTAATATAGCTTAGATATTAAAAATAAATTATAATTATCTAAGTAATTAATATAAAAGGCTAAGTAATCTAGCTATTTATTATTAATATAAGTAAATATTACCTTACTAATTAATATTAAAATAATAACCTCTTAGGCGATTAGGCTATTATAATAACCTAAAATAGCTAAATTAATAATAAGATTAGTCTTAAATAGCTTAAGTACTTTAATTAGTATATAGCTAAGTAATTAAATAATTATTATTATCTCTTAATTCTTAATAGCTATAAAAGTTATTAATTTATTAAATTTAAGTAATATTATAAGGAGAAAAAAATTATTAAGCTTTATATATTACTTTATTTTTCTTATTTACTTTAATTACTTAATATTAGGTATTTTAGGCTATTAAAGAAGACTTATAATTAAGAAATAAAATATCTAATTAAATATTTTATTACTTATATTTTAAAGACTAAGTTCTTTCTAGCCTTTTATATAATATATAAGGTTATTATAATAAAAAAAAATATTAAGGGGGCTTTTAAATAAGCTAGCTTTACTTCTCTTAACCTAGAAATTATAGTCTTAAAGCTTAATATATAGCTATAGACTTTAATACCTACTAAGGAGGGGGTTAAACTCTTTATCCCTTAGGTCTTAAGGACCTGAAAGACTATACTTAAGGCTAGATCTTAGTCTAAATACCTTAAAAGATAAATTAGAAGGTATTATAATAGCTCCTTAGAGTTAATTATAGAGACTATAAAGTCTCTTATAAAAGTAATAAAGGGAAATATATATAAGATTATATTATTAAGGGCTAAGGTTAAAGACCTTTAAGAGATAAATAAAATATTAAATTAGCGCTAAAGGGTAAAAAGGATTAAATTATAAAAAAAAAGAATAATAATAATAAAAAAAAAAAGGTAAGTAATTAATTAAATAGATATAAATACTTAAATAATAATAAAACTATTAAGAAGTAGTAATTAAAGAAGGTTAATATAACTAGGCGTTTAGTATTATAATATCTATAATAAGCCTAGGTATAATATAAGGACCTATTAGGTAATAATTAAGATATCTAAGAAAAATTATAATTAGTAGTTTTAATTAATTAAATAATTTATAGTATTTTTATTATAATATATTATAAAGAGATAAGGAAAAATATAATACTTACTTACTTATAATGCTTGCTTATTATATATATTATATATTTTTTTATTTTTATTATTTTTTAAACTTTTTCTTTTTTTTTTAAGCTTCTTAAGGACTTTCTTTTTATTTAATTTCTCTTCTTATTAGCTATTTTTATCTTTTATAAATTTCTTTATATAATCCCTATAAATAGATTTAGTAATCTTATAGCTATTTAATATCTTAAGTTTATAATAATTTGCCTTATTATAATATTTAAAGATATAAAATAAGCTATATTACTTATATATTATTTTTATTTTTATTAATATATTCTTTTATTAAAGAATATTAAATCTTAATATTAAATCCTTAATCTTTAAAGAGATCTTTCTTAACCTATAGATATTTTTTTTATTTTACCTCTTTATAACTTTTACCTTAAATATATTAATCTTTTATTATACTACTTTTATATCTTTATTTTTCTTTTTAAAGATCTTAACCCTTATAAGGATTTAGTCTTTAGCTATTAATACTTTATCTTAATTAATTAATCACTAAGTAAGAAAATTAACTTTTAGAGGGTATATTAATTCTTACCTATAGATAAGATAAAAGGGAGAGTTTCTATATAGCGCTTTTATAGCTATTTTATTAATAAATAATACTTTTTCTAAGTTATTATATTATCTTAGCTTTCTTTTTCTCTTTAGCTTCCTTAAGGCTATAGAAATTAAATAATATCTTTTTTTATTAATATTATTAGCTTTAAGGTTATATAAAGATATAATAATATATAAAATTCTTAATTTCTTAAGTAAAAATAAAAATTCCTTTTTAAATTTAAGTCTATTATTTATAACCGCTATAGAAACTATATTAAATTAATAAATAAAGTTAATTATAAAGTACCTTAGTGCTTTAATTATAATCTTTTTTAAAAGAATTACTTTTACTTATCTTATTATATTAGATTTTACTTCTATAAGGTACTTAAACCCTTAGTCTAATAATATATATTAATAATTAAAATAGACCTTAATTATAAGATTAAATAATTTAATATATTAAATAGCCTCTAATAGCCTCTAGGGAGTATAAGCTTAATAAGTAAGGTAATATTATATTACCTTAGAGACCTAATTCTATATATTATTCTAAAAGTATCTCCTCTTTATAAGGTTATAGGTTACTTCCTTGCCCTTATAGCTATTATTATAATAATATAATTTAATTAATTTCTTTTATATCTCTAGGTTATTTATTATTAATAGGGGTAAGTTATATTCTTATTTTAGCTATTTTTATAAATATTATTTTTAAATATAGAAAAAAAGTATTTGTTTTTAAATTATTATTATTATTAATATATTAAACCCCTAGGCTTCTTAAAGGTATATAGGTCTTTAGCTATATATTTATACTCCTAGGAGTAAATATTATTTAAGATATTAGGTTCTTTATTAATATAAATTATATTAAGGTAGAGGTTAATAAAGTCCTTAATATCCCCTTTAACTTATATATCTAATTAATTAGATAGTCCTATATATTTATATAATAATCTATTAACTATATAGTTTTTCTTTTTAGGTATATATTTAACTATAAAATTAAAAAGAAAAATATAATTAATTTACCTTAAGATAAGGGAATTAGGTATATTATTTACTTTATTATTAATTTAATAAACTGATATTTATAAATTAGTCTTAAGGATAAAGGGAATATTATAAATTATACCCCTAAGGTAATAAAACGCATAGAGAATTACCCTATACTCTCTTCTTAGTATATTATGTTTAGTTTTAGCTAGGTTCTATAATTTAGATTTAAATTAAATTAATTTCTATTTCTTTTTAATTACTTATATTAAAATATACCCTTAGCCTAATAGGCTTATATTAATTATAAGGATTACCTCCTTAGCTTCCTAAAGATTAATAAAGCTATAACTTTTTTCTTTAATATTTTTATAGCTTCTTTTTAATTTAATCCTTAAATAAACTTAATATCTTTTTTTAGTAACTCTATTAAGGCCTTTATAATCTAAGTAAATTATTTAATTTATTAATAATAATATCTTATAATATTAAAGAAATACTTTGCTTCTCTTATATTAAAGTAAACTTTTTACTCTAAGATTTTTATAACTTTTCTTTCTTTTAGCTTCCTCTTATAAGTCCTATAAAGGTAGCTAATAATTATTATTATTTTTCTATAAAATAAAGACTTCTAGCCTATAATTATATAGCCTAATAGCTTAATATTTATTAATACTTTATTAAGGTTAATTAGATACTTTAGAATAAAATAATATATACTTAGTATTACCTTTTTCTTATTATAATTTATTATAAGTCTTTTAATATAAATATTATTTAGAAAGGGTTAATAAATATTAGGGATTAAATCTCTTAAGATTGAAAAGATATTTTAAGTAAATTAAATAACTAAGTTTATAGCTCCTTATAGTAATATATATATTCTTAGTAATCTAATTAATATTATAAAACTAATTAAGTCTTTATTAATCTTTATTAGCTCTATTTAATTATATCTTAAGAAAAAATCTAAGAGTAATAATATCTTATTTATAATAAAATCTATAAAGAAATTATTATAGCCTAAAGGAATAAGGCTATTTTATATTATATACTTATATATTAATATACTTAAATTAATTAATTAAAACTAATTATCCTTTTTCTAAATAAAAAAGAATAGGTTTCTATAAGGGCTATAACCTTTCTTAAGGATCCCTCTCTCTATTTAGGTTCTTAATAGCTTAATAACCTCCTTTTTATACCCTTTAGGAATAGGTATACTTTTTGCTTATTAGGCTTTATACTTAATTACCTTAATAACTTATAGTACTATAATTAGTAGGTCTAGTTTCTTATACTTTAAAAATTCTTATATAAATATTACTTCTCTATTATATATAATCTTAAGAAATATATCTAATTCTTTATATATAAGGGTATTACTTATTTAATTAATTAGTCCTTAGAATTACTCTTTATAGATCTAAGCTCATTACTTAATATCTTAGAATTTTAATATAATCTAATCCTAATATTTTAAATCTTCTTATAACTTCTTTTTTATTTTTTAGCCTTTTATTTGAAATTACCTTTTAAGGTAAATCTATTTAATAAGATATTATTTCTTAAGTAGATCTTAATATCTTTCTTTTTATAAAGGGTATTAATTAAATTTTTTTTAATTTACCTTAATTAAATAAGTTATTTCCTTTTTATATTTTATATTTTTTCTTTATTTATTTTCTAATTAAATAATTTATATCCTTAAGGGCTATATAGTATTACTTAATTATTTTATTTTAATAATATTAATTATTTTTCCCCTACCTCTTAGCTTAGCTATTATAGTAATATTAAGATATTATTTAGTTTTAAATTGCTTTTTTAATTAATCTTAGGCTTAAAAAAAAGATTAATATTTATTTTAATAATATATTATTATTTATACTATAAATTAGTGCTTCTTACTTAATAAAACTAATAGCTAAAGTAATTACTTATATATTACCTAGCTAATATCTAAGGAGTATAAAACTATTTTTTATTTAATAATTAAAGAATATACTTATGAAATAAATAAATAATATAATATTAAGAATAAAGAGAATTAAGATTTTACTAAAAGGCGCTATATATATCCTTTATTAAATCTATATATTACTTATATATAATTAAATAATTACTTAGCGAAGTATAATAATCTAGTCTTAAGAGAAAAATATTATAGAGGCTCTTATCTTTATAATATTAAGACTATAAGCTTTTATAAGTTCTTCTAAGATTATATTCCTTTTAGAGCTAATATTTATTATAGCCTCTATTACTTTACCTTTTATATTATTAAGTTAAATTAAAATCTTAGGTAATTCTTATAATTATATAATTACTTTACTTTAACCTCTTAATATTAATCTAATAATATTAATTATTTAATTAGCTATTTTATTATAATTTATAATAATTTTAATTTCCCCTAAGGTTTTTATAATATCTCTTTATATTTTTATAATCTTAATTACTTTTTAGCTTATTTTTATATTAATTATTATAATATAATTATTAAGTTAAAAGTCCTTAGTATTATTATTTATCTATTTAGTTTAAGGCTTATTATTAATAAGGATTATATTAATTTTAGCTCTCTTATTAATCTTAGCTTAATAGGCTTCTCTTTAGTCTTACTTATTAACCTAGACTATATTTATACCTTAAGGCTTCTAATTAGATAGACTTTATATCTCTTTAATAATATATAAGGCTAGCTTAATATAAGTAATTTATTTAATATTATTAATAATATCTTAATAGTATTTAATTATTTCTCTTTTAAGCTATAATAATAATATAAAAAGCTTATTTATAATAATAAAAATCTTCTTAATTTAATATTTATTTCTTAATTTTTATAAAATATAGGCCTATTTCTTATTAAGTATTTAAAACCTCTTATTTTTTTTCTTATTAATAGCTATAAGCCTCTTTATTAAGGTAAATTTTTAAATTAGTTATATTATTTTTTAAACCTTAATAATATCTTTAATATAAATATTTTTTTTTATATTTATATTAATAGTAATTATAATTATAATAAATACTTAAGGTATTTTAAATTAATTTAAAGATAAAGAGTTTTTATTAACTAAGATTATATTAATAATAATTCCTAATAATAAGTTTTAATTATTTAAGATATTTTAATTACTTTTTATAATATCTATAAGTAATTAATTAAATCCTTTAAGGGATTTATATTATAATTAATAAAGGCTTATAGCTTTAAGGTTTTTTTATATAAAATTATTAATTATTATATCTTTTTATTATATTAATTTAAAGTTAATTTTAATATAATTATATTATTTTATTTATTTATTTTAATAAAATATATTTAACTTTAAGAAATAACTTAATTAATTATAAATTAACTTTTTAATATTAAATTTCTTAAAGATATAAATTAGATTTAATAATAATATCTTATTATTTCTTTTAAAAAAAATAACTTTACTCTAAGGGTTATAGCTTATAATTTTATTACTTTTATTATAAATAAGGTTAAAGTAATTATTTAAGAAGTAATTTCTCTTAATATAATATTAATATACTAAGTTATTTTAATAAAGGCTTTACTTAGACCTATATATTATATTTATATAGAAATTTAAATAATCTTATATCTAATTAATTAATATAATATTTATCTTAAAGGGCTAAGGTATTCTTAAGGCTACTTATTTATTATATTCCTTTTTAATAATTTATATAAGCTAGAGCTATAATTCTTAACCTTTTATAATATTAATCTTAAATTAATTTAGTTATATAATTAATTAATTTATTTTTAAGCTAAAAGGCTCTTTAAGATCTTTCTTAAGGATCTTTAAGGCTTTTATTACTTTTACTAAGGGGCTTAGGCTCCTTAGAGGGATTAATACCTAAGTAATTTAATAAATATTATTTTTAGTCTAAGGGTAATAAGTTTTTTTAATTTTAATTATATTATTATAATATTATTTAATTATTTAAGTAAGTTTATAATACTTTATAGTTATAATATTATAGATATTCTTATTATATTTCTTATAGATACCCTTAATACTTTTCTTTAAAAGCGCTTTATAGATAACCTAAGACTAAGCCTTAGATTCTTTTTAATTATTATTAATTTACCTAAAGAGGTATTAATGCCTATTTAAGTATTTAATAATAATATAGAAATCTATTTTTAATTAAGTCTTATTAAATATTTCTATTTTTTTATTAATAATCTTAAATTAATTAGAGTCTTTAGTTATAAAAGATTCCTTTAAATTCTCTTAAGTAATTACCTATTTAAGCTTATTTATAGCCTATTAAACTTTTTTTTAATATCTAGGTTAAAGTATAACTTAAAAAGCGCTTTTTTTTATTTTTAGGGATATTTATAAAGTTAGCTTTCTAATTAAAAACCTAAAGGTATTTAATTATATCTTTCTCCTTAAATAAAAAAAGAAATTAAATAAAATAAGAAAAAAGGCATTAATTAAGCCTTTAATTAAGAGTTATACTAAGAGCTTAGTAATCTTATTATTACTTTTAGTAGCTTTATTACCTTTTATTTCTATATTTTAGCTAATATTAGATTTATACTTAGAATTAATAGATTTATTATTCTAGGCTATTTCTATAATTAGAATAATAATACTTATAGTATTAGGTATTTAATTAGATAATTTCTAAGAGCTTAAGTCTCTTATATTTAAATCTCTTTATTAAGAAAAGTAAAAGGGGCTTATAATAAGTATTTTCTTAAATATTATAAAGATAAGGATAAGGGCTATAAAGGTCTTGCTTCTTATAGCTACCTAAACTAAGATTCTAATAGCTAAGACTTTTTATTATTACTTAATAAAGATATCCTTAGATAAATTAAGAAAAGCTAAGTTACTTATTTTATTAAGAAATAATACTTTTTATATTAATTATAGGTTAATAATATCTTTTTTTTTCTTATTTATTATAAATAGATTTTTTTATTTTTTTATATTTACTTTTTATAAAGTATAAAGAAAATCTATTATAATCTTAGTTCCTAGGGGAAGGTTTAATTAAATAATTTTATTAAATCTAAATTAAAAAAAGATAAAATTTATTTATAATTAATATTCCTTATAATTAAATAACTTTTCAAGTTTTCCTTAATTACTTATTTTTTAATTTTTATATTAATTTTTAATACTTTATGCCTTTTAACTTAATAATAATAATTATTTTTATAATTTATTAATTAATAATATAAAAATATACTTTCTTATTTAATTAATAAGATTACCTTTAATAATATATTTTTATTATTATAGAAGTAAGAGTATTAAATATCTTATATAGGGGTATTAAATTTAATAAAAAAAATAAAATATATTAATTATATAGTTAAAATTTTCTAATATATCTTTCTTTTAGTAACTTTTTAAAGAGGGATTTTATATATTTTCTTATAAGCTTAATTTTATAAAAAATAATAAGGGTAACTAATTAATTAATAATAATAATAATTATATTAGAAAAGAAAGCCTAAAGCTCCCCTTTCTTAACCTAACTAGTAAAGAAAATAATAATAATTAAAGGTTAAAGGCCTCTAACTCCTTATCTATATATAAGAAATTACCTAATAGCCTAAAACAGCTTAGCACTTATTTCCCCTAACTTATTATTTATATATTAATATCTATTTAATTAATTATTTATTTTCTTTTTTTTTAATATTATTACCCCTTTTTATTATAATTTAGTCTTTTTTACCCTTTAGCGCTAACTTAATATCTTATTTATCTCTTAAAAGTTTTTATTTTTAATAATTTATAAGGTAACTTGGTATATAATTATCTTTCTTCCCTTCTTAAGAGACCTTAGGGCTTTAAAGATTAACTCTAAGGAGTTATTTTAATACCTTTTAATTTATCTTTTAAGGTATTTAGATTAAGATTTAGCCTTAAGTATAATCCTTAGGGTCCTTAAGTCTTAAAAGGTTAAAGATTTAATTTCCTCCTTAGTAAATATTAGAGTTTATAGCTATATATTAAGCTTTAAGATTATAATTTATAGGTTAAGAGAAATAAAGCTAGCTTTTTTAAAAGCCTTTTTAATATTTATCTTTATTATAATAGCCTTATATATAATATAAAAAGCTAAAAAAAACTTAATCTTTAAAATATAAATTATAAAGTATTTAATTAAATATTTTATTTCTTAATTATAAGCCTTTTTAAATAGCTTAAAGTATTTAATATTAAATAGCTAAAATAAAAAAAATAAAATAATATATAAAGCTAAATAAATTTTTTTTTATAATATTTCTAAAATTTAATAAATTAATTATTTTTATAATTATTAAAGATTAAAAAATAATAAAAATTAATTAATTAAATATATATTAATTAAAATACTTAAATTACTTAAGATTAATCTTATTATTAATCTAATTATTTAAGCTATTATAATAACTTAATTACCTAAGAGGTTATTTTCTTAATATTAATTAATAAGGTAATATTAATTTATATTAATATTAAATAGCTAAATTACTTAGCTTTTTATATTAATTACTGAAATAATTATAATTTATCTTTAGTTTCTAGGCTATATTAATTTTACCTTTAAATATCTTTTTATATTTATAATAATTATTTTATTTATAATTATATCTATAAGAAAGTTAATCTTATTAAAGTTATAAATATTATTTAATTAGATATTATATTTTATAATTATATTTATTATAAGCTAAAATTAATAATAAATAATACTTAGATATTTATATTTAGCTCTTTAGTAATTATATTTATAAAGGAAATATATCTTAATATCTAAGTATTACTTTATAAAGTTATAAGCCTAATATATATTAATTAATAGTATACTATAATTTATAAGTAATTAATTAGTTATTCTTTTAATACTATATAGCTAGGGAGGGAATCCTTATAAATCTAGCTTAAAAATAAAATAAATTAAAATTTATTTCTTTAGATTAAATAGCTAATATAAATTAGCGATAATATTATATTAAGATTATATACCTTATTACTAGTGGCTAAGAGTTTTCTAAGAGACTATATATATATTTATAGTATATTAGAGACTTAATCTTTAGTTATTTTAAAGGGCCTAAAAAGTAAGAAGTATTCTAGCCTTATAATTACTTTATAATATATTTAGTAATTATATATTAATTAATTAAATAATAAAGAAATAAGTTAAGGCATTTTTAAAATACTTGCTTTTCTAAGATACTCGCTTATTAAGTATATTATAGCTATTATAAACTGTGGTAATTAAAGTATTAGGCTAAGGAGGGCTGTAAGTATTATCCTTAATATACTTAGTATAATTTTTAATATAATAATTATAATGTTTTATTCCTTAGAGGTAAACAGGTCTTATAATAAAGTAATAATATATTAATTTATACTTAATAATTAATTACTTTACCTAAGGAAAGTATTATTTAAAATATGAGGAAGAGGTTAAAAAGCTAGAGCCTATTGCTTTATAATAATCAATAAATAAATAACTAAGCTATTTAATATATCTCTATTAGTAAAAGAAATAATTAATTAAATAAAATAAGAAGACATATTATTATAATATTAAGATATTAAATATATAAGAGGTAATAAAAAATATATAATCTTTTATTACTATAAACGCATAATTAATAAGGGCTATAAATATTATTAAGTAAAATAAGTTTTTAAATTCTTTTATTATTAATAGAAGTTCTTTAATAATTATTAGGTATTAATAAGGTATTCTAAGGGTTCTTAGGTATTTTCTAAGTATAAGAAGTTTTTTTACTTAATATAATATATTATTTTATTATTTATTTTATCTATATTAAAAATAGCCTTTATAATATATTTTTTTAATTTATTAACTTTTATTTTTAGTTTATTATTTATATTAACTTAGATAATATTTTTTATTAGTTTAAGTAAAGAAATATATAAGATTAAATAAAGCTTAACCTTAGGTAATAAGTCTTATTTATAATTATATTTTAAGACTTTTTACTTAATTTTATAAGGCTTAATATATTTATAATTAAGTTTCTTATTTTATTATTATACTTTAATATTTTTTATTATAAGCTAAATTATATTTCCCTCTAAGAAAATTAATCTCTTAATTCTTTTTTTATTTATATAATTTATTATTTTATATTTAATAAATTCAAGTTGTATTTTTATTTTTTTATATAGGTTATATAGCTAGTTATTAATAAGGATTACTTTTAAGTTAATAACTATATCTCTTATTTATTAATAGGTATCTAGGGTAAATCTAAAATTAGTATAAGCTAGTATACTCTTTATATTAATATTTATTATTATATTATAAGCTAGGTATAATATTAGTGGCTTTTTAATTTAGTTAGTTTATTTATAATTAATATAGTAATATAAGTATTAATTTAGTACTTAATTTATATATTTAATTTATTTATTTATTTTTATAGTATATAATAGAGAGTTTATAGTTAATTCTTAAATATCTTATAAGGCTTTATTAGAATTTTAAAGTAAATAATAGTCTTTGATATATAATAATTTTAAGTAATATATTATATATCTTAGTAATAGAAAAATAAAAAAGGTAAGTAAATTCTTTAGTTATTATTAATTCTTTATAAGGTAAAACAATAAGAAAGCTTTATAAGTTTATTTATAGTAATAAGAATATTATTATAAAAGTTTCTAATAATTAATTCTTTTAATAAGAGTAACTTAATAATAAAATCTATAGTAATTAAGTCTTATAGTTATTATATAATTAGAAGTAATTATAGTTTTTTATAAGGTATATAGTATTATACCTTAGTTTTTATATAGAGGTTATATTAATTAATAATTATTAAAATAATTTTCTTTCTATTTAAGAAATTAAATATTATTTTAATTTATTTTAGGGTTTTATTAATTCCTTAGTATTTATATAAGAAGTAATTATATATTATATATATTAAGTTATAGTATAATTTAATTAGGATTTATTATTTACTTATTTTAGTATTATCTAAAAGTTATTTATTATATCTTTAAATATATTTTAATAATAAGTTACCTTATTTTATTATATAAGTTACTTTAATAATTAAATAAATTATATTTATAATAAGGTTATATTTACAGTATTTAAAGAATAGCTTTAGTTATTAATTATAGTAAAAAATATAATAATTTATATATACTTAATAATATAAATTAATATAACTTCTATATTATTATTAATTATTTTAGCTAAGTAGTAATTAGTTATTTATTATAAGCTATAAAAGATATTTTAATATTAAGTTCTATAATAATAAATATTACTTAAAGTATATAATATATTATTAAATAAGAATTATTAATATATAATAATTATATTATGCTTTTATTAAAAAGAAGTATTAATATATATAATAGGCGAGCGTCGTATCCAAGCGAGCGTTGCAGTAAGACTTCTACCTTATATCGTGACTTTAAAATACTTAATATATATAAAAGTATTAATAAATACCTTTTATATATTTTAAAATAGCTTATAACTTTAAGTTTAAGCTTATAATAAGTAAGAAGATTCATTATAAATCTAAGTCAGGGCTTATAATATATACTATAAGTTACTTATATTAATTAGATATATTTATAAAGGCATATATAACCATAGTTAATAATATATTAATATTTAACTTATATAAGATATGGTATTAATACTTATCGGCCTAAAGGTTATAAAAATAATTAATATCTTGTTTAGGCCCTAGGAGGGTTACTTAAGGAGGTCCTTTACCTCCTAATTATTATACTCTTTAAGTTATTAATAGACTAATGCCACCTATAGAAATATACTATATATATTCTTATATATATAGCTTAATATAGACCTTAATTCGTTATTATTAAGGTTAATCCTAGAACCTAGTTAGCCTATCCGGTGCTAGATATACTCGCTAATAGCTTAATTAACTAATTATATATTAAGCTCTAGATATAAAATAACTTTTATCTAAGCTTATATTAAGATCTTCTCTATTATATAGATATTATACTTATTAATAAGTTATCTAACTTAATAGGATATAATTATAATAATAACCTCGAGAAGAAACCTTATATCTATCTCGCACTTATCTAGGGCATTAATAATAAAAATACTATTCTAGAGGGATTAATCCTATAGTATCTTAAGAAATATAGCTCTAATAGCAATACCTAAGTTCTAATATCTAGTATTACAGCTTATTTCCCCGTAATAGCGCTATAAGCCTCTATAGGCAGCTAAAGCACCACTATGATTACTACAATAGTGGTTATAGCCTAATCTTTTGCCCTGTGGCGTGACGGCTAAGGTGCACCGTTATATCTAGGATCTGAGGGTAATTTACTGCATATATAAGAGGGAAGATTAAGATATTAATTTACTAGGAGGTATACGAGGCCTCGCAGAACTACTATAGTATTATTAAGACCTAAATTAATTACCTAATAAAAGAAGTAAAATAATAATATATAACTTATCGGATTTATATAACATATTAGATCTTTTAACCTTATAGAAGGTTATAGTTGATTAAAAATACCTAGGGGTAATATTATCTTTCCCTTACTAAGGTTGCCTACTTATCTCGTGCTAATGCTAAAACTTAGAATTTTATAAGACTATAGGTATATTTCCTTTAATAAGTTACTATTAATCTATTCTATATAACTCTTATTCTTATAAGGATTAATTAAAAATAATACTACTAGCTATTTCTAGTTATTATCTTAAGAGTAGTTATTTATTATATTATTAATTATATAGTTATTACTAATTTTTCGCATAGAGCCTACTATAGCTATAGATCCCATAGGGTTAGAATTACTATATTTTATAATAAAGAGCAAGGAGTAATAATAATAGCGAGGCATATAACTAATAATATATAACCTTGCCTAGATATAATTAAATATATTATAAAAAGGCTATAAATAATATAAAATAATAATAAGAGAAAAAAATAAGAAAATTTATAAAATAAAAGAGGAAAAAATAATATAAGGGTTAAAAATAATAGTAATATTAATAATAAATAGGGCAAAAATATAGTATAGAGGGCATTATATCTACTAATGCATATCTAAAGCAGGCTCTTTCTAAGGCATATTACTATAAGGTCTTCTCTAATAGCAGATATAGATAGAATCTTACTACTATAAAGGCTAATTTATATACTATAAGTATTACTATAGAGTTTTAGATATAAAAGAAATAAGGACTATTAAGCAAGGGCTATCTTTTTTATTATTAATAATAATTTTATTCCCTTTATTAAAATTATTAAGGGTAATAATTACCAAAAGGTATAATTTCTAACTCCCTATAATTATAATTATCTTTATAAATAAATTTATTAAGCTATTATAAATAAAGTAAAATATTACTCTTATAATTAGGGATTCTAAAATATATAAAACTCTTATAATTACTTTAAGTAATTTTAATAAATAAAATTAAGCCTCTAATATAAGATAGTATCTACCCTATATATATATATCTAACTCTTTATATCTTAAACTAAATAAAAATAACTAGCTATTAATTAAGCTCTATATTAACTAAATAAAATTATTATAGCTTAGATTTAGTAATACTTTGCTTATATCTTAGGTAATTAAACTAATTATAATATAATACTCTCTTTTATTTATAATATTATTTACCCTAAGTAATTTTATTTTAAAAGTAAAAAGAATAAAATTCTAGTATAAATTATACTCTAAAAGATCTATTAATTATAAATAATCTAGCTCTTTATAGTTTAATATTTATTATATTAAGTCTTTTAGGTATAAGTAAAGTTACTCTTAATTAATACTAATTAAAAAGACTTATTAATTAAAATCTTTTTATAAAAATAAAATAATATCTTAATTTTTATTATTAAAGTTTCTTTTTAAAAGAAAAAATTACTATTTTCTTTTATTTATAGCTTATTAACTTATAAAGTAATAATAATTCTCTATATCGCTAAGTTTAATATTATCTCTTATTATTAAGAGGTGTCTTATTTTTAGCTTATCTTATATTCTCTATCTTTAAACTTATTTATTTAGGTTTTAATAAATATAAGCTGTTATAAGGCGCTAATCTATATAGCAAAGACTTATTATTAATATCTATTATTATTACTATAATATTAAATAGGTCTAGATTACCTTAATCTTAGTTATTTTATATTTTATTTTTCCCTTATCTTAATAATTATCTTAGATAATTATAATATATTCTTAACTACTCTATAGGCTAATTAGCCTTATTACCTTAATCTCTCTATTATTAGCTATCCCTACTAAGTAAGAGGCTATTACTAGCTATCTTCTTAATACTAAAATCCTTATTAATACTAAAGGTAGCTAAACCTAGACTTAAGATAATATAGCCTATAACCTATAACTTTAATATAAATTAATTATAATTATAATCCTAATTATTATTACTTAAATATCTACTATTATATCTTATAGCTTAAAATATAGTATTTCTATAAGTAATAAAAGTAATAGCTATAGCTATAATTTACTTAGCCTTAGTAAAGAAAATAAATACCTTATAATTAAGCTTAATTACTTATATAATATAAAGCTAGCTAAGAATAAAATAACTAAGATCTAACCTAAAATAAGACTTAAATATATAATTACAAAGTTATATAATTAGGGTAAAAAGGCTTTTTTTTATAATATATATTCTAGGTAATATATATATATAGCTTATATACTAAATAAGCATATATAATAAAAATCCCTTTACCTATATTATCTCTATTTAATTAATTAATTCTTAACTACTTAGTATATCTATAAAATAGTAGGCCTTAATAGCTGGATTAGGGTGAAATTATAGATAGAAGGTAGGTTTCTATTATATATATGACTTCAAGTTGCCGAGTCCTCTGAGAGCCCTCGGCTGCAAGATGCTATCCTGGGGTGGAGTCACGTGACCCGAGGCCCGAGGTTCAGCCGATTGGCCGGCCTTAACCTATTCGGGAACCATGCCCTTATAATATCTTAGTTTAATAACAAGGCTAGAATCTTTCTTACCCTCTAGGCCCTTTAAAATAACTTAAAACTAAAGCTCTAATGCGCTATAGAGATATATAATATTAGTTATATAAAGCTATAGCGCAAGCAATAAGGTATTTAATCCTAACTTAATTAGATCCTTAAATTATATAAGCTCTTAGACCTAGAGAAAGAGATCCTTATTTACTTTAGTCTTAACCTAGATTTATAAGGATTTCCCTCCTAATTATATATACTATTAAAGATATAACTAATTAATTACTTATTAATTATAATATATTACTAATTAATATATGCTAAGCTTTAAACTTTATTAAGTAATACTTAGAGCTTAAGATGTATCTTTTTTATAAATATAATTACTAAAAAGCTAAATATAAAAATCTAATTATTATTTATACTTAATTTTAGCTTATAGTAAATATAATTATAAAGTATAATATCTAATTAAATAATATTCATAATTTTAATAAGATTAGCTTTTTTATAAATATAATTATAAATAAAATAATTATTATAAGCTTAAAAAGATATTTAAAGCTAAAATTAATATAACTTAAAAATTAAATATAAATTATAATTATTTAAATAATTAATATAAAAAGCTAAATAATTTAATTATTTATTATTAATATAAATTAATATTATTTTATTAATTAATACTAAGAAAATAACCTCTTAGGTAATTAAGTTATTATAATAACTTAAAATAATTAAATTAATAATAAGATTAGCCTTAAGTAACTTAAGTATTTTAATTAATATATAATTAATTAATTAATTAATTCTTATTATCTCTTAATCTTTAATAATTATAAAAATAATTAATTTATTAATTTAAGAAATATTATAAAAAAAAATATCTAACTTTATATATTATTTTATTTCTTTTATTTATTTTAATTACTTAATATTAAATACTTTAAGTTATTTAAAAAAGCTTATAATTAAAAAATAAAATATTTAATTAAATACTTTATAACTTATATTTTAAAAATTAAGTTTTTTTTAATTTTCTATATAATATATAAGGCTATTATAATAAAAAGAAATATTAAAAGGGCTTTTAAAGAAATTAATTTTATTTCTTTTAACTTAGAAATTATAGTCTTAAAGCTTAATATATAGCTATAGACTTTAATACTTATTAAGGAGGTAATTAAACTTTTTACCCCTTAGGTCTTAAAGACCCTAAAGATTATACTTAAGGCTAAATCTTAATTTAAATACCTTAAAAAATAAATTAAAAGGTATTATAATAGCTCTTTAGAGTTAATTATAAAGGCTATAAAGTCTTTTATAAAGGTAATAAAGGGAAATATATATAAAATTATATTATTAAGGGCTAAAATTAAAGACTTTTAAGAAATAAATAAAATATTAAGTTATTATTAAAAAGTAAAAAAAATTAAATTATAAAAAATAAAATAATAATAATAAATAAAAAAAAATAATTAATTAATTAAATAAATATAAATACTTAGGTAATAATAAAATTATTCAGAAATAATAATTAAGATAGGTTAATATAACTAGGTATTTAATATTATAATTTCTATAGTAAGCTTAGCTATAATATAAGGACTTATTAAGTAATAATTAAAATATTTAAAAAAGAATATAATAAGTAATTTTAATTAATTAAATAATTTATAGTATTCTTATTATAATTTTAGTCTTAGAGGTAAGGATTTTTATTATATATACTTATTTATTATATAAGCTATATATATATATTATATTATTATAATTAAGAAATTAAATCTTTAAGAAACTTATTAATAAAACTTATAGCTAATCTTAGTAAATATACCTTATATAATAGCTATAATATAATTTTATAAAAATATACCTTAACTTTTCATTAGATTATTAGCGCTATAATTATTTTTTATAATAATAAAAGTATTTATTATTCTAAGATAAAATAATTAGATTTTATTTAGGTTATTAAAGGCGCTAAAGCCTCTTTTAGAATTATTATTAAGCTTAAATTTAGTATATTTCTTAGCCCTAAGAAAATAACTTATTTTAATATTAATCTTAATTAAAATTTATAAATTATTACTTAAGGTCTTTAAGATATATAAGAATTTAATAAGTTAATACTAAGTAAGATTATAATATAAATAGCTATTTAAAAAAATAAATATAATATTAATAATACCTATATTAATAATAAAGCTAATCTATAAAAGGCTCTTTAGTCTTTTCTTAATAAGCTTAATATCTAAGTAAGTGCTTTATTTATTAAATAAATTAATTTTATTATTTACTTTATTAATACTTTAGATATTAACTTATTTAATACCTCTTATAATACTATAAGTTAGCTCTTATTTACCTCTAATCTAAAGCTAATAAAAAGGTAATATAATACCTTTTATATTATTACTTTAATTACTTAAGAACTCTTATTAAAAGAGATTAAATCTTTTATTAACTTAATCTCTATTATTAATAAAAGTAATAGCTACTCTTAATAGATTTAAATAGATATCTAAGGTAGCTAATACTTAGCTATAATAAAGTCTAAGCCTATTAATATAGCCTATATTTACCGCAACTTATTACTATTTTTCTAGTTCTATAATAGTATACCCTATGAATAAAAATACCCTAGCGATAGGTTCTTATTACTTATAACTCTACGCTAAAGTATCTCTAAATCTCTTCGCGAGGGCACTTAGGGCATATATATTAATTACTTAGACTTATAGCTTAAGGCAAATAAGGCTATAGAGATATACTAGGGATCTAATTTATAATAACTTTAAAAGATTAAGGCTATATATAATCTAAAGAATATCTTTTAAAACCCTTAGTCTATTAAGCCAAAGGCATAAATTACTAAGTATATAATCTAATCTACTAAGATATCTAAGAGGCATAGATATTTAATATCTCACTAAGGCTATCTTTATAAATTATTATAAATATTTATTTTCTATTTTATATAATAAAATCTAGAATTATTATAGAGAGGTTAAGAGTATAATTAATGCTTTATAGAGTTTCTTCTAGTATTTATTAAATTCTTATTAAATAATATTCCTATCTATACATATGTGTCAAATTGTCTGCTCATCTGATAGATACCTGGGGCTTCTCCCTTCACTATTTGGTAATGATACCGAAAGCTACACAAAGTTCGTCACGCAAACCTTGTTTAACAAAAGCGTACTGGTCATCAAGCGGCATCGTCTGATCGTTTAGCCGGTCGTAGCTATAGAGTTTAGCAGCAGACTATGTGAGTCACAGAGTGAACGCCCCTGTGTGCCTACATGAGACAGTCTCTTGACCCTCAAGGATACAGGGTTCTTTGCTCTACTCCTCTCCGGTTACATCAAAATGGAGCCCACCAACACGACAGACTGCTCGAATGAGCATTTAAAGATCTTCAATCCGGTCCCTCACCCGGTTGCAACATTTTCGCTGTTTCCCAGACTCCCTATCGATATTCGCTACCTGATCTGGGAAAAGGTACTCAGCCATGAGCGCCTTCTACGAATCATCCTAAGGTCAGTTGCCAGGGACGAGAAGAAGTCGACCACCAACATCAGAAGCACCTGTCATTGACCACACACCCCTAATCGAGAATATCGCATTATCTTAAGCGAGCGACAGGCGATAAGCAAGCTGTTTCATGTCACCTCCGAGTCACGACGAGTCGCAAGATCCTTTTATCGAGTGCACCTGACATGCCGATACAACTGGGGTGGAAAGATTAAAGAGAATGGAACTCTCTACTTGTGTCCGGAGTTAGACATTGTGGAAATCGCAATAAACGAGAGTCCCACACAGTCTGCACGAGGCTTCGCAAATTTCGCACATGATGTGTGGACCCATGACTCGCGACGCATCGGCCTCGTAAACCTTTCGATACTTGCGGACTTCTTCATACATGCAAGCGTTGGGCAAGTTACGTCTTGCTGAGAAAGGGCGGTCTTCGTTACTCCGACGAGTTATCTCGAGATTGGAACGAGTCGTCTTTTCGCAGAGGTGCTTGGTTTGGCGGATGTGCTATCCCATCACCTTTATGCACCCTGGGGGCAGATATTTTAAACTCAATCGCTCTATCCCAGCCACACCGTCCATCACGAGGTTCGACAGGCTACCCACCGATCCAAGACCGGTCGAAGAAGAACTGAAAAACATGCACGTCGGGTATCATCCCCCACATAGAGCGGTCTCCGCCTGGTTCAGGCTACTCCGAAGGCTATACCTAGAGGAGAACCAACTCAAGATTGACTACCGCTTTTTGCTCAGCCACGAACCTAGCTTTTCGTTAAGAATATGCAACAGAGAAGATGCTGATAACTGGGCCCTAAAGGAGGACAAGAAATGGAAGGATATTCTAAAGGAGAATCGAAAACTCTATAAAGAGTCGGCTAGGGAAGAGACACCAGAAGAACTGGCCAAGGCGCCGCGACCAGCAATGGGCTTCTGGCTGTTTCCGCTAGAGAGTATTGGTGTCTTGCCTGGCATCGATAAGTGTCGCTTTGCAGAGCCTCGTGGAAGATTCCGCAGTTACTTAGACATGTCAAAGTATTCACCAGAGCTATGCTTATCTCACCTACCGTAGCACGGGAGGATGACGCCGGCTCGGTTCAAGTCGGATACAGATTATACTAGATCTTTCCAGCCAGTGTATCAAGTTAAACTTTTAGTATTCCCTATTGTGTGTGAAGTTGGTGACCTCAAAATGTAACCATCGACCCCAAGAAACAAAGAACAGCATCTTCTGGCCGAGTTATCCCATCAACGGCCGGGCTTCAACTACATCCAAAGACACAATAAAAGAAAGAACACAGTGGTTAATACACGCCGACATTAAGTTCCAACGCCATATAACGCTGTCTCGGTGGCCCCTTCCCAATCATTAGCCCTCTAGTCTTTGGTATTACCACCTAAATGAAGCCTCCGGTGTTGGGATATCCCATCCCTTTTGTTCCAGCGTCTGGTGTAGTTCTTCCCATTTCTCCTAAAAAAACCAAACCTCGTTCAAGATGTCATTCTGTTTTTTTATCGTCGGACGTTTGATCTTGCGATCTGTGGAACCTCTAATGACAAATTCGAGAACACCACAGTCCTCAGGGTCCCAAGGGCGCTTCTTCGGCCCACAAGGACCAAGACATGGTGGTCTTGTTTTCGCTTGCTTCGGCCCTTTCTGTCGGGGAGCTACCGGGTTTGTTATACGGTAGCAAAAGGGATGTGATGTGGTAGAAGAAATGTTGGCTAATGGTCTGTATGTTTGTCTTCTTCTAAGCGCTGTTGGAAGGGCAGATGTACTCCCCAAGCATGACCGCTGGCCACTCTGGCTCAACAAAAACCGATATAGTCTCAAATAAATCGCGAACCCCGTAATTGTCTTGGTCAGATGAGGGGTTGAATTCTTCGACACGCGTGAAATCTTTGCTCCACCTATGAAGCCAGGCCTCCGGCTCACAGTCCTCATCTTGCGGTTCTGCCAATACAGCCCGATATGCGTCGATGATCCAATCTTAGCTCTGGGGCAAATATTTTTTTTTTTTTGGATGGATTTGACATGTTGACGCATATTGGGGTCAACAGTTTCCATGATCACGACTCAGATTGCTTGCTCCTTTGTGCTCCTTGCTTTGTAGATTGCCAATCTACTCCGCCGCCCCAGGTGCCATATAGATCCTTAACAGTCTCGAGGCTTTGAATGAGGACATAATGCAGACGAATAGAATATTTCAGTCCTCTACAAAGAGGATATCCACTGCACTTTTAATCTACCCATTCAACTCAGTTGGCCACCTTTCGGAGCCGGAATGGCTTGCTTGTTGGATTGAAATCCTTCAGGTCAACCGGCTCGTCAGCCAGAGGCAGCGTGTCGAATTCCTTGCACCAAAGCCCTACTTGGCGCAGTCAAACAGGTCTTCTGGCGAACCGTCCTCTTCTATATCTTAGGTACCTTCTTTATCGGTCTGCTTGTTAACTCTAACGGCCCGGCCCTCTTGTCATTAAGCTCTCATTCGGATGTCAAGGCCTCACCATTCGTGCTTATTGGTAAGAATGCGACACCCTAAGGCTTGGATGACTTTATCAATGTTGCCAATGGTACTAGAAATGACATGGTTATTTTGATGCCGTCATTTTGATGGCCTCTTGTGTAGTCTTGGTTCATGATGATAATAATAAAGACATAAGATACGGAGCGAGAATTCATTCAAGGCCATCTATTCTATCCTCAATAACAAGTAGGAATTATTCGTGGTAATATGGCTATATCCAAGCTTTGGCGGCCGTCTTGCCAGACCTGACACTGTCGGTGAGAGTGCCACCATTCGATTGTACCGCTCCAGGAGACTTCAAACCACATGTCCACGCTGTCTTGCTGGTCCTTGACAAGACCGTCCGGCTTCTCGGCCAACATTTCAACTCTAGCTATATAAGGACAATTTTCAGTGGTTCTTGTAAAGCCAAGGCAGAACTTTCCGCCGTCAACCCGCTTGAGCGGCGCAAGGTGGTCAAGACGGACCTGACCGATGGCTGCTGAGCTGCCATCCAGATAAGAGAACAAAAGTCCCACGATCTTGCCCTCCAGACGACACGGTCTCACCCCCGTGACATCTTCAACAGAAGCACTGGACCAGAAAAAGCCATCAGAGGATTGGAAGCTCGGGTGAGGCGAAGAGGCCTCAGGGACGCCGGGGAGGTTGAAAACTGGGGCTGTTGTTGGCGCTTCGGCGTCGAAGGAAAGGGCGCGAGTACATGTTGGATGGGCATCAAAAAAGAAGTGCCCGGGTTTCCCATCTGGGGCGTCTAGAAGCGTCCATTCATAGCGGGGGAGATGATCACTCCACTGCCCTCCAAACAATAGCATGCGTCCTTGGTTTGTCTGGAAGGCCAGGGCCAACTCTCTTTTGGCCAAGTCCTCTTTGGAAAGTATTCGCAGCCCAGCAATTGTATCCGCTTGTAACCGCCGTAGGTTCGTTGTTCTAGCCCTCATCCAGATATACACAATACTTTCGTTCTCATTGAGTGGGGCATACACCCAGGTTAAGTCGTGGGGAGCCGAGTCGTAGAATAACAAGTCGTCGTCCGAAGTGTGAGCGTGGAACGAGACTGGTGCTGGGCTGCAGCAGACAGAGAAGCCCGTAATCTCGGGACGGTTGTATTGGAATAATGACATCCGCCACATTGACAAACTTGTGGATTTGGAGAACAGGACAGACCGATGTTTGACAGTAGGGGATTGCGGAGTCGAAAACACCAAACGCTGGGGTGGAGTAACTTTTTCAGACTCGTTGATGTAGCGCATGGCGACCAGTTTTAGACCCTTTAAACTCTAGTTAGCTGGTTTTCCCTGAAATGACGCTTTTAGAAAGATCTCATACGTCGTGGAAACAATGCAAAGCCCCGTTTTGCCCAGAGAGTGGTAGTGTCTCCCACCACACACCGGGAACGGAGTTGACCTTGGGGCTGTCATTAGATGGGGAAAATATTAATTTTAGGATACCAAGGCAATTGCTGGCCATGTATAGGACTTTGGGAGGGACCCAATTATTGGGCAATTCCGTCTTGTTGGTCAGAGTGTTGAGATATGTCACTCCTTCAAACGTGACATAATTCGCCTCAATAGGAGTGGTAACCTTTACCAACGGCGAAGAATCCGACAAACGGCCAAGAGGAATATTTCTCGCCGCGGCATACTCTGACAGCAGATGCTGAGCAACATTGGCTCGGACCTCTGGCGGCAAAGGCACAGAGTCCTCTATTGCTGACACCAGTTGGTTTTGGAGCCAGCGGCAACGACGTTTCTCTGCGGCAGGCGAAGGCTCGAATCCGTACTGAAGTGTTTTCCTCAAGCGATCGATAGGCTCGGGGGTGAAGATTCGTAGACAAGAAGCATGATGACCTTGAGCCCGGTTCAGCTCGTAGCAGGCGCCACGACACGCGACAAATTCCAAGCCGTCGCTACTATTGAATTGCCCTTGGGAGCGGTATTGAACCTGTGCCTTTGCTAAGGGTTTGTGAGCTGGTCGATATCAGCTTTCCAGGTCATAGATTGACAAAAGTGCTGGACTGACCAGGAAAGATGACATCCCCATCTTGAAAGCAAAAATTGCAAAGGCCACATCTCTTTTCTAGGCATATAGGCATAGTTTTGAAGGCGGATAAGATGACAGATGTCAAGATTTGAAGCGTGAGAACGACTAGGCTACCGTAAGATCTCGTGAAATTCGAACAAAATTAAGTTCAACCGTCAGACTTGGCAAGCTACACCGAGGGCGGGGATAGGCGGTAGAACTAATCCCCTACTAAAAATAGGTAGGCGGCTTATTCCTATTTCTAACCTCTACCTTTTAATTGAAGCTGCCCTCTGATATTATAATAATAAAGATAGACTAGAGGTTAAGAAAGGAATATAAATAGCAAAAAGGAATAAGCTTTTTTTAGTAAGATAATTGTAACGGTGCACCTTAGCCGTCACGCCACAGGGCAAAAGATTGGGCTATAATCGCTATTGTAGCAATCATAGTGGTGCTTCAGCTGCCTATAGAGGCTTATAGCGCTATTACGGGGAACCAAGCCGTAACAATAATAAGGTTAATAAGATTTTTAAAGGCGCTAATTCTAATAGTCTAATTAGCTAATATATATTATATTTCTTTCTTAAGATTTCTATAAATTATTATTCTCTTATAGTTATTAGATTAGATTAGCCTTTTTCCTTAATACCTTAAGACCCCTCTTTTATAGCTACTCTTATAACTACTTAATAACCTCCTTATAATATTATATATATAGTAAAAGCTTATTATTATTAGCACTAAGATATTCCTTATTATTATATAGCGGGTCTATAGGGTCCTTATCTTTAATAATAATTTCCTCGGCGTTTTCTTACTTAATAAAGTTAATCTAATTAAAAGGTATATTCTTAATTTAGATTAGCTAGTCCTTAGTCTTATTAGGCTATATACTTATTCTATAGTTTAAGAATACTTTTTTAACTATCTCTAATTATATATTAAGACGCTTTAAAGTAAAAATAACTATATAAATAACTATAACTCTCTTATTACTAACTAATTACTTAAAATCCTCTCTTTTTTCTCTTTTTATTTACTTAATATACTTATTAATTACCTCTTATAACTACTACTTAAAAGGAGTATTAATAGTAACATTAAGGGGTTATAAAAGACTAATATAGCTAAGAGGGATAAATATAAGGGAAATACTATTATCCCTTAGTTTCTTCTTAATTCCTTTAGTCTTATAGAATATAGCTATATCTATTATAAGTAATATATTTTTTTTTTTATCCTTAATAAGAGAGAGAAGTATATTATTAATCTAGGATAAGAAAAGCTCCTTATTATTATATACTATTTTATTAAACTTTATATTAATATTAGGGGAATAAAAATACTTCTCTTTCTTATAGTTATAACTGCTATTATTAATAGGGGTACTATAAAATATAATAATTAATTAAAGCCTAAACTTCTTATCTATAAATATATAAAAAATTAAAGTAGCTTATTATTTATTTTACCTACTATAGTTATTTTACCAGTAACTAATTTTATGCTATATATTTCTTAAGTAAAGCTATTAAGATACTTAAATAGGATTAAGGTCTTATCTAGGTTAAGTATTAAGCGCTAATAAAACTATTATTTTAATGAGTTTAGGATAAATATAATAGCCTAAGATTAGAATTATAATATAGAGATATACTTAATAAATTATAAGAACCTATTTATAACCTCGATATAGTCTTTTAGCCTCTTAGTTAATTACTTTATTACTTATTACTTTATAATATTATAACACTAAAGAAAGCCCTACTATTAACCTATAGAGAAAAGGAACTAGGAGCTTTAGTCTAAGTATAACTCCTTATAAATCGCCTATGCGTACTAATAGAACTAAGAGGTTATAACTACTTTCTCTTAGGCATAGCGCTCTAAGAAAGAGAGGTATACTTAATCTTTAAGGTCTAGCCACTTCAGGTAAAGTTTATAGATATATTTATTAAGGAAAGACTTATAATTAATATATTACCTATAAACCATAATTAGAGGGATTTTAAAGTAATTAATAGCATTATAAAGTATAGGCTTCTTTCTTTACCCTTTCTTTATTATATAACTATAGATTAACTATACTAAGACTTCTATTTTTTACTCTTATAAATAGCTTCATTCTAGGCATTAGATTAATATAACCCTTCTTAGCTTCTACTCTATAAGAGGCTTAGGCTTTAGGCTAAGCTTTTTCCTTAGTATTAACGCCATAGTCTAGCCAGCATTAAGATTAATCTTATTAAGCGGCGGTATTATATAAAAAACGCGGTGGCAATAGCTTTAGATTAGATAAAAGAGAAATTATAAAAATCCTTACCGGGGGGAATATCTAATCTTCTAATATTACCCCTTAAATAATTACTTCCTTATACTAACTATATGAGGAAGTGATTATCCGGGAAGTAATGCGCTAAGTCCGACGGTTGAACTTAATTTTATTTAAATTTCACGAGATCTTATGGTACTTAAGTGGGGTGGTGGTTGGATATTTATAGACTGGGGAGAGACAGGGACAGGCTGTGGACGGGCAGACGGATTATCATGCCCCCGCAGGCAACTATACGGATAATCATACGATCAAACACTGTAGTTTCTCTTTCACCGGGCGCGCCTGCGTGCCTCGATACTTGGTAATTTCATTGAATATTTGGTCCGATACCACTTGGGGCAGGGAAACATGGCAAAACTCCAAACTTGCACCAGACCAATCATGACCGAAATTTAACGTCACACAGATACCAATAGGCTCCACAGTTGTCTCGCCAGACTTGGATGGTAGGAACTTAATAATACCTCACTGCGAAGCCGATACACAAGGCTCCCTCAAGCCTCGAGTGGTGTCGCTTTGCGAGTTTTTGCTGGTATCAGTGACGTCCCCAAGAGGAGTTACCGGCCATGATGTCAAAGAACACAATGACTTTGGGAGGTCTTGGTTGAGTTTTTAGCAGGCAGCTTTCATGTCCTTCAATGATCAAGCTCACCAACACACTGCCACAGACCTCGATGACTATAAGTTGTTTCATGGTTTCCTATCGCAGCCGGCCACTGGTATAGACCAGGTCCATAGGCTAGGAGACGCCGAATATTCTAAGCCTGCCCTACATACGTATATGTAATCTCATGGCAGCTAACACCGAGCAGCAGACAGCCATTCGCACAGTGTTAGAACCAATTTAAAGCCATATAATTGCAAAGTAGTAAGTATCTCGAGTAGAAGCTGTTCTGGATCAGCACAATGCTTAATACCAAGGAAAGCGCCAGCCCAGTGATAATTATTCAGATAGAGGAAACGAGTCGCGACATGCTCTATCGATGGGATACAGGGCAACTAAATACGATGTGCAGCTCAACTGGTCACCTAGAGTAGCAGACACTTACCCACCCAACATCTAAGTTGTAGTATTATCTGGCATCGGTCTCAAACACAATAGCATAGTGTGACTAATAGACCACTGGACCAAATACCCAAACGTCGGGGGCCCCGTACTTGCGATACGGGAACCAATGGTTCTAATAGCTTCGTCACACATAGACAGGTATCGATTCATGACATCATCGAATCCTTTGCGCCCATTATCCTTTTGTATGTGCAAACAAGGTTAAATTGTTTAATACTTGATCACGAACGCTACACTATCCTGCAAAGCTAGTCCAACGTAGGTGGCAATGGCATACCCCCAGCCGATCCTAGCTGTGGAGAGCGGTTGCGAGGCCGACTTGTTTCTACCCTCTTCGGATATTAATATGGGGTACAAACTTAAGGTTTAATGCTCAAGGTCGATCAGTGCTGTTCCAAGGCCTGTTGGTCGGAATTCGGCATGATAGCGTTGACACAATACGCGCAGAAAGTGATGTTTGTCGCACCTGTCCCTGATACGGCAGGAGAGCCATAAAATGCTCGCCAGTCAGCAGTAAGTGAGTCTCCCAGATAGGCAAAACACGTAGCGAGTGCCTGTCATCTCTCCACCCCAGCCTCCACACACACCGGGGCGGCCGCGATGGTGACAGGAACTTTTTCGGCGGCAGCTCGGCCGTCTTGCCATTATTTACAGAGGTCGTATGCTGTTGGTTCCGTTTGATGGAGCTTTTCTATCTAAACCCTGCTTTTGTTGGCTCCAGGTCCATGGTGTAAATCCGGAGGGTATGGCGACATCGGCCGAAAGAGAGGGCCCCTTGCCACTGTAATGATAATAAATGGGGAGGAACGCCTTGAAAGCAAAACTCTTGACAGAGATATTGAGGTATTGTGGTCAGTGGCACATCGAAAACAAGCGAAGAATAAATGGGTAAGCTGGTGTCAACCAGTTTAAAATTGTTCTCGGAACACTTCTAATCAATCTCATAGCGCTCCCCACGCAGCCCCAGGAGGGTGATAACCCGTCGCTCTCACCCGACAGAACCCATGACTCGGCCGAAAGTCACTCCAAGGCACCCTCAATCAACTATGAAGCCAAGAGTTTACCCGCCGGGGATGCAGACCCAGAGTATCCGGCCCCTAGCCCTGAAGAACAGCACAGCTTGCGAAATGTGGCAGGCCGCATCCCATGGTCTTCTTATCTGCTCTGCATCGTAGAGTTGGCAGAGCGAGCCTCGTTCTACGGCGTCAAGACGGTGTTCAACAACTTTATGCAGTTTCCGTTACCAAAGGGTGGCAATGGCGCTGGTGCTGTGGCTAAGAATGACCCCAACGGTCACGCTGGTGCTTTGTAAGGCAACCGTCAAAGCCAATTTTGTTCTTAGCTAACTTGATGTATAGGGATCGAGGCCTTCAGTTCGCTTCAGCCATGGTACTTCTCTTCAACTTCCTGGCCTACATCATCCCAATCTTTGGCGCATGGTTAGGAGACACAAAGACAGGCCGTTTCCGAGCCATCATGTACGGCGTCATTATTGGTGGCTTCGCCCACGTCATCCTGGTCGGTGGTGCAGCTCCCTCTGTTCTCAAAGCAGGCAACGGTCTGGCTCCTTTCATGATCAGCTTCTTCCTTCTCGCCCTTGGAGCTGGTTTGTTCAAGCCCAATGTTGTTCCCCTCATCGTGGATCAGTACACGCACCAAAAAGAGTACGTCAAGACGCTCAAGTCGGGTGAGCGCGTCATTGTGGACCCCGAAACGACGGTGCAGAGGATCATGTTGATCTTTTATATGTGCATCAATGTTGGTGCCTTCTTCATGATTGCTACCACCTACATCGAGAAGTACGTTGGCTTCTGGCTCGCCTTTTTGCTGCCTGGCATTATTTACATCCTCCTCCCTGTCCTCCTCTTGTGGCGATACAAGACATTGCGCAGGACACCGCCTCAAGGATCCGACTTGAACAACTTCTTCAAGATTATCGCCATCGCTACCAAGGAGAACAAGGGAAGGCTTTGGGCCAAGGACTTTTTCCATTCAGCCAAGGCCTCCACTCTCGCAACAAAAGGTACCAAAGTCTCATGGAACGACAAAGCCGTCGACGACGCCCGTCGAACTCTTTCGGCCTGTCAGATCTTCCTCTACCTGCCCATCTTCTTTCTCAATGACGGCGGTGTCGGTGCTGTGGCATCCAACCAAGGAGCATCCATGACCACCAAGGGCGCACCTAACGATCTGCTTCACAACTTCAACCCTCTGACGCTCATGGTGGTTGCGCCCATCATGACCTACATCCTGTATCCATTCCTCCACCGACGTCGCATCAAGTTTGGGCCAATCAGCCGCATGACGTTCGGATTCACTCTGGCCACCATCTCGGGCGTCATTGGAACGATAGTGCAGTACCGAGTGTACGAGACGTCACCTTGTGGCTACCACGCTTCCACCTGCGATGATGTTTCCCCCGTTTCCATCTGGTGGCAATTGCCCAATGTTATGCTCGGCGCCATCGCTGAGCTGTTCTGCACCGTCACGGCATATGAGCTTGCCTACGCTCGGGCACCTCCTGGCATGAAGTCTATCGTCGTCGCTATTTCCCTCGCCATGCAGGCTTTGCCAGCGGCACTCGCCCAGATCTTGATCCCCGCGATCGTAGATCCCCATTTGATTGTAAGCCTTCCTCCATGGCCAATCGATGGATATGCTAACACTCTCTTACAGTGGGCTTGGGCCGCTCCAGCCATTGTCCTGTTTGTCCAAACAGTCATCTTCTGGTTCCGCCATCACCACATCAATGATGAAGAATTCATGACATACGAGGAAGAAAGTGACTCTTCGACAGAGGAAAACAGAAAGGAAAGTATCAAGGATCCAAAATCTGATATCGTATAAAGAGTCTTGATCATGTCTTGCCCTCGTTAAGCCAACTGTGCAGGGCAGTGGTTCAGGGCACGGAAAGTTTAGGTAGTGGTCAAAAAGTGTAATCATGTTTTGATAGTCGCTGTCAAAATAAACTCCCAAGTCTTAGACAAGTTGGTGACAATGCCAACGTCTTGGTTGTTGAGTAGATCGTTCACAGATACAACCACGGCGCTCCATCTCCCAGTGACGTCTGATATTCCACCCTCAAAGACCCAAACTTTGTCTAATCCTCCATGAACTTCCCACAAAGGCTAGATAAACCTGGCTCTCTTGGCCACCACGGTCACTCCAGCCCCCACAGCAACCGCACCGACAAGCCACGGCATAGCCACCTTCAACCCCTCAACAATGTGCGACTTGATCTTTGCAGATAGCCTAGCTCTAAACTCTGCTCCCTCATTCACTCGAGGAAACTCGGCATCAGGAACTGGCTTGCCCAAAAATTCACAGATTGGGCCCCATCCCTCCCCCATACGATAAACGAGCAAATTCTCTGGTGGCACAATCTCCTTCAGCTCTCGGTAGTGTCGATCATATACCATACGGACATTCTTTCGCGCCTCGTCTACATTTTTAGCCTCGAAAAAGCCCAAAATGGCCTTTCTCGCGGCCTGGCCCGTCTCGGATCCGATGAGCGGCTCGGCGTAGTTGACAGCCAGATCGGCCGGAAAACTCCACACTTGGTCGAAGATGCCGCTGTAGCTTGCATACCACTTGTCAAAGTCCCGGACGACAAGGATGACCTTTGCTTCAGGGTAGACCTTGACAAGCTGCGTTGCAAACAGAGCTGCCATGTCGGTGCCGGCTTCGCAGGTACCATAAAGCTCCTCCCACTCTTCGCGGGAAAATGGCTTCCCAGTGTACGTCGGCAAAACGGGGAATGTTGCGTCTGCGGCGCGGTTGATGACCTTCCAGTCGTCGAGTTTGTTGATGGCCTTCATTCCATGGTGGACATTCTGGTAGCCCAGCATTTCCAGGGCTTCAGCGATGGAGGCAGATCCAGTGCGCGGAAGACCCAGCGCGAGCACCTTCATCTCTCTCTTTGGTTCCGATGTTGTCTTGGAGTCGGCCATATTGAACTGTGTCGTGGTTCTTGTCTCGTGGTCGTTGCGGTGACTCCTCTTTTTACAGGGAGCAGGGGTGGCGGTTTGTGATTCCGGACAGTTGACAGATTGTGGGTTTTGGGGCGAGAACAACGTCGTCTCCTCGAAGCGAGGGTCTTGCATGATCATGTTATCGACAGGCCTGATCTGAGTGGCTGGAAGTCGGTTCCTGGAGCAGGGTGGTGCCACAGAATGCAAGGGTTGGTTGGTTGGTCCAGCCTGTTGCCGACTTCTCGGCTGAAGTCTCTTCGGACCATCGCCTCCTAACAACTGTTGAGCGAATCGGGGGGTGTTGATACCTGTATTAGAGTTATCACACGAGTGCGGGGTGCGGATCTTATCGAATAAGTGCCCAAGGTAAGATCAAGACACATATGCAATCATGGCCATGTTAGGCTGTTGGTTGTTTATGAGCTGCAAATATGCAATTGTTAGTGCAACAACTCGAACTTGGCATCAAGACACCTCATGAGATGAAGAGAAGAGAATCGCGGGCGGGGAAACGATCACCGGTTTCTTGATGACAAATTGAGACTTAGTAACCACTATAGCCAAGTCATGCAAGCTCGCTTTGAGGCCAAAAAAGGCAATTCTCTTAGCTCATGGTGGAGCATGGCTGCATCGCAGCTGAGAAATCCTACGTATCTTTCTTGCCTGTAGTTTATTATAAATATGTCTTAAGATCTGCTGCTAAGACTCTTGCAAGTTGCTCCGACATCTCTCTCTCTCTCTGCCTCTTTGTCTCGCCAAGATGGGAAAACTTCCTGCAATTGCTGTTGCCGGGTCGGGCGATATCGCACGTTACCTGGCTGAGGAATTCGTTCGTGATGGCCAGCACGATTTCCACATTGTCTCCCGTACCGAGCGGCCTTGGTTCTCCGAACTCGGTATTCAATACCATCTGGTACCGAGCTATTCCAAGGAGAACCTGGTCGAGCTGTTTGACAAGTTCAAGATCAGCACCGTCATCTCGACTCTTACCGCAGGCGACGCCCCTACATTTGTCTCTCTGCACCAGGCCATTTTGGATGCGTGTCGCCAGTCATCAACATGCAAACGCTTAATCCCCAGTGACTTTATTGGCAATGTCGAACGCTTCCCCGATCTCCCTAGGAGACACGCCGACTCCCGCCACGCGTTTCGGAAAATTCTTGCCCAGCAGTCAGAAGTCGAGTGGACCACCGTGAACCAGGGCTGGCTGATGGATTACTTTGTCCACCTTCCGTCAGGCCAGAAAACCTACATTCGACCCTACTTAGCCTGGCCACTCGATCTCGAAAAATCAACTTGTCGACTTCTGGGGACCGGCGATGATAGAGTTACGTGGACGTCAGCGAGGGATCTTAGCAAAGCGGTTGTGCAACTTGTCAAGCATCCAAAGTGGGATCGGTATACTTACGTCTACGGCGAGACGGGCACATGGCTTGAAGCGATTCCCAAGATTGAAAAGCTGCTCAACCTGAAAATCGAGGTGAGGATAGCATTTCTAACGTAACATTTTCGGCCACTAACTACAACAGCGGATTCCTGTTTCCCTTGAGGAGATCGAGAAGACGGTTCAAGATGGGTCGGATCTCGACAAGCAGTACATCGCAAGCATTGATGAATGGGCAGTTGCTGGGGCAGGGTTGGTTCCGATGGACGTTGCTGAGAAACAACGAGCCAAGTTTTTTAGCAACGTCAAGTTCCGGACCATCGAGGAGTTGATACAGGGGGCGCAAATTTCTGATGTTGTATAATCAGTAAATTCGAACAACTGTCAATTGAAAACCTGATCATTTGCTTCGTGTTCGTCAAGCTCTGTGAAAGGGGCGAATTTCGAAGCCTCTGACACAACATAGTCAGCCCCCAGCTTAAGTGCCAGATCTAAAGGTTAACCATGTTTAATGTGCTAAACAAAGAAGAAACATCTGCGGGTTAAACCGTGCTGACATGCTGTATGAAATACTACACTACGAATGCTTACGGCACGAGCTTTGCAGCCGGTGCAACTTTGGTTATATGGTTATAACATGTCTAACATGCTATGATTTGGGCAATTCGGGAGCCTGGATGAATTTCCAAATTTACGCAAGGCGGGATATATTAATAAGCATAATAGTATTTTAAGGTGCATTTATAAAACAGGTAATAATACCCGGCCAACAGAGTTACCTTCCCCGTTTCTTCTTTAAAGACATACTAAACGACTCCTCCAGAGATCGTGTTTTCCTTAAGAATCACATTGCTACCTTTTAAGAATACAAATATAACAGCGGTTTTAAAAGTAATCAAACAACTATAGCAGCGTCTCCGTCCAGAGCGTGGCGTTTAATTATATTAAAACATATTTATATTAGAGAATATATTACGCGTGCAGCTAGGCAGTGGCTATAGAGTAGAAAGGCCAGTTGGCCACTTGACCAAAAGGTCACCCATGACCTCGATCCATCGAGGACATGACTGCCTAACGCGGTATATCCCGGAAGCAACACGCCGGCGCCGGCCAATCAGAAGCCTCGTCCGCTTCCATCAGTAACAGAATATATATATAAACAATATTAAATTAACAGCGACCTTTTATTGTTAAAAGCTCCATGACCTTCTCTTTTTGCTCCCTTTAATATTCCAAAACACCACACCTATTCTCCTCACACTTTTATCTCTCGCACAGCTTTTCCACGCTACCATTAGCCCGTTTATTGGAACGCAATGCCAGACCTGCAGAGGGTTCTAGAGGGACTTGAACAGCACCCCGCCGACGCGTATTGTATTTACCCTCTTGAAGAGATCCAACCGGCCGCTAATTGGGGATTCACTATCTACCGCACCTATTACGGCCCTTCTTCCGATGACAACTGGAACAAACTGCTGGCCACTACAAAGAGACATGCCGAAGAGGAGCTTATGACATATGACGACGATGAGGCAATCGAGAAGCTCAAAGAACTTTTCCGTTTGGACGCCCGGTCTGACCCCTCTCTGCTGAGCGGTCTGGATCGACAGGCCCTGTGCCAAATCTACAATGAAGGCAAGGGTGGAAAGCCCATGCCTTCGGAATCAGGCTTCGTCTTCTTGCTTGCCGATGAAGACGTGCTCAATCAAGTTGGAGAGGGTACCTTCATCGTCAAGGCGGTCGACGCTGAAGAAGCGCCACGGGTGGAGATTCCTCTGCGAGAGGATGACGAACCAACATACTGGGGCTGGATGAGAATGGAGACACGCCAGCTTCTGGAGCTGTGGGGAGAGCTCGAGTGGTTCCGAGGTATTCAGTGCATGGCCTGGACGGTCCATCAGGCGGATCTTGACGAACAGGTGTGGGAAGGGAGCGATGCAGATTGAGTGCTAGTATTTAGACAATTGGGTGGAATGGCATGGCTATGTGGATGTGTCCAGCTGTCAGAGATGATTTAAGAAATTACCCAGATCTAGATTATTAAGGCAGAGGTTGCCTAAAGCGTGAGGGATTCACGATAAGGGTGGCCAACTCAGCCTGCTGTAGTTGTGAATAGATTCTACCACGATCATCGCAGGATCAAGGCCTGCCCACAAAATGCTGTTTGGCAAAAGATAGAGACAGCTTGGTATTGGCTTTTTGCCTTGGAAAAAGTCACCTTCCGCCAT
The DNA here is from genome assembly GCF_026873545.1 of Fusarium falciforme. Taxonomy (NCBI): domain Eukaryota; kingdom Fungi; phylum Ascomycota; class Sordariomycetes; order Hypocreales; family Nectriaceae; genus Fusarium; species Fusarium falciforme. The sequence continues at coordinate 303,843 of NC_070548.1, forward strand.
AAACTGCAGATCCTTGATATCATGTGCCGAATCGTGGTTAGCAGCTATCCGCATTTGCGACACAAATGACTGAAGTTATGCACGATACATACATAACTTATCTTGTGCAAGCTCAACCTTTTGAGATTCGCCACAACTTAGGAGAGCACTTGTGGCGTTGAGGATAGCATAATATGGCTGAGTATGACGTCATCCAAGATGCAAATCGAGACCGCAACTTTTTGAAGACAGGGGTAAATACACTAGGAGAAATACCCACCTAATTAACTTGAATCTTGGCTGTCCAGGACTTCAGCTCTCTGTCGCTCGCAGAAGCTATAAGAAAGGGTTTTGAAGCACTTTCCCATTGTGATCAGCGTTGGTGACGACGACTTCGATCTTTCGTTCTCTGGCCTCGATCTCAAGGAGAGACATCGACATTCCCTCTTCATTTCGACGCCACCAAGACGACCCGTCTCTGATCTCACCGCTTTCGTTGTTCGTCTGTCCCAGGCCGTAGTTTCTGGTCGAGAGCTTCAAAGGAAGCCCCTTGTGCAGTAATTTCTAATAACTTCCCTTTTTTTTATTGCAATCACATTGGTATAGGGTACGTACCTAACAAGGGGCGACAGTCAGGGACTTTTTCACACAAAGAGAATATTTCAAAGATTTCAATCCGCTATTCTCGTCCGCGACAATTCTATAGAAGAGTTAGACTAAACCATTATCGAGTAAGCAATAGAGGTCATCATTACTAGACATGCTAATTACTTTTAGGCTAGGACAAAGGTAGAATCGCAGATCAGGAATAAGAACCTGGCTGAAACAGTATGAGCACTCATAGTTCAATGTCATGCTGGTATTGATACCGGAACACTGCTGTGATGCATCCAAGCAATGTTGTTTAATAGAAAGATGGCCTTCCTCATGAATTGGCAATCCGAAGCTGGAGGATTCACAGCCGCTAGCACGGCCCGAGCCGCAGCTACGAAAGCGGCGCACGAGAGTGGCGTAATGCGGGCCCCTGCCATGCTTATATCGGGTATCAGGTTCCACGGCAACAGACGTCAATCTTGAAGATAGACATGATAAGATTCATCATTAATTCCAAACATGGGTCATAAGTAGTATATGTGGCAGATGCCCTATTTTGAAAAGAAGGGTCATGATCATAAACAATCAGTTATGCGTATACCTCATGAGGATCGCCGTCATCTAAACACCAACACAGACATGATACTGAGCCCACAGTACCGTGCATTTGGCACCGACAGCCGGGTTCCACTTGGCCAGCTGTTCCATCGTGATCTTGTAATAGTTTAGGATTGACGCGCACGTGGTCGTACTCGAAACGAGATGGAACTTCTTGCAGTTGCTGACCATGCCGGGCTGGATTGGCGAGGGCGTCGAAACACCGTTGCCTGGGTTGGTAGGGGTTCCGCCAATGACACCAATGCATACGTAGTAGTTAGTCCACAAGGCGGTGCACTTGGAACCGACTGCGGGATTCCACTTAGCAAAGTCTGCCATAGTGATCTTGTAGTAGTTCTGGATGGATATGCAGGTGGTGGTCGAACTGACGAGGTGAAACTTGTTGCAGTTGCTGACCATGCCAGCTTGAATCGGCGAAGGCGTGGAGATTCCATTCGAGGGCGTCTTTGTGGTTATAGGCGTGTTGGTCGTGGTCTTGGTGGGGGGCTTCCAGCCGATGGTGGCGACACAGACGTAGTAATTGACCAACAAAGATATACAATCCTTGCCGACAGCGAGGTTCCACGAGAGAAACATCGCAAGGGGTAACTTATAATACGACTCGATCGAAGAGCAAGTGGTCGTTGACATGATTTTATGGAACTTATTACAGTTCTTGACCATGCCGTCTTGGATCGGCGAGGGAGTCTCAATACCATTGCTCGGCGCTTTAGTCGTGGTGGGTTTGGCAGCGGATGCCCCAACGACCGGGCCCGCGTCGCTCTCGACACAGAGGTCCCGGCCTGTTCCTCTGCCGTCGTGTGCGGAATGGCCACGTGCTGCAGGACAGACTACTACGACGAGGTGCTAGTCCCCAACGAGAAGCTCAAGGCCTATGAGCAGGCCATGGCAGACTGGGTTGAGAACGAGACCTGTCCTAACCCTTTCAAGGTCTTCTCCAAGCGTCGGCGGTCGTTTTCGTCGTCGTCGTCGTCGACCGAGCTCGCTGTCCGAGCCGACAAGATCGAGGATATCACGATTCACGTCATGCTCACCAATCTGATCGCCCGCATAGGCAGCTCGCCCATGCTAGCCCAGCAGACACGCATCTAGAACGACGCCGTTCAGTACGAATACCTGCAGATTACCTTCATCAGCAACTACATCCGCCAAAATTAGCGCCTCGAGTGGCAGGGCCCCTCGGAGATGGCCATCGACATCCTGTGCAATCCCTTCCTATGGGCCAACCGGATCAAGGCCTTCCTAACGGGAGACACCGACGCCATAGCATCCATTCTGAACTGCACATATGGCTATTGCGACTAAGAAGGATACTGCGAGGACCTAGGCGACGGTAGTCCCGACCTCAAACGTCGCCATGACACCCTGCTTCCACTCAGCGGCGGCCACATGCATTCCAGCCGTTTTGCCCATTCCCACCACCACCACCACCATCATCATCATCACAGCCGCGGCAGCGGCAGCAGCAACCACTTGCTGGAAACCCGAGCAGTGAAAACGATCAAGATCAAGGATTCAAACGCTGAAGAAGGGACCGATCCGCATGAATACAACGCCGAGATCCCTAACGTGAGTTCTACTCCGTGCAGCTAGCTAGCTGGCCCCCTAACAAGCTGCCTGCCATTGCAGACTGACACTAGAGCAGAACCCCCCCGCAGCCGACATCGCCAAGAATACTCCCAAAAACCCGTTGCTCAATAACGTGGTCGAGTTTTTCATACGCGATGACTGCAGGCACACCAGTGTTATGACGGGACACTACCGCGACATGGGTTATTTAAACTTGGGGGGTGCGTGCTCTGTTCCCCCGTCCGAGTTAATGCTAACGGCCGTGACTATCTAGTGGAGCATGTCCTTGATAAGATAATACTGGAGCTCTTCTTTCAAGATTCAGTCACTGGAAAGTACGAATCACCCGACCTCATTCGGTCATACTATCTATGTCACATATTACGCTTGTCTAGGGAACTTGCTAACAGAGCTTGCTTGCTAGGCTCAGGTCTGGCGAAAAATCCCAGTATGGGCCTATTCCCATTGAGTTCTGGGATGCTATGGACGATATCGACTTGGAAGACAAGGCCAATTGGCCTAAGGATACCACCCCGCCTGATCTTCCTGGAGGCAAAGGCCACAAACTATCCTTCATCATGGACCGCGCTTTCGAGTGTTTGGGAAGCGAAAGAAATGACCAGGTCTTTATGATTGTTGAGGAAGAAATCAATGCTGGCAAAGGAAAGGTGGGCCCCTCCGTTTTTTTCTTCTACTTCTTTTCCCCTTATAGCTGCTTTTCATTGTTTGATTCATCTTCTCCCATCTGCTTGCGGGGACTTATGGACTTGCCCACTGACATACACAGGTGATGTGAGGACACCGGACCGTCAGTCAAGCCCATCTGAAGGAGTTGCTAGAAAGGAAGAGAAAGACGAAAAAGGAAATCAAGGAAGACAGTGAAAAGGTACTCGCCCGAATGCGCGCAGGATTCACCGCGTTCAGGTACTTGCAATGGGAAGAGACCCAGAAGAAGCTCAACAAGATCGTCAAGGACGTCTTCGTGCAACTCAAGTTTGCCGAGGCCGTCTACAACAAGAAGAATCCCGATAAAAAGGTGCAACTTGGCAACCTCTGGATCGAATGGATCAAGGATTACTACGTCGAGATGGAAAAGAAATTTGTGAAAAACGTACTGGACATGGTGACAGAGGCGCGGTTCCTGCTGGACGGTCTAAACGATTACCAGGCTAGAGAGGCACGCATGACCATGAGATCCTTTGAGAAACAGGCGAATCGTGCAGCTATGTTCATCCATATCGATACTAGCGGCTTTCCTACTATTGGAGACGTGGATATGGGAGGGACTTGACGGCGGTGTGGTATTTGGACCTAAAGGAGGCCGCTCTGACCTCCTCATTAGATCATGAATATCTACATTTGGCACAACTACTCTACTCTTGTTTTTTACTCGTCTCCTTAATTTGTACGATCTGGCCTTTGGCCACTATAGTGGAAACATAATCCACGAACTTCGGAACACACTCCTGTGGGATCAATCGACAGGTCCCCGGGCCAGACGTAATCCTCGAGATCTTGCTCAGGCCCTCTAAAGCCAAGAACCCGTTCGGTATGGTATGACGACAGCATTAGTGTTTGCCACAGCTGCAGTAGATAGCCTGTTGGGATCCTCATCCAACCCCACCCCCTAAACCCTTCACGCCATTTCAATGAGACCGCCTTGACAATGAATCCGCCCCTTGCAATATCCTTGAATACCGATTCGTCTGCGAGTAAGATAAAATCAAAGACCTTATCTGCCATAGCTCGCTTGTCATCAAATTCCTCGTTTTGGCACAATGCCCGAATGCCGCGAACATTAAGTCTATCTAGTAGTGATGCATCCTCACGGGTATTGAGATGGAATAATTCCTTGAGTCGTTGCACATCGCCTTGGTCCATATCCTCCTCTATATCCTCTTTATCATCGTAGAACCCGAATGCCAGCCTGGTTTGCTGTTTCAAAGCGCCTAGAAGCATGTTCCAGTACTTGTCGGATTGCGGGCCATAGTACGTGCGATAGATAGTAAAGCCCCATTGGTGGTAGTATTGGAAGTTATCGGGGTGCTTCCTGCTTCTGTGTTGCCGCTGGACACCTCGCGGGGGGGACCAGACCAAGTCAATCATTTCGTTAACGAGGTGAGCCATCTTTGGAGACCTTGGATGTGAGGAGATGGGCTGATGGAACAGGGGTGAAAAAGATTTTAAGAGGCGAAAAAGTTGACTTGTGCTTTACTGGCGAGGGCTAAGGATTTGTATAATAATAGCCGAAGCTCCGCGGATTAGTATTAATCCGCTGTTGCCCCTGCCTTAGTTATATATTATTTTTTTTAAAGGTATATAGCACCTGCGAGTGGTGTCTATACCCGAACTGCGACGCCCAGGACCAGTGCCAGAACCCGAACGGTGACCTGACAAAGACTCAGGTGTGGGCTAGGTCGGCCTCAGGCTCAGGCGGAGCACAATATGATGCCAAGCAGAATCCATTCGGCCTCGACATCCCCGGCACTCAGTTCCGCAAGTTATGCTGCAGCGTCCAGCCCAAACTACGCTTCCAGGACTACAGAGAGTACAAAGACATCGGCCCCGCCCCCAACCCTCACCCCAATGACTTCTACCAGAGTGGCTGCCCACCCGACCGCGTGCGCGTGGCCCTTGACACTGAGGTCGACACCTGTTCCGTCGCCGGCGGCAAGGGAGGTATGGCAACCTGTTGCAAAACCAGCTATAGCGATGCAGTTGAGGTCGAGAACCCCAAACTGGATACCGCTAGGAGCGTCATAAAGGAGTGGATCGACAATCCCACTTGCCCCAAGAAATCTTCTGTTATCTTTCGACGAGCAGACCAGCTGAATGGTGTAGTGGGCAACGCTTCATTGGCCACAAAGCTTGCTTCGAGAGACGACAAGACACACGACATCACACCCCTTGTTGTTCTCACTTCTATTTTGTCCGGGGTAGGAAGCCCAACTATACTTGAGGAGATGGAGAGGATATGGGATGGCTACATGGAAGACAAATTCCCATACCTCGCGACCCGCTCTATCAAGAAGTTCCTGGGTTTAGTCCCCCAGTCGCAAAATGACGGGCCCGAGGAGACTTCTCGACGCATCATCTGCAGCCCATACTCATACAACGCTCGGATTGCTGCCGCTGAAGGCAAGGACAGTGGCGGAAGCACCAAGTGGATCAACTGCACCTACGCTGTGTGTGACAAGGACGGCGTTTGCGGGGATGGGGACGACGAGATTGTGGCCAGAAGACGTCGTGCCCTGCTCCCTACCCGGTCCACGCATCTCTCTACAAAACATCACATGCTGCATGTTCGCCAGGCGAAGCCTAAGGAGACTCATTTGGACTTGGACCCCGGAGACGGTCAGGAGGGCGTACGTGTCGATTTTGATATCCCACAAGTGAGTAGCCCCGTAGTGGCATCAGGCCAACAACTGACAATCCTTGGCCAGCATGATCCACCCCGGAAGTTGGAGGAGAAGAAACATCCGGCTGTCGAAAACACCGCCGAATATGAGAACCCTGACGATTGCTCCGACACAAGGCTGAAACCTGATGGTGGCACATTCGATGGCACCAAAGACTACCACAGTGCGTGGCTCCCTTGCTGTTGATTCCCGCTCACTAACTTCTCGGATTAGCTGAGCATCCTGTCGATAAGAGTGTGCTGTTGCGCTTTTTCTCAGCCGCAGCTACGGGAGAGTACGATGACAACCTCGTGCCTATGCGATGTAAGAAACCACTCGCTAACTGGGAGTTGACAGGCTGGAGAGTGGTCGTACCCCCAGATATGGTCCAACACCCATTGAATTCCTTGAAGACATGCAGTGGTTAGGTCTACGATACGAGTTCTGGCCAGAGATCACGGGCAACCCGGACTTCGAGGATGGCAACATGTATAGCCGTGTCATGGAGTGTCTGGCAGCCAGACTAACAACAGGAACTTTACCATTGCCATTGGTGATTTGAACTGGGCTAAAGGCCAGGTACGTATATCATTGATGAGTTGGTGGGGGGCGGGTTGTTGGTGAATCATAAGTCATTAATGCTAATGTTTTCGTCTTTCACAGCTGATGATGCTTAATAACCCCATTACACCAAATAAGCAAGATGACAAGATCCGAAATAATATCGATTACGTCATGGGGGTCATGCGAGCAATTGTCGCCACATTTGAGTACATGAATACCGACAGTAGTCCTGGCCCCAACGTTCGCACCAAGATCTCAAATATCATAAATGAGATCCTTGTGCAGTTCGTACACGCCGAGGTCATTTGGGAGAGCTCAAACCGTGACAACCCGGTTTGGATAGCTCAGTTCTTTAACGAATGGATCCGAGACTTTTACGGCGTAGTGACAGCCAATGCTCAAAGGTTTCTTCGAACCATGATACCTCAGGTGAGACGCTACTGGGCACCAAGGACGGGCGACCAGGCGAGACAAGTGATCGAAGATCTCCGTTCAATAGAAGACCAGATTGACGGGCTCCACATCTGGACTGAGTGGGATACCCCCGTTCTCGAGGATGATTCTCCTCAGCAGAGCGAGGACGAAGATTCTTCGGATGAGGATGGCGATCCTATGGATGAGGATGAGGATGAAGATCTCTACGGACCGGATTGACGATCCTATGAACAAAGATACGGATACTCTAGGATGAGGGTGGTGTTTATGATCGTGTTGTTTGTAGACTTGCTAGTTCGTAGCTATCATTGATCGCATTCTTCCGGCAGCAACTGCTTCTTCTCAAATTTGAACAGAGGCTCAGGTATTTCGTAGTGGTAGGGGTAAGGCTGGACGTCGGAGCATGTGGCCGTAGGCTCAGCGGCAGAGTCGCCATCCCAGAGGTAATGTTCGAGATCCTCCTCCGGGCCCTTGAACTGCAGGGACCAATAAGGGTTATCCGCTGAAAGCATGAGCGAATGCCAAAGCTCTAGCAAATACCCTGTTGGCATTCTCGTCCAACCCCAGCGAGCGTCATAGGCCTCTTCCCAGCGGTAGGCGACCGCCTTGACAACAAATATATCCTTGGAAATGTCCTTGAGCCCCGCCTCATCTGCAAGGAGAACAAAGCCAAATTGGCTGCCTGCCATGGTTTTTTTCCGCTTCGGGTGGCTCCTCGAGGCATACCTCCCGAAGCCGGCGAACGTCCAGGCCATCAAGCAGCAACGGATCCTCACGAGGATCGAGACGGAACAGCTCCTTGAGTCTATTCAAGTCACTCATGTATTCCTCTTCGCCGCTGTAGAACCTCGACCCTCGTTGCTTTACGTCGTGTCTGTATTGGTTCCCATCTTCGTAGTACCCGAGCGCGAGGCACGTTTGTCGCTTCAAAGCGTCAAGAAGAATATCCCAGTGCTTATCAGACTCAGGGCTGTAGTATGTGCGGTAGATGGTGAAGCCCCAGTTGCCGTAGTGCTTGAAGTTTTCTGGGAGCCTCCGATCAAGCATCGGCCTCTTAACCCCAGGCTTCTTACGGGGAGGCTGCCACACGAGATCAATCATCCTCGAAACCGTTGCCATCTTCGTGTTTGCGATAGCTGAAGCAAAAAGGCCGTTTTAGTCGAGCTATAGAAGCTCTGAAGGACTGGTACAGTGCGTGGTGTTGGTAGGTAGTGAGTGAAAAGGAGAAGGTGACCGTGGTAGGGACACGCGTGTTTTATAATTCCACGTTACTATGCTATCATGTTTATTAGGATATTCCATCTTACGTAATATTGATAACTAAATGTACCTTGCAACCATTTTGGAATCCATGAATGACTTGATTCACTTCGGTAGCTGTGGTCAGGCGCTTTGCATTGTGTAGTTTTGAACAATACTATGTCTCAGCACAATTAGGCCCATCGATGGCTCTCCTCCATAATATTACATAACGCTAAACCTGGGATTGAATAGTTCTGAATGATGACACCACAACACGTCATTCACATTTCTTCTACCTAGGGAAAGGGGTCTTGCTATCCGTTCCTATCGTTTGCCAATGGGTATCTCTGATGCCTCGTCTCCTGGTCGTGGAAGTCCTGTTTCTAGGACTTATCATGTTATTAGGGGCCCCCGCCAAACTGTTCAAAGTAAAGACATAGGTTTATTTTGGAAATACGCATGGCAGTAGTTTTCTAGACTCGGCCCCCGAACTATTTATGCAGGCAATGCCCAAAACATTATCCGATACTACTTATATTGAACTATCGATTGCTAACTCCGTATCATTCTGTATTTCCTCCAACCACTGACGAGACACCATTGATTACTCTTTACCGATGCACTTCTCCCATGGTATAGTGGCAAAGTTAACGTAGCACTTGGGATATATCAAAGGGTTTGTAAAGTCCAAGTCCTTGCCTGACGGGATGGTAGGGTCCGGGATATCGGTGCACTTGTCGGGAAGGGGAAACGAGGTATAGGGTGGACACTCATCGCGGTGCATCGTCGGGTACGGAAAGCAGTCAAAGTTGTTGACAAGCGCTCCGTTCAAGTCGGGGAGAAACTTGCGCAGGGTAGTGAGCTCTTTACCCTCCAGAGGGTAGGGCGTCGTGGGGGCTATTCCTCCTCTAACTATATAGCCAAAGGCAAGACAGTACTGAGAAATGGTCAGAGAACAGAGAAACGATTGGGCCTTGCAAGAGGTTGTTGCTTACATCCTTGTAAAAATAGGCTCCGTCCTTCTTGTTGCACTCCGCCTCGCTGATGCATTTTGGAGGAGATGCCAGTAGGCGGTAGCGATTTTTACCGCCTGCCTTCATGGCCGTGATAGTCGCAAACTCGATCTATTTTCCATCATTCTAGATTAGTAGAGTATCTAGGGTGTCGATGTATATCAGAAACATGGGGCTGGCTTATAAATCTCTCCTGCGTGTTCGAGACGTACAAGTTGACAGCTTCATCTTTCAGGTGATAGTTCAACCATTCACCCTTGGCAAAATGAATCCACACGTAGCCTTCGGGACTAATGTCATCCTTTGACCAGCCCTCCGGGAGCACGCCGCCAAAGACGGTTTGAAGAGTATCGTTCAGCTGCCCCATGACGGCAGTGAACATGTTTCCGTAGGCCTTCTCCAGATCACGGTTCAGATCCTCAGGCGTGATGCGCTTGACGGCGCCGTCAGCTGCCGAAGCTTGCGCAAAGATACCGGAGAAGACTGTCAGCGGGTTGGCAAACTTTCCCATCGTGCTGCCCGGGGAAATGTCGCTGACGTGTCCCGACATGCCGGCCAGGGAGGTCAAGACACCGACAAACATGTTGAGGATGAGGGCATTCTTAGACTCCGGGGGCGTGCCGTAAGTCTCGACGACTTCTTTGATACGAGAGGCCAGGTTTTTGATGCCGTTGGTGACCATACCCGCCCACAGCTGGTCGATGGCGGAGTGAAGATTCCCGATCTGAAGATGCACGTAGTATGACGGTGGTGGGATGTAGGTTGCGCACTTTTTCTCTCCGGGTCCGCTGCAGTGTCCCGAGAGTACAGCAGTGCAGTCGAAATTTAGGCTGCTCTGGTCCATGACTTTCTTGAAGAACGCGTCAGTCCATCTTTCGGCGCCACGCTCCCTCAGGAAGTTGAGAAACCAAGTGGCAGCACCACTCTGGATCCATCGGCTCGTCAAAGATTTGGTATCCTCTGTGTCCATATCGAGATTACAGATCTCATTGACAAGGACCTCGGGCCAGTTACTGTCCCTTTCTTTCTCGGCAGCATTGTCGTCAACCGTCTTCTTGCCGCCAAAGCAGATACCGGCAGACTTGATGCAGCCTGTACCGCAATGGGCTGTGGACATGCCGCATTCGCCATTGAGAGAACAGCAAGATCCAAACGTGGAGCCAATGCAGTTGGTGTTACCATGATCGGGGCCACATTTTCCATCCTTGGAGATATCACCCCAGTCACCACCTCCTCCACTAGCTATGCACTTCTCGTCGCACTTGGAAGAAGCAGGCAGTTTGCTACCGCTGGTGAACTCGACAACGTTGGGGTTGATGTTGTAAGTGCAGTCGGGGCATTCATCATCTCCGTAGACACATCGACCTCCTCCAGCAACAGCGACGACTTGGCCGGCCGAGTTGAGGAGCTCGACGCTCTGGGCTCCCGCGTTGAGTTGAGTGTTTCCAGAGTTCAAACCAGCCTTGAGACCAGTGATGGTGTCTGTCTTGCCTCCGCTGTGTACCCTCATGGACCAGCCCGATGCGCCTTGGGGCAGTACGACGGCATATGCACCCTTGTCCGTGGCGGTCTCGTATGATTCAGGCTTGTTTAGATATTGTTGCTCAATACCAACATCCTTGGGAGTAGCACTGCACTTTGTGTCCGACAGGATGCTCTTGTACCAAAACGCGCCAGTGACCGTGTCACCACCAAAGGGTCTCATGACTCCATCTCCCTTGAATGCTGCGATGAAGGAGCCGAGGACACGCTGCCAGCCCTTGTGCGGCAACTTCATGTAGTGGGCAGGCTCAGGATCAGTGTTCTGTTCCGGCCAGATGCTGCCGATGTAGTGGGACTCGGGGCCGTCGTTCCAAGTCAAAACGTTGACGTAGTAGATGTCATCTCGGTTTGCCAGGATGTTCTGCATGCGGGTAGGCAAGTTCAGATCGCCGGCTCGGTAGATGTTGGTGTCGTAGGCATCCTTGTACTGCAACGGGCTGAGGCCGATCATGTACTTCTTCTTGTACGTCTTCATACCTTTGATGAGAGGCATATCAGGCCCGATGTCTCCCGGGAAAGCGCCGCCCTTGCCCTCGCGAAGAGGCCAAGCAGACTCCCAGCTGAAGAGACCATCAACAACTTGTCCCCAATGCTCCCAAAAGCCCGGATGAAACTCCCAGTATCCTGGGATGGCATCCAGGTTTGGAATCACAAACACTTGCTGAGCGAACTGGTCGCGCCAATCCTCCCAAGTCAAGTTGTCGGTGCCTCCAGAAGAGAAGGTTGTGACCATGGGGAAACCATTGGCGCCTCGGTCGTATGCAGGGTGCCCAAAGAAGTCGACGAACAGTGACTTGTAATCAGGCATATACTTCCGGTCTGGCGGGTTACCGGCAGCCCAAAGGTCCATGCTGATGTGCAGGCCAAAATCTTGACCAGCCGCAAAGTCAAACATGTCGTTCATGGTCGCCCGCACAAAGGCCCTGTCGGGCTTGCCGATGTTGAGCGAGAAACCGTCGATGCCGATGGCTTTGGCATCCTTGATGTCCTGTTGGCGATGCTGGGTGGTCGAGTCTCCAACCATGTAATGGGCGAAGACTTTCTTGCCCGTGGACGAAGGTGATGCAAGTGTGCCATCAGGGGTCAGCAAGAGAGCCCCGAGGAGCTTCTTGGTGAGGTACCCGAGCCCTCGACGTTGACTGGGCATATTGAAAGAAGAGGTGAAATGATATGTGAGGTTGAACTCTCCTACTAGTGAAGTAATTGCCTTGCCTCACCTCCATTTTATACCTTTCATCTTAACACGGCAACCCACTCTTGAGAAAAGTCGATTCATCGTGTCTGCCCACAACACATCACACGAAGCATCCACATCTCAAGGGGGGCCTAGAAGTTCATGCCTCGTTCTCTTAATTAGAGTTCAACGCCTTCCTTTTACGTTGCCAGATCATTCGGGTCCAATCAATTTTAGAGCGTGCCTAGTTATGCAACGCTCCTATCGACCATGCCCGCGGCAATATCTCCGAGACTAAGGTGGTTATAGGCTAAAGTCGATTTGGTTTCGGTAGGTCCAACAACCTAATCTGGACATATACGACGCTAAGTGACTCTGACCCCGGTTGTGAATGGGTTCCCACCAGCCGATGTAGCCGAAGGATTCTCCAGTGCAACCTTCCACCAGAAGCAAGAGGGAATCTGGACGGAGAATTAGGGGTCCAATCGGCCCGTCGGCTTGATCCGCGGATCGGGCCAATCCCAACTGCTGTGAGGTTAACTTATGGCATGCGGACGGAGTACTCCGTAGGACTGTGGAAATAGGTTGCCGTTTTAGGGAACCGAAGCCCTATCGTGTGGCCCGCTTCTTCGGAAGAAGTCGAAATTAGCTCATTACTAACCCGGCAGGCACCAGCCCTGTAAGGATTCTCCAACGTTATCTTCACCGCCATGGAACTCAACACGCTCCCAGCTGAGGTTCTCGGTGTAGTTCTCAAACATTTGTGTGACTGGCAGGATGGCATATATACTAGAGTGAGTAGAAAGCAAATTTACAATGCTCATCTTATTTGTCCCCTGGAATGAGGTCGCTAGAGTCAGCCCTTTCAAGAACATATTTTGGCCGCTGATATTCGAGACTTACAAACCCTCCCGATCCCAGAGAGATAACATTTTCAGACATGTTGGTCGTAATAAGACCCCTGCATACATTGAAGTGACAGTTGTGGGCAGCTAGACCGCTCCGCCAGAGGCAAAAAGTAGACAAAATTCCCTGTTATAGGGGAAGGTCACGGTGTTTACACCATTGGGTTTTGCTGCTGTCATGTGTTTAGTAGTGTGTTCTTTGATCTTGTGTACGACCAAGAAGTCATCAAAAAAGAAGAATAGAGTAAGGTCTGATGGTTTGATTGTGTTGATAAGTGAACTTCCCTGGCTGGGTTGCCTGGGCCCCCCTTTGGTTATATGATGGGATTGAATGACTTCAATGGTGTAGCAATTATGGAGGTAGTTCAGCTGTCTACGGAGCCTATCGTTGACCGGTAACCGAGGTGTAATCGTTGATGCGCAGCTCCACAACGCTTGTGTAGCAGATGGCCTTCTTGCCAGTCTTGATCCTTCAGTCGCAATCTTAGGTTTTTGGCTCTTTTACGTCCCTGCGAGAGTAATGGTTTGCCACAAAGCAGCAAAATCTTTCCAACTTCTAAGTAGTGTATTGCTTCTTTTGTCGACTTACTCTGCGTAGCAAGTTCGTCGTGATTGACAACGACACGACATAAACACGTAGCCATTTCTCTATGCGTAATATCAGTATTGGCCCGTGTTGTGGCGCGCCAGCCTGACCGAGTAACTGAGTGATGTGATTGGGTGTAGATGATGCAGGAGAGCGGGCGAAGCAGGGCGAGTCTGTGGCTGTGTCAAATAAGGCGTCTCGCGAGGCAACTTCTTGTTTTTTTTTTTACTTTTCAGTGATGAGCTCAGAGAGACAACCTAAAACTTTCATCATCTTCAGTTCCGTCAGACCACTCACGTGTGATGACAGCATGTTTGCTAAAAGCGACGATTCTGTGCTCGAGCACTTTCCGGACAGGCGACCTGCATCTCCGAGTGTTACGTAAGCCCGCGCCCTCTGATTGGTCGAGCACAGGCCAGCCTATGGTCCGCGCGGTTATATTTATAGCTAGCTTTATGCCGCTTCCCTTTATAGAAATTAAGGCTCTTTATTATCCTCTTTTATTGTAAAAGACTGAAAAATAGAGGAAATATAGTCTGAAAATAGTATAGGGTAGGTAACTAAAATAGGAGGAGAATAGGCAGTGGAATCAGTCCTTATATAAAGCTAATTAGCTAGATAAGGTATCATAGAGTAATAAAAGTGGGGAAAATAATAGATAAGGTTATAAAGAAGAAGGCCAGCTTCTTATATGTAGTCTTATTGCTTGAATTGATTGAAGATCTGAGAAGCTATTTCTCAGAGAGGGTTTATAGCTTATATAGCAAATTGCTCGGAATCTATTAGCCCGATTCGGATAAAAGTTATACCGTCGGATAGCCCTAGTTCCGGGCTTTAAAGCACTATTAGTTTTGCTAGAAACGGATAGCTTAAAGCCGGGCTATAGTTGGAAGAAGCTGAAACCCTTAAAGGTTTTAAACTAAGAGATTTAAAACCGGATAGGAAATACCCTATAGAAGGAGACAGGCTTTATCGGCTTTATCGGGCTCTATAAGAGTCCTAAGTCCGAAGTCACGTGACCCTTCCTAAAAGGGTAATATTGCCTAAAAGGGGTATTATTATAACTCCTTAATATCTTGCTTATCTAAGCAGCTTTTGCTTAGGTGAGCTGTTTATAAGAAAGCGCATAAGCTATAATATAGGGTAATAAAATCCTAGGCCTATATCTTATAAGCTTATTTATCTAGAATTATATTTATAAAAGACCTTTATAATAAAGACTTTTATAAATAATAAAATACCTTTTATATTAAATAATAACTTAGAAAATAAGATAAGATCTTAAACTTTTATTAAAAATACTAAAGAAGTTAAGTAGAGATAAATATAAGATATTTCTCTACCTATAGGAATATAATATTAATATTATAATAAATAAAAATAATAAAATTAATAAACAATTATATATATTATATAATAATTCTATAGACTAAAAGAAGACCTAAAGTATATTAAGAAAATATTAAAAGAAAAATAACTTAAGAATATTTTATTATAATATTATATCTATAAAAAGCTTTTTATAAAAGAACTTAAAATAAGCCTATTAAAATATATATATTATAACCTTAAAATTAAGTTTATTAATAAGAAGTAATAGAGCTTTAATAAACTCTACTTACTTAATAAGGTATAATTATTAATATTAAAAGACTATATTAAAGATATATTATAGAAAAGATATATTAAGGAAAGTAAGTTATTTATTAAATACCTTATTATATTTATCTTAAAAAAGAATAAAAAGCTTTAACTCTATATTAATTTTAGGATACTTAATACTATTATAATTAAAGATTATATATTATTACCTCTTATTAATAAATTAAAAGTTTAACTTTTTAATATAAAATATTTTATTATATTTAACCTTAAGGGAGCTTATAACCTTATTTAAATTAAAGAAAGATATAAATAAAAAACTATATTTTATATTAAATATAAATTATTTAAATACTATATTATGCCTTTTAGACTTATAAATATACTTATTATATTTTAATAAATAATTAATAATATATTATAAGAATAATATATATAATAAGTAAGTATTATAAATAAGTAAGTATTATATTTTTCTTTATCTCTTTATAATATATTATAATAAAAATATTATAAACTATTTAATTAATTAAAACTATTAATTATAGTCTTCCCTAGATATCTTAATTACTACCTAATAAGTCTTTATATTATACTTAGGCTTATTATAGATATTATAATATTAAATACTTAATTATATTAACCTTTCTTAATTATTACTCCTTAATAATTTTATTACTCCTTAATAATTTTATTATTACCTAAGTATTTATATCTCTTTAATTAATTAATTATTTTTTTTTTTATTATTATTATTTCTTTTTCTTATAATTTAATCCTTTTTGCCCTTTAGCGCTAGCTTAATATCTTATTTATTTCTTAAAAGTCTTTAATCTTAGCCCTTAATAATATAATCTTATATATATTTCCTTTTATTACTTTTATAAGAGACTTTATAGCCTCTATAATTAACTCTAGGGAGTTATTATAATACCTTTTAATTTATTTTTTAAGGTATTTAGACTAAGATCTAGCCTTAAGTATAGTCTTTAGGGTCCTTAAGACCCAAGGGGTAGAGGGTTTAACCCCCTTCTTAGTAGGCATTAAAGTCTATAGCTATATATTAAGCTTTAAGATTATAATTTCTAGGGTAAGGGGAATAAGATTAGCTCTTTTAAAAGCCCCCTTAATATTTCTTTTTATTATAATAGCCTTATATATTATATAGAAGGCTAAAAAAAACTTAGTCTTTAAAATATAAGTAATAAAATATTTAATTAAATACTTTATTTCTTAATTATAAGCTTTTTTTTAATAATTTAAAATACCTAATATTAAATAATTAAAGTAAATAAGAGGAATAAAGTAATATATAAAGCTAGATAATTTTTTTCTTTTTATAATATCTCTTAAATTTAATAAATTAATAACTTTTATAGCTATTTAGAATTAAGAGATAATAATAATTATTTAATTACTTAGCTATATATTAATTAAAATACTTAAGCTACTTAAGACTAATTTTATTATTAGTCTAGCTATTTTAAGTTATTATAATAGCTTAATTACCTAAGAGGTTATTATCTTAGTATTAATTAGTAAGGTAATATTTACTTATATTAATAATAAATAGCTAGATTACTTAGCCTTTTATATTAATTACCTAGATAATTATAATCTATTTTTAATTTCTAAGCTATATTAATTTTAGCTTTAAATGCCTTTTTAAACCTATAATAACTATTTTATTTATAATTATACCTATAAGAAAGCTAATCTTATTAAAATTATAGAGATTATTTAATTAAATATTATACTTTATAATTATATTCCCTATAAGGTAAAACTAATTATAGATAATTATTAAATCTTTATATTTAGCTCTCTAGTAATTATATTTCTAAAAGAAATATATCTTAAGCTCTAGGTATTACTTAATAAAATTTAAAGCTTAATATATATTAATTAATAATATATCACGGTTAATAAGTAATTAATTAGCTATTTTTTTTATATTATATAGCTAGGGGGGAAATCCTTATAAATCTAGGTTAAGAATAAACTAAATAAGAATCTATTCCTCTAGATTTAATAATTTATATAATTTAGGGATTATATTAAGTTAAGCTTAAATACTATTTTATTACTAATATAGCCTATACTTAGAGACCTAGTAAGTCCCTATAGCGTATTAGATACTTAGCTTAGGGTTATTTTAAAGGGCCTAAAGGGTAAAAAGGGTTTTAGCCTCTATATTTAAGTCTAATATATTTAGTAATTAAGAATTAATTAATTAAATAGAAAGTTAGATATAAGAGGGAAAAGTATAATACTTACTTATCTATAATACTTGCTTATTATATATATTACCTAGATATATTTATTATATATTACTTAAATAATATTTTTATTTTCTTTAAGATAAAAAAAAAATATATATAATATATTTATAAAGTATTATAAATACTATAAGACGCTAAGTTATTAATAAAACCTAAGAAAAATAAGTTTTATACTTTAGAAATACAATTCCTTAGATATATTATCTTATATAATAAGATATATATAAACTATAAGAAAGTCTTAGTAATTAAAGATTAAAAAGAATTAATTAATATTAAGGAAATATAAGCCTTTCTTAGCTTTATTAATTATTACTAAAAGTTCTTATAAGTCTTTAATAAAATAATAATACTTTTAATAAAACTTATAAAAAAAAGTAAACCTTTTATATTTAGGGATAAAATATATAAAGCCTTTAATAATATTAAAAGATTTATCCTAAGTAAATTAATACTTTAGAGATTTAATTTATATTAATAAATTAAACTTAAGATAAATACCTTAAATTTTACCCTAGGCGCTTAGATTAAATACTAAGATAATAAAGGACTTTTATACCTAATTATATTTTATTCTTATAAGCTATATAGAGTAAAACTTAATTACTTTCTTTATAATAAAGAATTCTATATAAGTATTAATATCTTTAAGGAATTTTATTATTACCTCTTTAGAAATAGGCACTAAATTAAGGTCTATATAGACTATAAGAATATTATTTATTTTATTAAAACCTAAGAACTTAGTAAATAATACCTTTAATATATTAAATATCTTTTAGAATTTAATTATATAATTATTTATATTAAATAAATAAAGAATAGCTAAGCTAATATAATTAATTTATAGCTTAACTTAGATATTAAAAAGATTAAAGCTAAATAATAATTATTATATTTTATATTATAAAGATACTTAAAATAGAAATTTATTAAGTAAATATAAAAGCTAATACTCTTATTAAAGTACTTTATACTTATTAAGAAATATAAATAACTAATTATAGACTTTATTAATTATATATAAAGATATTAATAATAAGATAATAGAGTTTAGATTTATAAAGGGAAAATCTTTATTCCTAATAAAGTATTTTAAATTATCTTTAATTATTATTATTAAGTTATATATTATAGTAATTTAAAAGAAATAAGCTAAGCTATATAATAGTACTATAATACTTATAACCTTAGAAATAAGATATAAGGGAAAATATATTAATATAAAAAATATTATAAGGAAACCTATTTAATAATATAAGAATTATTAATTTATAAATAAGATAGAGTTATAGGGATACTATATTAAATAAATATTATTACTTATATAATAAAATAAAGAAAGTTATTTTTAAAATAAATCTAATAATATAATAAGTAACTCTTAGATAAATTATACTATAAACTTATATATAAGATATATAGCTATTTATTATATAGATATTATAGAATTAATAAAGCCCTAGAATAAATTAAGATACTATTTATTTTTCTTAATATAAAGAAAATTATCTTAATAATTATTAAATAATATAACCTTTATATAAAAACTAAGGTATAATATTATAAATCTTATATAAAACTATCATTACTCCTAATTATAAAATAACTATAAGACTTAATTATTATAGATTTTATTACTAAGTTATTCTTATTTAAAGAATTAATTATTAAAAACTTTTATAATAATATTCTTATTATTATAAATAGATTTATAAAATTTTCTTAATTTATATCTTATAAAGAATTAATAATAGCTAAAGAATATATTTATTTCTTTTACTTTTATATTACTAAGATATATAATATATTATTTAAGATTATTATAGATTAAGGATTATTATTTATTTTAAAATTTTAATAAAGTCTTATAAGATACTTAAGAATTAATTATAAATTCTTTATTATATACTATAAGGAGATAAATAAATAAATAAAATATATAAACTAAATATTAAAATAATACCTTTAATATTATATTAATTATAAATAAATTAATTAAGTTAAGAAGCTATTAGTTACTTAGGTAGCCTAAAATATAGCTATAAATAAATGTATAAAGATTATATTAGCTTATATTAATTTTAGATTTATATTAGATATATATTATTAAATATAAGATATTATTATTAACCTTAAAGTAATCCTTATTAGTAATTAATTAAAAAACTTTTATAAAGAAATATAAATAAAATAATAAATTATAAAAAATAAAATAATAAATTATATTAATAAAAAAAGAATTAAGAAATTAATTTTCTTAGAGAGAGATATAATTTAGTTTATAATAAAAAATATTAAAATAAAATAAGAAAATAAAAAACTTAATTATAAATATATTAAATTATATAAAATTAAGTAAAAATTCTTAAAATATAATTATAAATTAGATTTATTACTTAAGGTTAAGTTTTATTTTATTTTTTATATTTTATTATTAGAATTAATATAAAATATTATTTAAATTAAAATTAATAATAAATTAAAACTTAAAGTTAATAGACTAAAGGAATATATTATAAAAGTTATTCTTAATATAAATAAAATTAATAATAAAACAATATATTCTATTAAATAAAAGAATTATTTAGACTCTAAAAATATATAAGAGTTATTTAAATACCTTATAAGTATATAATACTTTTTAAAGAATTTCTATTAATAATACTAAGATTAAATAAAGGTAAGGCATTAAAGATATTATTACTTAAACTAATAAATACCTAATTAATATTATTTAAGATATAATTTACTTAGAGGTTATATATTATTATATCCTTATAGGTATTTAATATAAATAAAATATTATCTTATTATTTTATCTCTTAAAAGCTATAATAAATAGCCTCTAAATACTTCTTTTTTACTAAGGCCTAAATTTTATAAATATATAATAAATAACCTATAATAATAATTAAATAAGATTATAATATAATTATTTCTTTATAAAGCTTTAATAAGTTATTATTAGCCTCTCTCTTATTTATCTTTAATTTCTTTTTTATTTTATTAAATTAATTATTATAAAATATTATTAAAAATAAAAAAATTAATATAAAAATAAAAAAAATTAGACTTATAAGATAATATTATATAGGTATTATTATAAGATTTCTTATTATAAATATACTTATTATAATATATAAAATTTATAGATATTAGGTATTTCTTACTTAAATAGAAATAATAAATATAAGATATATTAGCCTCTTTATTAATAAACTTAATAGAGAGAATAAAAATATTAATTTTTTTATCTTTATAGGAAAACTATTTTAAGATATAATTAGATATTATGTAATATAATAATAAAAGGTCTAAGTTAGTATATATTAAAATAAAATTAAAGAGATAAGAGTATATAAGTCTTAAGGATAAGACCTAATAGAAGGGAGATATTATACTATAACCCCTATAGCTATATTATATATGTGACGATCATGTGTTTCCCAAGGGATAAACCGGTCGTGCTGGGTTTATATTAGCAGAGAGTACTAGGCGTAGTCTAAGTAATAGGGTATAAGTCATATCTAGTAATATACTTAAAGGTATTAAGTATAACCAAGTTATATTAATAGCTAAGATAGCTATTATATAAGAAAGTATAATAAGTATATTTTATATACTTATAATTAATTTATTAGACTAATATTTTCTAGGTTTAGTCTAAGGTAAAACTAATATATTTAACGTTTAGTCCTAGGATTAATATAAGCGATATTTAGTCCCTTTAGTCTCTTACTTAGTTAGAGTATTTCTATTATACTTCCCTGCCTAGCCTATATTATAGTTATAATACGAGGTTTCCCCTCTATTAGTCTTATCCCTAAGACTAGTTTTAGTAACTAAGTATTATTAATAGGTAACTCTAACTTATAAAAATTTCCTTTTATTAATATAATATTAGGCTAAGTTTCTAAGTATACTTCTTTATAAAAACTTTCTAAAGCATAGGGTCTTTTTACCTATATTAAGGCTTTTAGTTTTAAAATTATACCTTATATTTATTACTTCTACTAAGGCTTATCCTATAAGGTAATCTCTAATTATTTTAATTATTATTTTAATTATATTAATATAAAGATTATATATAATAGGGCTAATATAGCTTTTTTTTATAAGTATATATTAATATTTCTTTATAGTTATTAGCTAATCTTTTATAATCGCGAAAAATATCTAGGAGTATAAGTATCTAGAAGATAAGGAGGCTAAGGTAGAGGCTACCTTAGAGGAGGCAATAGCTAAACTTACTTATATCTAGAAATAGAAGAGGTTACTTAAAGCGCGTAGTAATAAGGCTTTTAAGCGTGGCCTTTATACCTTAGAGGAGTTAGGCGAGCTCTGCGAGGAATTATTTATTATTATAGAGGTATATTCTTTTAGGGCTATTAATTTAATTAATTAGAATGCTATTAATCTTAATAAGCCTATGCTTAGCGTTATTAATAGAAGTTCTTTAGAAGGTATTATATACTAGTAAGGTATTTTAAGGGTTCTTATATATTTTTTAAGTCTAGGTATTCTTTCTATTTAATAAAATATATTATTTTATTATTAATCTTATTTATATTAAGGATAGTTTCTATAATATATTCTTTTAGTCTATTAACTTTTATTTCTAGTTTATTACTAGTCTTAACTTAGATAGTTTTTTTTATTAATTTAAGTAATAAAATATAAATAATTAGATAAAGCTTAACTTTTAATAATAAGTCTAGTTTATAATTATTTTTTAAGATTTTCTATTTAATTTTATAAGGTCTAATATATTTATAGTTAAGTTTTTTATTTTATTATTTTATTTTAATATTTTTTATTATAAAGTAAATTATATCTCTTTTTAAGAAAATTAATCCCTTAATTCTTTTCTTATTAGCATAATTTATTATTTTATTTCTAATAAATTTAAGTTTTATCTTTATTTCTTTATATAAGTTATATAATTAATTACTAGTAAGGATTACTTTAGGGTTAATAACTATATCTCTTATTTATTAGTAGGCATCTAGGATAAACCTAAAATTAGTATATATTAGTATGATCTTTATGCTTTTATTTATAGCTATATTATAGGCTAGCTATATAGCTAATAGCTTCTTAACCTAGTTAGTCTATTTATAGTTAATATAGCATTAAAGGTATTATTTTAGTATTTAGTTTATATATTTAGTTTATTTATTTATCTCCTTATAGTATATAGTAGAGAGTTTATAATTAATTCCTAAGTATCCTATAAGGCTTTATTAGAACTTTAAAGTAAATAGTAGTTCTTAATCTATAATAATCTCGAGTAATATACTATATATCTTAGTGATATAAAAGTAGAAAAGGTAGGTAAATTCTTTAGCTATTATTAATTCTCTATAGGGTATAAAATAAGAAAATTTTATAAGTCTATCTATAATAATAAGAATATTATTATAGAAGTTTCTAGTAACTAGTTTGTCTAATAATAATAGTTTAGTAATAAAGTCTATAGTAATTAAGTCTTATAGTTGTTTTATAACTAAGAGTAGTTATAGTTTTCTATAAGGTTTATAGTATTATGCCTTAGTTTTTGCATAAAGGTTATATTATTTAATAACTACTAAGATAGATTTCTTTATATTAGGAAAAGTAAATATTATTTTAATTTATTCTAAGGTTTTATTAATTCCTTAGTATCTATATAATAAGTAGCGATATATTTTATATATAAGTTTATAGTATAGTTTATCTAAGACTTATTATTTATTAGCTTTCTTATTATCTAAGAATTATATATTATATTCTTAAATCTACTTTAGGAGTAGATTATTTTATTTTATTATATAAGTACTTTTAATAATAATATAAAATATCCCTATAACTTAGTTATATTTATATAATTTTAGTAGGTCCTTATCTCTTAGCTATGTATTATTATAGTATATTTTATAGTTAAGGTAGCTTTTAGGTCTTATATTAAGGTTTTCCTAATAGAAATATTAATATATTATTTCTTAGAAATCTCTATTATTAAGTTTTTTATTATATTTTATTATCTAATAGTAATATTTAATAAATTCTTTTATATATTTCTAAGGTATAAAGATGTATTTTTAGTATATAATTATTTCTTATTAGCTTCCTACTTAGTTTATTTATCTAATTATAAGTCTCCTAAGTTCTCTAGGGGTATTATTAGTAATAATCTTATCTTTTTATTTATCTATTAAGTAATATAATAGTATTTATTACTTAATATAAGCGATTATTTATTACTTTAGGTATCTCTTTTATATAAATTATAAGAGCTATTCTTTTGCTTTAATCTTTCTAGTATCTAGGTTAGGTTATTAGCTAATAATATTTGCCTTGCTATTTTTTATTCCTTTAATATAGATAATAATATAGTTAAATTCTAAAAGATATTTAGTATTTTATAGTTATTATTTACTAAGTTCTTAGGTTTTTATAAAATAGGTAATATTCTTATAATCTATATATACCTTAATCTAGTATTTACTTCTAAAGAGATAATATTAAAATTCCTTAAAGGTATTAATTATAGTAAGGAATTCTTTATTATAGATAGGGTAATTAAGTTTTACTTTATATAACTTATAAGAGTAAAATATAATAAGGTATAGAAGTCTTTTATTATCTTATTATTTAATTTAGGCGCTTAGTATAAAGTCTAAAGTATTTATTTTAAGTTTAATTTATTAAGATAAGTTAAATATCTTAAGTATTAGTTTACTTAGGATAAGTTCTTTAATTATATTAAAGGCTTTTTTTATTTTATCCTTAAATATAAATATTTTATTTTTCTTTATAAGATTAATTAATAATATAATAATCTTCTTAAATTATTAGAGGAATCTATAATAGTAGTTAGTAAAACCGAGGAAGGCTTATATTTCCTTAATATTTATTAGTTCTTTTTAATCCCTAACTACTAAGACCTTTTTAGAGTCTATATATATCTTATTATATAAGATAATATATCTAAGAAATTCTACTTCTAAGGCATAGAATTTACTTTTCTTAGGTTCTATTAGTAACTTAATATCTTATAGTATTTATAATACCTTATAGATATATTCTATATATTTTTTTTTATTTTAGAGAAAATAAGGATATTATCTAGGTAATATATAATAAATATATCTAGATTTTCTTATAGTATATTATTAATTATCTATTAGAATATAATAGGTATATTAATAAGTCTAAAAGGCATAATAAGGTACTTAAATAGTTTATACTTAATATAAAAAGTAGTTTTTTATTTATATCTTTCCTTAATCTAAATAAGGTTATAGGCTCCTTTAAGGTTAAGTACTATAAAATACTTTATTTTAAAAAGTTAATCCTTTAGCTCGCTAATAAGGGGTAATAATATATAATCCTTAATTATAATAGTATTAAGTATTTTAAAGTTAATATAAAGTTAGAGCTTTTTATTTTTCTTTAGGATAAATATAATAAGGTATTTAATAAATAACTTACTTTCCCTAATATATCCTTTTTATAGTATATCTTTAATATATTCCTTTAATACTAGTAATTATACTTTATTAAGTAAGTAAAGTTTACTAAAGTTAGGTTATTTCTTATTAATAAATTTAATTTTAAGGTTATAGTATATATATTTAGGTAAGCTTATTTTAAGTTCTTTTATAAAGAGCTTTTTATAGATATAATATTATAATAAAATATTCTTAAGCTATTTTTCTTTTAGTATTTTTTTAACTTACTTAAGGTTTTCTTTTAATTAGTAGAGCTATTATATAATATGCGCGATTATTTATTAATTTTATTATTTCTATTTATTATAGTATTTATATTATATTCCTTTAGGTAGAGAGGTATCTTATATTTGCCTTTTCTTAGCTTCTCTAGCGTCTTTAATAAAAGTTTAAAATCTTATATTATATTCTAAGTTATTATTTATTATAGAGGGTATCTTATTATTAAAAGAAAGCACCTAGCTAGTTTTCTAGTTAAAATATAGGTTATAGTATTATAACTATAGGTACCTAAGTATAAGATTATATTACTTATTTAATATAATATTAAATAATATCTCTTAGTTTTTTTTTTTAATAAAAACTTTAAGGTAATTAATCTTATTATTAATAATATTATTATTATAATTAAAAGGGGTTCCTTCTAGGTTAATAACTAAGTAAGGCATTTATTTATACCTCTATAATAGCTTAAGCCTATTTGCTATTATTAAGTCAAAGTAGTTCTACTTAGCTTTATTATTTACTAAAGTATTTAATTATTTTCCCTTAACTTATACTTTTAGTTCTAGGTAATATTACCTATATGCTCTGTTTATAAAGTAGAGGGCCTTCTAGGGTAATATCTTCCTATGTTTATCTACCCATTGCCCTATATTAGATAGGTTATCTAGTTTTTTAATATAGCTATAATGTAACTAATATAATTAAATTTATATTTGCTATCTATATAGGTATCATAATTATAGTCGTCCTTTAAGCTATCTTACTATTACTAATAGCTTTTTTCTACTGTCTTATCTTCTATATATCTAGCGTTGCTTAATTCCCCTTGTACTTTTCCCTTATTATAAGTATATTCTTACTTCTATAGTTTAGGGTAGGCCTTATTAAGGTCTCCTCTTTAGATATAGTTTATATATTCTTATAGAACTTTATCGGTAGGTCTATAGTCCCTTCTGAGGTATAGCTGGGTTCTTTTGTATTATTCCCTATTGGCTTTATTACCTTAATAGGTAAGGAAGTTAAATCCTTCTATAGCTATGCGTTTGATGCGTTTATGTGTGGCTAGGACTTGCTTCTCGTGTCGGGGGTATGTTTCTTCGTAGCAGAGGGTCACTTCCGCGTTAGGGCAGCTTCTATCTAGTGCTTCTATTTGTTTAGTTATAGTATGCTATATCGCAATAGTAATCTATTATTCTAGGCTAATGGCTTCTTCCTTCGAGGGGTAGAAGCATAGTATAGCGATACTAAGTCCTTTATATTATCCTTTTACCTTATACTAGAAGGTTTTATAGGCTAGGTAAGGCTTAGTATTAGGCTAAGGTAATTAGACTAGAAAATAGTCGTTTTATTATTTATCTGCGATATATATGCTATAGCGATAGTCCTTATATAATACCTAAGAGATTTCTTTATATTATAGGTATATAGATATTATGCATAGGTTATCCCATAGGTTATAATAGGGTTTAGGCTATCTTAGGTTTATAGCTATTTCCTCGTGGTATACTTATATATAGATATCCTCTATATTATCTATATTCTATTATTCTCTGGCTAGTTAGATATATTAGGTAGCTATGCTAAGCTAATAGTATTTATTAGTCCTTTCGCGAATTAGTATCTTATAGTTATCTTCCTAGAGTATTATATATTAGCCGCGTCGTTATTAGCAGATTTATATAGCATCTTATTCTTATTATACTTATGCTCCCGCGGAGTATTAGCTGCGGTTAATAGGTTTATAATATCTATTTAGCTAAGTAGCGGCGATTATTTATTATTTATTAGTAGGGTTTTCCTTCTTATTATTTAGTTCTAGTAGAGGGTTTTATATATCTAGGTTAGTGAGGTATAAATAATAGACCTTTAGGGGTTTAATAGGTTTATAGAGTTATTCTTTTATAATATTGCTAATTATATAGTTACTAGTAGCTTATTCCTCTATTAAGTAGGCAGCTTAGTAGGGTATAGTAACTTCTCTAGGTTAAAGTCTTATTTTATTATATCCTTTTCATACTATTCCTAGTATTTTAGCGGTATAAATAGCTATCTAGGGGTTACTATCCTAAAATCACGTGCCAAAAGTCTAACAACACCCCCCGCCCCGACCCCGCTTCACGATGCGACTTCGCGACACAGGCTTCAATTTCAACACGAGAATAACCACCCAAAATGGCACCTAAGATACGCAATTTTGGCACTAAAATAAGCGGAAATCGCTAAAGAAATCATGAATTTACTCCCGAGCAAAGATCTGCGATGGTGGCTGAGATATATGCCGGTAAATCATATCGGGATGTCGCAGATAACTATGGCACGGATCCGGGCACTATCTATCGCACAAAGCGGCGCTGGGAATAACACTATTATAACCACTCGAGACCTCGTGGAGGGCGGCTAAGGAAACTCACGGCTATATAGATTGTGAGGATGAATTCTTTTATTAACCGGCATCGGCACCTGACGTGGAACGACCTGATTCTAGAGCTCGATTTGAATATAAGTAAGAGGACCCTCTAGCGATGGCTTTAGAGCTATTAGCGCCGCAAATGGAGGTCTAAAAGACGTATCGCACTATTAGAGGACGATGCAAAAGAGCGGCTTGAATTTGCTAAGTATTGGATCCCTCGGATTGACGAGCTTTTACTAGTAAATTGGCCCTGAAAGACAGAGGGTTCTACTATTGACTTTCCCGCAGGCCTGCTTCATAGACGAGTGCATAGTTTAAAACGCTCTAAATAACCTAGACGGCTGGGTCTTTCGCCGGCCTGATGAAAAGCTTCGTAAGGACTTAGTCAATGTTTAACAACACGGAAAAGCTCGTCAGTCTATTATGGTGTGGGCTGGCATAGCTGGAAAGAAGAAGACTATTCTTATCGTCATGACGAGGGATCCTGAGGCCAAGAGGAACGGTTATATAAGCTGGAGCTATATTAAGGCACTGTTAGAAGGTCTTCTTCCTTTCATCGATGAATTTGAGCTTTTCTAGTAAGATAATGCCCGGATTTATACTTTAGAGAAGTCTAAAGACTAGATGCTTCTCCATGGGATCAGGCCTATAAATTAGCCGACTAACTCGCCTGATCTTAACCCCATAGAGTACCTTTGGAAAGCTTTGAAGTCTAAATTACGAAGATTATACCCTGAATTTACTAGACTAGGCAAAAGTTAGGCTGATATAGCAAAAATGGTGTCGTGGATCAAGGAAGCGTGGGATGCATTGGATCTAGGCCTCGTCGAGAAGCTAACGCAGTCAATGGAGCGCCGGCTTTAAGCCGTGCGTCGGGCAGGGGGTTGGTATACAAAATATTAATCTACGGATCAAGGGCTTTAAATTGATATACTTTTCGGCTTTATTGGACTTCTTATTATTGCGTAATTAAAGGATGAAGATGATGTGTGAAGACGGGGGGGTGGTGATGTGGGTCTGGTGTTGTTAGACTTTTGGCGTAACATTTTAGTTAGTTATATTTAAGTGCTTCTTACCTTCTAGGAGGTTTTACCATAGCTTTAATTAGTAGTATCCTTCCTTTATATCTCGCTACTTCTTTTAATATTTATTAGCCTTATGGCCCTTCTTATAGTAATAATAATATTTAATATCCTTATTATCCTTCTAGGCTACTCTGAGTTCTATAGGCCCTGCATAGGTCTTATAAGAGGTATTACCCTTAGCTTATTCTCGCTTTTAGGACTAATTAGCGTTATTTTTATTGCCCTAGATTTATCCCTTATTAGATTTTTTTATATATTATTTAAATTATTAGTTATTAATCTTAATAGCTATATCGATATAATCTTAGAGGTTATCTAGCTTATTTATTTTATAGAGTTTATCTTTAATCTTATCTTTAAGTCCTTTATAAAATATAATTTAGAGGGTATTTATTTCCTAATTAAGAAATAAAATAATTTATATAAATTTAGCTATATAGGTTAAGGTAGCCCTTATTTATTATAGGTTCTTAAGTTTCTATATAGCCTATTATTCTTTATTAATAGTTTTAAAGTTTTATTTAATTATATCTTTAAAGTTTTTATATTTAGCGAAGAAAAGTTAGGTTTCCTCGCTAGGTTTATTCCCGAGAAAGTCGCATAGCTTAGGCTTAAACTAAGTAAATATATTACCCATAAGATATCTACTAGTATATAAGACCTTACTTTTAGTACTAATTATCTTAGTAAGGAAATATTATTAATATGCCCTAAGGGATATAAGGAATATCTTAATATAAATAGCTTATTTATTAAATAATTCTAAGTCCTTAGGCTTAATAATCTTACTAATATCTTTATAGGTTATATTAATAGTATTATATTTAAATATTAAGTTACTAAGATTATAAACTTACTATTATATTAGGTTATTTTACTAAGCTTAGAGCATAGTAAGTTAGTTAATCTAGTTTTATTATTTACTAATTATTTATTAGTATTATTATTATTACTATTTTATAGCTTAGTAGAAGTATTCTTATATATTATTTATAGATATTTATATATTTTTAAGTTATTCCTAAGTAATCTTAGTATTATTATATGTGCTATCTAGGAGGTTATTATACTAGGTACTTAGGTAATTATACTTATTTTTGAGCTTCTAGACTTTATCCTTATATGAGGCTAAGATAATATATTCCTCCTTATTATTATCTATATCTATTAGGATATTAGGTTCTTCTAGCTTAATTATAGGCTATCCCTATTAGGGGGTAATAAGTAGCTTACTGCGAGGGGTAGAAGGAGATCTAGTATTAGGTACTATAGTAATAGTATTACTTAGAGTATATAATATATTACTAAATAAGAGCTATTAATATATAATAATTATATATTTCCTAAGGGATAAACTGGTTATACTAGGTTTATATTAGCAGAGAGTGCTAGGCATAGTCTAAGCAATAGGGTATAAGTTATATCTAGTAATATACTTAAAGGTATTAAGTATAACTAAGTTATATTAATAGCTAAGGTAGCTACTATATAAGAAAGTGCAATAAGTATATTTTATATACTTATGATTGATTTATTAGACTGATGTTTTCTAGGTTCGGTCTAGGGTAAGACCGATATATTTAATGTTCAGTCCTAGGACCGATGTAAGCGACGTTTAGTCCCTTTGGTCCCTTGCTTAGTTAGAGTATTTCTGCTATGCTTCCCCGCCTGGCCTATGTCATGGTCGTGATAATATATTCTCTATAAATCCTAAGTCCTTAGTTATTAATTATAGCGGGATTAACCTTACTAAGGACTAATATTATTTTTAGATTATATTAGTCTTAGAATAATATTACGCCTTATTATAATTAGCTTTACTTAAGAAAGCCTAAGTATATAAAGTATATTTTACTTTTTTATATAATAATTACCTTAGTTATTAATATAACTTAGTTATATTTAATACCTTTAAGTATATTACTAAATATAATACTCTTATTATTTAAGTATAGCGCGATTAGTCTTTTTACTAATATAAACCTAGTATAACTTATTATAGCCTAATAAAGGATTTATTATATAACTAATAGAGGACCTATTATTACCTACCAATTAAGATATAATTACCCCTAAGAGCTAAATAATTATAGTAATTACTTCATAATTACCTATAATTACTTATATAATTACTTTAATTAACCTCTTAGTAATAAATAATTAAAGTAAACCCCTAAAAGTATATAAAATATATTTATTATACTTTCTTATATAATAGCTATTTTAGCTATTAATATAACTTAGTTATACTTAATACCTTTAAGTATATTATTAAATATAACTTATACCTTTTATTACTTAGATTATACCTAGTACTTCTTATTAATATAAACCTATTATAATTAGTTTATCCCTTAAGAAATATATAATTATTATATATTAATAGCTCTTATTTAGTAATATATTATATACTCTAAGTAATATTATTATTATAGCACCTAATATTAGATCTCTTTTTACCTCCCATAGTAAGCTATTTATTACCCCCTAGTAGGGATAATCTATAACTAAGCTAAAAGAACTTAATATCTTAATAGATATAATATATATAATAAGCATATATTATAGGCAAGTATATATTATACTTTTCTTATACCTTTAAGATAAAAATTATAATAAAAATATAATAGACTATTTAATTAATTAAAATTACTTACTATACTCTTCCCTAGATATCTTAATTATTACCTAATATATTCTTATATTATAACTAGGCTTATTATAGATATTATAATATTAAACCCTTAGTCGCGCTAACCTTTCTTAATTACTACTCCTCGATAATTCTATTACTACTTATATATTAATATCTATTTAGTTAATTACTTACCTTCCTTTCTTTATTATTATTACCTCTCTTTTTTATAATTAGGTTCTTTTTGCCCTCTAGTGCTAACTTAATATCTTATTTACCTCTTAAAGGTCTTTAACCTTAGCGGTTAATAAGGTAACCCTATATATAATAGCCTTTATTTCCTTAGAAAGAGACTATAGAGCTTTAAGAATTAACTTTAGCGAGCTACTTTTATATCTTTTAATTTATCTCTTAAGGTATTCTAACTAAGATCTAGCCTTAAGTATAATCTTTAAAGTCTTTAAAACCCAAGGGGTTAAGGGCTTAGCTTCCTCCTTAGCAGGCATTAGAGTCTATAGCTATATATTAAGCTTCGAGACTATACTTTCTAAGTTAAGAGGAATAAGCCTAGCTCCTCTAAAGGCTAACTTAATATTTTTCTTTATTATAATAGCCTAAAATATAGCATAGAAGGCTAAAAAGAACTTAGTCTTTAAAATATAAGTTATAAAATATCTAATTAGATACTTTATTTTTTAATTATAAGTATTCTTAAGTATACTAAAGTACCTAATATTAAAGGGCTAAAATAAATAAGATAAATAAGGTAATATATAAAGCCTAATAATCTTATTTTCCTTATAATATTTCTTAAATTTAATTAAATAGTGACTTTTATAGTTATTAAGGATTAAAAGATAATAGTAATTATTTAATTACTTAGCTATATATTAATTAAAGTATTTTAGCTACTTAAGACTAATCTTATTATTAGTCTAATTATTTTAGGTTATTATAATAGCCTAATCGCCTAAGAGGTTATTATCTTAATACTAATTAGCGAGGTAATATTAGCCTATATTAATAATAAATAATAAGATTACTTAGTTATTTATATTAATTACTTAGATAATTATAATCTATTTTTAGTTTTTAGGTTATATTAATTTTAGCTTTTTATATTTATCTATGCCTATAATAACTATTCCGCTTTAAATTATACTTATTATAAAGCTAGTCTTATTAATATTATAAATATTATTTAATTAGATATTATACTTCGTAATTATATTTACTATAAGTATAAACTAATTATAGATAATAATTAGATTTTTATATTTAGCTCTCTAATAGTTATATTTCTAAAAAAAACATATCTTAAGGTCTAAGTATTACTTAATAAAGTTTAAAGCCTAATACTTACTAATTAATAATATATTATAATTAATAAGTAATTAATTAGTTATTTCTTTTATATTATATAATTAGGGGGAAAATCCTTATAAATCTAGGTTAAGGATAAACTAAATAATAATTTATTCCTTAAGATTAAATAATCAACGCGATTCAGGGATCTAATTATATCGCGATTAAATACTATTCTGCCGGCGATATAGCCTATACTTAGAGATCCTATAGAGGTTTATAGCGCATCGGATCCTTAGTTTTAGGTTATTCTAAAGGGCTTAAAAAGCAAGAAGAGTTTTAGCCTTAATATTTAGGTCTAATATATTTAATAATTAAAGAATTAATTAATTAAATAAAAAGTAAGATATAAGAGGGAAAAGTATAATACATACTTGCCTGCGATGCATGCTTATTATGTATGTTAAATAATAATAATAAGGAATATATTATCTTAGCCTTATATAAGAATAAAGTCTATAAGCTTAGGAATAAGTATAATTACTTAAGTATTTAATATAATAACTTTCTAAATAGTATATAAAATAATACTAAGATTACCTAGGAATAGCTTAAAGGTATAAAGGTATTTATAAATAATATATAAAAGCACTTCTATTAAGCTATAAAATAATAATAATAATAATATTAATAAACTATTAATAAATAATAAGATTATATTAATTAATTTATTATGCTTTAAATATAATAAAATAACTTAATATAATAATAAATTTATAATCTTAGTAACTTAATATTTAAATATAATATTGCTAATATAACCTATAAAGATATTAGCGAGATTATTAAATTAAAAGACCTTAAATTATTTAGTAGGTAAGTTACCTAGGTTAAGATATTTCTTATACCCCTTAGGGTATATTAGTAATACTTCCTTACTTAAATAATTAGCGCTAAAAGTAAGGTTTTATATACTAATAGATATCTTATAGGTAATATATTTACTTAGTTTAAACCTAAGCTATGTAATTTCCTTAGAGATAAACCTATAGAGGAAACCTAATTCTTTTTTACTAAATATAAAAACTTTAAAGATATAATTAAATAAAACTTTAAAACTATTAATAAAAAATAATAAGCTATATAAAAACTTAAAAACCTATAATAAATAAAGGCTATTTTAACCTATATAGCTAAGTTTATATAAATTATCTTATTCTTTAATTAGGGAATAAATACTTTTTAGAGTATATTTTATAAAAGACTTAAGGATAAGATAAAAAATAA
The DNA here is from genome assembly GCF_026873545.1 of Fusarium falciforme. Lineage (NCBI taxonomy): Eukaryota > Fungi > Ascomycota > Sordariomycetes > Hypocreales > Nectriaceae > Fusarium > Fusarium falciforme. The sequence goes on from NC_070548.1 coordinate 337,789, forward strand.
ACTCTATAAGGTAAAAAAACCTAATAACCTCTAGGACTATATTAATATAATTATTAAAATTAATAACTAATAATTTAAATAATATATAGAAAAATCTAATAAAGGATAAATCTAAGGCAATAAAAATAATATTAATTAGTCTTAGAAGAGGGAATAAGCTAAGGGTAATATATCTTATAGAACTTATATAAGACCTATAGAACTTAAAGTAGCCTAGAAAGATAATAAGGATATTAAGTATTATTATTACTATAAGAAAGGCTATAAGGCTAATAAATATTAAAAAAAAAAATAAGATATTAAAGAGGGGTAATATTAATTAAAGCCGCGATAAAACCTCTTAGAAGGTAAGAAATACTTAAATATAATTAATTAAGATAATAACCCCTAGATAGTTATCTATATTACTAAAATACTTAGAATAGCTAAATAAGGGTATAATAAGACTAATATTTAGCTAAATAAACTAGATATATTATATAATTAAGCTTACCTCTTAAAAAAATAAGTAAAATATAATATTACTTATAGAGTATATTATAATTTAAGGTTATATATTATAAAATAACCTTATAAAAGTAAATACTTATATATTATAAAGTATATAAGATAGAAACTACTCTTAGAGCCTAATAAGAAAAAATAATAATTAGGTATATTAAACCTAAAACTGAAAAACCTATAATATTAACCTTAGTATAATAATTATTATTAATACTAAATAAATAAGCTAACTTTTAAGAAGCTATAATAAAAGGTTTTAATTATAAAAAATAGAATATAAGATATAAGAAAAATAAATAATTTTTAATACCTATTATTATCTACTAAAGGGACTATAAATAGAATAATCTTATATATTATAATTATACTTTATGCCTCTAATATTAAGTTAAGGTATTAAGGGAATATAATAAGATTTATAAATAATAAAAAATAAATTAATAGGGTAAATTATTATATAGTAATTAAATTATTAAAGTAAGTAATAATAATATTAATTATATTAAGTTTAAGTATAATACCTAGAAATTATAAAAGGAATTATATAAAAGATACTTTTATTAATAATATAAGGATTAGAAAAGTAATAAAGAGTTATAAGAGGAAAAGAATTACCTTAAATTATATAATAAAAATAATAATTAGTATTAGAATAACCTAAGGGAAAGGTATATCTAAATTATATATAAATATATAGATATTATAAATAAATAAGAACTCTATATCTAAGCCTATTATAAGGAAATAATTAAAAACCCTTAATACCTAGAGGTATTATTTAACCTATAAGATAATATATAAATATACCTTATATATTAGGAATACCTAAGTATCTCTTAGATATCTTATGAATATTATTAATATAAAAAATATTAAAAAGAGAAGTAAAAGTAAGATTATTTCCCTATTATATTATTATATTAGCTAAATAATAAACCTTACTTATAATACAAAATAAAAAGATATAAGGTTTTTTATTACTATAATGCTATTAGTATTACCTATGTATATTACTATAATAAATTATATTATATAATCTAAGAATAAAAGAGGGTTATATATTAGATTAAGAACTAATAAAAAGTAATTAGCTAGTAAGAATAAAATAACCCTAGAGCTAAATAAAAATAGTAATACTAGGATTAGCTATATAGCTAAGATAATATATATAACTATAAAGCCTATACTAATAATAAATATATGTTTAATTATTTTAGCTATATAATATTAAAAAACTAGATAGCTTATTTAATATAGGGTAATAAATAAAAGAATATAGGAATATATTACTATAAAAGGTCTTATATTTTATAAATAGAGTATATAAGTAATATTACTTAGAATTAAAAGTATAAGTTAAGGGAAAATAATTAAATATTTTAGTAAATAATAAAGCTAAGTAAAATTATTTTAACTTAATAATAATAAATAAGCTTAAGCTATTATAGAAGTATAAATAAATACCTTATTTAGTTATTAACCTAAAAGGAACCCCTTTTAATTATAATAATAGTATTATTAATAGTAAGATTAATTACCTTAAAGTTTTTATTAAAGGAAAGAACTAAGGGATATTATTTAATATTATATTAAATAAGTAATATAATATTATACTTAGGTACTTATAGTTATATTAATTTAATTTATATTTTAATTAGAGAATTAGCTAAGTACTTTTTTTTAATAATAAGATATTTTCTATAATAAATAATAACTTAAGATATAATATAAGATCTTAAACTTTTATTAAAGATACTAGAGAAGCTAAGAAGAGGTAAATATAAAATATCTCTATACCTAAAGGGATATAATATAAATATTATAATAAATAAAAATAATAGAATTAGTAAATAATTACGTGTATTATATAATAATTCTATTAATTAGAGGAAAACCTTAAATAGGTTAAGAAGATATTAAGAGAAGAATGACTTAAGAATACTTTATTATAATATTATACCTATAAAAAGTTCTTTGCGAAAAAACTTAAAATAGGTTTACCTAAATATATATATTATAACCTAGAAATTAAGTTTATTAATAAGAAATAACCTAGCTTTAATAAACTTTATTTACTTAATAAAGTATAATTATTAGTATTAAAGAAATATAATAAAGATATATTATAGAAAAGATAACATACTCCACAAGCAAGTATCCCATACAAGCGAGTGTCCTAGCTATACTGTGCACCTAAAATTACTAAACCTTAAATCTCTAAAACTTATTATATAATTATTAAAAATCTTAAAAAAATATTTCTAGCTATTTAACTAAAAAGAAAACTATTTATTATTTTCTTTATAATTTTTAAAAAATCCCTTTATATAGAAATAGCTCTTTATATAGTGCGAATAAGCTATTTTCTAATAACTTAGTAAGTAATTTTTTAAATAAATTTAGAAAAGTTATATTTTAATCTCTATTATATAACTATCTAGTTACTAAGATATTAGCTGTTTTAAATAAAACTTAAATTTTTTAGAATTTTTTAAAGTAATTTTAATATAAGGTATAAATGCTAAGAAATTTCATTTTGGGACACTCGCTTGTATGGGACACTCGCTTGTGGAGCACGTTATATTAAAGAAAGTAAGTTATTTATTAAATATCTTATTATATTTATTTTAAAAAAAAATAAAAAGCTTAGATTTTATATTAATTTTAAAATACTTAATGCTATTATAAATAAGGATTATATATTATTGCCTTTTATTAATAAGTTAAATAATTAATTTTTTAGAATAAAATACTTTATAATATTTAACCTTAAGGGAGCCTATAACCTTATCTAAATTAAAAAAAATATAAATAGAAAATTACTTTTTATATTAAGTATAGACTATTTAAATACCTTTTTATGCCTTTTAGACTTATTAATATATTTATTATATTTTAATAAATAATTAATAATATATTATAAAAATACCTAGATATATTTATTATATATTATTTAAATAATATCTTTATTTTCTCTAAAATAAAGGAAAAATATATAGAATATATCTATAAGATATTATAAATACTATAAAACGCTAAGTTATTAGTAAAACCTAAGAAAAGTAAATTCTATGCCTTAGAGGTAGAATTCCTTAGATATATTATCTTATATAATAAGATATATATAGATTCTAAGAAGGTCTTAGTAATTAAGGATTAAAAGAAATTAATAAATATTAAGGAAATATATGCTTTCCTTAGTTTTATTAATTATTATTATAAATTCTTCTAATAATTTAAGAAAATTATTATATTATTAATTAATTTTATAAATAAAGATAAAATATTTATATTTAGAGATAAAATAAGAAAAGCCTTTAATATAATTAAAGAACTTATTCTAAGTAAATTAATACTTAAGATATTTAATTTATCTTAATAAATTTAACTTAAAATAAATACCTTAGATTTTATATTAAGCGCCTAGATTAAATAATAAGATAATAAAGGACTTTTATATCTTATTATATTCTATTCCTATAAGTTATCTAAAGTAGAACTTAATTTTTTATTTATAATACAAAATTCTTTATAATTATTAATATATTTAAAGAATTTTAATATTACTTTCTTAGAAGTAAGTATTAAATTAAGATATATATAAATTATAAGAATATTATCTATTTCGCGAAAACTTAAGAACTTAGTAGATAATAATTATAATATATTAAATATCTATTAGAATTTAATTATATTATTATTTATATTAAAGTACTAAAAAATAATAAAGCTAATACTATTAATTAATAACTTAACCTAGATATAAGAAAGACTAAGATATAAGAATAACTCTTATAGTTTATATTATATAGATACCTTAAATAAAGAATTATTATGTAAACTTAGTAATTAATACCTTTATTAAAGTACCTCGCACTTATTAAGAAGTATAGGTAATAAGTAATAGACTTTATTAATTATATATAAGGATATTAATAAAAAGAGAATAGACTCTAAACTTATAAAGGAAAACTCTTTATCCTTAATAAAGTATTTTAAATTATCTTTAATTATTATTATTATTAAGTTACTTACTATAAGAATATAAATAAGATAACCTAAGCTATATAATAATCTTATAATAATAATAAACTCTTATATAAGGTATAAGAAAGAATATTCTATTATAAAAGATATTATAAAGTAGTTAGGCAAATAGCTAAGAAATAAACCTATTTCTTAGAGGAAAAATATAAAAAATAAATAGTTATTTTCTTTTATAATAATAGCTATAAAGACTTAAAAAAATTAGCTATATATATTAATAAGCTCCTTAAAGGTAATTTCTTAAAAGAATATTATAAATAAATAAGGGACTATATTATTTATTAATATATCTAGAAATAATAGAGAAGCCTTAGAATAATTTATATAATAAAATAAAGTAATTTACTCTTAAAATAAATCCTAAAATATAATAAATAACTCTTAGATAATAAAAAAATAAATAAATAATAAGTCTTAGAAAAATTATATTATAACCTTATATATAAAATATATAGTTATTAATTATATAGATATTAAGAAATTAATAAAACCTTAGAATAAATTAAGATAATATTTATTTTTTCTAATATAAAGAAAATTATCTTAATAATTATTAAATAATATAACTTTTATATAAAAACTAAGATATAATACTATAAACCTTATAGAAAATTATAATTACTTTTAGTTATAAAATAACTATAAGACTTAATTATTATAGATTTTATTATTAAATTACCCTTATTAAAAGAATTAATTATTAAAAACTTTTATAATAATATTTTTATTATTATAAATAAACTTATGATATTTTCTTATTTTATACCTTATAGAGAATTAATAATAACTAAAGAATTTATTTTTTTTTTATATTACTAAGATATATAATATATTACTTAAAATTATTATAGATTAAGAATTATTATTTACCTTAAAATTCTAATAAAGTCTTATAAGATACTTAAGAATTAATTATAAACTCTTTATTATTTATTATAAGAAGATAAATAAATAAACTAAATAAATAAATTAAATACTAAAATAATACCTTTAATATTATATTAATTATAAATAAACTAATTAAGTTAAAAAGCTATTAGCTATATAGCTAGCCTATAATATAATAATAAATAAAAATATAAAGATTATATTAGCTTATATTAATTTTAGATTTATATTAGATATATATTAATAAATAGAAGATATTATTATTAATCTTAAAGTAATTCTTATTAGTAATTAACTAAAGAATTTATATAAAGAAATAAAAATAAAACTTAAGTTTATTAGAAATTAGATAATAAATTATATTAATAAGAAAAGAGTTAAGGGATTAATTTTCTTAGGAAGAAATATAGTCTACCTTATAATAAAAAATATTAAAATAAAATAATAAAATAAAAAATTTAAGTATAAATATATTAGACCCTATAAAATTAAATAAAAATCTTAAAATATAATTATAAACTAAATTTATTACCTAAGGTTAAGCTTTATTTAATCTTTTATATTTTATTACTTAAATTAATAGAAAATATTATTTAAAATAAAATTAATAATAAATTAGAAATAAAAGTTAATAGACTAGAGGAATATATTATAGAAGCTATTCTTAATATAAATAAAATTAATAATAAAATAATATATTTTATTAAATAAAAGAATTACTTAGACTTAGAAAATATATAAGAATTACTAAGATACCTTATTAATATATAATGCCTTTTAAAGAACTTCTATTAATAATATTAAAAAAAGGGATAAAAATAGTATTTTAGTTAATAATATCTATTGCACTAATAAGCTATATAGCTATTATAGTCTTAGATTTTATTTTCTTAGCCTTATTTAACTTATTTAATAAGTTTAAACCCTAATATATTATTATTATATCCTGCTTATAAATTTACTTCTTTTAGTAATATAAATATATTAGGCGAGAGAGATATTTATTTATTTATTATTATAAGGTAATTAACTCTTTCTTAGTCTTTTCCTCTTTAAGCTTAAAATAGTGCTTCTTAGCTATAAGGCGGGATATTATTAAATAGGTTAATAAGGAGAAAAGATATTAAGCTAAATTATAGTTATTAATAAAAATTAATACTCTTAAATTATTATAAGTATAACCTTAATAAATATATTCTAAGTAATAAGATATACCCTTAAGTATCTTATATTATAAATACTTCTAGGTATAATTTAAATAAGATATAACTTTAAAGCCTATTTCTTTAATTAATTTAAATAAATAATAAGAATATTTAATAGACTAAGATTTTACTTTTAGTATATTATTAGTATTATTAAAATATTTAAGGAAGAAGGTTTTAATAAACTAAGGGAAGATTAAGTAACTAATTTTATAGGCTTTAAGGATAAAACCTAATAGAGGGGAGATATTATATTATAGCCTAATAAAGGATTTATTATATAACTAATAAAGGACTTATTATTACTTATTAATTAAGATATAATTACCCCTAAGAGCTAAATAATTATAATAATTACTTTATAATTACTTATAATTACTTATATAATTACTTTAATTAATCTCTTAATAATAAGTAATTAAGGTAAACCCCTAAAAGTATATAAAATATATTTATTATATTTTCTAATATAGTAATTACCTTAGCTATTAATATAACATAGTTATACTTAATGCCTTTAAGTATATTACTAGATATAACTTATACCCCCTATTGCTTAGGCTATGCCTAGCACTTCCTACTAATATAAACCTAGCATAACCGGTTTATCCCTTGGGAAATACATAATCGTCACATAACTAGTTTATCCCTTAGGAATATATATAATTGTTATATTTAGTAAACTAGGCTTAATTAAGAAAGCTATATTATAGCCTAAAAGGGAAAGATAGAATTATAATTAAAAATAAATATATAAGTAATATATATAGATAGAAGGGTCCTATAAGGATAGCCCTGATTTATAATAACTTTAACTTGCAGAGCCTTCTATAGTGGCTTAGCTATAGAGCTTTTAGGTAGTCTCTGCGCATGTGATCTCTAGCCAGGTTATCCCGATTGGTTGGCGGCTTTAATAGCCGCCCTATATCCTTATAATAATATCTTTACTTTTAACTTATAAAGCCTATTTCTAAGCTTTATTATTATTACTAGCTAAACTATTAAATAATATTACTTAATTACTTATAGCAAGCTTTTCTTAAATAAGGTTTATATAATAGACTTTATAGGTTTTAATAAAAAAAAGACTTAGGTATTTATTAAATAAGTAAGAATTAAATATATATTTATAAGTAGGTATATTATTTAATAAAACTTAAATAAATATTAAAAGAAACTCTATAAAGTATTTATTATACCTTTAACCCCTTTATAATAATTCTAGATTCTATTATATAAAGTAAAAAATAAATATTAATAATAATTTATAAAGATAGCCTTAGCTATATATAAAATATCCACTCCCCTCAGATATTTGAGTAGATCAGATCAGATGCCCAGTCGTCTACGCCTTTGGCTTGACAGACTGGGGGTTCCGGAAGATGTTCTTCGGGTCATAGGCAGCCTTGACCTTTTGAAGTCTTTCCAAGTTGGATCCCCAGTACATCTCAGCAGCCCTGTCAGCCTTCAGCTGCGAATCGGGGTAATTGGCATATATGCCCCAGGTGCCCTCGCGAAGAGACTTGGAAATGCTTTGGCGCAGGGTCGTGAGCAGCGAGAAGCCGTCGTTGGGATACTTTTGCCCCTGCGGCACACTGTCGTAGAACTGGAAGAGCAGCAGCGCGTCGCGGTGAACGTAGGCCATGTCGGTGGGCTTGGGCTTCGCCACAGCTGAGTACTGGCCACCTTGGATATCCATCTGGATCCACCAGGAGTGGCTGCTGCTTTTGCCTGTGGTGGAAATGGAGTTGACAAAAGATTTGAACTGCTCTAGGGAGAGCTCTCGAGTAGTCAGGCTTGTGGCGTAAAAAGTATCGTGCTGGTTCTTGTCAGCTTTAGTTTAGAGATGAGGGAGAAGTGACTTACCGCATTATAGGAGGCACTAGTTAGGTTAATGTCTGAAGTACCAGCAAAGTGGGTAACAAAGTCAATCCATCCAACAGTCGAAGCGCTCACTTGGACGTTGAGCTTGCTGAGAAGTGGCTGGAGAGCCTTTTGCAGGCCGGCCTCGTCACCGACGTAGGCACCATCGATGCTATATCCATCCTTTCGAATAGCCACCTGCATCGTAATCTCGCTCGGCATAGTCTTGCCAAACTCTTGCACGTCCCAAAGACCTTGAGCGGCGGTTTGTTGATCCCAGTTGAGACCAATATCGAAGTATGTCATCTCCTCGGGGGCAGGGAATGTGTTGAATTCGAGCTCGGCGACAATTCCGAAGGAGGCTCCAGCGCCTCTAATAGCCCAGAAGAGATCTGATCGCTCTGTCTTGGAACAGTGGACGACTTTGCCATCATAGAGGACGACTGTAGCGCCAATAATCCAGTCAAGGGTCAAGCCATGCTTTCGTGAGACCATGCCGTAGCCGCCGTGCAAGGCATGTCCACCAAGACCAACTCTAAGTTTCATTAGCAAGTTTCTCAAAGATCTGGTTTCTTGGCCACAGTAACGTACCCGGAGCATGTGCCGTGAGAAAGAGCCCTCTTGCCCTGGTTGTATAACTCGGTGGCTACATGTCCAAGTCTTGCTCCAGGCTGGATCTTGGCTGTCCCATCCTTGGCTAGCTTCACGCTATACAAGCGGTCGAGCTCGATCACAAGGTGTCCGTCCTCTCCGCCGAGGCCAAGTGAAGTGTAGCTGTGGCCACCACTCTTGCCGCTCACAGAAACACCATGCTTTGAGCCGCAGGATACGGCAGCAGATATCTGAGCGCCAGTGGTCGGGACCGCGATTGCAACTGGTTCAAATTGAAGTCGTAGGTTGTATGCTGTACCGTCTTGGGTCCAGGTTTGGCTACCTTTGGTGTCGATGGGGACTTTGGCGTTGGTGAGACAGCTAGTGACAGCCTCTCGCTTGGTGGGGACGGCTAATGATGGAGAGACCAGGGCAGCAAGGCCAATTAGCCCGCGGAGCAGTTGAGAACGCATTGCAATTGTCTGAGATAACTGGTGAGATGAGGGGAGAATGGATTGCAAAACGGCTGAGACCAAGGTGATCCAGACCTATTTAATATCATGGCAATGGCGATACACATTGGCAACGGGACTCTGCCCCACAGATCGGCGCCTTACGAGAGCTTCTGTCTGCCGAAACCCGAGCGGACGAGTCCGAAGATGGAGAATACGAGACGAGCTAGAAGTGAGGCGCCTCTTGATGACGAGAGACGGTGTTGAACTCGGCGGTATAGAGAGCTACTACCATTCCACGAGCCGATAAGCCGCGAATAGGAGAAAATGGCGATTTTCTCCTTCAAAAAGAAACTTCAATGACGAAAATTGAGATCTCATCTCACCTCACAGAAGGATTCTGGTCAACGGGTCTTCCGAACTAGCGTCGATTAGTAGGAACTTTGCTCGTACCCGACAGACCCGGCATGACGGATGCCAATCCACAAAGAGCTAGACCATCTATAATTAGCAGATCTTCTGGAATGTGGTTTATGCATGATGTCATTGTTCCCACTTTCGGAATAAAACTGCTCGGGGTAGACGATCTCGTGGACGGGAGAGAGTGCTACGTTACGATCTATTCAGCCCAAGCAGCCATTTGTCACGCTCTGAGTTGTGGGCGAGTTGGCTGCATGAGGCGTGTTCGCCATTGGTGAACGGTTGGCGGTATGAACGGTTGGCGGTATGCACGTTTCATTTGGCGCCGTGGCTGGCATACTCACAAGCATCGAGAAAATTTTCAATATGTTTATTCGAGCCGAGACATCCTGCGAATGCACGCCCCCAGTCCCAAAGCATCTCTGACATGAACACCTGAATCACCCTTGACCGCCATATCTCCGACGTGGTTGATGGTGCTATGAGGGAAGCGCGCTGATTGACCGGATAATTCCTTGGTAAAGACGTTGCTAACTCCGAACTTCTCAGACTCGAATGCCTTGACGTGGGTTGCATCATTCTGGACTTCGACTGCCGTGAGCCTTGTTTCGCCAAGTCATTCAAAACAGGATCAGGTCTGTCGACAGCATGTTGGATCAAGTGCAAGCTCTCCGGGTTGTCCAATTCCCCGATTTCCGCCCTCGCCATCTACATAGACGCTTGGGTGGCAGAGCTGAAAACTAGTTCTAGCTCATCTATGGATGAGACGATATTGTCGATTAGATTCCCTAGTCGCTCTTTATCGTGGCCCATCGAGTCTTCTTGATCAAGCTTGTACGGTCCTGTCGTATCTTTGTAATAGCTTGGAGCTGATTTCGCAGTTGTTCCGAAGTTGGATCCAAATCCGCATGTGTTAAGGCCAGCCGGCCCTGCTCTGGCGTTGTTCGTTCGTAGGGGCGCGAGACCTTGTAAGTCCTTTCGATGCTGCCCACTATCTCTCGCAAGATATCTTGAGCATGTACCACCGACTCACTCATCTGCCGGTGCACCAGACCTGAGCTTTCGGGTTGTTATTGATATCAATAGGGGCTCCCCATCGACCCGAACGCCACTTGGCCGCATCGAGCCTCAGTTGACATCTCCCGTAGTCTTGACCAAAGTGCCTGGCAGGTTGGATGTACCGTATCGACTCGACAAATTAACAAAACCTGGTGGGTCCTGGCACCCCTGCTTCATGCAAGTTCTATTCCTCATATAGTTAGTATGAGAATTAGAACATAATGTCAGCTTATCTCCCCCTCTTCCTTGATTTTGGCAAATTCCTCGCGTCACGGCCGCCGGCATGCCCTAATTAAGGCTATCGCCGGTGTGTGGCTTTATTGATATCGTTTATATATGCAGAAGTAAGGGCATTCCTAATGGAAGCTAACTAGGGCTAAATATATATTACCTATGACTTTGAATACGTTAAACCCTTTGCGATTAGATAGACCTGCCGCCTCGAGTATAGGTAGCCCTCCTCGCCCGGTTAAAATATAGGGATTTCCTTAGTAAAAGAAGGCTATTACTACGGTTAGGTTAGGATGCAAAGTAATTAGGCTACTAATAATATCTTGAGCTAGGGAAAGGTATATTTTTGTAAGGTTAATAGAGATAACGAAGGATAAGTTAATAGCTAAGGTATAACTATAATATATAATTTAGGCTCTTCCTCTATTATAATTAGGGCCTCGGTAGTAGTCCTATTAGTATATTTTCTTATTAGCTATCTCATAATATTATCCTTATTCTTACCTACTAAAAGTCTAAGCCCCTTAGCTATTATCTTTAGCTATTCTTTCTTTAGTTATATAAGACTAATATAAAGGTCCTCTAGGGTATTATCTTTATCTCTAGCTAATATAAGCTCCTTAAAGTCTATAAGGGTATTTATAATTTCTTTCTCCTTAATAATAACCTCCTTAGTAGTCTCTTAACCTATAAAATTAATCTTATTAATATCTTTAATATATATAAGGTAGTCCTGGCTCCCATCGGGTCTTATATTAATACCATAGGTTATAAATAACTTAGTAATTATCTTAAGGCGTTAGGTAAGTTATTAGATAGCCTATAAGATAACCTATATTATTATTATTCTCTTATCTTTAATAGACTACTCTATTTGCCTTTGGGCCTCCTTATTTATTATATAAATAAGGGTTTCTTCTTATAGTAAGTCCTTTAATAGTCTATTAATAGATATATTAAGCGGTTAAAGCTAACCTATATAGCCCGGCGGGATAAGCGCCCTTATTACTTTTTATTGCTATAGCTAGTCTATGACTTTATTAGTCTTATAAAATATAGCGATATTTATTATAAGAAGGAAGTCTTATGTTTTTGCCTATATATCTATTAATTTATCCTTAATCTAGTTATAAAATAAGTCCTTATTATTATATGCTATCTTATTATATATAATAGTTATATCTAGTGCGTAAAGATAGCCCTTATCTGCGAAAATCCTGCCTTTTAGACTAGCGGTGCCGTAGAAGATAATCTTAGGCTTTAGTTAGAAAGACCTATCGGCGAAGATATATATAATTAGGGTAGCTTATCTCTTACTTTACCTATTACGGTTAGTCTTACCGGCCATGGTTTTTGCCCTATGTAATTCCTATGTATTTCTATTAAGATATTTAAATAGAATTAGGGTCTTATTAATATTTAAAGTCTATTTCTTTTTAAAGCGATAAATAGGTAAGTTAAGGATAAAATTTATAGTTATTTTAGGTAATTAGTTATAGCATAATTATAGTATATTAGTATTATTAGATATTTAGTAGATAAAGTAGAGGAAGTTATTTATAATAGCCTTATATTCCTCGGGGCAATAATTTAACTCCTTAGTAATCTAATGCTTAATAATGCCTCGCCGCCGCTTAAAGCCTAGCTATTAATTATTTAAGAATGTAAATACCTTTATTAACTGAGGGTATTTATTTTCTTAGATAATCTAGGCCTATCTCCTAAACTATCTAGTCGTAACTGTCACGACCTGACAAAACACTCGTCACGTGACCGAGGGAGGACCCGCTATTACCCACTAATCAAGGCGTGATCACCCCTGGGAGCCAAGTGATCACCTATGATTACTTATACGATTACTCTAATCAACCTCTTAGGATAAGTGATCAGAGGAAAAACCCCTAAGTATATAGAATATATTTATTGCACTCTCTTATATAATAGCTACCTTAGCTATTAATATAACTTAGTTATACTTAATACCTTTAAGTATATTATTAGATATAACTTATACTTACTATTACTTAGATTATACCTAATACTCTTTATTAATATAAACCTAATATAATTAGTTTATCCCTTAGGAATATATAATTATCACATATTAATAGCTCTTATTTAGTAGTATATTATATACTCTAAGTAATATTATTACTATAGCACCTAATACTAGATCTTTTTCTACCTCTTATAGTAAGCTACCTATTACCCCCTAGTAGGGATAACCCGCGACTAAGCCAAAAGAACCTAATATCCCAATAGATATAAATAATAATGATAGGGAATATATTATCTTAGCCTTATATAAGGATAAAGTCTATAAGCTTAGAAATAAGTATAACTACCTAAGTACCTAATATAATAACCTACTAAATAGCGCATAAAATAATACTAAGATTACCTAGGAATAGCTTAAGAGTATAAATATATCTATAAATAATATATAAAAGTATTTCTACTAAGCTATAAAATAATAATAATAATAATACTAGTAAATAATTAATAAGTAATAAAACTAAATTAATTAACTTATTATGCTCTAAGCCTAGTAAAATAACCTAGCATAGTAATAGGTTTATAATCTTAGTAACCTAATATTTAAATATAATGCTATTAATATAACCTATAAAGATATTAGCGAGATTATTAAGCCTAAGGACCTAGAGCTATTTAATAGATAAGCTATTTATATTAGGATATTCCTTATATCCCTTAGGGTATATTAATAATATTTCTTTACTTAGATAGCTAATACTAAAAGTAAGGTCTTATATATTAATAGATATCTTATAGGTAATATATTTACTTAGTTTAAGCCTAAGCTATGCGATTTTCTTAGAAATAAGCCTACTAAGGAAACCTAATTCCTTTTTACTAAATATAAAAACTTTAAGAAGGTAATTAAGTAGAACTTTAGAACTATTAATAAAGAATAATAAGCTATATAGAAGCTTAAAAACCTATAATAAATAAAGGCTATTTTAACCTATATAGCTAAATTCATATAGATTATTTTATTCCTTAACTAGGGAATAAATGCCTTTTAGATTATATTCTATAAAGGACTTAAAGATAAGGTTAAGGATAAACTCTATAAAATAGAAAAACCTAATAACCTCTAAGATTATATTAATATAGCTATTAAAATTAATAACTAATAGTTTAAATAATATATAGAGAAATCTAATAAAAGATAAATCTAAAGTAATAAGAATAATACTAATTAGTCTTAGAAAAGGGAATAAACTAAGGGTAATATATCTTATAAAACTTATATAAGACCTATAGAACTTAAAGTAGCCTAGAAAGATAATAAGGATATTAAGTATTATTATTACTATAAGAAAGGCTATAAGGCTAATAAATATTAAAAAAAGTAATAAGATATTAAGAAAGGATATTATTAACTAAAGTTATAATAAAACCTCCTAGAAAATAAAAAGTACTTAAATATAACTAACTAAGATAGTAACCCTTAGATAGCTATTTATACTACTAAGATACTCGGAATAGCATAAATAGGATATAATAATATTAGCGCATAGTAAAGAGAAATTACTATGCCCTATTAGGCTATCTACCTAATAGAGGAGGAAGCTACTAGTAATTATATAATTAGTAATATTATAAAGGAATAACTCTATAAACTAATTAAACCCCTAAAGGTCTATTAGTCGTACCTTATTAACCTAAATATATAGAACCCCCTACTAGAGCTAGATAGTAAAAAGGAAAACCCCCCTAATAGATAGTAAATTATTACTATTACTCGGCCAAATAGATATTATAAACCTATTAACTGTAGTTAATATCCCGCGGGAGTATAAATATAGCGGGAATAAGACGCTGCATAAATCTATAGATAACGATATAATTAATATATAATACTCTAAGAAGATAACTATAAGATATTAGTCTGCGAAGGAACTAGTAAATACTATTAGCTTAGTATAGCTACTTAATATATCTAACTAGCTAGAGAATGGCAGAATATAGATAATATAGAGGATATCTATATATAAGTATACTACGAGGAAATAGCTATAAACCTAAGATAGCCTAAACCCTATTATGACCTATAGGATAACCTATATATAATATCTATATACCTATAATATAAAGAAATCTCTTAGGTATTATATAAGGACTATTACTATAATATATATATTATAGATAAATAATAAAATAATTATTTTCTAGTCTAATTACCTTAACCTAATATTAAACTTTACTTAGCCTATAAAACCTTTTAATATAAAGTAAAGGAATAATATAAAAGACTTAGTATTACTATGCTATGATTTTATTTTATTAAGGAGGGAGCTATTAGCTTAGAATAATAGATTACTATCGCGATATAGTAAGCTATAATAAAATAAGAGGAAGTACCTAATAAAAGCTACCTTAATATAGAAGCTATATTATA
Organism: Fusarium falciforme; assembly: GCF_026873545.1. Taxonomy (NCBI): domain Eukaryota; kingdom Fungi; phylum Ascomycota; class Sordariomycetes; order Hypocreales; family Nectriaceae; genus Fusarium; species Fusarium falciforme. Next base: position 353,475 of record NC_070548.1, read on the forward strand.
CTATAAAGAAATATACCTATAATATAGATAATAGGTCTTAGCTACCTATAAATAGATAGAATATATAGCTAAGGAAGGATTTAACTTCTTAACTTACTAAGGAAATACTATTAATAAAGAATAATATAAAGACATTTAATTATACCTTAGAAAAGACTATAAACCTATAGATAAGGTCTTATAAGAATATGCTAATTATATTTAATATAGAGACCTTAATAAGGTCTACCTAGAAACCTAATAGCTAGAATATACCTATAATAGTAATAAGGCCGTAAAATAAAGCTATTAGGAATAGATTAAAAGCTAGGTAGATAACTATAACTATAAAGCCTATACTAATAGTAAATATAAGTTTAATTATTTTAATTATATAATATTAAAAAACTAAATAGCCTATCTAATATAGGGTAGTAAATAGATAAATATAGGAGAATATTACTATAGAAGGCCCTATACTCTATAAATAGAGTATATAAGTAATATTACTTAGAATTAAAAGTATAAGTTAAGGGAGAATAATTAAATATTTTAATAAATAGTAGAGCTAAGTAGAATTACTTTAATTTAATAATAGTAAATAGGCTTAAGCTATTGTAGAGATATAAATAAATACCTTACTTAGTTATTAACCTAGAAAGAACCCCTTTTAATTATAATAATAATATTATTAATAATAAGATTAATTACTTTAAAGTTTTTATTAAAAGAAAAAACTAAGGGATATTATTTAATATTATACTAAATAAGTAATATAATCTTATACTTAAGTACCTATAGTTATGCTAATTTAACCTATATTTAAATTAGAGAATTAGCTAGGTATTTTTTTTTAATAATAAGATACCCTCTATAATAAATAATAACTTAGGATATAATATAAGATCTTAAATTTCTATTAAAGGCATTAAAGAAGTTAAGTAAAGGCAAATATAAGATACCTCTCTACCTAAAGGGATATAATATAAATACTATAATAAATAGAAATAATAAAACTAATAAATAATTATATATATTATATAATAATTCTATAAATTAGAAAAAAACCTTAAGATAATCTAAAAGATACTAAAAGATAAATAACTTAAGAATATTTTATTATAATATTATATTTATAAGAAACTCTTTATAAAAAAACTTAAAATAAGTTTACTTAAATATATATATTATAACCTAGAGATTAAGTTTATTAATAAGAAATAACCTAGCTTTAATAAACTTTACTTACTTAATAAAGTATAATTACTAGTATTAAAAGAATATATTAAAGATATATTATAGAAAGGATATATTACGGAAAGTAAGTTATCTATTAAATACCTTATTATATTTATTCCTAAGAAAAATAAAAAGCTTAGATTATATTAACTTTAGAATACTTAATATTATTATAATTAAAGATTATATATTATTACCCTTTATTAGTAAGTTAAAGGATTAACTTTTTAAAATAAAGTATTTTATAATATTTAACCTTAAAGGAGCCTATAATCTTATCTAGATTAAAGAAAGATATAAATAAAAAACTACTTTTTATATTAAATATAGATTATTTAAGTACCTTATTATGCCTTTTAGACTTATAAATATACCTATTATATTCTAATAAATAATTAATAATATATTATAAGAATATCTAGATATATTTATTATATATTACTTAGATAATATCTTTATTTTCTCTAAAATAAAAGAAGAATATATAGAATATATCTATAAGGTATTATAGATACTATAAGATACTAAGTTATTAATAAAACCTAAGAAAAATAAGTTCTATGCCTTAGAAGTAAAATTTCTTAGATATATTATCTCTTATAATAAGATATATATAGACCTTAAAAAGGTCTTAGTAATTAAGGATTAAAAGGAACCTGCTAATATTAAGGAAGTATAAGCCTTTCTTAGTTTTACTAATTACTACTATAAATTCCTTAAATAATTTAAGAAAATTATAATATTATTAATTAATCTTATAAAGAAAGATAAGATATTTATATTTAGAAATAAAGTATAAAAAGCCTTTTATATAATTAAGGAACTTATCCTAAGTAAACTAATACTTAAGATATTTAATTTATTTTAATTAATAAAACTTAAAATAAATACCTTAGACTTTATACTAAGAGCTTAGATTAAATAATAAGATAATAAAGGATTTTTATACCTAATTATATTTTATTCTTATAAGTTATATAAAATAAAACTTAATTACTTTATTTATAATAAAAAATTCCTTATAATTATTAATGCCTTTAAGGAATTCTAATATTACCTCCTTAGAAGTAAATATTAGATTAAGGTATATATATATTATAAAAATATTACTTACTTTATAAAAATATAAGAACTTAGTAAATAATAACTATAATATATTAAATACCTTTTAGAATTTAATTATATTATTATCTATATTAAAGAAATAAAAAATAGCTAAGCTAATATTATTAGCTAATAACCTAACCTAGAAACTAGAAAGATTAAAGCTAAAGAATAACTCTTATAATTTATATAAGAGGGATACCTTAAATAGAGAATAATTATATAAACCTAGCGATTAGTACCCCTACCGGAGTATCTCGCACTTATTAGGAAGCATAGGCAATAAATAATAAACTTTATTAATTATGCATAAGGGTATTAATAAAAAAAAAATAGACTCTAGACCTATAAAGGGAAACTCTTTATCCCCGATGAAGTATTTTAGACTATCTTTAACTATTACTATTACTAAGTTACCTATTATAAGAATATAAATAAGATAACCTAAGCTATATAATAGTATTATAATAATTATAAACTCTTATATAGGGTATAAAGATATATATTCCGTTGCGAAAAATGCTATAAAGTAGCTAAATAAGTAGCTAAGAAATAAAACTACCTTTTAAAAGAAGAATATAAGGAATAAATTATTAGCTAATTTTATAATAAAAACTATAAAAACCTAGAAAAATTAATAGTATATATTAATAAGTTTTTTAAAAATAATTTCTTAAAAAAATACTATAAGTAAGCAAAAGACTATACTATCTATTAATATATTTAGAAATAATAAAAAAACCTTAAAATAACCTATATAGTAGAATAAGGTAATCTACTCTTAAAATAAATCTTAGAATATAATAAATAATTCTTAGATAAAAGAAAAATAAATAAATAATAAGTATTAGATAAATTATATTATAAACTTATATGCGAGATATATAGCTATTAGCTATATAGATACTAAGGAATTAATAAAACCCTAGAATAAGTTAAGATAATATTTACTTTTCTTAATATAAAGAAAATTATTTTAATAATTATTAAATAATATAACTTTTATATAAAAACTAAGGCATAATACTATAAACCTTATAAAAAACTATAATTACTTTTAGTTATAAAATAACTATAGGACTTAATTACTATAGACTTTATTACTAAATTACCCCTATTAAAAGAACTAGCTATTAGAAACTTCTATAATAGTATTTTTATTATTATAGATAGACTTATAAAATTTTCTTATTTTATACCCTATAGAGAATTAATAATAGCTAAAGAATTTATTTATCTTTTCTATTTTTATATTATTAAAATATATAATATATTACTTAAAATTATTATAAATTAAGGACTATTATTTACCTTAAAATTCTAATAGAGCCTTATAGGATACTTAGGAATTAATTATAAACTCTTTATTATATACTATAAGGAGATAAATAAATAAATAAAATATATAAATTAAATACTAAAATAATACCTTTATTATTATATTAATTATAAGTAAACTAATTAAGTTAAAAAGCTATTAGCCGCCTAGTTAGCCTATAATATAGCTATAAATAAAAGCATAAAGATTATATTAATTTATATTAACTTTAGATTTATACTAAAAGTATATTAATAAATATAAAATACTATTATTAATCTTAAAGTAATCTTTATTAGTAACTAGCTAAAGAACCTATATAAGGAAATATAAATAAAACTTAAATTTATTAAAAATAAAATAATAAACTATGCTAATAAGAAAAGGATTAAGGGATTAATCTTCTTAGAGGGAGATATAATCTACCTTATAATAAAAAATATTAAAATAAAATAATAAAATAAAAAACTTAACTATAAATATATTAAACCTTATAAAATTAAATAAAAAATCTTAGAATATAACTATAAATTAAATTTATTACCTAAAGTTAAGCTTTATTTAATCTTTTATATTTTATTATTTAAATTAATAGAAAATATTATTTAAGTTAAAACTAGTAATAAATTAAAAATAGAAGGTAATAAATTAGAGAAATATATTATAAAAGCTATCCTTAATATAAATAAAATTAATAATAAGATAATATATTTTATTAAATAAAAAAACTATCTAGACTTAGAAAATATATAAAAACTATTAAAATACCTTATTAATATATAATACCTTTTAAAGGACTTCTATTAATAATATTAAAAGAAGGAATAAAAATAATATTCTAGTTAATAATATCTATAGCACTAATAAGCTATATAGCTATTATAGCCTCTAATTCTACCCTCTCGGCCTTATCTAACTTATCTAATAAGTTTAGACCCTAATATATTATTACTATGCCTTACTTATAAATTTACTTCTTTTAGCGACATAAATACATTAGGCAAGAGAGCTACTTATTTACCTACTACTATAAGGTAATTAACTCTTTCTTGGCCTTTTCCTCCTTAAGCTTAAGATAGTACTTCTTAGCTATAAGGCAGGATACTATTAGATAGGTTAGTAGGGGAAGGAAAATACTAAGCTAAATTATACTTACTAATAGAAACTAATACTTCTAAGCTATTATAAGCATAACCTTAATAGATATACTCTAAATAATAAGATATACCCTTAAGTATCTTATATTATAGATATTTTTAGGTATAATTTAAATAAGGCATAACTTTAAAGCCTATTTCTTTAATTAGTTTAAATAAATAATAACGACGCATAGTAGATTAAGATTTTATTTTTAATATACTATTAGTATCGCTAGAGTATTTAAGGAAGAAGGTTTTAATAAACTAGGAAAAGTTAGGCGATTAACTTTATAGGCCTTAAGGATAAGACCTAATAGAGAGGAGATATTATATTATAACCTAATAAAATACTTATTATATAACTAAGGGAAGACTTATTATTACTTACTAATCAAGGCATAATTACCCCTAGGAGCTAAGTAATTATGGTAATTACTTTATAATTACTTATAATTACTTATATAATTACTCTAATTAACCTCTTGGGATAAGTAATCAGAGGAAAAACCCCTAAGTATATAGAATATATTTATTATACTCTCTTATATAGTAATTACCTTAGCTATTAATATAACTTAGTTATACTTAATACCTTTAAGTATATTACTAGACGTGACTTATACCTACTATTGCTTAGACTATGCCTAGCACTCTCTGCTAATATAAACCTAGCACGACTGGTTTATCCCTTGGGAATACACGATCGTTATAGTAACAATAAGTTTTTTATCCCGGGCCTCTAGAAACCGCCGGAAAAGCTCGTCCTTGAGGTCTAGCTAGTGGGGGGAATATCTTTGTTTCTTGATGTTAAGGATAGCCTCTTTATCTCGCTTCTAATGGTATATTATAAACTTAGGAATTAGGAACTAAATTATGGCTTCTCTAGCTAGTAGATGATGATAACTATTGATAGAAAAGTAGTGATTTAGATCGTATATCCTATGATGCTCTAGGAACATAAGGACCTCGACTTTCTTGCGTGGTGAGTATGTATTCTTATGGCGTTATAGTGGCTTTAGAGGAGTATATTTCTAATGGGATAGTGGCTTCTTCTTTGGTCTTAATTTCCGGGGCATAATATTAATTAACCGCTCTATAAGTGTTATTTTTACTAAAAAACGGGGTTATAATAGCTTTATATCGGATAAAAAAATAAGTGATTTATATTAGAAGGGGGAAAATCCCTCAATATTGCAAAACCCTTATCTGATATTGCGGGGAAGAGCCTCGAGAGTTCGTTATTATATACTAACTATATGAGGAATAGAACCTGCATGAAGTAGGGGTGCTAGGACCCACCAGGTTTTGTTAATTTGTCGAGTCGATACGGTATGCCTGGCAAGAGCCTGCTTTGGACGTGCATTGGTGGATGTGACGCCCTGCATACTGCACTTTCGCCCTGCTTATTACGAACAGTGCTGTTATTTTCAACCCCCTTGTCATTTCCCCCCCTCCCACCTCACAAATTTTCTCAGTCTTTCCCCTCACTGTTGTTCTGAACCGTTCGTGGCCTTTTCGCAATATATTCAACTACAACTGGGCGAGGTTGTACACTGTCGGTTGTGTGCCTCGCCATTATTGCCACTCTTCGCTATTCATCATGGAACACAGCAACTCCAACCATGTGGGATCCATGGCCGCAGCAGGCTCCGCGCGGATTCAAATCGGCAATAACTCCACAATCAACAACACGACAAACAACTACTCCCAAGATGATGACGAGAAATACCTGGCGGCATTGTCCTTAACTGATCCTCGCCAGGACAAGAGTCGTATCGAACAGACTAATGGCGACCTGTTGAAGGAAGCATACCTATGGGTCCTGCAAAATCCTGAGTTTCAGCGTTGGCGGGAGACAAGCGAGGGTCAGCCGCTCCTTTGGATCAGGGGCGACCCTGGCAAGGGAAAGACAATGCTGCTCTCAGGCATCATTAATGAACTGAAACCTTCTACAAGATTGAAAGATCCGACACGCAGAACAGATCCGACGAGTCAAACGTCACTGTCCTACTTCTTCTGTCAGGCAACCAACCCAGGCCTCAACAATGCCACAGCAGTTCTGCGAGGCCTGGTATACCTCCTGGTGGACCAACATCCCAATCTTCTCTCTCATGTACGCGGCAAATTACCCCTAGATCCTGGACACTGGAACTCGGGTGTCGCCATCAGAGCTATCTTTCTTGAGATACTGCAGGATCAATCTCTCCAGAACGTTATTCTTATCGTCGACGCCCTGGATGAGTGCGAGACAGATATGAGGTTTCTTCTCGAGGTCATCACTGCAACCATGTCGCATCAAGTCAGATGGCTTGTGAGCAGTCGCAACATCCGTATGATAGAGACGATCCTAACACAAGCTCAGACAAAAGTTGTCCTGTCTCTGGAGCTCAACGCACAATCGGTTGGTCAAGCTATCAGCGAGTACATCCAGCACCGGATGGGCCGACTGGGTTCTAGGATCAACCTCAACGACGACGAATTGAGGTCTACGTCAAGCTATCTGTATGAGAATGCACATGGCACATTTCTGTGGGTGGCATTGGTCTGTCGACAACTTGAAACCTGCAACGATTGGGAAGTGAAGGACCTCCTTGAGCGACCCCCCCAGGGCCTGAACGAGCTGTACGAGAGAATGATGCAGAGAACCAAGCACTCAATCAGTGCAAATCTCTACGTTGGGATTCTTTCCTTCGTCTTCACTGCTTATCGTCCAATTACCTTTTCGGAGCTGGCGATCATTAAGGACCTACCCAGAAGCGAAGCAATGGTTCCAAATATAATCATGGAATGCGGCGGCTTTCTGACTTCCAGGGGCGGTGTCATTTACCTTGTCCATCAGTCGGCAAAAGATTTCTTGGCCAAGCAACAGGACATACTTTTCCCCTCTGGTCTCACCCAACACCATCTCGGACTTTTTGACACCTGTCTCAACAGCCTTGACGTCCTTAGAATGGATATGTATGACCAAGTTTATCCTGGAGTTTCGGTCCACGAAGCCCGCCGCTGCCGCCCTGAACCCGACCCTTTGCCTGGCCTCTCCTACTCTTCCGAGTTCTGGGCTCATCATCTACGTGATGCTCGGCCCATCCGCGCCCAAGAAATATCGAACTACAACAAAGCCCATCAATTCATTGCCCACAAGTTCCTGTTCTGGGTGGAGGCACTCAGCCTGCTCAACAGCTCACCGGCAGCGATGGAAACTCTGCAAATTCTCAAGGACCTACCACTCGTACGTTTACGTCCGCTCATGTACTTGCCCGGTTTTGTGTAATTCTAATGTGTGAAAAGGGTGACGAGGCATTAGCACTTGTTGAAGACGCTCGGAGATTTTTCCTCTACTTCAGGCCCATTATCGAACGGTATCCCCTCCAGATATACGCGTCTGGCCTAATATTCAGTCCGGAAGAGAGCTTAATACGTCACCACTTTGAACACTGCAGCCCCAAGTTTGTGGCCAAGAAGCCTCGAGTCGACGCACAATGGCACCCATACTTTAGCACCTCTGGATGGGATTGCGACCTGATATTTTCGCCAGACAACAAGTCAGTGGTGACGACGAGTATCAGTCGAGTGACTAAATGGAATGTCAGCGACGGCATGGAGATCATGAGCGCTCGCTGTGATTGGTTGAAGTTCATAACACCGTCGCCAGACCTGAATTTGTTTGCTGGTGTGACCACCCGTCAACAATCTTCCCGTGTTCAAGTCCATATTGGTCTCCAGGTTCGCAGCTTGGAGTCAAACAATATCAAATGGAGCAGAAAGCTTGACAATCGCCAAGTCAGGGGGATGAAGTTTTCGCCCGACAGCCAGTGGTTGGCAGTGTGCTTCGACAAAGAGTTAGTGCTTTGGGGGGTTGAAAAGAATACCTGTAAAAGGTGGCGCTTCGAGATTTCCCATCAACCCGACCGATGTGGTATCGAATTCTCTTCAGACGGTGCCCTGGTTGCAATCTTTGAGGACAAGTACGGTCTTCTGACCCAGTTATCTCATCCAGGGCCGGGCTCCAACTATAACAAAGAACGCACTGAGGACAAGTTCAAAACCTCGGCGAGTAACGTGATCCTGGATGTCCGAACGGGCGAGCAGCGCAGGAACCCTCCCAATGAAGATATTGGGTTCATCAGGTCTATGATATTTACCCCCAACACTTACGAGATCATGATGTGCTGCGAGAACGGCGTATGGTCTTGGGATATCGTCGGGGGGGAATGCCAAGAATGGCTCGGATTCGGTGACCTGATCTGGGACATCGCCTCTTCACATGATGCCTCCTGGATCGCCGCGGTGTCAGGTTCAAAAGTTTTCGTATACGGAAGGCAGAACCAGGAATTGCTACAACATTTTCAAATACCATCGGGGTTTGGCATTTCTTCAATCGCTGTGTCTTTTGACGATCAGCAGCTTGCGGTGTACGCCGGCGAAACAGTCTGGGTCTATGATACTCCATCCCCATTGTCTAAGCAAACTTGCTTTGACCGTGTTGCCGTTTTGAAAGTGTTTATTTCTAACAACAGACGTTTGATGGCTTTGGCCCTTGAAAGGAAGATCCAGGTACTGGATGCAACCACAGGTACCCAGCTATGCGAGTTCGACATGCCTTGGTTCTGGGACGCCCAGTCCTTGGAACGTTGGTCCGGCGGCAATCTGGCGGCATTTTCATCTAACGGTCATATGCTTGCCGCGAGTTCTTCGTCGCCTAGTTTTTCGTCACTACTCTCTGCTTGGGACTTGACTGGCCAAAGGCTACTCCATGAAATCAAGGTGCCCGATTTAATCCGTCGACTGGCAGTTTCTCATAACGAGAAAAATCATGGACGATGGGTGGCAGCTATCACAGCACAAAACATTTGCGTCTGGAACGCCACGACAATGAGACTGCGATGGTCTTTGGAACACACCTTCGAACGCGCCGATTACAAAGGCCCCATTGCGCTGCAATTTTCTGACGATAAACTGGCAGTGTTATGGTCTCTAGGAGATGACTATAGTTTGATCTACTACAACGTCACAGACGGGACACGGCTTACCCATGTTAAACTCCCAAGTCCCTCATGGGCCCGTTTAGCCGAAGGGGGATTCTCAATATCGCCTAGCGGGCAAAGGGCGACATTGGGGTCAAGAGGCGGCAAACTGCGGATAATATCCATCTCGCAAGACGATGGGGTCATACGAAGGGCGTTGCTATCCATGAGCGGATCGCATATGCTTCATGTCTCATTCCTCAATGATTCAACAGTCTTGACTGACCAAGGTATACTTGACATCGATGCTATCCTGGCCGAAGCCGCCATTGAGCCAAGTACGCCACACAACCCTGTCAAAGGAACCGGAAGTTCTAATTTCGCTTGGATTGGATATGGGTGTAGTGATGACCACGACTGGATTACATTGGACGGTTGTCGGTTGTTGTGGTTGCCTCTGCACTACCGCCCAGCAAATGACTACGCTGTTAGATTTGCATCCGGGGAACGTCATTTTTCAATGCATTGCTTCTCTGGCGTCTTTTTTATGGAGTTTTCTCAGGACGCGACCGACTTCCTTCGTCATGCTCAACACAATACCGCTGGCTACCTAAGCGAATCAGAATAGCTTGACTGCCTACCCAGGTAGGTGAGCGAGAAGTAGTTACCGAGCTGTATTTTTTTTTTTGTCTCTTCTTTTCTTTTAAGAATTAGCTCTGGCTTTATCGCTTAAGTAATAATTAGTGATCTTGGCAGCCCTAAACGAGAATTTAGAGATACTGCTACTAGTATGTTTGTAGAGGTCCTTTAGTTTGTACTAGTCTGGCTTATGTCTTAGCCTACCTAGGTGAGTTAACAAAAGCCTTTCCAGTTTTCCGGTTACCACAAGAAGTACCTATCCAGGACACCGTATCACTCTTGGAAGACTTGTCATGCGAGCTGGCCCATATAGCGTAGAAACACCAGCACTCCACCTATTTGACCCATGCATGCATCCCGGTTGTTGGTCCTGCAACCAACTACAGCGTTGTCCAACACACGCCCAGCCAACTGCTGCCTACGCCGGTGGGGCCCTTGCGTGTTTCAAATTCACGCCGCCAGCTCAACATCAATCCCTCAATCTCCCCATCCCCAGCACAAGCAAACCACAACATCGACCATGGCCAGTTTGCTAGACCTCCCAGACGAGACCCTGGAGAATGTGTTGCTGTGCAACATTGACGGTCGCACGCTTCATCAACTCACTCGGGTCAACAAGCGCCTCCGCAGGATCGCGAGTCCCATACTCGTCCAGCGCTGGCCATATTCCCATGAACGCCTACTCCTATATCTCCTCCACCACCCTGAGTTCAGAGCTCACGTCAAAGAGCTCAAATTCGAAAATCTCGTTGCCTTCCGTGACCATGAAGAAGACCACACCGGATGCGACATTACCCTCGAAAGCCTCGAGGCCCTCGCCGCAACCGTGGAGGAGGCGTGGCCAGCTCTAGCCAAGTCAACCAAGTGGGCAGAGCATATCCGCAAAGGCAACTCAGACGCCTTGTGCACGCTCTTGTTATGCTGGACGACCAAGCTTTCCAGTCTCGACATCACAGTGCCATACTTTTATACCAATCAGCGCCACGACTTGCTGGTCTTGCAATTAGCAAGCCAGGTAGTCCGATTGTGGAAGAAGACGGGGTCCACGGACTTGCCGCTTCTTCAGCTGCGGTCCGTGGTTTTCCGTCACTGGGACATCGAGTTTAGCACTGATGGGCGATACGCAGCGGCTTTTTTCCACCTACCCAACGTAAAATCCTTCGCTGGATGCAGGCTTGGTATGTGGGATCTGATTGAAGGCCCCGGGAGAGACTATAACGACCCAACTCTTGGCTGGGTTCCTACGGTGGATCCTCGCGACGAGTACATCGTGGATTTCCCCGTTGGCACTTCACCAATAGAGGAGCTCATTCTGGACGACGTCGATGTTTCAGTAGAATCTTTGTCCAGAATCGTCAGTACCTGCCAACAGCTCAAGTTGCTGGTTTACAGGCCAGCCCCAGTGTGCGACCATTCCTTGTTGAGCTGCAGGGGGCTAGCAAACGTCATGCTACACCACAAGAAGTCGCTGGAGATACTTGTCATTGATTTCGAACGACCACAAGGTTCACTTCTCTTCAGTGACGATGAAGAAATGGAGGATGATGGGAGCGATGATGCCAATGACGACGACGATAACCACGGACATGATGTCGACCCTGAAGTTGGGGGCATCCATCTGCGCGACTGTTATCAGTATCTCAAATGCCTTAAGAGTTTGTCAATCGATGTCAGCTCCCTGTACAAGGAAGATGGTTATGGCGACTACAATATCACGCCTAGTCGTCTACCGAGTTCTCTAGTGAACCTACGACTACAGGGCTTGTGTCTTACCTCATTATGGAAGCGATCTGTCCAGGAGACTGAGGACCAAATGAATGACCTTGAGATCTTGGTACAAGAATGCAGTCCAGATGGGAAGCTGCCTAACCTCCGTCAAATAAATATCCCCGAGAGGTTGCCCAAAGATCTTGTCCTTGACGCGTTTGATAGACTGATGGAGTTGGCAAAGGCGAGAGGAGTTAAAATCATTTTCATAGTACTGTGGGAGGACCCCTGGCCGGAAATTGATTGGTATTAAGGAAGGCTGATGCAGCAATATCATGGCAAGATTCAAGGGGCGTGAGGTGCTCGCAAAAGAATGGGGAACAGAGCCGTAGTAGCCATGCCCAGGCCAACTTGGCTACTTGGCGGGTGCTTATTCCAATACGTTAAGATAGGGATAATACAAATTCTAGCCAGATTGTACCAAAAACTTGATCTAGGGATTAAAGGTGTCTCAACACCAATTTCCAGCCCCTACTCGACTACCCACCAGACCCTGTGCTTGTGCCCACAAACACGACTAATACAGCAGAATAAGTCGCAGTGGAAACCAACGTTTCAATATTCGAAACCCGCACGCCAAAGGAGACGATGAGTGCAAAGACAACAACAGCCACCGACACTGTAACCAAGCTCTTGACTTGCGATTCATCAATGCTCATGATGATCATCGGCACGACAACAAAGAGTCCACCAGTGATGGCGATGGTGAAGCGCACAAGTCTGTCGACAAATGCCGAAACGTACTTTGGCGGCTCGCCGTCGAGGTATTCCTTCGTTCTTTCGCGCTTTTCGTGGTGGGAAAATGTGAGGCGGGAGGGGAGGTATCTCATCAGGGTCCATCGTAGAGGATCAACTTTGTCAGGTCTCTCGTCGAAAGCCGAATAGTGAGACTGGAATGGGTCATTGAAATCGCTTCGTGACTGGAAATATCTCTGAAGTAGCAGCTTTCGCCGCGTCGTCTCGGCCTGGTCAAGGCTTTGGTGATTCCGGAGATACTCATAGTCGCGAACTGCTGTTGCTATTAATTTTCGGTTAGTATCTTTCACAGTCCACGTCGATTGAGTTCTCTTACTATAATCTCTCAAGGTGGTCGTCAGACGATCTGATTGATCGGACGTCGCATGGCCTTGTCGTTGAATATCACTTTTCAGCCTCACCAGATTGACGCCCAGCCGTGTGATGTTGAGTCGTTGCAGAAACTCGAAGCGGAGAAAATGGAATTGTTCTTCATCCTCGAGAGATCTGTTAACATACGCGACGAGGTTTGAATCGTCATCATCCTCGATAAAGGTAGTTGAGGTCATCCTGGGTAGGTAGCCGTAAAGTCAAGTTTCTCGACATGTACCCGGCCATGTCTGGGCGAAGCAGGAAAGATATTTGGGACGAAAGTCCCCTCAAGGTGCCTTGCAGGGGTTCGGTATTGGTTGTGTCCCAGTCGCTTAGCAGTATTGGTGGCGACCAACCATGTCTTCCATCACAGTTGATAACTTGCACAGCCCAGTGGCTCAGCTATTGCGCCAGGTTGCCTGCTGTGCGCAAATACTGCCTTGGGCGAACCACACGCATTCACACATGGTGATTAAATCTCTAGTTCCTGCCGTTGACTGAAATTTCAGACTGTATACCACCAACATTTTGACAATGACAGACAAGAAGCCAAGACGCGAGTGGTCTAACCCCGACGACCCTTGGAACCCATGTGTCATCCTTGGCGTTTCGCTGAACCCGACATTATCAGAAGTTGAAGACGCATTTGCACCCTTTGCAGCATCAGACCAGAACCTGGTTGTGGATCGAGATACCCAAACAGCCAAAGAATTCGAAAAAGCATACGAGCGCCGCAAAAAGCAGGATGCATATGTGTATTTGAAATGCTGTCTTCGGTTGAAAAAGCCGACGGCCCCCAAGGTAGAGCCTGGCGAGTCGACGACTGCAAAGGTTGAGCTTGAAGGCGACGACGACGATATCACCTCAAAGAAATCTTCACCAACATCTCCCCCCAACACAGATTCGCAAGCGACACCCTCCTCTACCTATATACCAACCTCCCTCACCGATCCAAGCCGCTTTTCAATAAGCTCCGTGGTCACGACAGCGACAACGACAGTGGCAGATGCAGGCTACACGACTAGAAACAGCTCAGCTCAAACATTCCAGTATCAATCAGATCCCGAAGGTTCTCGTCGCAGATCGAAATTTCACATTGGCAAACCTAGGCGGAGGAGACCCAAACTCCGCGGAACTCGGAGCGCAACTGGGTCCTCATCATCGATGGGCTCCCAGTTTTCCGACGCCTCTACTGATGGCGCTCGAGAGACTCTTGCAGCAATTAGCGATATTCTGCAAGAGCATACAAAGTCCCTCGGCAGCTCTGGGGACGGTACGGCTAAAGGGCAGTCACTCCTACGAGGCGTCTTTACATCTCTGCGTCGATCGCACTCCGGTTCTAGGACATCGGACGAAAACATCTCACAACCCTTAGCAGGGCTAGTTTTGAGATTCCAGCAGGTCGAGTCTGTCCTAGACAGGTCGGATACTGACCCCTGTAAGTCTTAGCCTCCCGGCACTTTGCCCCTTACTGATACCCAAGCAAGACGACTTACATCGACGATTGGTCATTCTGTACGATGATCTCAGCAGGGACCTCAAGAAGGAGATGAAGCAGAATCGTGGCGGATGGAATAGCGCGAATCAGTCCCAGTTTCAACAAATGATCAAAGGCTATGAGAAGCGTGTTGCCGCTCTCACAAAGCGGCCATACCCGCCCAGCGCTTTAGGTAATAGATTGAAAGGGGGACGCTTGCCTAAATAGATAGAACTAGGCCCAGAATTCTATACCTTGGTACGCTCTGGAGTGATGAGAGTAATGACTGGAAGAGGGTGCGTGCATAACATACTCTGCATAACGAGCAGCCTGTGTGCTCTCTATCGGGACAAGGGTCCTCAAATAGTAAATATAATGAACTTGGACCACTTAATTAATTGTATACGATCCAACAAGTCATGCCTAGCATGTCTGATATTTGAACTCTTTTCCCCTAAAATCATTCAAAAGGCGTCGTTTGACAAAAACCTTCTTCCTACGAAGGTACGTTTGATTTTTTCAGTTCTCCCCGAAGGCCGACAGTTGGTAATCTCATTGACTGGATTTAGACAGCGACTAGATAGAACAAGTGTGTTGCCGAACTCTTTTGTTTCACTCAGATCGAAACCGAGCGTCGAATATTGCTGTGCAGGGTAGGTGCTCCGTATTTGGACCAATGACGGACCAATCATGATTAAGCACTGGTGCCTGAACACCGTCTGACGTCATAGAATTCCGCTGCAAAATGAGTGCCGGAACGTGATCCCGAGAGAATTCATACGCGCGCGGCAGACCCACAATGATTGATAAGGTCCCGCTTTCCGTGTGGGATGTTTACGCTGAGTAATTCCTTCCATCCAATCATGATGACAAATTTGTGAGTCTGGTCACGCAACACCACGGTCTTCTCCGCATTTCACATCATATATATCTCTCTGACACACTCTCTGATCCTTCATTCAACATCAGGTTTGCCCATCCTTGCATCTAATCCCTGCAACTTTGTCCTAGCCTCATATATTAACTACCATCGACACTACATCATGGGTGACGCTTCAGTTTACTCCTATCCTTCCCCTCTGACTGGGTACGAAAATGCCCCACCTTTGCCTGAAGAGAAGGCCGAGGATGGCAAGAGTTATGTGAATCCTCCGGCAGAGAAGCGCAGCGAGGCATACGACAAGTTTATCGCTCCTCTCGACCAGGGCATCCGAGGAGGCTTGTAAGTTGGAAGCAAAGCGCTGATTGGTGGATGTTACTAACCACCATTGATAGCGATCTTCACATCTACTATCTTCAGACCAACCCGGAGCAGTCTAAGTATGCCAATGAGTTGTGGCAACGCATCCGAAGAGAGTGTGAGTAAAAGTTTAAGAACACTATCCCGTAACCCCCGAGCTGACAAGATCTAGTTCCTGAACTCCGAATCTATCGCTTCTGGGATCGACCAATCGGACCTCACCCAATCGCCATGTTCGAGGTCAACGTCTTTACTCCCGCACAATTTGGCGCATTTGTCTCATGGCTTGCCATCTGGCGTGGACCTTTGTCGGTGCTGATCCACCCCAATGTCGTCCCAGAAGAGGGTGTCGATCGCAGGGCATCAGAGAAGCGAGATCACTTGGAGAGGGCCATCTGGATGGGTGAGAGGTTGCCACTGGATGTCAGTCTGTTCAACAAGAGATGAAGGATGTGTATTATGGCGGATGAAAGGGGATATGGCGTGTAAAGGAAATTGCGATTAACTGAACTTAAAAACGAGCACTCCTATTAATAAGACTTAAAAATAACTAAACAGCAAAGTGCATGCAAGAGTTTGACTTTATCGGGAAGTTTCGCCATCCTAGCTGCTTACTATCAGTACAGAGCCTCACTCGGGCGGCCATCACTGTGATCGCTCTTAAGCCAGGAAGAAAGCTGCAGCCGTGGCAGCTAACCCAACCAAGGCATATGTCCCGATATCCATAGACCAAGCACCGTTGGTGTCAACCACCAGAGAGGACACAGCTGGTGTTTCGTGCACCACGCTCGAGCTCCCTTTTGTCACGACCTGAAATCCCCAGGAACACGTAACAAAGGAATAACCCATAAGTCACCACTAATCACCACTAGATCACGATAGATGACCCCTAGGAAACCATAAGTCCGCTATAATCCCCGAAATGGATTATAAAGATCGCGACCTAACCTATATAATCTAGTATAATCCCTAGGAAGCTATATAAGTATATTAAATATGCTTACTTATACTTGTATATATACTAGCTACCTTAGCTATTAATATAACTTAGTTATACCTAATGCCTTGAGTATATTACTAGATATGACTTATATCTTTTATTGCTTAGATTATGCCTAGTACTCTTTACTAATATTAACCTAGCATGGCTAGTTTATCCCTTAGGAAATATATAATTATTATAATTATAATAAAAGGCGCCTTAAATAATTACTTAATACCTTTTATAAATTATATTAATTTTATTCCCTTACTAACTAAGAATAATTATATATAATATAAGAATTACTAAAGCTATACCTATAAGATTTACAAAGCAGAAACTATTAAATATAGAAAAGCTAATACTTCTAGCGGTTATATTAATAGTAATCCCTTGTCACGTGGAGACTTTAAGATGCTACTATTCATTAAAACATTGTGGTTTGATTTTGATCCAGAGGCGGCTGGATGACCGGGAATGAGCTGCGACTACCTATAATTTGACAAATACTAAAAACGCAATTTAAAAGACCACTATCAAGCGATCAGAGTTCCAATTTATTAGCCCAAGCCCTCACCTAAGGCAATAATAAAGTAACCCTGTTAAGCTATGCCGAAGAGAACATACTAAGCCATAGAGTAAACAAGGTTTAGAGAAGTGAAAAAAAAGAGAGCAATCTTGAAATCCGGCAATTGAGAACCATCTGAAACCGAGTTACTTCAGTGCCGCTAGGACGAACACTTATGCCGACTCGTGACAGTTACCTTATTCAAGTGCGAATATCCTTGATATGTTAGCTTCTGCTACGAGTTGAAACGGTCCATGAGTTACATACATCTTTACTCGTCGTCGGAGGCAGCATCATCAGAGGCAGCATCATCGGAGGCAGCATTCTCGGGGGCAGCATTCTCGGAGGCAGCATTTTCGGAGGCAGCATCCTTGGAGCTAGCATGGCCGGAGCCACCATGGCCGGAGCCACCATGACCAGAGCCACCATGACCAGAGCCACCATGACCAGAGCCACCATGACCAGAGCCACCATGGCCGGGCGGCTTGTAGTGTGACTTGGTTGGCTTAGCAGGCTTGGTGACCGTGACGGTGGTCGCTGGCTTGGTGATCGTGACGGTGGTCGCTGGCTTGGTGATGATGACCCTTGGCTTGGTGACCGTGACGGTGGTCGCTGGCTTGGTGATGATGACCCTTGGCTTAGTCACCGTGACAGCTGGGTTGGTGACCGTGATGGTGACCGCTGACTTGGTGATTGTGACCCCTGGTTTGGTGACCGTGACAGTTTTGCGCGGCGGGTAGTAATCGCCACGAACAGCGAGAACCAGTGGCATGGAAAAAAAGGGTGCAAGAAGAGTGAAGAACTTCATTTTGCAGGATAAATCAATAGGCTGAGATGTGTGATGTAAAGTTGGTTTGTGGCTCTGAACAAGTAGTAAGAATCAACTTAAGGCCTGAGTGTAGGATAGGGAACAAAAGCTCGTAGGATGCTGAGGGGGGCATCCTATATATAGACAAGTTGTTACTTCATTATCTACTTGTACCATTGCAAGATCATCTCCAGGCGAGGATCGGTAGCTAGATGGGAAGTCCACAAAAACTACCAAAGCGCTGCTGGCAGACTTCGTGTTGGTGTACATTGTTGGCCAAGGTTTGAATTTGTTAGCCGGGTTCCATGATCCGCGTAGAACTCAATTCATACGGGTACAACCAAGCGAACGTCCTGATTACGTACTACGGCTTTCATACAACCAGCAGCACCATCCAGATAGCTGGCTGCATATTAGCGAAAGTACTCAGCTCAACATTCACCAGGATCTCAGTACGTTCAGCCACAAACTCGTACACCGCGTTGAGACGGCTGATGCGATTCAGAACGCGGCAAGCCAAGTGCGTAACAGCGCACGTGGCTACTGTTGAAAACCTCGTATCTCGATTATAGGGCTGAACGGCAAAGGAGGCATTCCCATTTTCATCCGTGAGGTCGGTATCATCGTTGATAAGGTTGATGCAACTGGAGTAAAGCTTCCAGCTGCAGACGTAGTTGGGGACAACATGAGGTTTTCTTGTGTTACATAGCACTAGATCTTTAGAAATTGCGTTTTCTGTGTAGATATTATACGACTTTTTGCTACTGTGACTAGGCCGCCACATTGAAACAATAACAACGGGGATAAGATCTAGCCACAGGTCCAATACTGTACGCTTGCTGATCATTCACGTATAACTGGAGGGCTGTGGCGCCTGCAGGTACCTGTTGCCAGATGTATCCAGTTGGGTGGTTCACAGCGAATTACAACGAGCCGATAGCGGCTTCAACGTTATCCCTCCGCCTTCGTCCTCCCAACCAACTGATGAACAGTCCCCCATACTTGGCTGAATATACGCCTCGAGTTGGATCGTCTTCGCCGATCACTCTACTGGGTCGATGTAAGTTACGCCAACAAGCCCGTAGTCTACCTAAGAAAGACCCATAGCACTATATTTTCGGTAATCTTTCAACAAGCGACCATTGCTTGCAAGTGTGACAAAGTCAGGGTCGTGTTCTCGATACGAAACGCAGACTACGACATCGCGTCATTCACATGTAGCCTAAATGGACGTTAGTAGCACCCGGAGACGACATCTGCCCATGAAACCATCTCAGGCCCGAGGCTTGAGAACCTCAACAGGTTGATGAGGAGTCACTCATGGAACTCATCAGGCCGCAGCCACCAACAATATCATTCAATGCTTGCTGACGGAAGCATGACTGTGTCAAGTGTGACGATGGCAAGCCCAAATGTTTCCATTGCCCCAAACCGGAGCGAGATCGCCGATATGAGCACCGCGAATTGGACTCATGGGACAACGGACAAATGAGTCCGTTGCTAACTAACATGCGGCTCGGCCTCAGCCGCCCGGCCCACCGTCCCGCTACTACCGCACACAATGGCGTCATCTATCTCTACTCAGACGATCAGATTGAGGTACTGTGAACCTTTTGGACATGATCTCACAGAGGTGGCGTGGCTTGGCTTGCAACTCTCCTTATCCTCTGTCTTCAGACATTCCCTTCCGAGACCCTTGCGGCAGGTTCGAGGGGCATGGCTCAAGTCTGACGATGCGTAGCCTCGATTGGGCGAGTCCGCTGGTGGATGGGCTAAGGTCATGCCCATTGATTGCGATTCCATGAGGTATCTATGGAAGGTTACGATCCTTGAGCGGTCGCGGTCAAGTTCTATTGGAATTATGGATAGATAGTGTAATAGGAAAATGCAAATGTGTGATTCTGTATTGGTGGCCTGATGCTTGGTGTCTTGCGATTGAACGGGCTGGGATCGCGACATGGAGCCTGGTGGATTTTCACGTTGGCGAGGTCCTACCAGATCATATGTACCATGATTTTTTTCTTCTTGTTCTCAGCCTCAACGATGCCCTCAACTGAACCTTAATCTCGTACCTGCAGGAGGAATGCGACATCAACCTCTGCGGTATTTTCGTGAACATCTCGTGCCACTGGAAATGGTGCGTGTGCAGGAAGCCTTGGGGTTACCTATCTCACAAGCATGGAGCGTTGAGCTGAGGGGGTAGCCAATTAGCTACCCAGAAAGTAGCCTTTGGTGCCATCCTTCGCATCCCGTCATTGTGGCCGCTCTGGCGACATCAAGTTAGCCTCGAGCCACCGGAGGCCAAGGGCCGGGTTTAGAACAACAGAGGCCGCAGCAAATGAAGGCGACTTGTTCATGCGTGCACGTCGACATGTTCGAGCGCGGTCGAGTGGGCATCGTACCAAAATAATGCAAGCACCTTATCTGCCCAAGCTTCGCCAACCTCGTTTCACGCTTAAGCCTCGACACTGTGCTTGAAAACCTTGCCCACATACCAGCTAGTCAACCCGCACATCCCTTGAACCGTGGCACCTCTCTCGCTCATCTAGCATGTCAGTGTCTGGCTTTCTTCTATCCACGGTCGCGTTCGGGACCAATCTGAGATTTTTGCATCTTCTCCGCGGAGACCTGCTTTAGTTGGCTTTCTTTCTCTCACTGCGATGTTTACAATCGGTGTTTCCGCCTCTGCTCATTCTTCCTCCCAAAGCCCTGTCACTTGCGTATTGGACCAAGGTCTGCAGCGCCTTGACTCTAAAGTCCTTCTTAAATACCAACGTGAGGCAAGTCTTTGCAGAGTCCCCTTCTCCGCATGGAAACTCGAGTGCGTCTTCGATGCATTTGGGGTCGGAGCGGCTATTCAGCATGTAGCCGACTAGCTTCCAGGTGTATCTTCTGAGGTGTATGGCCTGGTACAGAGGGGTCTGCCCGTTGTCGTTCCTGGTCTTCAGGTGATCCGGACATTCATGTTGTGCGCTGACTGCCCTGTCCTTGACCAATTGAACAATTCGGTGCAAGAAGGCTACCCCGTCTTGACCAAAGAGTTTGACAGTCTCTCTATGGTGGCACAAGAACTTGTCGGTGTGCTCTTCATCGGCCTCGCTGTCAAATGTCCTTTTCAAGTCGGAGATGGCGAGTTGACGAGATCATCCTCCTCGTCCATCTCCTCTTCATCTTCGTCAGAGTCTCTGCGTGGATCTCTGTCCTCTGCGTCCGACATGGTCACTGATGAGCAAGGGCTGTCCGTGGTGTGGTGGTGACTCTTGTGGTTCTACGGTTCAAAGATAGAGATTGCTCAATCTCCTTGAACTGGGCGGAATTACCTGTCCTTGCGAGGAGACATGCGGAAGAGGCATTTTGGACCCCGAATCAAAGTTTGTACCGCAATCAATTCGCAAGTACACAAATGTTCATGTTTCTCCCCCGCTCTTGTGACCGACAATACCTGCCTTGCGGAGAGTTGGAAATCCTTTGCGCATCTTCACAGCGGCTATTATGGCGCTCTGGGGGGTGATTGGCAAGACGTGCTTTGAAGCCCCCTGCTAGGGCTCACTGTCTCCCCACTGAAAAGCAGAACAAAGGATCAGGTTGCAGTGTACACGCGTCACGCGCCAGTGGGCGGTTAGCTGATCGTCGTCGAGGTTGATTGGAGCCGCGCGAGATTGCGTCTCTCCTTGGGAGGGAACCAAGCCCCGGCCTCTTCGGCGGCTATCGCACCAGTTCAGCGGCTGGCGTCAGCTATGGGGCAGAGCTGGGCACCTCAGCAAAATGGGAGAAGGCAGTAACTCGCGAAACGGAAGACGCTATGAGAATCAACGGAGGCAAGCTTGTCGTCGGCAGCATGCCTCCCAACCGCAAGGTAAAGTGGACTCTCCTAGAGAATAAGACTCTCAAGACGGGCGTCCCGGCTTTTGTGCGAGTTGCTGTGAGAATCAAGAGGATGGACGAGAAGATGTTTACTTGTCTCCCGAGGCTTCAGTGCAAGGCAGACCGGTGGATGTCGTTGCAGTCATTCTTCGGAGGGGTGCCTGCGGACGGTCCAGTGCTGTTGAAGCCGGACACGAAGCCGACCAACAAACTGATGGTGTATAATCCTGAAGAGCTGGGCAGTGTTGACCTGCAGAAGCTCAGCGATGTTACGTTTACCACGATGATCTTGGATGCTCAAAAGTAGTCTGAGCAGGGTAGAATTTAGTGAATTAATTATAGCTTGCTATCTTGACAAAAGTAGCATCGTAACTACACACTCCAACTCTTGAGAAATCCACCAAGACCCATTTGCAACCTCCAGCTTCACCAACCTCGCATATTTTCTACTCTGTATTCCTACCCCTCCGATACAACTCGCCATGCGCTCTTGTGTGTGCGCGATTTCCTGGCGACCCCATGCAACCAGTTCCACTGTATCCTTGCAGTGCTGCACTGCCACGGGCCGAAGACCTTGGCCTGAACAACAACCAACGGTCTTTTCAAGGCCTGCAACTCAGGTGACCATTCCCATGAAACGTCGTTGGCTTGGTACCTTGCGTTTATCCCTTGTACCTCGTAGGTACCGTCCTCAAAGGATGCACGCAGTAAGCACTGCGAGGATCCAGCAGTGGACCCTTGTTTCTCCAGGCTCCAAGGCCATTCACACACCAAGACTTGAGCGACTCGACGTGTCCCTACCACCTCTTCGTCGAATATCACTAATGCCCTTCAATAATGGGAGACAACATGTCGGAGACTGAAGAGAGTGCTTCCAATTCTCCGATCCACGACAGAGTCGCTGGTGAGAGTTCAAATGAAAGACATGCAGACCCCGACATTGCCGATCTCGACGAGGACACGGAAGACGACAATGAACCCGCCTTCTCGAACTTGTCTGATCCAGGCACTGACGAGCTAATCTCCGTCCGCGCAACCGACGAGGGCAACCCCGATGACAAAACTCGACCTCTGGGATTGAGTAGACCTTGGGGCTTTGCCGAGCATGACGACTACGAGTGCGTGACTCATTACTATTCGTTCTCGGCACCCAACTGATGCTTTACTCAGTGTAATCACCGTTCACGGCCTCCGTGATGATCATAACACGATATGGACATCGCACAAGGGAGATCAATGGGTCGGCCAGCGACTGTTCGAGCATCTCTCGGTCCGGCAATTGGACTGCCTCTATCCTACCGATGAGTCGGCAAGAGTGTTTCAGGAAGATGGGATCAAGGCCGAGGCTCGAAACTTGCTACGTCTGTATAGTGAATACAGACGAGAGCTCTCAGATGTAAGCGATCTCTCTTATGCGGTTACATCAGCAGGCTAATATTGTTCATAGACAGAAGTGGATAGGCCTATTATATGGGTGTGTCACGATATTGGAGGCACCATAGTCAAGCAGGTTAGTTGTTCCTTTCTGTCTTGATAATTGGTGCTCACGCTTTTCAAGGTTCTCATTGAAGCTGCTCAAGCTACTCTTGCTGAAGATTACGAAGATAAAGAAACTTGGGAGTACATGAAAGAAGCTCACAGGAGAATTGCAACTCTTTCCACGACAATTGTACGATATAATCCTCTCATCCTTGCTGTTCTATCTCTCCGAGACTAATCTGAGTCCCTAAAAGATCTTTCTCGGTTGTCCTCACCAAGCAGAGTCCATCGACATTCTCGAGGATGAGCTGCACAACTTGATCAGTCTTCCAGGTCCAGACATCAAGAATGGGGTCATGAGAAAGATTAGAAATCTTGCCCAGCAAGTGGACAAGATCAACCTCGAGTTTTTGGACACCAAGTTATTCTCCCGCTTGGTCAGCATCAACGTTTTTCACCTTGATGCTCTCAAGACGGATGAGTCGAGCGACAACCAGACCGACGGCACCACAGACCCATCTTCAACAGTGATGGAACTCCCAACTGCACCGGCATCACCGTTCAGTCGATATACATTAACGATGCACCACTCGTTTTCTGCACTCGGAGTCTTCTCCCAGGAAGCCATCAGCCACGCCGACCTTGTCAGAGGCGACGGGGACAGGGACGAAGATGACAGTTGGGTTTTTGTTGTCAAAGAACGCTTCAATTCCGATATGTACCGTATGTGAGACCCTCCTGATACGCGTTTAATCCGTTACTGATGAGTCTCTAGCTCTCAAGGTGAATCCCAGTCTCATCCACTTGCAAACCGCTCTCCTATCCCTGGCCCCTCCAACAAGGCTACCGAAGGTGCACATGGATCCAACTGTCCCCGAGGATCGGCAGCTCCCCTTCCTCAACTGGCTCTCAAGTCAAGAGGCATACAAAACTTTTGACGACATGATGGGACCATGTGCGCTGTACCTCGAAGGTATTGCTGGAGATCCCAAACGAACCGCCATGCTCACCCAGCATATATACGCCAAGTACGAGTACGAATACCTAGAATACTGGGGAAAGAATTACGGAGGCTCTGCCTTTTACTTCGAGTTCAACAAGCATGACAACCGCTACAACAACATTAGGTCCATGCTCGTCTCTCTCATCAACGACATGGCATGGCACAACTGGCGGAAGAATCCCGACGGCCCAGTCATCCGCGCCTTGCTTGAGAATCTGGGATACCACCACCGCTGGTCACTACCAGAACTTTTTCAGCTGTTCACTTTGATCAGGCAGTGTCCAAGCGTGAGCACGTGGGCGATCTTCTTGAGCTGTTTCGACGAATGTTTGGAAGAGGAGCGGACGTGGTTCCTAACCAGAGTCATGGAACAGTTTGGCCGCAGTGAGTGGAACTAACGCATTGTTATTACAACAAGTGGTCCCAACAGTTCGATCAAGAAGTTCATTCCCGAGTCTCAAGTCTTGTCCATGCAAGGCTGTCCCACGGGGCCAAAGGGATACGCAGCCGACGAGAGGGGCTTCGAGCAGCCCGAGCTTGAGCTCGCTCTTGAACATTTGCTAAAGAAACGTCCCGTTCTAAAGCAACTTGAAACACAGCTCAAAACTATTATGGATGAGTGTTCTAATATGTCTCATCTTGGCCACAGAATCGTCGACTGGCTCAGTCACCACAAGCGAGGAGCAGCAATCGAATCCATCAGCGCAGATATCAGTAGGCTGCGCCCAGTGACACCAGAGAATGTCGTGCGCGTGTTCATCGAAAGCCACCCTCTGGAAAAGCAAGCACTGGCAAACGAGACCTGTCTATGGGTCAAATATGCCATGCAACCATTGACAATTGAGGCTCTGGGTCACGCAATCGCTGGGACGACACTATTACCCGGTGATATACTCCGAGATTTGGATCACGAGCAGCTTGCCCAAGATCTTTCAAGAATTCTCTGTGGAGTCATCGTCATAGAGAACCGAGAAGTCAAGTTCTCGCACCCCTCGTTTTACTCTGCACCACCCCTGCCACTGGGGGATGAATCCGAGGATGAGGAACCAAAAGCCAGCCACTGCCATCTCGCACATGCGTGCTTGAAATACCTCTCGACCTACGAAGTGCAAGAGAGTTATTCCAGATTTCGAGTTGAAAATCATGACGCAAGCTTTCTCAGTTGTCCCCTCATTGTCCCTCGAGACGATCTTCTCTACTATGCTGTTCAATTCTGGCCTGAGCACTATCGACTCGGCAACAATCCTCAACGCAGTGAGAGCTCATCACTTACCGAACTGGCATACAGCTACTTCGACAACATAAGAACTCGTCGAGATTGGTGTGAGGCCTATTACCTACTTTCAAACACTTTCACGCGCAATCAGCGAAACTACCTCACTCCATTGCCCGTCGCCGCCGCGCTTGGATGGAAAGATCTTCTTAGTATACTAATCCCCCAAATCAAGGGCTCGAAGTGGTTTCAGCAAGACTTTTGCCTGGCAATCACGGAAGCAGCGCGGAACGGCCATGCAGATGTCGTTGGCAGACTCTTGAACGAGGTTCAAGAGGTTGAAGAGTCGGCGCTGAGAGACGCCATCTTTTGGGCTGCATCCCCTGGGAACGAACAGACCATGATTCAACTTCTCCACATGGTTAAATCGCCCCAAAGCTTTCACTGGCCTGAGAATATCCTTTTCCGCGGTGCATCTGCTGGACTTGAACCCCTAGTATCGATTTTGTGCGGGTCTGGTTACGACCTGAACGAATGGAACGACCAATCTCGCTACACAGCTCTTCAGGCAGCCATTTTCTGGGGTCATTACGATGTGGCCAAGATCTTGGTAACCTCTGGAGCCGATCTGACTGTCCGGGACACCGAGGGCAGGACCCCCTTGCTCATGGCTACTAGGTTAGGCCAGCCAGAGATGGTGCAGTTGCTCCTCGATCACGGCGCCGACATCAACGACAAAGACAATGACAGCTACTCAGTTGTACACACGGCTGTTAATGCAGGCGATTATCAAGTGCTCGATTTGCTCCTCAAAGCTGGGGCCGACGTCCACTCTAGTGACCCCGCGGTCGACCTACCTCCCCCCATCACTCTTGCAGCGAGCTCCAACGGTAATTATTGCATTCGTGTCCTTTTGGAACATGGCGCAGATGCACGTACTCCCTCAAGCAATGGATCCCCTCTCTACACTTGCTGCGACACAGTTCAGATGATTGAGGCCTGTCGTTTGCTTCTCGAGCACGGAGCGGATCCAAACGAGTCTTCCGAGGAAAGGGTAATGCTTCTTGTTCGCGCCTTGGGTTCCCAGAGCAAGGAGATGATCAGTCTCCTAATTGAACACGGCGCCAAACTCGACTCTTTCGATCCGTGCGAGAGCCTGGAGCTCAGGACACCCTTGTCAAACGCCGTTGGGGAGTGCTCTGTCGACATGATAGAGTTCCTCATCAACAAAGGAGCCTCGGTCAACTACGCCCCTGAGGGGACTCAATCTCCTCTGTTTGCCGCAGCCTATCAGGGGTCAGACATTGAAAAGGTGAAGTTTCTCCTCAGCAAGGGCGCGGATATCAACCGGACATGGACTAATGACTGGACTGTGATTCACGCTTCCTACGACGCCCCCGAGTTTGTGTCACTCATCCTTGAGCACGGCGCAGATATCAACGCAGTGAGTGATGACTATGGCACTGCCTTGATGAAGGCCGCTCGATGGGGAGACATCAACACTATCAGGGCAATAATAGCACATGAGAGTCCGAAAGCAGACCTCAACTTGGAAGTCAACCCAGGTGGTGTGGACCGTTCATTTTCGGCTCTCTTTTATGCCGTTGAGAACCACAACTTTGACTGCGCGAGGCTCCTCCTCGAAGCTGGAGACGAACTGGCCGAGTGTAGAGACCCAAAACAAGTTCTATGGGGGTTTCCAAACCCCCTGTCTGAAGAAAAGATCCCAGAACTGCTCAGTTTCATGAAGCTCTGCCTCCAGAAAGGGACAGATGCCAATTACGCCGATGAAAACAAAAACACAGCACTACACTGGCTGAAGCAATATACGCCAGTGCAAGTCGTCAAGCTACTAATCGACTCGGGGGCCCCAGTCAATTCTCTGAATGGCCAAGGTCTGACGCCGCTGGCCGTTGCCACCCAGGAGGGCAACGTCGCCGTGATGAAATACCTCATCACCAGAGGAGCCCGGGCAGATATCTACATCCCGCACCTCGGAAGCCTTTTGCACATAGCCTGCCATCAAGAAGAGAACGTTGATGACAAAGTCTATCTCGAAATGGTGCAAATTCTTGCCGACGCCGGAGCCGATCCCAATGCTCCTGGTCCTTTACCCGCTGGCGAGCCTCTCTTATACTCGACCATTTCCGAAAAGTCCTACTTGACCCACCATCGCTCTGTTTTCAGATATCTTGTGAGCGACCTTCGTGTGGACGTCAACAAGGCCACCAACTCTGGAGAAACCCCCATCATCGCTGTAGCCAGACACGGCAACCTGAAGAAACTGCGGTATCTCATTCGCCATGGGGGCAACATCAACGCCGCCGATAATGAGGGTCGACGCGTCATCCACTATGTTGCTGCTAGTGCGGAGCCCTACATTGGATACAAGAAGATTCGCTACTTTGCCAAAGCCGGCGCTGATCTATATACCCCGGACAACTACGGGCGGACCCCTTTACACATTGCAGTAGGCGGGAGAGACCCTGTACAGTGTGCCATGATAATCCTCAAAGCATCTACCCAGAGCTTGGATGTCAACGTCAAGGATATGGATGGATGGACACCTCTCATGTATGCATGCAGGTCCGAAATGGCCGACACCAATATGCTCAACATGCTCGTGAAAGAATACGGAGCTGATGTCTGGCCCGTGAGCTACGACGGCCAGTGGTCAGCCCGGAAACTCGTCAATTTGGTCGATCTTTCGGACTATGATTGTCCACTCGAACTTTTGGAGCCTCCTGAGGACAAGAGGGAGCGCATCGGCCCAGGCGGAGTCAAGCAAATCTGGGACCCTGCATTCCACACGACAACGCCAGAGAATTTTATCAACGCAAGGTGTGAAAGCTGTCTCCTGGTAAGTCGTCAAGCTTTATGCTTCCATGTGGTCGCTAATACATCTCGTATCGATAGCCGAGTTCTGGCCAGTGGGATAGGTGTCGAGACTGTACTGAACCTATCTGGTTCTGCTTCAAGTGCTTCCCGCATAGAAACGAGGTGCACGAAACAGGTCACACCTTCAAACTATGCACCTTTTTTATCGATTCAGAGGACGAGCGGAGCGAGCACAGCGGCCAGGATGGCGAGGCGTCGGATGGTGAAGAATCCGAAGCGTTTAGGGCGGGCTCCGGATCTTCTGGGACCGAGGAGACTGACACTGTAACCGACGACGATGACGATGATGATGATGATGATGATGATGATTAGATTGAAAGCAGCTGTTGTAGTTCATTCGAAGGCACTTGAGGTTGGGCTTTGGTTGTCGTTGCAACTCTTGATGAACTTCACGTCAAGGGCTGGGTTAAAGCAGGGTGAACCAACTGTATGTATGTATGTATGTATGTATGTATGACCATGCCTATGTACAAAGTTTCATGAGAAGAAAATGGATTCCCTCGCCTATTCCAGCTTCTTTAAATCTTCTTAAACACAGAAAGACTAGAAAGTGCTGCGCCAGGCCACGAAAATAGAGTGTTCGAGTTACAAGACGACCCGAGGGCCTGGTTGTTCATCCAAGCAGGCTCCCAGTAGTACAGTCCCCTTCCACGGTTAACCTTACTCACAATGCTGGCGACCTTTTCAATAAACTGAGTCTGGCCAGCGGCGGAAAATGGAATGTTGCGCATGTCGCTAGGGAAAGCCTCCGCAGGCGAAGGGCAAGAGGTAGGCCAGTTGAGCTCGCTAACAACGATTTCCTTGCCCCATTTGCTAGCCATGTTCTTCAACGACGTCTCGAGAGCCGAGAAGGTAGCACCGGCTCCGTAGAAAGGATAGTAAGAGACGCCCATCATGTCAAAGTCGGAAAGCTTGAGGGCTCCAGCGTTGAGGACATTAGTGTAAAAGTACTCTTGAGTACCCCAGTCCCAACCCTTGTCGAGGTGGATCATGATCTTGGGCTTGGGGTTGAGGGAAGAATCCTTGATGCCGAAGGCTGCGGAGTTGAGAAGTCGACCGATGTTGTAAAATGACTTGGTCGAACCAGTAGGGAAGAGAAGACCAGCAGTGATCTCATTGCCGATAGAGATAATAGAGGGCGCGACGCCAGCAGATTGAAAGGCGTTGGAGACTTGGAGTGTGTAGTTGTAAAGTCTCCAAGAAAGGTCATCAATACCAGTCGGCCAACCAGAGGGAATCTTTTGGTTAGCAGGATCAGCCCAGGTGTCGCTGAAATGCAGTGTAAGGTAAACACTCAAGCCAGCAGCCTTGGCACGCTTGGCAAGCTTGAGGTTGTAGTCGAGGTTGTAATCGCCGTTGGATGGGTTCACCCAGACGCGCTGTCGGACCGAGTTGACGCCATTGGCGACCAAGATCTTTTCGAGGGACTGCGATGAGCCGCCGTTGGTGTACTTGATTCCCTTGGCTTCCTCGAGGAGCAGGGAAGACCAGTCGACACCTCGATAGGTCAAGGCCGAAAGGGCCAGAGAGCAATAAGAAATGAATGCCAAGAACCGAAGAGCCACCATCTTGTCGTCCGTATAGGTCCGGTGTCTATCAATCAAAGAAAGACCATTCGTTTCAACCAGCGACCACGTCTTTTAAGTAGTCTCGGTTAACGGACCTAAAACCCCGTGGTCCGATTTTGGCATGTAACATAGCGACTAGGATGTTTGTTTCTCCTCCAATCAAGGGTCCATATACGTCGCGCTATAGCGTTTCACTGCCTTTTTTCCGTGAAACTCAAAGTCCTTAATAATGCCTCGTATGAAATAGGGAGACACGTTAGCTTCGGATATAGGGACCAGACGAGTAGGTGGCCAATCGGAGGTTGTGACTCCGTTGCAGGACTGGCTCCTCCGGCTCACACCGCCATGAAATATGGTGTGTCTATCACGGAAAGCACGGCTTCATGGACCTTCTAGAGATCAGAAACCTTATTTAGAGCCAGCCATGACGACTTTAGAATTTTGTATCACCGAGATGAGTCCGAAATATCGCTTCAACTTCCTGATATAATGCCGGCAGGCTCAAGTAGTTCTTGATGAAATCAAGAGAATTAACTGATACAGTGTCTTTGACAAGGGCAGCTGGGCTATTCCCTAATGGTCTAGCTAGTCTGTCACACCCGTGATCGATGAATGCAGATCTTTGAGGTTGCATCCGCGATCCGCACCAATGACTGCCGACATCTGAACGGCAAACTCGGCCGGGTTGATTCGTCACTTCAGATTCCCGAGCATTGTCGGTGTCATTTCATTTCCGGGGAAGGACATCCTTTCCTTTCTAGTCACCTCTCAAACTTAGAAAATACAGCTGCAGGACGTTCAAGGTCAGGTGCTCAATTACGATCTCTTCCTCAAGGAAGAAGATTACCGTGCTCAACAACTTAAATCTCCGAGTTAGACTATTAGTAATGAACCATCTCTTTTTGGTTTGCATGATTGAGATATCCAAATTTTGTGTGTGAGTAGTAGTCCCTCGTTGAGTCCAGGCTGGCAGGTCATGAATCGAAAAATGTTATTAAAATAAGAACTGTGAACAGATTCCCAATCATCAGTGTTGTAGATCCCGCAGCTGAGTCACCTATTGAAAACCTTTTTTGGTCCTTTGGGATTTGTTTGGTTGCGCTGAAAGAAGCATGGTTACATTCTGTAGTTATAATTTTCCACTACAAAAAAGTGGCCTCTCAGAGGTACGTCCAATCTGGAATAACTTAGAATATATGTGATCCTATATTCGGCGTCTTTGTTGCATATCAATTGGCCTGATACCACCCAAAGAATCAAGGAAACGTTGAGTTGACAGAATTGCCACTTACCCTAGGGCTCGAACGAGTCCATGTCGTGCAGCGAGAAGCAACCCTCAGCCGGCATAAAGGTGACAATACACAGTAATTTGATTTTGAAAATATATTTCTTACGCCCAGATGCGTCAAGTTCAACCCGGACGACACAATGAGGCCCCGACGGCCGACGCTGAACTCAACGGTCAATCAACCCCTGTTTCACTTTAATGGTAGAACATTTAAGGAGTGCATTACAAATTAAACGGTCTTGGCATTAATTAGGGAATTATTCGTCTAGATTAGTCCATTTTTAGACTCCGTGGTATGCTTTTGTAACAACACCCAGCTCAATCTCACTCGCGGGTTTATCCCCATTCGTGCTGCTCGCCTGGCCATGCTCGTCCCCGAACGCCGCCCTGTCGAGTCCGGCTTGCGTTTCTGTCGGTGAAGAAACCCGACGACCAGTTTCCAACTCATTCGTCGTAACAGTGACTTCGTTCTTCTGGTAAATCTTGAGCGGAATGCTGTCTCCGCTGTTGATCTGTTCCTGACTCTCCGAGATGCTGAGCCCTGGCTCATGGCTTGTCCCCAACCTCGTTCTTCGTTCCTCACGTGTAACGCTGGTGAGATTTCCGTAGTTCGACCTGAAGCGGGAAGTAGCCTCGCCGGTACGCTGGCCTGATGATTTGCCGTATCTGGCGGCAAACGAACCCAGCCTGAAGACTCGTTGAAGTAGCGTCCATGTGAGGGGAAGGTTGGCGGTGATGATGGCTGTCGATACTTCGCGAATGTACCAGTAGATCCACTCGCTGCCGTATGGATCTCCAAGACTGTAATACTTGCTGAGAGCAGCTGCCAAGATCTGATTCACAACCCGAGTTAGCAAGACCCAGAAAACCCAAACAGCCTGAAAACCTACCGTGAAGATTCCCAGTGCGAAGACAGCGCACAGGACAACCTTTCTCTTGATGGCAAGCTGCGACTGCAAAAACACTGGCATCGGAAGGGCGATGATCATAATGTCGGAAGAGATGTTCATGACGGCGTTTGTAATCATGTGATTGGTCTCTGCTGAGCAGTTCACTAGATCCAAAGTTAGTCGACTGAACATGCAATAGTGGCAACATCGGATGTTCTTACAATCTTCAGGCGGAACTTGCCAGTAGTGGCTGAAGGGTCTGCACCAAGCGGCAAACCACAGGATCTGCATCACGACAAATCCCAAAACCACGTATCCAGCAACGATCTTGACAAAGAAGTTTTGTCGCAAACTCAGACTGTCGTAGGATCAGTATGGTATCGTCAATGAGAAAGGGAGAGACACTCACGTCAGTCGGCCGTACATGAACAAGAGACAGCCCTTGACACCCCAAAGTGTAAACATCTGCATCTGCTCCGTAACCAAGACAAGCTTGGATCCGTATTGCCTGTCGGCAATGTTTTGCTTGTCATTGAGATCAACCTTTTCTCCGGGCTGGATGAGGTTGGTTGGCGTATAGGTCAACACTTTGACAATGACCAACAATATTGTGTATGTGATCTAAAAATTATTAGCGTGATGAAGAACGGGGTCGTCTCTGCGGGAGGTTACCATCGTGAAAACCATGAGGTAATCATCAGCCAACATGTTCTTCCATGATCCCAGCAGCATTCTCCTCGAGATCCTAGATACGCGTTAGATCGGGAATCGAACTGTCAAAAAAGCAAAAAGAACGACTCACATTCTCGAGAGAACCACCACCAGGGTCAGGGCGTACCACGCCCACATCTCAGTGTCGAGGTTCGACATGTTGATCGACAGAATGCAACCTCACAAGCTGCCATCCAACAACTCTGAAAAACGGGACGCAAAACCTCGGGGCATGGGAGCAAGGGGGAAGCTGGGGATTTTGAGACCCAGATTTCAACACGCGTCAGTTAAGCTCGTTCCCACTGGAGCCACAGTCCCACGATTAAGAATAGCAAGGCATAACTTGAAAAGGACCCGGTTTTCAACACTCAGACCTCGAAAAGTCATCCCATCCAACAACGCCCGGACATTCTCGGCGTCCCCTGCGCACGGTTCTTCGTCTCCCCTTGCTAGCGTTGGCGGCATGTCGACCACCTGCCAACTGCGAGTCAGAGGCTGTCGATACCCGCCCACTAAATCGTTCTCGACGCCTGTGGAAGCTGGACCGAGCCCCGAGTTAGCGTCTCGTGAGACGCGCTATTACACAATTCGAGGTCTAATCCCGACTTATCGGACGCCATGAACTGGTGGGTTCCGGCCGGTTCGGATCAAGCTGAGGCAATTTGTTGGTTCACGTACGCCAGACGCAAACCCCTGGATGTCATCGTGGAGCCTCACAAAAGCAATAGACCCATGACCTCGTTGCGCAATCGGAGCAAGGTCTGAGATTCGACACGTGGCGAGGGCCTGTTAGAGTTCAGATGCTCCTGGCAACGGATCCATTGACCCAGATAAGAACCTTTCCATCGGACCCAGGGGCCCCAGGAACAGAGTCGCATCGGAGGCCTGGCTCAGATCAGGCTGTTCGTAATTGCATGATGTACAGGGGTTCTTGTCAGATCGGGTGAGCCTTTCATTTTTGGGAGTGGCATGTCGCTTGGAGATCCAAGCGAGGCGACACATCTCTAAACTGAACAGGCCACAAAACGGCCTTGTCACGGCTGTCACAGTCAGGGCTGAAAAAAAAACTCTGATTGCCGAAGTTATTCCTTCAAGCCCGGTAGGGTAACTTCGGTCTATAACTACCCGACCGAGAGAACGCCATGCCGGGACTGCTGACGCCACCCGTTCCTGGTCAACATTCCAATTCTTGGCTTTTTCAAGCCTCAAAAGACGAATTATTATTCATTGTCAATTTTTCACTAAGCGAAATTAATCATGTACATTTGATCGAATCACACAAGTTTGTTGGTCCGTCCATGTTTGAAAGCACTGATCACCCATTCCTCGCCACATCTTCAACACCAACACTGTAATCACTCCCATTCCCACCAATCATCAAGCAGCCAGTAATCTTGGTCGAAGTCTCGTACTCACCCTGCACCAGCCACGTGACCATGCAGTCCATAACGTCCCCGCCGGTAACGGTATGGGTGAGACACGGGTCCTTGAGCATTTCGACGCCGGGAATTCTATGGGTCGTTAGTCTCATCAAAGCCAAAAGTGGAAACGAGAACCTACTTGATGTAGCCACGGTTAACCAGCTTGCCTTTTGTATCATGGAGGTCAACGTGCGTGAGCTTCAAGACATCGACAAAGAGCTGGTTGCGCCAGGTGATCTACGTTGCAATACCCTTGCGTCCACCTGTCTCCTTGAAAGCATTAGAGGAGCCCTTGCTGTCGCCCTCGATGGAACCAGAATACTGAGCCACACCCTTGGCGGAAGGCTCATCAATCAAACCGATAGAAAGGTCCAGTGAGGCCACCTTGAGGCTGAACTTGAGACCAATAGGGAGACCCAGTTTGGCCGAGACCATGAAGTCGCCTTCAAACCGTCCACGGGTTATCAAGGTCTATGTTCTTCCACACAACCTTATTCTCACTGTCGCTGACGGTTTCTTGAGCACCTCTCTTGGTCTCACTGGTCTCGTCTTCAACTATGCCATCATGGCTAGTCTCTTCTTCAAGCAATCCAGTGATCCGACCTGACTGGGGTTCATGAATGTCACTGGCTTCGAGATACGATGGCTCGCAACCATCCCAATGACTCGAACCTGAGCCTTCATCATCTGCGTCCATAGAGCAACTCCTGTGAGTCCCAGTATCTGGCCATCTGCGATCGTCCCAGTAAGGACAGAGGTGCTCAATACCCTCCCAGAGCTTTTCAAAATCGGACCTCTTGTACCTTGAGTCGTATCTTGGTAACCTGGGATAAAGCCTGCGGAATTCCGATAGCCTGTATCCGCAGGTTACGAGGGCAGCATCCCATAGATCACCCCTATATCCACCAACTGGGGTCCATTCGCCCTCACATTCAAACTCGTTTTGGATATATGCTGTCATGGATACCGATCGATGATTGTCGTCGACTGCGTAGACTGAAACCCCTCGCTGGATTAAATAGACCAAGCTTTCCAGCTCGTCACTCGTCGAAGGGTTCCATGCAAAGTAAACGAGAGTGTGGAGGCAAGTGAAGCCCTTCATTAAGGCCATGTAGTTGTTGGTCACACGGCCTTGAATGTTCGCCCCAGCGTCGATGAGGGCAGCCAGGGCATCGCAATTACAATGTCCCCGTGGCCATGAGCCACACACTCGATGTAGCATCGTTCGTCCCATTTCGTCGACTTCGTTAACTGCACCTGAGAGAAATGGAGCGCCATAATGCGTATAAAATCTTAAAGCGGACTGCATTTGTCAGTGGATACTCGGTTTCACATCGCGACTTGAGTCCATACAGCATCCGCTTCGGCGCAGGCTTCCACCAATGGACTGAGGTTCTCGTTTGCATCTAAAAGTGGATCTGCTCCGTGCTGCAGCAGTAGTCTCAGAGTGTCATTCCGATCCAACTGTTGTGCTATTATCAAGGGAGTTCTCTCGATACGGTGGTTGTAACAGCCTATCGCATCGACGTCCAACCCGGCCTCGATAAGAAGTTGGCATATTTCGGGTCATGCTGTGGCATACTGATGATGATGTTAGTAGTTGTAATGCATGAAGTGACTTGCTGGCGGAGACTTTCATGAAGCAGGCCTGTTCCTCTCTCGTCCTGAACTCTCACATTAGTCTCGCCCTCTGCAAGCATGGCCCGGAACTCGTGGATTCGGCCTTGTCTCACGATATCAAAAACTGGTGAGCCACGCGGAATGATGGGGTTGATAGAAATTCTTGGGATGCTCTGGACGCATTGATCGAAGAGCTGGCCTTGTGTGACGGAAATGTGGATAGTTAGCGCATGATTCGTTGGCCGGAACGAAAGGCCAGCCACAACATCCCCGTGAGATTGTTCCTTGTCTAGGGGGCCCTCAGAGGTCTTTTCGTGTACAAGTCGTTTCCTCTTGTTTGTGGTGATGGTAAGAACTCCACAGTCAATACCTATCTCCTCTCTAAGCCGCTTCTGCTTGATGCCTACGCGTTTGGGCACACTCGTGAGGATGGTCCTGGGACCTTGCATTTTGAACTATTAGCCAGATCATGGTACTTAAAGGGATGACTGTGGCTCGGAGCACACGAATGGGGGAACTCACTGTTAGGGTTGATGGCTATCACTGGAGCGCTATAAATCATCCCCCCGATCATTCGCAGTTCGTCTGGAAGGCTTGGTAGTTCCAGAGGCAGCGAAAGCGTGCTCTGGTCCTTGCAGACTTTGTCTCTTGCCGATTGAATCAGTCGCTCCAGGTCATTAATGATCTGCACCGCATCCTCCGCGTCCAGCGTCGACCCGTTGTTGTCGACCAGGCGAGATAAGCGAGAGACACTCTCCTCCAGCTTGGAGCACGCCTCCATGGCTTCCGGCTCGGCAACGCCCGAGATATCTTGGCGCCTATTTCCGGCAAGCTCCCCTGTCGCTGTTGGGTTGCCATTCTCTGTGCCTTTTTTGTCTAGGGGATCTTGGATTCTTTCCATCTTGGCCAAGATCTGCTGAATGATGCTTTCAGTTGTCTCAGCCGTGCTCGCATTGATTGAAGAGGTCCTGGCGGTGGCTTCAGCCTGAAGCAGCGTGAGATACAAGTTGATTTGGGTCCCGAAGGCTCGAATTCGGTCCTGGGCCTTCTCAATATTCTTGTCCTTCCGCACAGCGCGAAGTCTCATACGTAGTCGGTCGGCTCGGCTCGTTAAGACAGGATGTAGACTCTTCAGAAGAGCATCGAAGTCGGATAGCGTATTTGCGCAGGTATCCAGGTGTAATTTCAGCGATGCGACGGTCTTGGGCGAAGAAATGTCCAAGGGACATTGTGACAGCCGCTCGAGGAACGTGGATAGTATCTCGACATCTTGGGCGAGCTGAGCAACAGTCTGAGGCGCGTCATTAAAGGTTGATAGGAAGTCTCGAATGCCTTTCGCTGACTTGATGCTCAAATCAATGATGGCGAGCGCACCGGCGACGGCACTG
This sequence comes from Fusarium falciforme, assembly GCF_026873545.1. Taxonomy (NCBI): domain Eukaryota; kingdom Fungi; phylum Ascomycota; class Sordariomycetes; order Hypocreales; family Nectriaceae; genus Fusarium; species Fusarium falciforme. The sequence goes on from NC_070548.1 coordinate 391,149, forward strand.
ACGCCGTCCATAGTGTTTGTGGTGATGAAAGTGGACAGGTTGGGCAGACTCAGGCTGAAAGATCAACTTTGTCCCCTTGTACGGTCACAGTTTCTCCGCTTCCGTGAAAGCAGGCTGTGCAGAGTGTCGTCTGCCTTGGCTGGCACGGGAGACGAGATAATTGGTGGCTTCAACTTCTCACAGCCTGGTTCGCGATGCCTCACCTCTCGGTTTTATCCCTTTCCACTTTTCTTCCGCTCTACATCTAGGTTTAAAGGTGGTGAGCCTCGTTTCACTCATGATTTGAAGCTCTAGGAGCCTCACTAGAAAGCCTGAAAAAGCGAATCTCGCCATAGCAGAGGCCATCTGCCGGTATTGGCCGGTCAACCTCGGCCCCACAACCGGCACACTTATCTACTTGGGGGCGAGGTCAAGCAGATGTTCTACTGAGCTGAGAGTGGGCATGAAAGCGCCTGTAGTTTGTTTAATATTCTGACACCAAGCTCTATCTATATCAAACGACCCATACCTATCCGAAACCCCCTTCGTCCTTGAAACTTCTGCCCACTTCTCTGAATTTCCCCAACCATGAACAATTTTACCCGCCCTTACCGGATTGCGGCCATCCCTGGAGACGGCATTGGTGTGGAGGTGGTCGAGGTGACTTGGGATAAGAAGCTTGTCGACGCAATGACGACTCACATGGTTCAGAACAATGTGTTCTTTATTATAGTTGAAGCCCAGCTCTTGATGGGTTAACTGAGCCAGAAGACAGACAGTTGGTGAGAGCGATGGCATAACGACATCAAGCAAAGGTTCATACGCAGGGAGCCAGTGTTTACAATGAGGAAATTTCTATTACGAGCAATGAAGTTACAGCATGTTCAACAGAAGAACTGTGTCTGGAAAGGGGTAACAAGAGCGACAGTGGTGGGAGGCACCACCATTTGAGACCCCCAAGAGTGAAGGAAGGACAACATGGCGAAACTCCAACCCAACAAGAGCAAACACACGAAACGAGTGACGACCAAAAAGAACCAACATCGACTTCTGCGTCAAGGATGACAGAAGATAGGCGCCAGCAGCCGTGCAAAGAAGAGGCGCGGCTAGAGACCATCACCCGTTCCCAAACTCGGCCAACCTCCGCATCGCTTCCAGCAGTGATTTGCAATAGCTGAAAAGGGCCGTTTCCAAGGTCTTGGCTTGATCATGCTGCAGTGCGAGAAGGCCTTGGCGCACAGGGTTGATGCTGGCCAGATGCTACGCAACGTTAGTTTCCTCTCAAAGATGGCAACACTGAGTCACACTTACACGCTTCAGAGCTCCCACCGCCATCCACAATTTCACCTTGGAGCGCTTGGAGGAGTTGCACATGACTTTGACTTCTGCTCGCATATCCTTGGTTTTTTTCGTCCATCTCTGAATCGACTTGAGTGTCTTTGAGCGGAGTTCGCAGATGGCTCGTGACTCTCCTCGTGTGTTTCAAAAACACGCAGCTCCTCGAGAAATTCTATCAGTCGGTCCCTCTCATCTTTGCTGGTCTTGATCATATCGATGGTGATTGACAGAAGGGTTCTGTGGTGGCTCCTGGCCCTGTCGTAGGGCTGATCTGTCGTGAACAATCCACAGAAATAAGACGTCTTCGTCTCGTTGCGATCGGCAATGTCGATGATGGACCTCTCGATGTCGATGTGAAATTGAGACAGCTGATCATAGTGCCCAGCGAATCTCAACTTTACGTCAGCCATCAAGCCATCGTGGATCTCCTTGAACAGCTCGGCCTCCTTCATGGCTCGTCGAAATGAGTCCTCCATGGCCGGGGGTAGCGCGAAGTTTCCGTCCATGACATTCAACCGGGTGATGGATGACTTCAGCGTCGTTAGATATTCCGGGATAACAAAAGCCTTCTCGGCAGAGATGGGCGAAATGAACCGGGCTTGGGGAATGGTGGACATTGTCCGGTTCTTTGAATCGGTGCTCCACCAATTCAAAACTGCTGGGTCAACGTTGATGAGCGCCAGGCCGACCGAGGGCCATCCCACTCCTGGCTGAGCCATGGGCGACATCTTCAGAGTACCCCAAAAACCGTCTCCTGCCCCGCGCGGGTCAAGCCATTGGGGGATCTGAATGCAAGCAAACACAAAAAGTGCCCACGGCATCAGGTACTGTACGTTTGGGTTCGAGAGGGCTTGGACGACGAATCTTCCAACATCCCAAAGACCGTTCCCCAGGCCCTGGAAGGGACCGTTTCTTTGGTGCTCCTTGGTGGTTATACCTTCGTTGTCGGAGTTGGAGTCGTTATCGCTGCTCGATTCGTGCTGAGTTCAGGGACAATAGGAAGCTCTACTTGTGAGGCGAAATCGATATTATGAAACCAGCAATCTGGGCAGGAAGACAGACTAACAAGGTGGTATTGGCGATGAGGGTTGCGCCAAGGCCAAGCCTAGACACTTCAGGGATATTGTATGTTGGTTCTGGACTACACATCCCGCGTCCCACACCCATATCCCAGCTCCCCACTTCTGAGAGGCAGATCAGCTCGGCTACTGCAGAACAAGTGACGGGCTGAGAAAGCCGTTCGGTCTGCGAATAGGACCGAGTTGAACGCCTACCAGCTCAGCAGGCTTAAACGTATCCAGGACGTCGCCCCCTTCCTGCGGGACATTGCCACGCCTAGATTGGACGGCATGCAAGCCAGAGCCAAGCGAGGGGTCCAGCTACTTAAGGAGACAGAGAAGCGCCAAGTAGAGCTTCAAAGTGAGATTGAAAGGACCCTGCGAAACGGCTGGCTCGGTCCAAGAGTCGAGTGGCTAAGCCGCCGGATCATCTGTTATCACTTACCCGACCTGAAGAGCATGGCCCTTCAATGGAGCCATGCTCGCCAATGGCTGGCAGTGGAGTTGGAAAAAGTATTCGAAATCTATCAGGGCCGGCAGGCAGAGTTCAACTTGCTCGACACGCCGCCAAGCAATCTTTCCAAGAAGCAACTTGATGAGTGGTGGTCATGGAAACTTGACATGATTTGGTCGAGATGGTCCTTGGAGGATAGACGCAAATATCCAGAGGGCAAGGAGTCGTTTTGCTGGAGTGAGACGGATTGGAACCCTTACGCATCCACATGGCAGAGGATGCTTGGATGGGTGACGGGTCGAGACAATGTTGACATTCCGTCTCAATGTGGCGACGCGTCAGAGAGACATGGATGACTTGAGCGAGGGTTCTGGACATGTATCTCGGATTGCATGTGTTGGATGATAGCGTCTATAATCTAGACGTTGATAGAAAGGTATGAGTGGCTTATTATAGTAATATCACGGCTGTCCCTCCTTAGCTTTAAGTCTAAATCTCGTGTCCTTTCGCTAGTCTTAGATTTGCACCGAGTTGTCCGGGCTCGGAAGATTGGCTCCTTCAGCCTATCAAACAAGCAACACCGTTTCAAAATCAACCTCAGTATGCAACGCTTCGCAGTCGTGCGGGAGGCATTTTGAGTTAATAGCCAGGCTGGGCAGGCCTCTGGTGCATTTAAACGCGCTGATAATGCTCACCACACTAAGAGCCACTCCAGTGGCCGACCGGCGCTCTCAAACGGACCGGATCTGTCTATTCATCCCCTTCGGCTGCCTCAAGCCTTTCTTTGTTTCTAGCGTTAGTAGAGCTTCCTTGTGTTCTACAACCTTGATTTTCTTAGCTATCACGCCCAGAAAAAAAGCATCCAAGTTTAGCCCAGTGTATGAGTCGGAAGAGATGTCTGTCGCAACGGTTTTTATGAATTAAAAGGAGGCGTGGGTGTTCGATATGTGATACGGTATGTCCTCCAATTACAAGACTATTATCCTAAGATTTGGTCGCGCAGCATGTTATAAACGGAAGTACCATCTGTTTGTACTGGCATCCGATTCAATGATCTTCTAATCCTATTCCCTCGCATACTCCATGCCTCATCACAACTTCGACTTCTCGGCCCAGAAAGGCGCCAGAGATTCTTCCAGCGGGCTTGACTTGGCTTCGTTTCTCTGCTTGGTCGTTTTGAAGATTCTAGGCAAACCTGTCTCCTCAAAGGTAGCACCATCGCGCACCATAGCGGCCAAGCCCTTGCTGGAAAGAAGGATCTTGGGCATACCGTAACCTGTAAACCCTGCCATGATGAACTGTCCAGGCTTTTCCGGGACTTGGCCAACGTGAGGCATAAAGTCTGAGCTATAGCCAAGGACTAAGGCGATAGTCAGCGTTATTGTCATTCTAATGGAGATGCGTATTTGATGTCCAGAGGATCAACTCACTCCCAGTCCAAACCCTGTTGGTCTTCATATCGCTATTCTCCCACCCGCGGAAGGTTCGCTGCATGTAGTTGTCGAAATAAGGGACCGCTTCGTTCACCAGCTCGTCATCACGCACATTGTCGAACCATCGGCGCTTCTTATGCCAGAACGCCTGCCGCGCTCCGCCCACAATGATGCTTCCATCCGCCCGGGGGATGAGATAGTCATTGTTCGCCTTGTCGAATCTGATGCCGTACGTGTTGACAAGGTGAGGTGTTTTCTTGCCTTTGGGACTCTTGAGATGACTACAGATACCTCTAACAGGGGTGATGGCCCGCGTATACTCGGGGAGGATCTGCGATGTGTATGCATTTGTTGTGTGAACCAACTTTGGTGCCTTGATGGTTCCGCGGGCCGTGTAGACAGACCAAAGGCCACCCGAGTCTCGGGTAGATGACACTGACGTAACTGGCGTGTGGGCTTGGATGTTCAGCCCGCTCTTAACCAGCTTTTCAAGTATTTGATGCACCAGCTTGGAAGGCCACAAATGAGCCGCCGTGTACGATATGCAGCACTTGGCATTCTTGACCCCCGAAACCTGCCTCCGATTATTAACTGTGTCCCGTAGCATGAAGCGAACTAAAAATGGTGATTACTCACTCTTTCAGCATCCTCTCGGCCAGTGAAGGCGACATCGGTAAGATTGACGCCCGTATTTCGAGGGAGACCCTTGTAAGTTGCCTCAACCTCCTCGGCATGCGCTGAATCAAGAAAGACGTCTAAAGCCCTCGTCAGATGAAAATCGCAATCCAGCTTCTCACTCTCCACAAGGTCTTTGACGGCATAGACGTGTGACGCCTCAAATGCAGCAAGTTCCGCTGTCGCCGCCTCGCCAAAAAGCTTGGTGAATTTGGGAATGTCCGAGAACGTGTCAGGCTTGACATGCCCGCCATTGCGCCCAGTGGCACCAGAGCATATCTTTCTCGCCTCTAGCAGCACAATCGAGGGAGGGTTGGGGTTGTCCTTGAGGAGAAAGTATGCAGTAGCGACACCGGAAAGACCAGACCCAATAATCACGACGTCGGCCTTGGCGGGCAGCTCGGGTGTGCTTCGATAGTCATCGAGCTTCTTGGGTTCAGAATTCCAGAAGGAAGATGTGGGATTCGCGACTGGCGCACGATCAGTTGCGTTGGAGCCCATTGTTCAATGCTGTATTTCAGTTCGCTTGCTAGTGGGAAGCAATGGAGGAAGAACAGAGTTTAAAAGACGCCGTCTGAAGAAAGATATCAAGTTTGGCCAAGCCACAGGCGCCGGATAGACACGCAGCCCGCTGGAGACACCGGGCCCAAATAGGAAATATTTGCCTAGCGAACGGCGCCAACATTGCACTGTATTCCGGGATTGGGCGTCGGGCCGTTATGCTATCATACAAGAGTCGGCCAGTAGTCGAATATTCGGTTTCTGGATAAGACTCGTGATGGCCGGTAGCGCATTTTGCGGAAGACTACTGTCTGGAATGGCAGGTTGCATGAGAACAATCTCCCTCGCACTTTGACTATTTCGGGCAAGTGAAATGAGAGCAGTCAATAAGTCTGCCTAGGTTAGTGTCTGATAGGTCGCATATTCTGATGAACCCCGCAAAACACCGGCCTCAACCGGACCGGAAACTCAATGATGACAGTTACAGAGAGGATCTGCTTCACATTGGAACAACATCAGATGCATTCATGTCTATGCACACAGTCAAAGCTGCAAGCCCGTAGCGCAAATCAGGTCTTGGTCAACCAACCACCCTAAGCATTCAATCCCCGAAAAGAACACTGGCTAGTTGATTAATGACTGCTCCAGAATTCCTCGTTGTTGGTCTTCTCCTAGGCTTGGGCCTCAGACGCCTTGATGATCCTGCGAGCCATATCGGGGAGTGTATCGGCCATAACGTCCATCTCGCCAAATATGTCAGCACATGACTCCTTCTCCAAGATGGTGCAATAGGCACCCCTGTATCTGTTCCCATGTCAGCATCATCCATGATCAACCTAACGGTTTGTAGCACAGCACCTACCCAGCTTGCTTGGCAGAAGACACGTCCCACATGTGCGCTGCTGCGAACCACTTCTCCGCATCACCAAGGCGATCCAACAGGGGTCGGTACGAGTTAAGTGCTGGCTTGCCGACACCGGCGTCATCACACGAGACGAAATTCTCGATGGGCATGTCGATGCCATTGTTTAAGAAGTAGCCCCTGACCTGCTCCGTGTCGCCAGCCGTAAAACCCCAAACGGTGAAGCCGGCGTCGCGTAGGAGTTGCAGGCACTCAGCAGCCCCTTCGCGCAGTGGAAGGCTCTTGAAATGGTTCACAATGTGAGCAAGATCCTCATCCGAGGCAAAGGACCTGGGCTCCTTAATACCACCGATCCATAGCATGCGGTAGAATAGGCTGCAGAAGACGTCGTAGAAGCGGTGGTACCGTCCAGTGATGCTGAGATAAGTGTACTCTCGCTCAGAAATCTCAAACCACATATAGCCAAGCATGGAGGGCTTGACGCCTTCAGCACGGAGGCGATTGCCCAGTCTGTTCTCGAGAGCATCGAGGATGGAATCGTAAGTAACAATGGTACCGACAATATCGAACACAACGTGCTTCTTGGTGGCTGGCATGGTGACTTGTTTATTGTATGAAATAGAGAAGAGTAGTTGGCGCAGAAAGGGGTTGAAGTTCTTGAATGTGGAAAAGCTGAGATTGAGGTGCTGTACACCAAAGACATGATACCGGCGATTCACCTCAGGTTTTATATCAGCTCACTATGATGTCTTAGAGTTGACAGGATGCATCCCGACAGGCGGCTACACGCGGAGGGGAATTTTAACCTGATCTTCTAAACACCGATACACATGGCTTCAGTATTCGCACGGATATCAGTCGGGTAGTGGTTCAAGACACAGCACAGAGTCTCTTATCAAAGGTTGCAAGCATCTGACATGGTTGCTAAATGCATGGCTTGTCTTTAGCCTGAGAGTTTACCAGACTAGGACTCCAGTCTGCCGTCCCTAGCCGACCAAAGCCATTCTTGAGTTGCAAATAATTACATGGTAATATACTGTATACGGCTAATAGCGGAAATGCGCACAGCAGCCATTCTCAGCTTGTCTGGTTGTGACGCGGACCGGGGACTACGCCGGCAGCGCCGGGTCTCTCCTAATGCCGGTACCAATGCCGGCTCGACAGAAAGTGCCGTGGTGCTGGTCTCTTCTCACCGGCGCACAACGTTCCTTCAGATGATATTTCGTGTCAAACTCATCAATTTCTATCTATCTGCCAAGCCCCTGCGTCCACCGTGAAATTCGGTAGTGGGGAGCTTACCGTGAGACCTTGGCTGTTCCATTATAACATGCAGCTCGTTGACCAGCTCAAATAGACCAAGGCTGCTCGCTTAATAACCTCTGTTCATGCCTGAGTTCTGTCGGGCATCATATGCACTTGCCCAAGTCACTGTCGGGCCAAGGAACGGATGCATGCGGGATGTATTATAGTCATCATTAAATGAAAGGCCATGAAAATCATTGAACCGTTTGAGATCACCTCGACATCACCATACTTCAATCTCCAGTTCCGTCATGTCCTAAATTTCTTGCCATTAGATCTTCGATACATAATGCATACTAAGTCATCGCCATGAAAACTCCACCGCCTAAAACACAGAGATTAAAAACAAGCTGCAGAGAGCAAACATTAGCACAGTGCCAAACCTGGGGTCCTCCTTCACTGAAGCATTGTCCGACGTGGTCGTCGCCGTGGCTGTCGGCTCTGAACTTGAACCAGTCATTGCAGTTGTTATATCTAGCGTGGGGAACGCCGTTTCGGTAGCCGGACTGTAATCCGGCTGTTTGTCACGTCAATACTCTGGAGAAATCTTGCGGTATGGCAGTCGGAATACTCACCAGACCTGTTCCAATCACAGACTCGAAATTATCGCATTGGTACCCATGGACATTAGACAACGTCGCCTCCAACCCCAAACAGGTGGTGTTGGCTACATACGCGCACGAGTAGGCCTCGCGCAGAAGCGTTGGCCGGCAGGTGCATGAGCTGAGTCTCGATGTGTCCTTGTCTGAAGTGTAATCAGTGCACTCGCGAAGGAGCTTCCTGGCCTCGGCACATCTGGTCTTGATGTTTTGGCAGAGCTGGTCTGGATAGGGCTCATAGGAGCTTGGCGGTGCGGTGGTTGGATCAAAGGTGATGACTGAGCCGCAAAGACTGTTCCATAATTCACGAGCTCTGTCGAAGTTGACGCCCAAGTCTTCGCGACGATAACAGAGGCGGAGCTCATTCTCGCACCTGTAGGCATTAGATGGTTACTCATTATTCACAGATAATTTACTTGCCCAGATAGCGAATCCAAGTACTCTTGGTGGCAGAGGCAGTCTTCTTTGCCGGGGCGGTCCATGACTGTAGCACATGCATCGTTGGAGCTCAGAAATGAGTCGCACTCTGGGTGCGCGGTAACTTCCGAGCCCGCCGCGCAAGAGAGGCTCGGAAGTGTCTCAGCGGAAGCCTCCAAGAGATGTCCCGCAAGGACCAGTACAGTGTAAAGATTCTTCATGATGCAGCCTCGCTTTGGCGTCTAAACATGCACGGCCAAGCGATGGACATTGTGCACATTAATATACATGGGCCTCAGCATGTTCACGCAATCCGTCGCACTACTAACTTCGCGGCTTGCGTCTCGATCCCGCCACTAAAAGGTGACTATGCAAGCCAGCGTTGCAGTCACTGCGGCTGAACTATTGGCGAGGTGCTGAACTGAGCCGAGAACGCCAATATTGGCGACGAGGCTGGAAACTAGGCTTGGGAGCTATGGCCGCATTCGGATGGTTCTACACCCTCAGGGATATCAGCTGAACAGGTACCCTTGGACGTGGCGGGAGCCATCACTTTGCTGAAAGTCTCGGCAAAAGACAAATACGCGATGCCTGTGCTGCTGCTTTCGAGTTTAGAGGCCACTACAAATGTCAGGATTTAAAAGAATAAGAAAGACGCAATGAAGAGCAACATTGACTGGAACAAGAACTTTCCGCCAGGTAAGTTCACCAATGTGACATGTTCCCGCAACCTCGGGTCATTGACAGGTGCTTATCTCCATCCAATAGCCATCTTCGGCAGTTGGATCAGGCTGCGAGTCACCTCGCTTCGTCTGAAATGCAACGAACTCAGTCGACGCTTCTCCAAATGGCGGCATCGTGTCCCGACCAAGAGGCCACCTCTACTTCTCACGACTGGAGGCATGGCTCTACAACTATTCTTCCAGCTCGTCATGATCGGCATCATCTGCGGTCTATGGCACATATCGCAGCGCGATGACGGTCTTGCTGCCGTGCCAGACAATGACAACGCTTCGTTTGATTCGACAGGCTTCCACCCAGCTTCCATATGGAGCTCATCAATTGTTTGGGCGACTGTTCCGGCCTGGATCATCTCGGCTTACTCTTCGCTCTGGTCAGCCATGCTCGAGGCCCTCAAGAAGGTCCAGCCGACTCTAGAACTCGACAGGCCTAACTCCACACGGCGTTCGAGTGCAGTGGTTTGGGAAGCGTGGAAACAAAATCTGTTGTCCATCTTCGGCCGCAAACCAGCTCCACGGCCAACGACAGCCCGGACTCGCTCAACTGCCAAGCGCACCCTGTTACTGGACTACGGGGAGTGGCCAGTACTGAATGGGTTCAAAGCCATCAAGCAGGGCCACGTTCTCCTAGGTATAGGCATGCTCCTGCGTGTTGCCCTCTGGACCGCAAGTGGTCTCTCGGCTGCCATCTTTGCTATCGCTCAAGTACCCCGAGAGACAGAGACAGGGCTCTACAGTGACAAATTCTTTGACGAGTGGCTAGGATGGTATGAGGGCAAAGGAGCCAACTATTCATCATCGACCCCAGCCCTAGAGATGGTGAGTGCTACGGTTGTGAGGGGGGCCCAGAACTATTCTTGGACGACGGAGACGCATTCATTCTTACCATACTTTCCCACCGAGAAGAATGCCACTGGAAATTACACCTTTGATACGGAAGCGTACTGGGCCACAGTTGAGTGCAACGCCGAAACGGAAGAGGACCTAGTACGCGCCGGCGCAATTACGCTCGCTCTAGAGGACGACGACGAGTACGACTCGGCTCAGGTTCAGATCAGGTTCAATTCAGGCGGCTGCGATATCTCCAAGTGGTTCAACCTCTTCAACAGCACGCTGAAATACGCAAAGTCATGGTCAGTTGTTGACTGTGGAGGAGCTGCCGGTCGCATGAGGATCGGTATGTTTACGGGCACGTACAACGCGAGTGAACGATTCCGCCTCTCAAACCTCACAGTCATCACCTGTAAACCCATGCTATATCGGTCAAACGCGACCCTCGAGGTTTCTCTGTCAAACAATCCTTCAATAGCCAAGGTCCTCAACTTTACGCAGCATGACCAAGAACAGTTCTGGCCGGACTTTGCCCAAATTTGGATAAAAGAGATTGACCTGTGCTCGGTGTTTGACCCAAAAGCTTACCTCGATATGGATAGCTTCGCGCGTCTTGTCGTTAGCCACGGCTCCAACGATCTAACCCTTGATACCATTCCCGGCAAGGAGAAGCTGCTCAGTTCTTTCAAGATTGTCTTTCAGGCCTTTTTCGCCAACTATATATCTCTACAAGCCTACTCTTCGGCAAAGAACGTCACCATCACGGGAAAGGTGTCGCGGCTGCAGTTTCGTCTTTTTGTGGTCAGGTCCCCAGCCTTTGCAGTCGTTGGCATCCTTGCGACTGTCTTTTGCGTTACGCTGATTCTTCTTGTTCATCTGCGCGAGAACCGGGCAAGTATAGAGAAGTTCCTCGACTTGATGCTCGGAAATGCTCTCATGTTCCGCCGAAGTGAGGGAGTTGAGCCTTTCCTCCAAACACTTGAGAGTCGGGCGCTTCAAACGCAACAGCATCCGGAGGCCGTCAGCTTGGTCAAGTTTGCGGAAAAACAGAAGGATATGGAGAGCTGGGCCACGTGGATGGACGGTACAACCGGAGATGTGTACGTTGAGGCACCACAAACTCCCGTCCCACGTCCTCCTGGTCTGCCTGCAAGTGGCAGTGGTAATTCCCATGCGCCGTTGACCCCTGCTGCTGCGCCGACAGCACAGAACACTTCGATTCCCATGCACACGCTACCACATCAAAATCCGGGAGGAAACCATACGCAAGCTAATCCTTGATGAAATCGGCGTCTCTTTATTCTTGTTTTAATGTGCTATGTGAAAGGGATTGGGTGATTCATTGGCATGAGCATCCCCGTTGGCTGAGTCTATTAAGGCGAAATATTTCAACGAAGATATGCAGTTTGTTGGTTAGGGTCGAGATTATTTAATAATCATGATTAATCTATGCCCATTCCGTCATAAGGACGTAAAACAAGCGCCCAGGAGAGGTCTCCAGAGAAAGATGAAGATGAAAGCAGCGTCTTGTTTCGGAGATAACGACGAGTGCTGGGGATGTCCTTGCGGTTACTCCGTAGGGTAGCATGGCTTGTTAACCCGACTCCTCTTACCGTACCCTGGTGCTAGGGATCGGCGCTCATTGCATGCATGCATGGCGTATTATAGAAGAGGACACAAGGGTTCTTGGGCTCATCGGACAAAATGCAACATTACATAATTCCCAGAGTGCCATCTTCGCCTTGAATCTCGGTTTTTCGATCAGCCAACGTAGGCTAGCCATTTCTCTGAACAGAACCCCAGCGCAGTGTCAAGATCCAGCAACGCAAAAATGACGGAACGGAAGTCGGTCGCCATTGTCGGTGGTAAGTGAGTCATTCGTTAAATGAGGCCGTTTGAACTGACCGAAGGTAGCGGGCATCTTTGGTTTGTCCCTGGCCGTGGCCCTGAGTAAAAGAGGTGATGAATGGCAGGGAAGCAACTCCCCGATATCTCTCACTGACAAATTCAAGGACACGCCGTTACTGTATTCGACCGATATCAATACGATGAATCGAAATACGCACCTGGTCACGATTCCGACGTCCAAGCGGCCTCAGTTGATCACAACAAAATTGTGCGTCTACTCGCCCTTCCAACCGGCCTTCTTAGGCTAACCTGCACGCTGAAATAGTTCCGAGCTTCATATGGAACCAAGATCCATTACCAACGTCTTGCACTCGAGAGCCGTCGCGCGTGGGAAGCGATCAACGAGGCCACCCACAACGAGAGTCCATCTTCACCCCTCTTCAATGCCTGTGGAATGCTTCGCGTTCAACCGACCGCCCAGCTCGGCGCCCTAGAACGCGAAACCTTAAGTAACATGGAGCGTGATGGAATCAGAGATACCCAGTTCGTCAAGAGTAGCCCTGAAGATTTGGAACGTGCTCGAGAGCGTGGTTGGGATCAAAAGCTCCTTACCTTCAACATCCCGGATACGTCGCCGCGGGAAACCTTTGAAGCAGTCTTGGACTCGCTTGCTGGTTTCATGCAATGTAGTCGGGCATGCACCTACTTTTATGGACAAGCCGTTACTCTGGGTGTCGCATTTCGCTTTGGTCCAGAAAAGGGCGCCTTTGACGGTCTGGTCGAGGAGACCGCTGGCGAGTCTAGGAAGGCAATTGGACTGAAAACCAAGGACGGCATTTTCCATAAGAGTGACATTACAGTCATTGCGGGTACGAGTCTCTATAATCCTTCATGAACAAGCTGACTCCTGACCAGCGGGCTCATTTTCGACGCAACTGTTGCCAGAACTGTCGTACCACATCGAGTCTTCGGCCGGCAGCGTCGTCACGTACAAAGTATCCCCGACTGATACGGAACTATGGGAGAAATACTCGCCCGAAAATTTCCCTGTCATCACGTGGAAATGTGCCCCTCGCGATAAGCAAGGAAAAGACACTGGGAGCGTTTATGTGTTTCCTCGGACACCTGAGGGCCTGATCAGGATTGGATACCGCGGTATCAAGGTGAGAATCAGCCAGAGTCACTTCGTGCAGGTAACATCTAATAATTCACTTAGTTCACCAATTTCCAGCCAGCTCCTCCAGAGTGCGGCTTCACCCAGGATGGGAAATGGTCAGTTCCCTTGTCACCCAAAGTGTCGCGTCTTGTTCCAGAGCCTGCTAGAGAGGCCATTCAGAGGTTTGTATCCATTTTTCTGCCCGAGTTTGAACATCAAGACTTCTTCTCGACCAAGCTCTGTTGGTACACGGACACTCTAGACAACTCGTTTCTGGTATGTTCGCCATTCACGCATCACCTTGCCCCGACTGAACAATAATAGATCGACTACGTTCCCACATATGCCGAAAACTCAGTCTTCGTCTGCACAGGTGGAAGTGGACATGGGGCCAAGTTCCTTCCTGTTCTTGGAGAGCATGCAGCCGACATTCTAGAGCATGGGGATGAAAGTTCCTCGTACATGCGCCCCCATTGGCGATGGCGCGAAGACGCACGTAGGGGCAACGGGCTAGAGGAGGGTCCAAATGGGCCACGGAATATTGGTAGAGGCTAGCTCAGTACGAGGTCTCTTCGGGCCGTCTGACTCCTTCGTGGATCAAGTTCTGTCAAGACGAGGTTTTTACTGCGATCTTTTCTCCTTTCGATGAACATCCCAGTTACTCTCTGTAGACGAAGTATCACACGCGAAGGAGAAATAACTAGGTGGATGTTATCCAGACACCACATGCCTTTTCTCGCTACGATGCGTGTCATCAGGGTTCTGCCTGTGGCGGGACGCTCCTTCAGTGGAATACCCGAGTGGGAGTCATGTCCGACGATCAAATCCCACGAGGCAAATCCACCGAAATAGATCACAGGGGTTTATTCCCGCTCGGCATCTCCGTAGTTTACGCCAGTCAAATGCGCTTATAATCAAGCATCAATCGACGTTGGTTCAGCGTACGACCCCTTCGACAGGGGTAACGGAAGTTCGGAACATACACAAAGAGATGTACGTGTGGGGGAGCTTGCAAAGGACCTTGAAATCGAGACATATTGAGTGTGATTCGTCATCGGACAAATCGATTTGTTTCGCTAGAGATTGCGCAGGGATGTCGATGTGGATGACCTACCCTTATGGACACGGCTGATCGCCTCCCAAAGCGTGGGGGTGGTGTTGTTCTCTCCCTACTCCTTACTGACAGCACGAATGGGAATTAAGACAGAATTGTCGACTCTGTAGTACTCGTAACTAGGCGCGTGCCGTTTTATCCGGAGGTGAAGTGTTGGTCGTGGATTTGCCCCTGAAGCCGTCACCGGCCATGACAATTCGGTTGCACACTGAGCTTCAGTGAGGGGTTGACGACATCTCTGTTGCCAGTGGTAAAACTATATAAGCTTGTCAAGATCTTGGCTGAGTATAGTATCGAAACCAAGAGGCATCTTGAACAATCGTCTTCTCATTCTCGCGTACTCTCTCCCGTGTTAATCCACAGGCTGACGTTGTCCGTCATCTGGACATCATGGCCTCCGAAAATCATGTTAACGTTGAAAACAACAAAGTAGACGACAGTTTCAACGAACAGTCTGTCAGTGGCCAAAAGACCAGCCCGCATGTTACGACCACAGGCAACCCTTGTGGCCCTGAAAACACCGTCGACAACAAGGATGTTGACGACACGACCATCTTTTACAACCTCAACAAAGACAAAGTCGGCCCCATAACCCCAGAAGCAGAAAAGAAACTGATCCGCAAGAACTTTTGGTTTCTTCTGACTCAGACGTGGTGGATCGCCTTCCTCATCCACCTCGACAAGTCGACACTCTCGCAGGCCAGCACCATGGGGATATTTGACGACGTCGACATGTCCAAGAAGCAGTACAACGACCTCTTTGTCTTGTTCTACACAGGATATCTCATTGCGCTTTGGCCAGGGGCCTGGCTCTCGCAAAGGACTGGGCAGAAACAATTTATTGTGGGATCTTTGTTACTGTGGGCGTTTTTACTCGGGATGCATCCATTGGTGAAGACGGGAAAGCAGATGATGGCACTGCGTTTCATCCTCGGCATGGTAAGCATTATGGTATGAACGGACATTATCGATCAAGGTGCTAACGCTTGTATAAAAGACTGAATCCCAAATCGTCCCGAGCACGACAGTCCTCCACCAAGCCTTCTTCCCTCCCAAGAAAAGCCCCTGGGTTCAGCTCCTATGGTGGGCATCAGGCAGTTTCGCCAACGTCCTCCTCACCATGGTAGCCTACAAGCTCATCCTAGAAGACAACTCACACGCTCTCGTCGGCGGAATCTCCTCTTGGAAATGGCTTCACATCATCTGTGTCATCCTTACATTTATCGTCTCCGTGCCGCTCGCCTTCTTCCTGCCCAACTCGCCGATTGAGGCCAAGTGGCTTTCGACAGAGGAAAAGATCCACACGATCGCAGCGATCCGTGAGTCTCAGTCTGGTATTCGCAATTCGACGTGGAAGTGGGCACAAGTCCGAGAGGCGTTTACTGATTTCAAGAGTTGGTTATTCATGTATGTTCCAAATCATCATCTTGCTTGTATACGCACTAATGAGTGATTTGCAGCATCCACATGTTTTTCAACGAGCTCCCAAACAACACATCTCAGCAACTTCCCCTCATCGTCGTCGGGTTCGGATTCACACCCGCTGAAAGTGCCCTCTTCAACATTGCAAAGCCTCTCATCGGATCGTTCTTGGTCCTCGTCTCTGCCGCCATGCTATACGCGACTAGACTTGGCACAGGCTACACTTGCGCAATCTCGTACATTCCATGCTTTGTTGGGGGTATCATTGAAGTCGGTGCTCTCTATCACATTGATGCCCTCTTTTGTACTGACTTAGATATAGCTCGCTGCACCGTGGTCAAACAAGGTTGCCTTGGTTGTTGGAACCCAAATTTCTACCTTCAAGCCGTCTTACCTGCTGGGCCTGTCTTGGGCTGGGACCACAACGACCGGCTACACCAAGAAGCTCACAGTTCTGTCAACTTGTGTCGTTGCTGCATCCGTTGCCAACATGATTTCTCCAGAGTGAGTCAAGTTCTCAATCTACTATCGAGCCAGTTCTGATAGACTGTTGCAGGTTCTGGCAGCCCCAGTACAAGCCCCAGTACACCCTCCCCTGGTCTTTCATGACCGCCTTCTGGTTCATCTCCCCTGGCATGTGTCTCATCATCCGCTGGTATCTAGTCCGCGAGAACAAGCGACGCACTCAGATTCTCGAAGCCGACGACACTAGTTTTGAAGAACATGAGAAGCTTGACACGGGAGACCAAGTGATCAACATTAGCAACGAGGATTTGGACCAGACTGATCGAGAGAATCTCAAGTTTATTTATCCACTGTAGCTGAGCAGGAAATAGTGATTGGAGCTATGGCACGTTGCTATTGACAAAGGAAGGGCTTGGGGACGTTGGTTCTGGTGATCAGTCTAGAATACCATGTTCCTCAGCACATGTAACCTCATCCGTAGATCTCAACTCACTCTTTGGAACGTATCTCAACCGTGCATCGGGTCGATAAACAGCATGATATCCCGAATAGCTCTCAACCAACCCTACCTGATCCACAGAATCTCTTCCCGTAGGCCACTCGTCCGTCGCGCCCCCAGGCCAAAAACGACTCGGATCTCCACGCTCCACCGTCATCCGATGAAGTTGTGGTGCTGTTCGTAGCCTCCACCGAATCATTGGGACACACATCTGCTTCCAAAAGATAAGACGTAACAAGGGCCCAATAAAGGTAAGTAGAAAGAGAACACAGCCGATGAGAACGACGACAAGGATTGACACGCCCGAAGTTGTGATCTTCCCAGACGACTCCATCAACGTCAGCCGACAGGTCTCCAGTTGTTGCGCTGTTGCCTCGACAGCCCGCACGGGGAGCTTTGACGAAACATAGTTGCGCCAATTTGACACTGCTCGGGTGGCAGATGTTAGGAGCACCATGCGGCTTGCCAGCGCCAACCGTACAATCTCGGCATGCCCGCTTATCTCCCTAGGAGCCAGCTGTGTTGATCCGAGAGAAAGGGTGCGACTCGCGTAGACGGATTCACTGCTGCCAGGGATGATGGAAAGCAAGGGAAACCATGTGTTTATCCACATAAGCTCGAGAAAGCCCAAGTTTCTGTCTTCGTGAGATTTCGAGCTGTTGATGTATTCGCCGACTCCGTCGTTGCCTCCTAGCGATATGCAGCTCTCTCTTCCTCCCGGGCAGTAGGCGTAGCTGGTGTTGCACATGATGGGTACAATAGCTCGCTTGTATCGATATCGCCCGCCGACTTGAGTATTGTTGGTGGCAAACACAGGATCATCGCTCGTAGTCGGGCTTAGTATCAAACGGATGTGGTAGAACAAGATGGTGAGATCGCCGTCATGGGCCAGGGTATTGTTGGGTTCCCAGATGGAGATCTTAGAGGGCCCGCTGGAGTTGAAGTGGGCAAACAAATCGTACCCATAGCAAAACCTCTCTTCGAGGTTAAACTCCTCAGTGACGTACTCATCTCCGCCAGTGCTGCTGCTGCTGCCGTATAGTAATCCATAAGTACTCGTCCCGTCTTCCTCTATTCGCAGGAACTTCCTGCGATACTCTGGTTTGTAGCAGGTAGTCAACACACCAAATTCGGCATGACGAGAAGAAGACTTGCTGCCAATCCCCACCTCGGACTGCTTCACCCAGTAGTTGACGTCGACTCGGAAAGAGTTGTTTCGGTCGCAGACTGGAGCCCAGTCTGGACACTCTGAAGATATTGCCACGCGATCCTTGTCGTTTGAAAGGCCAACTGCTGAAGCACTTGATCCGCTGTAGTTATATGCGTGCGTGTCGGCAAACCGGAGCATATCCCAGGAGAGTAATCCATCGTACTGGGACCGGGCCATCCAATTGCTATAGTTCAGCAGCGGACTGCAATTTTCGATCGAACCGGGAACCCCTTGCACAACGGGTATTCTCCGAGCCAAGAGCAGAGGGAGGAATATTGGCACCACTGTAAGCACCAGTGCGCCGAATAGCCAAAGAATTGAAACACCTTTGGCTGGTTTGCACTTTGTAGATCCCAGGCATCGGTATGCGGGCGTGCTGACCAGCGCAGCCTGGGGGCTCATAGTATTTGCCATTGCGACTCTGACCTGATCAACATCCCACGCGTGATGGTGCTCGGGCAGAAGCCAAAACAAGCCCATTGCGTAGGGTCTAAAAAGCCGGACTGCAACGGCCTGGTAAAGGAGGGTAATGAGAGCGACGGCAATGGCCCAGGTGCTGCTGCTTATGACGGTCGGCCACCCATAGCGAACAACGGCGTCCCATTTTCGCATCTGATCCTCTGTGTAGATGCCACTGCCCGTGTTGTTCATGGTTGGATTCTGTGTTCTGAATAGCTGGAGTACTTGAGGTTGAGGGGATATTTGATAGGATGAGCGGTAGAGTGCGGTGTCAAGTCAAATTGTTTCTTAGCAGAGAAACAAATGCATCAATTAATTATATGAGCCATTCTCTCCATCAGTTCAGCATTGATGGAGGCATTTCAGCTAAAGCGGCAACTTCCTCGACCCCCATCGTCAAATCAGCCTCGATACCACCCCATGACCTGTCGGCTGTCAGGATAAAGCGAACCTATCCAGGGGACGCAAGGCAGAGACAGAGAGGCGTATAAACTTTAACTGAAGCAACCAATCTCGTATCAGGCCAATGGCCGATACTAGTGTTAAAGTTAGGGCCTTGTTCAAACTCACGATTAAAGACGGAGAAACAAGAATCTGACAGCCGAGACATGGTTCTGCCAAGGCGTTTCCGGTTTTCTGGTGAGTGTGTAGAGTTTGTTTGTACCACAGGCCCTTTACATTATAATTCATCACCGAGTCCTACACTATGTACTACCTAGTATGCCGTGGCTCAGACTGGGGCGAGGGTCTCATCAGAACGACTGATTCCATCATGACGCAGCTCATCGCCCTCAGCGGGAACTGCTCAATTGCAAGACTACATAGGTATCTCACAAAAAATACCTATATAGCCACAAATATTTGGACATCGCGGTCGTAATGCCTACTCTTCCAGTGATACGGTGGAATTAGGCTGTGATCGCGTTGCCATTAAGCGCGAACCTCAGCAAGGGTGGCATCTTTCTTAACCACCAACAAACAAACTATCCGCAAAATCCTTATTTTGGGGCGAGATTTTTCTTATTAGGATATCACGCAGACAGCTTTCATTCATGGGAAGACAGTTTCTTTGAGTTCACTCAGTGCTATTCAATGCCAAGTCCACTTCCGACCTAAGTTACCTAGCTCATGTGGCGAGAACAAGCTCAAAGGCCATTTTCCAAATTCGAGTGCAAGAGAAATTACTGTGTATTAATTAAAAGTGAAGCATTCAGTTTGAATGTATTTCTCTCTCATAGAAACAATGCGGCGTCTCGGTCACTGTGTCGAGTACCGTTCATGGGTCTTCCCTCCCTAGGGTAGTTAGGTATCTGAACACTGTCAGTGAGCGATGCATATGCAGTGTTTTATCACTCATCACATCAATGTCTCACTTCAATGCGGGGATCTTGTATGGCAACTCAACTGTCTCTCCTACTAGTGTATGAT
This sequence comes from Fusarium falciforme, assembly GCF_026873545.1. Lineage (NCBI taxonomy): Eukaryota > Fungi > Ascomycota > Sordariomycetes > Hypocreales > Nectriaceae > Fusarium > Fusarium falciforme. Next base: position 410,939 of record NC_070548.1, read on the forward strand.
ATGATAGGTCGTGCATGGGTGGCTGAAATCACTAGTGATATGTCTGACCGGCTTTTGCATTCCTGCTGACGGGGTGCTATACATCTCGAAGTACCTGCACTCAATACGCATGCTCTCCAAGCTCTCGTAGCATTATGGTTGGCAATACCCTTGAATGGGAGAGTCGATGAGCTTAGAACTTCAGTATCTATCCCATGTAGGATGAACACAATCCTTGGACATATTTCTGAGTTTACGACCGCTGCAATTTGCGCCTCTCGTATGATTGGTGTGCATTGTTTACCCATTAGGTCTTACTCGATTTCAGCTCTGAAAGCGGGGAAGTAGGGCCTAGAAGCTCGACACGTCTCTCCCAGACCTGCCACTGGACGCATACTACATATGTGGCAGTCGCAAAGCTCCCCGGTTGGAGCACATTTGAGACATGGCAAGACCGGCACGCGGATTACGACCGTTTCGTGAATGATGGCTGAGTCGAAGAGGGGTAAAGCATTCTTCACACTGAGGGGTTGCTTGTGATGCCCAGCGACGTTGGGAAATCGAGTTCTCAACGATGGAATTCTGTGAGCAAGAAAAGCATATAAACTTGCTCAAACTACCGGCAACTGGCAAGATACTTTCAGCTTAGCAGCCCATTCTTCTATACTCCCGACTATTCTACTTGACTCACTACCTGAAATATGGCACCCACCATCCCTTCTCCAACCCCCATCATTGGCATCCAAAATCCAGGCGGCAAGCCTAGCCAGCGTCTTCCTGTCGACGTCTTTCAGAGAGATCACCCCATTGCCTTTGCTCTGTATGTTCAAGCTCTCGCTGCCTGGCAGGCCAACGGCAATGAGAAGTTTGACCAGGACAATGCCAATGGCACGAGCTATTTCCAAGTCGTCGGTGAGTGAACGGAATGCTATTGATACTCCGTAGGGGGAACTAATACCCCGTAGGCGTCCATGGCGTCCCTTACGTCCCATGGCAGCAAGACCCTACGGCCGAGACTGTAGCAAACATCGGCTACTGCACCCACCGAAGTGTCCTGTTCATCCCATGGCACCGACCATACCTGATGCTCTACGAGGTGAGAACTACATACTAATATTCTGTAAAGTATATTGACCCTGGAAGCAAATCATACACTCGTATGCCGAGGAGATCGCAAACAAGGCGACTGGATATGCTGCCAAGGCGTACAAGAAGGCCCTCCAAGATGTTCGGCTACCGTAAGTCTTGCCCTTCTCGTACTTTGACATTTTACTCAATTTCTTGAAGGTACTGGGACTGGGCCAGCGATCCTCACCTCCCCGCCGTCGTCATGTCCCCAACCATTACCCTCACCGTCCCCGGCGACTCTCCCAACTCCCAAAAGAAGCTCAACCTCGACCACAACCCCCTGTACTCGTATAAATTCACATCCAAATTTGCCATCAATACAATCCAGGGCGAGATGGGCTGGGAGAAGACTGACGCTTGGGCCGAGTCTAAGCGCTGTCCCGACGCCGATGGTCAGAGCAACCAGGAGATCGCCAACGTCCAAGTTGGAACCTTCCATATCTTCAAGAGTCAGACGTTCCAGTCTCTCACTGCTGTCAAGGACTTCGATCAGTTCACTTGTCAGGCTTGGAGGCCCAAGGAAGTGCCACATGCATACAACTCCGTTGAGGGTATGCACAACAACATCCACAACTACACCGGTACCAACGACACGGTCTTGTATGATGAAAACACCAAGCGTCTTGGAAGCATGACGGACGTCCAAGCCAGCTCTTTCGATCCTGTCTTCTGGCTGCATCACGTCAACTGTGATCGCCTCACTGCTCTCTGGCAGGCCTTGAACCCCAACTGCATCATCAACGAGTGGCCATCCTTGAACGACCGCTTCGTCGCCAAGGAGGGAACTAATGAAGGCGGAACTTCCAACCTCGAGCCTTGGCACAAGTCCTCTGCGCACACCATGGAAGACTACTACATTGCTAACGATACTAAGGAACTCTCGAGTACTTTCCTCGGTGGTTACTACTACCCTGAAACTCCTCTTGAGTATTTTCGCGATCCGGAGCAGATGAAGAAGTACACTACCAGGAAGATTTACGAGCTCTATGCACCACCCAACCTTCGTCCCCCTCCTCTTCGCGAGGGTAAGGGATTCAAGGGCATCCAGCCTCCCGTGGAAGCCAACCCCGGAGAAACCACCCGTCAGTGGCAAGTCTTCCTGCGCGTCAAGAACTTTGCCCTCACGGGCACCTGGGCCATCCACGTCTTCCTAGGTCAGCTGCCCGACGCGACCGAGGATTGGTTCCTGTCTGAGAACCGTGTCGGGACGGTTACGATGCTTTCCAACCGCTCGAAGCAGCACTGCGCCAATTGCGTGAAGCAAGATGCGAGCGGTATTCTTGTCACGGGTACTGTGTCACTGAACGAGGCGTTGGAGAAGCGAGGTATCGACGTGGAGAACAAGGATGCCGTGATTGCATATTTGAAGAAGGAGTTGTCGTGGAGAGCTGTCAAGGTAAGAGTTCCTCAAGTCAACTCAGCACTATGCTGACTCATGTGATAGGACACCGTTAATGTGCCCTTGACCCATGATCTTTCGCTCACTGTGGGAGTCTCGGCTCAAGACGTCTCGATCCCTCATTCACCTGGTCAGATGCCCCAGTGGGGAGAATCTCACGTCTACCCTGAGATTACGGAGGGCAAGGACTGTGGTTTGAGCGAAGGCAACCGGTCCAAGCTTCATGTTTAATTATTTCCTTTGTCTGCGTGTGGAATTGGGCCTGTCGATCACTTGACAAAGTCGGAGTTGTGCAGTCACCGATAATCTCGGGTGCCATCTATTTCCGATAGAATCAGCCAATCAAGTATGATGAGGCGATAATATTGTGCAACTGCAAGTATCCACAACCTACAGGGTCTCTTTGTAGTATCGAGCCCGAAGTAAAGAGGGGTATCACGAACAAGGATCAACAATCAAGCGGGGATATCTCTGCCAAGAGCGATTGTCTCATTGTCAAGATACGTTGCGACACAGGAAATCGTCCTGTAACGGAGCAAACAGCTAAAAAAGACGAGAACTTTTGTCACGAGAGCGGGCGCCTGTTGGCTTGGCTGCAGGTCCCCAACGCAACATAGCACGGGGGACTTTTTGCCAGACCGTCCAAAACGGCAGGTCAAACATCCCGGTCGGGTTTCACCTCTAAGCCGCTGCGGGAAGGCGAAGGCAAACAGTGATCGTCGCGTTATCGTGGGTAAACAAGGTTAAGGTTATTCGAGATTAACGTGGTACGACGTTGTGGAAATATTAAAGCCGAGGGGTGCATCTGAGCAAATCTTCCTTTTTTCCCCAAGGTTCCTCGTGTGACCTCCTCTTCGTCTCTCATTCTCAAGATGGCAGGGAAAAGCGCATTGGTGGCCTTGCTGGCTTTTGTCTCTTTTGGCTCAGCGGCCATTGACCCCCCTCGCAAGCCTTATCAGCCTGTCGGCGGTGGTGATCGTATCCTCACATTCAACGAGACCAGCCCTAGTGCCAAGATCAGACCGTCCACTCTGAGCGTTGAGTGGTCTTCAGCTGGCAGCGATGGCAATTACATCGTCACCAACAGCGCCGGTGACCTTGTTCTAGAAGACATCGTCACTGGCAAGAGCAGCAAGTTTGTCTCTGCGGACAAGCTACCCGAGGACCTCCATGAAAGTTGGATCAGTAGCGATGCTACCAAGCTGCTCATTGCCTCCAACTACACCAAGCAGTATCGCTACTCGTACTTTGCTGACTACTTCATCCTCGACGTCAAATCCGGCAAGACAACACCTCTAGTCGAGGACCAAGTCGGCGACATTCAGTACGCAGAGTTTTCTCCTACAGGAGACAGCGTGGCTTTTGTCCGCGGCAACAACCTCTTTATCCGCGACTCAGAGGGAAAAATCAGCCAGATCACCAACGATGGCGGCCCTGACATGTTTCATGGTGTGCCAGACTGGGTATACGAGGAAGAAATCTTCGGAGGTCGTTCCACTTTCTGGTTCTCTCCTGACGCCAAGTTCTTGGCTTTCCTCAGCTTCAATGAGACTGGCGTTGGCACTTTCACCATCCCATACTACATGGACGGTGAAAAGCTTGCACCCGAGTATCCTCGTGAGCTGGACCTCAGATACCCCAAGGTCGGGTCCAAGAACCCTACTGTGGAGCTCAACATCCTTGACCTCTCCTCAGGCGACTACAAGCCTGTTCCTGTCGATGCTTTTGAGCCTGAAGAGCTCATCATCGGCGAGGTGGCATGGGTCACGGATGATCACAGCGCCGTCATCTACCGAGCCTTCAACCGTGTTCAGGACAAGGATGCCCATGTCGTTGTTGACCCCACCACTTTGAAGTCCAAGCACGTTCGCGAGCGGGACGGCAGTGACGGATGGCTCGAGCACACTCTTTCCATCTCCTACGTCGGTCCTCTCAGTGCTTCAGGCAAGGACACCTACTACGTGGATGTTTCTGACGAGGATGGTTGGAACCACATCTACCTCTACCCTGTCAACGATGGAGAAGCCATCCAACTGACATCCGGAGAGTGGGAAGTGACAAACATCTTGAACATCGACACCGCTAGAAGTTTGATCTACTTCCAAGCTGCGAAGCGTCACTCTACCGAGCGCCATGTCTACAAGGTCTCGTGGAATACCAAGAAGATCACCCCCCTCGTGGACGAGACTGTTCCTGCTTATTGGTCGGCGTCTTTTTCGTCCAAGGGCGGCTACTATATCCTCACCTACCAGGGTCCCGATGTTCCCTACCAGGAGCTTTACTCTTCTAATTCTACTGCAAAGTCGATTCGTGTCTTGGAAGACAACAAGCAGTTCTACAAGAACATCTCGCAGTACAACCTCCCCAATATCACATACTTTGAGCTTGAGCATCCAGATGGCTACAAGTTGAACGTGAGGCAGCAGCTCCCCGTCAACTTTGACCCATCGAAGCAATATCCCGTCCTCTTCACCCCATACGGAGGTCCCAACTCGCAGCAGGTCGCCAAGTCTTTCCAGGCCTACAACTGGAGAGCGTACATCTCCTCCGACCCTGAACTCCAGTACATCACTTACACAGTCGACAACCGCGGAACCGCCCAGCGCGGCCGCAAGTATCGCTCGCTGGTGACCGCACAACTCGGCAAGCTAGAGCCCCTCGATCAAATCTGGGCCGCAGAGGAGTTGATCAAGAAGTTCGACTACATCAACCCAGACAAGGTCGGAATGTGGGGATGGTCCTACGGCGGATACCTCACCGCCAAGACCATCGAAGTCAACTCTGGAGTTTTCACATTCGGCCTTATCACAGCCCCAGTGTCCGACTGGCGCTTCTACGACTCCATGTACACGGAGAGATACATGAAGACGCTCGACGCCAACCGCGACGGCTACCTCGAGACAGCCGTGCACAAGGTCGACGGCTTCAAGAACATTGCAGGTGGCTTCAGTGTTCTCCACGGCACTGGAGATGACAACGTGCACTACCAGCACGCGGCTGCGTTGATTGATCTTCTGGTCGGCGAGGGCGTGTCGCCTGAGAAGATGAAGATGTTTGCGTTTACTGATAGCGACCACAGCATTGTGTATAACGGGGCTAGTGTGTATATCTACAAGTATCTTACTGCGAGGTTGTATGATGAGGTTAAGAGAGAGCCAAAGAACAAGTTGCTGGCTCATCAGTGGACCAAGAGGCGGGTTGATGGTGTGTCGAGAGCCTGATCTGTGGAAGCTATTGACATGTTTGAGTGTATCATACGATAGACTATGGAGTGAGCTGATAGAAGCAACTTGAATTGGATAACACAAGCGCTGTCGGGGTGAAAAGTGAAGACAAGAATATTAGGTCTACTAATGAGTGATCCTTTCATTTTTAGTATACAGTAGTGCAATTGGATCATCATAAACAGCCTCACTACAGCTTTGAAGACTTGCTAACCCAATCAGGAGACCTCTTTTGTAGGAATGCCCCAATACCCTCCTTAGCATCCTCACTTTTCGCATGCAAGGCCATGACTCTCCCTGCCCAACGAGCCGCAGCTTCAAAGCCATCGCCTCCTTCTTCACCATCAGATGCTCCCATGCCAAGTTGTGTCCAATATGCCCATTTACCAACGGCCTGCTGCTGAGCGGACATGGTTGCTAGTTGATCGATGACGGTTGAAACTCGGGTTTCAAACGCCGCGCTGCTAGCCTCACTCGATTGATCCTTTTCTGAGACTTGAACAATATCAACTGCTCCTGGGATATCCGATGCCTTGACAGGTTGTGCTGTTGCTAACAGCCGATATGTCGCCCCGGGAGGCAACCGGCGTGAAACGGCAGTCGACGGGCTAGTACAAGGCAACCCAATCTTTGCTCCCGGTAAGGCAAACTTTGTATCCGCCAACGCGATAGGAAAGTCTGTTGCCATGGCTAGTTGAAATCCAGCAGCCGTGGCGAGACCTTGGATAGGGCAAATGACTAAAATCGGACTCCGTCTGATCAATGTCATGACCTCAGCACAGAGACTGAAGAGTAGCTTGACATCATCATGACTGAGCCCAGAAAGCTCCTTCAGATCGTGTCCAGATGAGAAAACAGGTCCCTCACTGCGCAGCACCAGCACATCAGGAAGTCCAGCTCTCTCCCTCTTCCATTCAGACGAGTTGACCAGCCAACCATACTTCTCCCACTGCTTGCTCGTCATATCATCTCGACGCACAGCATTCTCCAAGTCCTCCAAGACCCGAGTTTGAAAAGGCGGCAAGATGCGAAGTTGTCCGCTCACGGGAGATGTGAGAGCCTCGGTGAGCTGTCTCTTGAGGTCTTGCAGCACGCCAAGACTTAGAGCGTTGCGTTTTGCTGGGTTGGAGAGTCGTATGTAGGCGACATTGGGTGGTAGCTTAGGGAAGGGCATCGTTTTCTTTGAAACCCAAGTTGATTCGAGATTCTTCAAGTCTCTGCAGAAGTGAGCAAGCATGGAAGATGACATTTGCCCTGGTCGAGTGGCCCTGGGTGGTTGTCAACCTTAACCCCGCATTCTCGGCTATCCTATCCGCCACCCGGCAACGCCTCGGTCAACTACCAGCGAATGAGACGCAAGGTAAGACAAGTTGAAGAGTGGTGAATTCTTCCTATCTAGAGCAACTAGATGCAAATATCCATCTTTTTCTCATACAATCAAAACAGTCTTGATATCCTTGGCAGCAAAATCTGAATCTGGGCGAGCAAACATTGCTCCGTGGACGTAAGCTTCCCCAATCAGAGTATATCTCCCATCTTGTCGCGGCCGCAGCACGAATGGTGTATCCGCCCCAGCCAAAATCCAGACCTCATCACCCTCCAATGTCGACTCCGGGCAGAGCCCAAGCTGGCCCTTGTTGGTTGCAATAATGCACTTTCCCAAGCTTACAACCAGGACCCGTTGCTCCCATTCAACGCTCTTTATATCATGTTCCTCCAAGACAGCTCTCATGATGTCCTCCGCCATGGCCTCTCCCATGGCGCTCGCTCTACCTTCAGCCCAGGCAGACTCGAGCTCCGGCAGAATTGCAGCCATTTTCTCGGGGAACAATTCGTCCTGAATTGCATCACTTTCCTGGCCTACGAGGAACATCTGAGCCCGGTACGTATCGCTTATTGACGACCTGAGCGCATCCCAGTTTGAGCAATTTACCTCTTCTCGGCTCAGGATGCTTCGTCGCTGCGGTGTCAGTGAATCGGTGTCAGAGTAGAACCTAGCGATCGCCATTCGCGTCTGCACGCTGCTTATCCAGAATTCGAGAAATAGATTAACCATGCTGTTTGATGGCGGGAACTCTCTTGCAAAACAATCTACTATCAGGGTTCTCCAGAGAACTTCCAATCGAGATTGGCAGGCTACTGTTCCCTCCTCCTCAATGAGGGGCTGGTGATAGATGTCCTTGTTCGGAACCGAGCCATTACTGTTGAGGAACGACCTCAAAGCGGGCGTCATGAGAGGTATCCATATCCTCGAATACTCTGGAAGAGCCTACACAACTTTGAGAAGTGACCGCTGACCAATGCTAATGCCCAAGTTGAAGGGTGTAGAGGGGTCATGGATCTCGCGAACCTTCCCGATGCACAACCCTCGTACTTCCAGCACTGCACCAGGATGAAACACGATGTGAGTTTTGCCAAGATGTTCCCCGGCGGACCATGGACTCAGTCCTGAAAAGGTTCTTGGCGATGCTGCGCGATTGATGGTGAAATCTGGAACCCAGGATGGAAGGTTGGCGGTCTTGGTTTCCCGCGGGTCTTCTTTCTTGGAAAGGTCGTTGAGGCTATTGCTGGACTGTAGTAGAAACTGCATTGTATCTTGAAACACTCCTGCAACGGATTTTCTATAGTCAGGGACCAGCGTCCCAACCTGGCCCGACTCCTCGGCAAGGGCGAGCAAAGAATAAACCTTGTCTCTCGGATCGGTTGCTCTCAGCTCCTGGAACATGAACAAGATCTGGCTCAAAGCGCGATGATTGGGAGTCGAGAACCCAAGGGTGCCTCCTCGTATTCTGGAAAGATGTTCCAGGATGGATGGGTTCGGTCTATCCTCTGTATTTGGCCGGTAGAGACAGGTTCCTGGGGCCTGCATCTTGATCTGCTCCGCCTCCTTGGAAAAGCCATGTGAGTCCCCCTCGAGAGCGCTGGCAAGTTGTAGGCTGGAGGTGGCCCAGTCCGTGCTCTTCAATATTTGAAAACCATGACCAATAATATCAAGAGAGAAGGTCGATACACCGCAACAAAATGATAATTCCTGCGAGAGCGCGGCCTCTTGCACAACCCACGAGCGCCAGAACCAGGAGCGACCTAAGAAAGCGTAGTAGGCGATCCACTCCCACGGCCCGATTGGTTCCATTCCTATGCTGTCGTATGTCTCAGCTTCGAAGATACGTGCCTTGGCAAACTTGGAAGTCATCTCAGGGATCATGTTCCACAGCCTTGTCATGGTCTCGAGGCCAGTTTCAGAAAATTTGTCATCGCCACCAAGCCAGACTGAACACTTCTGGGCTTGCTTGTATATCCGCCTCATTAACGTGACCTGGGCGTTTCGTTCCTTCAGGTTCGACTGATCAATGCAGATCTGATCAATCCATATGTAAGAGTGTCGACTAGCCTTTCGAGAAGGTCGCACGCGCAAACTGAGAAGGGCCGCATAGAGATTGGCGGTGACTGAAAAGGGCTTCCCGTTGCAGGTAATATCAAAGGCCGGTGCAGCCCAGGCGGCGTCTGACGAGACTTCCTTTGCGTCGGAGTACATGGTGACTGGGCAGCCCCATGTATAGGAGAGGGCATCGTAGACCGGGGCATCATCCAAATCCCTGACGATGAGGGTACAGCGAGGAGGGATATATATATCGAACTCGGTTCTAAGCCTCTCTGGGTGCACTTGAAGAAGCTGTATTGACGTCGGCGTTGGCAAGGGATCGTAGGCAAATCCATGACGCTTGCGATTCTCACAGTTCTCTGGCGGTCTGATCAAGGGAACCGTTGTTCGCTTCCGACCTTCATATGGTTCTGAGCCTGGGGGCTTGAAGCGATGCCCAGTCTTTTCCATCAGTCTTTTATGGATGGCATATGCCCTTGGGTCCATGACGACAGACTTGTCCCTGGTTTTCTCAACGGGCAGGCTGTAGGTAGTGAGAGGGGGTGAGGTTGATAAAGTCAAGACGACAAGAACAGGCGAAAGATGTGGGAGCAGAAAAAGAGTGTATTATGCTGATGTGTTCTTTATTATAGTTGAAGCCCGGCCCTTGATGGGTTAACTGGGCCAGAAGATCGAGTGTATTATACAACAATGGCACAGCTTCAAGAGCACTTAGGCAGACACTCAACAATGTCTTGTTTATAATCCTGCATGTCGGCATCGACTCTCCCCGCAAAAGGGGTCGGTTTCAACCCCCCTGTTACTGATCGCAGTGCGAAGGAACACGCCAAGCTTGCTGTAATTGGATAATTTTGTGATGTGATGTAGCTTTGCTGCTGCACATTTGGTTGAACTGGAAAAAGTGATGTTCCAGTTAGCCACCCCCTGACAAAAGCAAATTATTTAAATTACCATCCGGATTCTGGCCAAAGCGGTAAGCGAACGTATTTTTTGTGGCCTCGGTATTGAATTTTGAAAAAGCGGTGCCTATATTCTTTTTAGGAAATGGGAAAAAGAAAAAGGAATAAAAAAGTACGTCCATTGGACTGATCCAACCTTATCTTCCTCAGAGAGTTTTACATATGCCAAGGTCCCCTTCTATGGGAATAAACATGAGTCATTTCCGCTAAGCCGGCCATCTTACGTGCTTCTTCGTTGGCCTTGAGCTCGAGGTTTTCCATCATCGAGTCGATAACAGAGGCCGTGGTGTAGCGGCTCTGCCTTGTCGCGAGGCTAGGTGCAGGGCATTCTGGCGGCCATCTCTGAAGGCGAGACTTCACTCGAGACAGGACGACGTTCCCACTTGGAGGTCCGCCCTTGCAACAGATGAGAACGGGAAGTATTCTAAGAGCTCGGTAACGTTGTAAAATTGGAGAAGGAAGGTCCACAGCGCCAGGCGTGGAGTGTCAGTGACATCGTCGCCAGTGAGGAAACCGTCTTTGTCCCAGTAGGAGAATTCTTCAATGAGAGGCTCTAGGTAAGGCTTAGTGATGAAGATTTCTAGACCTAAATAGCAAGTTGAATTGCAACCATGTCGCCACTTAAACTGGAACCCAGGATCTTAACAGCATCTACCGCATTGGGTACGCATGCATATCTTGGCACCTCGATTTCGATGTGTTCCAACCCCTTTGCCAGGCTCCCAAAAGTATTTCAACAGCTAAGAACCAGGCATAAGCACTCGCAGAATCTAGGCCAGTGCGTCAATTTCACCGCTTATATCCACTACCCTTGCCCCCATAGTTGGGATGCCCCAAACCCTTCCTTTCCATAATCGCAAGTCCTTCGCCCTGCTGACATGAAAACAGCTCCATCTCCATCAGCTTTTCGTAGAACGGCACCGACCGTTCCCAATCCCCCGTCATCAACAAGCTTCTCCGTAGATGAGGGAGAGACTCAATGACCTCCTGCACACATCTCACAAGCCAACTCCCAAGGCCTTTCCCTTGATATGACGGATCAACCCAGACGTCGGTCAAGTATAGAAATGTTGTATAATCGGTGACACCGCGGGCAATGCCCAAAAGTTTCCGCTCCGATTCGTCAGGGCTGCCCGTCTTGGAGGTTTCGTCTGGTGATTCATGACAGTGGTATAGCCCAAAGCACAAGGAATTATCAAGCATTTCCTTCATCGCATCCTCAGGTAGCGCATTGGCCCAGTAAAAGTCATCAGAGGAGAATACTTCAATGAGACGTCCCACAGGGATAAGGCTTGCGTCGGTGGAGATGAGGTATGATCCCCGTCTCCAGGATTTCTTTCGAAGTCGACTGGGGGTTGATTCCATTGCTTGCTAATGCGAGATGCGATTTTGATTCGATTGTGATGTTTGCAAAAGAAGCAGCCTTTGATGTCGGATTTGTCTTTTTTAAACCGTCTTCTATCGAACCTATGGAAGATGCTAGTTTGGTTTGACTCAAACCATTTGAGTCACACCGAGCCGGAGCTTCATCCGAGGCATCGGCGCTCTTGGCCGAAAAGCAAGCTAGTCTTCATTCGCAACGAGGCAAAGCGAGGGAAAATAACACAATAAGCAAAACCTGTATAATAATAAACTCTAAAGCCAAGGAGATTCAGTCCAACGCCGGTACATGCCTTTTACCGTGACCATGCCCTGTGCAGCCACCGCGGACCACATTATCTATTTTGTTTCTGTAGTCGTGACGTCCGCATACAACAGCCTTCGAGTCATCAGTAGACATTCCATTTAAGTGGGCAACAATGATACTTACTCGGTCAGGAAACCCGCGTACTTCTCTCCTGTGATCTGCTCACGCATAAACTGTTGCGCAATCTCGAATTTGTGGCCCTCGGCAGCCGTCATTAGCAGAGCTCCATACTGCTCATCAAGAAGCTCGAGGATAGTCTTCTTGTCCAGTCGGACTCCCTCGGCGGTGCTGACCTTGTGGTGAACCCACTGCCAGAGCTGCGATCGAGAGACTTCGGCGGTAGCCGCATCCTCCTTTTAAACAGTTAGATGAGATGTTTATCTTAGGAAGCAGAAGTAACTCACCATGAGGTTGTTTATAGGGCTGCAGCCGACCCCACGCACCCACGCCTCCATATACACCAAGCAAACATGGATATTCTTCTTGACACCCTCGAGAGTAATCTTGCCTGGGACGTTCGGGTTGAGAAGATCATCTCGAGTAACAGGCACCGTCTCAGACCGACGGAAGATCTGATTGGAAGTGGGCATGTATGTGTTGAAAATGTCTTCCGCAATGGGTGCCAAAGCTGGATGTGCGACCCAAGTGCCATCATGTCCAGCCAAGACCTCTCGAAGCTTGTCAGCCTCCACGTTAGCCAGGGCCTTTGCATTGGCGGCTTCGTCATTCTTGATCGGAATCAGCGCAGCCATTCCACCCATGGCATGCACGCCGCGTCGATGACAGGTTTCAATGAGTAGCTTGACATAGGCGTCCATGAAAGGAACAGTCATGGTGACATCGGCACGATCGGGAAGGATGAACTTGGGATGGTTGCGGAAGATTTTGATGAAAGTGAAGATGTAGTCCCATCGTCCACAGTTCAAACCGCCGATGTGGTTTTGAAGCTCGTAAATGATCTGAAGAACAGTTAAAATCGAACAGAGATCTCGGAAGATGGAGTCGAATGCTAACCTCGTCCATCTCGAAAACGGCAGTGATAGTCTCGATCAGAACAGTAGCTCGGACAGTACCCCGAGGAATACCGATATAGTCCTGAGCAACATTGAAAACATCATTCCAAAGACGAGCTTCAACATGAGACTCCAACTTAGGAAGGTACAAGTAAGGTCCGAACCCAGTCTTGATGAGTTCCTTGGCGTTGTGAAAGAAATAAAGGCCAAAGTCGAACAATGCACCCGAGATAGGAGCACCATTGACAGTGAAATGGGCTTCGTCGAGGTGCCATCCACGGGTGCGGCAGATGAGGGTAGGAAGAGTTCGATCAGTTCTCAACTTGTAGTCTTTCTTGCCGACCTTGAAATCAATCTGGCGTCGGATAGCGTCGTAAAGGTTGAGTTGACCTTCAGTAACGTTCTTCCATGTCGGAGTGAGCGAGTCTAGTTGCATTAGCTACCACACCAAACCCTCGTTTCAGGAACCATACCCTCAAAGTCAGCCATATAGCAGTAAACATTAGAGTTGAGGGCATTGACAATCATCTTGCGATCCGTCGGCCCTGTAATCTCAACCCTACGGTCGGCCAGGCCAGGCGCAGGAGAGGCTCCTTGCCAGTGGCTATCCTCTCGAACATGTTTGGTTTCGGGCAGAAAGTCCAGGAGTTCCCCTGCGTCAAACTTCCTCTGTCGAAGGTCACGACGATGGAGGAGGGCTTTCCGGGTAGCCTCAAATGAATGATGCAGGACAGACAGAAACTCGCAAGCTTCGGGTGTAAGGATCTTCTGGGTGGCTTCGCTGGATGCACCCAGAACAGCGTATTGCCGTTTCTTGTGAGGAACGAGAACCATTGCTGAAATTGTGGCGCTTCGAGGATCTCAAAGTGTCAATGATGGAGTTGCTGCGAGTTGCGATGTTCCCTTCTGTTCTACCGACAGGTTTCCAACATCATCTTATACTTGGGTCACACATCAAGTGCCTATAACAGAGTCTACGGCTAGCATCCGAACTTTCGAAACCAATTGCTAGAATTCCCTCTCATCGGACGCTGTTCCGGGGGCAAACCTCAGCAATACACGATGATATCTCTGCCTCGGGAGTCTATCCGGTGATGGTTTTGCCTAACCAGACCGCACGACTAGTCTCCATTTTCCATCAGGCCTAGTCAAGTTCCATCTCACCTTGACACGCAATAAGTTTAAGTTTCGGACCCATCCCCCGAAGTTGGCGCCCAGAGAGCCAAGCAGAAGCAGTGTCCGGCCGCGAACTCCGAAGACGGATCGGAAGGCTTCCGGCAACGTGCCGCTGGGTCATAACCCCGAGTGACTTGAAGGCTCTTGCCTCTGAAATCAGCCTGTTCTTTGAATCCCGATACAGCATACTGAAAGTGCTTCGGAGCTTCATACCGACTGTTCGGGGTGGCATGTGTTCAGTAAGTAAGGTCGCAAAGGGCCCTGCTTCACTTTCAATCCGAACGGAGAGCATCGTCACTCTGCATGCCAATGCATGCATTGACCATTATTGTTATTGTAAACAATTAAGGCTCCAAAGATGCCATCAGCCTCAACAGCAAAAGATACAGTTATACAGTTACTATCTATGACTATTAGCGAAAATGACTCTAACCCTTGACATAAACTGGGGTATGCTTAGCTACCCTGTATCTCATGTCTCGTTGAATAATTGTTTATCTTTTATATCTCAGTCTTAAAATCATAATCATATCTTCCTTGTAGACCTTTTTTTTCTTTTTAGTTGCCTCACAGGATGGAAGTTTCGCCGCATCACGCACTGGTTGTTTGTGTTACAGTTTGCCGAAAGTTATCCCAGCGTTCAGTTCCTATTCTGTATCTTACAGCGCTAAAGCTCACAAGTCCACAACCCTTGTCTTATCACCCGCTACCTATAAAGCAGAAGATTGACCGTATACAAGAGATATCGATTGATTATTGACAAAGGGTCGTAGCTACAATGAAATTGGTCTCATCCTGTCCACCGATGATATTAAGGCAGGAATTGGTTGGCAGGTTCCACAATCTTACCTGTGGGGCATGATGTGAAGGGCACCAATTTTTGGCTACCATGAATGCCAATATGTGAGAGATTCCCAACAGCCCATCCAGATTTCTCTCCAAATTGATTTGGTATTTTGACAATAGTTGTAGAACATGTTTCTCAAGCTCTACCTGGGCGCCTTTATTCTCTCCGAGCCGAGACCAGGTTGAAAAGCTTACGGCCTCGTCACAGAAGCCAACTTCGGCCCTTTCGCTAGAATCCAGGCTGGCCCCGTAAGCAGAAGAGTCGTAAGCAGAAGAGTGGCGACGACGGTTGCTAGAATGGGGTCAAGTACATCTCCGGCTTTTTGTGGTTTGGTCAGTTTCAAGGCGAGTCTTGAGCTGGGCTTCGAGTTGCTCCATCTTCTGTCATGTCAGAGCATTGCAAGTAGAAGAGTCGAGGATGAAAATCCTTTAGTTGTCATGTCCAAAGTGGAGAGAAGGGGTTTTTGTTTCCAAGCATCTTTACGTCAAACTTGAACTACTTGAGGTAAAGAGACGGCGCCTTGATGGTGGAAAATTGGGATTGTCAGATTATCAATCATAATAAGATCTAAATCATGAAGAATATGTACCAAGTGGGTTGAATGTTACGAACAGGTGGAGTGACCCCTAAGCGAAGTGTCTGATCGCGGACCTTGTCAAAGTGATTGGCCAATCGAAACATCAAAAAACTGTTTCAACGCGAGTCGCGCGCTGACCCAAACGGAGCTGAAGTCCGCCTTGGGGAGTGACTGCGGCCCCAAGCTTCGCCCTGCTAACTGTACCTGGAGCATGACCCGAGCTTGACATGCAGGGGCCGTTGCATCCGTATTACGCTTAACGGTTGCGATTGAAGCCACAACTGGGTGGCGACGACACTCTGCAACGTCTCGGCGTGCCGGAACTGGAGCGGAAGTTTCTTTAAGGGCGTTGCAGCGTTGTGTCATCCCGTTGCCAAGCTCTGTAGTTGATATATGTGTGTCCATGCTCCAAGCCATGTCCGGTCCCTGTTCTTTTTCCCCAAAACATGTCCCACGCCAGATCTCGTCAATCTTGTGCTTGCACAACTATCTGCCCTTCGTAATGTCTAACTACTTGCAGAGCTGGTTTATCGTACTGTTATGGTTTGTTTCCCACGTGGCTGGGCAGGACCCTGCTTCACTGATTGGGTTGGTACCTGATTGTGCAGTGAGACATTTCTTTAGCAAGCCTTTAGAGACCCCTGAGTGGCTAACATGTATCACAGCAACCATGTCTCGTCAAGGGACTTGAGAATGGAAACTGTACCCTCACAGCCATATCCGAGTGCATGTGCACCAACATCACTGTTCAAGCCGAGCTTTCAGAATGCGTGCAACTCTCCTGTCCGTTCAAAGACCAAGCTGGTGTGTACCTGTGCAATGCCATGGCTTTCTATGGCTAACCGGCCCAGTTGCCTCCACATTATCGAATCAAATATGCGTCGGGTATCCCATCGAGTCACGAGCACAACAGGTCAAGGCCGCTGCTATCGCCTGTGCAGCAGTGACATTTCCCATCGTCATCCTACGATGCGTTGCGCGACTCATGGTGACCAAGAGGCTATGGTGGGACGACTGGACAGCCCTTGTAGCAACGGTAATATCAGCCATATCGTAGCATTAGCCATCGCCAACACCTAGCAGGTTTTTTTAATTGCCCTACTCATTCTACAGACCCAAAGTAGGTACGCTCACAACCAAGAAAGTCCTTAGCTTACGATCTTGATAGACACAGACCTCGGATTCGGTCTTCATTTTTGGAACGTCGATGTCGCAAACGCCAAAACCATCTTTCAGGTTTGCTCCAAGTCCTAGACTGGTATGAATGATTTTTAACAAGCAAAGATATTCTACGCGACCCAGATACTGTACATTCTAATCCAAGTCTCGGCCAAAGCATCCCTACTCGCCTTCTACTCACGAGTATTCACGAGTCGCACCTTTCGAATCGCTGTCTGGTCAGCAGCCGCCTTCCTCATCGGCCACGGCGTCATCTTCTTGGGTTTGGTCATATTCCAGTGCACCCCTATCGCTTCAGTCTGGAACCGGAATATCGAGGCTAAATGTCTGAATCTTACCGCCATCGGTTACGCTGGTGCTGTCTTTAGTATTGTTGAGGATATTGCCATCCTCATACTGCCGATTCCCGAATTGTTGAAGCTACAGCTTGGGGGACGGAAGAAGGCAGCCTTGTTGTTCATGTTCAGCATAGGGTCCTTGTGAGTAATGATTTGTCTTGGTATGTTTGAAGCTAACCACACCCAGTGCCTGCGTCACATCGATGGTGCGTTTAAAGTATCTGGTCAGCTTTGCCAGCACCCTCGATGCCACTTGTAAGTCGCTTCTCAACCCTCGGTCGTCGCCGACTAACACACACAAGGGGACAATGTCTATGTCGTTATCTGGTCCATGATTGAACTATCTTGCGCCTTAATCTGCGCTAGTCTCCCGGCACTACGGCCTCTAATACAAATGCTGCCAGGAGTTTTAAGCACAGCCAGGGGATCTTCGGTCAAGCACACGACAGATACCAGTCGACGAAATGTGAATACTCATCCCAGAGTTTCCGCACGGACAGAAAATCCTCAGAGAATCAAGGGAGAGATGAGCAACCATGGAAAGGTGGGGGATGCATACCTGGATATCGAGCCTAGTAGTAGGGGCGGGAGCTATGAGTTGGAGACAGTTGCAAGCGAGAGGCGGATGGTTTAATTGTTCTGCTAATGATTTAATGAGCCTAGATTAACTTAATAAGATAACTCACCTTATCAGATCCCCGTGCTCTGTAGCCCACTCATCATGTAGCGTTTGGCAAGACGGAGACTGGAGCCGGAATTCAGGACATGCAACAATGACACAACCTTCTGGCCCATTAAGATACACCATTATCCATCGAATCCTTGTAACTGGCATGATTTCTCCATACAGCGACTTCAGTTTGTATGGGGCTATTTAAGTCACCACACACTTTACAGATACTTGATATCAAAAGGCACCGTCTCAGCAAAGTCCCAGTCATCTTCCTTCTCAGCATCACCAAACACCCTCAGAGCACTGAAAACAATCTTGTACCTCCCCTCCGGAACAACTGTCCTATCAGCAAGTTCCCCTGTAAAGCCGAGCCTGTAGTTCCTCCGGATTACCCAAACATCCGGAAATCCGGGCATGTTCCCGATGCTGCGAACGGAGAAGAAGTTGGTGACGGGGAGTTGCGTGTCGGTCAGCGCCACGACGTCTGCTCGGACCATTTGCGTTCCGAAGAGTAGACTGGCTACAATGCTCGGGTATTCGAATTGGCTACCTGGAGGTGGAGTTGTGCCAGGTTGGGGGATGATAAATGTCTTGTTGGCTGGGTCTGGTCGGCCAAAGGTGCCCAGGAAAGTTCCATACTCAACGCCTTGTAGTAATACAGGAGTCTTTTTAATGCTCCCTGCAACACCCATGTAAGGGATACTGTGTGTCTTTCCATTGTCTGCCGAGAGGGTAATAAGGCCGCTGTATACGGGTAGCTGTGTTGCATTGGCGTTCTTGGGTGGGATCGCCGTTACGCTCACTTCACTAGATAAACCCGCTGGAACAGTCAACTCCCTAATGACGATTAGTTTGAGACCTAGCAGTTTATAGTGGTAACAAGGCGCATTCATACTTGAGAGAAAATGATAGCTCAGCCCAATCATCGACGATAGGGTTGGGAAATGCTGCAGCCGAGTGTGATCCAGAAGCAAAGGTGTACATCGTAGCAGCCTTGGTATGCCCTAGCTTATACGTCACATCTTTATCCCCGGTATTCTTGATGCTGAATTTCTTGTGGCCAGAGAAGTGATCCGTATCATTAAACGAGATCTGGCTCACACTGAGCACCGTGGTAGCACGTGCGGCGTCATAGGCCTGGATCAGTCCTGAGCCTTGCTGTGCAACAGGTGCGAGTATGTCGTGAACAGTCTTGCCATCGAACCACGGCTTGGGCTTGGAGGTGGAAGATATGACACTCCGCAGCTCAAACGGATCGCGAGACCCCCGGGCCTGGGCAACGAGTGCAAATATGGCGGCTGCTAGTGGTGTAGCCATGGATGTCCCAGACATGACGGCGTACTCCCCCATGTTCATCGGATACGTCGAAAGAATATTTCCGCCTGGTGCTGTGAATTGAGGCTTCGACTCGACCTCCCAAGTTGGTCCCCAGGAACTTGAAAGACTCGTAAGACCCCCCGATTCCTGGTTATCCAAAGGCTCATAATGATGGCCAGCCACTTTGGGATCAGTAATATCGATGGTGATATTTGATCCTTGGTTGAGGAGAGATATCCATTCTGCAGCTTGACCCGGTGTCACAACCCCAACACCTTCAAGGCCATCTGAGTAGGGGAGAATAGCTTGGAAAGACCTGTAAAAGGGTTATTTTAACCATACCTATGTTTTCTTAGTAGCAAAATGAACGTACGAGTTAGTCTGGCTGTAAAATATCATATATTTGCCCCCCCTTGCAGCCACGTTGTTTCCCTGCTGCCAAGAGCCACACTCCGAGCTATCGGCGACCCGGACAAGGACGATCCTCGAAGACAAGTCGGGTGTGTCTTCCGATAAAGGCGAGCAGGCGTCGTTTTTCGAAGTCGTATCATTGCTCACAGACCACAACGGTAGGGTTAGATTCTCTTTGAAACCAGGACCTCCGTTGAGGAACCCAAAGGAGCGAGTATCTTTATCCACCGTGTAAGACGCGGCAGTGAGAAGCAGAGGATTAATCGTGTTTTGAACCGAACCGACGGCATTCACGTTAACCCCTGTAGCTGGAGAAGCTGTCAAAAACAGACCCGATGAGCCACCGTTCCCTGGAGCCACAATGACTGAAACGCCCTCGGCAGCGATGCGGGAGGCTGCTATTCCCCAGGGATCATTGGCCCAACCCGTGTAGTACCCGGCAGAATATGAGATGATGTCACTCCCTTCTTCAAAGGCGGCGTTGAAAGCATCGAGCATTATATCGTTGGTTGATAGCCCTGTGCAACCCCAGACTCGGTACATGCCAAGAGTAACATCTGGGGCAGCACCGGTAAAATTCAGTTCGTTGGATTGAGCCGCTATGATGCCTGCGACATGAGTCTCATGACCGACGCAGTTGTCATACGGATCGTCGTCAGGTTCCGGTTTTCCCGGCGGCGAATAGTAGTCACCAACAAGATCCCGGCCATAGGCTACTAAACACCCCTTGCCAAAGCAGCCACCGAGGGCTGGATGCGTGTAGTCGACGCCGCTGTCAACAACGGCAATGCGAATGCCCTTGCCGGTGAAACCCTCGGCCCTGAGCTTGTCGACCTGGGTCATCACGTGAGGTGTGAAGACATCCTTCTCGGTATCGCGACGTTTCCTCGAGTCGGATGAGGCGGAGGCAGTTGCGTTCTTCCCAGTCATGACTGGGTTGGGAGCCGGCATCTTGATGACCTTGACAGGCCAGATGCTCTCTACCTCGGGCCTCGCGGCGATCTGGTCGGCAATTTCCCCGCTCTCATCATCGGTGGTATTGTCGAGTCGAAACGAGGCACCGTGGAAGAGTCGATAGTTGAAGGTTTTGCGCGGCTCAACTTTGATGCCTAGATCCTCGAAGAAGCTATCTCCGGGATCTTTGTTGTCCTCCCACTCGACAATGAAGGCGCCCGGGACGACATCAGCTTCTTCTTCCGGCGACGGAGCTTGATCACTTGCTTGAGATGAGGCGTTGGCAACGGCTGCGGGAAACAGGCCTAGAAGCGTAGCCAGGGCCCAGGTTGCGACCACATGCCTCTTCATGCTGGGCAAGGAAAACGATTCTTCAACCAAACGACTCTTTTTCCTAGATGAAAGAAAAGGTATAGTGACGAGGACTACTCGGTGGTTCAGTAAAGGGTATTAAATGGCGAGCATCACGCCATGGGGATTATCTATGCCCTGACTTGCCAAGGCTCGTATCCTACAATTTAGTCAAGGGCCTCCAGAACATGATGCTTGTATATCACATTCATAGTTGCATTGCGACAAAGAGACCTTCCTTTTTGGGTTCTATACGGAGCACTATGTTACAGTGGAGCTAGTCTCGGCTTCGCGATGAACCCGAATCCGAGTACATGAAACCTCAGAACTGGAGACCACCAATCATATTGCTCGATATATATATTCAAGGATAAGAAGGTGATAAGTCCTATCAGTAACAGATGTGTGCCGCGGTTGCCAAGAAAGTATCCACTGAGACGGCTGCAAGTGTTCACTATCTAAAGTGTACTCAACATGGTATAATCCAATTCCCGGGTATAAATTTATTTTATCCAAGTATCTTTAAGCCATCTACCCCCGATTAACCAATCAATATTCCCAGTACTCCGCTTCCATATGAAAACGTCTCAAAGAAGGGAGAAATAGTTCGGTAAAGTCTTCAGACTTGCACCACTAATGGCATATGTGATATCCACTCTAAAATCGCATCAAGCCTTGGGAACCGAGTCTTGCTGAGGCTGAGACGCAATGATCTTGGGTATAACCAGCCACACCATGCCCATAGTGTCATACGAAGGCTTCTCGAGAGAAACCATCAAAATGGTGACCTGGACAACGGCGAGGACGAAGAGCGAAATATCAAAGCGCCTCCGGTTCTATCCAAAGTCAACAGCTTGCACGCAAATCGAATTGTTTCTTGAGCGTACCATGTAGGTTCCAAGCATAGGTACTTTCCGTTGACCTTTAACTTTTGAAATGCTTGACAGCGCCAAGCCAGCCAAGGAAAAATCAGCCAAGCCGGACACCACATCCCAGATAATCAAAAGAGCAGATGAGCCTCTCAGATGGTAAAATATCCTCGATATTGACATTAGGGTGCGGACAGCAAGGATGGTCCACATAGACAGTCGACGCTGCAACATCGCCTCGTCGTCAGTGGCGAGAGAAAAATCATTCCAGGTCCAGCAGCAGCCGCAGGGCTCGCCATCGGGCCGAGAGCATGGTTCAAACCAAGGGACCATAATGGTCGACTTTCAAACGGGGGTGACTGAATAGTGGAGGCTGTTGGGTTTTGATGGTGGAAATCAATCGTTGATAATTATGAATGAAGAAGAGGCGCTTTATCTAGGCGGGGATCATTTACATATAAAGGTAGTCAGGCTTTTTTATGACAGGGATCATGTTGGCTGTGTCGTGTAGCAGAAACGCATGTTGGTCGTCGCAGGATGAGGTTGTGCAGCCAACAGGACTAGTCTGCTGCCCCTGTAACGCCACTTATTTGGGGCTGTCTGTCTGCCTGCTAGTTTGCCCAATGTTTCAACTGCCAGCATCCATGTCCTGGCGGGCCACAATTGGGCGCGATTCAGCCTTGTATTTCACCCTGCCAACATAGCCCATCCTAGAGATTAGTTGGGATCCAAGGGTTTCGCAATGGTTGCCCCAATAGGCACCCAGCTTGTTGAAAAAACGCGCAGGAAAGAAAAAAGCAAATAAGAATGAGTAGCCTTTCGCTCATCATGTTTCAAGAACATAGCGACCATCATGTTCTTAGCAAGTAGCTTCAAATCGGCATAGACTTTTCTTTTATCACTATCTATAAAGTCTTGCTTGCTTATAACCAATTGGTAATTTTACCATTATCGCCGGGTTATGGAGGTTGCTCATCTTTAACTCTTAGGAAGGTCGAGACATTTCTTACTATGCCGAGATCCGGACATTCTTGTCATCAATGACGTCTCAAAAGAGGGCAAGCCGATCGGGCATTGAATACCGGACCTAAAGCCCCTGTCGATTTATGATCTCCACTTCGGCCTCGTCAGCGGGAATTGGGCGGAATTAGGAGTGGCTAGGGACGCCACAGCATTTTGGATCTGGGGTAGCAATTCTCTAATATGATTGGACACGATCTTTAGGAGGCCAGATTAACAGGCATATTGCCAGCTCTTCCCCTGTTCACACATGTTAACGATAGAGGTCTACCAAAACAAATAGCAACTACTATCTACGACTAACCAGCCGGGATACTACTATTATACATGTAAAACCTCTTGCATGACCCGAATCCTCTCCTATATCTGTTGCAACATCCATTGGCCTATCAATGGGGTCGTATTAACCAAATAGATACCTCGCAGATTACGCCATCACCACCAAAAGCAGACAATCGATCGATAAGTCATATCGACAACTTTCAGCCAAACAAGATCAGTAGATGATGCAGTCTCGTGCGGGGAAATTGATCACGACATCGACCGTTGCTTCTCCCAAGTCGGGGGTGATATGTCAGCAATCCGATGCTCGGCGTCCCTGCGTACTTATAATTAACCCTAGCACCTCGAGTCCTGACTCTTGTGCCCCCTTGTTTTTGTAGTAGTTTGAGTCGCTTCGAGTCATTCAAATTAGCGCAACATGCCTTCCGCCGTCCAAGACATTCCGCAGTACACCTACGTGCCCGAAACCAAGGAGAACCTTGATTGGGCAGACTGTATGACACCCTTGCCTACGCAATCCATCGCTTCGCCCAATCTCCCTGTTCAGGATATTAACATCTCGTAGTGGCCAACGTCGATCTCTCCAAATATGGCACCAAAGAAGGCAACGCCGAGCTCGCCCGCGTTCTCGTAGACGCCATCCGGACCAAGGGCTTCTTCTACGTCACCAACTTTGACATCCCTCAAGCCAACATTGACAGGCAGTTTGCCCTCGGTCAGGCCTTCTATGACCTTCCTCTAGAGGAAAAGTTCAAGTACGTCCCGGATCTTGATGCCGGAGATTACAATGGCTACAGACCTGCTGGAAGACGAACTCTGTCGGGAGGCGTGAAGGAAAAGACTGAGGTGTGGAACATGGCTAGTAGGTCGCCTAGGACCGGCAAGATCAAAAAGACTACTAACAATCATCTCAGCCAAGGATGGTAAAATCACACAGCCTATTCCCACGCTGCTAAGGAACCATCTTGAGGAGATTGAGGCATTTGCCAAGGTTTGACACCTACAAGATATAATGTGTCGCTTCTAACACAAGACCTAGGACCTTCACGACAAGGTTCTCGATCCATTGCTCCACCTCGTCGCCATCGCCCTGGAGATTCCAGAGGACTATCTCGTCAAGCTGCACAAGTGGGGAACACACAACGAATCTCACCTCCGATATATGAAGTACGGAAAGTTCTCCCCACAAGAGATCGAAGCTCTTGAGGATGGCCTTTGGTCTCGCGGTCACACGGACCTCGGATCTTTCACACTTTTGTTCAGACAGCCTGTTGCCGGCCTCCAGATCAAGGACAACGAGAACGGAAGCTGGAAGTGGGCAAAGCCACTCGATGGAAGTCTGACCGTCAACGCGGGCGATGCCTTGAGTTTCCTAACTGGAGGATACGTTAAATCTACAATCCACAGAGTAAGTTCAAGCCAATGACTTGGAGCACAAGCCTAACGCAACACCAGGTTTCTGTGCCCCCCAAGGACCAGCGCAACGTAGACCGCCTAGGCCTCCTCTACTTTTCACGCTCACAGAACGACTTTGTTCTCAACACCATCGATTCCCCCGTTCTCAAGCGAGAGGGATACACCCAGAATGAGTTTGAGTCTGGCGGTCATCCAGTTCCCACCATGGAAGAGTTTACCCGTCTGAAGCAGACTTGGCAGCAGTCCAAGAAGAGGGGCACAAGCTACGAGGAGTTGGAGGGACAACAAATCTTGCCGGGTTTCAAGGGCAAGTACTTTGCATAATTTCAAGTAGAAGAACCACGTGTGAAGAGAATCCCCAAGTACACAATCAAGGCATCTGAGCTTTTATGATGAGCAGAAAGTAAGAACGTAATTAAGCAGTAGCCTATTTCAGGGATACACACTAAGGGCTTATGACACAAGGCATAATAGCAGGCCAGAAGGAAACAATAAGAGGCCATGTTCTCGCGTTGCTGACGGAGAAGCATCAGGCAGCAAGAGGCTGTGTAAGAAAATGCCGCATCTTGCTTCTACTTGCGACTGTCAATCTCTTCCACTTGGTCGACATCTTACAATCTAGTAATTAAACCTAACCGCAGTACGTCTTTTATCTACGCTTTTCGAAGAAGCTAAAGCCAAGTTTTCTTGTACACATCAAGACTTTCCATAATGGCTACGTCGATACCCCAGATTGATGAGTCGCAGATCTGCCAAGGCTGTCGAAACGTCTTGCAAGCACTCCTAGAGATTATCCAGTCTCCAAAACCTGCCATGACTCATGGAAAGGCTAGTATCGTAGCAGATGCAAGTCATGTCGTGCAGGAGTTGCAAGGGCTTAGTGTTAAAAAAGAGCCACTGCCTTGCAAGATGTGCGAGTTCCTCCGCCGCACCCTCGCCCTAGATTCCCCATTTGCAAACGGTCAAGCCAATTGGCTGGAAGTTTTTGGACACCCCGTAAAGACTCTCCTCAGGTCTCACTCAATTTACGACGATGATCCTGCCCTATCTGCAGCTTCGGTGCAGAATGTGGTGCGATCTTGGTTGTTTCGGCTTGGACATAGATACGTTAGGTCTCGCTTCCGGCCTGATGCTTATTACTTCGGGATTTCTGGTCCTGAAGGCTCAGCATATGGTCGTAAGAGTCTGTAACACTTTGCAACGAGTCCCAGCTGACCAATTTATAGATGCGAACCCTCTTGGGCGACTCTGAAGAACCCGAACCAAAACCATCGTCCAGCTCAATAGCCACCGTTGTGCCCATCCCACCATTTATCGACTTTGCCGTTCTGAGATCTTGGATCACCAACTGCCCGCCTGAATGTAGAGCCCCACGGAGCTGGTCCAATGCAGAGTGGGATCTTGTCAGCCTGATTGACTGCGAGACGCGTCGAGTTGAAAAGACACCCCAAGGAGCCAGGTTCATCGCCCTCAGCTACGTATGGGGGCAACCAACAAAGAAAAAACCCTCGTCCAATCAAGTACCCGATCCCCTTTCAGCTCCCAGATTGCTGCGCACCCACCATCGAGGACGGCATACGGGCAACCAGAGAACTCGGCTTTAGATATCTCTGGGTGGATGCCCTGTGTATCAGTGGTGAACCAGATCTGATGATGAAACAGATATCTCGCATGGACTTGATATACAGTCGTGCAGACCTCACGATTATAGCACTGGCAGGGAAAGATGCCTCCCATGGACTCCCAGGTGTCGGCACACCACGTGCCGCGGCAAGCCAAAGCAGTAAAGCCTTGAAAGTCATTCAGGGCAGCAGTTGCTACACTCTAGCATCAGCACTGGCTTCTTTAGAATCAGTTATTAGTGACTCTGTTCATACTACCAGGGGCTGGACCTACCAAGAAGACTTTCTCTCTACGCATCAACTGGTCTTTGCCGATGACGGTGTTTACTTCACATGCCCGTTCGGCTCGCTGCAGGAGTCAGTCGCCATCCCGTCAGATGTTGAAGCGCTCCTACGATGTCAGAGACCGCCGAGTCCAGGTGAAGGGAGTCAGCAGCTGGCAAACCCCGAATGGTTCTACAAAGGACCCGATTTTATCGTCCATCCAAAGAGGAAAGGGAAATCAGCCGGTTCTGGATTTCTCGAGGTCTTTCATCACCATGTCGAGGAATACACCCGTCGAAACCTATCCTTTGACGGTGATAGTTTACATGCGTTTAAAGCAGTTCTAGCACGTTTCTCTTCCCATGGCTTACTCCACCTTTGTGGGGTTCCATTTCAGGAGAGTATAGGTGCCGGGAATGACCCCAGGTGTACCATCCCAGCCTCACTGAACGCAGCACATGACAAGATATCGAGTCAGGACTTTGGTTCTGGTCTTACTTGGGTTCACATGGACTATGCTATCAAGAGGCGTTCTCACCTTCCCTCCTGGACATGGGCTGGATGGGAGGGCGCCGTGTCATGGGAGGGAGGATGTAAGCCCCTGACACCAGAGCAAAGACCCAGATTCTTCGTTCTGGGAAAAGTTCAGAGAGGAGCATTGAAACATTCAGACACGTTGGTTGAAGCTCAAGATTGGGCAACGAAAAGAGAACACGCAAATGAGCCCGAGTATCTCATTGTACAGACTAGCAGTTGGGTTGAAGTTATGCTTGAGAGCAAAAGACCAACCAAATCAATGAGGTGGACTTTCCGTATACACAAAGGGGAGAAGGACGGTGGTGAAGAGGACACTCTCTTAGCCAGTATTTCGACACCAGAGTGTCAGCAGGCAATGATTCGTCACAGAAACCTGGCAGCGTTCCAGGTGGGAGAAAACCGTGAATCAACAATTTGGCTAATCATATGGGAAACGGATCGCCAAGGAGCTGGTGCAAGGCGTATTTGGGAGCGGGTTGGTTTAGGTCGGGGTCGGACACCCCAGTTTCTTACTACAAACCTAGCTCAACAGGAATTTCTCCTGGCCTAACATGAACTATATACATGCTCAATAATTTGAGCGAATAAAACTCGAATAAGATTCACAACTGCCGACTTTTCACCTAAGATCCTCAGTTGTACCTTCTCCAATACTTTGCGCTGCACATTTTGTTAACCCTCGATCTCGTCCCACACTTAGACAGCGTGTGTTGCATTCTTGCTTCGATGGCGAAGCTTTTCACCACACTACACACTGTCAGTAAACCTAGCTAGGTGAATCAGGGTGTGGAATGCTTACATAGAAAAGGATAAAAGGGATCGGGATGAACAGAATCGACAACCCACCCAGAAGAGAGTTACCAGGACCAATACCCAAATTCCGAAACAAGGCCCGCGCCTGAAATGAATGTTAGCTTCAACCCAGAACTCCAAAGCAACAAACGTATGGATAACCTACAAAGAGGGGGAAAACAACACCGCAAGAAGCCCTAAAGAGGGCATTCCCGGCAAGCACCGAAGCCGTGTATTGAGGATACGCCATGCCCAGATAGCTGAGGACCGGCATAAACAACGTAATGATACTAACAGTGAAAGACCCAGACCCAGCCAGTGGCACCATCCAGTGAATGCTCGAGCCCGCTGTCCATCCATACCAAAAGAGGCAGGTAGGAAGTGCGACGGCCCCGAAAAATGTCGGCGGTAGAACTACCTCTGGACGAATTGGCGGCTGTGTGAGAGTCGGGACCAGGTGTTTTTGGATCTAGTATAGGTAGCAGGGCAAGGTGAGAACTCCTCCAACGAAAATGCCGAGAAAGACAAGCCCTTGAAGACCAATGTTGAACCCATAGGTGTCCCCAAATACCAATGGGAATGATTCAAACCAAAGGTAAAGAATGCCGTATATGAGTGCGCAATAAAGGTCCAAAAAGAATACGACCGGCTCGGAAAACGTCAGAGTAAAAGCCCTTGCCAAGACAATGAGATTATCCTTGACAGTGACTCCTTCGGCATCGATCTCTGACTGGCTCTTCAGCCTCGAATCACCCGTCACAGCTCTCAATCGCTTCGCCCTTCGGTAGAGAATGTTGGCTTGGCTGGTCTCGGGCATCAAGAAGAATATCATGGTCAGGACTGCAGCGCAAAGCCAGGTCAGCTCCCAGATAGTCCAGCGCCAACCTTTAGCCTGGGCAGCGAAGCCTCGGATGAGAGGACCCATGACTGGACCTAGAATTCCCGCCGAGCCAAAGATGCCGATACAGTACGGCACCTCCACTGGAGGGTACATGTCCATGATTGTCGCCCCTCCGGTTGCGAGAACTGGACCACCAAGAAGCCCGTCAGAAATCGAAAGACGAGCAGCATGGCCATGTTTGTGGCATAACCCGTCGGCAGTTCCAACAAGACAAAGGCGAAGAGGGTCCAGAAGTAAATCCTGCTCCGACCAATCTGTGGCGTTTCAGACATGGGCGAAAAGAGCATGGGGCCAAGGCTGTAACCACTAGTGATATCATCAGTTTAGTACAACTCAGCAGGTTTCAGGGGCGCTTACAGAACAAACAGCGAGAGTCCAAGTGTCGCCACAATCTCATTGGCACCGAACTCTTCCATGACACTTAGTTCACCGGGCGTGTAGATGGAGCTCCCGATGTAGATGCCAAAGTTGAGGATGCAAATTTGAAACGTCACCAGGAGCTTGCGCGAGCTGGACCAGTTTTGGGGGTTCTCCAGAGAGAGTCAGCGACCTGATTCTTTTCATGGTACCTTGGGGGAGTCAACTAGCCTCTAGGTCATCTTTTCCATACCAATCGACAAGAACAATATCCGTGGCGTTCTGGGGGTAAACCGCTCTCATCTGGTATGTCATCATTCTGGCCGTTATGTTGAGATGTCTTGTTTTCTTCTGCCTTTTCAGGGAACTTCGAGTCAGAGGAACTGTCGGTTTGTCTTTTAACAAACTGTTCATAAATCTTGGGATTGATTTCATCCGGAAATTTGAGCAGTTGGCGTTTTGATAACAAGCGGACAAGCTGTCCAAAGATAGTGTCTCCAACATACTCGCTCATGATTGTCTCTGCTGCGTGTCAAGCCAAACCCTTCTAATGGGAGATATCTACATCCTTTATTTATATCATCACAAGATCAAAGCATTGTGCTTGAGCCTCGGTATTGAAAGAGTACAAATTTGATTGGTTGACATCGGACTTGAACCCTGTTAATCCCGGCATCGAGGCAGTGACAGCCTTCATGTACATCAGCCCCCGGACTTAGGATGAAGGGCGGACCAATTGGCAGATATTATAACCTCTTTCTAACGATGATAAATAAGCTCAAGTAAGTTGAGGGTGTTGTGGTTTGATCCATCCTTGAAAAGGGAGGTGACGCAAGATCACGACGTAGTATTCGGCACATTGGAAAGACATGGATACAGTAAGCTTAACTAAGTGCTGGTTTCCTGGATGTAACTACTGTGCGTTATGAATAAATCGATGTGAGATGATGGGCGTGATAGCAGTAACTATTCAAGGCGCTTTAGAAGCAAAGTGTCCAACTCAAAAGATTCACTACCAGCAAGGGGTTAACAAAACCATCACCTGATAATTAAATGGCTACCGATAACATGCTGAAGCAATTATATATAATCATTCCTCAAGCCACTTCGGGGTTAAGATGTGCAAAATCCGGCCAGGGATCTTTAAGGTACCAGCAGTCCTGGGGAGGCATCCCTCGATAAAGAACCAGTCCCCATTCCCCTTCCAACCCTCATCCCTCCAATCTCTCAGCAACATCGGTGTGACTTTTTTTCAAGAGCGAGTGTCCGCAGCGTCTCTCCAAGTTTGTCTCATTCATCAAAGCTCTTGGCACTCTTATTCATGTCCATCCACCACGCGCAGTCTCAGGCAAGGCACTTTTGTGTGTGAACTTGGCAACGCCATCAAAAGAAGCCCTCAGCCACAACATCACGAGACACAGTCATTGATAGATGGCAGCATCAACACCCTGGCGTAAAACATCTTCACCCAGAAAACAACTTGTCCCTTACAGTGTCCGCACTGAGGGCAACTCAGCTTTCCATCATGGCGGCAGGTTCTTGCCATATCTTGCTGCCATCCCGCAGTGTGTATTGTGAATAAAAGCTCCCGAGTAGTGATATCTTTCACTCCGTTGCTCGTGGCATTCCCTCACTGACAGATGGTTCTGTGTTGGGGGTTCATACGCCCATACCTTAAGAGTGCTCTGGCTAAAAGTATAATGCAGTCTGTTGACCCGAGGGTTTTATGGATCGGCCAGACATTAAACATCACGTCCTTGTGCCCCGGGTTCCCAGTTTGAGTCCAGCGGGGGCTAATTCGATACCGAAGTGGGAGTACTTAACTTGTTTGTCATCTTCCTTACACAGAGAAAAACAGTCAATAAACCAAGTCGAAACTACAGACCTACCTTGTCGAGTTACAAGCCTACCTCTGGTTGTTTATTTCCATTCGTATTTTCCCTCACGCATTCTCTAGCCAAAGGACCAGCTGTATTGGCCATGACTTGCCTCGCCATCGCCCCGGCACACAGTTGTCTCTCTCCGACGTACAAGAAACTCGATCTGACCTCAGTTATTCCGGTTCAATCTCCGGCCACCTACCCTGTGACGTTTTCGGTCCTTGTTTCGTATTTTCTGGGGTTCCATCTCGAAGTTCTCCCGTAGCGTATCACCCCAGTCCGGAAGAGGAGGGAGGACATCATAGTCCCGTGGGTCGTGGGCAAAGGACCAGGACTTTTGCCACTTGTGGATATCCCAGGTACGACACTCATCAAAAATCGTTTCCACGTCACAGGGCTGGCCGGGGTTAAAGTTGCAGCGGAGGACCGACGTTTGATTGGAAAGATGCTCCAGGGCCTGCCAGAGGTCCTGCGGGGCGTTGGCAAAGGTGTACTCAGGCATGTGCTGAGATGGAGCCGGCAGAATGCCCTGGGCATAGCATCGTTCCAGGGCCGTCTGCCAAGCAAGATCGTGATGAACCGTGCGTTGGAAAATGTTAGAGCACAAGTTGGCGGCTCGCCCGCTATCCAGGACCAGGGTGAAGGCGTCGGCAGGCATGCCGGCATCCACCGTGGCGAGACCTTCAAGGAGCCAGTGGGCTACAACCTCGGTGATACAAGAATAGCTAATCTGGTATCGAGTGTTTGGCTCATCCCGCGAAGAGATTGGTAGCGAGCTCAGGTTGCCCAGTTCGGTTTGTTGAAGGATAGTGTTGAGTACGTCGACACGGCGCTCGATTCGGAGTCTGGGGTTCTCTTTGCAGAAGGGAATTAGCCCTTGGGCATGGCGCTCCGGGTGAGCTACAGAAACGTGGTCCTCGTGCACCACCATCTTTCGTAGCTGAAGGCGCGTGTGGGTGGGGAGGGAGTTGAGAAGTCGGATAGCAACAGCCACCGCCGAGAAGCGGAACTTTTCACGATAGCGCTGTTTTTCATAGTCCTCCTTGTGCCATCTGTTCATCCTATCCCATACACAGTCGTCTGACAGCTCAAGACCAGTGGTTGCAAGCACAGACTGCGAGGGGATGGCCCAAGGCTCGTAGGATTTGTCGAGGAATTCAAAGACATCTTGCGTCGCCTCCCTTCTTGGAAGCTCGTTGTTGATCAATTGGGTGAGCTCCGGTCCGTGCGACTGCGCAAGAAGCCGCAATGCGTATGTGACGGTCTGGCTCACCAGGCAAGTGTTTTCGTGGCACCATTCCCACCGCTCTTGGCCTGTCGAGAAGCTGTTCAGACAGCGGTAGGGGCCTAGCTCGAAGTGAAATTGTTCTTTATGGCGAGTCGTCCGTGGCACGGGTTCCTCCTCGGCACGCGCCAACATGGGCACGAAGCGAGGAAACTTAAGAGCGATCTGAGAACACATGTCCGGAGTCAG
Organism: Fusarium falciforme; assembly: GCF_026873545.1. Classification (NCBI taxonomy): domain Eukaryota; kingdom Fungi; phylum Ascomycota; class Sordariomycetes; order Hypocreales; family Nectriaceae; genus Fusarium; species Fusarium falciforme. The sequence goes on from NC_070548.1 coordinate 442,947, forward strand.
ATGGTGTGCCATCCTCACCAGTAGATTGCTCTGTAGTGAAAGTTGGAGATTGAGCTGATAGTGGAAGCGCCCAGCCCATGGCCGCCAATCCGGGTGGTAGACGGTCGAGAAGGAGATGGTGTTGAATCTCAGAGGCAGATCCTTTGCCTCTTTGGCAATGAGACGGCATGTGTAAATGAGTGCTAGATCGAGGGGTCGTCCATCGGAGGTTGCGAGCTTCCCAGGCCCGGCTTGGAAGGTATAGCCCTCGTCAAGTGTGAAGTAGTGCTGGTAGATCTCGTACCGCAGCTCGTAAGGAAGAGTGAAAATGCTGGCTGGAGGCATGTCGGCGAGGGGCTCAAGGCTCCTAAGCGTATCATACGTATCTCGCGGTTTGTTAGTGAGGGGATAGATACATAAGCCTGGGGTTTAAATGGACTGGTTGATCAAGATGGGGGAGCAGTTGGCGTTGAATCGATCATGCTATTGGAAGCATCAGGAGGACGAGGTTGGAAGAGAAAAGGTGGGTGGGCGGGTTTCTTCTAAAATACCCAAGCTGTGGGGCGCCATCAGGCAGAAGTCGGAGTGGGGCAAACTCAAAACAGTCGGGGCATTCCTTCCAAAGCTTGTGCAACGGGACGAGGGTTCGTGGAGCATCACGATTTATTGAAAAGTAACTTAACCTCATAGCATACCCAAAGGTAGATCAAGGCAACCCAGTCAGAGAAATACAGTTTTACACACAATCAAGCCATCATTCCCAATGCCTTTCAACGCAAGAGTCAATATCAAATAAGCTCTGCAGATGCTTCCGCGCTCAACACTTTGCCTCAACGAACCTTCTTTCATCACGATGATAAAAGCTACCAATGGGGTTAGTCCCAAGTGTCATTTCTAACAATAAAGTGCCGCAAAACTTACCAGCCTGCTCTCCATCTAAAATTGGTGCAAACACCAACCAAGCACACCTACCACTATCCGCAATTAGCTTCATCATTAACCAAGTTCTAGCCTTATAAAAAAGTACTTGCCAGACATGAGGTGCGTTTTCCCACTCAATGACACCAGCGCACCAGCGCTACGGTACCGCAACTAAGCCAGAGAATATCAGCGACACATGAACGAGCAAAAGGGCTTATTACTATGCTTACCACGATGCAGTGCTCCCACGATTCACTGACCCTATCGGGGTCAAGTCTTCAAAAGGCATTGCAATGCCTTAAAGATAATAGCCTATTGAGGCTGCTGGACCCAAAGAGGCTCCTAGCAGTCTCTAGGCCCTTGTCAGACCTCCAGAGGGTCAATTTGGCTGTCTTTGGCTGCCTCTTGCTCGTCAGAGAACGAGCCTTTAATGACATCGCCGAGAGGCGTTTCATCGAGGCGCAGGAAAAGAAGCTCAAGCGCCTGGCAATGCGAATTGATCGCAATAGATTGCAGGCCCAGGATATAGCATTCCTGAGCCAGTTGCAGCAAGAAGAGATGTGGTTGCAAGAACTTCTCTGCTGCTTGGAGTGGGTCTGGATGGCAAGCCAGTGAGCGACTATTGGATGTCAACAGGATTTCCATCTGAGACGTAGGTAGGCAAGAACAGGCTTACGAAAGATGACTCACGAGCTTCTCAACAGATGAGCCACGGGATGGGGATGGAGTCATAATCGGTATGTCAGCGAGACCATCAGAATGCAGGTTTGGACCGGCGCGTCCAGTTTGGACAGAAAGATGACTTACAGAGTCAAGGTTCAATGAAAAGTTTATCAACACAATTCCAAACAGAGTTTCAAGACGTGAAGACAGCAAATGCAACTTCCCCAGGCAGGTCAGCACACGACGGACTCTAAGAATGTAAGTAACGGCCAGACTTACTGCGTAAACACAATGAGTAACCCAATCAAATCACTGGGACCCTTACAAAGGGAGTGCGGCTACTCCTCAGCCACGTCGGATGGGCCATTTTCCCGAGGCCAGACGTACTGGTTCAGGTCAAAGTGGGTGATGGCCCAGTCGCTCGCGGCCTTGGGCTGCTCAATGAGTAGCCTATAAAAGTCGTTGTGGCCAACCTTCTCGGTCAGCGCAGCCCTTGGTCCTCGAAGCCTTTCACACTGAGTGAAGAGGTGAAAGGCGGTGTGCCTGCCCTTCCCACAAGGGCATTGAGGTGAGTCGACTTGCTGGCCCTTGGTCAGAGGCAAACTTCAAAAGACGAGTGGATGACGCAAGTCCACGTACCTTTATCGAGAACAGATAGTCGTTCAGACCAATCACCCCGGTTCTGCACTGTAGCAGAATGCTGGTTTGGGCGCGGGGGAGATCACTGTAGCATCTGAGAAAGGCGTCGGCCCCCCAGGGACCTTTCATCGCTGGAGGCACCGTCGCGTGCTTCTGGGCTCGTTTTTGACGATACTCATCCCACATAGCCTCGCTCCCTCTAAAAGTGTCCCCCATGCAGTATGCCTTCAAGGCTTTGTTTCTCTCCTTTGGATCACTCCAGTTCGCGGCTGCCTTGGCCTCACCTAGCTCAGCCACCATGCCCTTCCAAGTTCGCTGTCTGAGGTGTCTCCCACCCAAATCGAGGAGCGTGTAGGGATGAGCCCGGTCATCATCCGGTTTGCTAAGGCTTGTTCTAGCCTTGACGAGGGCGTCGTGGTCGGGGGTGTCGATCATCTTGGCCCTGTGCGTTGCCGCCAGCCGGCAAAGAGTCACTCGAATACTGTCAATGTTCAGCTCCTTTTCCAGAACGATTCGAGAGGTGCCCCTCATCGCTCCAGAGATCTGCAGCAAGCACTGATACTGCAGTGACTCGAGAATGCCGAGTCTCTTCTGGGAGATCCCCCAGTTCACCTCCTTGTGGATAGGTATGAACCATGATCCACATGCATACGTGATGATGGGTCGGATCTTGGTGACGTAGAGCTGCTTCATGGTCTTCAGCTTAGGTCCCCAGATGGAGCCTGAGATTCGGAGCAGGTGATTCATCTCGGCCTTGACCTTGCTCTTTCGCTATTAATCACGTTAGTTGGTACGGGAGCCAAGGCAAAGTGTCTGTACGTACCTCTTGAATATGTTCTTCCCAGCGTAGTCCCTTGTCGACCTCAACACCAAGTATCCTCAGGTGTGCCTCGGGCTTTTTGCTGAAGCCGGGGATCTTTGGAATCAGTGCACAATCGGGCCCACGAGAATATGGTCGTTTGAAGTGCATGAGGTTGTACTTTTCGGGTGAGAATGTGACTCCCAACTCGCTTGCGCATTTCATGATGATGTCATGGCACCTCTCAATCGCCCTACAGTTGGTCTCGTAGCTTTTCGATACTGACAATATATAGGTGTCGTCGACGTAGGCGAAAACGTAGATGGTGGCTCCCTTATAGCGGCACTCGGAGGCCTTCTCGAGTATCGGCGCTGAGAAGAAGAGGAACAGGACCGGTGACACGGGACTTCCCTGAGGAATGCCAATGTTTACCCAGAAGATGGGTGAAGTTGCGCCGGGCATTCTCAGTACGGTACTGCGACTGGACAAGAAGGACCAAGTCATCAGGACAACCCAATCTGGGATGCCCAGCTCCACCAGTCATTGCAGGAGCTTGGCCCGGTCCACATTGTCGAACGCTCCCGCAATGTCAAGACTCAACAGTGTGGCCTTCAATCTCTTCTTCGAGCACCAAGCGGCGTAGATGGGATTGAGGAGATATTGGAGCGCCTTGGTCGTGCATTTTCCTGGAAGGCCAAACTGCACATGGGGGAGCAGGTTGTTCTGCATCGCGAGATCCTTCAGGCGATCAGCCAAGATTCTTTCCAAGATCTTGCCCAGGCAAGGCAACAGGGCAATAGGCCTCCAGCTCTTCGGGTGGCTATAGGTCTTTTTACCTGGCTTTCGCAGAATGATGGTGGTGGCATGCTTGAAGTTGGACGGATGATAGGCGAGTCGCAAGCAGGCATTGAAGACATGGGCCAGATAGGAGACCAGTACGTCGCTGGCCATCTTGATGGCCTCGTTGGCGATCTGGTCTGGTCCAGGCGCCTTCTTGGAAGATAGCCTCTTGATGATCTCAGCTACCTCACCAGCAGAGACGGACTGATCAGCTGAGAGCTGCGGTCTCGTCGGGTCGAGAGACGGCTTTGGGAGGCTCGGTGCAGCCTCGCCGTCGCTGGTCTCGGGCCATGTGCTGTTCCTTAGACTAAGCTCCTTCTCCTTCTTAGTCCGAAGTATGGTGTCGTTGACTTCGAACACGGGAAGATGGGCTGGCTCCTTTGGCTGACACATGGCCGTGGCCATCTTGGCCATCCTGTACGCGCCCCAACTGTATTTTGTGTTGGCTGCTGTTGACCGACGCCAGCTGTCTCTGTTCTGGGCCCGTTCTTTGGCAATCCTCTTCCTGTTGCAATGGCTCCAGAACCGATGCCACCGATGGTTGTTGGACTGGCGAAGCTTCTGCAGAGCCATCCTTTCCTCATCTTTGAGCCGCTTCAAGGCACTATTGACTGGCCGTCGGGTTGGCTTGAAACTTACGCAGACTCGCGTAGGCACATGCTTTTTAATGGCGGATTCGAGAACTTGACGGGTGTTCTTGATGTATGTGTTGACATCGCTCTCGGTCGCAAGAGATGGGTAGCCCAGGGTGCCCATGCCGTCTTTGACATGTCTGATGAAGCTCTTCTCTTTCGTGCGTCTCCACTGGAAAACGATCCGACTTGTCCGAGCCAGTTTGAGGCTCAGCCTTGTCTCAATGACTCGGTGATCAGACTCGAAACCCACAACGTCCAGAACCTGCCAACTCGTCCAACGTTGTATGATTTGATCGCTGACAAAGGTGAGGTCAATGGTCGAACCCTTGTCGCTCACGCCGCGAGTGAAGGTGGTGGTGCCGGGAACAGTGATGCAGGTCATCTTGGCTGCCTGTAGCCCTTGATGAAGATTTCTGGCGTTTTTGGAGGCACTCTTCACCTCGACACCTCCCCAGTGCTCGTGGGGGAGATTGAAATCCCCCACCAGAATGTCACGGCCCGTCGTTGTTGTGTCTCTTATCAGCGCCTCAATGTTCACAGCGTTCTGTCTGTTGTAGACGTTGTGGATTGCCAATGTGCCGGCATTAGGCGTCTGCAGGTAGAGACTCGCCGCAAGATCTTTGTTGGCACCCTTGTGGTACTCCACCTCATAGGTGTCCCCTAGGATCGATATGTGCACAAAGAAGCACACGTGGGATAGACGGACAGCCGGCTTCCTATGCGCACGATTCTGGGGTCTGTCTTCCTCGCGGAGTGGCCTTTCTGGATCGTAAAACGGTTCGTACGATCGGATCGAGTTCCATGGCATGTCGGGTGGAGGGTCTTGAACGGCAATGACGTCCGGGGGTCGGCGCAGTGTCCCAACCTCATGGGCAAGGCTTTTGAGCCTTCTTCCACAGTTCTTCAGATTGGCTTGCCAAATGACAAGTTCTGAATCGTTTAACGTGGGGTGGTGTTGCGTGATTGGGGGCAGCAGCCCCTTAGGAGCCTTGCGATTCGACATGGTAACTCGCCTCGTGTGCGAAGACTTGGGGGAGGGCTAGCTGTTGCCACGTCAGCCTTGTGTCTGTATGATTAAGTTAATCTGGGTACCTGCTTTCTTGTGGGCGAGGTCGTGGAGAAGGGGGCGTGGAAGATGACCAAGATGATCAGGGGAGCGGAGATGGTGGAGACTAGAGAGGTTACAAAGAGGTCGTCAGGCGGTGAAGGCGCGGGACGTACGGAGTACTGAGATTCGAAAAAGTACAGAACCACGACACAAGGGTGAATCGTGTGAATAGACAAAGTCTTCAGAGCAATGCCACGCCGTGAGAGGGTCGAGGAAGGACGCGGTAGATGAGTCACGTGGTCGATGAAAAGGGAAGCAAGAACGGTGTGTGCTTCAAGTGACTTGGTCTGTTGATGATCTCTGACGGAAGGTACACGACCATCTCTGTACTTGTACGATTCAAATAATCTGAGAAATCTTCACCAAGCCGTTGCCTCCATACGTACTTCCCCATGTTTCGGAGGTCATTGTCCGCCGTCGAGCCCGATCCCGGCTCCGGCATAGTGCCGTCCCGCCCCCGAATTCATTGAGACGGGCGCACAAGCAAGCCTCGTTCGATTCCTGCAACTTGGCAGAGCGAGTGGGTGTTGCAGAAATTCCAGCAGCGCAACACCGCTCAAAGCCACCGACTCGGTCACCGTCACTGCCGTCCAGGGGTATGGCTGATCATTGGTTCAATACCCGGACTAGGCTCTCAGCAAAAGCAACGAGGCTCGTCCGCCTCACTATTTCTAATACAGGGGCTCTGATAACATGATTCTTCACACGGCAGAAGTCCCGTATCGCTCAGGGGTATCCGAGGAATTTGGTCGAGTCTCGCCGCTGTGGCGAGCGACGTCTGCAAGCCCTGGGTGATCTATCACTCAGTTGAATCCCATCACAGCAAGAGTGTAACGCCAATGTAACACTCCAAGGCGGTCTGAAAACTGGTGAGGAAGCTAGCTGGGTGCCAGGAAGGGTTGTAACAAGCCATCCGATCGCCTGTACCCTGCTCGGCTCTTCATCATCAAGGCTAGTTGATTCCGTGGTGGGTTCGTCGGTGTATCCGTATTCTGAAATCCCTTCATCGGACATTCCCAACTGAGTAGCCCGTGCCGAGCGGCCTAACCACCGATCATCGGGGAGAAAACTAAGATCCGTTGAGATTAAGCATGGAGTAATCTGTTGAGATCATGACGAGTCAAGCTGAGCATGGGGTCGACTCCTCGCGTTGATTGCTTTTTCTCACACCGGTTTACTTCAGAGGCAAGATTCGAGGTTGCAAAGAACTTGAGGCCGACGTGGTCGAATTTCTGCCACTCCAGAAGCAAGCCCCCTTTGATAGAGGAATCTGCAATCTTTGGAAACACTCAAGATCTATTAAGGCACTTCTGGGATCGAGTCTTGTTGCATCCCAAGTTCCATTGCCCAACATTCTCTGTACCACTTCCACGGCTTCAATTCCTCCTTTGCCCGCACACCATGCCCAGAAAGGCTGCTCAGCCCCCTCCTCCTACCAGCATCATGGCGCCTGAAGAGGAAGACGACCTAGCCACTCAGGTAGCTGAGAAAGTCATGAAGGCTTTGGAACCCATCCTAGAGAGTCGTATGGGCACTGTTCAGCAGTCCTTCGCCGTCGTCGCAAAACTTGTGGATATGAATCTGAATCAATCCGACGACTCCAAGCACTTCCTCCAACGCAACCCTGACATCAGGTACTTACTTGATGCTCAGTCCGATCTGAATCGAGTCAAAGGTCTGGCTATGTCTGAAACCATGTGTCTCCTCCAGCGGGCTGGTGAACCTTTCAACCAAATCATCCGCGTGAGCCACAGCGGGCAGGAACTGAGGTTCACCTCCAAGTCGGAAAGCGCTGAAAATGCGAATTCGGGCTGAGTCGTGGCGAATCAGCACACACCTGGGGCTTTCTCCCAACTGCAGAGCAATCCCAAAGCCATACTTTGTCTGTGCCGAGAACGTCTCCTACGAACTGTTTTCCCAGCCTCGAGACTTGAAGGATGCGTGGAGCGAACAAAACCAGGTGGAAATCGTCAATGCCTTCTGGGCGCGAAAGAACCTCGTCTTGACGCTGTTTGAACTCGGACACGCGAAGAAGCTCGTTTCGGAAGGTATATTTCTTGGTGACAGCCACTTTTCTTACGTCAGGTAAGTGTCCCTTGTTCTTCCGATCTGCATGAGTACCTGCTAACAACAGCCAGACCATTTGAACTGCAGTCGGTGCCCAAGTTCTGCTACAAGTGTTACAAGCCCAACCACCTCATGAAGGAGTGTCAGGCACAGGATTTCCGGTGCGGTCGATGTGCCGGAGCGCACAATACCCGGGGCTGTGAAAACCCTGCCATCAGGTGCCCAAACTGTGGGAAAGAGCACGAGGCTTGGTTTCCACAGTGTTCCAACAGGCAAGTCCAGAACATGCGCGCTCTTTGCAAGGAATGGGAAAGCCAAGGGCCCTCATGGGCTACAATGTCACCCAGGGAGGAGTTAAACGGGTGGCTCGAACAGATGACGAGCCCAGACCAAACAGCTGAGCCCAGACCCGGTCTGAAGAAGGGAAAGAAAAAGGGGAATGCCTCCACGGATCAGGATCGACGTGTGACTCGCTCGGTTACTGCCAAGGCAGCCGCTTCATCGACAGAGTCTGGAGATCGGAGTCAGACTGAAGCTGAGCATTGTGGTGGTAAGTCCAAGGGTAAAAAAAAAACAAGAATTCCAAATCTTGAATGGGAGGTGATATTTAAGGGGAGCGAAGTCGGAAGAGCCGGTGCTTTGTTCGTGTTATACGCCACGAATCTAGATGATTCTTGCACGTGATCCGTCGCCGCTTTTACTTGGGCTTACTTAGGGCTGGCTTAGTCCGCGCTCGGGTGAGCTTAGTCAGGTTGAAGTTCAGTGGGTATGGGAAGATATACAGTAGCTCTACTACTAAGGGCCAAGGGGTTTAAGTTTAATAACCCTTATATCCCCTCTTGCGTCTATAGCTATAGCATATAAAGTAGATATTATGCCTAAGTCTGTTCCCTGAGCTATTGCAGTTGGAGCGCCCAACAACCACAGAGCGTAGACACGCCGCATTCCTGGATCCTTTTTGTTTCTCATTGAAGGAAACGTGTAGAATATTGCTTTCACGCCCCAAGGTTTGAACTGGCTCGCTACTCAGTCGCTAGTATCAGTGAGGGTTAGAAACAAGCTTCTGCTGCATTGCGTGAAGCTTTATATACATCTATATTTGTTTATTCACTCTATATACTAACGAGCTCATTAAATCTCAGTTTAGTATTAAGAAACACAGACTCGATGGGGGTAGTCTCCGAAAGACAACAGCGTTCATTAGCAAAGGCTGCCAGATAGTACGTGGTTAGTGGCCGATGCCTCCAAAGCGGGGTAATGCTTCTGGGCAGGCCTTAGCCGGGGCAGGATGCGGGTGACATAATGTCTCAAATATCGTCATCGTGGAGAACGGCAGATCGCCCTGTGCCCTACCCGAGCTCATTGATTGTTGTTTACATGCGGCCGGGGAGGAGGCGGGAGGTAGCTTTTTTTAGGACGATCCCGCTTCCGTAACCTTTGTTGAAGTCGAGCGTCCGTGGGGAAGCTGGTGAGGTTGAGCTTTGTTACACGTGTTGAGCAGGGAACCTATCACCCCATGAGGCAAAGGCGGTAGATCGAAATTTCTCCATACTTAGTTAGCTCCCGCACGCGGACAAGGGCTTGCAGGCGTCTCAAGTCACTTGCGAATGAAGCCATCCTCTCAGTACCCTGGAAACCTCAAGGAACACTGCCTTAGCGGCCTAGGGGACACGGCTATGACGCTGACCTTGACTTCTCTAGAATATTAACACCGGTTCTCTCCTGGCTGATACTTCGCATGGGCTGGCCCGACGCCCTTGACCAGCAGAAGTCCTAATTATTCAGCGTACCGATGATATTGAGTGTCAGCAAGCCTGTTGAAGCCACACTGTCTCCACGGAGTAGTACGCCGTGCCTCTTTTTGAGCCTGTTGTGTAGATATTTCCCATGCCTGAGCAAGAGTAATGAACATGTAGCTAGTGGATTGATCATGTACGTTATACCGGTAGAGCCACAGCTATATGTTTATATCTAGGGACTCACACAGCACCTGTACACAGGCTTGTAAAAACTTCTGAGCATCCCCTTCAGTCTGCCACGCATCGTTATAAGCCGCTGCCAAACTCAACTCGCCCCGATGCGATGCAAGAAAAATCCCATATCCATTCCCCATCTCCTCCCCGGTTATCCAAGGCTTGCTGATGCTGAAATGCCCCATCGTTGACGGCAGTATGTCGTCCAACCGACCGAGGCTCGATAGGGATACACCCGGATTCGGAGACGGAGGTGGCCCAGGAGCAGGGTTCTTGATGAGCCGCGGAAGTGTCTGCAACCAGCCGGCCCATATGTGAGGTGCGAGGTACGAATGCTCATCATCATCCGCTACGCGGCGATAGAAAGCGCGCACCTCTTGGAGAACACGTTGGAACTCTTCCTTTAACGGTTGTCCGTCTGTCCCTACCGGCATCTCTATCTCAAAACCAAAACTCGAGCCTGCATGATATGCTGTAACAGGGTGCTTAGAAGTGCTGAATGGTTCGGCGCAGAATGGCCGTAGGTTCCGCAAAAGATCGCAGCGGTAGTGAAGTGGCTGCTGGTGTGCGTTTTCGTTCACCAAGTCACGCAAGACAATGGGGATGGCTGCATTGAAGGCGTGTGTGACGGTTGCGCCAATGGCTCTGCATGCTGCTAGTATCTTGGCGGTTTTGGCCTGGTCAAGAGTAATTTCCGTTCGCTGGTGCCGGCCTGGAACCTGGGCGCCTTCGCTGAAGGGCAGTGAGAGGTACTGCTTAGGTTCGTGCGGCTGGGAAAAGAAGGCATGCTCGGAGAACATCTTGTCAACCCTTGCTTTTTGAACAGAATTGAGGTCCTGAGGAACTGCTGCGGCAGCACGGTAAGGCGGGCTCAGATTCTGCACCTCGGTGCCGCCGAGTCCGGGGAGGGTGAAACTACTTCCTCGCTCGAGCGCATCAGATGCATGCTTCACAATGTTACTCAAGAGTAACAACGTTCCAATACCGTCAATGGTGTCGTGTGGAGCTCGAAAGATGATATCACGATACTCAAAGTCCTTATCATCAGAAGGTAGTGTGATGACGAAGATGGTTGGCAAGTCGGGGGCAGCAGGATCCGAGTTGGCAAATTCGACACCCAGTTGGCCATTTGAGATCTCCAGGAATGTGGCTTCTAGCCAACCTTCCCTTTCAACTTCGCTCTGTATCGTGCTGTAGGTCCGCGTGAATCGTTCAGTGTCGAAGTCATATTCGACTTGAGATGCAATCGATGGGTGGTCCTGCCGAATGCGACACCAGGCTTTTCTCAGTGCTCCGTTGACATCTGGCCGTGAAGCTGCAGCAGCAGTATCGATTTTGAGCGACACATGGCCTGTTATTGCAAAAGGCCTTCGCCCTTGGGTGTCGAAGACCTTGGCCGCCTTGGCCCAGAACGTTTCCACCTCGTCAATGTCCCGCTGCCATCTGCCAGGAGTGTGCTCTACCCAGTCAAAGGAGTGTCGAGGCTGGGCCATGGCATGAATCCAGAGTGAAAGAGACCAAGGTAACTGGTTTGAAAGAGTGAAAGATTTTTTATTCGCTGGATTGACTTTGTCAAGACTTGGGCCTCTATTCAAGTTGTTGAGGCGTTGGCTCTTTCCGATTAAGTACTCCATGGCCAAGCCTCTACCAAAACTTGTGGCGGGCCCCGCCCGGCCAAACTAATGCAAGCCGCAATGCAACCCGCTGACATGCATGGCGTGGGGGCTTGCGGGATTAAGTATCGGTTGACTCACTTCTGCGAAATAGGTGGTTTTAGAACTTTTATCCATAACGTACATAATAAGCAAACACTTATCATAGAGTCATATTATAGAGTAATTTCAGGAAATTATATACGATTATATAACTACTACGTAATAAATACCTAGCGCTACGTATATAAATATCTTAACTACCAGTAGCCTAATTAAGGCTATTCTAGGGCTATGGGGACTACTATACTCTACTAGTATATCTAATCTAAGAGCAGCGCTATATAGGCTACTTCAGAGTGAACTTGAATGGGAGATATTTCCTACACAGGTTTGCGGGCAAGATTTCATCTAATACAGAGCTAGAGACAAAAACATAGAGAGGCTCGTTCTCTAGTACCTAATAACAACCTTAGTCTCCTGTCGCCGAGAGAATCGAGTGTAGTATTCAGAAGCATCTTCAATGTCGATAACACTTCTCACAATGAAGCTCGGACTGGCCTTGCCAGATGTGATCAAGGGCACCAGCTCTGACGCAACTTGCAGCGGTAGAACCACGCCAGCGGTGACGCTAATTCGGCTACTAAACGCGCGGCCAATATCAAAGTTTGTCTCGTCAACGTTGTAGAGGCCGAGGACGCCAATTCTGCCTGCCGGGCCCGTCACATTGAGCAAGTGACGCAGGACGATCGCAGAATCGACTTCACCCCGGGCGTTCTCCGCCTCGTATCCAACCGCGTCCACCCTAAGACTGCTTCTCTATCAAAGAAGTATTCCTGCACCCCAGCACAGATCTTAGTCAGGTACGCCCTTGGAATGTAGCTTAGGGACAGAGCTAACCCTATAATAGATGGTCTCTGTAACACAACCTGATTACTCTCCCGAAGAGCTCCCGTAAGGAACGCCTCGCTGAGAATGCAAGCGTAAATGGGTTTGAGATTTCTCAAGAGGATGTGAATGAACTAGATGCTCTAGACGAGCATTTAGTTACGGACTGGTATGTGAGAAATTTATGCAAACCTAAGTAATTAATATTAATTGATCTACAGGGACCCTACTGAAATTGACTAGTAACATAGTATGAAAAAATGGTGTTCCGTCACTCATAAAGCCCCCTTTCTGGTCTTGACTTTGCCGCTGTGGTATGGGGGCCATGTCCATCTTTGGTATCGCCGATGTGCTTTCAATGCAGGCAAGTTCATTTAGCGGACCAGGTTGCATAGAATACGCCCGCACTTAAGTCCGCCCGATGGGGCTGAATGCAAACATTCATCGATTCGAGGCAGACCTCCTAGACCACCGGCAGCTTAGTGGTCAAAGGGATGCGCAATACGGCCTCAATCACTCTCCAGCAAGTTGTTACGAAGTTTTAAGCTTCACCCTGATTAACGCCCTTTTGGTGGCAAAGCAAGCTATGAGTTCGTATAGGTGCAAACATGGCATAGCGGGAGGGGAATGCAAAACTTGACCATCAAAGGAAAGTGACGCAGCGGGCTAGTCTTTAGACTCGCAGCATTTAACACCATGCAAAGCGAACTAGGGGCCCGGCTTTTGTAAAGTGCTTTGCAAGAAGCTAACTTGGGGTTTTCGATGTTGCGTAAGTTACCTGTTGGCCTGCCTGATGAAGGGGAATGCAAGACTCAACGTATACCCACATTAGGAGCACCAAGCTTGCAAATCATCCGCATAGCTGGAAGTGATCAAGTTTATTACGGTTCAATGCTCTGTGACCTTTTGAGTCATGGGCGAACCACCAAGAAGAATATTCAGGGGCTGAGGCATGTGATAAGTTGATGCTGGGTATGTGTGGATTGGGCAATTGATGGATGATGGGTATGGACACGCAACCGAGATTCAACGAGGGCCTAACCTCGCTCCCGGATTGACCTCTTTGGTCATGGGTTCCAGGACGTCTCAATTCGCAGGTTATGTCCTATTTCATGATGATTTCCAGTAGCCCGAGATCTTGACCATCAACGTAGTAGAAGGTCAAGAGTGAGTTCCAATTCACATCAGAGGCAGCAGAGGCCAGCTAGACCATTCACGAAACAAGAGATAATCACCGTGATTGCACTAATCAGCTTAAGCATCCAGTGAGTGAATGGCGACCGGAGCTAGCCGACCTTCATTCCGTGGGCTCAAGAAGGCATAAATGCCAAGGCTCCAAGCCAAAAGAAGGATATCTCTAATAGATAGACACGCCCACAAGCTTACGTAGTTCATCACTCAGATTGGTGAAGAAAAATTCAAAGCGTAAATCAGGAGGTTCAGTTCCGTTTTATCTTTATTGCACCCTCCATCCCAGTCTTAAGATCTGCCAAGAAGGTGACCCTAATATGAAAATAGTGTTATTAATACCTAATTAAATCCCTCCCTCCTCAACCCTGTGCCTTGATTGTCATTCTGTTATATTCTTTTCATCATCCTCTCCTTCCACGTCATCTCTCATCGCACCACCATCAGATGGCTTCCATCCTCCGCGTTGCCACCTCCGCCTTCACGTTAACCTCGACGCTCCTTACCTTTGCTCTTGTCTTCTCAGCGGGTACTACTCAAAGCTCTGGCCAATGCAGTATAAATGATCTCGAAACTTCTTATCCAGGGCCAGTAGCCGCAGATGGCTGGGCATATCGACTTATAGCCTCCGATCTCTCCCAGCCGCGGGGTATCTTATTTAATACCGAGGACGCTCTTCTCGTAGTTGAGCAGGGTACAGGTCTAGTGCATCTTGAGTTTGAGGACCAAGGGCAAACATGTCTGCCAGTGCGCAGGCAGACAACGTTACTTGAGAATGAGGGTGTAAGTTTCCAGCACTTGTAATCCCAGTCCTAATAGCATAGACATTGGGGTTGAGTTTCGCGCCACCGGACTCGATTGTACCGTGGTTGACTGACAGCTCATGCGTAGCTAACCCACGGAATTGCCCTCTCCGAGGATGGCCGTACTCTCTACGCTTCCACCCAACGCGATGTCTACTCCTGGCCCTACGACCCTTCCGGTCCCAGTCTCAGCACCACGTCCCGCCGCACCCTTGTCACCAACATGGGCAATCCGGGCAGTCACTCAACCCGCACTCTCCTCCTCTCTCGCAATCACCCCGATATACTGGTTGTCTCCCGTGGCAGCGACGAAAACGAAGATGACGGTGCCCTCGACCGCTCCACCGGTATCTCTCAAATTCGCGCGTTCAACATCTGTGCCCTCATTAATGACGATGATTCTTATGACTACACTGATGGTGATCTTTTAGGCTGGGGTCTACGAAACTCAGTCGGTGTCGGCGAGCACCCCGAGACCGGCGGCATCTGGTCCGTTGAGAACTCGGTAGATGGCCTATCCCCTCGAGGTCGCGATATTCATGCCGATAATCCCGCTGAGGAACTCAACTTTCACGGTTACCTCAACGGTTCCGATGCGAACCTTGGCGGGAACTATGGCTATCCTCTTTGCTATCGAAAACTTCCCAAGTCTGGGCGACCTCGCGATCGGTGAGCAATTCCCCGCTGATTGGGAGGGTGATCACGACGTGACCCTCCCCGGTGACGATGAGTGCAGCACCGAATGTGTTCCTCCAGTGCTTCCCTTCCAGGCCCACACAGCGCCCCTTGATATCAAGTTTGACGAGAATGGCACAAGAGCCTAGGGAACCGCGAAGTCCCTGTAGGTTACGATGTCTCCTACGTCTCCTTCGACAACAGGCGCCCCTCGGCCCCTCAAGATAGCACTAATGCCACCATCTCCATCATCTATAACATCGACCTGTCCAACTGTCCGAGCGACTGCTTCCGCCCTGTCGGCCTCGCATGGGACTCGACAGGGCGTCTGTGGCTCAGCTCTGACAGCACCGGCGAGATCTTTGTCCTAAACTACGAGGGCAATGACTCCTCCGACGAGGGTGACAACGATGGTAACGGGAGGGGGGGGCGGAGGCAGTGATGGTGATGACAGCGTTGCGTCGCAATTCATGCGGCCGGGTCCAGAGCTTTGGCTGCGGCAGTGGGACTAGTCGTTGTCGGCTTCTTTATTGCGTGATCTGCGAACGAACATTGAACGAGATTGAGTTCTTTACATACATTACCGGTATTAGACGGCATTAAGAGCACGCCGCTTAATGAAAAGACTATTTTGACCTAATATACATAAAGTTCCTTATTTAAGGCGTGATAAGAAGAAACTAGCTCTTTATTTATTATTAATTACTTAAAATTAAACTAAATATATATATATATATAATTATAATTATTTTATTTTTTAAATTATATTAAATATATAATAAAATAAAAATAAATTTAATAAATTATATTAAGATTTAATATTATAAATATTATTTAAATTATATTTTAATTCAATCTATTATTATGTATTTTTTTTTTTTTTTTTTTTTTTTTAGATATCTAAGAAGTGAATTTCTTATATAAATAAAATTCTTAAGGCTAATAGAGATATTTTAAATGCTATATTTAATAACAGGTATTAGCAAGAGGCAGGGAATAGGTGCACGCGAAAATCCAGCCTTATGTTTTAGGAATAAAAAGAAAGCGTCTCTATGTCCCAGAGTTAAATGGAATTCGTAACCTATTCACTAGCTACCAATTAGGTAAAGCTGCAGGTCCTTGACTTGATTGAGACTCGACTACTTCGAGGCCTCTAAGCATGTCGCTGAACTCTTATTCATTGGGTAGTCTGCCGGCGGCTCTGTTTTAGCTACAGTCCTTCATCCCAATCAGTACCCCCATCCAGGTACCAGGGATCACGTGTTTCTTCTCCTTGTCTACGATGACAGCTCTTCCATCACACCTGGACGCCGAGCTTTTTCTCGCCTCGCTTCAATCGCCATCGGTTCGTCGACTCGATCAATTCTGGACATCCCCGAAGCAGCCCGCCCCATTTCTTGAGGAACCCAATGCTAGCCTCCCAATTGTATATATCGGACGCTTCTCCCCAGACGATGAGGTATGACCCATCCTCTTCGTCGCTCTTCGAGATTTCCATCAGATCAGCGCAAAGCTCATCTTCGTCGATAGCCCCGCTCGTGATCGCATTCAAGACATTATCTCTAAGTCGCGGAGCGGGGAGGAGATCTGTCCATGGGTGGTGTTCGACCGCCTGCTGCAACGCCCAGCACTCCGAAGGCTCCGTGTACCGTGGAGATATGGGGTTCTTATTCCCACCAGGAGGGAGGATCGTGTGGTAGAAAACGCCACGCACGAGGAAGTACCGCGTCTGGTTTGAGTAGTGGACGAGCCACTAACAACATGCGATTATCAAGATTCCGCTTCTGTGCGTAACCTCGTACCCTGTCTTCCTTCTGACGGGAACGTCAGAATCAACAGGCGGTGTGGCCAACGATCCATCACCCATTGGCCCATTTATCCATCCGTCTGCCGAGAGAACGACGCTAATGCATCTTGCTGACACTTCGGGTCCGAAGACCGAGCTGGGGGTTCCCTCGGGATGGCGTTCCTGTCAGACGTTTGTATCTCCTACCCCAGACGCGGCCAATTGATCTCGGCGCGTGGGGGAGAATAGAATGCTTTATTAGCAATTAATTTGTTAGAACTAGGTTCATTTATTCCTTTGTTAGACTATGTTTTGAAGCTCCAGACGATCTATAATCGCTAACATCTTAATTGCCGAAATGTCAAGATCGGGGTGCCACTATCCCGCTATGGAGATGCTACCGCTCACGTACGAATCAGTAGTGAGATTTCGGACCTAGCCTTTTCGTCAGGCGTGGTGGACGCTACGACCAAGTCTACCATGGCGATGGATTCCATATCACCCATATTCAACTTCGAAATAGTCCAGGTGATTGGGACCGGGCGGCCCGTTGAGACCGCAAAATTTGGAGAAGCTCAAGTGCGTTATACCCTAGACAGCCAGTCAAGAGGCACTAGACTCGATAACGCAGAGCGCCATCAAGAATTGAAGCTTTCTTTCGGGTCTTGCGTACAGGCTTCGGCCTCGGACAAAGTTGGTCGGATTGCTAAAAAATACCCACCCATCCGGACCGAATTGATTTCACCACGTACTTACGGATGCATGCCTGGAGACTGGATGTCAGCAGGTTGCATGAAACCAGAGCCGAAAGACTCTAGTAAAAGTTAAAATGTTAGCAATAACGTGAATCGACCAGGATGCATTGCGGAAGACGTTTCCGAACGGCGTATCCGGTTTTGTATCTCAAGTTGACCAGTACCATGCACAACCACTCTTTCGCCATACCCACTCTTTCGCCACGCAAAAAAAAAAAAGTACCACCAAAACTCATTAACTTCACTTACACCAAAGTTAGCCAAAGTAAATAGCTACCTAAAAGAAGTTACCTCTATTGATTATAGAAATAATTAGAGGTAATTATTTTGCCTCTGTAAGGTTATATGGGGCATGTGATATATATAGGCTATGCTATTGAAATATTATTAGTCTAACTACTAAGCCGCTCACCGCTCCTTATTATGTTTTTTGGCCTTTGTCTTTAACGACGATAGAAAAATACCTACCTCGCGGCCTAGATGGGAATATATAGAGGATAATATGGCTGATGCTATATTGGATATTACCGATAATGGCTTTTTACCTCCTTAGGCGGCTTAGAGACGGGGAGTGCCGCGAAGGACTCTAATCGATAGACTTAATAGCCGCGGGGCGGTGAAAGAGCAGATTCACCCTCGCTGATGTCTATCTAAGAATCAGGAGGATAAGTTGGCTTTTTAGATCCTATGCTAGGAATCTCTGGGCTATGCTCTGTCCTATAGTTAGATCCGCACCTATATTATGGGCTTACTAAGATAGCAGGGTAAATATCCTGAATTAAGACGTAATTAGGTAACTATATTTATTAACTACCGCGTAGATTTAAAGACTAAGATAGGTAGATACTAAGAAGCTAAAAGGTTTGACTTTTTTATGCCTAAGGCGGTTTATTAATACTTTAATATTAGGGAGGGCTAATATAGCTAGATTAAGCTAGAAAATACTATTAATATTAATAAAGGGGGTATTATAACTAGTTTCGGTAAGTATCTATCTATATACCTTATTAGTGCTTAAAATTTAACTAATTAATCTTTTTTATTTAGGCTTAGTATGACAATCATATATATTCCCAAGGGATAAACCAGTCATGCTGGGTTTATATTAGTAGATAGAGTAGTCACACTATGCTTAAATAATAGGGGGTATCACGTCTAGTAATATGCTTAAAGGTATTAAGTATAACTAAGTTATATTAATAGCTAAGGTAGCTACTATATAGGAAAGTATAATAAATATATTCTATATACTTAGATATGGCTCGCGATCGTGAGTTATGGCTCATAGTGAGTCATAAGTCCTTCTATGAGTCTAGGTCGGGCTCATAGTATATACCGTGAGTTACTAGCCCTAATTGGTTGCTTTCTATGGAGGCATACGTGACCTAAGTTGGTGCCATAATACGATATCCCCTCTCCGTTAGTTCTTATCCTTAAGACCTTTTCCTACGGCTATCCCCCCTTAGTAGGTAACCTATATCTATAAATATTCCGCCGTCTAATATAATGCTAGAATCTAAAGCTATATGTAATTACAAAGCGTAAGCCCTTCTTATTAAAAATACCGGGTTCCTTATTATGCCTTATAGCTACTATAAGCCGCGGCAATTAAAATGCTAGGCCAAAGAAGGCTATAAGTATTACGCCTAGTGCACCTATTAGGGCCGCTAGTGCAATAGTCATAGGGTTTCCTTCCTTAGTAGTAAGTTTATTTTTTAGCGTAATGCAGTTTATTTATATTAAGTATTTATTATTAGCTAATTATCTTACTTAAGAGAAGCATTAATTAGAATAAGAGGAAGAGGTTATAGAGTTAGAATTAATCGCCTTATAGTAATAGGTAAATAAGCGATTAAGTTATTTAATATATCTCTATCGCTAAAAGAAATAGTTAGTTAAGTGGGGTAAGGAAATACTTTATTATAATATCGAGATATTAGATAAGCTAGAGGCAGTAGAGAATATAGAGTCTTTTATAGTAGTAGAGGCATAGCTAGCCGGGGCTATAGATATTATTAACTAGGGCAAGCTCCTTAATTCTTCTGCTATTAATAAAAGTATTTTAAGAGTTACTACGTACTAGTGAGGTATTCTAGGGGTTCCTAAGTATTTTCTAAATCTAGGTAGTTTTTCTATTTTATAAAGTATATTATTTTACTACTAATTTTATCTATATTAAGGATAGCTTCTATAATATATTCTTCTAGTCTATTAACTTTGGTTTTTAG
This sequence comes from Fusarium falciforme, assembly GCF_026873545.1. Lineage (NCBI taxonomy): Eukaryota > Fungi > Ascomycota > Sordariomycetes > Hypocreales > Nectriaceae > Fusarium > Fusarium falciforme. The sequence goes on from NC_070548.1 coordinate 462,546, forward strand.
TTCGTTTCTAGTTTTAACTTAGATAGTGTTTTTTATTAATTTAAGTAATAAAATATAAATAATTAAATAGAGCTTAACTTTTAATAATAAGTCTAGTTTATAATTGTTTTCTAAGATTCTTTATTTGATTTTATATAGTCTAATATATTTATAGTTAAGTTTTTTATTTTATTATTTTATTTCGATGTTTTTTATTACAAAGTAGACTATATCTCCCTCCGAGAAGATCAATCCCTTAATTCTTTTCTTATTAGCATAGTTTATTATCCTATTTCTAACGAATTTAAGTTTTATTTTTATTTCTTTATGTAGGTTTTTTAGTTAATCGCTAGTAAGGATTACTTTAGGGTTAATAATTATATCTCTTATTTATTAGTAGGCATCTAGGGTAAATCTAAAATTAGCATAGGCTAGTATAATCTTTGTGCTTTTATTTATTGCCGTATTATAGGCTAGCTATATAGCTAGTAGCTTTTTAACTTAGTTGGTTTATTTATAATTAATATAGCATTAGAGATATTATTTTAGCGTTTAGTTTATATATTCTATTTACCTATCTATCTCCTTATAGTATATAATAAAGAATTTATAGTTAATTCCTAAATATCCTATAAGGCTTTATTAGAATTTTAAAGTAAATAATAGTCCTTAATCTATGATAATTTTAAGTAGTATACTATATATCTTAGCGATATAAAAATAAAAAAGGTAGGTAAATTCTTCTGCTATTATTAATTCTCTATAAGGTATAAAATAAAAAAATTTTATAAGTCTATCTATAATAATAAGAATATTATTATAGAAGTTTCTAATAGCTAATTCTTCTAATAGGGGTAGTTTAGTAATAAAATCTATAGTAATAGAGTCCTATAGTTATTATGCGACTAGGAATAGTTATAGCTTCCCGTAAGGTTTATAGCATTATGCCTTAGTTTTCGCATAAAGGTCGCATTATTTAATAACTACTATAACTATTTTTTTTATATTAAGAAAAGTAAATATTATTTTAACTCATTCTAGGGTTTTATTAATTCCTTAGTATCTATATAGCGGGTAGCTATATATTTCGCGTATAAGTTCATAATATAATTTATCTAAGACTTATTACTTATTAGTCTTTTTATCATCTAGGAGTTATTCATTATACTACTAGATCTATTCTAGGAATAAATTACCTTATTCTATTATATAGGTGGCTATGTTAATCTAATAGGATATCCCTATGATTCTGCTTTATTTATAGGTTAGTATTTTTCCTCGTTTCTAGATATATTCATAAATAGTATAGTTCTAGGCTTATCTATAATATTTTTCTAAGAAGTCTCCTTAGAAATACTTATTAATATGTTTTATTAGTCTTTCTAGGTATCTATAGTTTATATCGTGGAATTATTTAATAATTTATTCCTTATATTTCTTTTCCGAGAGGTAGGTCTATTTCTAGCTTACTTATTTAGCTACCTCGTAATATTTTTCATATTAGAATATTCTTTTTTATACTTCGGCCTAGAGCTTATAGTTATTATAATATTATTATATAGCCCGGGTTATTTCTTCTAGGTTCCTATAATATATAACTTAGTAATAGTAATAATTAAAAATAGTTTAAAATACTTTATTAGGGATAGAGAGTTTTCCTTTATAGGTCCATAATCTATCTTTTCTTTATTAATATCCCCGCATATAATTAATAAAGTCTATAACCCGTTATCTATATTTCTTAATAAGTATAAGGTGCTCTAGTAAGGGTATTAGCTTCTATATTCGCCTGATAAACTTCTATTTAAGGTATCCCTCTAGTGTAAAGTATAGAAGTTACTCTTTAGCTTTGATCTTTCTAGTATCTAGATCGGGTCATTAGCTAATAGTATCTACTTTACTATTCTCTGTTCCTTTAATATAGATAATAATATAGTTAAATTCTAAGAGGTATTTAGCATATTATAGTTATTATCCGCTAAGTTCTTAGGTTTTTATAAAATAGGTAATATTTTTATAATTCATATATACCTTAATTTAGTGCTTATTTCTAAGGAAGTAATACTAGAATTCCTTAAAAGCATTAATAATTACGAGAAATTCCTTATTATAAATAGGGTAATTAAGTTCTACTCTATATAGCTTATAGGAGTAAAATGCGATTAAGTATAAGAGTCCTTCGTCGTCTTATTATCCAATCTAAGCTCCTAGTGCGAAGTTTAAGGCATCTATCTCAAGTTCTATTAGTCGGGATAGGTTAAATATCTAGAGTATTAGTTTACTTAGGATAAATTCCTTAATTATATAGAAGGCTTCTCGCGCCTTATCCTTAAATATAAATATTTTATCCTTTTTTATGAGATTAGTTAGTAATACTATAATCTTCCTAAATTATTTAAGAAATCTACGGTAGTAATTAGTAAAACCGAGGAAGGCTTATACTTCCTTGATGTTAGTTAGTTCCTTCTAGTCTTTAACCGCTGTGACCTTCTTAGGGTCTATATATATCTCATTATGCGAGATAATATGTCCGAGAAATTCCACCTCTAAGGCATAGAACTTACTTTTCTTAGGTTCTACTAACAAATTAGTATCTTATAGTATTTATAATACCTTATAGATATATTTTATATATTCTTCTTTTATTTTAGAGAAGATAAGAATATTATCTAGGTAATATATAATAAATATATCTAGGTATTCTTATAGTATATTATTAATTATTTATTAGAATATAGCAGGTGCATTAGTAAGTCCAAAAGGCATAATAAGGTACTTAAATAGTCTATACTTAGTATAAAAAGCAGTTTTCTACTTATATCTTTCTTTAATCTAAACGAGGTTATAGGCTCCTTTAAGGTCAAGCGCTATAAAGTACTTTATTCTAAATAGTTAGTCCTTTAACTCGCTAATAAGAGGCAGCGGCATATAATCCCTAACTATAATAGCATTAAATATCCTAAAGTTAACACAAAGGTAGAGCTTTTTGTTTTTTTTCGGGACGAATATAATAGGGTATCTAATAAATAACTTACTTTCCCTAATATATCCTTTCTATAATATTTCTTTAATATATTCCTTTAATACTAATAGTTATACCGCATTAAGTAGGTAGAGTTTACTAAAGCCAGGTTACTTCTTATTAATAAATTCGATTTCTAAATTATAGTATATATATAGTAGTAGGCCTATCTTAAGTTCTTTTATAAAGAGTTTCTCGTAGATCTAATATTAAAATAGGATATTCTTAAGTTATTTATTCTCTAGTATTTTCTTAATTTACTCAAGGTTCTCTTCTAATTAATAGAATTATTATATAACGCGTATAATTATTTGCTAGTTCTATCATTTCTATCTATTATGGTATTTATATTATGTCCCTTTAGGTAGAGAGGTATCTTATATTTACCTCTACCTAACTTCTCTAGCGTCCTCGGTAGAAGTTTAAGATCTTATATTGTTTCCTAAGTCATTATCTATTATAGAAGGTATCTTATTATCGAAAGAGAGCACCTAGCTAGTTCTCTAGTCAAAATATAGGTTAAATTAGCATAACCATAGGTACCTAAGTACTAGGTCATAGCCTTCTATAGGTATGACATCAAATAAGATTCCTTAATTCTTTCCTTTAACAAAAACTTTAAGGTAATCAATCTCACTATCTATGACTCCGTTATTATAGTTAAATTATTTCCCTTCGAGGTTAATTATTATATAGGGCTTCGCCTTATACCTCTATAGTAGCTTAAGCCTATTCGCCGTCCTTAGGTCAAAAAGGTTTTACTTAGCTCTGCTATCTACTAAAGCGCATAGCTATTCTCCCTTAACTTATACTAGTATTTTAAAGTATCTTAGATTAGTACCTCCCTTTATAGTACATAGGGCCCTTTATGGCATTATTAGCTATTCTTCCGCCTATGGCCCTTTTATAGGTAGGTTTCCTAGTTTTTTAATAATATATAGCTAATATAGTCATACTCGCAGTTATTATTATTGCATACTTCGTAGTCATGCGTGTCGTCCTAGCTATATAGCTAGTCTTAGTATTGCCGTTCTTATTCCCATCCTGGGTTTTTATTATCTAACTATATTACTAGCTACTAGTCTTCTAGTTCCTCCTATTCTTCTTAACTAACTTATTTCTACCAGTCCTTAACCTTATAGATTATTTATTTGCGCTTCTAAATAGCTCTATATAGTTCTTCTTAATACCTAGCGCATATGACGCCGATGGCGTTATACTAATAAAATACCTAGTAGCCTTCTATTTTATATTATATATAGGGGTTATTATTTGGCTAAGCTAGTAAGGCAATAGGGAAATAGTCTTACTCTTGTTTCTCCTTTTGATATTCTTTGCACTAGTAATATTAATAAGATATCTATAAGATGCTGGGATATTTCTTATGCGTAGGGTATATTTATATATTGTCTTATAAGTTAAATAATACCTCTCGGTATCGCGGGTTTTTAGTTAGTTCCTTATAATAGGCTCTAATATAGATTTCTTATTTATATGCTATATTTATATATTCCTATATAATCTAGATATACCTTTCTTATAGGTCGTTTTAATACCTATTATTATTCTTATTATAGAGCTATAAGTAGTCCTCTTCTTCCTATAATTCTTTGTCGCTCTTTCGGCGCTTTTATTATTAAAAGCATTCCTTATATAATTCTTTTTATAGTTTTTTAGCTTTATGCTTAAATTTAGTTTAGTTAATGCCATTATTGCTTGCCTTAGCGGTCTAATTATTACATAGTAGCCTACTATGTCGGTCTACTTATTAGTATTTATAGATCTTATTATACTCCCGTGATGCCTCGACCTAGTATTAAGGGCATAAGGTGCGGTTATATTATATAGGGTTATCTTATCCATAGTCCCTTCGGTGGGCTATAAAGGGCATTAGGAACTGCTCGTCCTTATTGTACCCTATGATCTACTTTTTATAATTAAATCCTTCTATTGCGGCTTCTTTAAAGTCTGCCTACTTGGTTGGCATTAGGGGCGCTTATTGCTTCTGCCCTGTTAGTATTATTTCTTTTTATTTAAGTTTCCTAGTAACCGCGATAGTAACCCTTCTGCTATTTATTATATCTGGCATGGGGTTTTCTTACTTTATTGGTTCTAAGAGTAATTATTATTATGTATCTTAGGTTTTTTTTAGTTATTCCCTTATTTATCTTACCTAGCTATAGGCCACTCTAGTATCTGGTTTTTATTTATACTTATCTTTGTCTTTTCTTATTAGCATATTATATCCGCTTTATAATATCGCGACGAGTTTAGTTATTTAAATCATAGTTTAGGGTTTTTTATCTTCCTAGTAGACTTATTATATTACGTTTATATGCTTCTTACCTTCCGGGAGGGATCGTCATTAGTTTAGCTAGTAGCATCCCTCCTTAATATCTCGCTATTTCTTATAATAAACCTTCTTAATATAATTCATTTTATAGCAATATTAGCATTTAAGGCCATAATAGTCTTATTTGCCCTTTTATATTACTCTGAGTATTATAAGGCTGGCTTTAGTGCCATAAGAGATATTACCGCTCCTTTTCTTACCTTAATTAGCATTAAACCATATATTACTAGCCTTATTATTACTAAACTTAGGGTTCTATAGTTTCTTCTATAAGAACTACTAATTATTAATCCTAATTACCCTATTAATATAATTAATAAGGTTATTAGGTTAATTTTCTTTATAAAGTTCTACTTAGACCTCTTTCTTAAGTCTATTAAAGAAAAACGATATTAGGGGTTCTTAGTCTTAATTAAGCTTTAAGGCAAGTTAGAGATACTTTGTTTTATACTCTGAGGCTAAGTGGGTTTACCTAAGTGCCTTAATCTCTCTTTTAGCTTATGCCTTTTTATTAATTGTTTTAAATACCTACTAGAGCGTAGCTTTGAAGGTCTTAAAGCTAGAGTAGAGATTAATAGTCTTAGGTAAAAGTTTAATAAATAGGGTAATAAGGTATTCCTTTATAATAGGTTTAAATTAGGCTATAGCGTGCTTAGTAAGTTATCTTATAGCGTATTAGACCTTACTAGACGCTAGGTTAAACTATATTAGATAGTATATTATAAAGGCATATAGCTATATAAGGAAGGTAGGTAGCTTATAAGTAGTCCCGTTGAACTTCTCTGGGGGGTCTAGCTTTAGGATTTCTCCCATATCTTTGCCCCTTATAGCGGCGGTTACTATATTATTAACTTCCTAGATATTATTTATATATTAGGCATTTTATATTCGCTATATTTTATCTATTCTCTCGATTAAGTCATATATACTATCTATTTCGGCGCTCATAGCGGTAATCTAAGCCCGAAGTTATTTAACTTTGTCGTCGTCGGAGCTATCTATGTCATCTATATCTTCGTCCTAGTTAGCCAGGGCTAATACGGTAAGTAAGTAGTTAGTAGGTAGGACCTACTAGTAATTATTTGTGGGAGTTGCCTAGGTAGCTATTATATTTAATATTATTTAAGGTAACGCAAGTAATCCACTAAATAAGAGCTATTAATATATGACGATTATATATATTCCCAAGGGATAAACCGGTTGTGCTGGTGTGACGATCGTGTGTTTCCCAAGGGATAAACTGGTCGTGCTGGGTTTATGTTGGCAGAGAGTGCTGGGCGTAGTCTGAGCAATGGTGGGTGTAAGTCACGTCTGGTAATATGCTCAAAGGTATTAAGTGTAACCAAGTTATATTAATAGCTAAGGTAGCTACTATATAGGAAAGTACAATAAGTGCGTTCTATATACTTAGGAGGTTTACCTTAATTACTTGTTCCTAAGAGGGTAATTAAAGTGATTATATAGGTGATCATAGGTGATCATGAAGTAATTACTGTGATTACTTGGCTCCTAGAGGTGATCGCATCTTGATTGGTGGGTAACCGTGGGTCCTTCGTTTATCACGTGATAAGTGCTTTGTTAGGTCGTGACACGATATCTCCCTTCCGTTAGGTCTTATCCTTAAGGCCTATAAAGTTGGTCGCCTAACTCCTTTTGGTTTATCAAAACTTCCTTCCTTAAACATTCTAGTAATGCTAATAGTATGCCAAAAGTAAAATCTTAGTTTACTGCGCGCCGTCACTGTCTATTTGAACTAATCGAAGAAATAGGCTTTGAAGTTATGCCTTATTCGAATTGCGCCTAGAAGTATTTACGATGTAAGATGCTTAAGGGCGTGTCTTGTTGTTTAGAGTGCGTTCGTCGAGGTCGCGCTTATGATAGTTCGGGAGTATTAGTTTCTGCTAGTAAGTATGGTTCGCCTTAGTGCTTTTTTTTCCTGCTGACCTATCTAATAGCGTCCTGTCTTATGGCCGAGAAGCATTATCTTAAGCTTAAGGAGGAGAGGGCCGAGGAGGAGTTAATTGCCCTGCAATAGTAGGTGAATGAGCGGCTCTCTCGCCTAATGTATTTATGTCGCTAGAAGAAGTAGATCTATGAGCAGGGTGTGGCAATGGTGCGTCGGGGTCTAAACTCTTTAGACGAGTTAGATAAGGCTGAGAGGGTAGAGTCAGAGGCCATAATGGCCGCTTAGCTCGTCAGTGCCATAGATATTATTAATTAGAATGCCGTTTTTATTCTTTCTTCTGACGTTATTGGTAGAAGTCCTTTAGAAGGCGTTACGCACTAGTGAGGTACTCTGGTGGCTCTTATGTGTTTTTAGAGTCTAGGTAGTCTTTCTATTTAACGAAATATATTATTTTGCCGTTAATTTTATCTATATTAAGGATAGCTTCTATAATATATTCTTCTAGTCTGTTGACTTCTATTTCTAGTTTGTTTCTAGTTTTAACTTAGATAGTGTTTTCTATTGATTTAAGTAATGAAATGTGAATGATTAGATAGAGCTTAACCTTTAGTGGTAAGTCTAATTTGTAGTTGTTTTCTGAGATTTTTTGTTTAATTCTGTATGGTCTAATGTATTTATAGTTAAGTTTTTTATTTTATTGTTTTATTTTGATGTTTTTTATTGCAAAGTAGACTATATTTCCCTCCGTGAAGATTAGTCCCTTGATTCTTTTCTTATTAGTGTAGTTCGTTATCCTATTTCTAATGAATTCTAGTTTTATTTTTATTTCTTCGTATAGGTTTTTTAGTTAATTGCTGGTAAGGATTGCTTTAGGATTAATAATAGTGTCTTATATCTGTTAATAGGTATCTAGTATGAATTTAAAGTTGGCGTAAGCTGGTGTGATCTTTGTACTTTCGTTCGTGGCTGTGTTATAGGCTAGCTAGGCAGCTGGTAGCTTTTTAACCTAATTGGTTTATTTGTAGTTAATGTAGTATCGGAGGTATTATTCTAGTATCTAATTTATTCGTTCTATTTGACCATTTGTCTCCTTATGGTATGCTGTGGAGAGTTTATGGTTAATTCTTAAATATCCTATGAGGCCTTGTTAGAATTTTGAAGCAAATAGTAGTCCTTAATTTATAATAATTTCAAGTAGTATGCTATATATCTTAGCGATGTGGAAATAGAAAAGGTAGGCGAATTCTTTAGCTATTATTGATTCTCTATAGGGTATAAAATAAGAAAATTTTATAAGTCTATCTATGATGATAAGAATGCTATCGTAGAAGTTTCTAGTAGCTAGTTCTTCTAATAGGGGTAGTTTCGTAATAAAATCTATAGTAATTGAGTCCTATGATTATTTTATAACTGGGAGTAGTTATAGTTTTCTATAAGGTTTATGGCGTTATGCCTTGGTTTTTGCGTAAAGGTTATATTATTTAATGACTATTAAGATAGTTTTTTTTATATTAGGAAAAATAAATATTGTCTTAACTTATTCTAGGGTTTTATTGATTCCTTAGTGTCTATGTAGCGGGTAACTATATATTTCGCGTATAAGTTCGCAGTATAGTTTATCTAAGACTTGTTACTTGTTTGTTTTTTTGCTATCTAGGAGTTATGCATTGTATTCTTTAATCTACTTTAGGAGTAGATTGCCCTATTCTACTATATAGGTGCTCCTTATAGTGATGTAAGATGTCCTTATGGCTTAGTTATATTTATATAATTTTGGTAGGTCCTTATCTCCTAGCTATGCATTGTCGTAGCATGTTTTGTAGTTAAGGTAGCTTTTAGGTCTTATATTAAGGTTTTCCTAGTAGAAATGTTAGTATATTGTTTCTTAGAAATCTCTATTGTTAAGTTTTCTATCGTATTTTACTGTCTAGTAGTAATATTTAATGAATTCTTCTATGCATTTCTGAGGTACAAAGATATATTTCTAGTATGTAATTATTCCCTGCTGGCTTCCTACCTAGTCTGCTCGTCTAATTATGAGTCTTCTAAGTTCTCTAGGGGTAATATCAGTGATGATCTTATTTTTCTATTTGCCCGTTAGGTAATATAGTAGCGTTTATTGCTTAGTGTAAGTAATGGTTTGCTGCTTTAGGTATCCTTCTTATGTAAACTATAGGAGCTATTCTTTTGCTCTAATCTTTTTAGTATCTAGGTTAGGTTATCGGCTAATAGCATCTACCCTGCTGTTCTTTATTCCTTTGATATGGATGATAATGTAGTTAAATTCTGAAAGATATTTGGCGTATCGTAGTTATTATCCGCTAAGTTCTTAGGTTTTTGCGAAGTAGGTAATATTCTTATGATCTATGTATACCTTAATTTAATATTTACTTCTGAGGAGATAATATTGAAATTCCTTAAAGGCATTGATTATTATAAGGAATTCTTTGTTATAGATAGGGTAATTAAGTTTTGCTTTATGTAACTTATGGGAGTAGAATGCGATAGGGTATAGGAGTCCTTTATTATCTCGTTATCTAATTTAGGCGCCTAGCGTAAAGTCTAAGGTATTTATTTTGAGTTTAATTTATTGAGATAGGTTGAATATCTTAAGCACTGGTTTGCTTAGGATGAGTTCTTTAATTATATTGAAGGCTTTTTTTGCCTTATCCTTAAATATAAATATCTTATCTTTTTTTATAAGATTAGTTAGTAGTATAGCGATCTTTCTAAATCGTTAGAGGAATCTATAGTAATAGTTAGCGAAGCTGAGGAAGGATTATACTTCCTTGATATTTATCAGTTCTTTCTAATCCTTAATTACTAAGACCTTTTTAGGGTCTATATGTATTTTATTATGTGAGATAATGTGTCCGAGGAATTCCACCTTTGAGGCGTAGAATTTACTTTTCTTAGGTTCTATTAGTAATTTGGCGTCTTATAGTATTTATAGTACCTTATGGACGTGTTCTATGTGTTCTTCTTCTGTTTTAGAGAAGATAAGGATATTATCTAGGTAATATATAACAAATATATCTAGATATTCTTATAGCATATTATTAATTATTTGTTAGAATATAGTAGGTGTGTTAGTAAGTCTAAAAGGCATAATAAGGTACTTGAATAGTCTATACTTTATACGAAAAGCGGTTTTCCATTTATATCTTTCTTTAATCTAGATTAGGTTATAGGCTCTTTTAAGGTTAAGTGCTGTGAAATACTTTATTCTAAAAAGTCAATCCTTTAACTCGCTGATAAGGGGTAGCGGTATGCGGTCCTAGACTATAATAGTATTAAGTATTCTAAAATCAATATAAAGTTAGAGCTTTTTATTCTTCTTTAGAACAAATATGACGGGGTATCTAATAGATAACTTGCTTTCCCTGATATATCCTTTCCGTAATATGTCTTTGATATATTCCTTTAATACTAGTAGCTATGCTTTGTTAAGTAGGTAGAGTTTATTAAAGCTAGGTTGCTTCCTATTAATAAACTTAATTTTAAGGTTATAGTATATGTATTCTAGTAGACTTATTTTGAGTTCTTTTGCAAAGAGTTTTTTATAGATATGGTATTATGGTGGAATATTCTTAAGTTGTTTTTCCTTTAGTGATTTCTTAGCTTGCTTAAGGTTTTCTTCTAGCCTATGGAATTACTATATAATGCATATGATTATTTGCTAATTTTGTTATTTCTATCTATTATGGTATTTGTGTTATGTTCCTTTGGGTAGAGAGGTATCTCGTATTTGCCTCTTTCTGGCTTCTCTGGCGTCTTTGGTAGAAGTTAGAGATCTCGTGTTGTGTTCTAAGTCGTTATCTATCGTGGAGGGTACCTTATTATTAAAAGAGAGCACCTAGCTAGTTCTCTAGTTAAAATATGGGTTAAATCGGCGTAACTATAGGTACCTAAATATAAGGTTATATTGCTTATTTGGTATAATATTAAATAATATCCCTTGGTTTTTTCCTTTAATGAAAACTTTAAGGTAATTAATCTTACTGTCGATAATGCTGTTATTATAATTAAAAGGGGTTCCTTCTAGGTTAATAACTGAGTAAGGCGTTTGTTTGTACCTCTATGATAGCTTAAGCCTATTTGCCGTCGTTAGGTTAAAGTAGTTCTACTTAGCTCTGCTATCTACTAAAGCGTTTAATTATTCTCCCTTAACTTATACTTTTAATTCTAGGTAGTATCGCTTATATGCTCTATTTATGGAGTAAAGGGCCTTCTGGGGCAATTTCTCCCTATGTTTATCCATCTGTTGCCCTATATCGGATAGGCTGTCTAGTTTTTTGATATTATGTGGCTAAAATAATTAAACTCGCATTTACTATTTGCATAGGCTTTGTAGTTATGTGCGTTGTCTTAGCTATATAGCTAATCCTAGTATTGCCATTCTTATTTGGCTCCTGGGTCTTCTTTGTTTCCCTGGCTAATCGTCTTTTGCCAGTCTTTGATTTTATAGGTAATTTATTTCTTCTCTTAGATGGTGTGATAGAGTTCTAAGGAGTATTATGTATTCGCGACGCTGATGGATTTATACTAGTATATTACTTTATAACCCTCTATTTCGTACTATAGGTAGGGTTTATTATTTGGCTAGTGTAGTAGCGCAACGGGGAAGCAGTCTTGTTCCTGCTTTTCCTCTCGGTGGGTTTCGTACTAATAGTATTGGCATAATATCTAAGAGATACTGGCATGCTCCTGGTGTATCGGGTATGTTTTTATATTATCCTGTGGATTGAAAGAGGCTTCTGGGTGTCGAGGGTTTTTGGCTAGTTCCCTATGATAGGCTTAAATATAGATTTCTTACTTATCTGCTGTTTCTATATGTTCCCGTGTAGTCTGGATGTATCTTTCCCTTAGGCTGTTTTAATACCTATTATTACTTTTATTGTATAGTTAAGGGTAGTTTTCTTCCTTTTATAGTTCTTCGTTGCTCTTCTAGGGTTTCTTAGAGCGCCCTTAGCGTAGTTCCTTTTATAGCTTTTAAGCGTTATGCTTAAACTTAATTTGGTTAATGTTGCCGCTGCTTGTCTTAGTAACCTAATTATTATGTGGTAGCCTACCGTATTAGTCTACTTTCTGTTATTCGTAGATCTTGTTGTATTCTTGGGATGCTTTGACTTAGTATCGAGGGCATAGGGTATGGTTGTATTGTGCGGGGTTATCTTATTAATAGTCTCTGCGGTAGACTATGGCGGGCATATGGGTTTATTTGTTGTATCCTATAATCCATTTCCTGTGGTTGAAACCTTCTATGGTGGCTTCTTAGAAGTCGGCTTGTTTATTTGCCGACGGCGGTGGTTGCCGGGCTAAAGCCGATGCCGTAGGTCCCTCTATCCGGAGTTCTATGCGTCTAGTTACGGCGATAATTTATTATTATAGGAAACTATCCAGATTTTCCTTTCTTTTATCTAGTTCTAGTAGAGGGTTCTATATATCTAGGTTAGTAAGGTACGACTAATTAGTCTTTTAGGGCTTAATTGGTTTATGGAGTTATTCCTTCGTGATGTTACTGATCATATAGTTACTAATAGCTTCTTCCTTTATTAAATAGGTAGCTTAGTGGGGCATAGTAATTTCTCCCCGCTGTGCGCTGGTATAGTTATATCCTATTTGTGCTATTCTGAGTGTCTTAGTGATGCGGATGGCTATTTAGGGCTCGGTATCTACTTAGGTGAATCTTACTTATTTCTTACCTTCTAGGAGGGGCTATTATGGCTTTAGTTAGTAGCGTCTTTCTTTTATATCCCGCTACTTCTTCCGATATTTATTAGCCTTATGGCCTTTCTTATGGTAGTAATAATATTTGATATCTTTATTATCCTTCTAGGCTACTCTGAGTTCTATGGGTCCCGCGTGGGTCCTATAGGAGGTATTGCCCTTAGCTTATTCTTGCTTTTGGGATTAGTTGGCGTTATTCTTATTGCCCTAAATTCGTCCCTTATTAGATTTCTCTATGCGTCGTTCGAACTATTAGTTATTGATCTTAATAGCTATATTGATATAGTCCTAGAGGTAGTTGGGTTTTTTTGTTTTATAGAGTTTATTCTTAACTTTGTCTTTAAGTCCTTTGTAGAATGTAATTTAGAGGGCACTTATTCCCTAGTTAAGGAATAAGGTAATCTATGTAAACTCGGCTACATAGGTTAAGGTGGCCTTTATTTGTCGTAGGTTCTTAAGTTTCTATGTGGCTTATTGTTCTTTATTGATGGTTCTGAAGTTTCGCCTAATTGCGTCCTTAAAGTTCTTATATTCGGCAAAAAGGAGTTATATTTCTTTGGTGGGTTTATTCCTAAGAAAGTCGCGTAGCTTGGGCTTAAACTAAGTAAGTGTACTACCTATAAGATATCTATTAGCGTATAAGACCTTGCTTTTAGCGCTAGCTATCCTAGTAGGGAAGTACTATTAGTATGCCCTAAGGGATATAAGGAATATCCTAATGTAGATGGCTTATCTATTAAATGGCTCTAAGTCCTTAGGCTTGATGATTTCGCTGATGTCTTTGTGGGTAATATTAGCGGCGTTATGTTTGAATATTAGGTTACTGAGATCGTAAACCTACTATTATGCTAGGTTATTTTACTGGGCTTAGAGCGTAGTAAGTTAGTCGATCTGGTTTTATTGTTTATTAATTGTTTGCTAGTATTATTACTGCTGCTATTTTATAGCTTAGTAGAAACATTCCTATATATTATTTATAGATACCTCTATACTTGCTAGTCGTTCTTAAGTAATCCTAGCGTTATTGCGTGTACTGTCTAGGAGGTTATTATGCTAGGTAGTTAAGTAGTTATATTTGTTCCTAAGTTTGTGGACTTTGTTCTCGTGTGAGGCCGGGATAATATATTCCTTATCGTTATTATCTATATCTATCGGGATATTAGGTTCCTCTAGCTTAGTCATAGGCTATCCCTATTAGGGGGTAACAGGCAACTTACTGCGAGGGGTAGAAGGAGATCTAATATTAGGCGCTATAGTAATAGTATTGCTTAGAGTATGTAGTGTATTACTAAATAAGAGCTATCAACGTATGACGATTATGTATTTCCCAAGGGATAAACCGGTCGTGCTAGGTTTATATTAGCAGAGAGTACTAGGCGTAGTCTAAGCAATAGTGGGTATAAGTTACGTCTAGTAATATGCTTAAAGGTATTAAGTATAACTAAGTTATATTAATAGCTAAGGTAGCTACTATATAGGAAAGTGCAATGAGTGCGTTCTATATACTTAGGAGGTTTACCCTAATTACTTGTTCCCAAGAGGGTAATTAGAGTGATTATATAGGTGATCATAGGTGATTATAAAGTGATCACCGTGATCACTTAGCTCCTAGAGGTGATCGCATCCTGATTGGTGGGTAACCGTGGGTCCTTCGTTTGTCACGTGATAAGTGCTTTGTCAGGTCGTGACAGCTGGGTTTATGTTAGTAGATAGAGTAATCGCGCTATGCTTAAATAATAGGGGGTATCACATCTAGTAATATGCTTAAAGGTATTAAGTATAACTAAGTTGTTGTAAAAGACTGAAAAATAGAGACTATAAAGTCTGAAAATAGTATAGGGTAGGTAACTAAAATAGGAGGAGAATAGGCAGTGGAATCAGTCCTTATAAATAGCTGATTGGCTAGATAAGGTATCATAGAGTAATAAGAGTGGGGAAAATAATAGATAAGGTTATAAAGGAGAAGGCCAGCTTCTTATAGGTAGTCTCATTGGTTGAATTGGTTGAAGATTAAAGAAGCTATTTCTAAGAGAGGGTTTATAGCTTATATAGCTAATTGATCGGAATCTATTAGCCCGATTCGGATAAAAGTTATACCGTCGGATAGCTCTAATTCCGGGCTTTAAAACCCTATTAGTTTTGCTAGAAACGGATAACTAGAAGCCGAGCTATAGTTAGAAGAAGCTGAAACCCTTAAAGGTTTTAAACTAAGAGATTTAAAACCAGATAGGAAATACCCTATAGAAAAGCACGGTTTTACCGGCTTTATCGGGCTCTATAAGAGCCCTAAGTCCGAAGTCACGTGACCCTTCCTAAAAGGGTAATATTGCCTAAAAGGGGCATTATTGTAACTCCTTAATATCTTGCTTATCTAAGCATATAAAGCTTAGGTAAGCAAGCTGTAAGATAGCGCAAAAGCTATACTATAGGGTAATAGAATGCTAGGCTTATATCTTATAAGCCTATTTTTCTAGAATTATATTTATAAAAGACCTTTATAATAAGGACTTTTACAGCCTCCCTTAAAGATATAATTAATATATCTTTAATAAATAGGTTAATTAAGAGAAAAATAACTCTTGAATTATATAAGGGAAAATTTTATAAAAACCCTTTTTATTATCTTAATAAAAACTTATATATAAATATAAGAAAATTAAGGTTATAAAGGAAAAGCCTTTTAAGGCTAAAAAACCTTCTTATAGTAATAATAAGAGATATAGGGATTTATTCTAAAGATAAGAAATCTCTTAATCTTAGGAAATTATTAGGTTCTAGGCTTTTAGTAAAAAAGTCAGCTATATTATCCTTACCTTTTATAAAGAAAATTTTAATATTTCCTTTTTCTAGCTCATCTCTAGTAAAATGATAAGCTAGATCTATATGCTTAGAACGCTTATAATTTCCGGCATTTTCAGCCAATTGCTTAGCAGCTAAGTTATCAGTTAAAATAGGAGGTATAGACCTATTATAACTTAAAGAAAGCTCTATATTTATATATTTATATATATAATTAAGAGACTTAGCTTCTTTAGTAGCCTCCCTTAGGGCTATATATTCTGCTTCGCAGCTGCTAGTAGCAACGCAAGTTTGTTTATTTATTTTCCAGCTTATAAGGTTATTATATAAATAAAAACAATAGCCGCTGTTAGATTTTCTATCTTCTAAGCTACTACCCCAATCAGCATCACTATAGCCTCTTATAACGCTATTTAGACTATTTAAGTCTATATTGCAATTATAATATAAGCCTAAATTAGGATAATTATTTAAATATTTCCAAATTAGGTTTAAGGCATTATAGTGGCTTTTATTAGGTTTAGAAGAATATCTAGAGCAGATATTTACTGCAAAGGCTATATCAGGCCTAGTCTTTATAGCTGGAAATAATAAGGAACCTATTTCTTTTTAGAATTGCAATATATCTTCTTTAGAAGGGGTTATATTAGCTTTTAAAAGCCTCTCTGCATTTCGTATAGGTACTTTAGAAGTTCCTATATTTTCCTTATTAAATTCCCTTATTTTATTATATATATATTTATTTTGAGATAAATATAAGCCTTTATTCTCTCTATTTATAGTTATATGCATTCCTAAAAAGTCTTTAATTTCCCCTAAAGCCTGGATAGCTATATCTTTAGAGAGACTTTTAACTATATTATTTATATCTTCTTTAAAGGGCCCTAAGAAGATTAGGTCATCTACATGGCATATAATAGCTATTTTTAGCTTATTATTTATAAAAACCCCGGTATCAAAAGGTATAGGGTAGAAGCCTAGATTATTAAATAATTTAGAGAGTAATAAATACCAAAGTCTAGGACTTTGTTTAAGGCCATATAAGGCTTTATTAAGCTTTAAAGCTATACTTTCTATATTAAATTCCTTATTAGGGTATTTTTTATTAAAATCCGTTATAAATTCCTTTAAAATAAGGTCTTTAAAGCCTATAGGAATAGTTATATAGATTTCTTCATCTATATTAGCATTTGCAAAAGCGTTTTTTACATCATATTGCATTATAAGGAAGTTATTAGCTATAGCTATTATTAATAAAAGCCTTATAGTCTCAGGTCTAGCTGTGGAAGCATAGGTTTCATTATAATCTATACCATAAATTTGGTTAAAACCCTAAACCACATAGCGGGATTTATATTTAATTATATTATTATTATTATCAGTTTTTATTTTATAAACCCAACGGCCTTTTAAAGGCTTTCTTTCTTTAGGAAGAAAAGTTATACTCCAGGTTTTTTGCCTAATTAATTCTTCTATTTCAGCTTTCATAGAATCAAGCCACTTATAAGCTAATTTACAGCTTATAGCCTCTTTATAGTTATTAGGTTCTATAGGATTTTCTTTATTTACTAAGGCTATTATATCCGGGTATTCTTTAAAATCCTTATAGAAATCAGTTGGCTTTTTAGGAATTTCAATTAATATTTTAGGCTTATTATATATAAGGCTAGGCTTTTTATTATTATTATTTATTAGAGATTTTTCTATAAAAGGTAAATCCTTAAAGGTTATAGAATTATTATCTCGAATATTATTACTAAGAAAGCTATTTTCTATAATAATAATATCTCTAGAAATTATAACTTGGCATTTATTTAAATCCCATATTTTATAGCTATTAGGTAAATAACCTATAATAACGCCCTTATAAGCCTTAGTATCTAACTTATCTAGAGGATTATTATTTTTATAATATATAATAGACCCAAAGGTCTTTATATTATTTAAATCTTCTAATTTTAAACTTATATTATCTTTAATTTCTATAGGGGCTTTAAAGCCTAAGGCAGAATGCGGGCTTCTATTATATATATAGATAGCTGCTTCTAAAGCCTCTCCCCATAAATAATTAGGTAAATTAGAAGTAAATAATAAAGCTCTTATTTTAGCCAATATAGTCCTATTTATCCTTTCTATAGCCCCATTAGGCTCTTTAGTATAGGGTGGACTAGTATTATATTTTATACCCCTTTTAAGGCAATATGGCTTTATTTTATATATATATTCCTTTGCATTATCAGAGAAAAATTCCTTAATTCTTATATTATTAGAATTATTCTCTATTTCTGCTTTAAATTGCTTAAACTTATCTAGAATCTCTGATTTATTCCTAATTAAATAGGCTTTAAGAAATCTAGTAGCTTTATCCATAAAGGTAATAAAGTAAGTAAATTTATTATAAGTAGGAACCTTTAAAGGGCCCCATATATCACTAACTATCTTATCTAGAAAATTATATTTTCTAATATTAGAGAGCTTATTTACTTTACTAGTTAACCTAGATTTTATGCAATTTTCACAGGTATTTATCTTTATAAGATCTTCTTTATTATAAGAATATCTATCCCTATTTCTAAATAGGATTTTTAAGAGGCTTTTAGAATTAAGATGCCCTAGTTTTAAATGTAAAGAATATATATCTATATTCTTTTTATTACTATTTTTAATAGTATTATAAATAGGGCTTTTCTTAGTTATATTACTATTTTTAATATAAATTAGAAGAATATATAAGTTATTATCTTCTTTTCCAATACTTATAACTTCTCCTTTATTATTAAATAAGAATAAATCCCTATTATTTATAAGAGAAGTAGTATTTTTTAAAGAAGATTAACTTAATAAATTTACTCCTAATTCAGGTATAAAATAGCAATTTCTAAGAATATAATTCTTATTATTATCTAAGAACCTTATAACTAAATCACCTATTCCTTTAACTCTTATATAGCTAGCTTTTCCCCAGGTTACCCTATGGTTAACTAGCTTATAATTAATAAGAAAGTCTTTATTAGATACTATATGCCTAGTAGCTCCAGTATCATAGATAAAGTTAGTTATATTCTTATTATAGTTAAAGTTATAAGTTTTTACCTCTTTTAATCTTTTTAATAAGATTTTTAAAGCTAGTATATAGTTATTTATAGGTCCTAGTATATTATTAGCCTTCTTTTCTTTTAAAGAAGATATAGATAAATATAAAGGAGGGTTATATACCTCAAAAGGGGATTTTTCTATATCAGAGAGGCTTTCTATATCTAGGTCTAATTCATCAGAGCTAGTAGCCTCCTCTAGGGTAGGAGAAAATTCAGTTTTAGCTATAAATAGCTTTTCCTGTTTTTCATCTCTTTCTTCCCTTTTTGGCTTAGCCTTAGAGCTATTATTAGGATTTTTATAAGGTTTATTAATCTTATTTTTATCCTTAATTTTAAAGTTCTTAAGAGCCTTATTAGGGTAGAGAAAATAACAGTCTTTATCTAAATATCCTTGCATTTTGCAATAAGAGCATTTATTAGCTATTTTCTTCTTTTTCCATGGTTTTTTAGTAGCTAAATAAACCGAGTTTTCCTTATTATCTAGCCTTTTAGATTCATCTATAAGGCTAGAAGAAAGGGATTCTAAATTATAAGCATTAGGGTTATTTCTTAAGGATTAAGAAATATTAGTTATATAGCTATTATAGCTTTCATCCAGATTATTTAAAATCCAGGCTATAATTACCTTTTTAGGTATAGCTATTTCCCTAGCTTCTAATTCATCAGTTACTTCTTTTATCTTATTTAAATAATCCTCTATAGTAGAGAAATTAGATAAAGAGATATTAAAGAATTCCTTTATAAGTAGAAATTCAGAAGTAAATCCAGAGGAATTATATAGGTTTTTTAAAGCTTCCTAGGCTTTATAAGCATTAGTTATATGCTTAATTTGTAAAAGCGGGCTATCTTCTAAGTGAAGACATATAACTACTAAAGCTTCTTCACTTTTAGCTATAGGGCTATTTTCTATAGAAATAGAAATATATAGCTTTTCTTTAGTAAGAAGAGCTTCTAGCCTTAAAGCCCAAGTTATATAATTTTCACTCCCTTTAAGAGAGAAAATATTATACTTATTATTAGCCATTTTTATAAATTTAAAATAGCTTATAATATATAGTATTTTTAAACAAAATACTTTTAAAACTTATTTTAAGTCTCTTTTTAAGACTTAATAAAGAAGAGCTTAAAAGTAGCTTTTTCTTTATATAGCTAATATTAGCTAGCTAGTTACTATGAACTAGTTATTTAGCTAGTTATAGCTAATATATAATCCTTATTAAGAAAGTCTCTAATAGAAGGGTATTCTTCTAAGAGGAGCTTTTCTTTATATAAGAAATTATATAAAGTCATAAAAAGAATATCTCTATTAAATAGAGAAATAAAAGGGTATAGGGTAATAGAAACCCTAGATTTTCCTTGAATAGTAGGAAAATAAATAGTTAAAAAAGAAGCTTCTTTAATATCTAAAGGAGTATTATAGTCTATAATACAAGGTGAGCAACCGGGCTCATAACCTGTAAAAGACTGAAAAATAGAGACTATAAAGTCTGAAAATAGTATAGGGTAGGTAACTAAAATAGGAGGAGAATAGGCAGTGGAATCAGTCCTTATAAATAGCTGATTGGCTAGATAAGGTATCATAGAGTAATAAGAGTGGGGAAAATAATAGATAAGGTTATAAAGGAGAAGGCCAGCTTCTTATAGGTAGTCTCATTGGTTGAATTGGTTGAAGATTAAAGAAGCTATTTCTAAGAGAGGGTTTATAGCTTATATAGCTAATTGATCGGAATCTATTAGCCCGATTCGGATAAAAGTTATACCGTCGGATAGCTCTAATTCCGGGCTTTAAAACCCTATTAGTTTTGCTAGAAACGGATAACTAGAAGCCGAGCTATAGTTAGAAGAAGCTGAAACCCTTAAAGGTTTTAAACTAAGAGATTTAAAACCAGATAGGAAATACCCTATAGAAAAGCACGGTTTTACCGGCTTTATCGGGCTCTATAAGAGCCCTAAGTCCGAAGTCACGTGACCCTTCCTAAAAGGGTAATATTGCCTAAAAGGGGCATTATTGTAACTCCTTAATATCTTGCTTATCTAAGCATATAAAGCTTAGGTAAGCAAGCTGTAAGATAGCGCAAAAGCTATACTATAGGGTAATAGAATGCTAGGCTTATATCTTATAAGCCTATTTTTCTAGAATTATATTTATAAAAGACCTTTATAATAAGGACTTTTACAGTTGTATTAATAGCTAAGGTAGCTACTACATAGGAAAGTGTAATGAATATGTTCTATATACTTGGATACGGCTCGCGATCGTGAGTTGCAGCTCACGGTGAGTCGTGAGTCCTTCTGTGAGTCTGGGTCGGGCTCATAGTATATACCGTGAGTTGCTGGCCCTGATTGGTTGCTTTCTGTGGAGGCACACGTGACCTGAGTTGGTGCCATAACACTTAGATGGCCTAGTTATTAAAAGCATAGACCTAAAGCAGAAGGTATTTCTTAAGGGACTATAGACTTAGAATTAGACTTTATTTATTAAGGCTATTACTATTAATAGCCGCGCTTTAATCCCTAGTATAATCTTTAAGGGAAAGAAACTCTAGAAATAGTAGTTTCTTAAGGAATTTAAGATAATAGTAGACTAATATTATATAACTTCGCCTAATAGGTAGACTAATAATTATATTGGCGTTAAATAGCTTAAAAGAGTCTATTTGCCCTAGACTATGCCTGCCGAAGACTCTAACGCGAGATTAATTATTTTAAATAGCTATAGGAGTTATATAATAATATATTCTTTATTTTCTTTAGCCTAAGATTACTACTAAGCGATAGAAGGATAAATAAATAGCTATATGCTTTCTAAATAACATTTACTATTACTATTTACTAGCATATTGCTCTTATGGGCTCTAGCTATTAGATAATAAAGTATTTAATACCTCTAAAGCTATATATTAATAAGAGTTAGAAAAGTTCGCTTTATTAATTAATTTTACTCTAATAGATAAGATTAATTTTATTAGGGCCTACGCTAAGGCGCATTAAGTTAGAATGACTAAGAAGAATATACTCTCTAGTTAGAAGGTTACTAGGAATTAGCCGATCTTACATACTAAAGCGCTATAGCATCCAGAAATCTAATAGGATAGGCCAAATAGTAGCCTAAGAGTAACTCCCAAACCTAGGCCATATTTTAACTCAGATAATATACTATAGATAAGCCGCTAAATTCGCGATCTTAGGCTAAATAAAACACCAAAGATATAAAGAGGGTATAACGTAATAGCTAAGGGGTTTAAGGCTTAATAGCAAATAGTAGCGGCGTATACTGCGAGGATTACTAGCCTAGAGGAGGAATTAGCTCGCCTAAAGAGAGGGAAAAAGAGGAAAGCGGTGCTGAATCCTAATAAGCGTTTTATAACTCTTAGTAAGACTCTAGCTACTAGAGAGGCCATAGCTAAAGAGGAGACCTAAATTATGCTTATTGTGGTAAAATATAGTAGCTTAAGCGAGCCAGAGTTAGAATCGGAGGCTGGCTCGGTTATTGAAGTTAGAGACGAAACTATACCCCATCAACTAACTATGCGATCGGGGCAGGTTATTAAAAGACCTAGGATTTAATAGTTATATGCATTTATTATTTATAAAATGAAAATTTTTGCGCATATCTATTATTTTGGTTAAGTTCTATGTAAGTAAAGTTATTAATTTTTGGTGGTGCGTTTTTTTTTTCGCCTGGCGAAAGAGTGGGGTTAGCGAAAGAGTGGTTGTGCATGGTAACATCTTATTAAGCCTCCCCCCCAGATAGTTGGCCCCAGATTACCGGGCTAGGGGGAGGAAATCTGCTTTTACTAACCGGATAAAGGCTAGGTCCCGACCAGCCGAACGGGTGGGATAGCTTGGGGAAAGCCTGGGGAGCAGGCGGGGAAGAGAGGCCATGCTTGAATCCTCGCTCACGCGGGAGACAATGTCAAGGGACCGCTGGATGTTTGGCTGAGAGACGGGCCGATATCACTTATTAGATGCCGGGTCTAAATTGTACTTGGAATAACCTCATGGTTAAATTCGTACAGAAAGGCCGAGATAGTGCCACAAGAAGCTTGACTAGGTCCATTTTGCCTTGTAGCTTGGCTATGTTCGCGGGTTTCTGGCTTGACGCTGAGGCAAAGCCCCTCTAGTGCCGTCGCCATAGTATGGATGACACCGAGGGCGAGGGTTGACCTAGCTTCGCCGGCGAGCTGAAGGACGACAGTGGTCGCGATGCCTAACATCGATAGAGTATAAGAAGATCATCATAGCCTCGAACTTCTAAGTAAACCTTTGCTTCATCAAGCTTGCAGTTAGACCGGGTCCCCTCTTGAAACTGGATTGCACTCTGAAGTTTCTCCCTGTCTGTTTTTCAGTATGAAGGCCTTCCTCCTTGCAAATGCCTTGCTGCAGGCATGCGCTATCACAGAAGCCGGTGTCGTCCATGTTTGTTCATCCTTCTCTCTCGCTTCCCAACAAACTTCCTGGCGTCCACGACAAAGAGCGACAGCTAACCGCCTCCTAGTACCAACAGGAGGATCATAGTGCCAATGCGTTCTCGGAGCCCGTCTATCCATCACCATGGATGGACCCAGGCGCGGATGGGTGGAGCGAAGCCTATACTAAAGCAAAGGCCTTTGTCTCCCAAATGACCCTGCTCGAAAAGGTCAACCTAACGACTGGCGTGGGGTGAGCTCTCAAAACGTTTTCAATGGCAGCTCTTGGACTTATTGCTCTAACATGAGACTAGCTGGCAGAACGAACGATGCGTGGGCAACGTCGGTGACGTTCCTCGCCTCGGCCTCCGTGGTCTATGTATGCAAGACGGCCCAGTGGGGGTCCGGCTTACCGACTACAACTCGGTCTTTCCGTCAGGGCAATCGGCGGCTGCGACCTGGGATAGAAACCTGATTTTCCGCAAGGCTCAAGCCATCGGTGAGGAGTTTAGAGACAAGGGTGTTGATGTCGTGCTTTCGCCTGTCGCGGGCCCCCTGGGACGAAATCCCTCCGGTGGTCGCAACTGGGAGGGTTTCTCTCCCGACCCTTGGCTGACTGGCGTGGCCATGGCTGAGTCGGTAAAGGGCATGCAAAGCGTTGGAGTCATCGCCACCGCGAAACACTTCGTCGGAAACGAACAAGGTACGCATTGTAGCAACTCCCTCTCTGCCTAGTCCAACGCTCAAACGGTATATTTCCAGAACACTATAGAATCAACTGGGAGGCTGCCAATCACGGACTTCCCGATCTTGCCGAGTCTTTGTCGTCTAATATTGACGATAAGACCATGCATGAGCTATACATGTGGCCCTTTGCCGATGCTGTCAAGGCGGGCGTCGGCTCCGTCATGTGCTCGTATCAGCAGGTCAACAACTCATACGGCTGTCAGAACTCTAAGCTTCTAAATGGGTTGCTAAAGAGTGAGCTAGGCTTCCAGGGCTTTGTAATGAGCGATTGGATGGCCCAACATAGCGGAGCAGCGACCGCCGTTGCCGGGCTTGATATGACCATGGCTGGCGATACTATCTTGGGTACCGGCAGGAGTTACTGGGGCACGAACCTGACGCTCGCAGTATTGAATGGTACTGTTCCAGCCCATCGGGTTGATGATATGGCAATGCGGATTATGGCCGCCTACTTCAAGGTAGGAAGAACGGTAGAGGACCAGCCCGAAATCAACTTCTCCTCGTGGACCGATGACGCCTACGGCCCCGTCCAATTTACTGCTCAGGAGAATCAACAGGTCATCAATCACCATGTCGACGTGCGATCTGACCATGCAAACCTCATTCGTGAGATTGGTGCTGCGGCTACAGTCCTCTTGAAAAACCAGGGTTCGCTTCCTCTCCAGAAGCCCAAGTTCCTTGCCGTGTTTGGCGAGGATGCGGGCCCAAACCCGAACGGCCCAAACAGCTGTCCCGATAGGGCTTGTGGAGATGCCCTCTTCGCCGCTGGCTGGGGCTCTGGAACAGCCAACTACCCATATCTCGTCACTCCCGAAAGCGTTCTGATCAACTACGGCACACAGACCACTCTTCTGGCCTCCAAAGAAGAAGTCACATCTATCGTCTTCGTTCATGCAGCCTCCGGCGAAGGTTATCTCGGTGTCGATGGAAACTTTGGCGATCGGAAGAATTTCACTCTCTGGAGGGACGGCGACGTCCTGATCCACAACGTGTCTTCCAACTGCAACAACACCATCGTTGTCATCCATTCGCCTGGCCCTGTCGACGTTACTTCCTGGTACCAAAATCCCAATATCACCGCCATCGTGTGGGCTGGACTCCCTGGCCAGGAAGCTGGGAACGCCATCACCGATATCCTGTACGGCAAAGTCAATCCATCGGGCAAGCTTCCATTCACTTGGGGTCCAAACCTGGAGAGCTATGGTGTGGATGTTCTCGTCAAGCCTAACAACGGCAAGGGCGCTCCTCAGGTCGATTTTGACGAGGGCGTCTTCATCGACTATCGCCACTTCGACCGCGTGGCTCTGAACGGTAGCGAGGGTGCTCCTATCTGGGAGTTTGGCTTTGGACTATCGTATACTACCTTTAGCTACTCCGATATCCAGGTCCAGAAGTGGCCAGCCCAGCGTTACAGCGCTTCCTGGGGCTCCTCCCGTCCTGCGCCCGTCTTTGGCAACTTCTCGACTAACTATGAGGACTACCTCTTCCCTGAGGACCAGTTCCACTTCTCGAGGGCCTTTATTTACCCCTACTTGAACACAACTGACCCACGAGAAGCCTCGGATGACAGGGACCATGGTCAGACTGCGTCCGAGTTCCTGCCCCCCAACGCCCTCAGCTCGTCATCACAGGCTGTACACCCCGCTGGTGGTGCGCCCGGCGGCAACCCCCGGCTATGGGATGTCCTGTACACCGTGACTTGCACTGTCACTAATACTGGAGACGTGCGTGGTGCTGAGGTTGTCGAGCTCTATGTGTCCCTCGGCGGCCCTGAAGAGCCTGTCCGCGTTCTGCGTGGCTTCGATCGCATTTTTCTGGACCCTGGCGCTAGTGCTACTTTCTCGGCCTCGCTGAATAGGCGCGATCTCAGCAACTGGGATATTAATGTCCAAAACTGGGTAGTCACTGAGCACCAGAAGACGGTATATATCGGCAGCTCGTCGCGTAACCTGCCTTTGTCTGCGACATTGCAATAGATGACGTCCATATAAAATCAGAATTTATATGCGTCTTGGATAACTCTGGAGTGCCCGAGCTCATTAGGTGCTGTGAAGCCATGCAGCGTTCTTCATTGCATTATCATCTCGTAGTCCTTGCAGCAGAGCCTAACCGCCGCCCATCCCTTCCCGGCGCTGCATATGGGAATATCTTGACGGCTAGTAGCATATATAGCGCCGCTCTTTGACTAAATATACCGCTAGAGTATAATAGTCCCCTAGGCGCTAAAATAGTTTTAATTAGGCTACTAGCTATTAAGATATTTATATATATAGCTATGGGGACTTATTAAATAGTAGTTATATAATTATATAAGCATTGCCCACATGGTTTCTGCGTTTCGCTCTCGGTTCAATTCATGGTCACTGAGAGAGCAATGAAACTGAAGGCTGTTCGGACTGAGTGTCTTCTCGAAAGGTTGAAGAGAAGAGGGAGTTGGATGAGCCCAGGTTTGAGGAGAAGGACAGGTTTAAATACACGTCAGGACAGGTCCCCCCGTCACCGAAGAGCATTTCAGGCTTGAAGGCAATCATCACCATGAAACCCCTCTTCCCCTTGAGCCAGGCTATTCACGTTGAGGCTTAGAAGGTGTAACCAGTAGGCTTGAGTCCCGCAGCGTGGTACATCGAAAAGGGAAAGCTTCTGAGGCCGTGATACCATTGAACATCTTGGTCAGTAAGGTCAGTAGCATGAGGCCCTTCATTGCGATTTATCATAACAGGGTAGCCATCGGACCCTCACCTCCATTCGCCAGCCTTCCCTGGTATGCCGAGGCCATAAGGGAGCCGTCATTAGCTTTTAGTCTGCCTTGAATAGTGTCACCGTCACATGGGTTTCAATCAGCTCTGCCTTTGGTACCTATCTTGGAAAGGAGGCCTCGGTTTCGCTACAACTCCACGCTTGCGCCTGATCCTGTTACATCAACTCGCGTCACGCTACAGCATTTTGTAAATTTGAGGTAGCATGACGCACCCGACCTCACTGTACGGAACTCAGCCTGAGAGGGCTCTTATCCAATGATGTTCCTTGATTTGGGAGACCTGATGAGGCTTGGAGACTGGAGCGGCATGAGCTCACCCCGAGCTCAGGTTAAAGCAGGATCGACTCAGGGTCATAGGCGAGAAGAGAAATCTTGGACATCTAGATTCGTGGCAGAGTTAGGCTGTTATAGTTTCGTTTAATAGGTAGCTTCATGTGCTCATCACTGCGTGCTTTATTCTTGGGCTCCACGCCCTGTTTGTAAGAGAAAACTCTGAATGTCGTTCCTTTTAATAACAAAACAATGTATTTGCATCGCCACCCTCATGAACTTCGTCGCTAAGAAAAGGTTTCATTTAGCGGTGGTTAACGAGTCGTGTAACCGCCATTAGCAAAGATAGTCTGACCCGTGATCCATCCGCCTTCAACGCAAAGGAACTTGACCAGTGGAGCAATGTCCTTGATATCAGTTAGGCGTCCCCCAATCGCCTGGCTCTTATGAAACTCGACTGCATCTTGGGACTCTTGTGGATAAAAGAAGGCTGCAGGAACACAAGTCTTGGTCAGTCACGCCGACAACCGGATGCGGGAACATACGTGTATCCATGGGCCCTGGAGCAACAGCGTTGACACTGATTTTGCGACCTTGGAGTTCTTTGGCAACACCACGCGTGAAGTGCTCTACTGGAGCCTTGGAGCCTGCATATGAAGTATAGAAACCAGTGAAGGCTGCCAGGAGCGAGGTCACGATGGTGATGATCTTGCCGCCCTCTTCAACATGCTTGGCGCCCGCTTTGAGGATCAAGAATGCAGCCTTGGAGTTGACACTGAGCATATCGTTAGTAGGTCGATCTTGAATTTGCGTCGCGAATTAACAACACTCACGCAAACATTGTGTCATATTCTGCCTCTGTAATATCGACAATAGGCTTCTTGAGCACCTTACCAACCGTGTTCACAACGATATCGATCTTTCCGAAATCCTTGAAGACAGAGGCAAACAGTTTATCGACAGCAGCCTCGGTCGTGAGGTCTCCTTGATAAAAGGAGAACTTCACACTCGGAAACGAGCTCTTCAGCTTGGTAGCCAGTGACTCGGCATCTTTCTTCGAAGCGGGAGAGTTGTAGTGAAGCGCAAGTTGAGAGCCCAAGGGAGCCAAAGCTAGGGCAATCTCTGCACCCAAGTTCTTTGCTCCTCCAGTGATGAGAGCGACCTTTCCGTCGAGGGACATGGTGAAAGCCGAGAGGTGATAGGAATTCAGTGTTTGAGCAAGTTTAGAAAATGGGAATCAAGGACGATGGTTGATGAGGAAAACAAGCATGGCAATCAATGCCCAGTTATATATTCGTACGCCCATACTGATGTCGCCTTCGTTTGGGCACTTGGCAGTATCTCAAATCTCGAAAGGCAGACCAAGAAATTATCAGTTAGACTCTCGGCAAATGTTCAGCTGAAAAAGGGCGCTAAAATGCTATATGCATATTCCTAATCGGGGAAAGCGCCCGGGTCACGAAAGCTCAGGGAACAACATCGTCATCTTCGAATCATGAGCGATACATCTCCCAGCAATGGAGACATGCCCGAACCATCCGGCTCAAGAGGCGGGGAACAGTAAAGGCTGTAGGTGAGCTGTCAAGGCTCGCTGAGGTGACGGCAGTACGGACTAGGTCGAACAAGGAATATGCACTTTGCCCATTAGTGTGCTTATCCGCTCGCGTACGCGGGAAAGCTAAACAAGGTGACAGCTGCTTTGCATGCATATACCCAATTTAGCAAGGTGCAACAACGCCACGTGATATGAGCTCACGAGTTGGGCATCAGCCGCAGGACCTACGCGGGAGAGCTCCAAGAATCCTGAATTTGACCATTCCAAACTTTCGACAACCTTGCCCTGGGCATCATTTTGTCCACCCTCCCAATTCCTAACTTCCGAGTCTTTTCTCCTCGGGTAAATGATGAACCAACATGCCAAAAGAGTGGAGATTCGTCGTCAGTAATCGGCCAAGCGCCCTCAAGGCCAACGCCGCGAGCATTCGGGGTCATGTCGCTTGCCAGGGTTGGAAAGCCCACAAGAAATCTCGAGGCCAGAGACGCCGCCGGGGCCTGTCGGCGCTCAAAAAGACAACTTATGAATACGTAGCCGTGGACTGGCCATCTTGTTTGTTTCCTCCCATCGAGTACCAGCTCGGAGGTGGCCGAGTTGATCCATTCAGGGCTTACCCGGGATCCCAGCATCCCGCTGTTCCCGCCTTGCTAGATCACTGTACGTGCCAGGGAGTCAAAGATAGCCTGGTCATATGCTGATCTGATACAGACCTTGTCCACATGGCTGTTGACATCCCCGAGCTAGACCAACCAGGCAATGCCGGCCTTCTCCGCTCAAGCTGGTTCCCCCTCGTCATATCTGACGAATGCCCATTCAAAGTAATCCTCCTTCTGGCAGCATCCAATGCCGTCGCAATCAATTACAAGCCATACGCCTCTTGCGATCTCGTTCAGCTCCATACCAACGCAATCAAGGCCATCAACAACGCTTTCGACAGCAGCGAGAAGCGCATTTGCGACGCTCTGATTGGCGCTGTCGCCAAGATGGCGAGCTTCGAGGCGATGCATGGAGACATCACCTCGTACCGCATTCATATGGAGGGATTGTGCAAAATGATCGGCCTTAGAGGTGGGCTGAATCAACTAGGCCTCGATGGCTTACTCCGACGGATTGTTGTGTGGATTGACATCAACTCTTCGTTTCTGCTTCAAACCCCTAGGTATTTCCCCCAAGACGGCTTTGCAGTTGGAGAGGTCTGGGGTGAGCCGAATCCAGAGCGATTTATCGCGCCGTAGCTGCATGAAAGGCTGGGAGCTGTATCTCATCTCAAAGTGTCCTTATCTTGTCTTTCGCCTGCACAGCACTAGGATTCCCACCAAGAGTAACACTTTCTCGATGGGGTCCGTTGGGTAATAAGGATGACGAGGCATCTGGCCAGGAGGCTCCAGATGAAAATTATGCCATCCTTAAGCAGCAGACCGGCCATACCACTTAGACCTCAGTAAAGGCAAAACGTCCTCGAGGCAGCTCCACTAGGTCAACATCCTTGCCACGACGACTCAGCAGCATGCGGATGAGATGGCCTATGTTCAGAAGCCTCTACGTCTGTCAGAATCAAAACATGACAGGATGGATAGCAGAACAATTGCCGACATGGAGGTGTGAAAACAAGAGCTCCTTGGTGAAGAGTTACCCTGCAGAGATAGGTGGGCACCGTCACCAGCCAGACATAGGTAAAAGCGGACAAGACATAGTGAAGGGCCATGAGTGGCTAATGCTTTAAAAACCTCGATGAGCCTTAAAAGTAATAAGAATATATCCAAGAACCGCCGATAGCCCCCGCTTCTTACTCTGGCCCGGGGAAGATGTGACCCAGAGACCGTTCTAGCCCATAAAGTCTTAGTCAACCGCGAATAGGTTTGCAAGCGAGGATTTTTGATGTCTTATTGACCTCGGGGGATCAGAAGCCGAATTAAGGGGAAGGACCTTCTGATCAACGTGCGCCGCAGTGTCTCTTGACGCGAACTCGGCATAACTTTGAGGCCAAAAGAGGGATGGGCCAGTCTTGTTCTTCATATTTGTACTCCTGTGCCTCTTTGCCCGTCCGAACGTCACCCGATGTTTCCTGGGGCCCCGCAGAGGCGTCAGCATCCAGGCTCGTTCGTGCATAACATCTGGGGCTGACAGGGGCTCTCCCTGTCAAAACACTAGAGCTGTCATACCAATCCGGGAGTACTCCGAAATCTGCATGGCTCGTCTTGGCGCCGGGTTGCATGTATGGAAATATTCGCTACCACGTAATACATACGGGCTTAGTGATATTTCCGCCATCCCCTCTACGATCCTGATGCGGGGAAGTACGCATTTTCGGGAGAGAGCTGAGCGAGCTAGAGACTAACTGCCCTTCTATTGATACTAGGAACTCCAAGTCCAGAGCTCTGACGGGCTAGGCAGCGAGCTTCGAAGGGAGCGGCGACCCTCGAAGGCGTCGAGACCGATCCTTGCGAAACACTAATGGTCTTGTCAACGGGGACCCGAACTGAAGGGCTTTCAGGAAGTTGGAATTGCCCGATCATTTATCCGTCGCGGTCTCTCACCTGTGAATTTCCACAGGCAGTACTTGGTACTTGTGCTACAGAAGATCAACTGCTCCCCTGAGGAGGCCGCAGGGAGGAACTCCAAATACCAGGATCTGAGAGCTCCCGAGGGCTTGGGATCCAAAGTGGCGGCATCTGTGTGGTACCGAGGAGAGTGAGGTGGAGTGAGACGGCAACGTCAAACCCGGGGAAGATCAAATGATGTGGCTGAACAAGGGTTGGCATTTCGAGCCTTCACTGGCAGAATGAAGACCGTCCCCTTGTTTGGCTTGGCATTGGCGTAATTGTCGTCGGCCTCTGTTATTCCGAATCGCCCAAGTCATCGGTATAACCTCCACCGTCACAGGGTTTGCACTGGATGCTGAGCCCCCCGAAATGGGTAATGAATTCGTGAACTAAACGGAAAGAAAATGCTCTGCATTCTCTTCTCGAGCTGTGAGTATATAGAAAATAAACCTGGCAGAGTTTGTCCTCTAAATGCGAACCGAGGCGTTGGCTATGTATGGTTTGTCACGAACCCCGGGATCAGGCCTCAATAATTTAAGTCTAAAACTTTGCCGACAAATGAAAAGTGGAATAATAACATCATTCATGCCCGTACGCTTGATCATCCGTTCTTGCTTTCATTTAATAATTTTCTCGTCATGTAACTCTTGGCCTCGTATGTCGTTTAACCTCGTTCCGCCACCCCCTAGCGCATGCTCCATGTCCTCCGTGCCTGATTTAAACTCCATGAGCCACATGACGTGGACCTCGTTCTTCGTTCAAGTTTCGTTTTGTAGTCTAAACCACTTCTACCCCTTTTGGGTCCCGCTGAGCCAAGCTTTGAGACTTGAGCATAGCCGGATTATGCGGGGTCTGAAATCATTGACAGGCGAGCCAAGATTCTTCCACAAAGGTATTTAATCATAACATGTCCTGTATCTTCAGACCGGTCAGATCCACGCTTAACTAGCGATCGATCGCGTCCATCCTTAACACTTGCCAAGTAACAAAACTTTCCTCTCCTTTTTTCGCTCTGCTCTTCTTTTTTCCCTTGGCATTCCTTTCATTTTCCCACAGACATCCAGTTCTCCATCTTCAACCCTCATCCTACTCGTTTCGTCAAAAAGTGCCTTCGCGATCCTGGCCGCAATGTTGCTATTGAAGGCAACTTTGGCTTTGCTTCAGGCAGGCTCGGCGCTGGCTGGGGTAGTGGTCAAGCCAAGGTCAAAACAAGACGCAATCGTTTATGCAACCAAAGGAACGATATCCCTCTCGTCAGATGGGACAGATCCTGACATTCTGATTCTCGATTATGGTCAGAATGTTGAGGGACATCCCACCTTTGAGGTTGTGTCCACATCCGGGGATGCTTCTGGTTTCGAGCTCACTTTCGCCGAGTCCAAGTATGCCTTTAGCAACTACATGGTACGTTCTTAGCATCTTGAGTGGTAAATTTAGTTTACTGACAATTCCTCTAGAGTGACGGGCCTCTCGCCCTCGCAGCTGCCATGGACAACTATCGTGTGAACCAATACAACATCTCCAAGCCTGGACTTGTTACCAATCGCCTCATTCAAGGAGCTTTCCGCTATCAAAAGCTCAACCTTTCTACGGCTGGTGAACTGCGCCTCAGGAAGGTGGGCGTGAAGCAGACGGTTCATACTACGCCGCTCACCGAACTCCCTGGAGCTTTCGAATGTTCAGACAACGACTTGACTCGGATTTGGTATACCGGTGCTAGGACGGCTCAACTCACGGAGATCCCCAAGGACACAATTCCCGACTTTTGGCAAGTCACCGATCAAGGTGCTTTTGTCGAGAGTGCGGCGCCGCAAGCTCTCGCCAGTGGTACAGCTGCCCAGCTACTCAGCTATGAGATTGACTTTGAAGTCAAGCCCGTCACTGAAGAATTCAGCTTCTCCGTGTTGTCGGACACTCTGAATGATGCCATTGTCATCTCTTGCAACGTGGTAACTGGCGTGGTCTCGGCAACATATGCTCCTCACCCTGGCTCAATCCCAGCTGCCGCCAACGCCCAGGTCGGCAAGTGGCTGTCCGTCCATGCCCGGGTCAACATGGGGGAAATTTCGGTATCCATCAACAATAAAGTGGTTTTGGAGTTCGGTCAGACGACCAAATTCGCTGGTTCTTTCGGTCTCGGGGCACCATTCGGCCACTCAGCCTACTACCGGAACTTGAAAGCTGCCACACTTGATGGAGTAGAGGTCTACTCCTCTACTCTTAAGGACCCTAGCTTCCTCGCCGACTTTTTCATGGGAACTAATCCTGCCGATACGATTGTGGATGGCTCTCGACGCGATAGGATTGCCTACACGGGAGATCTCGACGTCGCACTTGCTTCAAGCTTTGTGAGCACCTACGGCACTTCTT
This sequence comes from Fusarium falciforme, assembly GCF_026873545.1. Taxonomy (NCBI): domain Eukaryota; kingdom Fungi; phylum Ascomycota; class Sordariomycetes; order Hypocreales; family Nectriaceae; genus Fusarium; species Fusarium falciforme. The sequence continues at coordinate 496,082 of NC_070548.1, forward strand.
TCATCGAGGGCTCCCTTGAACTACTCGGTTCTTACCAAACAACCACAGGGTTCTTTATCCCGACCGCCAAGATCCAGCAGGAACCACTCAAGGAAATTCTGGATGTCAATGTGACGGGCCTTATCGGCTACTCCTTCAATTTCCTCAACGCGTTGGCTCAAAACTATGAGGTCCAAGGCGACCTTGCCTTTGCCAAGAAATGGGCTCCTCGTATTGTGTCAACGCTGGACTGGGCGCATTCCAAGTTGGAGAATGGTCTTTTCACTCTCGCCGACGCTTCGTTAACGGGAGATTGGAACTATTATGATCCTCCTCAGACGGGTGCAAGCTCCAAGTTCAACTCTCTCTACGCCTACACCTTGCAGCAGACTCAGTCTCTGCTCATGGATGCTGGCGTTGATGTCTCTGTATACCAGAATCGTCTCGAGAGCCTTCGCGATGCTATTCATTCTCATCTCTGGAATGATACCCTTGGGGTCTATATCCTAACTAACGAGATCCCAACGGGATTTGCCCAAGACGCCAATGCAATCGCCATCTTATCTGGCATCCCGCAGAGCCATGGCGTTTCAGCAAAGTCACTATTATCAACTCTCGAAAGTGGCCTCCAACTTCCTGCGGGACCGCTGGCCTTCAGCAACTCCACAGTTAAGGCTGGATTCGCCCAAAAGATCAGCCCTTACGCCTCGGCCTATCATCTTCGCGCAGCTTTCGAGTCCAACGATACCGATACTGTCCGGCTCCTCTTGAAAACCCTTTGGGCTCCCATGGCAAACCCTGCCCATGCCAACTACACCAACTGTTTCTGGGAAACCCTGAATCCCGATGGCACCCCAGGCTTGGGCCTAGTAACCTCTCTTTGCCATGGATGGGGTGCTGGCCCAACTGCCGAGCTGAGCCGTCATGTTCTCGGCGTGAAGGCTGTTAAACCTGGTTATCGGGAGTGGAAGGTTGAACCCATGACCTTGGATCTCAGCTGGGCCAAGGGCCGCGTCCCAACCGCACATGGATCCATCCAGGTTCAGTGGAAGTTTGTGTCTGGCCTTTTACAGATGAAAGTTCGTGGGCCCAGCAGTGGTAACACCAACGGAACTGTCCATCTTCCTACGCCCCTACCCACACCCCTTGACAGGACTGTTATTAAGGTGAATGGAAAGGTTGTGAGTGGCACCAATTTCAAAGTTCGTGCTGGTCAAGAGATTACCATTATGCAAACCAAGAAATAATCCTTGGCTTTTTAAGAGTAGCCATAGAGTGAAGTTGTGGCAGTCGTGAAGGTTCCCAAGGGATAAACCAGTCGTGCTAGGTTTATATTGGCAGAGGGGATGCTGGCATTGTCTTAAGCGGGGTATCTGTCACGTCTGGCAGCTTGCTTAAAGGGTACTAAATGTAACTAAGTTATACTAATAGCACAGGTAGCTGGTATATATCAAAGTGCATGCCAGTGTGTTTTATCTCCTCTGCTGTGCGAAGACTATGACTAAGTTGCGCACAGCATCTAGCCAAATGAAGAGAGGCATGCTCCTCGTGACGTTGTAAAACACCGCTCTTAGGTGAAGTGGCGAGTCTCCTAAAGCTAAGATCGTATCTCCTTCTCAAAGAGAGCACTATAATGTTAGTTAAGATCCTAACTATGGAGTGAGTGACCTCTCTATAGCCTTCGCACAGCAGAGGAGATACTTGGGCTATTCCTCAAGTTACTTGCTTCGTAGTGATCCTTGGCCTAGGTAGATTACTCGCTTCAGGGGGTAAACAGGCAGTAAAGGCCTCTTTCTCACTGCTGAATTCGATCACGCTTTCCTGATCAGGTCATCCTCGACAGGAAACTTCAATGTGCCAAGGAGCCTTGCTTCAACCTGCCGCCCCAGAGCCTGATTCTCGTGTGGAGGCTGAGCAACAAAGGTTGACGTGGCAAAAGACGAAAACAGATGAAAATAACCTGTTGCATACAAAGCCAGCTACGGTTATTGGACAGCCAGAAAGCCTCTCCGCGATGTTGCGGATCGTGAAGACGTCGACAACCAATGAAGCTCGGATGACGAAGCCACAGCTGAACATGGCGGCAGCTGCCTTGCCGCCGTGAAACATCGCTTAGCCCAGCCTGATTCCTTTCGAAGCCTTAATGAGGACATCTGACTTCGGCCTCAATTCCCTCTCAAATTCGTTTCGATACTCATGAACAAGAGTTTTCGCTTCGTCTATAGTAAGGGCTGAGTTTTCGATTCGTCGATAGTGATGGCTGAGTTTCTATATAGGTAAGTATAGACCCTATCTTGGAGCAGCACCTGATCGCAGAGACTAACGGTGGAAAAGCCGGTCTGAAGATCTTTGGTGGAAAGCTGTCGCCTCGCTCAAACCCGAGCTTCGTGAGCTATTCTCTGATGAGGTGGTCGACAAGCGAGGTGCCCTTGAAGTCCTGCTGTACCAGGCTCGGAGGCAGAGAGAGGTGTGCATTAGAAAGCAATGGAGAATCACGAAGAAGAGCGGAGATGTCATCATCCTTCGCGACGTCTTTGAGAAGATTATACAATGCGTGGATAAGTTCAAGATGCTCGGCAACGCGGCAGCCGAATTTGCACCCGGGTATGCCTCGGTGCCCTGGGCAGTCATCAAGATGCTGCTTCAGGTATGTATGTTGACTTTGATCACCTTTAAGCCCTCTGACATGTTCAATAGACAGGCATCAACGATACTACTGCATTTGCTGCCATGATAGATGGCGTAGAGGAGGTGACCAGCATAATCGCAAGATTTGCTATCTTTGAAGCTGTGTGCATGAAACACACAACCTCAGCAACGGAACACTTGAAGGTTTCATTGGTATCGCTATACGCAGCAGTTCTGAGCTTTTTGGGAATATGCTGCCAATACTTCTCAACCAACACCGGAAAACGATTCATGAAGGCGACCTTCGACCCGGCAAAGGAAATTGAAGATGCACTGAAACGTGTCAACTCGAAGCAAAAGGAGGTTGAGAGGACGGCGCAGATTGCCAACATGGAGATCATGTATGGCACCTCGGCTCGTGTGCATGACCTAACTGCCATGGTCAGCAGCCTGTCCGCTCAGCTGGAGACTGCCAATGCCAGTATCGCCAATTTGAGCATCAACGCGACTAATGGCGAAGCTACCACGTCGAGTGAGAAGGCAGACTCTGTAAGGGTAGCCATCGCATCCATCATGGGCCCGACTACGCGCACTATTGAGAGGTTGAAACCTTTCCATGATCATCTGCTGGTAGAAGAAAGACAGCAGGTGTTTGGGTGGCTTTCATCTCTTCGCTATGCATCTCACCACCTCACAGAGGCGAAAGGCCGGCTGAGAAATTCGGGTGAATGGCTCTTCCAGAAGTCAGAATTCCTCTCTTGGATGAATTCTAGTATATCGGGAACTCTGTGGGTTCACGGAATGCCAGGATGCGGGAAGAGTAAACTTGCGTAAGTATATAAAACCTCCCTTCTAAGCATCGCTATGATAGAAGCTAATGGCGAAACCAATACCAGCTCGGCTGTCATTGACCTTCACCTGACCCAAGCAGCAGAGCAAGGCCCCATGGCCGCTCCTGTTGCATATTTTTACTGTGCTCGCAATAGTGCAGAAGCAGGTCGATCAGACCCTGATCAAGTCCTTCGCTGCATCGCTCGACAACTCTGTGGCGACGACCCTAAGGAGATAGTCAATGAGAACCTCCTTCATAAATGGGAGCATGTAGGGAAACCGAGAATAGGACAAGGACAGCTGAACATTGAAAGTATCATGGGCTTGATCCTGAAAACTTTGGCCGACAACCCAGCCACCATCATAATCGATGCTCTTGACGAGCTTCGTGCAGACAGACGGCATGAAATATTCGAGTATCTGGACCAGATTGTCAAACAATCGCCCAACGTCGTCAAAGTCTTGCTGACTAGTCGGAACGATGGCGACATTGTCTGCCGGCTCGACACCACGCCCAACGTCTACATCAGCGCTCAAGAGAACAGAGGCGATATTGAGCGTTTCATCGATTCTGAGTTGGACAAGGCTATTACTCAGAAACGCCTCCTGCGTGGCCATGTATCGGCGGATGTTCAACGGCAAATTACATTTGAGCTCAATCATAGAGCTGATGGAATGTGAGATATCGTGACTCCTCTCCAACTCGCTTTTCTGGACTCACATGTGTGGATTAGGTTCCGATGGGTCAGCTTGCAGATTCAAAACCTTTGTGACCCTCAACGGATGAAACTGGAAGAGGATGTCCTTCACGAGCTTCGCCACCTTCCCCAGTCATTATCCGACCTCTACAAGATTGCATTCGATCAGATCTGTCAACTCGGCCCGTGGAGCTATGAGATGGCCATGGGCGCCTTGCAGCTCCTGCTAGTAGCTGGCAGACCTATCGCCTGGCCTGAGATTCTTCACATCCTGCAAGTCTCTCACAGCATTATCCAACGGCCAATCTCTCGAGAAGAGCTCCTCGACATTACTTGCAACTTTATCGATGATGATGGGAAACAGGAGTGTCCACGGTTTGCGCATCAATCTGTGCGAGAATATCTCGAAACTCGTCCCGACTTTGCGAATGCGGAAGCAAATGTCGCGTACATGTGCTTGCGTCAGATTGCCGCCCCGAACAAAGCCAACATGAGCAATTTCCAGTATCCGACCCTTTACCTGTGCGATCATCTGGCTGCCACGGTCCCTGAACAGAGGGTAACTCTCCGCCCTCTCCTGCAAGAGCTATTCCGTCCCCCGGCTTCAGATGGCGAAGGGAAGCAATCTAATCTTTTTAAGCAATGGAGAAGTCGCCTCATAACCTTCGGGGACGATGGGTCCTTGTGTGTGAGAAAGACTGACTCTGTCGGCAATCGTATCCAAGCCACTATGACAGCTTTACCCCTCAATGTCATCTGTGCTGTGGGTCTGGATGAGATTTTGATCATGCTGAAGCCATCCAGGTCCGACATCTTTGGTGGAGATCGTGAACGAAACTGCTTCATGTTGGCCATTCTCCTAGATCAGCCACGTATCGTGAAGGCTGTTCGAAACCTGGGGTTTTCCGTCGATATACCTTCAGCAACTGGTGGAACGGCTTTATCACTTGCTGCGGAACTTGGAAAAGCAAGTTTAATCCGGGAACTTCTCGTCTGTGGCGCCAATCCGAATCAAATTTGCCAGATCTCGGACAAATCGTGCACTGCCGCAGAGGAGGATTCTGAACCGACCGTTCAGAGTAACAACCGCAGGCCTCAAACATCGTTGGGATTCCACGTCAGTCGGAACGGCCGCCGCGAGATTCAAAGTCCCTTTCACTACAAGGAAGAGAAGAAGCCAGTCCTATATGTTGCCATGAGCAACGAGAACGCGGCTAAGTGTGTTGGCGCTCTATGCGAGTTCGGCGCTAACGTCAACACGCGCACCTCGAGCAACACGACAGCCTTACAGAACTGTCTGGAGTACGGTAACTTGAGAGTCATGTTTCAGGTTTTCGGAATCCTGCTCAAGGCTGGTGCTGATGCGAGCGCGTTGCTTGAGAGTGAAAGGACGATTGCACATGTTGTCGCAGCCATGGGGCATTGCGAGCTCATCCGCCAGTTACTGGATATCGGGACCGACTGTTCCTCGAGAGATGTGTTTCAGCAGTCACCTCTCGAACTTGCCATTCGATACGGTCACACTGAGACTGCAGAACTGTTGGAGTCAAAGTACGGGCCCCCTGGGCCACGAAAGACCTCACCATTGTTGAAAGGACAAATCGTTCTCAGTTCTTCGTCAAATCTCTCGGTTCCTTCTATATCCGTGCAAGATTATGGAAGCAGCAGCCAACCACCGGCTTCCACAGATCTCGACTCCCCACAACCCTCAGTACAACCAAGCGAACCTCAGTTTACTTCGAGCGAGAGTTTTGAGTGGAATCAGGTTATTCTGGCGGAGGCACCGAAGAAGTCTAGCTATCGGAGATCCATTAGTAACCTCTTCAAGAAGATGAAGTCAGGTTCTCAGTGAAGGTTTAGTTCAGGAGGTAGAAGAGTGAAAAACACGAGCATCTAACCAAATGCGATAATAATAACTAACTAGGAACCTTGTATTCGAGAATACTCTTACACGGCTATAGTGATTAATGGCTTTCTTGCTAGAGGTTAATAAAGCCCGAGTCAATCAGCCACTCAGCTGATAGATATAAAAGAAAAAGGTCTGCTGTTTGAAATACTATATTTGTATTAGCTACAATAAGCAGGGAGATAGGGCAAGGTCGGGCATTATCATTTGGGAGGAACAGGCTTAAATGATGCTAATGAGAATGCTTTTGCGTTTTCTAGAAATATCTATGTGTATACATATCTATAGATTTTCTTATCTATTATTATCACGTTGTTTTAATAAGAGAAAGAAAAATAAATTATTAAGTAAATTTTTATTTACTTCTTTTAAGTATTAAATAACTTAAAATTATTCTTAATTACACTCTTTACGCCTTTTAGCCCAGACTACCATTCCATCGGCGCTTCGGAAGCGGGGCAAACGCCGTTCCGAATCCCGACCTCATCTCCCCGAGCCGCATACACCTAGCTTATTCCAACCAGCCCACCTCAACATTTCCCCATCACGCAACATGCCCCGGGCTTGCGATCCGTGCTCAGTCAGGAAGATCAAATGCAATGGCAGATCTCCATGCGACGGCTGTCTCGCGGCAGACCTGCCGTGCTCGCACGCACGGAAACGCAAGAAGCCAGGGCCGAAGGGACCGAGGAAGCGGATTAAGGAGGCTATCCAGCAGATGCAGACAGCTGACGCCTCAATTGAGGTGGAAACAACGGAGACATACAGCCCCGAACTAGATGCGGACACGTCTGGGCCAAGTCCAAGCATGTCTGATCCTCCCAACAGCCCCTGCGACAACAGCGCCATCAGCGGCCGAATGCCGCTGTCAACATTCAATTACTACTTGGACATATTTCGGAGCCATCTCCACGTCGTATGGCCCGTGGTAGACTGCGACACCATCAAATCCCGTCTCCAAGACACAAATGACCGAGCCGTCTATGCACTCGCCGCGGCGATATGCAGCGCGACAATAGCCCAGCTACATCTCCGCGTCAACGGAAGCGTACATTCTCACCATCAGATGGCCCTCGAAGCCGAAAGCGCACGATTCCTACTCGACTATTCATCGCACGAGACCATCGATGCCTTGCTTACATCCTTCTTCTTGCACGTGTTTTACTCCAATACCGGCAAGATGACCAAGTCCACGCTTCTACTACGCGAGGCCATCGCCTACTCTCACATTTTGGGTCTTCACCAAGACATATTCTACACCAACCTTGACCCATTCACGACACAGTACTATCTTCGCATCGCATGGATCTTGTTCATCACAGATAGGGCCCATTCACTGCAGCACGACTTGCCACCCACCTTCAAGCTCAGTCCGACACTGCCTGAACTCCAACCCCAGGACGGTGACGGTCTCAGCACAGCCTTTTGCAGTTTATGTCGACTCTTCCAATCTTTTCAAGAAGCCTGTCCCCCAGATATTCGATCCACCGGGGGCCACCACTTGCTTGGAAACATTAGCACTCAACTCCGCCGAACACACCCATTTCCACTTTGCGAGAATGAGGTCCAACGCGCCGACCTCGTGGTCACCGACTCTTGGCTGCGCGTCGTCTTGTGGAAGGTGGCGATCCCATATGTCGACTCCACGACGGATCCCAACGACCGAGGACTCAGTGTGTCGTTTCCAATGTCTGTGGCGAAGGATCTCCTCTCCAAACTTGCCACCTTGTCATCCTGCGCCCTCGAGGCCCATGGCCCGGGAATGGTAAGCCGTGCCTATCTCTCCATGTCGCAAGCTAATCTCGAAACTACAGGTGTCCAAACTGTTCGAGGTCGCGAGTTCCGTCGCCGACGTCATCCTTTGTGCCCCCGATCTAGCAAACGCCGGGTCAGTCCAGGTTGGACCCCGAGAAGTCCTATATGCGCTGGGCAGTTTGATCAGCTCCTTGCGGACAACTGGTCATCCTGAACTGCTCACCCTGCTTCACGAGAAGATGATGGCATGCGCTTTGGATCAAGCAGGGCCGGCAACGTTGATGCAGATCACGGATGTGTCGGACGAGGATGCACAGAATCTTGTTGTCCCACATGGATGGGATAATCGATAGGTTTATTCTACGCTTGGGTCTATCTATTCCTTCTTGACTGAAACAACCAAGGCTTCAAACGGGCGAAGGGCCAACTTGTCCTGTGTAACATCCACTTCTAGGTAGTTGGACAGCAAGACCTTCCCAGACGACAGGTTCACAGACGGAGGCACATCCCAGGTGACGAGAGTTTCCCGGAAGTTGCACACAACTACTGCCTTCTGGTCGCCGCTCGATCGTGAGTAGGCAAAGACGTCGTCATGGGATCGATCGAGGAGCTCGAAATCACCATACACAAAGATGCTGCGCAAGTCTTTGCGCAGAGCCAGAGTCGATCGCCAATATTCAAAGACGCTTCCCGTTGCGGAAACTTGGGCTGCAGCGTTGCAGGTCTTGTAATCGTCGTTGACCCTTATCCAAGGGGTGCCGGTCGAGAAGCCGGCGTTGGGGCTCGAGTTCCACTGTCAAACTATTAGCAGTGCTCCAAATACTCAGAATCCATGGATATCTGGATACTCACCTGGACAGGCAGTCGGGCGTGGTCACGCGACTTCAGCCGGTATTCCTTCCGGGCAATGTCCAAAGCTGCAGCATCCGACCCAACTATCTCGTTCAACCTATGTCTACACATTAGCAACATACCTGACAAAAACTCGCAACAAATCTTACTCTTCCCAGTGATTCAGAGTCTCAAGATCCCGATACTCAGAGATATCCCACGTCTCAGGCATGTTGGCCATACCAAGCTCCTGACCCTGGTACACAAAGACAGTCCCGCTCTGGAAGCAGAGGAACGTGGCAAACATCTTGGCCGCAAGATTTCGGAACTCGGGCTTGTCGGATGCCCAGCGGGAGATTGTCCTCGCTTGGTCGTGGTTCTCCAGGTACAGCGCGTTCCAGCCGCGGTTCTTGTACATAAAGGTCTGCCACTTGTCGACGATGGACTTGAGATCTGACATGGCCCACTTGCGGGGGGAGAATTTGCCTTGGTCGCCATGGTCCATGTCCACGCTGCGAGAGTCAGCTCACTGAAGGTTTTCATCGTTATCATGGCGCTTACATCTCAAAGTTGAAAATCATGTTCAGCTCTCCTCGGCTCTCTCCCACGCTCTTGATAACCTCCTTGGGATCTTGGACCGACGGCATCTCTCCGACTGAAAAGGCATTGTACTCTTTCAGGATCTTGCCAATGTCTTGTAAATATTCGTGGAGTCTCGGACCGCAGGCAAAGTGCTCGACACCGCTCTGGTACTTGGCCGAAGGAATCGTCACCTCTGCGTCTGGAAGTCCGGGTGTCTTGCTGATGAAGTTGATAACGTCCATCCTGTCCAGGGTTAGTCATATACAATGCTTTAACACCGACAACGTACCGGAATCCATCGACACCCTTGTCTAGCCAAAACCGAATAATATCGTGGACGGCATCGCGGACTGGAGGGTGCTCCCAGTTGAGATCAGGCTGTTCCTTGGCAAACAGATGGAGATAATATTCGTCGGTTGCTTCATCGTATTCCCACGCGCTGCCTCCGAAGAACGCGCCCCAGTTGTTAGGAGGCTGTCTCGTGCCGTCTTTGTCGTATCTTGGCTTCCTCCAGATGTACCAGTCGCGATATTTATTGTCTCGAGATGATTTTGATTCTTGGAACCACTTGTGCTGTTTCCCAATCCCGTCAGTGTATTGAAATCGTAGTGGGCTCGGCCTTCGTACCTGATCTGATGTGTGATTGACGACGAGGTCCATAAGGAACTTCATCCCTCTCTGATGAAGACCCTCAATCAACCTCTCCACATCCCCCAAGGTTCCATACTGTGGATCGATATCGCAATAGTCTGCGACATCGTAACCCATGTCAACCTTGGGGGATGGGTAGATGGGGCACACCCAGACGATGTCAACACCGAGTTGCTTGAGGTAGTCAAGCTTCTCGATCACACCGGGGATATCGCCAATGCCATCTCCATTGGAGTCTTTGAAAGATGAAGGGTAGATCTGGTAGACTGAGGCTTCCTTCCACCAGGCCTCTGTAACGGGGCTGGCGTTTGGTAGCGATGTGGCAGAGGGCATTGTGTTGAGATGTGTGTGGAAATACCTGGGGAGATCAAGGAGAGGGGAAACGGAGGGGCTCTTTTATCCCCGTGAGAGCAATAAATGGAGCACCTCCCTTGATGTCACATCATCAGCCTAATATCATTATTCGTCTAAGCCAAGTGGTAGTCACTAGTGACTGCGACCTCAAAAAACCTCCCGGGAACTCCCCCGGTAATCCTCCCGAGAATCTTTCCGAGAATCTTTACACCAATCATCTCTCACCCCCTCAACCAAACCCGCTCCCCTGGCCCTTAGCTCAGAACTTTCTTCCACTTCTGTGGGGATTCTGGGGATCCAGACGGTTCGCACATGATCTCCATGGGGTGACAATCTCCTGGTCGGCGCTGAGGATTTTTGCCCCAGACTAGGTCCCCGGATTCGGGGCTCCCCGTTTTCTGGGTTAGCTTGTTGAAGTTGTTACTAGAGAAAAACTTGACGGCGAAGCGTGATACTCCAGCCGGGAGAAACACATATAAGGGCAGAGTGATGCCCTCCAGTTGACAGCTTTTCTGACTTAACAGCCACAAACACCATCTAACATCTACAAGTTCAACTCGTCTCTTCTTATATATCCTCTCTTCGCCATCATGGGCAAAAAGGAATCTCTAGCCCTCAAGTCGGGCAACGAGGTCTACAAAGCGTACCGCAACAACACAGACCAGAAATGGATTCGGGACCCTGGACTGAGAAAGCTCAACATGGGCCTTGCCTTCATGTTCTCATCCGCAGCTGCAAACGGTATGCACATCTTCTTTCCCTTTCCATTGTCCTATTTTTCTCGAGAGTCCCGTTGAGAACAGCAACGACATTTGGTCTTGTCCCTCCCAGCTCATCCCACAACAACCAACTTGAACCCCTGTTGGATGCTGCTCTACGCACCAATCAGCTAACTCGAAACAGGCTTTGACGGAAGTCTCATGAATGGCCTCTTGATCATCCCACAATGTAAGTGACTGTTGCTGAAGAATAAGTTGCAAGTATCCTGATGGAAATCATAGGGAGCGACGACATCGGAGACGTCAGCCCCAGCATCCTCGGCCTCATCATCGCCGGAATCAGCCTAGGCGGACTTCCTACCTTCATCCCGGCTGCATATGTCAGCGACTGGATGGGTCGTCGATTCACCATCGCCCTGGGCTCATCCATCATGGTTGCAGCAGCCATCATCCAAGCCGTCACCAACGGGCCATGGGCATTCCTCGGTACCAAGATCATGCTCGGAGTTGGACTTGGCTTCGCTCAGACTTCTGCTCCTCCTCTCACGACCGAGATTGCCCACCCAAGACATCGCGCCAACGTTACAAACCTTTTTCAGGCCATTTGGTTCTGGGGCGCCATTCTTTCCGCCGTCGTCACCATGGGAACGCTCCACATGAGCGGGAGCTGGAGCTGGAGACTTCCCGTCCTCTTCCAGGCCTTCTTCCCTGCCCTGCAGCTCTGTGGCCTCTTCTTCGTCCCCGAATCCCCAAGATGGCTGATCTCCAAAGGCCGACGCGATGAGGCGTTCCAGATCTTGGCCAGGTACCACTCCAATGGTGACACTTCAGACGAGCTTGTCAACTTTGAGTTCAACGAGATATGCACTGCCATTGAGCAAGAACGTGAAATAGAAAAGCCCGGCATCATGTCCTTCTTCAAGACGAGGGGTAACCGTCATCGGTTGTTGATCTGTGTCTTGGTTGGATTCATGATTCAGTGGGCTGGCAACGGTGAGAAACAATTCGAACATTGGCCATGGGGTTCATCAACTAACTCTTCCTAGGCATCGTGTCTTACTATCTCGCCCCCATCTTGGAGAGCGTCGGCGTCACTAATTCAGTCTCGCAGGCCGGAATCAACCTCGGCCTACAAGTCTGGAACGCCATCCTCGCCGCACTAGGCGCAATGGCTTGTGAGCGATACGGCCGACGACCTCTATGGCTCTTATCGGCCACCGGCATGCTCTGCTCCTTCATCGTCATCACGGCCCTATCGGCTGTCTTCGCCGACCACGGAAACAAGGCTGCTGGCAATGCCGTCGTACCTTTCCTGTTTATCTTCTTTGGATTCTATGTCATTGCCTTCACGCCACTATCAATTGCCTATCCAGTCGAGATTCTACCTTTCGATCTCCGATCAAAGGGCTTGAGTATCAACCTGAGCGTCGTCTTCGGAGCTGGTTTCTTCAACCGTAAGTTTGATCCAACTCCCCTCCTCAACCCTTGTCTAACAGCGCTGCAGAGTATGTGAACCCGATTGCTCTCGACGCGATCCAATGGAAGTTCTACTTTGTCTACATCGGAACCCTAGCTGCGATGCTGCCGACTATCTGGTTCCTCTTCCCCGAAACAAAGGGAAGAACTCTGGAAGAGATCGCTGTAGTCTTTGACGGCCCTGGTGTCAATCACTTGGATGCCGGTGATAGGGTGTTTGGTGGTGGCAAGTCGATTGATGCACAGAGTGTCGCTCCTGAGGCGGAGCATATCTAAAGAGTAGTCGTAAACAACCAAAAGAAAGGACAAGTCCTCCCTCGAAAAACATCCTAGAAAGAAATACGCAGTAGATGATACTCAGATTGTTAATATTCGAAAGTATGATTAAGACATGAACACTTAAAAGAGCTCTTCCTCCAGTCCATAAGATTACCTCATCTTCATCTCAACACACTTCGCCTCCTCAAACATCTCCCCATCCATGATCCCATGCACATACGCCTCCCCTACAAGCCGATACTGCCCCTCTCCATCTCTCCTCAGTAACAAAGGCACTCTCCCACCCTTCACAAGCACAATCCTATCTCCCACCTCAGCGTCTCCCGGGAGCAGAGCCAAAAACCCATTCTCGCCACGTCCCAGTCGTCGTTCGTACACGGGCTCCAGCAAGCTAGCAAACTCGCTATAGTCACGCCACGTGCGCATCACATACCCCAGAAAGGCCAAGGGACGAAACAAGCTATCCACACGCCATTGATGCAAGTGGAAAACGGGTCGCAGACTGGATCGCCACGAGTAAAAGAGCTGGGCCGTCGCGTGTCGGCCACCAGAGGTAAAGGTACCCACACAGAGCGTCTGCCAGTAGACGGCGAGCGGGTCGTAGCCGTCCTCAAACCCTGGGTCAGTGGACGGCGTATCCTGGCTGCTCTTTGACGATACTGAAGACTTCTGCGCAAATGCCTCCCAGTCCCAGAAGGTGGCCAGGTGCGGGACAACCGACGACAGCTCCCAATAGATTGCCATGACGAGCATAAATAGCTGGCCCAGAGAGGCCAAGCGCGCCATAAGTGTATCGCCCGCCTTGATAGGCTTGAAGCCGCTGCCGTCTCGTTGGAGGCGATGCAGGACGGGTGAGACATATGTGATGGTCATCACCTCGTGGCCAGCGAGCACGAGGAGACGGTCGTCGGTGAAGCGTGGTGTCGCCTTGGTGCCGCAAGAGGCGTGAGTCTGACGCAATTTTCCTCGAGCGTCATGCATGAGAGGGCGAGGGCCGCTTGGTGCACTCCAGTCGGGCACCCAAGATGGAAGCTCCAAGTTGGTAGTTGGAGTGCATGCTCCAAGAACATTGAGGTTACCCAATTGCAGTAGCAGCTGCCGAGTAGCATGACAGTACACCTGGCTAGTCGACAGTCTGTAGTCAGCCTCGATCGCAAAGGAACCAGCCGAGTTGTCTGCGTCCGCGTCTATAAGCCCCAGTAGGGCGTAGACCTTGTCCCTGGGATCCGAGGCTTGTCGAAAACGGCATTGAACCAGTAGTTCCAGCAACGTCTGCTCTGGCGTCGTAGTCGATGGGCGCTGCCTCTGCTCCCACAAAGCATGCGTTGACAGGTAGGGTATCACGATGGGATCGACAATTATCCCAAGCGTGACGGGGTTCCAAATACCAAGAGCAAACCCGTAATTGATACCAGCCGAGAAGCGTTCCCAGTCCATGGTAAAAGTGCCAGCCATGATCACGGCGTGTGACGCGAGGAGAATTTCCTGAACGGTCCAGGCACGGAACCACCACTCGGCACAGGCAAGGTGGAGGATGCTAAAGTCGTCTCTAAAGCGGTCGAAGAGCGGGCTCTCTGTGAGCTTCAGCTGCAGCATTGCCAGAGTCGGATTGTAGGGGTCGATGTCCATGGAAGGGTGTTGCCTAGAGATGGCCTCAGCTGCGAGCTCATCGACCATGGCGAACGCCTTTGCTGTGTACGCAGGACGGCTGTCTCCCATCCACACGATAGTGCGAGCAGCATTTCGATAGATGTCTGCCATGATGGACACTTGGTGGTTTCTCTCCAGTACACTGTTCTGGTCGATGCAGACAGCGTCGACCCAAAGCGTGCATGGCTGGTCTGGCTTCCGGATATTGAACAAGGCGGTCCGGAGGTTTGTCGTGACCATGAGGGTGCGCTCATTAATTTGTATAGGCGTCAGATTAGTTTTGTCACCCCAGACATAGCTTAATGCGTCATATTCCTGGAGCCGGCTATCCAACGAGTATTCAACCAAGTTGCAGGCGATATCGTCCTGGCGGGTTCCCGGGAGCAGCTGAAGAAGGCGGATCGAGCCAGGTCCGCCGGCTAGGGCTGCATATTCGTACGGCTCACTGATAAGCTCGTTCCTAGTGCGATCCTAGTTGGGTGGCTTCTAGTCAGAACCACAGCGAGTTGGCTAGAAGGGTTGAGACAAACTGGCAAGGTCCCATGTGCGGGGTGATCCTCCTCAATGCTATTCTTCCCTTGAGTCAATCTTTCAAAGGTTCTCTCTACTTGCTTCCACGCACGGTATGACATGATGTTCAAGTAGCAGATGCTGCGCCTGTTGTTACAGAATTGGCAGAAAACAAGCGGTTTGTGAGGAAGGAAAAAATCATGTCAGCTTGATCCTGGTCCAGCTTTATGCATGGCACGGGCCACGTTCACTGATCGACCAGATTCGCGAGTTCGCTAGTTCTTGAGGGCCAATTAGCAAAGACGATTGGAAACTGAAACCATGCTGAAGAAAATTGTTGTTGATGATTGGACGGTCGAGGCCTATGGCCGACGATCGCCGATATTCGCTGTGAGTCACGTGGAGAGTCCACGAGCAACCTCCCTTCTTACAAAGGCATACTATAAACTCAATACCACAATCTTTCTCTCTTCATACCTCATCATCGTTGTTTCCCCCCATATCTATGTCGCAAGAGCGTGGTGTCTCATCCACCGGCAACCACGCGACTCCCACTTCAACCTCAGTCAAACCCAAACGGCCTCCGATGCCTGCAGCCACCCCATCTCAGCAAGCCTTTCGGGGTAAAATCATCGTTCTAAACGGCTTCCCGGGCACTGGGAAACTCACAATCCTCAAAGAAATCAAGGAGCTACTTCCCACTGAGACGACCTGCCTTCTGGACAACCACCTACTCATCGACCCCGTGGTAGCAGTTATCCCAGGCCGAAGCCAAGAACATCATGAACTGCGCCGTAAGATTCGAGCTCCCATCTTTGCGAAACTACGGGAGCGTGCACAAGACGGCCATACCATCCTCATGACGGCTTGCCTGGTTGAAAATGACGAAAGAGACGCGGGCGTCCTCCAAGAGCATCTCAACATGGCACACGAAGCCGACGTACCCATCTTCTGGATAAACGTGCACTGTAGTCACGAGATATTACAGCAACGCGTCGCAAGCATTGAGCGCTGTCAGGGGACCAAGACGAAACTGACGGACCCGACCCTTGTCCGCGACTTGGTAGATAAGCACCGTCTTATTGAGCCACAAAAGACCGACAACAGCCCGGAAGGATTAGTATTTGCAACATTGGACGTCAGTGGATCCGTGGATCTCTCTGTCAGTCGTCTAATGAAAATCACCGAGCTCCCATAGAGCGTCATGACAGGTCGGATGGATTCCGAATGGGGGATTTTTCCAGCAATCACCTGCAGGTCAGTAGCAAGCAAGCAATATGCAATACCATCCGCCTGACTGACGAAATGCATACACATAGTCAGGCTATCTAAGGGAAGAATTGCCGGCGCATACACAAATAGAAACTGGGGTGTTGATATGACCTATGCCGCCAGGTAGCAAATGTGAAAAGAATGGGCGCCTGGTCCATGATCGATGGGATAGATATAATGAAAACTTATTTTTATCGTTAATTGGACTGCCTACTAATGGCATATATCTATTTCTCGCGCAAGTGTTAACGAGCAACGTTGAACAACCATCTTGCTTCAGTATCCGAACCATTACCCAGCTCCCCTCCGCGACAAGAGTTGCTCCCATCTCCTCAGTGCCGCCACTAACAACTGATAAGGAGGGGGTTTTCCGAGGCATTTATTCGAAAAAAAAAAAAAAAAAGAGGATTTTCTAGAACTTGTCGCTTGCTAAACAAGTTAGGTTGATAACTGACTCGTCACATAGGCTCGGGTAGGCACGGGGAGAGGGTACCTCGGCCAACGTCTGCATATCTAGGGGCAATAAGACTGCCTAGGAGAGAAGACTAGCAAACTATAGCATATTGTACCATTCTAAGAGGTTTCACTAAAGTAAAGAGAAACCCAGATAGTTCTATGTAGTCAGGTGCTGACCTCATCTTTCTCCCTCATTTAGCTGAAGAACGGCTGAACGTCTACGCCGACGGAAAGATGAGACTCTGGTGCCGTGCTATAAGCAAGATTCACATAAGCCACGCCTCGCTGTAACGCTGTCTGACGCCCAAATCATAGCTATCCTCACTAGTCGCCACTATACGAGACAATGACACTTGAAGTTGCGTCGAAGCTGCCGGACCTGCGTTACAACCCCACAAGGATTCATGAGATCCATAGGGGGCCGGGATCTGATGGGGATCACCCGATCCAATGAAGAACACACGGGCCAGGACAGGCATTGCACGTTTTTTCCCCTGCTGCGTCTTTTTGAACGTGCACGATGAGTCAAGTTCATCGCCTCCACTCCGGTCACGATGATCGAGATTCTTCCGTGGCCCAGGCCTCCGGCTTGGCATCCACCCATGAGTAGTAGAATCCACCTGGTGTCTCATTCATGAGATAGAGGGCTACAGGCTGGGTAGTTATAGCATGCGTACTATTGTTGATAAGGTCTCAATTGAGTCGGCGCCAAGTCGCTAACAACACGTTCGATAACAAACTCTGTCTCTCGGCCCGCCTCGCGACTCAACTCTCGGGTTCGCCTACGAGCAATTTGTCAAAAGCAATGGATACAAACTCCTGCAGCCAAAATCGGCAATTCTAAGTCGCGTGCGTGCCTGCAGCGGCACTTGCAATTGCCGAGGTAGCCACACGATTGATCCATCACACGCATATTGATGTGTATCTCGTCAACTTCAGCAGACAAAAAGACCCATTTGAGCAGGAGACTCTGACCTGCGTGATTCAATCCGTCTGACGCGTCGAGTTGATAAGCACGGCAACCTGATTGGCTAACCCCCAAGTCAAGCTGGACCCAACACCTCCACGACCCTCAATCAACTCGCGGCTCCCGGAAATCTGACAAAGGCCTTAGTTGAGTCGCTTACACAAATGGATGGAGCATCGGCTACAGCGGGAAAGAACAGACCTGTCACATCCATTTCCCCGTGCAGGTAAACGTGGGCTTAATCTCCGCTGTGCATGATTCAGAAGACGCCAAAGGGAAACCTGGGCGCCACACACACTCGCCCAGCCGTTAGGCGAGCCTCCATACCAGACACACCAAGAGGCCTGCCAAGAATCCACCAGCCATGTGCCAGATCGTAAACCCGCAGTCCAGAACATCCCTTGTCAACCAGGGGACACATCCTGCTGCAAAAAACCCTTGCAAGCCACAGCAGCCCGCTTTGACACTGACGTCTCCCCTTTCCCACTTCCGCCGCTTCCAATTCGACGAACCAACAAAAGAACCATGAATCCGGGCGCGATCCCAGGGTTTCAGCTGAGATGTTGGCAGAGCTAACCGAGACGAGCTTCGTGTCGTCCCGGCTGGCAGAAGTTACGTCCGTGCGAGAGGGGACCTCACCTAAGAGCGCCACCACACGAAACGTGGTGAGCTTCTCATGTTGATGATTATGCGTGACGAAGGAGCCCTTGTTTTTGAGCTGCGGCCAGTCGCGTGCATGAATTGTCAGGCGTGGCGCGCATAGGGGGCTTGTCGGTCCCTGTTACGTGGAAATGAAGTTGCTGATAAATAGTCATGGGCTCTCCTGCGTCCAAAGGGGTGTCAGCCTTGACTACTTTGCTCCGTCTTATCACTCTGTCCTCTCCTCAGGTACCTTAACTTGTTACTCCGGTCTACTTCCTTACCTCAACAATGTCGACTGAAATGGAACACATCGACCGCAAATCACTCTACACGAGCCTCGAAGCTCGAATCGACTACCTCCACAAGTTCCTCGACTTCGATGACCGTACGCCTCCCTCAAACCCCGCCCCCAAAAACATCCCTGTTGACCCATCGTAGGAGATCTGGAAGCACTGGCCTTCGGGTCCAAGTTTGTCAAGGACCTCATCCCTGCCGTTGTGCACATCGTCTACAGAAAGCTCCTCCAGTTCGATATCACGGCCCGAGCGTTCGAGATTAGAGATACGACATCAGAGGCGCCGTTGCAGAACGTCTTGGATGATAACAGCCCTGAGCTTCAAGAGAGGAAGAACTTTTTGAACTCGTACCTTACGAAGATTTGCTCAGACCAGTCCAAGATGGCTTTCTGGGAGTACCTAGACAACGTCGGGTAAGTAGCCATCTATTCTCCCATCTACAACTATCCGTGTTCCTTTCATCTAACGACCGTCCCACAGTGCCATGCACGTCGGCCTACGAAGAAGCAAGCCCCTCCGCGTCGAGTACATCCACATCAGCGCCACCCTCTGCGTGATACAACACGTCCTCACCGAGTCGATCCTCTCCCACAGCGTCCTCCCCATGTCCCGCCGAGTCGCAATGGTCAAGGCCTTGAGTAAAGTCATCTGGATTCAGAACGACCTCTTTGCCAAGTGGTGCGTCCGAGACGGCGAAGAGTTCACCGGAGGTCCCGCAGCAGCCGCGAGGGCGGATCACCTTGCTTCCGCAGGCGATGTTCCTTTGAAGGAATCTGCCGTGTCGACTTGCCCTTTTAGTGGAATGACGAGCGGTGTCCAGAGCTAGGTGAAGGAGGACTTGTTAATTATTGATGGGGATGAACTTTTCTGGTTTTTTGCAGGTGTCTTGGGCAATACAGGGCCCCGATTAGAATGTCAATGATAATGTACTTTTACTTGATGCAATACGCAAGTTGAGAGCAGAGAAAGCTCGCCTGCGGGCGATGAACTCAAATGGTTCCTATATTGCTGTGCTATCAGTACGGGTTCAGCGCCAGCACTCCTGGGCACCAGTCGCCTTTGCTCTTACGTATCGTATTCATTTATGGTGGCGTAGAGTCGAGATCAATGATGCTCGCTCTCTGGCGGTTATAATTAGTCTCCCATTCAACATTCAAATCAGGGACACGACTCGACTCAATCCTCATACCCGTTCTAAGACTCGTTTCAGTAAGTGGTGAGATCAACACGTGCCTTTCGGCATTGGGATTGAGGTAACCACAAAAACATGAGGTCTTAATGCTGGAATGTGTCAATAACTGCGGTCGTTTATATTGTGGCCGATGGCTTCTTTGAGAGGGCGCTGTCTAAGAGGTACATTCCTGTCAGGGATGAGAAGTACCTCCATGTACCTCACAACCCTGGCCAAATTGCTTTTGCGGAATTCAATGTCCATCTGTCAAGCTAACCATAAACGAGTCAAAAAAGCAAACCTCTACCCCGGATCGACCTGTCAAATTGTATCACACTAGGTACCAATCATGTTCGACATCTGGATATAGAGTTATAGTACAATGCAGATCATGTCAAAATTCAGTCTATTGTAATGAACCAAAAACCAAGCAACTCCAACCTTCTATCGTTACAACTCCTCTGCTTCATGGGGTATCCTTCAAAACCGCAGCAATCTCCTTTTTGAAAGTCTCAATGATAACTCTTCGGTTCAACTTCTGCGTGGCAGTCACAAGGCCCTACAGACATGTCAGTATTATATATCTCCAGAGGAACGATTTCAAACTCACGCTGTGAGGAGTCCACTCGTCATGTGTAAGAACGACACCGGCAACAAGCTCCATCGCAGCAAGACCACCGCTCTTTCCTGTAGCCCGGAGATCTTCCAAGACTGCTTCCTTGACTCTGGGGTCGTGATACATGTCGTGCTCGTCGACGCCCAAACCTTCCGCGATTGACATGAGGGCCTTGACCTCGGGCATGATGACTGCGATGGGGCGAGAATGAGCTGGATCGGCGTGGACCATGACGTTCATAACAGTCCGAGCACCGCGGTAGATAGACTCCAGCTTCTCAAGAGCGATATACTCCCCGCCTTGTAGCTTGATGAGGTTCTTGATGCGATCGATAACCCGCAAGTGGCCATCAGCATCAAACTCGCCAACATCACCCGTCTTAAACCAGCCGTCCGGAGTTATAGCCTTTTCCGTCTCTTCTGGATTGTTATAGTATCCCTTCATGAGCGAAGTGCCCCGAGCCCAAATTTCGCCCTGGGGTACCTTGGCATCAGTAGAGTATCCAAACTCGGGCACAGAAACCAGCTTGATCTCGAGAGAGCCAGCAACAGGGCCAAGAGTGTCTAGCGCGAACTCCAGAGGCGAGCCCAGGGCACCACAGGCGCAGGTTTCAGTGAGACCGTATCCGATGATCATCGGCGCAATAACATGGGATATAACGTGCTTCGTCCCCTCGGCGATTCCGCTTGCACCATTCACGGTGAATCGGACCCGTCCACCAGCCAAATCTCTGACCTTGCCAAAGATGATCTTATCAAAGATGTTGGCTCCCGGCAATCTGTATCTCGACATAAAACTCTTAAAGTTCAAGGCCGCCCAAAAGGCATTCTTAAGTAGAGCACTAGCCTCCAGTTTCGCGTTGATGCCCTTTCGGATGGTTTCCCAAACTTGCGGAACGCCCATCATAATGGTAGGTCCTAGTTCCTTCATGTCTCCTGCGCAGTTTCGGGTTGATGCATCAGACAATGTCCTCGAACTGCCATAGCCGAGAGTGCCGCCGATGAAAATGGCCAGGTTTTCGACGGTCAACTCGAAAATATGGGCCAGGGGTAGATAGCAGAGTAGGGTATCGCGATAACTGACAACTTCATCCACGGAAGTGTAAATACCGGCAACTAAACGATACAAGGTCAGCAAATTCCGTTTACTTGCCCGCGAAAAAGATGAAAAGTTAGGTCGCGAGGGGGTAGCGTACCTCCTGCAACAAGGACCTCGTGCGTGATACAGGCACCCTTCGGGGGCCCAGCAGAACCCGAAGTATACATGATGCAAAACAAATCAGTCGGCTTAGCTGGTACAGGATCAACCATGTTGTTCTCGCCAAGACTCCTCAACTGCTCAACAGTCAAGACCTTGAACTCTGGGTTGGCAGCCGCAAAGTTCTCCATATCGTTTGGATGTCCAAAGATGCAGGCATCGTTGACAATGACGGTCTTTACGTTGGACTTTTTCAAAGGGTTCGTAGCGATCTTGAGAAGGTGAGGGTCGATGAAAATGGCGTCGGATTGGGTTTGCACGAGAGTGTGTTGGAATCCCTCTTCTCCGAGGGTGTCGTAGGCCGTGACGATAGAGATGGACTGAGAAGCGCAAGCATGCGACATGGCAAGCCAATTCATACTGTAGAGAACACAATCAGTTCCAATAGAGCCAAAAAGCGAAAAAAGGTGGTAGAAAGAAAACAGCAGATTCATACCTCGTCGCACCAAAGAAATGCAGCTTCTGGACCGGCGACAAGCCCAGCTTGCGCAGCCCAGACCCCAACTGCAGCACAAGCGTCTCATACTCCTTGAAAGAAATGAACGAGTACCCAGAAAGCTCAAAGTACTGCCATTTCTTCTCGATCTCTTTAGTCTGCCCGTCTGCTTTCTTCTGCTTCACGGTCTTGACCTCCTCATGAAGCTCAATCAGCTTCCTCGACCCGATACCTCCGCGGTCGGGGTACACGCGCGCGCTACGCTGAACAATGTCAAAGACGGTATTAATACCCTCTGCAGGTCGCGCGATGAGGCCATCTTTCGCTTTGGGGTGTCGTCGAGGAATGGTCTCGCCGGGGACCTTTTCGCATCCGGGCGACTCGATGGTGAAGGGCGGCTTGTGAACTTGGTGTAGGGGTAGCACACCCGTTGGGTATGGGATGTTGTGCGTATCCATCGTGGAAGGATATGATTGGATAGACTAGCCTATGTCAAGCGTCTGCAGGTCGAGTGGTAGCGACAACGGTTACAGTAGCCGGCACATGCAAAACGGCACGAAGCGACAGCCATCCCAGAGATATATCCTCTCGGGAAGCAGCAACGTCATCTGTTTTCATCTTGTACTTAACACGTGTGTCCCCATGGGCCCTGGATGCCTCGGCTTTGCCACTACAGGGGATCCCGGACAGAAAACGGTCCCTGTGGGTAACATCAGGTGCCAACAGTTGCAGAAGTCTCCATTCTCACCTAATCCCGACTCGAGCCCCGTTGTTTATCGTTTGTACAGAGGCATTTCTAAGCGCTGTCACGGGCTGTACGGTCCATCCGATTTCCGCGGGAAGTACGGATGCACACGGAGTACATACTTGAACGGATATGCAGCTACTCCGTACAAGGGGGGTGTTGCGATCCAATCGCAAAATCAGATCCCATCTCAGCCAAGAGCTTCAGCCTCAACCGAACGCAAGCAGCTGACCAACAACGCGCAAGTAGTGACGCCAAACGAAAGGTGCTGGCATGCGGATCCGGAGTTTTGCATCGGGAATCAGTTGAGATTCTGGGGATTTATCCCCTGCAAGTTTAAATCCGCATCCCGACGTCAGATCTGACAAGCCCGCCTTAAGTAGCTAACAAGCTCTTTCTGAGAACGAGAGAACCTTATATCAACGGTTAATGACCTCATTTATCTTCACATGCTTGTTTTGAACGGCATTGAACGAAAAAAATGTCACGAGCCTTTCGTTTCCCGCGGCGCTCAGACGGGAAATTTCAGGAAATGACATGGAAACGCCAAGATTCTCCCCTGGACTGTCAGGCCAGCTAAGTGGATAGCGCCTCAAAGCCACTGCTGACATGGCTGCGTCTGGAGGACAGTCTAAAAGGGTAAAAAGAAATTCACTGCATCTTGAGACCAAGGCATCATTTCCGACGGTGCATTCACTGGGTAGGTAGCTTACGACTCTGGCCACGTACAGCATAAACTTCAAAGCTTGAGGGCACGAGACAACTTGACCCAACTTGCATGTGATACTGACAAGGAAAAGAGAAGCCCCACCAAACTAAAATAGCAAGAGCCGACATGGATCAAGAGGTCATTCCAACGATTGAGGCTCATGGTGTCTGTCACTGTTTGACTGTCCCCAGGAGGTTTTGTTAAGCCCCATAATAACTCCCGTCAGCCAATCACAGACAGGCGCGCAAACCTGAGGCTCCAAGCACGAATTGTCCATTTCCTTAGTAATTCGCAACCTCAGGCAGAACAATTTGATCTCATCTCATTTCATCTCCAACAAAACCACGGCATGAAGAAGTCGATAGCCTGCGGCGCATGTCGTTCCTCCAAGCGTAAAGTACCATGCGACAGCCTCTCTCCAATCCCTTCCAATCTCCTTGGCTGATGGCGCCGTAGTGCATCCACTCGGGCGGGCCACCCTGCAGTCGATGCCGCGACCGCGGCGATGAGTGCATCTTCCCTCCCAAGGGCACCTCCTTCATCTTCCGACGGAGTCGTCTTGAGCGTCATGGACGTGAACATGAGAGTGCCTCACAGCTTGCTGTCAGGGGCCAGGCTCGCTCGGAAGAGTGGCTGGCTGCCCGGTCAAAGACGTTGGCTGCGGTGGACGCCTTCGAGTTTCTGACAGACGAGGTCAAGAACAGCTATCTACGGTGCTCCTACAAGTGGTCTTTTCACCATATTCCCAATCTCCTCATAGGAATACGTGAGAAGACGCTGGATCCTCTGCTTGTTTGGGCTATGCTGGCCATCACGGTGAGGTGCGCTCTCAATCCCCCAGTCAATTCTCCCTCACTCACCGCGTCAATACAGGTTCTCCCAGGCCGCTCCTCCAGGCTACTCTAGCCAGGTCGAAGCCAGCAACACATTTGCGACTCATGCCCGATCAATGGTTTTGTCATTAGTCGACCAACCGACTGTCCATCGAGCCCAGGTCCTCCTCATGCTGACCGGCCATTCCTGGGGCGCCGGCGAGGGCAGGCGGGCGTGGGTTTACCTAGGCATGGCCGTCAGAATGGCTCAAGTCTTGGGTCTCTTTGAAGAACCGACATCCGTAACGACCCGCGACGACTTCATCGCCGCCGAGGAGAGACGGCGCACAGCATGGACCTGCTTCCTAATGGACAGCCTCCTCAGCGGAGGTAAAGGCCGAGATAGAATGCTCTCGGCCGACAAGATGCGGATACAACTTCCCTGCGAGTCCGACAGCTTCAACTTTGGAGAGCTCGTCATCTGCGAAAGGCTAGACGGCTCATTGCCCGAAGGACCCCGGCTGGGCGAGCAAGGGAGCCTCGGCATCGTTGCATATAGCATGAGGGTTGCCGATGTATGGGGTGCCGTTGCGAAATGGGCCTGCACACCACATGACAACAATCAACCACCCTGGCAGCCTCAATCCGACTTTCAGTACCTGCTCTCGCGGCTAAATGTGTGGAAGGACTCGTTGCCCAAGCGGTTACAGTATGAGCTGTTCCTGTTAAGGGCCCATAGTGTGTCCAACCAGGGTCAGGCGTACTGCTACATGCACTGCATCTATTTCATGAGCGTCATCTTCCTCTATCGGTCATATCTCCCCGAAGTGGAGATGCAAAAGGCGAGAGTAGGCGACCAAGAGTGGGATCAATGGTCAGCATGGTCGAGCAAGGAGTTAGTCGAGGTAGCCGAGCAGGTCTGTGAGATGCTCCAGGAGATGCGTGCCTTTGGCCTCTACTTTCTACGGGGTCTGGTTCCGTGGATTGGCTTTACCATCTACACGGCAGTAGGGACGATGCTGTATTTCTACCACTTCCCCAATCCCGGCGATACACCACATCAGATTGAGCGGAGGCGTGAGCACATCGTTGAGGGATTGCTGTTTCTCAAGGATATGCGACAAGCGTGGCCTATGGCAGATACCTGGGTGAGTTCTCCCTCTCAAACTCTGGCACACTTCCACTAACATCAACCCCAGCGAGAAAAGATCAAAGCGATGCAAATCTTTTACACCAACATCAAAGCCGAAGGAGACCAAGCAGTAACACCAAGCGAGAGGAGAGAAATGCGAAACGCAATCATCGACTACGGAGCCCTACAGCCCGACCCCGTCCGACAACCCGACGCCGAGAGCAACGACGAGCAGGTGGGTTCCTCCTCTGAAGCCTTTACGCAGCTACCAACAAGACCCAAGAGCGCAACAGACGGCGAAAACGACGCTGCCCCTACCGCCGTGGACTTTGCGCCAGATCAGCTCAACTTTATCGCGCCAGCCGACATTGACCTGTTTGACACCAAATTTGAGTTTGGAAGCAACATGCACGCGACATTCGCGGATACAACGCAGGGCTTCTGGGAGAGCTTCCCGGGAAGCATGGACATCCAAGGCGACATGGGAGGCGAGTAGAGAGGGCATTCTTCCCGACCGAGTTCAAAAGTCCAGCATGCCAAGCTGCGGGTACACGTTTGGATAAAAAGAGAGGGCGGAATTGAAGCTGGATAACCCGACGTGCAAGGCAATTGAATGGAGTCAGTAGAAGCACGACATTGGTCAGTCAGAGGCAAAGATCTGCAACTCTGCTGGCGCTAATCGTAAGACGAATCCCCTCTCCCCCCCGCGTTTCCTGGCAAAGGTGAATTCAGGCTAAATGCCGTGACACGAACGAGGCGCCGCCCTCGGGGAGGATAAGTATTGAGTGATGGGGGTTGTCATGAAGATGAACGTGGGGTGATACTGACAATTGAACTCTTGTCTCTCTTCTCTCTCACACTTCTCTTGTTTTCATCTCTTACCTTTCCTTCAGCTCTCAGTCACTCGTCAAGATGCCTCTCGTCAGAAACCCCATCCTCCCCGGGTTCAACCCCGACCCCTCAATCCTCAGAGTCGGCTCCGACTACTACGTAGCAACATCGACATTCGAGTGGTTCCCTGGAGTCCAGATCCACCACTCCAAAGATCTCGCAAACTGGACATTGGCAGTCCGTCCTCTCACCCGCAAGAGCCAGCTCGACATGCGCGGCGACCCAGACAGCTGCGGTGTCTGGGCTCCCTGTCTTACTCATGACGGCGAAAAGTTTTGGCTCGTTTACACGGATGTGAAGCGAAAGGATGGTTCTTTCAAGGATACGCACAACTACATCATCAGTGCTCCGGCTATTGAAGGACCATGGTCTGATCCCATTTATGCCAACTCGTCTGGCTTTGATCCTTCACTGTTTCACGACGAGGATGGTCGCAAGTGGTTCAGCAACATGACATGGGACCACCGGGCTCGTCCCCTCCTGTTCGCCGGCATCATGCTTCAAGAGTTTGACCCAAAAGCAGGCAAACTCGTCGGCCCACGGAAGAATGTCTACCAGGGAACAGACCTCAAGTTCGTCGAGGGACCTCACATGTACAAGCGCAACGGGTGGTATTACATGTTGACAGCCGAAGGAGGAACGGGATACAACCACGCCGTCACGCTTGCACGGTCTCGAAACATCTGGGGTCCTTATGAGGATCATCCTCAGAAGCATGTTCTCACATCCAAGGACACTCCGAATGTCGCGTTGCAGAGGGCTGGACACGGCGACATCGTGGATACACCTGATGGCAAGACTTATATTGTGCACCTCACTGGACGACCGATTGGTCAGAAGCGTCGATGCGTGTTGGGACGAGAGACGGGAATCCAAGAGGCATACTGGGGCGATGACGACTGGCTCTACGTGAAGAATGGGCCAGTTCCAAGCCTTTTCGTTGATCTCCCCGCTGCACGAGATGACACAGCATACTGGGCTGAGCAGCGATACACCTTTGAGAACGGTCTTCACCAAGACTTTCAGTGGTTGCGAACACCCGAGCCAGAGCGCATCTTCTCGGTGAACGACGGCAAGCTCACCTTGATCGGTCGCGAGTCAATTGGATCATGGTTTGAACAGTCTCTAGTGGCAAGGCGACAGACACATTTCTCTTGTGACGCTGAGACAGTCATCGACTTTTCCCCAGAGGACGAGCGTCAATTTGCAGGTCTAACAGCCTACTACTCTCGCTACAACTTCTTCTACCTCACCGTCACAGCACACTCGGACGGCCAGAGAGAACTTTCCATCATGAGCTCAGAAAACTCATCTCCCCTCGGCAAGCTCGAACCACAGAAGGCAGAACCGGTGAAGCTTCCCAACGAGGGCAAGGTGAAGCTGGCTCTATCCATTCGCATGAGCAAGCTCCAATTCTACTACGCCCTCGAAGGCGACGAACTGAAAGAGTACGGACCCGTTCTGGATGCGTCGATCCTATCGGATGAGTGCGGTGGACATGTAGGAGACGGGAGCTTCACAGGTTCATTCCTAGGTGTGGCGTGCTCGGACTTGAATGGACTTGGGATAGAGGCCAAGTTTGACTACTTTGTGTACCGACCTGTCCACCACGAGTTGGACCGCTACGAGATATAGACATTTATACATGAACATGGTGGCACGAGAAGAACAGAATGAAATCATTTAATGGCATTTGTCAAGGTATCTATGAGTACAGAATCGAAAACGGCTCCAGGTGCATTCCCCGCCACTCAATGGCATGTCTAGCACTTCTTAAGACCAAAGGCCTCCTTGGCAAGGTTCAGAGCGTCGAGGCGAGGCTGCTCAGGCGTGACATCCACACATTTCATGTACAGCAAGAAACCCTCGTCGATATCCCTTCGCAGAGCCTCGCGCACGTCGGGCTTGCACTGCGTCGTCAGGAACCAAGGGCCAGAGGCAAAGTTGTACTTGTCGTCGACGAGATCGTCGAGGAGGGCGTTGAGGGTGCTGTTGGAGAGACCGTCGACGCTCTTGATGTCGGCGTACTTGTCCTTGAGCTCGGGAATGCTCTGGGCGTACTTGAGGTTCCACTGCGCCATCTGCATGTTTGCGGTACCCTGGCCAGGTCGACCGGGGCTCTTGTTGCGCTTGTACTGAAAGTCGACAGACTCAAAGGCCATGAGAGAAATAACGGCAGCCATCTCCTTGACGTCGTAGATGCCGTAGTCGTAGAAGCCCTTGGTGATGAAGGGAGCGGCCTGCTTGGCGGTGCGGCACTCGTCGTTCTTGGGGTCGCACTTGACAGACTTGGGGGCTGCGTGCTCGATGATGGGGGCGGCGTAGAGGGGGCCGGCGAGGGAGAGGTTGGCGAAGCCAAGGAGGGCAGCAGCCGAGAGGGAAAGGAACTTCATCTTGTTGTTCTTGGTAGAGTATGGGTGTGTGTGTATATGCGTGTCTGTACGTTGACGTACGGGTATATGAGTGTATGAGAGAAAAAGACAGAATGGAAATGTGCTGAGGACGTCGATCAACGGGTCGTCAGACAGTGTTTATAAGACGCTCTGAACAAAGAGAGTGATCAATGACAAACAGACACAGCCTGAACGTGGGGAAAAGGTGAACAATGCAGGCTCAGCCGCGAACAAGTAAAGGACAGGGAATGTAAGCGGGAACAGACAAGGAAGAGAGTGAATGGATCCCCGTTGTAAGGCTGGGGGGCTGTACGTCTGACAGAGAGCAAGAAAAAAAAAAGATGTCGATCAAAATCAGCCAGACATCGAGCCAAGCCTGACTCTTTATGCCACCCGAAACCCCCTGAGTCAATTGATCAGAAGGCAACAAAATGTTTCAAAACTCTCCTATCCCAACGGCACAAACGGCACGGCAGAGGCTCTCGAGAGAAGCAGCTGAAGCGTCACTCACAACCAATGACGTCTCTCAATCGCGGGTCAAGAAACACATAGTGAAACGCACCCTGCTGCTGTAGCCCGAGAAGGAAAACGAATCAGTCTTAGCGCTTACTGAGGGGGGCAAAAGCTTTCTTGTGACCCCCCTTGAAATCCTTCAAGCAGGTTCCCGATATTACAGGGGGAATCTCAAAAAGTCCGAGTTTCAAAGAGTCCGAACATTGTCAGATTTACCTATCAATTTGCTCCAACACATAAATCAAGGCCTTGGGTTGCAATAAGCGCGTATGGCCGCAGAAGGAGAGGCCCCCAGCCCTGTTGGGTACTGTACCCAGCCCAGCCCAGCCCAGCCTAAGCGCGTGACAAACCTCGGCTAAGAATGCACGCAGCCTTATTTTTTTGGGATACACCGCCACAAGTTAATCTGTGCCTGCGCCTCAGATTCGGGGTCAAAGCCGCAGATCTATACTTGGGACATGCAACCTCGCGTAATCGTTGCCATTTTGAGATCTCACTGCCCTTGACATCACAGCCTGACATTTTAAAATCCACAAGCCCTGACAGTTGAACCAGGGCCTGACATCTTGACCAGGGTTTCACATAAGCTGCCAAGACGAACCAAAAGACAAAAAGTCCAAAATACAAAAGGAAATCAATATTAGCGTCGGTGATATCACTAAGCAATCTCAACCCCCATGGTATAATCCCAACCCCCCCAAAGCATTCCCTAAAAAAAAACACAAGACCAAATTACTCTCCATCCCACGTAACCTTCATAGAGGTAGGGAAAGGCCAGATGCTTCCCCAGTCCTCAGTCATGTACACGTAGAATCCACCAGGCCTGGGAACCTTCTTCAGCTCTCCCTGAGCACCGGGAACTCGGCGGAGTCCCTTCTTCCGGAACAGGGCGCGGAACAGCTCCGTGAGTGCCACCTGGCTGATGTTTCGGCCGAGGCACTCGTGGGGTCCGGTTCCGTAGTGGATATACGACTCGAGAGGTCGCCGAGGGTCCACGACTTCCGGGTTGGGGAACACGTTGGGGTCCTTGGCCGCTGACACGAAAGAGACAAAGACGCGGTCGCCAGCCTTGACCTCGACTCTCTCGCCGTTGTCTTCCTCGATCACGTCGGCAGACTCAGCCTTGCGGTAGAGACCAAACGTGCCGGCCATTCTGATACCCTCCATGGCGTAACCCAGAAGGAGGGCGTCAGTCTCCTCGCCAGTCTCAAGAGCGGCAATACGATGCAGCTCAGGACGGTACTTTTCACCCGCAGGCGAAAGATACCAATCCAGAGTTTGAGCAAACTATCACAACGTTAGCAATCATTCCCTTCACACAAAACAAAATCACTCACCACCTGAGCCTGGTTGGGAACCATGGCTCCAGCCGTAGGAAGAATCTGGCTCCACACAATGTCCTCGGTGCTCAGCCCAGCCCTCTTGAGCCCCTTGGCCATGTTGACTCCATACGCCGCCAGAGGATCATCCTTGTTCGCCTTGCCCGTGAACAGACCCTTCATTCCAATACCGTTGGACAGCTTGACGTTCATCTCGACAACCTTGCCCAGCGCCTGCGCAACCTCTCGAGCACCCTGCCTCAGCGGGAACGACTTGGCAGGATCGATATCGAAAAAGATGCAGACAAAAATGACGGCGAGGATCTTGTAAAGCTCCTGCTCGGAAAAGAGTCCCTTGGGGTTCTCCTTGGTCTTGAGCGGCAGGTTAAACATGCGCGACACGAAATGCGTGTGCGCGAGGTTACCAACGTCTCGCACAACGTCGACCTGCGTCTTGCCCGCGAGCTTGTACGACTTTTCAGCCAGGAGCTTCTCGGCAATCATAGAGTAGAATGACTTGATGGCGGTCTTCCACGTGTCGTTGTACAGCAGCGCGCCCATGCACTTGCGCTGCTGGGCAAAGAAGGCGCCGTCTCCAGACAGCATGAAGCGGCGTCCGCCCTCGCCCATAAGGTGCCCAAGACCCTCGTCCCAGCACACCTTGTAGATCTCCTGGTTCTCCAGGATGTACTTGGCAGCGTTGTAGCCGACAATGTTGATGCGGGTGGGGGTAAAGCTAGGCCGGTCAAAGTCGAACCGATCCGCGCGCTTAAGATCTGTCAAGATCTTGCGGTTCTCGGAGGGAATCACCATGGGGTAGTGAGCATAGACCGAGTTACCCGTAAAGTGCTGAGGGAAAGCCCGGATAAAGAGCTTGTAAAAGACACAGCCGTGGTTGATGTTCAGATCATACTCAACCTCCTTGTAACCCCAGTTGGTCAGGTTACGGGGATGGTAGTCGGTCGTGTAGTACCGATCACCACGAACAAGGGCAACGGCATCAGACAAGACGACACGAGAGATGGTGTATGTCGGAGCAATACCGACACCGGGAACCATGGGCGTCTTGGCCTCCTCAGCAACGATACCAGGGTACAACTCGACATAGTCGGGGTGCTGGTACAGGTTCCTCAGAGACTCGGCAATCTCGGGATCAGAGTTGATCTCCTCAAAGGTATCATAAGCCTTGAGACCAAAGTGCTTACGGAACTCGTTGAGACCAGCCAAGTTCCACTTGCGACCACGGATAATACCGAGCATCTCGATGGGCTTCATGATACGAGGAACGTTGCGACCGCCAAAGGCACCGCCAGGCTGCTCAATAGCAGTAGCAAGAGCATCAACAAGCTCATTGTCGTTAAACTTGCCATCTTTGCCACGCTTGAAGCCGCCAAAGGTGCGCTCAGCAGGATCCTGAGGAACAGACATCTCAAACTTCTTGAGCGCCATCATCAAGGCACGCATGTCCATGGCCCCATAGTTGTCGCCCAGGAGCTGGACGTAAAAGTCCTGGATCCACTTATCGTCCATCTCTGAGATGCAAGAGTGCCAGCGGTAGCAGAGGTTGAACTCGGCAGACACGACGTTGCCAGTGCCAGACTCAGAACCCTCCTTGGTACCAACAGAGACACCCATCTCCTGACGAGGATCAAGAGTCCAAGTGGTATCAACACGGTTAAGGTTGATAATGTTGCGAACATAGTCAATGAGGGTAATGTTGATGTACAGACCCGACGTGACAAGACGAGCAGTCTCAAAAAGCTCCTCATCACGCTTCTTCCAAGCCGCAGCCGCAGCCTCAGGATCAAGGTTAGGAGCCGGCTTGGAGAAGCGACCGCCCTCGTTAATGTCAGCGAGGTTTGTCGCGACATGGTTGTGGAATCGGTTAAACATGATAAGGATGATGCAGACACCGGGAGGGTTTCCGATCAGACGCTTGTCGGCAAACGTGTCAGGCTTGAGCAGACCATCCTCAAATGTTCGGATCGAATCGCGAGCTTCAACGGTGCTACCGTAGAGGGGAGAGAGATCGAGATACGACGAAGAGTCGTTCTGGTTGGGGTCCTTGAGGTTGGTCCAGAACAAGTCTACTCAATTAGCAATTGTCAACTAAAAGTCGAGTATAATACATACCGTGGATGATGATGGTGGCCCAATACCACAGAATGCTCGACACATTGTTGGGGTTCTTCTTGAAGCCATCACGAGCCATGACAGACTCAAACACAGCCTCAGGGTCAGGCTGAGCACCAAGCGACATGCCCTTAGGACGAACAGATCGCGAATAAGGCGTCCTGGCGGCACCAAGCTTGGGCATATAAGGGTTCTACAATTATTAGCCAAGTCAATTGACGTCAGAGACGCATGTCCTCACGTTGAGAGATCCATCCGGCTGGCGGAAGCGATACTGGTCACCCATGTACAGCATCGGCGGGTGGTCGAGAGAGTTCCAAAGCTTATCAATGAAGCTGTTGGTGAGAACCTCTTGAACCTTGGAGTGGTCATTCAGACTGGCGACGAGCTGAATGGTCCTCTCCATGATCATGGTCTTGTCATCCTGCTGAGTCTCGCCCTTGGCCTTGCTCTTGACAATTTCCAGCAGCGTCTTGAGGTCTGTAACACATCAGCAACCACACTGGTCTCTAACATACAAACTCACCCTTGATCTTGAGACGACGGAGATCCTCCTTAAGACCAGGTCGGTTCACCACAGTCCTGTAGCTACCATCACCCATCTCAGTAGGCAGCGGCCTCTTGGAAAGAACCCGAAGCTTCTTGAAGCTCTTCAGAGCACCCTCCTTCTTCTGATTGGACTGGCCAGCAGCCTTGGGCTGCGGCTTGGGAGGAGCAGGAGCCTTTTCCTGGCTGTGGCCATTGGTGGCGTGGCCGTTCTTGACCTCTGCAGACGACATGATGGCGCAAGTGTGTGAGTGAGAGGAGAACAGGCAGAACGCCAGAAAGAGGGGGGACACCCTCGGTCTTATCAACTATCATCGCACATGCTTTTCAAGGGAAACAAAAGCTTAGCTTAGCGTCTACAAGTGAGACACGGCATTCCGCGTCGCCGTGGTCCAACGACGGGGTACACCTGGCGCGGCCCGCAAGGGAGCCGGGCAAGAAAGTCGAGTGGTTGGACCAAGCAGTGGAACACGATCCCCATTGTTGCTTTTCAGGATCAACCTCGTAGCTTGGGGCCGGCGCATCTGAGTGTCTTGAATCGAGTGGAGGGGTGTGTACCTTGGGTATCGTGAACTTCTGATAGTCTAGCTAGACCTGCAGACGGCACAGACAGTAGCTCCCCACAGATGTTCAACACCAAGATCTATGCCCATCTCTGATTTGCTCAGACACCTACACCACCATGTCTCGGAAGCAGCCCAATCGGAGGGGCTACCCACACAGATTGGAGATGCCCTTGACGTGACTGGCTTCTCTTTGTGGCGTCTAAACCGGGGAGCTGTCAATCGAACTAGCCAAGGTCAATGTCTAATCGAAATGAGCACAGAGAGACTGGCGGTCAATCTTTTTCCTTCTTGCTTGGCGACCCTTGGAGGATAACCCCTGCTTGCAAGTAGAGCGAGACATGGTATGCGTGGTGAGCATGGCCTTGTCAGGCCGTCTTTCAGCTTGCCTTTAGACATTCAAGACCCTGTATCGGTTAACCGTTCACTCACTTTTGAGGCCTTCAGTTCTCTCCCTTCTCCTCTTCCGCCACAACACCAGTTTCCGCCCCGGGAATGGATCGCGGTCCGAGCCGGCGGCCCTCTAGTCCACAAAGAGGAGCCGCTAACCCTCAAAGAAGAATCCCTCCCTCCCCAATCGAGAAAGACGAGAGTGGACGCGGTGCAATTTAATCCTAGACCCCGACCGGCAGTCGTACCCTTTGTAGGGCGGCAATTGGGCAATCATCTCTAGCCTTGCAGATCCTCAACTGAGACATCCCCCTCATTGACAGACGACGCCATGTATGTCTCTTGTCTTGGTACAAAGAAGAGGGGGGGCGTCAGGAATTATACCCGTTGTCATTGGGTAACCTCCTCATCTTGAGGCGAGCTGAAAAGCTTCTTTTGGACTATTCGACCCGCCCTGTGCCTCCCCAAGACAATGACGTGTAGGGAGATTTATCAGCGGCTTGCTTCCCCATGTCAGTCATTGCTTGGACGATCCTCATCCATACCTAACCTCGCCGAGGCCTCTCTCGTCTTGGCCCTGCAACCATCAACCAGATTCTTCCTCTGCAAGAGTCCACTCTCCTCTTCAGCTCGCCTGCCCTAGTCGATCCCTGCCCTATCAGTCCACGACCTACCTGGAGCTCGGATGGAACCAATGCCGACACCTCCACCGCAGAGCAGAGCAAATTCTCCTCATCATGCACGCACAACCCTGTGTGCATGGAATGAATGAATGATTGATTGGTGTTGCAACACTCTTCTCGACTCTGGGGAGCACAGCATCATGTCGCAAGCTGAATCAGTTGCTCCTGGCAAAGTCCTATGACCTGTTTCTCAATCCCCTCAAGCACCCAAGGCCTTCGTGCTCATCTCTCGGGCGATCGACTCGAACCAGCCATCAAAATCTGAGTATCCTAGACACTGACGCAGATCCCAGCCCAGCACCAGGCCCAATCCAATCATCGACTCCTCATTTGTATGAGACCATCCCTACCCGCCCGCAGACCGACAAAGGACCGCGTCACCGGGTGCTACCGGAGAATGAGCAAACACGCGACAGACACTGACGCTGTGTAAGTAACAGAGTCCTCGTCAATTTGCTTGCTTGTTCGTTTGGATAGTATATTTTTATGCTCTTGTCCTGTCCGCCTGTCCTAAAACTCCAGCGCTATGCAATCCTGCTCCATCATCTATTTCGTCCTCAGATCGTGAACGTAAAAGTCCAGCTTGTCGCTCTCGTATACATGGCCCTGTGGCTGTTCCGCCGGGCGATAGATCTTGTTCGGGTCTAGAGAATGCTCATGAAACGTCGGCTTTTGGTTGCAGTTCAAGATGTGATCCAAGCCTGGAGGGTGAGTTAATCGGAAGATGCCGTATCTGGCCATGTCAGTAATTGCTCTCGTCAAACAAGACGTGTACTTACGAGGGCGTGAATTTGGGCGCGCACACAATGGCCACACTCTCAGGCATCATGACCTGATATCCAGCATGCGTGTGCAGGTCTCGAGAGCTCATGAAGCACGTCTGTGTCGGGTGCGTGTGGATCCATCCCAGCAGCAGCAGGTCTTCCTTCATACAGTAGTCAAACATGGACTCTTCATTCTCCGTCTCGCAAGTATCCGAAGTGCACTTTTGGTCGGGGATCAAAAGACATCGAACAAAGAGGGCGTTGTTAATGGGAGTTCCGCAGAGCATCCCACACATTTCGAGCCCTCGGCGCGTGTTCTCGGACGCAATCTCGAGGAACTGCTGACGGAGTTGTCTGGGGAGGAACAGCGAGCGTATAGGGTCGCCATTCTCGAGATATGCGCCCGGCTTGAACGTAAGGCGCTCCTTCTTAGGGAGCGTTGGCGGCGGGCTGATGGCCTCCTTTCGAGGCACCTGGGGTCGGTCGGCCGTTGTGGGTTGAGGAGATGGGACAAGAGGAGCGTATTGAGAGAGAGGAACCTTTTGGGGTAGACTCGGCGGAAGAGTTCCAGATCCCGACGTGGAATATAACGGTTCCTTGGGTGGTAGCGAAATGGGTTCCTTTGGCGGTCGACTCGGCTGGATCGAAGGAGTTGTCGGTGTTATTGACCTCTCATAATCCACCGGTCTCGACTTTGAGATGGACGGATAGTTGTAGGACTGCGATACCGGCGCTGTCTGGAAATCCCCATCATTACGTCGCTCACGAGCCGAATCGAGTGCCTGCCTCGTCGCCTCCATTTGTTGCCGCAGATCATCGCCATCCCACTGATCCCATCTCCCTCCCCTCCGCCGGGACATGATATCCTCGTCTGATATACCAGCCTTCCTCGTCGCTTGCCTTGCCGTGTCTCTTCGAATCAACTCCTTTTGGGCTAGGTCAACGGCCAGGTCTTGGTTCTCAAAGGCGTCTAGGATCTTGGCGTTTCCGGTCAAGCTTGGATCTCGAGCCGCAAACTCTTCATATCTCGAAGGCTCCGACGTCTTGTTCGCCGCCTGGGGCGGGGGCGCCATCCGTTCCCATTCTTTAACAGCATTCTCGATTTCGGGTTTCAGCTGTTCGAGGTCTTGAATCACACGTCCGATACGCTTCGACAAGGCGGAAAACGCCTTCTTATTCTCGGGGTCCTTGATCTGCGGGTGCGAGGGGAGATATTGGAGTACGAGGACCGAGTGTCGGTAGAGCATCATGTATGCTCGTCCATAATCGCCATCGGAGACTGCAAACCCGGCCTAGCAGTGTCAGCATAGCCAGCGACACAAACAGAGCAAAACATACCTCTTTATATAACGTCTCAGCAGCGCGCGTCCAGTGCTTGACGGGAATGTTCGCGTTAAAGTTGAAGTTCTCAGCCTGAGCCACCAGCTCCTTGACCGTCTGGGGCCGAGCAGGCCGCATCGACTCCATTGTGGAAAAAGCGCTGTAAAGAGGAGTTTCGCAGGGTCGTAGAAGCCGTCGCTAATGTCTTTATAACCAGGACATGTTCGCCCAAACCGCCGCGCCAGGTGTATCTGGTGAACAAAGGTTGGGAGCTGCCTGGAGACGGGATGTAATTATTCAGTGACGACGCGCGCCCTGCTTCACGGTCAGGCGGTACCTTGTTGCCCCTCCATGGCCGATGGCGGGGCAGGGCATCAATGAAGTTACCGGGGTAAATGACAAAAGAGATACATTTAACTATAGAGACTAATGCAATAAAAGGGTCCGTTGCTTTCCTGCACTAACCTCCCAATTGCGCTGCTTACTCATCACCTCAGCCACAGCCAAGCCCTCCCTCATCAAACCTCCTTGTTTTCTTGGGTCATGGAGATATGGCGTGGTTTATAGATGCAAATCGTACAATTCCCACCCGCATTGTCCACGCCATCTATCCCATCCAGTCGGATTCTACCTGATGCTTCCCCTCAGGCATCTCTCAGAGTCCAGAGTGCCCAATGCTGACAACCTCCGGTTCGTTCCATACGAGAACAATTGCCGGCTTCGCGTACGCTTGCCCTGCCTTGGTTCGGGTCCGGGGTCCTTCGATACCCGTATTATTCACTTTCGCTTATTCCCTGATATTGTTTCCCAATCAGGCAAATGACCGACGCGGGGGTTGAAAGAGTCGGTCTGATGCGATTCTGACCAGTCCGTTAATTGTTGCGACCAGATCTTGCTAATCGGAGCCACTAAAGAGACGACTCATGAAGCGAGTCGATGCTAAACCCAAAACATGTTTTCTTCTGATATCTGTATCATGTACTCCGCCTCAACGTCCTGACGCCACATCTACATGCCATGATGGCCATGATGCGCGGCGTAGGTGTCGAATCACCGCCTCCTGCGCTGTGCTGGCCAACCCCACGGTGATGGGGGCATCGTCCCATCGACCCATCCATCCATGCCCATGATACCTGAAGGGAAGGAGCAGTGACCACCGTGTGGCCATGAGGCCTTGCTATGAGGCTGCCGGGATATCGTACGGGCTCCTTCATAACATCTCCTGAGCCGGGGCCCATGAAAGGTCAAAAGCCGGCCTCTCCCCAGGTCTTGGGCTCGAATCTTGTAGACTATATCACCATCTCTGACCAGATCTCACTATATCAAACAACTTGAACGACACCTAAACCACTTACATCCATCGAAATGCAATCCATCAAGGACCAGTCTGCCGTCTCCATTGTCGAAATCTCCCCCGAGATCGATATCCACGCTACCAGCGCTTGTAAGTCTTGCGCCTAAACGGAGCCTCAACAGGCACTAACATGAGAAGCTGCTGTCAACGCTG
This sequence comes from Fusarium falciforme, assembly GCF_026873545.1. NCBI lineage: Eukaryota > Fungi > Ascomycota > Sordariomycetes > Hypocreales > Nectriaceae > Fusarium > Fusarium falciforme. The sequence goes on from NC_070548.1 coordinate 534,464, forward strand.
CCATCGAGGTCTTTGCCATCGAGGAGGGCCACGTTACCATCCCCAACGACCTCTGCCCCCTCGAGGTCCTCTTCAGCACCCTCCGCAAGGTCTCGGCCGTTTTCAACCTCGACATCTGCACCGAGGTCGACCTCAACTGCCGCAAGATCCTCCACCGTCTTCTCCAGTCCATCTTCGACACAAACACCCAGTCCTTCCTTGAGCAGGAGACGTCCGAGATCTTTGCTCACCTCAGCGCCAAGCAAAAGGCCCGCATCCTCGCCCAGGCCATCGCCACCTTTACCATTTTGTTCCAACGTCTGGCCGAGACTGGCGAAAAGGTCACCTATGGCGTCCTCAACCGTGAGGCTCAGCTCTTTGCCGAGAGCGAGCAGCGCACAATGATGCAGGATGCCATTGAAGGCAACCCTATCTTTGAGGACTGCCAAAGGAAGAGCGACATTGCCGATGCCATCCTTGCCGCCCTCGACGCCGACGAGTCGCCCGCTTCTCCTCAGCTCGTCGCTGCTGACGACAAGGTCGACTTTACTTTCTCGCCCGGTGCGGCGCTGGAGCACAAGAACATGGGTGTGCCCTGGGGATTCACTGTCATGGCTCTCAACTAGATATCTCTGACGAACAAGTTTCACGACCGCGGAGTTTCAGGCGTTTCGGGGAACAATGGAGGAATACGAAGGAAACTCTCCCACTGGCATTTGTTTTAGCGTGGCGCTCATAAAGTGCCAAGGCTTCTTTTTTTGATCTAGATGGCATCATCATCATTCAGATTCCATAGGATAAACAACTCAACTCATGATCTAATCGCTCCTTGTCCCATGTCCCCTTTTTTTCGTCAAGCTTTTTACTGGCCATCCTTGCCCTTGCCACCAGCGGCCGCCTGAGCACCCGACTGGATCTGGATGATCTCGGTCTTTTTCTTCTCAAGCTTGTCCTGAGTTTCCTTGATTTGGTTCTCGAACCGAGAACTGCATCGGGTCGTCAGCCGGGACACTTGGCATGGATCGGAATCTCACTCACATCTCACTGCTGATGAAATCAAGGCGGCCCTTGACCGTGCTCTCAGCCTCCACCTTGTCCTGCTTCAGAAGCACGGGGCCAGTGAGCTTGTAGATGGTCTCGCCGTCTTGTAGTCGGTCAAACTCCTGGTCGAGATTCAGCAGGGGTTGGTGGTCGCGTGTTCAGGGGTCACCGCCTACCTGTTGAACTCCGAGATTTTCCTGCTTCTGGCCCTCGAGCTTTTGCCGCGAGGCGACTGCGCTCTGGAGTTCTAGACGTAGTTAGCATCTGTGTAGTCTACTCAGGTCGTCGAGAACTTGCCTCCTTGAAGCTTCTGGAACTCTTCCGACAGCGCCTGAAGACGCGCCTGAGGGTCCGACATGGCGCTCGACTGAGACGATGACAAGGCAGATGACGTGGTTCAGAAGGCTCAACTAGGCTGAAATATTCCTGCCTAGAATTATCTCTTTAATGTGGTCGCCTAAAGTGAGCTCCTCGTAGGGTAGATTGATCTCAAGTTGTGCTGGTGCTGCCCCGCTATCCATCCCACCAGCGGCCGCTGAATTCGCCCCGCTATAAGCATGTTTCCCCGCCAATCCAGGCTGCTCTGTCCCGCGATTGTTGCCTCATCCATCACCATCTCGAACGTCGGGTCTCCAACTTCTGCGGTGACGCCCACGTGCCTGTTGTATCGTCTTTTCTACTGGGGAGCTTGTCAAGGCCTCGCTCTTGTCTTATTCATCTCTTGTTCCCTCCGACTCTCCTCCCTCCTCCTCGACCCCTCCTCTCCCCTCGTTATCCTAGACACCGTCACCATGTCGACCAACTTCCGCGACCGCGCCATCGCCGAGGTGCAAAAGGCAATCACCGCCGACCACAACAAGGAGTACCAAAAGGCATTTGACCTCTACATGTCCTCCATGGAGCTCTGGGTCAAGGCCCTCAAGTGGGAGAAGAACAAGGCCCTCAAGGTCACCATGCAGGAGAAGATGGCCACCTACCTCGACCGCGCCGAGAAGCTGAAGCAGTTCCTCCAAAGCGAGGCCGATTCCAACTCGAACGGGGGCGGCAAGGCTGCCATGGGCGCTAACGGCACCACCGCTGGGGGCAAGGCAAAGCCCTCGGCCGAGGACGACGAGAGCAAGAAGCTGCGCAACGCGCTGTCGGGGGCGATCCTCCAGGAGCGGCCAAACGTGAGGTGGGAAGACATTGCTGGTCTCGAGGGCGCCAAGGAGACTCTGAAGGAGGCCGTCGTTCTGCCCATCAAGTTCCCCAGTCTGTTCCAGGGAAAGCGACAGGCGTGGAAGGGTATCCTGCTCTATGGACCTCCTGGAACTGGTAAAAGTTACCTAGCCAAGGCTGTAGCTACAGAGGCAAACAGTACCTTTTTCAGTATCAGCAGTTCCGACCTGGTGAGCAAATGGATGGGTGAAAGTGAAAGGTGAGTGTCTTTGATATGACGACATGGCGTTCCTAATGCATCTGTAAGGTTGGTCAAGCTTCTGTTCTCCATGGCGCGAGAAAACAAGCCATCCGTCATCTTCATCGACGAGATTGATGCGCTGTGTGGTCCCCGAGGCGAGGGCGAATCCGAAGCATCACGCCGTATAAAGACCGAGATTCTGGTTCAGATGGATGGTGTGGGCAACGACAGCAAGGGCATTCTAGTTCTGGGCGCAACCAATATTCCCTGGCAACTGGATGCTGCCATTCGACGTCGTTTCCAGCGACGAGTGCATATCGGTCTACCCGACATGAATGGCCGCGCAAGGATGTTTAAGCTTGCCATTGGCGATACCGACACGGCTCTTCAGGCGAGCGACTACAATGTGCTGGCTGCCAAGTCAGATGGCATGTCTGGTAGTGATATCAGCAACGTGGTTCAGCACGCCTTGATGCGACCAGTGCGCAAGATTCTGCAAGCCACCCACTTTAAGCCTGTAAGTCCAACTCTCGTCGCATGTGTGCGCATATCTAACAATCTACAGGTGATGAAGGACGGCAAGCGGATGCTTACACCCTGCTCACCCGGCGACCCAGAAAAGATTGAAATGACATACGACGACGTCACTTCGGACGAGCTGCTCGCTCCTGACGTACAGCTCAAGGACTTTGAGATGGCCCTGGAGGATTCGCATCCGACCGTATCAAAGGATGATATCGCGAAGCAGATTGAATGGACCAACGAGTTTGGCAGCGAAGGTGCATGATGTGGGGGAAAGGCAGAGCGAGTTTCCAGAATTGTCCTTTTTTCTTCTTCTTCTTTTTTAGCATGGCGGCGTCACGCGGAGTTTACTTGGGGCATCCACTGGTGAATGAATGTTGATATATAACGATTTGCAGGGAGTCGCGGTGGGGGAGGTATCTTGTGTGTGTGCAAGCGTGAAAACCTCTTGTTGATACACGCGAGAACAAGTTAGATGTGTTGATTGACAAGAAACCGTGGTGTCTTGATTTGGTCTAGTGTGTGAGTTTGCTTTTTATTGAGGCTCTTTCATCCCACGTTGGGGATCCACCGTGAGATGACAACAGATGGGCTCGGGGCGGATCTTTGAGTAATTATGGGAGGTCAAGGACATTCAGTGACAACACTCCGAAAACTATAAATGCTACGGTTTATAAATCGGCACCATAATTGCCATCATTTATTGTATCATCCTACGTCAATTGCTACAAACCGGCTCTGCGAACCAATATGGTAATCCACTATAGGGTAAGCAATGCGGAGGAGGTTAACGAGGGCAGAAGTTTTAAGCAGCCATATGACGCCGAGGACAATCGATGACAACTCTCTTCTAGCTCGAAACAATATTAATACTTAACTAATGCTTTAAAACTTTTCATTCGTCCATATACCTGTAGTGTCGGGAGTCTAAATAAGTATGGGATGGAAGTTGTGACGTTGTGTTAGAGTCTAAGGAAGCAGAGGGACGAAATAAAGAGCACATAACGTTGTTAGAAGCGCAGATACTCACTTTTGACAAGGTCAATCATGAATGGGCATATAATCTACTATTTACCTAATTATGTAGACTACTTAGAAAATCACCATGCGAACAAACCGCACAATGTTTTCCACGCAAATAGTATAGCTCACCTGTGGAGTCTAAACCCCTCCATCCCCATGACGTCGCCCCATACGCTTAATCAAACAACAAAAGTCGGTGAGCAACGGCAGAATCTTCAATTTCTCGTCCATCCCTCCAGACACGGCTTAAACCAATAGCATCACCTCAGTACCTTGTCACTCTTTTTTCTTCATGTTTCTCGTTCGGCGGCACAATGCAAGAAAGATGCGGCCGTTCCTACGCGCCAGGGCAAACGCCCGCAAGCAGAGCACCCGTGTGACAGAAGAGATGCTCGTCGCGGGGACTCCTGTCGCAGAGAGGCTCAAGGAAACCGGGCTTTGGAAGTGGCAGAGGGGGAGGAGGGTTACGAAGGGTGTGCCTGTTGGTGATAAGCACCGTGTAAACGTTGTCAGCGAGAAGCTATGCGGTAAACACTAAAACCTTGCACTTTTAGATAATCCCTAGCTAACTTGATTTTAGATGACATTGCTAATTACATTGGCCCCTCCCTCGACCGTCACCGCGGCTGCGATCTCATCGACATAAACCCCGGCGCCGGCCTCTGGAGCCGCACACTCCACGACCTCGTCCAGCCGCGCAAGCACATCCTCATGGAGCCCGATGTCGAGGTCTACGGATCCATGCTCTCCGACCTCATCGAGAGGCCAGGCGTGCAGCTCCTCCCAAAAGCCGGCATCCTCTGGCGAGAGGTCAACGACATGCTCGCGACATGCATATCACCCGAGAAAAAGGCCGACCCCAACGCCGTGCCGGAGCGCAACGACACTCTGCTCGTGAATATCAACATGTCATTCGCACCCCCGAAGAAGTTTCAAATGTTTGAGTGCGTCAGCACAATGGTTCTATACCAGCTCATGTCGTCCATAAAGACAGCCTCACTATTCCAACAGTACGGCCTAGTCCGCATGCTAATCTGGGTCAACGACGACTCGAAGCGCAGACTCGTCCCGCACTCGGCCACTCGTCGCAAGAGGAGCACCTTTGAGGCCGAGCTCTCGTGCGAGTGGATCCGAGAGATCGCCGGCAAGGACGTCGAGTTCGAGGCCCAGGAGCTCCGGGACGAGTGGATCAACCTCGAGTCCGGGTATAATACTCTTGCCAGGATGAAAAAGGCCGGCCTGACCATGCCCTCGGATAGGGAGACGTTTCTCTACAAGACGATGAAGGCTGATGAGAGCCTCATGGGTCAGAAGCTCGCCGGAGTCCGAAGACCCATCCTCAGCAGACCCTTCCGCACCGAGCTCGAAGGCCTAGAGTCCGAATTCGCCTCGTCCAAGGAAGAAGAGCCTTCCAAACGCCTGAAAGCCCTCCGATACCGAGGAAGATATGACATTGAAGACTCAACCACGTACCATGAGCTCATCCAGGAAGGCGAGGCAGCATCTCAAATCTGGAAGACGGACCCCGCCGCCTTTGCCGCCGCCGACGCAGCATGGAACGCCAAGATCCAGCTCCTAAAGAAGAACAACCGCAAGGAGTACGTCATCTTCCGAGACAACTATCACATCTTCCGGCAAGATCCCCCAATGCTGCACTGGGACCGTCGTCCCTTTGAGCCCCTCGACGTTCGAGCGGACGAGTTTTATCCTCAGGTCCCTTGCGCCCTGCTCGACCTCCAACCAAAGACGATGCACAAGTACCTCCGACAGCACGGCCCGACGGCCCGCGAAGGAAGTCTAGCAGACGCGATACTGCGTTTCTGGTACAGCTACTCCCTGTACCCGGTATCCAAGGCCATGGACAGCCTGTGGCCAGGCTTTGGCAAGATGTTCCCCGATATAACATGTCTCCGGGACCCAGCCAAGGGCGGTTCACCGCTATCGGGCGACGGAGAGATGCCCGCTCGGTGCGTCAACGAGAAGCAGTGGACCGAAATTGTCGAAACCTTTTTGAACTGGCCGTTTGTGCCCGAATACCAGGAGTTGGTGGGACGCATGATGGACGAGGGTGAGGGTGAGGATGAGGATGATGCCAAGAGTGGAGCTACAGGAGCTGGAGGAGTTGGAGGGTCGATGAACCTGTAGGATCCTCAATGTATATGTACAGTATAGAATGCGCCATGACTGGATGAGTTTATGGCACTAGCATCTTGGAACGGCGTTGTCCTGGATATATTACATGTAGAATAGAATATAACGAATATTGCTGGGTAGCAATACTCTGGTTAATACTGTACACCTCCTTTATTCACATCATCCCTTCATTTAATAGATCTCGGGTAAACATTGTTGATACATTGAAACGAAGCTATCAAACCATCCATGTCAAGCATGTCCCTACTTGACACTGGATCCCATGCCGTTTTGAGTCTATATGTGCTCGAACCGAACCGTAGTTACCTAGATAGATGCCAATAACCCCCCAAGCCGGTCAGTCATCGTTGCCAACCCGCAACGACATGCGTCAAGTCATGCCAGCCAGTTGATTTCTCTCGCGCCAAACGCCGTCGCCTCCAGCCAATTCGTAGGCCAACTCCGTACAGAATGAAACAAATAAAAAGGGAAATCTTGAGCCCGAGCTCATGTCAATGAGCTCTTCACATGTTGAAGCTCTGCCATGTCTTCTCGATTGACGGGTCCTTCTTGGCGTCTTCCACCCAGCCCATCTTGTCTCGATCGTCGGCAATAACTCGTCCGTATTCGAGGAGTAATCGAAGGACGTAAATCTGCATGTCCTCCTTTCGGAGCACCTTCTCTGCCCAGTCCCTACCCTCGAGGGCAATCTTCTCCGCCACCTTGTCATGTCCGCTGATATCCTTGTATCCAAGGAAATACTCCATGATACCGTAAAAGTCCTGGAACCGGTTGTCCATGGGGACAAAGTGCACCCATGGCACAAGTCGGCTGTCGTGCCACTCTCGGAAGAGCGTGGCTTTGATAGGAAGCGAGGTCGAGTTGAGGAATCCGAGGTACCGGCCTGAAAACGAGTTCCCGTCGATGTCGGGAAGATACTTGTAGTCAAACTGGTCGTGCATCTTCATCCCCTCGACCTTCTTGAAGTAGTGGTCAGTGTACCAACATGTGCCCTCGTCATTATTGGGATGGCACATGAGGTCCACGAAGCCGACTTCTGACCACTCTCCGATCCATTCACCCAGGCGGCCCTGGGATTGGGCCTTCAAATTGTACTTTTCTGATGGTAGCACAAAGTTCTCGGGCACCGCCAAACCGGCCTCGACGCTCGACACCTTGGTCTCGTTGTTCATCGACACGAATCGGTGGCGATGGAAACCTCGCCAGTTGTCTGGCTTGTTTCGTCCTCCAGTTGCGACACCTCGCCAGATAACCTTGCTGGTCTTGTCCTTCCAGTCCACGTCGTTGTCTTCACCGCCAGTAAATCGTTCTTCGCCTTTCCAGTAGATCGGAGGAGGGAGGAGGATTTCGTTGTTGATAGCAAGCTTGGAACCGCCAAACATGGGGAACAAGACCTTGGTCGACGAGACTGAGATGGGGTTGATGAGGAGACCATTCAGGCCTTGAAGATCGGGTTGATGGCAGATATCGCTCGAGAGGGTAAAGTTGGATACGAAGCCTTCGAAGGAGTGCTCTCGAGCGTTTGCGATATCGATCTCTGGAGGCATGTTAAATGTTTCCTTCATCTCGGCCGTGCGGGCAGGGCTCTCTGGTGGGCAGCCTCGCCGGGCAATGGGCCAGTAGGGGCCTACAAGTGTTAGCGAAACGGACTATTCGAGAGCAAAGAGGGTCATACTGGTCTTTTCCCATCGCTTGAACGGAATTCTGGCGTATCGGTCATGACGGCCCGGCGGGGGAAGTGTCTGGAAATCAGAGATGACATCCTTGGTTGGCAGCAGAGCACGAGACTTGGCTCCGGTAGTCAAGTAACCATTAATATCCTCCCAGGGGACGACCAAGCGAGGCTCGTCCATTGCGTTGAGAGGCATGTCCAGGTCGGGGATCAAGTGCTCAATGGATCGAATCATGTCGAGCCAAATCTGAGTCCAGAACCAATCGCTAGTGGAGTTGGCCTTGCCATTCCGAATATGAATCGACATTTCGAAGCTGTATGCCTCCTTGCGGATAATCGGCTGGGGAACGCCCCAGAAAGGCTCGAGATCATGGTAAATCTGGTCCCAAAACTCCTCCACGACGATAGCATTGTTGGCTTTCGCAAACTCGAACCACTTGTCGAACCCAGGGGGAGGGTGACGGCCACGGCGCTGTCGGTAGGCTTGGGCAGCCTCTTCGAGGGTGTGGGATTCCTTCGCAACGAGTGCTTTGTATGATTTTCCGGCATCGTGGATGAGTTTATCTATGGGGTGGACGCCCCTCACACCAGGGTCTGATACGGATTTCTGGTCCTGGGGCAGTAGTTAGCACGTGGCAACAAGGTCGCGATGCGCTGTGACGTACAGAAGGCTTTGAATTGCCGAACGGCTTTACGTTCACAGGCTGTCGAGTAGGAATATTCATAGAGGGTGTTCGCGAGCTTAGTGTCCAGAAGGCAAAGAGAAACAGGCCAGCGACGACGGCGAAGCGTATAAAAGGGGTGGCGCGCCGTGACCTGAAGCCTGGCGCAAGCATCTTGACCATGTCGGCAGAAGTATTCAATTTCGATTTCGATTCAATAACGGGGGCGTCGAGCAGCGACTGAGAGTCGGGCGACGCAGCTCAAGGGCGGCGCAAACGCAAAAGATATCTGACGCCAGCGACAGAAACGGTTTGCGCAGCGAAGGGGAAAAAAAGTTCCAATCGAGGGCGGAACGTTCGAATGCGGTAGCGGGGGGGAGGACGATCGCGGCAGGATGCGTCGATGCACAACGGGCGGGAAAAGCTGAAGCAGACGTGCGAAACAAGGTACGACGAGGAGAAAATGGCGATGCTGGTCTCCTTTTACCACATTGTTTCCAACAGAGAGAGTCGCAGGGATAGCGGGTTCGTTCGCCGTCGGTGCTGCTGCAAGGTGATGCCAAGGAGGCTACACTATAACGTGGGGAGAGTGGGTGGGTTAAAGAATGGACAGACGAGGATGTCAAGTCAAATAAAGGGGGGGCAAAATGAAGACCAGAGCGAGAGAATGAAGATTGCCCACGATCAGGTAGAGCAAAAGAGGAATAAGAACGATGAGGACGATGAGGCTCGGTCGAGGGAAGATGTGTGAAGGAAGACGAATGGCCGGAATGAGGGAGAGGCAAGATTTGTTAGGTCGACTCAAGTCAAGTTGGTTGGCTAGAATCAGCAATCATGGGAGGAAGCTCCGTCCAGGCCACATGTGGGATCACCAATTTAGCTGCCGTGCCGGGAAGGGTACTTGACGATGCAGCCAATCTACCATGGGGAGCCAAGTACCGCTCTCAGGGGGCGCGAGCCTGGAGGTCCAGGGCCTTGCTCAGGGTCGCACGGTGGAGCCCAGTCTTCCGGGGGGCTTCCCTTTGCAGGGGATAGAGCGGCTAACCACCAAGCAAATCCATGATGATGCATTCTGGAAACCCACTTGGTCCCTCCAATCCGTTGACAATCTTGCCGGGTTCAGCAATCGAGGAGTTGATGAAGCTCAGGGGGAGATCAGACGCTAACACGCGTCAGCTAGATTGTTGCGAGATGTTGGACAAGAGACGCACTGTACTCTTTTTTAAGTGCTTATGCTGGAGGTGTGCACAACATGATGCCGCTGCTGGTTAGAGTCTGGGCTGGTCAAACTCCCATTTGTTTGCGGAGGATAAGCCGGGACAAGAGTCTCACTGGTCGATCATGCCGCCATGGATGTCGTCAGAGCTGCGTAGGTCAATACAGCAACAGCCTCGCAATGCCATCTTTACCCGCGGACCTGGTGAGAGATTTGCACAAGACTCTAGAGTGTCTCGGCCTTGAGTCGTGCAAGCAACCAATCCGAATACTCGTGCATGTCGCAAACCAGTCTTCAATAGCTCAGCGGACAAAGTTCAAGGGAGCACCGCCAGCTGCACAGCACAGTTCGGTACAGTATTCCGGAGGATTCGTTACACCCTGTTCAGTTTGCAAAGCACACCAAGCCTGAGACACGCAATCATCAAGGGGACGCGTGTCAGAGCGGTTTCTGATTAGGAGGTGGGATCGTCGGAGCTTGGGGGCCCCTTGGAGAAACGGAGAGAGAGCGTGGTCCAAGCTTAAGCTTCAAGCCATTATTTTCCTGATGAGCATCAGATTCTATTTTGATGTTTCGAAACAGGACGGGACACCTCTAAGCTGATGCTTGCGAGGCTGAGTTCAGCTGACACTCTGCCACTTTAAATAACCTTGCTTTTTCTTTTTCATCATCTCAGCACGACACTATTTGCAATTATTTAAATCCCTTAAACTATTGAATCTGATAGTTCTCGTCCATATTGCGTAACTGGGGCCGCTGCTCAGAATAGCGCAAGTTCACATGCCACCTCCTTAGCCACCGTTTTCCTGCAGAGATTGACCCTGCGGTCCCTGCCTTAGCCACCGGCTGTGGACCTGGGTCCTGCAAGGTACAGGAAAGGAAAAGAGGAGCTCATTGCAAATTGAAGGTGTTTAAATGATGAAAGTCAAAATCAGGAAGAGATATGCTGCGTGTTTTTGGCATAGAGGCACAATTCTAGGGGAAACCTCGCAAAAAGAAACCACAACTATCATTGTCACAAATCTTCAGCTACAAACTGTCGCGTGACATGACCTCTGTAGCAGGAATTGAGGCTCTCACACTCAGGAGCTGTTCATTGCCCCTGAGCCCTGAGCGGTGTGGCGCCAGGCCCGCCCGTGGCGTCAGATCTTGTTGATTTCTTGGACATTGAACAAGATCTTCGGTGACGGGTTGCACTCCGAAAGTGGGCACCGAAATTTACCGCTGCCGCCGTTTGCGTTCCCTCGACCGCTGCAACATCCTTGGCCCTTAAGGAGAAGGTTTACGGATCGTCGATTGAGATGGAGGCGGTGACATGCACCTGTCATGAATATTTGCTCACGAAATATCGAATACTCAAGGTCAAATCCGAGCACCGAGAGACAATGGCAGAGTCCCGGCTCTTCTAGACTCGCAAGGAGAGACATTCATCACCGACGTGTTGAGAACCGAGTTGGTGGAATCACTCACAGTTTGGCATCCACGGGGTCGTAAATGCAACTTTGATAGCACCAAGGCATCGAGGCAGTGCCGTCTTGTCACCTCCCATAATCGGACTCGAATCCGCTCGAACCCGGGCCTTCCGGGAGCCTACCATCCATCATGTTCGTTCGTTGCGTGTGCGGAATTCGTAACATCTAATGCGGTTTTAAGGTATTTGCTAAGCTTTTGCTGTGGAGAAGCTGTTTGAGACCGTCGCGTGGACTGCTGGAGATGGATAGGATTGTCTGTCGCGGGCGATCAGTGTTCCAGGCACTTGTTGACCAGCCAGCCAGACTTGAAGCAGCAAGAACTCCAGGAACCGAGTTTTACCGTGTCATTCCAAGACATGGAAAGTCTAGAGGCACAGTGTCAGCCCTGGACGAGTATCAACACCGGGCGCGCAGGTCAAGGGCGGGTGAAGATCGTCCACCTAACCCATGAGGCTTGCCTGGCTGTGCTGTTGCATAGACGACCCGAGTTTCATTTTCGCTCGTTCTCGAATGCTTGGCTCATGTTTCGGATCAGAGACTGAGGCTTTCCGAGTTCCACGAGTTTGGCTGGAGGCCGAGATAAAGATAGGTGTAGGTGACTGTGCTCTCCGACTTTGTGTGATTGCTGCGCTTGGAGGGGAATGTGTGCGCCCGCGAGTCTTTATCCGTATTGCCTGAAAGTCGATTGCTGCAGGATTACTGCAAGAGTCAACGCGAACACCCGTCCAGCGTAACAGCTTGTCAGTACTGATTGTCTCGTTATCTGTAACTCGCTTACAAACCGTCACAGCCGATGAAAGCCACCGAGCGGTGGAGTGTCGCACAATCTCGTGAGAGTCTGTCCAACATGAAGTCATAGCAGGGCCATTGCGTCTCGACAACATCAATCTGATACCCAACCATACTTACCGACGTCGACAACGTTGCGGTCTACAGCCCAACTCAAGGATTCATGAGAGACACATCCGGGGAGCCAGGCACATTTGTGAGAAAAAACACTGCCTGTGGGGATGTGACTGCATCCTCGTTGCGGCTCCGGATGTTCCCCAGGAAATAAAACGGCCGGCGGCGGGCAGGAAAACGTGTCGGACATGGAAGTTGAGCGTGGGGGGTTACGTATTTTGAAAAGCAATCGACATCATCACCAGGAATGCCATGCCTTGGCCCGAGAAGGAAAAAAATCGGTGAAGCGGGTTGCGTCCTGAGGCACGTTGTGTTCGGAAGCGCGGCGATAGGGCCATGGACGAATTGGAGACGGCGATGGGGTCAAGTCATGAGCGACTGCGGCTATGGCCGGTGATTTTCCATCCACTGGACGACATCCTCCAAGGTTGAGCGTAGTTGTGCGGGCGTCGAGGCGCGTGGGTGAGGTGATACAGGCATGGCGGATGGATCAGGTCGAGTCATGGTGGAAGAGGGCTAGTAACTTAGAGGAAATCGTCGCATGAGGACACAAGATAGCTAGTAACTTAGGGGAAGGCAGCGCATGATATTCAAAGACAGCTAGTAACTTAGGGGAAGGAAGACCCGCGATTCTTATGCTCGTTGGCTCCGAGCACCTCCGAGGGCCCCAGCCGAGGACCCCAGCCAACTCCTCCACGAAGATACGGCTAGTAACTTAGGGGTAAGGAGTGCCGGGCATCACCTGGCAATGCGTGCAACTGTGATAGATGCCATTACCTAACATTACATAAACCGCCGACGGCTCCAGTGCGCGCGGTGGTGGCTACCTGCGGCTTTGACGCTGACATCCCACGTTTCCTCTGGCCGGCGGGCGCTCAGAGGTTGCGCAGAGGTTGCTCAGATGATGCTATCGCCGGGGCCATTCAGAGTCAACTTTTCCGGGCAACAACACCTAGCGAAAAACATAGGATGGTTGACGTCCGGCACTTGCCAGGAGGGGTTGCGCCAATTGGGGAATCGGGGATTTTGGGGAAACAGAAAAAAGAATGGAGAATCTGTGATCGAGAGCGTAACAGAAACCAGGCCCTGTCCTGTCGAGATCCAGCGGGGGGGCACGCCAGTTCCAGAAGGGATGACACTTGGCCAACAAGAGGACAGAAGTCGAGTCGGGGGTCTCTTCTGCTAGGCCGGAATCAGTTTGGATTCACTGGCAATTGGTGTCGGATGACCCGATGACGGGCAGTCAGCTCCCACCCTTCAGCTTGCAGGGATCGAGTTAGTGGTGTGCTGATGTTTGGTAGATTGATTTTTGTGGATGACCTCCAGTCCAGAACACGAGTTCTCGCGTACAACGTTGACAAACGACAACTCGACCCGAGCATCCAGACCCATTGACAAGGTCTCAGATCGTAACCCCCGCGCCGTCAACGGCTCCCGGGATCGACGCTATTACCTGATCTCTTTTCTTCCGCTTCCAGCCCTGGGAGGGTCCCTGTGTCAGGTAGCTTGCCGCCGGCCGATTGCAGCCATCAACAAAGTCGGAGAGATGGAGGGCAGTGCTCAACAGCTCCGAATACAAATGGAAGCTGTCTCGCTCTTTCGTTGAGAACTTCTCTTCTCTCTTTTTTTCCTCATCACACACACTCACTCTTCTACAAACTTCTTTGTTCCTCAACAAAGCAACCTTATCTCTCTTATCAGAGCCCACTACGTCATTTCTCCCCCCACATTCCGCCCTTCACCCATAAACCGCAATCATGAACACCGGTCTCATTGACAGCCGCTTCCTCTCCAAGCCCGAGGAGCTTGGTGTTGTTGCCGTTGGATTCTCTGGCGGTCAGGTAAGACATTCAACCCCTTGAATGTGGAATAGGAATATTCACATGTGTGTGGTTGCAATCGCGTACTGACTCGTATCCTCTTCTAGCCCAAGGCCGGTGTCGACGACGGCCCTTCCGTGCTTATCGAGGCCGGTCTCCTTACTGAGATCCGAGAGGAGCTCGGCTACAAGATCTTTGGCGATGAGAAGGTCCAGCAATTCGACGACATCATCCCCGAGTCGGACCCCGACTACCGTGGCATGAAGAAGGCCCGCCACGCCTCGGCCGTCACCCGCAAGATCGCCTCCCAGACCTATGAGCACTCCCGCGAGGGCCGCATGACTCTCACCCTCGGAGGTGACCACAGCATTGCCATTGGCACCATTGCCGGCACTGCCAAGGCCACCCGTGAGCGTCTCAACCGCGAGATCGCCGTCATCTGGGTCGATGCTCACGCCGACATCAACACCCCTGAGAGCAGCGACAGCGGCAACATCCACGGCATGCCCGTGGCCTTCCTCACTGGCCTTGCCAAGGATGACAACGAGGAGTACTTTGGATGGGTCGAGGATGACATGCGCCTGAGCGTCAAGAAGCTCGTCTACATTGGTCTCCGCTCCGTCGATGTTGGCGAGCGAAAGATCCTCCGCGAGCACGGCATCAAGGCCTTTAGCATGCACGACGTCGACCGGTACGTTTAACCTTGAAAAAACTTTCTCCTAGGCCCTGACTAACTCACAACTACAGCCACGGCATTGGCCGCGTCGTCGAGATGGCCCTCGCTCACATCGGCAACGACACCCCCATCCACCTGTCCTTCGACGTCGACGCCCTCGACCCCATGTGGGCTCCCAGCACCGGAACTCCCGTCCGAGGCGGCCTCACCCTCCGCGAGGGTGACTACATCTGCGAGGCCGTGCACCAGACCGGTAACCTCGTGGCCGTCGACCTGGTCGAGGTGAACCCCAAGCTCGCCGATGGCGCGCAGGCTGAGCAGGACACTATTCGTGCCGGCTGCTCCCTGGTGCGGTGCGCCCTTGGTGAGACCCTCCTGTAAGCGGGAGATGTGTCTGAAAAAAAGTGAACTTTTTGTATGATGGATGGGAAATGCATTGGGATGGGAGTATTCATGATATCCTTGAGTTGAATGATGATTGGGCCGGCGCATATAGGACTACCGAGATCACTCTCGAAATAAAACGTCACAACTTCTTTCCTCGGGAACTGACCTTGCCTTTGCTTCTGCTTTTACATGAGATTTGGTAATCGCCTCGAGTAAACTGTCAAGTAAACTGTTGAGAAAACTGTCAAGGCGAAAAAGATCGTCAGGGCTTGCATGACACCCAGGGTCCTAGTCAGGAGTAACATAGAAAACGTCAGCTCGGAAGTCGGTGAGAAGCATGTCACCGCTTGGCAAATCCTGTCAAGCCTCACCCGAGGCATACAAAAATAATTCCAGAAATCAAAATCCCAGGCGATCCGAAATAAAAGAATCCATCTCGAAGGCTGGGCTTTGTTACGTGTATCCATTCAGAAGCCGCCAAAGCGTCATCGTCCGCCCCGGAAATGCACATTTGGCGTGCGTCCCAGCCATCGGGATTTACAAGGGGGCAGCTCCCAGCCACCTACAGTGAGAAAGCCTCACCAAAATAAAGGGTGTCGGGCAATTTTTTAAATGATGGACGCCGAAACCATGAACTGACACTGGACGAACAAATAAAAATCGTGTGGCGCTTGGGTTGTAATTTCTTTTTGGGCATTTGTTGACTTGGACTTCTTTTACTTCCATTGCCCCGTCGCATTGATGATTTGGTAATTTGGGCCAACTTCCCATCAACAACATCAACACCATCGACGATTAATAACTCAGCTTCCAACGCGCCATCTCACGAGCTTCGAATACTCGCTACTCAAACCAGCAACAAAGCGACACCAAAGCATCATCTACCGCTTGTCCCCTCAACCCCAAATTTCGCCTTGGCATCTTGACGCCCGAGGCTCCGACGTCACATCACGTACAGCGCATCACTCGCCAATCTCCACCCCGCGAATCGACCCGACGAGGCGAACCAACATTCCTCTCGCGTGAGGCATCACCGCTCTCGTCTCTCCCATTTGTACCATCTGCATCTCGAGCGGTCACAAACCCACATTGGGATTGAGGACCCTGCTTTTGCTGCCAGGCACACGGGAACCACTGGCTGATCAACGACCGCGATCGGTGGGGGATTAGGCGCCGCACCCTTGCGACGTGGCAGTCCGTTGTGAATTGGGCATTCAGAAGGAAAAGCGACAGCAGGCTTTCTTGACTTGTCGAGGATTGGCTTGAGGAATAAGGGGGAAACGTTAAAAGGACGTGAGCGTCACGCCGAGCTTCAACGACGAGTTACGATTGATTGAGCTGGCACGACAAGGTTTCCAGAAAAAACACAAGGTTACACAGGCCGGGTTGATGCAACGCTTGGTCTGTATTTGAACTGGTTATTTCCCCAGCGGAGCTATCACGACACCAACTTTCCTTCAACACCAAAACTCGAGCGCTCGACAACCATCACCATGGTCGCCAAGTCAACAACGACCGGCTTCACCGGCTCGACTGGATGGACGGGCACCAGCTTCACGAGGTCTGCCCTGTCCTCC
The DNA here is from genome assembly GCF_026873545.1 of Fusarium falciforme. NCBI lineage: Eukaryota > Fungi > Ascomycota > Sordariomycetes > Hypocreales > Nectriaceae > Fusarium > Fusarium falciforme. Next base: position 550,967 of record NC_070548.1, read on the forward strand.
AGTCGACCGCCCACCAGCCATGTGCGGACCTACAACTGGCCCCCCATCCAGCTCAACTTTTGGATCTTCGTCATTCTGCTCGCCTCGACGTCCATCATTGGCGTCTTTTCCAGCTTTATCCAGATCCAGGAGCAGCTCCTCCTCCCGATTCCTTGGTACGCACATCTCCAGATCCACGTCGGAAACCGTAGCTAACTTTCGCAGGTACTTCCCCTACTTTATCACCGTCGGCTCCCTCACCGTCATCTTCATCATCGGTATCTTCTGGCTCATCGCTCAACGACGTCTACTCCCTGCGATCGTCATGATCGGCGCCTTCATGTTCTTTGTGCTATGGCTCGTCGGACTCGTCATTGTCGGAATACAACTGTTTGGACCTAATGGGTCGATCCAGAGCGTTTGCGACGTGCAGGTCTTCGGGCGCAACCCAACAGGGCAAAGCGAACGAACCATGGCCTGGCTGCAGCAGCGAAACATCTGTACGTGGACATTCTCGAGGTCAATCTGGACTGGACTAACAAACCGCAGGTCAATGTTGGCAGTTGGTTTTCGCCATGTCGCTGACAGGCACCGTCTTCTTCATCTGGGTCATGATCATGGCCTACCAGGTGTTTGTCAACTCATAGGGAGAGTACAGCACGCTAAAAGGACGTCGAGGGCGAGACCATTTTGGTTAACGATAACGATGCATGGCCTACGAGGCACGGAGTCAATGATTTGAATGAATACCAAAGTTTGAACGCACGCAAAGAAGCGCAGCATGGGAAGGAGTTTTATTGCGACCAAGAATAGGCCGCATTGGGATGATCTACAGTACTGAACTCATTTTGAGATAGATATTTTTGAGCACGTAAATGGTAATAGTCGAGAGAGAATACAATCTTCATTCACAAACAAACTCGGCATTGTCAATTCCCTCGACTTGGCTCCCTCCCGCACCCACACCTACCAGAAGCTATCTGACGCTAACAGCTTGCGAAGCTTCCAAGCACCTCGGCCTATGTCTTGTTCCTGTCTAGCTCGTCCTTGATGGAGCTCACAAACAGCATCCAGACCAGAACCCGCATTCAAGCAGCTTATCTTGAATGGCTGTATCACGGGTCAGTCACACGCTAGCTCAGCCCAGGCGGGCGCAGTTCAGCTCGGTAAGGGTATCAAGCCTTGCCCCACGGGATCTCTCAGTGTTTCGGAGAGATTCAGCAATTGGGTTCCAAACGACCTTGATTCCTCCATGCCAGCTACCTTGGTCAATGATGCTTCCCAGGCCGTATTCCCGAGATCTGGGCTTCAACCCGTCTTCTGGAGCTCTTCTACTGGCTTGGCCTTGAGTGATCGGCGTCGGCCGGATGCGGGATGATGATGAACTCGGCCGTCATGGGCACATGCGAACAAGTTGGTTCAGGGTCTAGAGTGACGTAGCGCGACAATCGTACCCCCCCTGCCCGCCTGAGTGAGGGGTTTGGATTCAGGTCTAACCATGAAGGCGATGACGAAAGAAGAGGGGTCGTGATAGCCTGGTTCGAGGCAGGAAATCGAGATGGATCTGCATGTCATTCCTCTTTCCGTTGATTGATCCCGAGGGGTTTCGGGCACGTTGGTCTGGGTATAAAAGGGACGGATGGTCTGGCTTGTGTTGAGTCTGTTCTGTAAACCATCGCAACTTGTCTCTTAACTTTGCACCACAAGCTTTTTTACCAACAACTCGCCATCATGGATTTCATCAAGGACGCCGTCTCTAATGTTAGCAAGGGCCAGAAGTCAGAGGGCCAGAAGGAAGAGAAGAAGGGCGAGAGCCAGGACTACCTCGACAAGGGTATGTCCAAGCAACCTCTTTACCAGAAGACGGGGGATTGTTAACAAGTTTTAGGTGTCGCCTTTGCCTCCTCCAAGGCCGGCTTCAACATTTCTCCCGACCAGCAGGAGAAGGCCACCGACTTCGCGCGAGGAGCTTATGAGAAGCAGACTGGGTGAGTGATAAATGTGGCTGGTGAGCTGGGCTGTGGCTGACAATCGATACAGCACCAAGGTTGATCCCAAGATCTCCCAGTAAGGAGACTACGATATGGATAATGTAATGGATGCTCAAAATGATATGAGCTTTAAATGAATTAATACGACATATTCCCAACCAAGTTCTCGTTGTTGCACCCGCTCCTTGTGATTCTATCATCTATGTGGCCAACAAGGTGTGACTAGGACTGTGGCTACCTCTATGAGCCATTGAGTTTCCTGCCAATTCCTACCCCGGCAGGGCTGTGATAGACGCGAGGAATCCTAGTCGTAAATCCAATCTGCGGAATTCCTCCGCTTGATGTTGATGTTATGTCGTAATTGTGTCTAGGCTTTCGCGCAAGCTAGTCGATACAAATATTGACTGATAAAGGGGGACCAGATCTACTGGAACTGCATAAAGCTCCTATCGGGAATGCCGAACTGAACACCTAGACCAGATCAACAGAAAGCGCCAATGAAACATTACAAACACAGCAGGCAAGGCATTGAACTCTCGCCGCTCAACTCATTTAACGAGACCCGTCCATGACAAAACACCACGAATCCCTTCAATAGGTGTCGCGGTTGTCCCCGGCAACCAGCTGGGCTTCTGGGCACCAGGCGCATGGGTGACGGCCCACTATCCTCCCCTCCCGCGCCGCTAACGCTACAGGCTCCAGGGCCACACTGGCCACTCGGCGGCGCCCAAGCCAGCGCTACGGGGTGCTCTGGAGGGGCCGCCCGGATCCTGTTCAACGGCCCAGGCGCCCGACGGCGCAAGCAGCCCAGCACAGCACAGAGCAACCAAGGTTTTGCCTCCAGTGAGAGAGCGACAGTGAGTGGTGACGCTCAGGCAAAACATCGAGAACCACCGCAGGAGTCAGCCGTTTCCTCCCTTTTCCTAGAAGTCAACGACCAACAAAAACCCACAGCTGCTGCAAGAGCCAGCTTGCCCTTCCAGCCCAGCCCAGGGCTTTTCGCCTAGACAATCACGTCGCTGCCGCAATGCATCATGGCCACCGATGAGCAAGACCATGGCCAAGGCCCCTCCGGCCAGCAGCCCTCGAGCCCTAGCAACAGCAACGGGTCGCGTCCTCAGACGGCCCATCGCGTCGATGACGAATATGATATCGCCGAGACATCTACCACGACAGCAGACACAGTCGCAGCTACTTCCCCGGCGCAGGCCTCGACAAACCCGACCACCGCGACCTTGGACCTGATGACTGATGCTACCAAGAGCAAATCCCCGACACCCACGAATCTCCAACCGAGAAGCGCCTCATCCTCAAGAGCAGCGATCCGCGACAACAATGCAATGCTGCGAGTCCCCGGGCATCTAGCCCCTGAAAGCAGCTACTTTGACCCCGTAACCGTCGATTTCACACGGGGCCCTGATGATTCCTTGACCGAGGAAGACGTCAGGCGCCACCTCGGAGACGTGGAGTCTAGCTTTTTGCCTGCCCTATCGCCTATTCCCACGGCATCGACGAACAACGAAGGCGGCGTTGATGACACGTACCAATTTGATTCGCCAACCAAGAAGCCAATCCCCCGACTGGGGCCAACGATACAGGAGCAGGACGAGCACGATGTGACCACCACGGCCACCAACACCTCTAGCTTCGAGAACTTCGACTCATCCCCTACCGCCGCCGCTGCCCGGAGGACCATCTCGCGAGCTGTTAGTATGGCTAGTCAGCCAGGAGATAACCAAGGCGCGGCCGACGAGAGCGAGGACCGCGATACAGAGCACGAGAGTTCCATAATATCCAGTTCAGGGGAACACGATACTCAAGGGCAGTCGCTTGCTGGCAGTACCCCTGGCCATTCCTTACGCAGCCGACGACCCAAGTACTTGCGCAGTCGCTTCGGAAGCCAACGATCATCGACATCTTCTTTCGTGACAAATCCCGAGTCACACGAAGGCAGCGACATGACTGTTGGCCTCGGCACTGATTATGCCCTCCAGTCTGGCGGCGCTGTTCCCGCCATGGGGATGACACGACACACGAGCAACCCCATCTTGAGGTCCATCAGCATAGGAAGCATAGGATCAGCTTTTGGCGCAGAAGATTATACTGACACGTCATTACCGCAACTGGAGCCGCTCCCCGAAGTCGATAGTCCCGAACGACCGCGACGCTCTGGTTTGCTCAGTACACCCAAGCCCTCTAAGGAAGGGTTCAACACTGCGCCAACAGACACAGTTATAGCAAGACATGTTAGGAACGTCCAGGTACCAGAGTCTCTGGCCAAGGAGTACAAGTTCAAGGGTGGACTAGAGACCCCCCGGAAACCCTCTTCGGTCACCATGGGTTCAGTCACCACGGCTCGGTCTGGAAGGAACTTGACCCTCAAAGAGCAGAGCAGCACTATCGAGAGACTGTCCAAGGAGAACTTTGATCTGAAGCTCAAAGTTATGTTCTTGAGCGATCGCCTGGACAAGCTATCAGAAGAGGGTATCAAGGAGATGATTTCCGAGAATGTTGAGCTCAAGACTGGTCTTGCGGTGCTACAGCGCGACAACAAGGTTCTGCGAAGAAGAGTCAAGGAGTTGGAGAAGCAGATTAAGGATGAGGGCGAACGACCAAGCACAGCACAGAGCGGTACATCTTCAACAGACCAAACGGCCCGAATGGGTGACGAGGAGGCTCAGGAGCGAGAGGAGGAACTAATCTTTTTGCGCGAGCGGGTCGAGGAGTATGCGACTGAAATCGAAAGACTTCGATCTGAGAGCCTTAACAAGGAATCAGAGAGACGAAAGTTTGCCGACATTGTGAGATCACTTGGCGAGAGGACAAGTGACAACTTGGGCAGACAGGAAGAAGCCGACGTTTGGAAGGACCTCCTTGAACAAGAGACAGCCCGGAGAGAGCAAGCCGACGACGAGAACAGAAGGTTGCGAGACGAGGTCTTTAAGTTGAAGCAGGACATGTCGGGCTTGACCGGCGGACAGGGTGGTCTGCACCATACGACCAACATCTACAACATCACCAAGAAGCCTCGAGACGCTAACATGGAACCGAGTCGACCTGTTTCGGGCCTGTCAGGTGAAATAGAGGGCTCCAACGGCAACTTCAGCGCGGCCACTACCCTCGTTGATGAGTTGCGCCGAGAGAGTGAGCAGCTGCGCCATGAGAATGCCGAGTTGCGACGAGAAGTTGGCGCCCAGACGTCAATGCTGACCTCGAGGAACCGCGAGAAAGAGCGCCTCTACCAAGAGATTGAGGACCTCAAGATGGCTCAGCGACGAGGTCGCCCCGCGCCCTCCACCATTGACAGTCTACTTGAGCGATCGGCTTCACAAGTTGGCGGTCCCGAAAGACCACAGTCGCGCGGCAGCATAAAGACACGGACGCAAATAGAGGAAGAAGCAGAGCGCGAAGAGATGGAAAACAAGATGGCCGAACTCCGTGACAAGATCAGCGAGGTCAAGCTGCAGAACCAGGAGCTGCAACGTGAGCTCGAGACTTGCATGGAGGACTTTGAAACAGCCATCGACGGTAAACGCCAGGCCGAGGAGGCAGCACTGGCTCTGCAAGAGGATCTCAACAATGCCATGAACGACTTGGTTGCTTTGCAGTCGGAGCGTGATGAGGCTCTGCGCGAGCAAAGTGACATGGAAAACGAATTCGAGTCGCTCCGAAAAGAAGCACAAGAGGAGATCGACGCTCTAGAGTCAGAGGCGGACCAGCATGCCGATGAGATGCAACGACTTCAAGCAGACCTTCAGGACCGCTCAGAGAATTTCGACGCCTTGCAGGAAGAGATGCGAAAGATGAGCGAGGCCCTCATTCGACTCGAAGACGACCAGGAGAGCAAGATGCGCCGGATCCAACAGCTTGAGCAGGAGTTGGATTCTTCCAATAAGGAGCTTGAGGAGCTGGAGCAGAAACTCATGGAAGCCAACGACAAGAACCAGAGACTGTCGGTGCAACAGGAGTCTTCTCAAGGAGAGATTGCCTTCCTTCGCGAAGAGCAAGAGGGTGACAAGATCCGCATCGGAGATCTCGAGGCGGCCCTGGCCAACGCCGAACAAAGCCTGCGCGAAGAAAAGGACCGGGTTAAGGAGCTGGAGAACCGCTTGCAGCAGGAGAGACACCAACGAGAGATCGTTGCGGACCAGGAGAAGGAGGAGGTGCAACAGTTCGTCAACGAGCTCAACAGGGAGGCGTCTGCTGCTAAGGATGAGGCACGACGCTTGCGTAAGAACTTGACGTCGAGAGAAGTGGAAGCTACCGAGTGGAAGGAGAGGCTGATGGAGCTCGAGAATAACTTGCGTGAGGCTCTGGGTGACCTCAACGGTACTCGTTCTTCCCTTCTCAAGGTATGTTCTACTCTAAGCATAGGGAGGTTCGCACTAATTCGGTGATAGTCTATTGCCAAGCTGCAACGCGAGCTCGAGAATACGATTCGCGACCTCGATGCAAGCAAGGCTGCATTGGTGGAGAAGGACCGCATCATCAAGATGCGCGATTCTCTACTCGAGTCGCATGCCCTTGAGAGTCGCAAGCTCGCCGAGCTGCTCGAAAAGGAGCGTGTTGCTCACAGAAACACCAAGTCTCAGTACGAGACGTTCCAGAAGACGCACCAGCATCTCACTCGTACCGCCAGTAGTCAGGATATCCGGATTGCGGAGCTCGAGTCGACACGGGGACAAGATCGCAGGCGGATCGCGATATTGGAGCAGACAGCTCGCGAGCAACTTCAAGAACGCAACGAACTGCTTCTTCTGCTCTGGCAGAAGCTCAGCAAGTTGTGCGGCAGGGAGTGGGCTAATGGCAACGCTCTTATCGATCGACAGGTGCTGCCATCGCTGGAGGTGGTTGCAAACCGTCTTCCCGGCTTCTCCAAGAACTTGCTGGCTGCGGTCAAAGCCATCGAGCTCATGGTCGGCTCATTCGAGTCGAGGATCAAGTCTGTGGAGCGAGATTTGTACCGCGAGTATCAGACTCTGGAGAACAACCTAGACGTCCGCACCAAGAAGCTGGATCGACTGGAGACGATGGTGAGGAACTCGGTCGCGTCTGGGTCATTGAGCCACGATGCGCGATACGCACGCCTAGAAGAGGCATACCGTCAACTCAAGGTCGAGAATACCACTCTCCGCACGGCCAACGATGTCCGAGCCCGGGCGGCGTACTCGTCCAGGGACGCTTCTGATTCGTTGATTCCAGTTCCAACCAGTGGCGGCGGCTCACCATCGCCATCAATACCTCGTGGACCGGGTGAACAGAATAGAGATCGGTCCAGTCGGTCCAGATCCAAAACGCGGACATCCACCATGACGAGATCATCCGCCGCAGCCCTTCCTGGCTCTTCGGCCGGCGGACTGGGTCTTAGAGACATGGCAGCCCTCACCGACGAGGCAGGCAACAACAATGACAACCGATGGCTATTCCGGCTGAGAGACATGGAGTACAAGCTCAAGATGGAGCGAGAAGGACGCAACCAGGACCGACACGCGGCGAGGCAGAGGCTGGGAGGACTGGAGCTGGAGAACCGAGACCTAAAAGAACGGATGAAGAGGGCGCTAGGGGAGATCGACTAATCAAGCATACGGCCAAAGACAGCATCAGGAGTTGGGGAGGGCTCATAGAGAAGACATACGGTGCTAGGGTGTTGATGTTTAGTTATCTTGTATAATACCAGTATCGTTAGGGACGGGCAGCTGCACTGCATTACTACGAGGGACTTGATGGTGTTGATGAGGAAGGGATCGACATATTTGACATATTCTGGGTATTTATTACAGCTTTTTAGTGATTGGCAATGCTTTTGTCTCTCCTTTGCCAGTGATACTACTTGAGCCATCCATCACAGCCACCAAGGCTGGCTAATGTCGGGACATTGTCCACCGACACGCACATTGCAGCACACCAAGCCCACTTCCGAGTCGTCAGCAAACTTGCTTTTGAGTGTCCCCATCAGAGTGTGGATTAACTTTCGGGTCTTTGCGAAAAAAGTGTGGTGGTATTTAGTTGATCCAGAGAGGAGTGCGGACTTCCGAAAGGGGTAGTCCCGCACTCCTTACGGAAGGATATAAGAATGGAAGGGATGTGTTGACGTTTGATGATGAGATGGTGGTCATCAGACACACAGCTCTTACTCCTCTTTTCTTGTCTGAAACAGTGGCCATCATGTTGAGAGCTTCTCTGGCTAAAACGCCCAAGGGCTTTTGCCGACGCATGACGACAGCAGCGGCGCAAAAGTCAACAAAGAAAGAAGGCGACATTTCAGACGCCTTCACATCCCTCTCAGGCGCAAAGAGAGAGCCCCTCCCCGATCGATTCCGCGAACTAAAGTGCGATCTTGTACGTGGTCGGGAAAAAGAGATAGTGGCAAGCTGGGACAGACTCCTGCGACAGCTGAAAAGAGAAAACGAAATCATCGCAAAGAAGGGTCCTTCTGTTATTCCTCAGGTTGAGTTTTCGGACTTTGAGAAGGATGTTGATGTGTTGAAGGAGGAGATTAGGAAGAGGGGTGCTGTTGTTATCAAGGGTGTTATTCCTGAGGCTGAGGCGAGGGCTTACAAGGATGAGATTGAGGAGTATGTCAAGAAGAATCCCTCGACGAGAGGTGAGTATTTATCTACGCTTGTAGATTTATATGCTGACGGTTTGTAGCTTTTCCGGCTCATGATCCTCAGGTTTATGAGTTGTATTGGTCTGCTCCTCAGCTCAAGGCCCGCACTCACCCCAACTTTCTTCGGGTTCAACACCATCTGATGTCCTTTTTATGGCACTCATCATCCCCTGATACGCCCATCTTTTTGGATCAGCCGTTTTCATACGCTGATCGTCTGCGCATTCGACAGCCCGGTGATGCCTCGTTTGCTCTAGGTCCTCACATCGATGGCGGCAGTGTTGAACGATGGGAGAAGGAAGGTTATGGCCGCGGAGGCGTATATGACCGTATCCTGGAAGGCAAATGGGAAGAATACGATCCTTGGGACGCAAGCGGACGAGTGGAAGCCGTCAATAACCTCTACGATGGTCTCGGACCCTGCTCCATGTTCAGGATGTGGCAGGGCTGGATGAGCATGAGCCACACCAAGCCAGCTGAAGGTACTCTTCTAGTGAACCCCCTCATGAAGCTGTCGACGGCATACGTGCTTCTGCGACCATTCTTCCAGAACAAGAGAGGTCGTGCGTCAGCAAACTACCTCGATGAGGAGAACTGGGAGTTTATGGGTGTTGACGGCATGACGAGTGAGCTTCAAGGAGCTACGCCGGGGACGGGTCAGGAGTGCACAGATGAGTTGCATCCGCATCTGGATCTGGAGAGGACCATGGTGCATGTTCCAGAGATTCGGCCTGGAGATTTTGTAGGATGGCACTGCGACAGTAAGTTCCCTTTTCCTCGTTTTCGTCATGGTACTAACACGATCAGCCATCCACTCAGTCGACAAAGTCCACGCCGGAAAAACAGACTCAAGCGTCCTCTACATCCCCGTCTGCCCTGTAACCCAGCAAAACGCAGAGTACCTCGTCCGCCAGCGCGAGGCCTTCCGGCGGGGCACCCCAGGACCTGACTTCCCCGGAGGAGCGGGCGAGTCGGGGCACGTGGACCGGCCCACGGAGGAGATGCTTCGGGGGTGGGCGGACGGTGTGGGGAGGAGAGCGATGGGGCTGGAGAGGTTGGTTATCGACGAGGGGGCGAGGCCGGGAGCTAGGGAGGCTGTGGAGGCGTCGAATGCGGCTCTGGGGTTTTGAGGTGTTGGTGATGCTTGAACTGTACACGTATTGATGTCTGAAGAGGAGGGTTTCCTGGCTGTACACACTTGATGTGGCCTGAATTGTACACGTATCGTTGATTCCAAACTGACCAGGTTTGATGACCACATGTATTTTCATTATTGCTGTTACCTGACAGTGAGCATATTTGTTTGTAAGCACACTGATACATCATGTTTGTCCTTTCATGCACTGCCAATATAAGGCTTACTCGTATTTGTAAGCTGCAAAGTGAGATGAAGCCTCAAAACATTGGAATTCGGACAGATTATCGTCCGGCTTCATGTAGGTACCCCACTTGCAATGTTAATGCTGAACCAGGCTGAGGATGGGAATGGTGTGAGTTGGTGATCAGTAAACAATGTTTCTGGTCTGGAAGTCGTCTAGCCTGGCAAGGATCAGCCCTATCCGTGATCTCCAAGAAAAAACTCACGATGTTTTGCTTCCCCCTCCTTCGGGTGTCGGTCCCGATGGGCCGCCCACTCCACCTGGGACAGGCGACGGCGTTTCAGCCAGAGATCCACGGAGAAAAGTACATTAGTAATACAGGTTGAGGAATCATCTGGAGTTACGTAGTAACACGGGAAGGGCATTAGTAAAGCGCATGAGCGGTGAAGCGAGGAGTGGAAGATCCAGAGTATGTGGGGGGACGTCAAGGTGCTTGGAGGAATAGACAGATATATATATTCAAGAGATTCGCCTCTCGGAGACTTGATCAAACCCGACACTCATCACGCAATCCTCTTACACACACACACCATACACACACATACTCTCTTATCAAACCAATCAGTCACCATGAGCTACGCACTCTACGACTCGGCCATCCTCCTGGCCAAGGACGCCCTCAACTCCCTCTCTGCCATCCTCAAGAAGGCCGAAGCCCACCCCAACGCCGCCAGCTTCCCCCAGGCCAAGCTCGCCGAGGACATGCTCCCCCTGAGCTTCCAAGTCCACTGCGTCTCCGACGTTGCCCAAAAGATTGTCGCCCGCACAACAGGCGTCGAGCCCTTGTCTCTCAACCGGGAGAATTTCGACACATTCGAGGCTTTCCACGCCCGCATCGCCCAGGTGCTCGAGATTGTGGAGAAGGCTGATAGAGAGGCTGTTAACAAGCGGGAGGGAGAGATTGTCACGCTTGGTCTTGGACCTGGAAAGTCGGCGCAGCTGGCTAGCAGGGATTATGTCAACGGATACGGACTGCCCAACTTGTTTTTCCACTTGACTACTGCGTATGCTATTCTGCGCAAGGAGGGTGTTCCCCTGGGAAAGCAGGACTACCAGACTGCTTTCCTGGGCAAGTATATTCAGGCTTAAGTGGAGGATAAAAGTGGTGGTGAAGGTATTGAGGGGGAATAAAAGCAAGATTCTTTACCCAATTGTGTTGTCTATTGTGAAGTTGTTGAAGTTGTGTGAATGTGGTTCTGTGCTTGGCATTGGTCTAATAGTGGTTTATAACATGAATTGAAGTGTCAATGTTTATCCATGTGAGCATCACTGGGTATTATTCCTGTGAGCTTAAGCCTACATAGTTGTGTGTTTACATATCCATCAAGGATTCCAGGGTCGTCCACTCCACCAAGAGACAGCTGTCGCGGTTGAGGGTTCGTAGAATTCAACCGATTTCATTTTCCAACCGACACGAATAACCAAAAGACCTGTTAACACATACTGTCAAATAATTACGAAAAGGGAATCTTCAAGCTAAGGTTATTGATGACCTATATAAACGGATAGAAGCACAAACTCACTACCAAAATGAGGTGCATCTCAAGTCCAGGGTAGCTAACTTTGAGTTTGTCTTTGTCATCCTCCAATCGCCACCCCGCCAAACATCAATTACACTCGCATCCGTAAGCTTCAGCCTCCAACCTCAACCTCAAACATCGCATATCACCATAATGTCCGTCTACTGGTGGGCGCTCCGTCTAATCCAGTCCTTCGAGGTACCCCCCATTTCCAATCTCTCCAATGCTATAGCTGACAATTCCTAGGACCATATCGTCGCATCGGTACGAATCGCAACCCGACCCTCCGAAAACCAATGCTAACGACATTCAGATCCTTCGACGTCCAGGCTTCCACCGCGCAGTGGGAAAGATTCACAAGACGATAAACGAGAAGCAATACGGTCGAAACCCCCATGAGCCACTAGCACCCGGTGAAGCGACAGGTTGCGCTCCCCTAATTACCCCGAGGAAGTTGTCATGATAGGGCTAACAGACGGATATAGCGGATCCAAACTCGAGCGATCGACATCAGAGGTTCGCGAAGCATTTCATCGACGAGTTGAAGAATCAGTTTCGGGGGAAGCCGACAGAGTTGCCGAGCGAACGACCAAAAAAGTGAACCACCACGGCTACTTTTTGCTTTCTTTTTTTTAACGATGATATGATACCCAATTATACTCTACTCTCGGAATGCGATGGAGAAAGGCTTGCTTGAATTGTCGATGGTCGACAATGGGAAGAGAAGGGTTAAAGGTGGATGGATAAACACTGCGAATGGGCAGATGGGCAAAGGTTGATATGGCGTTGGTAACAAAAACGGACTCTTTACTGTCAAGACACGAATTGAAACTGGCCAACAATGCCTAAATCCTACTCTACAAGCGTTGAAAGCACCTACAACCCTCCCGTGGCAATACTTACAACTCCATCAATCACATCCGCGATAAGCTCATCGTCGTCTTCATCACCGCCTGACCCCCCCTTCCCAACCCTCATCATGGCAACCTGCCCAGTAGCAGCATGTTTACACTGCTTCTTGGTCTTCCCCCAACACTTCTGACAAAGATCTTTGTCCCAGCATTTATTGCAGTGCCATACCATCTTGCCCTTTTTAATGTCCTTCCAGCATCCGCTGCAGCCCATTGACGAGCGTTTACGCTGCGGGAGGTCTTCGCCTGCTGCGAGGAGGACTTGTGTTGCTGTGGGAGGACGGTGGCACGTTGGGCAGAAGTAGTCGATGGTGTGTTGTGTTGCGGAGCGGTAGACTGTGTCTGAGGGTGCGAGGCCTTTGCCACAGGTTTTGCAGCGGATCGCGACAAGGATTTCGATGGTTTGGAGACCTTGGGGTTGGCTCGGCTGGACGTATGAGGGCTGTTGGACTGGGGGGAGTGGCTGGTAGGGCGCAGCTGGAGGATAGTTGTAAGCCGGAGCTGCAGGAGGAGGCTGATATTGCTGCAACGGCATAGGAGCTTGTCCATTCCACGGCCTAGGTGGTTGTGGAGGTGAAACTCTTCCAGTCTGCAACTCGATCCTCCACATGGCCTGCACAAACTCTTCCCTGTCAAACTGTCCATTCCGGTCTCGATCAGCTTCATCCCAGATACCTGCGAGATCAGCCCTGGATAGCCCGCTCGTCATAAACACTCCCGCTGCTTCCATTCCGTTGAGGTAGGGTTTGCCACGAGCTTCGTTGGCAAAGATAGTTTCGTAGCGTTGTCTTGCTGCTGGAGGAATGTCCTGACGAGCAGAACCCAATGCTGCTTGGGGATAGGTGACTTGTTGTGGTGCGCCGTTCCATGGTCTATTGTTTGGAGGCGCAGTGTAAGAAATGGTATGTCGATGGTTTGAACGATCATTAGCCGACGGGGGAGAAAGTCCAGAAAAAGAACTCGGCCGATGTTGAGGCTGAGACGGTGGAATCGAGCTCGAAACAGACAATCTGTTGCTGAATGGTCCGTGAATGAATGAGTTGAGCACATCATCAGACGGTGACTGCTTCTCCATGGCCATGATCACCAACTGATCAGGAAGTTTAGTAGCCAACATCTGATACAAATGCTTCGACCGTGTTCCTGAAACCGCTTCGAGGAAATACTGATCAGGGTTGCAAGGGCAGAGAACAGTATTCCTCCCCAACACAAACCCAGCATTCTTCAACTCCCCATTCGTCAAAGCCTGCAAACTCGTCTGCAGCGACTGCGACAACATAGTAGATAACAATTCTCGATTAGTCCGGACAATGACAGCTTCTTGAGCTCCAAAGAAAACATCGCGGATTGGCGAATACTGCCGTGTCTGGCAGCTCAGGTCGAGATATTGCAAGACGAGACGGTGAAAGGTGTTGTTGAAGCCGCTTGAGTGAGATACCTGGACTGTTCCGTCGTTGAAACGGATGAACCAGCCGCCTAGAGGGGAAAAGGCGATGTGTTCGACTGATGTTGCAGGTTGAGCTGCTGCGAGTAAATCTTGGCGATTTGATAGAACTATGCGTGTAAGTCTAGTCAAGGTACTCTAGGGGCTGTACTCACGTTCGCCTCCCTTGGTCATGATGGCAAACGTCCCATCAGATGCCGTAGACACCCATGATATCAAGGTGCCGACCTTGTTAGCATGGCCACATGCATTCCCCAGACGATCCCATATCTGCTGAAGAGGATCAGGAAGATTCTTACTATAAACCGTTAGCCATCATCATCCATCAACAGATACTTCCACTCACGCCACGGAAAAGTAATCATTCCCGACAGCCCAAGAATCCTCACTAGTTCCCAAGTAAACAAACATTCTGAATCCGGCAAGATAAAAACCAATGCATCTACTCCAACGCCAAGGGCACCATCACGAATTATAAGTCTCCCACCCACAATCGCAATCGCCAGCCCGTAACCGCTAAGATTCCTCAATTGGGCAAAATCCAACCATCAATCAAATCTTCATGTCGGATTAATTGAGGCGCGGGTAAATCCATGTCCCGCTGAATCGTCGCAAGGCGTCTTTGGTGGATGTTCATTTCCCAAATAGGCAAAATCTTGGGAGGTCGAGGCGCAGTCCATGAAGCGTGATTTGCTAGGCGACGATCCGCCGGTGCTGGGGGTCAGCACCACGCGATTATTCCTCCGTCTCAGGCGTATTTTGCATTGCAAAACGAACTACGAGGGGACCAGTAGATCAATGGCACGTAAGACAGGCTGTTGAAACGCTCGTGGCTGCTGGAAATGAGGTCACGATGCTGGGACCACTTGAGAGAATAGACTGAAATAAACAAACTGACGAATAGTAATGACCGGCCTCGTCACCGAGACCCAGCTCCTACTCGTCAAAGGTGGTACTTGGTTCCGCCAAAAACAGGTGCCATCTGGCCCGGCATTTCCTTCTCAATGAGTCCCTTGAACCTCCATCCCGTGCAGTGACCTGGCATAAGTACCGTGGGCTTGAGCGCCTTGAGGTCCTCGATACTCTTCTTCATCTTTTCTGGGGTGGCGTCTGCCAGATGGTAGCCACCGACAACCGCGTGAATGGGGCTGTTGTCAAGCTCTTTGGCGTGCCTGGCAACATTGATAAGACCGGCGTGGCTGCAGCCGGTGAAGACGACAAGTCCCTTGTCTATGGCTTGTTAGCATTGCCGTTTCAAATGCAACATGATGCATACCTTTGATCTTGCACATGACAAACCGTTCATCCATGATGAGTTCGTCCTTTTCCCACGTGTTGGTCTCAGGCTCATAGCGGATACCACCCCGGACTCCAAGCTCATAGTCCGTCTGTCGAGGAATTTCGCTCGAGATCAAAAACATGTCGTCCAGCACCGTCTGCGGCTGAGTATTGGACTCGACTTTGCCGCCTGCGTTCTCAAGTTCCTCCAGAGTAGGGTCTGCTTCAAGCGACAAGATGTGCGGACCCCCACCGTTGCCTCGGTGGGCGGGACGATTGGGAGGGACGACAACCGTGACTCTTTCGCCATCCGCTTTCCCTTCGTTAACGAGTTTGATGGCAGAGACCATGCCGCCAGAATGATCGCGATGCCAATGAGACAGAGTCATAACTTCAACCTTGCTCATGTCGAGTCGAAGTCGCTTGGCATTTCTCTCAAAAATATCGCCCTCTGGTCCACTGTCGAACAGCAAGCTGTGGCTTTTCCCATCCTTGGTAACAGTCTAGAAAGTCAGCTATGAGCTGAGATACTTCACTTGATATTCTCACAATGAGCAGCGAAAGGCCAAGTGCGCCACAACAGAGGTTCCTCATCGGAAACTCCGCCTTTGCACCGCCTCTAGCCGCTGGATCTGGAAGCACATCGACAGGCGCGCCACGGAACGACTGAGTGTGCTTGACGTGGGAATTCGGACTGGGTGAGATGTAGTCGATCTCATCGTTGACCAGAACGACGATTTCGATATTGTCGACTTCGACCAAAGAAGGGTACGCCATTGTGGTATCTGACAGTAAGATAAATGAAGATGGAGAAGTTGATACAGTTTTAGAGGCCATGTAAGCCTCTTTATACACATGTTCGCTGTCCGCGGACGCGGAGCGCCAATGCTGACGGTCTCACCTCTATTGAGTGTCAACCTGCGCTTGTGGTTCGACTCACAACCTGACCCTCATGAAAATGGATCGCTTTTGCGAGGTGCGGAAAGGGCGGAATTCCGTTCGTCCATCTGCCGTGCTCGGTCGCCGAGGTGGCTTTGTATCATGGCCTCATGTAACTTATGTTCCCGAAATGTTGCCGACTGGGTCTGAATGTGGACAAAACGCATAGGCCTTCAATATGGCGTCGCAAAAATGTCTCGAATGCGCAATATTTGCGGCCAGAGTGTGATATGGGTTAATGATATATCTGTCATGTGTGGATCGTAGAGGCACTGATCAGGTAGCATACTGTCCCCAATCTCCCCAGTTGAATGGAAGAGCAATGTCCAGGTTGGCTTCGAGCGCATCTTCGACAGCGTTGAGGTTGAAATTGGGATCGATATGTCCAAAAACATCCTGCCCCGAGATGGCATCTATGAGTGAAAAGTCGACCGGCTGCTCGACGCTCGGCACAGAGTTGATCATGGTCGGATTAGCCACCGGGACCGTGGATTCAGGTTGTCTTGGGACAGAGTTTGGCTGTGAGTTCGAAGACGGAGCTGAGCTTGGTGTTTCTCCTGGAGGAGGTGGTGGTGTCGAGTCCTTGGTGAGAGTTGTCGCGGCACGCTCCATCTCTTTCAGTACTCTCTCGCCAAGACCAGCGACGACATTAGCGCTCCAGAAGTAGTCACCAAACTTTCTCAACATTTCACAGTTTCGCCGGAAAGAATGCATTGCTCGAGCTCGAAACATTGGTAGGCGGCTATGTCTCATCTTGCGATACTCGACACTGAGTGCTAGACAAACAGCATAGGGAACGAATGGCATAGGACTGAGATGATCACGTAACACGGCATATGCGATCCGCTCAGCTGCGAGGGAGCGGCGGGCATTAGCTGATGGCGGAGGAAGAGTTGAAGCTGCTGTGAGAGTGCCTGGTCGAGGGAGTCGACACGATAGGATGATAACCGCGTGGTAGAAAGTCTCGATGGTGGCTGTACACGTTAGCATATACGCAGCCAGAGAAGAAGTCATACTAACCAATCAATGAACCCGGAACTTTGAGAGCGTCGGCATTCACAATCATGGCCTCGAGCACAGGAAGATCAATGTAGGCGACCTTGTCAAGACCAGACGCCTCAGCACTTGGTCCTGGGCGGTAGAGCTCAATGACCTGGTCGAGCCACTGCACCACAGATAGGAGGAGTCGAAAGCATGGTGGGCGCTTCTTAATACATCCATCGAGATTCGCACCAATATCTCGTTCATGCATCAGGCATGGTCTTCCGTAAGCCGCAGCGTTGATCCTGTCGACAGCCCAGACGGCGCAAAACAACGTCTCGAGCTCCTCGCAGTTTGGCGCGTCGTATCTAAGCAGGTGTAGGCCGAGGGTTTGGATATGGTGGATGGCTCGCCCGCCAAGTTGTGCTGGGAGATCAGCTTCCTCAGAGCTGCTTGGTTGCGTATAGAGGGATAGTATGACGAGAGCCCTGATGTGAAGGACACGGTCGGTGATGATGCTGGTTTCAAGAATAGCCCGCACTGCCGAAGAGATGGACTGCAAAAAGTCTTGGCACGTCAAAATCTCATCACCCCGATTCTTGAGTCGAAGATAGCGAGACACGGAGGGATCGGTGGAGGCTGCCAGACAGACCAGTTGTCGTAGAACGATGGTAGTGGGCTCATCAGAGGGGCCCTCCAATGCCATCTCCGGGATGATGGGAAAGATGGGATGAATCTTCTGGAGAAACAACCGTTTCAATTTGCGATACTCCTTCTCCGGAGGGAGACATGACAGACAGTGCTCTCGGACAAAGGGAAGCAAGAACTGGTCCATGATCGGTGGAGGTCGTGACGTGATGAACTGAGATGCCTGGCCTGGTCCGCCGACCGTGGACGAAAGCCAGATACCGACATCGCCCTTTTGCGAAGTCTCACGGACTGATGCTGAACCTGTCGCCTCCACAAACATGCCCTCTGGGTTCAGATCACCAACGAATCGCGAAGATGACTGAGGCTTTGGCGTCATGCTGGCTGACTCTCGCCTTGAAGGCGTCGCGACGGGCCCTGCTGAGTCGCCATACTGAAACGAGGCTCTGTTGTTGTTGCTGGTACCATTTTGCTCGGGTAGAGCACTAGAGTGAGTCTGCGTTGATCCTGTCAAGGCCAACGGAACGGATCTATAAGGTGATCAGCATGGAGAGACATATCAAGTGTCAAGGCCCACTCACGATGACCGGGATGGAGATGTCTCGTCCTGATCCTCTGGTCCGGCGACAGCCGTCGCAGCCACAGGAGAATCGTCGCGTGAATCCTCAGCGTGAATGCATCGCCTCTACATAAAAAAACAGTCAGACATGCTATCGAGTCATCAGGGCGTCACAAGCTGACCTTTTTTCGTCGACACGCGGCACAGGCGTGCTGGACCTGCTTGCGCTTGACGGGGAGCCCCCCGCGGTTGGGATCCGAGGCCACAAACTTGACCTGCTTCGACGATGGCTGGGGCATCGCAGGTGTTCACCATGGGAGACTTTCTGAGGCTGGTGCGATGAGCCTCACTTGGTGGTGGTCGCAAGGGTCAGTTGCAGATGGTGGAGTGGAGATGTTTGGCGAAACGGTGAGTGATGAGTCGTGGAATTTCCCAAGGTGAAGGCGGGACGGAGACCCTCGTCGGTGAGGGAAGCTTGGTGCAAGTGGCTTAGTCATCTCGGTGAGGGTTTATTTGAAGTGGTCCAACATGCCGCAGTTACCGGACAGCCGAGGAACCGAAGTAGAGAGTGTTTGATCATGCGACTGAGATGCATATCGTATCACGGAGCCGATTAATTTTATGATAAGCATGTGCAGAGGTCAACATCATGACTGCGGGTTTGGATGTTTGGATTGCTTCATTTGAGGTCTCCACTGAGTAGGTGCCTGCTGAGAGCTCCGCTGGAACTGCCTAGAGATCGCTAAAGAACCCCTGGCTGCTCATGGTTTTGTGGACCTGGATTTTATTGACTTGAGTTCTTGGCCGTGAATGTTTTGATTGCCGAGAGTATGACGTTGCATGCTGTGCTCGGTTCTGTAGGTGCTATTTTGGGGGAGTGAGATGAAAATCAGCTTCATCATGAGCATCACAAAGCTCTCTGCAGCCCAAGATGAAGCAAAACGATAAGCAACAGTATCAACAACATCATGACACCACCTCCACCATCCCTCCCGGTTGCCCCTTCAATATCCCGTCTACAAACGCAGTGGGACCCTAACACAACAAACAGCACAACACGATCCCCCGGCCGTGAATCCGACCCGTCCCCTCAACGCGACCTTCGCACCAAAAACAACAATCCAAATTCACGCTCCCTTCTCGTGCGACCTTCTGCCCCACTACACCGTCCATTCCCACTGGGAGGCTCGAGCTTCAAGGGCGGCCGTTTTGAGAGACCCTTGAACTCGCAGATTCGGTTGGCTGTGGTGAATCGCGGGGTGGTGGGGCCGGCCGTCTCCCGGACGGACGCTAGCCGTGATTGGCAACAACATAAACATTGGGCCGAGGGGTCGGGTCTGCCTGGAGGTCAAGCAAGACACGCTGTGTTTACGTTGGTTGTTGTGAATGTTTGTTTAAATACAATATCCTGCTGGTCCTTTGTTGCCAGGCTCATCTGCCTTCTTTGTGGACCAACTGTTATCCTCTTTGTTGCAGGCGGCCTGTATCCATTCTGGTGGGCTTTAATTGTCTACCACATCCTAGTCAGCTATGGAAGACCTCAATCTCCCGATTGCCGTGAGGCGCCCACGGCGCAGCAGCATCAAGCCTGAGCCAATGGCCGATGTACCCTCCTCTCCAAGAACCTCTGCCAAAACCCCTCGGAGGAGCAGCAAGAGGCGGGTCCGCTTCTCGGATCCGGGACTCTCAGCATCCAGCGGATTGACCCCAATGGTCGGCCGTGTATCTGTTTCTACACCAAAACGTCGTCGTCACTCTTCTGCACCCGTGCAAAGTACACCTAGCAGACTTGAGCCAAAGAATCCTGGCCTTCCTCAGAGCGGAGAGGTGACTTTTCTGTCTCTCCGCCAAGTCCTCGATGGCCGTGTTCAACGCCGCATCCGCCGCAATGGCTTGAGTGAAGAGATGAACACAATACAACAAGAGAAGCGACGAAGAGCAAAGGAGTCCAAGGCCGAGATCGAAAAGCTCAAGAACGAGCTCAAGGCCCGGGACCGAGAGATCTACGAGCTGCAGAATGCCACCATCGTCCTCGACACCGACCGGATATGGGATCTGGAGAAGCAGATCCAGGATCTTCAAAGCGAGCTGAAGAAGCGATCTAGCAACGCGAACCAGAGCCGCGGGTACAATTGGACCCTCGCGGCGAGGGATCAGTTCCCCGGAGATTGTATGGACATGGCGCTCGACGATGAGGACTTTGGTGAGGAGACGATGGCCCAGTTTGTCTGCAGCACTCCGCAGAGGGCGAGAGATTCGGCAAGAGATTCATTCATGACGCCCCCCGCGACAAGTCCTACGATTCCTGGATCACCGCTTTTCCCAACACTGCCGGCTTTGAACACCAACATTGGCGTTCAAGCTGGCGTTCAAGCAACATTGCCTGATCCCAACCAGGAACGACTCGAAGGAGAGATATCCACTCTGCAACTTGAGGTCGCCAAGTTGACAGAGACTCTCAATTCATATAAAGCGCTTGGTGGCCGACTCAGCGAGAAGCTCTCCGAATTCACGCCTTCCACAGAAGGTGACAGCACATCACCCGCCATTGAAGGTCTTGAAGCCCAGATTGAGATGATGCTCCAGACCATGTCCGACAGGGCATGCGCCTTGACCCAGCTCACATCCTCAATCACCAAACTCGGATTCTCTGGCGATGACGCCAGCGACATGATGACGTCCCTCGCATCAGGTTTCCGAGCTGCTCGTCTAGAGTTGGAGTATCTCACCCCGGGAGAGATCACACTACCACTCTCATCCCACGGCGCAGAGGTTCTAGACCTCCTCCTCACCCGTCTCCGCGAAATGGCCAAGAAAGCCAAGGAAGACGAAGACGCCATCGACGAGTACCACGAGATCGAGTCGTCGCTGCGAAAACAGCTCGACGCACGGGTCACCGTTATGGACGGCCTCAAGGCAGAGATGGGCAAGGCGGAAAAGCTCATGAGCGACAAGATTGCGCGGATACGCGAGCTCGAGGTCGCCAACCAGAGGCTCAAGGGTGCCGTGGATGGGTACATCCGGGATATCTCTGAGCTTGAGGATCTTGTGCAGCGAATGGAGCGAGAGGCTCACGATGCTGAGGAGGAGCATAGTGTCCAGCTTGAGGTGAAGCGCAAGGTCCTGACTAAGAAGGAGGACAACATCGCTGAGCTGGAGGCCAAGCTGACAGACGCCCTGCAGCGGTCTGCGGATCTGCAGAAGCAAATGGTCGAGCTCCAAGAGTCCAAGATGAAGGATATTTCGGAGCTGAACAGGAGACACGGCGCTGCCCTTGCAGCTGGCGATGCAAACGTGATGAAGTACCGCGGGGAGATTGACAAGGTCAATGAAGCCCTGCGCACAGCACACGCAACCATCTGCAGCCTCCGCGTCGAAAACGGCACCCTAAAGACGCAAATGGAACAAGACCGAGAAAAAGCCAGCGCGGTAATCGACTCGATGAAGGAGGAGCTGCAACGGGTCGTCCAGATGAGCCAAGAGTTCCTCAAGACACCCAGCAAGACGCAGGCGGAGACCACACAGGGTTCAGCCAGTTCGTCGAGGACGGCTGTGAGCCGGGGCTCGTACTTTCCTGGTGGTTTGGCTCGAAGGACGAGTAAGAAGAAGATGAGTAGGGGACAGGATAGCGGGATGGGGCTTTTGGATGAGGATGAGGAGTTGTTGTTTTAAGACACGACATGGGCATTTTGGCATGGATGGGGCGTTTGGGGACTTTCATTCAACATTAGCTTTTTCTTTGTACCATGATATTAATGTCATTAATTCTGAAGTAACTGGGTATATTTACCTAAGATCGGTACTTCATGAAGAGTAAAACCTCCATCCAGCCTTGTAATCTGGCGCCAGATCCAGTCCAAGTAGTAAGGCCCGTAGTAGCTCGATAGGCATCGTATTCGCCCTCAAGACGCAATCGTGAAACTCCTTCTCGCTGTACTTTCTCGCGCTCAACACCTCTTTCCTCAATTTCATCATCTGCATCGCCCCGATCATGTATCCCACCTGATACAGAGGCGAATAGTCCCCGTTAAAGGACCGCCTCACCTCAGCTTCAGCGTTTGACGGCTCATGACCCACCCAATCGACCAAAAGATCGATACATTCTTGAGGCGTCATCTCGCCGAGGTGAAACTTGAGAGAGAAGATTATACGGGCACAGCGATGCATGCGCCAGAATAATGTGCCGATGCGGTCCTCGGGTGAGATGAAGAAATTGCCCATCTCCCAAAACACCATCTCCCAGTACATGGCCCAGCCCTCAACAAAGAAGGAGGTCGTAAACATCTGTCGGTGACTATGATGTCTTTCACCCATGAATAACTGCAGCCTATGTCCGGGTATGAGTTCGTGAAAAGCCGTGGCACGAGAAAAGTGTTTGTTGTTTCCTCTCATGACCATCTTCTTAAGCTCATGGGACATGTCAGCCGTCGGGGAAGCGACGAGTATCGAAGGACCACCAAGAAAGAATGGGGATTCCTTTTGACGATCTGGAGACATCATAAACATTCGATATGTCTCGTCGGCGATTTCAGGCACGGTAACGAGGTCATGTTCTCGAACGAAAGATGTGCCTTCGCGAGCGAGTTGTAGAACGAGTTGGGTTTGTTCGCCAGGAGGAACAGACTTTGTTTTGACGTGTTCGAGGGCCTTCTTCCAGTCATCACCAAACCCGATTTCTTTTGATGCTTGCTTCATTTGCGCTTCGCACCATCTGTACTGCTCTTTGGCGATATCGATAAGTTCCTCGGGTGTATATGGAATCATCTCGGCTTCCAATTCCACAAGCAGTCCGTCCCTGCCGATCGGTTCCCCAAAGATCTCATCATGGCCATCGTGCCGTACTCCGACGAGTCTGCTCTGTATCACAGACTGATAGTGCTGCAAGGCGGTATTCGCTTCTCGCCAGGGTGTGGTGGCCCACCAGTCAAACATGGGATCGTACGTAGTGTAGAAGCTCAGAAACTCGTGCAGATGTTTTCGCAATTCGGCCACAATTTGAACAGTTTTGTGCGCAATCTGCTTGCTGACTTTTATTTTGCCCTCCTCCACTTGGTGTTGGACATTTGATGTTTCAACTGTCACTTTGTTCAGTAACTCAGCAGCCTTTTCTGCCTCCATCGGCTTGATGTCTTGTCTCGACTCGCATAATGATACGATGATCGACGCGAAAGGTAACAAAGGCATTGCTGCTTCTTGTGCTGTTTGGTCCAGATTGAGCTGTCGCTGTCCTCGCTTGAGGTAGTTTCGCAGGAGGAGAAAGTCGACTCTACCTTGTTGGCCAAGATCTTGGAAGGGCACCTGGAAGAGATCGTCCAATTCATTCTTATAGAATTGGCCCAGTCGTTTGTGACGCCTTTCAGATATCTTGATGTTGTAGTAATTGCGAAGATCTCTCAGGTCAGATCGCACTCGTCTCACGCGATCAGCCATAGATTCCACATCCTCCTTCATCTTTGTCCTTGTTGCTAGATTGACCCAAGTACCGTCCATTTCCGACGAAGAAGTCGACGCATCGCGCTGTGGCATGTTGAATTGCCGTCACGATCCTACAGCAATTGAGATCGCTCAAGAGAAACAAGAGGAGAAGTTCAGCTAAGGGAATGTCTAGTTTATGAGGGCACATGGACATTTTCCCAAATGCGCCATGCCAGACATGGGACTTACCGCGATCATCAGCTACCGCATTGAGCCAGGGACAAGGGAGGTGAGCCATGTGGCTGCCATTGACGAATGGGTGAGCTGGAAAGCAGCCATCATGAGCCACGAGTTCCTTGTTGAACCCGAGAACCCTTGCTCAAAGGCCAGTGAGTTGAGGCTCATACGAGTATGTACATGCGGATAATATGCAGTATGTTTGTGTTTGTGTTTGAACACATGTGAGGTCACACGAGCATGGAGCTCCCTTGACGAATTTCCTCCACTATGACGTGCGACAAGCAGATTGATGCTTTGAGAACAGTTCTCGTTGAGCTTCAGCCACGTCCGATTCAAAGCGGACAATCACGATAGCTCCAAGCTTATCACAGCTTCTCTTTCAGCTGTAGTATAAACCACACCTATCAACTCAATTGTCCGGCAAGGCCTTCCCGTTTGACTCATTAAAAAATCTCATTCGGCCCCCTGACTCCGACTCGATAGCCGATGAATCCCGCCCTAGACATCTCCACCTCGTCTCGGCCAGCCAATCTGAAGCCGAACCTGCATTCTCTAGATCCGATGGCGCAAGCCGGATCAGCACCGACGCCAGCTTTCGGAATTATCTCCCACGCCCGAGTTCGGCATCAAATCTAACGCTCAAAGACCGGGGGGTGTCGCTCATTAAGGGTCCTCTTCTCCCTCCGACTTCTTACAATGCTATACACTCAGTAACATTTAATCGTTATGGCGACGCCCCTGCTCCGTGCCGCTCTCCGGAGGCATTTCGTGTCAGGCCGATTCCCCCGGATCCAGCGCCGACTCCAGTCGTCGCCGTCCAAGCCGCCCTCCGGGGCCAAGTCTGAAGAGTCCATCCCCGTGCCCAGCACCGTTGCGCCTCTGCCTCTATGGCAGCGTCTCGGTCCTCTGACGGCTGCGGCGCAGGGATATGCTAGGTCGCAGACAAAGAGGCCGCTCACGACGCAGGTCATCACGGCTGTTGTCATCTACATTGCTGCCGATTTGAGCGCTCAGTACGTCAGCGGGAATGAGTATGATGGTGCTAGGACAGCGAGGAATGCCGTCATTGGTGCTGTTGCTGCGATACCCAACTACAAATGGTATGCCTCACGTCTTGCTTGTGTTGATACTGTACTGACAATGCCCAGGTTCATCTTTCTCTCACACAACTTTAATTACTCATCGCGCATCCTCTCAATCGCCACAAAGGTCGCAGTGAGCCAAGTATGCTTTACACCAATTTTCAATACCTTCTTCTTCGGCTCTCAGGCCATCCTCTCGGGCGAGAACCTCGAGGGTACCGTCGAGCGCGTCAAGGACACGGTCCCCACCAGCATCGTCAACTCGTGCAAGCTATGGCCCGTCGTGACGGCTTTTAGTTTCACCTTCCTCCCGCTGGATTACCGGCCTCTGTTTCACGGTGTCGTTGCTGTGGGTTGGCAGACGTATTTGAGCTTCTTGAACAGGCAGGCTGAGCTCAAGGAGGCCCTTCGACATGAGGCAGTAGGTCATGTGGATGAGAAGCAGGGAGTTGCCTACGCTGTTCCACAAGCAGCCTAAAACTTCTCTACATTTTCCTTTGTTATTTCGGGCACAGCATGATAGACATAGACTTTTGTTTGACACGGGAGAGGGCGTTACGGTTAATGGATATCGTTATTTGCTACCTACATAAGAACTATAAAAACCCAACATGATATCTCAATTCATACTCCCGCTTAATAATGCCATCTTTTAATTCCATGCCGTCAAAACGTAAAATGGAAGCTACTCAGTCTCTATTTCTACCACTGAATGGGCTAGCTTCTGTAGAAAGGGGATAGTCGGCGACAGGTGGCTGACAGAGCGATCGTGAGAAACACTCCAGCCAAGCACGAGGCCAACCATTGAAGGGAATTAATATAAAACATCTCAAAAATACACAGACGTTGCTTTCTTATGGACCCTAGGCCCTGGAATCAGGCCAACTCGTATCTGGGTTGTGTCGTCGGTGTGCCTTGCATCTCCTGGGGAGGTCTCTCGTGAGGCAGCTCGCTCGGCGGCCACTTCGCGGCGTTCACGGAGTAGGCCGCTTCTGAGGCTGGTGTATATGCAACCTGCGACGTCTCGGGAGGGGGAGTCTGTTGCTGTCGGCGACGGCGCCAGAAGAAGATGCCGAGTCCCGCCATGGCCAGGACACCTGCGGCAATACCAACACCAATGCCGGCCTTTGCGCCTGTCGACAGGCCCTCGTCTTCGGGGACCGCGTTGGATGGTTCTTTTGTAGGTGTAGGTGTAGGCGTATTGGCGGGTACTCCTTCGTCGTCCCATACGCCGCTCCAGGATGCCTTCCAGTCGTTGCCGCCCTTGCTGATGGTCTTGTCCTTCTCTTCGATCGAGATGATGTTGTTAGTGGCCTGGATAGTCCGGCCCGGAGCTTGAGCCAGCCACCATGTGTTGGAGTCCTTGTGCCAGTTGGCTCCAATAAAGGCATCCTGGAGGAATGCCCGACCCAAAACATATTGTCCCTTGCCGTTGACGTGACAGGGAAAGTAAGGTGTGGGGGTATCGACGAGCGGCGCGGTGAGGGTGAGGTTGAGGTGCATGAAAGGAACATTGATCTTAACGGCGTCGGTGTTGGAGTCAGAGATGAAAGAAAACACCAGGGCCGATGCCGAGGTGACAATCTCCTCGTACTTGTCCGACTTTGTATCCCAGAGGTACAGGCCGAGGCTCTCGTCAAACTTCACTGGGAGTTCGGCGGCGATGTTATCGCAGGTCGACTTGGGGAGGGAGAGGTACGGCGAGCAGCCGTCGATAAGGACCTTGAGTCCGCTTCCGATGGATGAGTTTCCCTTGGCGAGGAGGTCGTCTTTGGACTTGAAGTCGAAGGGCGACTTGCTGCCGATCACCTCGATGCCGACATCCCAGAGTGTAATGCCGTCTCGGGGTCCACCGCTCATGCTGAGAATCTCGCCGACGATGCGGTTTTGATCGTAACCGCCGAACCAGAGAGATCCGGACATGGAGGGTTGAACTGATCCGATGTGCATACCGAAAGAGTTGGAGGGCGTCCACGCGTTCTCAAACATCCAGCCAGGAGGGAGACTGCCGTTGATAGCAGGTCCGTCCATTGGAGTGAAAGACTGGTTAATGGCCTTGTTGCCGCCCATGCTCAGACAGCCGGCGAAGAAGGGAACCTTCTGGCCACCGGGATACTTGATCCTCTGGTTCTTCAAGAGGGCGAGACTGACGTTTGTCTCGGTGATGCCGCCCAGAACCATGTCGTCCAGGTACCGTTTTGCCGGCTCGCCTTCGAGTTGCAGACCGAGCATGTAGGCGTCGAGACCGCCGTCCAGTTGGATACCGCCCGTGATTCCCGAAGCTTCGTCGTAGGTGCCTGCTTTGGAGGCGTAGCAGGTTCCCTTATCGCAGTAGTCATCCTCAATCATCCAAGTCTCCCAGTTACCACCAGGGAATAGGCCAATGTTGTTTGTCTCCCCTCCCATCTGAACCGACACGGCCCTCCAGGGACCATCAGGTCCAATAGTTCCGTCGGCCCATTTGATCTCCCGGGGGACTCGCTCGGCCGAGGCGGCGAGGATGAAGGCCACCAGGGCTGTTGAGAATGTCCAGGCCATGGCCTCACGAACCTGCCTGTATCAACTCCAGAATAAAAAAACGAGTGAAAGTAACGATGGAACGTTGGGGTTTCAGAAACTGGATTAAACCAGCAGAGACAAAAGAGCTGCGCAGCAGAGCAAGGTCAAAGGAGAAACAGAAAGAGGGCCAAGGCGACACGGGAGGAGAAAGGGAGGGAGATCATTACCGCGTGCAAAAAAGATGCTCAACCAACAAGTCCTAGGATGGGCAGAGTGTGTCCCAGGTTGTCGAGGTTGCTCAGCCTATAGTCGAGGCGCAAGTTGGGCTCAGCCCACTTAGAGTGTACCAGAACAACCAACATGCATGGAAAGGAATCCCTCGTACTTCAGCCTGGTAGCTGTACCTGCCAGGGCGT
Organism: Fusarium falciforme; assembly: GCF_026873545.1. Taxonomy (NCBI): domain Eukaryota; kingdom Fungi; phylum Ascomycota; class Sordariomycetes; order Hypocreales; family Nectriaceae; genus Fusarium; species Fusarium falciforme. The sequence goes on from NC_070548.1 coordinate 578,858, forward strand.
GGAAGATCATGGGTCATTAGGCGACGAGAATCATTGCCAGATAGGTACATGTACTTGATCAAGCCGCATTCCCCATCTGCTGCGGGTTAACTCTGCCTTGCCAGAGGAGGATCCGAGTGTTGTATTTTGGGAACGGGTCGAAAGGTGAGTCTCGCCTACAGCCCTTGTCCAGTCTCGCCAGCGCGATTGGAAGCGTACGCGCTGCGGATGTAACTTGGCATTGTGGAAATTAGATGCAAGTACCACTGCATGAACCAGACTGGGCCTGATTATCGAGAGACGGAACCAACACCGTCACACTGAGTAACAAGAATCAATCTCAGGACAGACCTTGGTGTAGCATCTTGAAGCAGTGGCAATGGGCTGGTGAACAGAGTGGAAGAGGATGGACAGCCACGTATGTAAACTCTCTTGCTCCTCCCGACATCCAGCTCCTTCATGTTTCATGCAAAGTGCGGTGCAAGACGACATCATCTGAGCGAGCACATCCACACTCGGCGGAAGCGGCTGGGGACCTGGTCTGAAACGCGATAAATAAACTTGCCGACAAGGATGTCTGTTCCTCCAGTTCCCATTGGCTTCGTGTCTCTCGAAGCCGGGTTTAGCGCCCGAGGCGTGTGTCCCGCAAGCGCTTGGCGACATGTCTCTCCCGTCAGCCAATCATGAATTCCATCTGATGGCATTCCAGGGTCCTCCCTGAAGAAGCGGATCCACGACCCGTCTTGGATGGTACCCTTGCCCTGTCACGAATCGACAGACGGCCGCCCCAGCCTTAGCCAGGCTGTCATTTCCAGGCTGAGGCTCAGGTCACCCTTTTCCCTCTCTCTTTTCGCAAAACCAAGAGATGTAGATTCGAAAGCTCTCCCCGCAGTCTCGTCAAAGACATTCTCCATCCCCCCCTTCCCCCTGGGTCCCGAAACATCTCGACAATCTTGACGAGTTTCCCTCTTCAGCCCTACAAGAGGAGCAAATACAGTCTCTGAATGGGCTGGCAGCTGTCCCTTTCTTCGCAGCTGTCTCGCTACCTGAGCCAAGCTGTCGACATGTCGGCCGAGACGACGGCGCCTCTATCACCATCGCGCTTCATGGCGTCAAAGCGCTACCGATGGACAGCCCTCGCCGCCCTCCTCACCATCTTCTTCGTCTTCTTCCTCGTCCAGAACCATGACTCTCTCCCTCAGAGGCTCCCGCAGGGCATCCCGTCCACCTATACCTACACCGGCGGCGACGTCGATTGGTCGCGCTTCGCATACACGCAATACGTCACCAACAGCGAGTACCTCTGCAACTCGGTCATGTTCTTCGAGTCGCTGCATCGACTGTCCAGCAAAGCCGACCGGGTCATGATGTTTCCGTCGCGAATGCTCAAGGGTGAAGACGACGAGTCAAGCGACGCCCGCCTGCTCATCAAGGCTCGCGACAGCTACAACGTCAAGCTGGTTCCAATTACCATTCAGCACAGAGATAATGCGGATTGTATGTGTGTTGCTGACTTTCCCTGGTAGCAATTGCTGACACTTTCTTCTAGCTACTTGGGCCGATTCCTTTACCAAGCTCCTCGCTTTCAACCAGACTCAGTACAGCCGTGTGCTCTCGATCGATTCCGACTCTATGCTCCTTCAACCAATGGATGAGCTATTCCTCCTACCTTCAGTCCCAGTAGCCATGCCCCGGGCTTACTGGCTGTGGCCCGACAAGGAGATCCTTTCATCCCAAGTCGTCCTCATCGAGCCCTCCGACGTCGAGTTCAAGCGCATCCAAGACAAGATCCAAGCCGCCTCAGGCGACGACTACGACATGGAGATTGTCAACTACCTCTACCGCGAGAGCGCCCTCGTTCTACCCCACCGCCGCTATGATCTGCTTACGGGAGAATTTCGCGGCGACAACCACTCAAAGTACCTGGGCTCCGACGTCGAGGTCTGGGATCCTGCTGCTGCCTATAGTGAGGCCAAGCTCGTCCACTTTTCCGACTGGCCACTGCCAAAGCCTTGGCTTCCAACGCCGGAAGACGTTCGCATCAAGATACAGCCCGACTGCAAAAACACGACCGAGGGCATTGAGGACTGTACCGCGAGGATAATATGGAATTCCTTCTACACTGATTTTAAAACGAAGCGAGAGGTAACGTTGTCCGATGTTTATTGTCTGTTCTGAGTCTAACACATGCACAGGAAGTCTGCGGTGAGGATAAGCTGTAGCCAGGCAACAGGATAAAGGCTACCACACCCATGAAGCGCTCATTTTTATTTTCTGGTTTATGTGGGATTTGATCATATATATCATGAAGTGTACGAACACACGTATAGAATGGATATGAAGGGCACACGTTCATCTTACTCATGTTACAACTCAGGGATTTGGGGTTTTAATGAATTTCAGCGATTACATCATGGCGGGCACAAGAGGCTCGACTAAGGATAGAGGGATCAGAGCAGCTCAAGATAGAAAAGACTGCAATAGCGATTACATCATTCTTATGAGGCTCCGTTTATATCAAGCTGCGGTGAATTGACAGTTGTGAAAGCAAAGAGGACGCCACACAGCCGCCATGCGTCACTACCCGTCATCGCGCTTGTTTTTACAATGTTTCCACAATGTTTCCATGTTTTTACAATGTTTCCACGCGCCTGTAAGCCTGTCAAAGCGTCAGACTTCCTATCTAGTCAAGTCCCGCTCAGACATTGGTCAGCTTTCTGACAGCCACTTCTAACCACTATCGTTGCTGCAACTATAACGCCATGGTTTTCTGACAAGGGCAATCTGACTGCGGAGCGGACTTTCTGACAAAACCAGTTCATAGGCTTGTCACCCAATGCCGCAAGGTCAAGAATTATGGCATTTGGCTGATGAATATACAGGATAGTCATTTCTTCAGCTCAGGTATTTAAGCAGCTGGATCTGCTTCATTTTCTCGCATCACAGTCCTCTTCGCAAACAGAACAACAAAGAGTTTCCGGCAATCAACAATGGCTTTCAGCAAAGTCTACCGCGCTACCGTCTTCGCAAAGAGAAAGGAGGGCGTGGCACAGGAAGAATTCTCTCGCCGCTTCGCTCGCCACGGAACGTTGGCCGGCCCAGTAATCCAGAAGCACAACGGCATAGCCTACATCCAGGTATCCCCGATGCCTTTCACAAAACTTGACCTTGGTCTGACTTTTCACTGTAGCACCACGTCTTTGATGCCTATGCCGAGGAATTCAAAGAAAAGATTGGACCTGAGATGGCCCCGTTTTTCAATTTTGTCCAGGCCGATGGGATCAACACCCTCATCTTCCCGACTATGGATGATCTCGTCGGCTTCTTCAAGGACCCAGCACATGAGGAAACTCTGAATGCTGATGTCGCCGAGTTTGCCGATCCAACAACCGTCACCTTTGCGGTCGGAGATGAGAATGTGGTTATCGAGGGTGGAAAGTTGCTTGTCTAGTTCATTCACCCGCGACTCTTGAGGCTAACATGGCCTTGGCGACCAAATATTATAGCTCTTCAAGAGAAATAATAAAACTCACGGGGTTCGACATAGAAAAGTGACTTTAGCCTGTTCATGGCCTTGGCTTTGCCAGTGTGATCCCATCAGCACTAACAGGGAGATGGATTTGTCAGCGCCTTTGGAAGATGATGCTACAAACATTAAACCACCTCAAGTTTCTTCAAACGCAACAAATACCATTTCTATATCACGGATCAAGATTGAACATGGCCGAAAAGTGGCAACCATTCATCCTAGGGGCTGAGGACGACTGGTCCGAAGTCAGAGATAGCGGCCAACGCAAAAGAATCCAGAACAGGCTTGCCCAGAGAGCTCGCAGTAAGTGAACATTTAACTCGCGTTGGTTGTTCGGACAGACACTAATCAGTGCTTTACCTCAAGGAGCCAACCTCAAGGCCAGGCGAAACAAGGTCGGTCCAATATCAGACAAGGCCGCCCAAGTCGAAACACAAACCGAGACGCCCGAAGCGCGTGATGGTGTAGTGGCCGACAACGACACTGAAGATCTTTTTGAAATACCTGGGTTGGGAAATGAAGAAAGCGAATCACTTGACGTCGTATTGGACCCCCCATCATCAGTTGTCGATACGCAGCTTGACACCCTACAGCCTGGTCTGGACACTCAGTTCCTCCTACTCAGCTCTCTCACCACCGTCGCAGCATTGTCGTCAAATGCCACTCTTCTTCACATCCCATGCGAAGTTCCAAGTATCAGCATCTTCAACCCATCACACACATCTCTCCCTCCCACTCTAATGCCCACCGAACTGCAAAAAACCATCCCTCATCCCCCTTTTGTCGACGTCATCCCCTTTCCAGGGGTCCGAGACCGCCTTCTCCGGTCTCTTGCTGTAATAGATTTGGAAAAGCTTACTATCGATCTCACTGGTGGAGCTTTCAAGGTCTGGGGTTCAGTGCCGTGGGATGGGGCGAGTTGGGAGGCTTCTGGGGAGTTTGCCAAGAAGTGGTGGTTCTTGATTGACGGGGAACTGCTTCGGGTAACAAACTTTTGGCGTCGGCAGAGGCTGGAGCCAAGTATATCGGCCAGCGATATTCTGCTTGGGGTATAATCCGGCGGAACAGAGGGGACTCTGTTGGTCATGATTACCAAACATGACTCCTGCATAGAGTCTTGTGTGCAGTCGTGGTTACGTGATAGTTAGAACAAAGCATTAAGATGATTTCAACAAAAGAGGGACATCGTCTACTACCTAAGAAAACTTTGACGTCGATCACAACCCGTAGGCCCATACTGTACGAGTTAGGATGTGCTGGCTAAAGACTGAAAGACTCTTTCTAATTCCAATATTGAAGTCTCGGAGCTCCTCAGCAGGATCCTTTCAGCGCAGAGCCATGCCTGTTCCGGGTTCCAGGGAAATTCTTCCTCCTTAAAGTGCAGTGAAACCCCTATGCGGCCCTGTAGGAGTCTCCCAGTGCCGAAATTGGACCGTTGAAGATTTTTCAAAGGATCATAAGCCTTCAGCGAGTGTTCCTTTGACAGTGAAAGGCGAGAATCTCCGATGACCGTTACACTGGCAATGCCATTCTCATACCACATATACTCCATCTCTGCTATGGCATACAAATGCCTATTGGATATTTCTAGAATTCCGGAGAGGTTGGACAGCTTGATACGAGCGGCGATTCATGTGCCCCTGGAAGTGAGACGGAGAAGGAAACTTTGGACGGAGATGACTACTAAGTTAGAGGTTGTCAGGGATGGGTTGCAATGTGGGGGAGAATGGAAAGATCGGCGGCCCAACGGTTGGCCTTGGCAAGGCAGCACCAGTTCCGGTTTGATCGCCCCCGAACAAGGGAAACTCGACAAGAAGTTGATTGGTGAGTGCTGGTCACAAAGGGGCTTGAGGGTTTCAATTTACTGTCAATTCCATCACGTGGCGGCCATGTGTTTGAGGATAACGCGGCCATCATCCCGCAGCCTACTGAACTTTAATATCCAAGTTTGGAATCTGACGAGGCTGGTTGGGCTTCATTTGGACAAGCCGTTTGTCAGGAAATCCAGCATTAAGGTTCAACCTATTGCTAATGTTTTATATCATTCAGGTTTTGGAGACCAGGATTCCCTTGAATCAGGAGACTTTACTCCTTACCGGGTCACGGTGAGTAATATACCTTTGCCCATGGGGAACAGCGATCCTTCAGGACCCCTGAGTCCAGGCTCGGAAGTTCGGACAGTTGACGTGCTTTTGCTATGTGTCGACTTTGTCACGTTGGCTCTTCACAGCTCGTGCCCGGTTTTCAGCATCGATCCTGTTTGAGACGCATGGCGGACACTAGCTCTGTAGCGCTTTGACGTTCAGGGCCGCCACGGGACGGCAAGGCTTTTAGTTGATGGAGTCGTTTGACAAGCCACCAACTAATCCTTCAGGCTGTCTGGTCTAGAACTCAGTTGGGCTGCGGGTAGAGGTCCGCAAATAAACACGGGAAGCCCGAGACATTTTCAGATATTTCGCGTACCTATTTCTGCTGCAGAACGGTACTCGGCAAAGTACCCCGCGTGAATACCTAGCTTCGTTTCGACTTGGACGATCCTGCTACTCTCTGTTGGGACGTTGTCGTCGGCAGTTGCTGAGGGTATCAGTCGGTTAGCCAAGTGTTGAAGTTTAAAAAGAGGAGTGCAGTTCACGACAGAGAAGAGAAATCGGACCATTTCGGTTTGTTCATGACTCAAGTCAAGACACTTCGGGCATGCATCCGCTGCACCCGGACCTATGTCATCTGCAGGATCTATCCATACCCACAACGTTGATCTAGATTGCGATCGTGGAGGCCCTGACTTGTCAGCTCTAACATCGGGGAGTGCCCCCTCAGCGTTATTGAAATCCTGGTTCGGTTTGAGGCTAGTGGTAGTTTGCATAGGGCATGGTGCTCGGACTTGAGTGCTCTCGAGGCTCTGGTTCGCCGTGTCGGGTTTGTGTTGTGCGCAGGGGTCGAATGCAGACGTACATTAAAAAAGAAAGGGTCTTGGCTGCTCGATCTGGGGAACCGTTGTTCTTCGTTTCTTTTGGTTTGTGCCAAGTTATTGTTCCTTTGTTCGTCGACAATCATGCCTGTCTTTGAAGATAGACCTTCGGTATATCACACCTTCGATCCCTCAACACAAGCATTCACTTACCGAATTTAGTTCCTCTACGAGGTTTGGACTCTTTATGGCGTTGGGACGCTCATTCTGCTTACACGATTCGCCGTGCGGTTCAAAACGGTCGGATGGCGTGGGTTCCAGGGGGATGACTTCTTTTCGGCGCTCGTTTTGATATTCTTTGCCATGGATGGATTTACAGTCCACCTGATATGTACTCTTCAACCAGTTTCTTTTATGTTGATGCGAAATTAACTGACTGTTGGCTCAGATTACCTGGGAACAAACCTCGAGGCAAACTTTTACGCAAAAACCCACAGTCAGTTTTCCATGATCATCAACATACGCACCGACGACTCACATCTCGAAAGCATTGACCGATTCCATCATCAAAGATTGTATAAAGGGTTCAAAACTGGAGTTTGTCGCTTGGTATTCATACACTGCTCTCATCTGGTCGCTCAAGGGAACCATGCTCTTCTTCTTCTCTCGCATCACCATTGGAACCTGGCATAGTATTCTCGTCAAGACGGCGTCCGTTTGTTGTGCTGTCTCCTACTTGGCTGTTTTCCTTACCGTATGAGACCTGTCGTACGTTGTCAGACATGACTTACCAAATGCTAGGTCACGTTTGGATGCTTTCCAACACGCAAGAACTGGCAGTAAGTTGGTGGCCCTGATGTTCCGAAGTAATCCACTGAATTTGTTTCGCAGGGTTGTTCCTGATCCTGGAGGTTCGTTAACCATCCTCAGATAGTTACAGCGTATTGACCATGGCCAATAGAGAAGTGCACATTCAGGAGGCAGAACCTTGTGGTGACTACGGTGCTCAATGTCTTGTTCGTCTCTTCTCTGTTACATGCACTCCGGAAACAGCCTCTAATTATTGTTAGGACCGACTCTATGATATTGGGTATTCCACTGCCGCTGCTATGGAAGCTTCAAATCCCCCTTCGGAGGCAAGCTCTATTCTGATATGACCTTGCAACAATGCTTACCAGATCTGGTTCAGGAAAATTGTCATCGGTCTCCTTCTATCATCTGGTCTCTTCGTCATCGCCGCCGCCATCATCCGCGCAACTCTCACACTCTCGGCCCATCCATCCGCCCTCGCTGTAAACGAATGGGGCGTCCGTGAAACTCTCGTCGGCATCATCACCGTCAACATCCCCATCCTACGACCCATGTTCAAACGCTCATTCTGGTCATGGCAAAACAATACAAATATCAGCTCCTCCTTCCGAACGACGACAGGAGCCGGCAAGTCCACAGACATCACAGGTCCATACGAGCTCACGCCCAGCATCGCCGAGGGATCCAAACCAAGCGACCGAGGGAGTCAAGAGTCCATCTTCAAAAAGGACAGTGTTACTATGGCGGCCGTTGTGGTAAAGACAACATACGATGTGACTCGTGAAACAGCCATTGATGAGGATGAGTCGTGGTATGGCGAAAGGAGGGGGCAAACAAAAGCATCAGTGCAGGTGGAATCACGCGTTTGATAACTGGATGGAGGCTAATTAATTGTTCTTTTTGGGTATGTTCTGTTCACTGTCCATGGCCCGTTTGGACATTTGAAGGCGTTTACACATTGTTCCCCATCAATGTTCTTGTTGAATAAAAATAATAGAAGAGCACCCTACGTATAAATTCAGTCGCTGCTCAGCAGTCAACTTCATCCTTCACGCATCCCGCAGGATTGAGAACCTGAGCCTTGCTTCCTACCCTCACCTCACAGCACCCCGGCCCCATCCTTTTCCATTAACCGGTGGGTTGAAGCTAACAATGCCCATTCTTAGGTCCGGTTGTGTCTATGACAACGGCTGGGATTACGGCGTCGGTTCCACTGACGCCGGTACCACTGGTGACGGTCCTCCCGCGAAGCCCGAAGATCCCAAAGCTCCCGAGCAAGAGTACTTCTGGCCCGTCCTCCGAAAGCACGGCCTTGGCCAAGCCGAACCCGGTGAACGTCCCGTCAAGTGCGCCTGTCCCATCTGCTACGACCACATCAGCATGGCCGGCCTCTCGACCCCCGAAGAAGGAGGCAAGCAAGGCCTCATCGCTCCCTGTGGCCATGTGATGTGTCCTGACTGTTGGCCTAAGCGGGAATAGGATCCCGACAACTACGAGTTCACTGAGCGCAAGTGTCCAGTGTGCCGTCTTCTGCTCCAGTGCTACTCGTGCACCCACACCGTCATGAAGGAACCCATCCCCGACGCCACCTGTGATGTCGAAGAGCTTGAATGCGTCCCCAACTCCATGACGGAGACCTCTGTGCCGTACCAGACCATTTGTGTCGAGTGCTGCTTCGCCTTTGACGATATCTTGAAGTACTATGAGCCCGGTGAATCCATTGGCTGATGGTTCAAACCTCGCGGCCCCGGTGAAGAACGGTCTTGATGTGTCCAACGTTCCGGTGACAGATGTAAGTGACTGACTAGATGTTTATGTGATTGCGTTTTACTGACTGGGGACAGTGGGTGGTAATTACACGAGCCTAGACCCAGAGACAGACAGAATTCGGTTCCATGGGTATGTAGTTATGTTCTCGCTTGGAGTGATGGAACTGACCGGGAGAGATAGACGGACTAGACGGACAAGGTTCCATTGGCAGACACAGAGTGGCGAAAATAATGAATTGGAGTAATGCAAGAAATACTCCATTCACATCTTATGCACCTCATCTATCGAAATCGTTCAAGAACGGGTCTGTTGGTGATAGCGTCCCCATTCATGCCGCCCATTAAGCCGAATCACCCACGATGCAGGTACCCTGGGCCAACAACCAGCTCCAGTGGACCTTGTCCAGCCAATCACGGCACTACGGTGTTCCACCTCTCCGTCCACCGACCACTCAGCGTCTAATTGCTGCTTTAAATAACTTCAGAACTAACAGAGGCAATGCAAAGAGGACCAACAAATGGAACAAAAGTACGTCTCATCCAAAGGCAATTCCCCGTGCGTTGCAGCTGGAACGTTCGATTTCGGGGAACTTTTCTTTGTTGGTTCTTGTCGTTGTCTACCCCGTGTTAATTTGTGAATCAGTGCCGTGGAGGTATAAGACTCTCCAGCTCTGCTTCTCTTTTTTTCTCCGATCCAATCATGTTTCCTTTGTACAGCGGTTCATCCAAAATGTCGCCCTTATTAACAAAAAGATTGTTTTTGTACGCTCTGCTGGCAGGCGTCGCCACAATTCTCATGTTGGTTGGTCACTACGCCTACAACAACTCACGGCACTGTAAGTCCCAGATCTTCTCGCCAAGCGAACTCGAAGCTAACCTACGATTGAGCAAACACCTCATCCCGATCAATCTTGACGTCTCAGTCCGAGCAGAAAGAGCAACCATTCCCGAACAAGATCTGGCAGAGCTGGAAGGACGACTCCGAAGACCCTACAGAACGGACCGTTGGCTTCCCTCATCAATGGCGCGCCGTCAATCCTGATTGGCGATACGAACGAGTCATCGACGCCAACAGCGACACCTACGTTCGAGATAACTTTGACGAGCCCATCTCGGAGGTGTTCACGCGTCTTGAGGACCCGATCCTGAAAGCCGACTTCTTGAGGTACTTGATCCTCTTGCGAGAAGGTGGCGTTTGGGCTGATATCGACGTCTTGCCCCTTCAACCCGTCTCTAAATGGATCCCAGAAGAGTACCAGGGCAAGGTGAATCTGGTCATCGGCATTGAGAATGATCATCACAAGAAACCTATTTGGCCTGGCTCCCCATACTCCGTTCAGCTATGCCAGTACACAGTATTGGCCAAGCCAAACCACCCAGCCCTCAGAAACATTGTCAAACAAGTGACTAAAGATATCGACGAGCTTCTTTCTTCCAAGAACCCAGGGGAGTCAGTCACCTTTGAGGAAGTCATGTCCACCACGGGTCCTTTCGCATTCACCAAGGCCATGATGGACTACTTCAATGAGATGACGGGCGAGGAGCACACTGGCAATGAGCTGGATAGACTCAAAGAGCCACGATTAATCGGCGACGTTTTGGTTCTGCCCAAGGATAGCTTTGGATGGCTGTCGCATGAGAATACTCATGAGGAGGGAGACCCCAGTATTCTTGTACAGCATCTATTTATGGGATCGTGGCGAGGTAGCCACCCTGGCTGAGGGGGCAGGGCTTTTAATTGCATGGAACATGGCGTTAGAGTAAATTTATCGGTCTTAGAAGGTTAATCCAATGCGATCTAAATATTCACTTGCTTGTTGGTTGTCATTACACTGAAATACCGCGTGCGTGAAATGGTGAGTGGCAGCTCGAACAGTCACCGGCACCAGCTTCAGTGAATGCGTAATTATGGGTTCATTATTCATTAACAAATAGAAATCTTCCCAGTCGCTTTTCTCTATATCATTCCGCCTTCGACAGTATGAACTACAGAGTGTTTGTTTGCTCCGCCATATGAGATGTCGCTATCAGACCTCATGTTCTCATACTTGACCGTGGGCGACGTCAACCCCTCCACCGCGAGAGCATATCTCCCTGCTCCAGTCTCCTCATACCTGACATGGATCTTTCCAAGTTTCTCGCTATCCGTGGTGAAGCCGACTCTTCCAAGAGTTCCACCACCCTCTGACGCGGCAATCATGACGTGGCGGATGTCTGAAGGATCAAACTCGGGAAGATCCTTCCAGCCTCTTGTTCGTAAAGCTTCCAGGAGGAACAAGCAGGCAACAACCATGTTTAAGGCGAAAGCGGCGATGGCGAACCTCTTTTCTCCGATGGCGACAGCGGTGACGCGGACTGTCCCTTTCACGTCGTCTTTGAAGTTTCCAACCATGAGCTGGGCGGAAGCGTAGGCAGCTAGCATGTCATCCACCATAGAGATGATTGCGTTTTCGATGCCTCGGAGGTTAATGTCGTTGTCTGATACTGAGGTGGTGCCGTTCATCTCGAGACTCAGGAGATGACCTGTAATTGAATTGTTGAACGCCGAGCCAACGGTAGAAACGTACAGGTTCGTTTCGTCGTTGGCAATTAGCTCAAACTGCCGCAGCAAGACGCCTTTGAGCCAGCGAGATGGGTCGATGTCTGGGACATCAGTATCGTTGGTCGGCTCGACGGTGATATTCTTGCCCAGGTTGTTGACCGTCACGTTGAACCTCGTCGGTTCAAAGTCAACCTCGCACTGCGCCTGGTCGAGAAACTTGTACCAGAAGCCGCCAGCAAAGGAGATGTACCTCCTCGCCGGCGCAACCGTGGCATTATGGTCTTTAAAGTGCGCGACGCCGATGGCTAGGACATTGTTGCCATCTCCATAGCCGACGTAATTGGAGTACTCCCCACCGTCGTCGCTATCCGGCATTTCCCCTTCTGCCGCCCAGAGGAGGTCTTGTTTCTTGTTAAGCACAAAGTCTGCCGATTTGTTGTAGATGCAGTTGACCTTGGCAGCGTAGCCCACCTCTTGATACTTCCACCCGAGCAGGTCGCGTCCTTCCTTGAAGTTGACTTGGCCCAAACCCACAGAGGAGCCAACCCCGTAGGAGCGCCCGACGTACGTGTAGCCGGTGCTATCGAGTTTTTCGTGCATGCGAGAAGAGTTATGGATGGGAGAGGCCGTAGCTGCGCCAGCCAGCAGACTGCCCAGTAGCTGCACTCCCACAGAGTAGGAAAACTTTCCAAGAGCTGTATGCTTGGTCGGTCCTGCGGATCCAACTTGTGATGGGTATTCTTTTATAAAGGTCATGTTGCTCCAGCTGGGAATCTGGATGCTGCCGCCAATCCTCTCGTCGGTCTCTACTGGTGTCATTGCAGCAGCCCAGATGGCACTGAAGACCATCGAGACGGACACAAAGAGACCGAGCAGCGCGATGTAGCCAAAAGGCAGGTCCCAATTGATTCGGGGGATCATGGCGTCTTTCCATGCTCGTAGCTGATCAAGGCTCATGCTATGCGTCTTGAGTCGCCTTCGAACGCTGAGGTTGATGATCCGACAGATGACAATGACTTGAAGGACGGAGAGCATGTTGGCGAGAATCTGGACCGCGAACTGAACGGACGGACGATTCACCGTCACGAAATTGAGGAACGACCCCGCAAAGAGGGTGTCGTTGAGGGAGAGACATAGCAGCGCCGTGCAGACCGGAGTAGTAACGATAAGTGCAATAAAAGTGTTGTAATCAGATGAGAAAAAGGCAATCAAGCCATTTGGCTTCCGCTCAGCGTTGGCCATGGTGAATGAATGGCTACCAAGCTAAGCCCGGCGCAGGAGTTGATCGCAGAAGGATGCAGTGGAAGAGGATCGATCGGACATGAATCAACGAACGGGTGGGAAGCAGGAAGATCGGCGTTAAAGAAAGGCGAAATCCTCCCGTTCCCAATCGCCCATACCCTCCTAAAGAGGACTGTTGGTTGAGAACATACTTTTTTATCTTTCTGCCCTGACAGAAAGACTGAAACGTGCATGGTGGGAGTGGTTGTGGATTCCATCATGGCACCTCTAACCGCCGAGCCACAGTGGGAACCTGCAACACCAAATCGGAGGGCTTCGATGATCTGCATCTGGACGGCGCAGACGCCAAGAGCAGGGTTCCCCGGCGCTTAGTGAAACTGGGTCCATCGAGGCAGATCATCACGACAGAGCTGTTTAAAGCTCTGACCAAGTCTTGACAGGGTATGCCATGTTACGGGATTGTGAGAATGCGGTAGTTGTTCTTGGTCGAGTAAATTGGTCAACAAGCCGAAGTCCTTGACTTACCAATATGGATAACACACTTGGCTTGGCTATCAATTCTGCCTTTCACACAGAAGCACTGTCGGAGTCCGCTTGTAGCCCGGGCCGTGCCATGGGGGTGGACCATGATCCCAGGGTGTCGGCCGTCAAGATCCTTGTTCCTCCTTCGATCTGCCGATTTCATCAACAGCATATATTAATTGCTGATAGTGCGAGTGGCTGGGTACACCTTTCTCCCCTGTTGGGCCAAGCTCTCTGATTGCGCTCAAGGCACTGTCGCTCCCACACCTCTCTGTCGTCATTTCCCTTGTCCAGTCTCAGTTTCAAGAGTTGTCTCGTTCCCCTCTTTTCCCCTGTTGACGCAGAGATCTTCTACGGGCCTCTTCATTGTAACCATCAGCTCCAGAAACTCCGTATTAATTTCGTGCGCTCTCAAAAGAGACAGAAGAGAGTTGTGTTATGAGGGGAGCTGAAACAGTCCCTGACCCAACAGCCGTGCTGTGCCACTACTCTGTCAATCTAAGTAAACCATCGGCTGTTTTGTATTGAGCTTGTTTTTCCGTTCAAGTCCATCAAACCTCATTACCTGCCTTATCAAAGGCGTGCAAAAACGCTGAATCCTATTCGAGAGTTGCGCGTTGTCTGGGGGCTGAGTTGCAACGCCTAGATTACAGAGGGGACACGACGTGTATTAATTTTTTTTTCTCACGCTGCAATCCAAATTGGCTTGTTTCAAGGTCTGTCACGGCTGATCTCCTACTACCTCAGTCGCCATTTATTAGGCCATGGGGTGTCAGGGTCAACGAGGGCGCCTTTCAGCCCAGCACTTACTAGTTTATCGCAAGACAAAAGATAAATTTCTTATTTAGTAACCCCATCTGGCCCCATGGCATATGTACGATCACCTTGGTGATTCTTGGCTGAGCCAAGCCCCAAGCCAAAGCGACTCTAAGAATGGTAGCAATAGTGGCTCTTCAACAAAAGTTATCGAGATAGATATTCCTTTGTATTCTCATTGACTTCATTGGTCTTTCTGTTATCACACCTTATTCCTCAGTTGTTAAGCGATTTGGGTGGTTTTTAGTAGTCATTGCATATTCGTAGTTGTCGAAGGCATGATTTAAGGCGGTAGGACCGCCTCTTATATGTCAAAATAAGAAGTTTTTTACAGAGATAGCTGAGATATATGGTGAAAGTATTTTGAACACGTCTTGCGTTCTATGATATGGGTGCCGATGTTGAATCGAGCCAGGTCGATGACCTTCTCGCGAGGCGTTCATGTGAAAAGGTGTCGTTACGAGGCGTTGGACATAACTCCAATGCTATACATGTAGAATTAGATAAATACGAAAAGTCTCAAAAGTCTCGCTCAAAAGTCTTAGTCGAGTTCCGTTGTCCAACGACGACCTCGTGGTTACCAGAACCACCGATGGCGCTACCCTACAGCCATGGCTGTAAACGTTCTCTGGTTGTAACATAGAAGATTGGTTCATGTTTTGCAATAAAAAAATGTCATATAGCTGCTGATCATGTTCTAAAAGAGAAATTCCCATTTTACTCAACGTCGAAGGTTGTGATTAACCTGTCTACTCTTTGAATCGTCTATTTCACGGAATATCTACTTTGGTTGCAACACTATTCAAGTGGGCTCAACAACAATGCGAGATTCCTTCCCGAGTACGATTATTGAGCGCTCCATAGAATATCGTGTTGACTGACGCATTTCCCTAGAGGTGAAGCGCAGTGGCAGGCCGACGAACCCCCAACGTCAGCCTTCCGCCCTCCAATGTGACGGAATTCGCAGGAAATGTAAACTCTGAGTCACCTCAACACCTCCTAGGTGATGCTGCAAAGAGATTATCGCAGAGGATACTCTTTTCGGAATAGAACTGCTAAGACTTGCAATAAATAAAGATATTGGGGGCCGTTGGAGCCTAATCTGTTGCTTCGTCCGGGAATGTGGGAGGAGTTCCGATGGAGACATGGCCAACACAGCGGTTGTCCCCATTCAACCCACGCAGAAGACCTCGCATTTCTCGGGGTTTGAAACGAAAAGCTCGGTTAGTCCCACAAAATCCCAGCTAGACGGCCGAGATGCAGGCCTCCGTCCTTGCAGCTTGATGAGTCTAGGCTCGGACCCCTGGCATTCCTGGGGCCGCCGATGCTGATCACTTGGAAGAACATGGGAACCGAGCGCGGACATGGCAAGTTAGAGATCGCGGTGGACTTTTACTCGAGAAGAAGGTTTTATGTTGGCATGTTTGAGAGTTTCGTTTGTGAGACTCGTTGAAGAAGGTGAAGCGGTGTAAGTGGTAGCGAGGTAGAACCCAAGCGTCATGCTGAGAGTAACAGAGGCATCCAAGCCGGTATGTCTTCGTTTGCAACTTCTCACTTAGAAATGCATTATCAATCTACTGTCCTCATGTGCCTGACAACAGCCAAGTGTGGACGCGCAAGCTCCCTGCAACAGAGCCGGCGTTAAGATGCCATCCCGCGCCAAGCGCCGAAACTTGCGCCCCGAAGCCCATGCCAACTATTATTCCAGCTCTTCCCATATGAAACTTGACAAATTCCAGTCAAAGAAGCGGCGAATGTGTGGTTGCTGTGCCTATGCCATCGCGCCACTCGTAGCCGCCGACGATTTTAAGCGCGCAAAAAGCGCGATGGCATCTTTCGCCTGCATTAGCTTGCATGTTGACCCAAAAGAAAGAGAGTGGCTGGAAAATCCCGTTACAAGGGTTTCGGGGCGCTTGATGAAACTTGGGACGGACCGGGGGAGAAGTCGAGGCCGATCGGCGGAGATGGCAAGGCAGATTGTTTTCACGATAACATCACAAGTGACTCTATTGACAACTTGAGAGAATCGCCAAGAGTCAAGTATGGAGTCAGATTCCAGTGACTCTTTTCTTCTTGCTTTAACAGGCCGAGCAAAGTTGTAGTCTTCGAGTTGGAGTTTGACAATGTCGACAAAGGGCGACAGTTACAGGCCTTGAATCCTTTGTTGGCTCTATCACCAGGTGCATGCGTGTCCTCTCAACATGTCATTATTCCTAGGGACCGTGCAAAATGTGGGTGGGAACAGAATCCTTCAGCCCTAGCAAGCTCCCATAGGAACGGTCTATTCGTGCGTCCCTCTGCGGACTCCATTTGCCAGGCGATGCCTGCCGTTGCCTGCCGTGGGGAGAGCCTCTGCCCGCCATCGTGTAGTTATACTCGAGTATTTGCCCTTTATCTCTTGTCTTTAATTTCGTTTGTCTTTCTCTTTTGGTATAGATTTCCTACATTCGTCAATTTTGCTTCATTCGTTTCGTTTGCTTGATGCTAGTCATCAAGGCGTTAACAGACGCCATGTTTTCTTCACTCATTTCTTTCCCTTCACTTCACTTCTTTACAATACTCATATTTCTCTCTCTTTCCTCGGCACAGGATGCCTGCGTTCTTCGCCCCATATCTCTTCCGATCGAGAATGTTACCTTGGCCTCTGGTTATATCCGCCGTGGCGTCAATCTCAAGGTTGGAGAGCCAGGACAATCACTTTCCTTCATACCTAGATGGTGAGGATGTTTCCGGTATTGAATTTAAACCACAAGGCCACTAAATCTGTGCAAGGGCCAACAATAACACCTTCGTATACGGGCCTTCGTGTTTAAAGACCGACTTCTTAGACACAGAATGTGTCACATACCGCGGAGGGCTTTACCTACCCAAGAACTCGACCGTTGATAGAACCACGAGTGAGGAATACACACCTGTGGCGGAGTCTTGGGACAGAAGCACATACAATATGTTCAACAGCACCCTGTATTTGGGTAATGAGCTCACCCTGAAGGGCTTCCCTATGGCGCAGCCGATTGCTTCTGAGGACGCTTGGGGCTTGTACGGCGCCTCCCCCCAACACATCATCGGAGTAGGAACAGAGTCGACGATATTGAGTGCCCTACGTAACGTTGGACGGATTGCTTCGCGGTCCGTCGGCTACTACTGGGGTATGGACTCGATTGGCTCTAAAGACGACACTCCGGGTTCCCTGGTATTCGGGGGCTACGACAGAGCCAAGACCTATGGAGACGGCGATGAGATGGACTTCACACTTGGGAAGGACAGTTGTCGGAGTAAGATGATGGTTTCAATCAGCGGCCTTTCCCTCAACTTCCGCAACGGCACCGACGTGTCGCTATTCGCTTCGAGCAACCAGGTGAAGCCGCTACGGGCATGTGTAGTCCCTCAGAACCCATACATCATGAGCCTCAATCAGGAACCATACTTTGACAAACTTCTGGATGCCATCGGAAGCAAGTTTATCAACTCCAGCAGGATGCAAGGGGTTGACTATCAAAGCGCTCTGCTCGATCCTGAAATGCCATGGTAAGTGACCATCATTGTCCGCCGGGAAAGCATGAATAACCCTAACCTGTCAATTTAGGTACAATGGAGACTTCACTATCAAGTTGAACACCGGTCTATCCATCACCATCCCAAACAACCAGCTCATTGTCCCGGAACGGAGGATCAACGAGGACGGAGAGATCTACAGGAATGATTCCCAGCCGCTTCTTAGAATCAACAGGATGCAGGATGGACTCATTTCCATCGGTCGATTCTTCTTCACCGCTGCTTATCTCGCCACCAATGAAGATGCCGGAAAGTTTACGATCTGGAAGGCCAACCCAAGGACCGACCAAGACCTAGTGGCTCTGGACGCGAGCAACAAGCCCATCGACAACCAGGTCACCTGCACGGCGACCCCCGTCAACACGGTTTTGGCCAAGCCAGACCAAGGTGATGGGAAAGAGCAGAACAACGAAGACGAGGAGAATGACCAGAACGAAAAGGACAAGGTCAGTGAAACAACAGCGACTCCGGCAGCAACTTCGACAGCAGCTTCGACAGCAGCCTCGACAGCAGCCTCGACAGCAACTTCGACACCCAAGCCAGACACAGGTCTTCCGATAGAGGCCAAAGCCGGCATCGCCGCTGGCGCCGGAGCTGCAGGACTCATATGCATCGGTCTCTTGGCCTGGTTGATCATAAGACGAAAACGAAGAGCGATGGGAGAGTCGGACGCAATGAGCCTGGCGTCGGTACAGACAGGTTGGTCTAGATCTGGCGACATGAAAATGGCCTATCCAAGCCAAGGATACCCTCACTTTATCCCACAAGAGATGGGAACATACAATGAGCGCCAGCCCCCGGCTGAGATGCCCTGATGAAGGAGAATGAATTGCATAGCAACGGAGTTGTTTGCTTTTGTTTATGTTTGATGAGACCATATGAACTGGAGAGGGTGTTTGTTTTGGGACAGGAGAAAAGCGCATTCATTACCATAGTTCTATTTTCTGGGCGAGTGTTTGATAAATTGAGCGAATTAATTTGTTTTGTATCCATCTACAGCTTCGACTTGGGCTTGGTGACAACTCCGACACACTTGATCTCAATGTCTGCGTTGAGAGGAAGAGTCTTGACGGCAACGCATCTGTGAGAAGTTAGCATTCGTGAGAGATATTTGTCTGTTAGCAACTCACGTCCGGGCAGGCTTAATCTCGCCCCAGTAGTTCTGGTACACCTCGTTCATCTTGGCGTAGTACTTGAGGTCCGACAGGAAAATGTTGACCTCGACAACATCGTTGATGCTGGAGCCGGCCTCCTCCAGAATAGCGCCGAGGTTGCGGATGATTTGGTGCTATAAATTCATGAGCCCAACATCTCAACTACCATGGAGGAGCGTAAATACTGTGTGAGCCTCAATATCGCCGTCAATGATCTTGCCGGTCTGAGGATCCATGGCGAGAGCGCCCGAAGTGAAGACAAAGCCATTAGCAATAATGGCCTGGTTCATGAGGCTGGCCGGCGTGGCCGGAGCCTTCTTGGAGGAAACTGGAGTTCGAGACATGTTTTTACAGGTAATATCGGCGGTGTTTGGCTGTAAATTGATGCTTGAGAGTTGACAGAAATGGATTACCAAGATGGAGGTTCAGTCAAGCGCAATGCGGGGAGCCAGATCTAAACACCGAAAGTTCCATGGGTACCCGCTTGGAACCGACCGAGTATCTCAACCACCAGCGGAAATAGGCTTCTTAATTCCAGTTTCGGGTCTAATGATGATATCGCTGAGTAATTGGGATTAAGCCACGGATTGGAGTGTTTGCTCCTAAATTCATGGGACAATGGCCTTGAATCTCATCTTCCTAATTGGGTATTAACGGTGGCCGAGGTCCATGCTAGGCCGAGATCGGGGCACTTCAAGATAAAGCAAATATGTTTTCTTAAAAGAAGCAGCTTATGGCTGCACCAGTATAGAATAAGGCACAAGCTTCAAGAAGTATTCAGGATTGACTTGCGTCACTTGTGTTACCTTCAGTCATCCACACTTCTCTGTGATGCGACATGCACCCAACAGCTCACCCATCTTTCCCAACCCCTGACAAAAGGCACAGGAAGGAAAAGTCACGTTTCCCATCTAACCGCCGTGCTCGACCCGAATATCTGGTAAAGGTAAACAAGCCCACGGAGAGACCCAGCCCTGCTCTCGGTCCTCGCTTCCATGGCAAGATCCCATTGGCCAGAGACACGGGCACGTTGGTTGTCATTCTTGAGCCGTGACAGGTTTTTAGTTTCATCCAGACTTTCGGAAACCACTTAGAATCTGTTGGCAGGGCGGTTCGACCTCAGGCCCGCAAATACTGGGCGTCAAGCATCCGGATTGATCAGCCCTGCGACGCGGTCAGCTTCGTCTAGAGGCAACACCATGAATATCATCACCAGCCCGACGTGGCAGCCCGGAGCATGAGTTGATTGGGCTCTATTTGCGTCCTGGAGTGTTTCGCTTCTGGAATATTGACACTAAGGGGTCAGCTACCGACCCAACACCAATGGTCGCTGTTGTAGGAGCCCGCTGGTATAAGAAGCGGTGACCAGTATGCGATTTCTTGAGATGCCAGACATTCACTTCATTCAGCATTCAAATCTCCTCTTTGCATAGAAGAAGCCCAAGACTCATCGAGATGCTGTCGGCATTCCTCCTCCTGTTCCTGGCCACCACAAGCGTGGCCATGCCTCAGCCAACTTCTCAGCCAACTCCTCAGCCAACGCCTGAGCTAATGAAGCGGGTAAGCATCATGGTCACTCGTACCATGATCCTCCGACTAATGACTTCGTTGTAGAACGCGACTACCAACTCCACAAGACACGATTGCATGCGAAATTGCACATCGCAGTGCGGTCATGGTGGTGTTTGTGATTTGGTGTGCTCCATCCTCAAATGCCCCCCGAACATGAAACGAGCGGACCTTTCAGGCGAATTCGAGAAGAAGCAGGTAGCCAGAAGGGAGGAAGAGGAAGAGGAAGAGGAGGATGGATTTGAAGACGTTGAGGTGGTCGAGACAAGCCATGTCAACTGATGCCATGTGAAGGCGGATTTCTTATACCCCCAGTGCAAATATTCCGGAATGACATGAGGAACGAGATAAACGAAGCAATGATATATAGTTAATGGATCTCGAATTTTCTGTAATAACCGTTAGCCGGCCAAAGGGGCGACGCAGCTAACCCAAATCAACGCCGACGCTATGCCCAACCATCTCCCAACTTCCGAGAGAATCCAAAGAAACAAAAGAGCTGGAATCCGAGGCAGCAGAGTGACTCTACTCTGCATGTCCACTGATCCCTCCCTTGATGCCTTCAAGAATGCCGGACCAGTGTCCACCTTGCCGAACCTTGGACACATCAGAGAACTGATCACAGGTGATCTTTCGAATGAGAAGAGTATCTTTGGCCTTCTTGTGTGTCTTTCCATCGCCCCTGAGCAGGTACTCTTCGAACCATCCCTCTTCGGCGGTGTCGAAGGGGAGGAACGCAAGCTCGGCGGCCCGGTCTGCGTAGTCTTCGCCCTGATAGTCCAGAACAGCGCCCACAAGTTTTCGGAACAGAAGCTCACGGGTGTGAGGAGGATGTGTTCGAGAGTAGAAGAGCGCTTCAGAGACGTTTGTTTGAGCCATGGCATCGAAGAGCAACTCGAGAGCGGCCGAGGTCTTCAGGATAGGCTGCACCGCGTAGAAGTAGGAGAGTGCGATACTGAAGTCTTTATCGGAGGCGCGGCGGACGAGGACGGTGATGATGTCGTCGGCAAAGTCTGGGATGAGTGAAGGGTGCGAGATATATTCAAGGGCTCGCTATGACAGGTCAGTGGATTGTGAGCATGGCTAGGTATGTAGAGGAACCTACAGAGAAGTCGTGTCTGTCAAGATACCACAGGCCCTTCATGAAGATTTCGTACTTCTTGGGCATTCCAGATTCCTCTACAAAGGCCTCCGAGACGCTCTCGTGTTCCGAGGTTTGGTCAAAGTCGAGGAGGATGTAGTAGAAGATGGAGTATTTGTGATGCATAGACATGTTGGCTTCGCAGATTTGTTGATGCAATTGCTTCAGTGCATTGTCGGTCTTGGGAGGGTAGATCTTGGCTGTGAAGAAGAAATCAGCAAATGCGACGGTATTGCATCCACGTTAGAACCTACCCTTGGTGATTCCCACAGCCCTCAAAACACGGTCGATGAAGAGTGCGCCATCGAAGCTTTTGCGACAAGCCTCGATGTCGGATTGGGTCTTGCGATCGTATGGGTTCGTCGCCTCAGAGGAGAACACATGGTGGATATTGGCGTAGTCGAACATTTTGTTGGATTTGGGAGTAACTCTAGAAACCTTGAGGAGCTTGAAGAGCTTGAAGAGCCATCGCGAAACGGTCAAAGCAGAGCTCCGAGCTGTCGCGCTTTCACGTGACTTAGTTGGCGCCAGGGCACCCCGCGCCGGCAGCCGCCTTCAGGGGATTGTTTACAAACTGCGGGACTGATTGGGACATTTCCAAACAAACGCGGGGCGCAACCACTTTATTATCATCTCAACCCAACACCCTTGAGCACCGCCCTGACATTTGCGCTGCATGAGCAATACATCATTTTTCGATTAGATACCCCTACGAACACTCACAATGTCGGGCGCATCCCCGACAAGACCGACCCGGCGGGCCACCAGACGCACCGCAATCATTGATTCCGATGATGAGGATGACCTCGTCTCCAACCGCTCCAAGATCCAAGAGGAGGAAGAGGACTATGAGCCAGAGCCGCAAAAAAGCCCTCGACGGCAAACACGAGGTGGACGCAAGTCGTCAACTCCCGCTGCCGCACCTAAACCCAGAGGCCGTCCCCGCAAGAGTGCCGCCTCCACCGCCTCGATCGAGCCCAGCGAGGTGTTTGATGCCGACTCGACGATCAAGCCTGAGCCAGAATCTGCGAAGAAACCTGCACCCCGGAAGCGCAAGAGCGCAGCCACGAGAAGCTCGATCGGATCCATCCCCGACCTTCCTCCTCCCACACCGCAAGCCGGCTCCCCAGAGACATCAAGGATAGAAGCATCCCAGGCGGACACTTCAACATCCAGTGTGAATACTACGACCGTCGATGATACCCAGGCTACCATCAAGCCTATCAAGCCCATGGACACCATTATGGAGAAGCCCATGGACATTGTGCTCAAGTCACGGACTGTGACCATACCCATTGTGGAGGACACAACACCCAAGGCCCGTATTGTTTTGACGCATCTCATCTTGAACAACTTCAAGAGTTATGCCGGCAGACAAGAAGTCGGTCCCTTCCATGCGTCCTTCTCTTCCGTCGTTGGCCCCAACGGTTCTGGAAAGTCCAACGTTATTGACTCGCTCCTCTTCGTCTTTGGTTTCCGAGCCAGCAAGATGCGACAAGGGAAGATTTCGGCTCTTATTCACAACTCTGCTCAGCATCCGAACTTGGAGTACTGTGAGGTTGCCGTTCACTTCCAAGAAGTCATGGATCAGGTATGAAGCCTTAGTCCCAAGCTTGGTACCCTTACTAACACGTTCAAGCCTGGTGGTGGCCACGAGGTTATTCCTGACTCCGAACTCATTATCTCACGAAAAGCGTTCCGAAACAACTCGAGCAAATACTACATCAACGGCAAGGAATCCAATTTTACGACAGTCACCACTCTCCTCAAAGACCGAGGCGTCGATCTGGACCACAAGCGATTCCTGATTCTTCAGGGTGAAGTCGAGTCAATTGCTCAGATGAAGCCCAAGGCTGCAAACGAGCATGATGATGGCCTACTCGAGTACCTCGAAGACATTATCGGAACCTCCAAGTACAAGACGCCAATCGAAGAATCCGCTGCCGAAGTCGAGACCCTCAATGATGTTTGCATGGAGAAGAGCGGTCGAGTTCAGCACGTCGAGAAGGAAAAGAACAGCCTCGAGGACAAGAAGGACAAGGCAATTGCCTACATCCGAGATGAAAACGAGCTGGCCATGAAGCAGTCTGCGCTTTACCAGCTATTCCTTCACAAGTGCAGCGAGAATGTTGCTGTGACTCAGGAAGCCATCAGCCAGATGCAAGCTCAGCTCGACGCCGAGCTTGAGAAGCACCACGGCAGTGAGCAAATAATCAAGAGCCTCGAAGGTGAGCACGCCAAGGGTGCCAAGGAGTTTGAGGCCCAGGAGAAGCAAACACAGGCCCTCGTCAAGGAGATGTCCAAGTTTGAGCAGGAGCGTGTCAAATTCGACGAAAAGCGAAAGTTCTTGGAGGACAAGCGCAAGAAGCTTGAGAAGACCATTGCCAATGCCGAAACGACATCTGCCGAAGCCGACGAGACCATTGAGCAATGCGGGGAGGAAATTGAAATCCGAACCCAGGCGATCGGCGAGCTTGAGGAACAAATCCAAACCGCCGAAGCTGAACTCGCCAAGATCCGTGACAGCTTGAAGGGCAAGACTCAAGCTTTCTCTGACCAAATCGCGGCTCTTCAAAAGTCTCTGGAGCCTTGGATGGAAAAGATCAACCAGAAGCAGTCGGCAATTGCTGTCGCAGAGAGTGAACTCAGCATTCTCCAGGAGAAGGCCAATGCTGGTGCTGTCGCTTTGGAAGAGCTTGAGGCCAAGATTGTCTCCATCGAAGAGGGCAAGGCGGCCAAGAAGAAGGAGCTCAAGTCTTGCCAAGCGGAAAAGGCTGAGCTTCTGAAGGAGGCCGCCAAGATGGAGTCTGAGTTGCAGGTCCTCTCCGAACAGGAGCCCAAGATTCGCTCCAAGATCTCCAACGCGCGCCAAAAGGCCGATGAAGCTCGTTCAAGCTTGTCTAACACACAGGCCCGGGGCAACGTCCTCGCTGCGCTGATGCGCATGAAGGAGTCTGGTCGTATTGACGGCTTCCATGGACGCCTGGGTAACCTTGGTACCATTGATCAAAAGTACGATGTCGCCATCTCAACAGCCTGCGGCGCCCTTGACAACTTTGTCACCGAGACTGTCGAGGCTGGTCAGCAGTGTATCGAGTATCTCCGAAAGAACAACGTTGGACGAGGCAACTTCATCTGCTTGGACAAGCTGAGAGTTCGAGACCTGTCGCCTATTCAGACTCCTGAGAACGCCCCTCGTCTGTTTGATCTCGTTCAAGCCAAGGAGGACAAGTTCCGACCCGCCTTCTACCACGCCATGCAAGACACCCTCGTCGCTACAGACCTAGCTCAGGCGAACAGGATCGCATACGGCGCAAAGCGATGGCGAGTCGTCACTCTTGACGGAGAACTCATCGACAAGTCTGGTACTATGTCGGGTGGTGGTACAACTGTCAAGAGAGGCCTCATGTCTTCCAAGCTCGTCTCAGATGTGAGCAAGGACCAGGTCGCCAAGCTCGAGAGTGATCGCGATGGATGGGAGGCCAAGTTCCAGGAGTTCCAAGAATACCAGAGAGAATGTGAGACTCGCCTCCGAGAGCTGAACGAGCAGATCCCTCAGCTCGACACCAAGATGCAGAAGCTCAACCTTGAAATCGAGAGCGCCGAAAGGAACGTCGCCGACCTCCAGCGACGCATCAAGGAGGTCAGCAAGGAGCACCAGCCCTCAGCCACTGATAACAGCCGCATTGTCGCTCTGCAGAAGGAGATCGCCAAGCTCAACAAAGAGGTGGAGAGGCTTCACGAGGAGACCTCCAGCGTGGAAGAGGAGATCAAGGCTCTGCAGGACAAGATCATGGAGGTGGGAGGTGAGAAGCTTCGTG
Source organism: Fusarium falciforme (assembly GCF_026873545.1). Lineage (NCBI taxonomy): Eukaryota > Fungi > Ascomycota > Sordariomycetes > Hypocreales > Nectriaceae > Fusarium > Fusarium falciforme. The sequence continues at coordinate 604,215 of NC_070548.1, forward strand.
CGCAGCGAGCCAAGGTCGATGCCATCAAGGAGGAGATTTCATCCAACAATGAGGAAATCTCCAATGCCGAGGTTCGCAAGGTCAAGGCTGAGAAGCAAAGGATCAAGCTCGAAAAGGACCAAGCGAAGTCCACCAAAGAGCTCGAGGCTGCCGCCCGTGACTTGGAGAAGCTTGAGAACGATATCAACAACCAGGGCGAGATTGCCGAGCAGCTTCAGGCCCAAGTTGAGGAGGCTGAGCAGGGCCTGGCCGCCAAGAAGAAGGAGCTCAAGTCACTTAAGAAAGAGTTGGATGAGAAGACGGATGAACTGAATGAGACAAGAGCGGTCGAGATTGAGATGCGCAACAAGTTGGAGGAGAACCAGAAGGTTCTTGTTGAGAACCAAAGACGACTCCGCCATTGGGACGACAAGCTGTCCAAGCTTGCCCTTCAGAACATCGACGACCTCATTGGTGGTTCTTCGAGCCAGTCCAGGTCTCAGCCGAAGGTCAAGCCGCAACCGAGTGACGATGGAGACGTGGATATGGACGACGCTCCTCAGGATGATGTGGACATGACTGACGCCCCTCAAGAGGACGAGGAAGGCGAAGAGGAAGAGGAGGAAGATGAGGGCGAGCACAACGGTCAACCCAGCGAGCTTCCCCGGTATACACCCGACGAGCTTGCTGACATGCGGGAGGAGACACTCAAGGGCGAGATTGCTGCTCTAGAGGAAAAGACACAGAACGTCAATGTCGACCTGAGCGTCCTTTCGGAATACCGAAGGCGTGTGGAAGAGCACGCGGCTCGTTCTTCAGACCTACAGTCGGCCATTGCACAACGAGATGTGGCCAAAAAGCGGTGCGACGATCTTCGGCGCCTGCGGCTGGAAGGCTTCATGGAAGGTTTCAGTGCCATCTCCCTCAGGCTGAAGGAGATGTATCAGATGATTACCATGGGAGGAAACGCGGAGCTGGAGCTGGTGGACAGTCTTGACCCCTTCAGCGAGGGTATCTTGTTCAGTGTGATGCCGCCCAAGAAGAGCTGGAAGAACATCAGCAACCTTTCTGGTGGAGAGAAGACGCTGAGCAGTTTGGCATTGGTGTTTGCCCTGCACCACTACAAGCCAACACCACTGTATGTCATGGACGAGATCGATGCTGCGTTGGATTTCAGAAACGTGAGTGCCACCCTGCCCCTGAGACACTCGGCTGCGAATCGGCCATTGAAGCTTACGCTCGCGTGGGCATGCCATATTGCTTTCCTACTCTCTCGTATTTCGATAGCCGCTAACACAGTCTCCAGGTCTCGATCGTTGCCAATTACATCAAGGAGCGTACCAAGAACGCCCAGTTCATTGTCATTTCGCTGCGCAACAACATGTTTGAGCTTGCGGCGCGGCTGGTTGGAGTGTACAAGGTCAATCATATGACCAAGAGTGTGACGATTGAGAACAAGGACTTTATCGTGAGACCCCAAGGGCAGCAGCAACAGCAGCAGCGAGTCCAGGGGGGTAATCCGACAACGACATTACCGTTCAGGTGATGAGCTGTCTGATGGTGTTTGGTACGGAGTTGTGTCATGATGATAATGCGGGTAATGAATGACTACAGGACGGGGGCTAGATTATGATATTTGACGATATTTGCATTGACAGACCAGCGAGCGTTACGACAATGGTGATACCGTGTTCTCATGTCGAGTACAATGATACTCATCTCTTCTCAATTCGGATCTAACCATATTCAGCTTTTCTAGGACCTTACTGCTTAGCTTGTCAGCGTCCTCGAGTTGCCTCGTCTCATCAACTCGTACCACGCTCGCGTCCCACGATCCAGGAACCGGCTTTTGTACCACCAACTCTCGCCATGGACCAAGACTCGACTGGGCTTTGCAACCTGGGACATTAAGGACTCAAGCCACTCGCCGAGTCCCAAGCGACCCTTCCCGTGCCTCGTGGTCACGACGCAGATAGCCGTTCACATCTGCCGCGAACCGTCGATCTGGCAGGCGCATACACAGTGGCACGCGGGTGACAGCTGCAGGAGATGTCCAATCTACGGAGGGGACGCCTTCAAGTGCCGAGGTCGAGACCAGCTGCGAGATGTCGTGGTGTCTCGGCAGATTCTCTTCCATGTCTCGCAGGTCGAGTCGAGTTCCGGCGTCCTGAAGAGGATGGTTGTGTTATCAGGGGGCGAGAAGGACGGGCGGCCTCGTACTGGAGATTCAGGAGACGCTTGTGATGGTTAGGTACGTTCTATAAGAAACCTCGAGGCAGTCTTGGAAGAGCAACACTACACTCTTCACACACAATCATCTCCCAACACGCTCGTTTCTCTTCACTGTTCATCATGTGGAGGCTACTCCCCATTGCGCTCCTCCGCCTGGCTTCCGCGTTTCCTACCAACTGGAACGGCACGACCACTTGTCCTCAAGATGCCCTCTACACGTCCCTCATTGGCGATAGCGGCAAGTTTTGCTCGAGTGTTCTTGAGGGGAGCCACTGCGGGACGAGGTATAGCACGCCTCCGGAGTATATGAGATATAACCAGACGCAGATATCATCCTATGTGAGTGTTGTTGCTGTGAATGTCAGGAGATGTGCTAATGTGAAGTAGTGCGAGTGTATCCTGACGGACTCGGGTGCTGTCACGACGTCGGCAAACTCTTCTAGGGAGTCGACGGGAGATATCACGGTTACAACCGCGGACTCGGCTTCTCAGACTGGAAGTCAGAGTGTTTCGGAGACACAGTCTGAGATGGGAGGGCCAGGAGGACCGTCGGATTCGACATCGACGGCAACGACTGAAGGGCCAAGATCAACGCCGACGAGCTTTTCGAACAGGACAGATCCAGCTTCATCTCTTGGAGAAGCGACCGGAAGTGGTACCTCAGCTGCAACATCCAACGAGTCGCAATCAGTGACAACTGATTCCAGGAACGCGACGACTGGGTCTGCCCTGTCCTCCTTTGGTGGCAGTCCCTCGGGTTCAACCTGGACGACGACGACGGGAACACCAACTCCTGGTTCCTGGAACCAGACTCGATCTGTTGTGTCCTCCGAAGAACCTTCAGGCCAGGTCGCCTCAAACTCGACCTCGATGACGACGACTGGAACACCAGGGCCGATGACATCTGGCTCTTGGAACAATACTCTGTTGCCTTGGTCATCATCTGGGGAAACAGCAAGCCAAAGTCCTTCGAACACTAAGCCTGACGATTCAAGGCCAACTACAAGTGTCTCTTGGAACTCAACCTGGCCCGCGCTGCCATCTTCTGGAGAGGCGACAGGAGGGAGTCCATGGAATACTCCAACCGACGGATTGACACCAACGGCGAGTGGCACTTGGAACGAAACACGATCAGCTTCGTCTTCGATCAACCGTCCTTGGACAAGACCAGCACCGGGTAACAGCACTCGCAGCTCGACAATCAGAGCCACACCCACAGGAGGTTCGTGGAATACTACCGACCCTAGAACTCCAATGCCGACGACCCCAGGAACCGTCTCGTCCTTTTCACAGGTTGTGAACAACACATGGAGTACGTGGCCCCTCTCACCAACCACGGATGTCACGTCAGATCTCAATGAACCTGGAATGACGCGTTCCTGGTCAACTCGATCAACCTGGAACACCAGCAGCAGCGGTTTGCTCCCTTGGCCTGTTCCTGGAACCCCAACTTCAGGGAGCGGAGGTGGTGTGTCACTTCCTACCGTTGCACCCACTTCAACCTTTGTGGGCTGGAACTCGAGCGTGAGCTTGCCGACTATTAGCTGGAACGCAAGTATAAGCCTGCCAACCATCAACTCGAGTATAAGCCTTCCGACTATCAGCTGGCCCTCAGGAACTCTACCATTTCCCAGTCTCCCGTTTCCTATTCCTCCTCTGCCTACACTCTCCGACTTCATACCAAGCCAGACTCCAAGCGGCAGCGTTGCACCTAGTGGAGATACCACGTCCTCTGCTTCGGGGAGCATCGACTCTGTCACAGCTCCCACAAGTCCCACGCCTACATCCGCTCCATCCGGCAGCTTCAACGAGACCGTATCTCGCTGGGGCAACGCCACAACGACTGGCGCGTCCGAGTTTCCGGCTGTTCACTATACGCACGTCACACGTACCGCGGCGCTCTCGCAGGAGACGTGCCATACTCTGGGACCGGATCCCGAGGGCGATGCGACGGGACGTGCGTTGCTGTATAACTCGAGGCTTCGAGAGGAGAATGTCTCTATTCCAATACCGTATATCGAGTCGGTCGAGTTTGAGAGCGAAGGGCTCAATCCGCTCTACCTTACGGTTCGTGATGAACAAGGCGGCACTTACTTTGTCGATATCTCCCGTCGCGGTCAGCTGTCTGTCTTTGACCCTTCCGGGAACTCGATGTCGCTGGATGCCGTGGGGATTCACTTCTCAGGGCCCAACTGCACATACCATATCACGATCGAGATCAAGGACATGTATGAGCAGATTGCCGACCTAGCAGGCGTGCAATGTGCTGCCATCAAGCGAAAGAGGCGCATGGAAGATATGGACTTTAAACAGGTTCTGTATCTGAAGGATCAGTGTGGTAATCCAGTCGACAAGTCTCTCAAACAGTATCCCCAGCTTCTCGTTGGCGGTACCGTCTGTGCAGATATCGACGTCGACGAAGAAATTGGGCGATGGGAGTTTGACTGCGCATTCCCTGGTTCTGAATCTGGATTTTTGAGGTGTCAGCAAGCTATCAAGGAAGATGTCCTCGACGTTATCACGGTAGATCCATTTGGAGGTTCATGTCCGGACCTCTCGACAGTAGTGACCACGCTTGACGCAACCGCCCAGGATATTCTCGATCCAGATGTCCTCCGCAAAGACCTTGGAAACGAAGGTCTTACCGAGAGGCAAGTCCAAGAAGCAGACGCCGCCGTCGTGGCGTACACCAAGCTGTGGACCGCTCTGCGCGCCTTCTTCTCCAAACAGTTGACATTCTCCTCGTATGGAGCGCTGGAGACGTACGTCAACGTGTACAACACCTACCGCAGCTTCGAGACAGACATTTGCCAGTCTCTTCACGTAGACGAGATCCCGTTCGACCTCAGTCTCATCGCCGGCGCGACACGAATCCCATCGATAACAAGCCTCAGCTGGGCGCCCACAAGAGCGCGACCTTACAACATCACCATACAAGATCCCACCCGAATGGCCTGCTGCCCCGGAGGCAGAGTCGCCGAAACAAAGGACGGCACGTGCGCATACCCAAGAGAAGCCATCATCGAAGGAACAGGCTGCATCTGCGGGAAGAACTCGGAAGGTCTCGGCGTCGCGTTCGAATGGACAGAGTGCGGAAACTTTGTAGCAAGCTGTGAATTAGATGGAGATTGCGATGACGGTTTCATGTGTTTGACGGGGAGCTGCTGTGGAGGGGGGGTTTGTGTTGATGCGTTTGCTTGTTCACAGAATGGGACCGAGTTGGTCAAGTTTGATGGTGTGATTTAGGGTAGATGAGGGTTTCTCGAGATCCGAGGATATATACGATGTTGTTGGACAGTTGGGAGTGTAATTGGATGAATTGATCTTTTTACTTTTGAAGATAATGATTTTAAAACAGCTATTATTAAAAGTTTGCGCTGGTTTGTGTGGATTGGCACGTCATGGTCGACGTGTGATGGCATCGCAAGTTTTCGCTTCCATCATCTCACACAAGAACGAGATCAAAGGAAAAACACCGCGCCCTAGAGCTCTCCAATTGCTCAACAGAATCAAGGTTAATGACATTTTGGCATGGGGGAAATTCCACAGCATCTAACAAATCGCCGCCTGCTTCTACGAGACGCCTCTCTTGACATACATCGTACGGTTCCGGTCAACAGTTCGAGCAGAGAATTGTGATGAATGGATGCACAATACCCAAGTCTACAACAGTGGCTCAATCGCGTCTTCACCCGGCGCGAATCAGACATTGTCACAAGTCATCACAAAGGCAGTCACAGCAAGCTCCATTGGACAAAAAGATGTTGTCAAGAGGTGGACATGATTTGGCGTCCGATTGTATTTTGGAATCCGTTCAAAGATTCATAATCCCAAGTCATCATCCCATGCGTTTTTAATGCACCGTTTGTCATAAAACCAGACACCCCGGGAGTCCCAAACCGTTTCAACACATTTAAGCCTTAGGGGCAGTAGGGACGATCTTCTTGCCGTCCTTGTTGTAGCGGACACGAGGGGGAGGGGCACGGTTGCGGCGGCCGACGCGAGATCGGACACTGTGAGTCTTGTCAGCATTTCGACTGAACATACCTAGGGGGAACTGCTCTGCTAGAGAGACAGTGAGAGGGAGTGTTCCAAAAGTACGACCAAGGTTCATCTGAAGCACATACGCAACCAAGGCGCAGTTGTCACACTCCCGGGAAGGACAACGTACCGGACAATCTTGCCGTGGATGGCGCAAGAGACGCAGTACTGCAGCTTCAGGTACATCTTGGGTACGGTGTACTCCGCGAAGACGGAGGCATCCGAGATGTCACCTATTGTAATTGTAAGCGCTTGTCGGAGCTGGTCGAAGAAAGGAAAAAACGTACGAATAGCAGCAGACTCAACCATGTTGCGGATGGTGAACCGCTTGATGGCCTTGTCCTTGGGGGTGCATCGCGAGCAGTTGCTGCATCGGATGGGCTTGACGTGGCCGCGGCCCTTCTTGTTTCGGCCGCTGAGAGGTTGTTAGCGATCGTGTTCAGCGACAATGCCAGAGCTGTCAATCGTCGGCGTCGCGAGGCTCAAGAATCTCGTCGAGAGGCATCGTCGGCGGCGGCGGTGATTGTGACTGGCAGGCGGAGGAGGGAGTCGTACTTGTTCTTTCTCTTCTTGACCATTTTGACGGTTGCTGCTGGGGGTTAATACTCAGGTCCACGCGAGGAAAGGAAAGAAAAGAAGAAGAAGGACTTACTGAAATGTGCGTTATCAAAAGGCGTTGGAGTTCTGTGGCAGAGTCCACTTTTGGGTTGGCTCGTAGGGCAAAGGGGAATTTTGTCGTGGTGGAGGGGGGACCCGCTTCACACACACACACGCACACAAGCGCACGAGGGGCAATATTTTGCGGGCAAGGGCTATGCACAGGCGGAAACCCTAGGTCATGTGACCCCACTTCTCCCCCACCCCCGTCTCCCATGAATTTCTGAGCCGGCGCCGCCACCACCACGAGAGAGATCTTCTTCAACCCAACCCGCACCATCTGAGGATTGCTTAGGAAGGCAATAATTATTATTGTCGAGGTACGTCTGAAAGATGCTGCAAACACCCTTTTCCATGATGAGGGCTTCATTGCCTCTCACATGAGAATTTCACTCTCGTCGTTGTCAATTTCCCCTCCTCGCGAACCGATCGCATATTTCTCGTGTGCCCTCGAGTCGCGGGAGGAGCATTGTCGCGACTCGCCATCACCACAAAACACCAAGACCTGAATTCTAACAGTCTCAGTTAGGCAAGATGCAGATCTTCGTCAAGACCCTCACGGGGAAGACGATCACCCTTGAGGTGGAGTCTTCCGACACCATCGACAACGTCAAGTCCAAGATCCAGGACAAGGAGGGCATCCCCCCGGACCAGCAGCGACTCATCTTTGCTGGCAAGCAGCTCGAGGATGGCCGCACCCTGAGCGACTACAACATCCAGAAGGAGAGCACTCTCCACCTGGTCCTCCGCCTGCGTGGTGGTGCCAAGAAGCGCAAGAAGAAGGTCTACACCACCCCCAAGAAGATCAAGCACAAGCGCAAGAAGACCAAGTTGGCTGTGCTCAAGTACTACAAGGTCGACTCTGATGGCAAGATCGAGCGACTTCGACGCGAGTGCCCCAGCGACACTGTGAGTTCTCCCCCACAACATTCTCTTTCGTGACAAATACTGACAGCAAGCAGTGCGGCGCTGGTGTCTTCATGGCTGCCATGCAGGACCGTCAGTACTGTGGTCGCTGCCACCTGACCTACGTCTTCGACAAGCAATAAATGCATGACCAAGGGATTTGATTGGGATTGATGACGGAACGGATTGGGTGCCAAAAATGGGCGTTGAAGGCTGTAGCATAGAGCACATCCCGTTTCTGAGATAATGCATGCTTGATTGAGACGACAACACATGATGATTCCCCCTACTTGACTTTGCCGTGCTCCAAGTGAAGATGCTGCCATCAAGACACTGTATATTGAGGAAATGAGGTACTGCCACCAAGATGTTGGACGACTGCGACCGAAGCGAGATGCGCATCCATCATCCTCTGGGATCCATCCTCTCGTGGGACAACAATTTGGATATCGACATGCACGATATCACTGCAGGTACCATCAAGGCCAAGCCCAATCCGTCTCGTGAATCGCAAATAATTTCGCAGCCTCGCGTAAAACAATTGTGCCCAGCCTCGAAAAATTTCATTTCGCCAGAGCCTTGCTTGCCCTGGTGGGGCTCCTCAGCACACCTTGAGTTTGCCTCACCGAGGTCCACCGAAAGGTCAGCTGAAGTCACGCGCCAGTCGACGGATGCCATTCATGGAATTCACATACACAGCATTCACGGGTGTCCAGACTTCAGTGAACTGCGTGTTTTTGAAACAAAGGGTATGAGTTCTCCCTCGTAGTGAAAAACAGGTTTACATCAAGCCAAATGCCCTCAAAACGCCCAAAAGCCATATAAGCCAGATCCTACAAACTCCTCTCAAGAAAGTGCCCAAGAACCCTGGGAGGCCGACCTATCCCACGCTCGCCGCTTCTCTAATCCCCGGGTCTGCCCGGGGTGTTGGCAATGTACAACTCTGGCGGGAGTGAGGTGTCGAGGCCGGCAGCCATGACCACCTTCTTCGCCGAGCTTCGCAAAGATGAGCGTGTCGGCAGATGTTGGTTGACGCCCTCCAGCACGTCTATCGCGACCGAGGACTCTCCATGACATCGTCTCCCATTGTCCTCGTTTCCAAAACGTTCGGCGGCCCCTGGAGCATGCTCATCCCTTGTGGAGGCGATGGCTTGCCCAGGGGGCTGTCAAGCGATCCGAGGAGCTTTACTCGTCATCGGCGACCTCCGACTTTCTCTTCTTCTTCTTCTTCTTCTTCTCGCCGTCGACCTCCTTGGAAGCGGGGGCTTCCTCCTCATCTCGCTTGCGCTTCTTCTCCTTCTTCTCTTTCTTGTCCTTCTTTTCCTTCTTCTCCTTCTTGGACTTCTTGGCGGACTCGGGCTCAGGGACATCGGCCATCTCCTCGTCCTCATCGGCATCGTCGCCGTCGTCAATGAGGTCCATGACAGACTTCTGTTGATATAGTTAGCACTGTTTAATGTCAAAGACTATAATTTCACATACCATGACGTCGGAGTTCTTGGCGGGCTTCTTGCCAGTGGCATAGAACTCTAACCGATCCTCAACCTGCTGCTTGAGAGCCTCACCGAAGCGAGTGGAGGGCTCCTCAGAGAAGTTGTCGATACGGCTGGCCATACTGCACTTGTTGGCGAGGTATCGCGAGATGCGACCCTTGTTGCGCACACCGGCCTTGCCAATGAAGCTGCTGTGGTAGATGAGACCGTACTTGGGGGTGTTGCTCTTGCTCTTGAGGGCACGGAATAGGGCCTTCTCGGCACCGAGGATCTGCAGAGTGGAGGCAGGGTACTTGGAGAGGTTGGTCAGGGATCCGGCGTGCGAGATCAGGCGGGCGGCGACAGGAGTGCCAATCAGGGTCTGGAGGTTGGGGGCGACGTTGGACATCTTCTTCTCGAGGTACAGCGCAGTCGACTTGCGGTTCTCGGCCTGCTTGACGACAGCCTCGGCGAAGCCGTGGACGATCTCGAGGTCAGCGGGAGAGATATCGAGACCCATGGACACCTTGGCGGCATCAATGATGGCCTGAGCCTTCTCGCCATCCTCGCCAAGGAGAGCAGCAATGTCGTGGAGCTTGTCGTCGTTGAGGCTCTTCTTGTCGCCAATGGCAAGGACAAGCTTGGCGTAGGTCAGGTTGTCGGAGACAATCTTGATGAGCTCGGGGAAGTGCCATCCGTACCACTCGCGGACGCGCATGAAGAACTGGTTGACACCCTTGTCCTGGAAGTCGATGGTCGCGCTGGCCTGGATGATGTGGTTGTCGTTGCGGGTGACGCTGAACTTGACCTTGGCGCGAGAGTAGGCGTGACCCATACCCAGACCGGCCTTCTCGACATCGCCAGACTTGAGGCCACCGAGGAGCTTGTCGGCGTGCAGTCGGATGCCGCGAATCACGTCTCCGACAATGTCAGAGGTGTCGGCAGTCTCGCACTCGATTCCGGGAAAGACGGCCTTGATCGCACCAGCAAGGTTCTTCTCGGAGACACCCAGGACGACCTTGGTCTTCTTGCCGCTCGTTTGGGGGAGGTTGAGCTCGAGGACGGACTTGAGGTAGTCCGACACGATACCCTCGGAGACGAGGTTGATGTTCTCAAGAGCCTCGACGTGGCCCCTGGGTCTATAGTTAGCATCGCGAGTCACACTACACTACAGGCGCAAGGCGTAAATACCGGAAAGGACTGAAATTGGCCAGCTTGACCATCTTGCCGAACTTGGCGAGATCGTTGGCAGCAGCCTGGGTTTCCTTCAACTTCAACCCCACCGCATCCTGCTGATGCACCACCTTGAAGAGGGCATAGCCCACAGGGGATTCGTAGAGAGCGTAGTCGATGTGCGACATCTTGTCTTGGTCCCAGCCGGTGCCGCAATTGGAGGGGGGTTCCGCGTCTCGAAGGGTGTTGGTGATGGCTGGAGACTGAGTTTTCGCACTTTTTTCCCAGTAGAAAATTTCTGGCAGCTCCAAGCTACGAGCACGGGCCACCGAGGCTGAATGTGGCTGGTATGAGATCACGTGGTATTGCTGTGCTCCACATGTGGCTCACACTCCAGGTCTTCTCAAGCCACGGCCAGTATGCTTCAGAAACCACCTTCAATTCTCGGACGCTTTGGAATCTTATTTTCTTAGGAAGTTCAAGATGCAACAATGGACGATTCCGAGATATCGATGTGCTGACTCTCTCATGTGGTATCATTTAATGTGCTACACTGCCTTTCGCCTTGGACTCCCCACTGAGTGCCTGTTGGCCAATCCCTCAGATGAGCGCAAACAGAGCAATCGCAACGCTAAAAGATGTACTCAGAACAGGTTTCTCACTAAAACACAAGGAGCAACACCGTCAAGCTCGCTGAAAGTGCAACCAATGCCGAAACACGCTCACCAAACCTTGGTGCAGCTCCCAAGAATGCCCACTCCTCACAACCCCCATGTCTGATGTTATACGCTAAAGACTGATGGATCGCAAAGCTCTTGATCGAGTACGGGACCGTCCGACACTCACCGCCAATCTCGGTCTGGCAGCTGTTCTCGAACCAAGGCCACCTCTCATAAGGGTCATCGCTTCCGGCCAGCATTTGTTCACAGTCTTCAAACGCGTAGATGTAAAACACCCACGGCGCGTCCTCGCCAGCTTTAATCTCGCCGGTCTGGTTGACCTGCTCGTACCAGACACGAGAATAGTTGGCCTTGGAGTCAAAGTTGTCTTGGTTGCGGAGGAGCCAGTGCACGCCGTTGGGTTCGTGAAGGTTGTAGTCCAAATCGTAGACTTTCCAGGTGGCATTCATGAAACCAGTGTCGTTGGATTGTGAGAAGATATCTGAGAGGTTGAAGCACGTGTACGCGCTCGGTAGGTCTGATGTCGTGAGGACGAGGCCTGTTGTCGTCTTGTTGGCATTGTCGGCTTGGCACGAGTCTTCTTCATCGTCGGCAAAGAACGCGACCGTGATATTTCCGTTGCTTAAATATTGTCAGTATTAGGAAGCTCGCGAGATAGCATTTCATACCCTATTACTTGCTGTGCAGAAACAGAGAGTGAAAGAAGCGCAAGTAATGAGAGCGCTTGGAACTTCATGATGCTGGACAAAATTCAGGTTGTACTTGAGCGGTAACTAGTGTCTTCAGAGACATAATAGATGAGATGCGACAAATCAACACACCAAAGGAATGGGAATTGAGAAAACCCCATTGCATAAATACGGCTGCCTCCAAGGGGCATTGCAGTCTACTCAAGGCGAAATGGCTGTGTTTGTCGCGACGTCATGATCAGCAGGATGGCGATCCTACGATCAACCAACAGCCCAACTTTGACAACGAAGGCATTCCTTTCTCCGGAAGGGTACCGCCGGGGGTTCTTGACTTAAGCTTATTCGCTAGTTCCTAGTGAAAGCACATGTGCCGAAGAGGTGGCCGCCCGCGCTCCGTTTCTCTCGACTCTGGCAGTGGTGGTGTTGGTGGTGTTGGCACATGGATGAAGACATAACGGCAATACCTCTAACTCCCCTCAAAGGTCACGACTGTTATAATGAATATAGATGATAAATCGAGAAAAACTATTATAAGATTCAAGATTTCATCCATGATCCTTCGAGCAAGATATGCTTATACCTCTCTGCCTTTCTTGTGTATCACTTTTTTCTTCACCCATGTGGATGGTTCTGTTCCTCGATGGTGGCATGGCAACGGCCTTTCTCTGCGAAACTGCCTGGAAGTTAGAAACCCTTGGTCATAAAATCAAGTGCTGGTCAAGGACTGTTCTGGCTGTCGATTCAGGGCCTCTTGTTGGCTGGAAATCGGCTGGACGATCATTCCATCCTGGGAGCTGTTGGTTCATCTTTTGTAAGGATTGGAAACCTGATAGACATCCCGGGACTTTTGCGTCGGCCGCCTGGATCATACCCAATATCCTTGCGCGCTTCGTTACACCTAACCTAGTTTAAAGCGAGGTCTTGTGATGCCGATCAAGACTGTTTTGATGGCGAGCGGATTGCCTTGTCGGCCGCCAGTGTCAATGGCACTATTACGTAGGTATTGGAAGATGTGTTCTCGAATCTATTTAAATTCATTGACAAATATTTCATATGTTCATGCCCATTTGTGCGTCAATTTGGGTGCCCTATCCAGCTAGTCCGCCCTGTTATTCGAAGCTATCCTGATCCTTAGTTGTTCGGGAACCCATTGCGCAGGTTATCATACTTGGTCGCCGGATACTCAATGCAGTTCTCCTGCCTCATAAGCGCCTGCGGTCCTCCGAAAGTATTCACCACAGTTGTGATCAAGCTCTGGTCCCCCTCCTTGTCGCCGCTGCTCTCCCACCACATGGCACCTCCCAGCCGCCACTTCTTGATGTACTCGGCCTTTGCCCACGCCATCTGCGGCGTGTCGTACGTGACCATGGTGCGCCGCTGCGGGTCGTAGCAGTAGCTCGCACCGGAGGCGTTATCGTTGTACTCCTGGGCGCCCGCAAGGGGTAGGTTCTTGTAGTCGTAGACTCCGCGCTCCCAGTTGCCCTCTCCGATGCCTTGGTATGGGCGGCCGGGACCGTCGGTGTTTTCGAAAGAGCGGCCGTAGAGGGGCATGCCGATGACAATCTTTTGCGGGTTGACGCCGCTGCGGACGTAAAAGTCGAGGGCGGCCGAGGTCGAGAAGGGAGTGGATGAGGGATTGTCGCGCGACGGGTACAGGTTGGCCTGGTGGCCGGCCGATGAGTCCCAGGAACCAGCGTAGTCGTAAGCCATGAGGTTCCAGAAATCCAGGTATTGGTCCATGCCGCGGATGTCTAGCTTCTGGAAGTTCTGCGCGCCCGCGGGGCAGGCCACGGTGAGCTCAAAGTGGTGAGGTCGGCTCAAAGTCTGGGCGTAGGCGTCCATGGCCTGGCGGACGGCAGCCAGCAGCTCAACATAGTTTCTTGCCTCGTTTGCATCCTGGGGGTACTCCCAATCAATATCGATACCATCAAAACCGAGGTTCTTGAGCAAGTCGACGCAGCTTCTGGCAAACGTGTCACGACCCTGCGGGGTGCTCGCAGGAGCCTTGAAGTTGCTGCTATAGGTCCATCCACCGACTGAGAGGAGGATCTTGAGATTACGGTTGCGCCTCTTGAGGAGGTTGAGCTGCTTCATGCAACCGTAAAGGTTGGTGCCGGAATCATTCCAAGAGTCGCCCTCCCAGTGAATGTCGGTGTCCGCCCAAGCGTCGGTGAGATGGCTGGAGCATCATCCAATGGTGAGTAAAGCGGATCTGGCGGGTAGAGATGGGGTTCAAACTTACACCTCGCCCGTGTCGCTACGGACATTGGCAAACGAGTAGAGAACATGGGTGAGCTTCTCTACGGGAAGATCTTGGGGACGATGCTTCCGGGCGTAGATGGCCCTGAAATGACGTTAGTCGATGGGCATCTACGGTCAAGGGTGGGTTCGTACCAGTTGACGTAGTAAGCTACGGTGCGGAAGCCTTCAGGACCGCCGCCCATTGTGGATGGAGTGAAGATGTTTAGGGGAGATGTATTGTGAAGAATCAATGCAGCAATGAGCGCAAAGACGGCGCTTATAAGTAAAAGCCAAGACCAGCTGCAAGTCTTGGGTCGTGAGCTGGGCTGCCTCTGCTGGGTATTCGTGGTGATGGTGGAGCGAAGCGGCACTTGAGGGGCACAATGTGGGGAATCACTTGAGTTGAAAGGAGCGTCAATTGCTAGCAAGCAACCTCTTAGATATAAGGAACGCGCCGAGGCATCCTTGCCTCTTACTCAGCTCAGCCGTCATGACCGACCTTGATTGACCCAATGTTTGCATCCTGTCTAAGAAAGAAAAGGCGTCGTCATCTGGGGCGGTGATTGGGCTTGGGCTGTCTTTGATGCCAGCACATGTGGCGGTGCCGACGTGGCGATGCAACTAACCTGGAACAGCGGGTGGGAGCCACGAAGTCGTCTAACGCAAAACGGTCCCTAAATACAATAAATAAAATATGAGACAAATAATAGAGATAACTAAATAGAATATTCAAAGATTTATGATATCATTTCTCATTCTCATCTCTTATTTAACTCATAGTTAGGCTATAAAGTGAATGCTCTTTCTTGACTTAACTAAGCGTAGTCGTCCTGGTGTCGAGTTTTAACTTTCTTTACGACCATGTGGGATTTTCGAGAAGACATCTGCCTCAGTTGACCAGGCGGGTTGGCCAGTCTCGTCGACCCACGCTTCGAGAACACTGACCTCATGGGGACTGAGCGCCCAGCTGTTGCTCTCGAACCGGTTATTCTCCTTGTCATGCCACTTGCTTATAGCTGTGCATCTGTGAGCTTCTGCCTACCCTAAAGTGCAGACTGTTGTCAAGTGTTCACTCACGCTGCTTCTTGGCTGACACTCTCCTTGCCCAGTCGAAGAAAACTCCCATAATCATATTGTCAATCGTTCCAAGTCCGGGGAGAGAATTCCAGGCCTTAATATCTCTTTTCTGGAGGCTCTTGGTGACGGGCGCTGTGCTGTTCTGCACCCTGGCAACGTGACATTTGTCGGCTTCGGGCAGGGGAAGGGCTTGCGCGGTGCTGATGAGCAGCAGGCCGAGTGCTGCGAAGGAGACCTTCATGGTGGTGGTGATGAGGAGGATGCGAACAGTATTGGAAAGCAAGCTGCGACAGCCAAGCGGTCGTCCATGGGCTTTTGTAACTTCATGCCGAAAGGAGAGCTGGCCTGTCCTCCCCTCTTTCACAAAACTCAAAAGGACAAGTTGCTTGAAGCTCAACAATGTTACCTGAAGAAGCGCCGATGAAAATGGGAGGTAACTAATTAGATTTGCGTTTCCCCTGCCGAGCAGATCGTGTACCTATAACGGTGCTCGAAGGTGGATCAAAACTACAACTGTAAGCTTAAGCCATGAGAAGTCCTTGGTCAAAAGATCCATCTACGGAAAAATGGGTTATCGGACGATGGGCGGGATACGGTGCACAGTTACTGGTCGCTTAAGCTTCTACTTCATGAATAGGTATGGGCGGCCAGAGAGGGTCGTGATGCGTGAAATACTAAGAGGTGCATTGAGAAACACGTCGTATAAAGGGTGGATTACGAGAGGCCTCAAGGTCGAGATCTAGGCGTTGGGTGGGATACCAGCACATCTGCTCAGCGCGCGCCCGCACTAAAGCCTCTTGGTTCCTTCAACTAACTCTGGCCTGCGTGTTTGAAAACACCCATTCCCGATTCCTACAATAGCTCATCCTGCTTTACTCCTCGAGATACATACTCTCGATACAAATGCCGATGCTGCTCCAGAATCAACAGTGTCGCAGCTGTATGCGGTCCTAACCGCGCAAAACTGGGTAACCACCCCCTGAAAGCCCATCTCAACCCCTCAGATCTCGTCAATTCTGTCATCATTCCGATAATGGAACTTGAACCTCCCTGACTCATGGTGCGCGTCTTGATCACATCGATGGGACTGCATATTGTTGTAGCTAAGAGGCCCGCCAGAAGTGAAGCTAGCAGCTGTGTTGGTGCACCATCCTTGAGGCTGAAGTTGTCCACTAGGGACTGCTTGATGCCATCGTAGGAGGCAAGTTGACAGCTTGTCATGGCACCAGCCCGAATAGCGTTGGGAAAGACACCGCGGAGGTAGCCCTGAAGACCATCTGTCTTTGCGACGCGAACAAGGACGTCAAATACCGAGCGGTAGTTCTGTCGAAGAGACGGCGGAAGGGACCGGTCGTTTTGCATGCGCACGTTGGCAAGATCGGCCGGATTTCCGACGAGGGCACCGCATGCGCCGGATAGAAAGGCACCTGGGAGAAGGATGGTCATGGGGGCTGAACCACCCCCATGTTTCGAAGACTGTTCCTTGATGGACTCGTAGATGGCGAATCTCGTGGATCCGTAAGTCACTGCAGTCTGGTATCAGCGCAAGTGATGGTAGTCATTAGGAGAAAACTGACATTGACGAAGCAAGCCTGCTGACAGCTTTTCTTTGAGTCAGCGATACTAGCTGTTTGATCTTTGAAGTAACTTACACCGCGGTATAGACCAGAGACACCCTCATTGCGAAGGATATGGACTATTGTCTCCAGGACGTTCTTTCTTTCCGACAACGGCGTAGCCTGTAGTCTGACCTTGACTGGAAATCATGACAAGTTAGTGACTCGGTATCCAGGAAGGAGAGCGAGGAAACCACCCACCCAAGTCAAGGGGATGTGAGCAAATGACAGCCAGACATGATGCTGATCCGCCAAACCATTTCGGATATTGTATATTTTGTTTTGGTACCAAATTTTGGTGTTTATGATGTTCTGAAAGAACGGGAAGAGACTGAACGGCTACTTGGGTAACTTGCGCCATGATTGCGGAGTGCTCCGAGAATGAAGAGAAGTCGGATATGAAGTGGAACGAATGACTAGATCAACTGCCCTATTTGAAGTACTTGAAGGACAAGCAACATATCTCTATACATCAATTATAGCCCGAATAGTCCTGACAAGTCGGCGTTTTCTATACCACGTCGGAGCCGTGATACCCCCGGAACCGAGGGCGTTGCGCCACCGGAGCCGGCAAGGCCATCGGGGTCGGCGCCCAAGATGCCGTTGATATTCTGGAAAAGGCGCCTGAATCGCCGAATCCTCATCCCTACCGGATTTGGAATGCAATTGAAAGATAATTGGGCGTTTGAAGTAGCCAATTCGGCTACTCGAGATGGAGGTCATTCTGGGCACCCCCACACTTTGTCCGCTGAGTCGGCTATATGCCATGTTACTCCACAACTTGTCGCCGTCAACTACCTTGCGATTGAACTGGTGATTCGGCAACTAGTGTTCTTGTAAGTGCAGAGAGAATATCGTGTTCATGAATAAATGAAGCTCATATCTCCAGACATTCAGATTCAGTATCACATCTCATCTTCAGCAATCTTTCAACATGTCACGAACAGCAGCGAATCAACTCTGGCGCTTGAGTCGCCCTACCCTCTCCTGCTCCCGCGCTCAGGCTGGGCGGAGCCATGCCTTTTCAACAACAAGTTCACGGAGACTTATGGGGATGGCTGGTTTCACTGAGAACCAACTCATGGTTAGGGAAGCTGTGAGCCAGGTCTGCTCTGAGTTCCCCAACACCTACTGGCAGGAGCATGACCAGGAGGAGAAGGATCCCAAGGAGTTCCATGCCGCACTTGCGAAAGACGGATGGCTGGGAATCGCACTTCCCGAGTCCCTGGGAGGCTCTGGTCTGGGAATCTCTGAGGCGACTATGATGATGCAAACCATCACTGAATCTGGAGCTGGAATGGCTGGTGCGCAGTCAATCCACGCCAACGTCTATGCGACACAACCCCTGGCAAAGTTCGGTTCCCAAGAACAGCTGGAAACAACAGTCCCCAATATCGTGTCTGGAAAGTGGCGAGTGTGCTTTGGTGTTACAGAGCCAAACGCCGGCCTTGACACTCTTCGACTGGGCACCACGGCAAAGAAGAACTCGGATGGATCCTACAGCGTCACTGGCCAGAAGATCTGGATCACTTGCGCTCAAGTTGCCTCCAAGATGATCCTTCTTGCTCGAACCACACCACTTGAGGAAGTCAAGAAGCCTAGTGAAGGTCTCTCCCTGTTCTCTATCGACCTGAACCGAGACCAGCCTGGTCTTGATCTGCGCAAGATCAAGAAGATGGGTGGTCGCGCTGTGGACGCCAATGAAGTTTTCTTCGACAACTACCAGATCCCTGCCAATTCTCTGATTGGCGAAGAAGGCAAGGGTTTCAAGATGATCCTTCACGGCATGAATGCCGAGCGCTGTCTCCTTGCCGGTGAGGCACTCGGTCTGGGTTACGCGGCTCTCAAGAAGGCCAGCGAATACGCCCGTGAGCGCGTCGTCTTCAAGCGCCAAATCGGAATGAACCAAGCCATTGCCCATCCCCTAGCTGACGCCTACATGAAGCTCGAGGGCGCTAAGCTGGCAACCTACCACGCAGCACGACTCTACGACCAGAGCAAGACGGACTCATCCATCCGACAGGACGAGGTGGGCGTCGCGGCCAACAGCGCCAAGTACATGGCTGCCGAGGCAGCATTTACAGCTTGCGAGAGGGCGGTTCTTACACACGGAGGTATGGGATATGCCATGGAGTATGATGTTGAGAGGTGGTTCCGCGAGTGTCTTGTGCCGCGGATTGCTCCCATTAGCAGGGAGATGATTTTGAACTTTATCAGCGAGAGGGTGCTTCAGCTTCCCAGGAGTTACTAGACAAGGGATAAGTGTTTAAAAAGTACATAGAATACAGAACTTCTTGATTAGAACTGAAATCTTCACACCATGACTGGTAGATGAACTCACCCACTTACATATAGAGCGGGGGGTTACGTACACACCATTCACACCGACGAGGCCTGTATGTTGATAAGGAGGATAAACCAGGTCAGCCATGTGATGGAAACGATAAGGACAACCAATGACTCCATACTGAATCCACCAACCCCATATCTCTCCTCCAAGAACATCGATTGATCTCCCGTCATCTGCCCTCGGTTACTTGCCTCTCAGAAAAGTGGACCCATGGCAATGTCATCCCCGGATGTCCCTCCCGAAGCTCGGGTCTTGACTCTTACCAATTCTCTTACCAATTCACAATCCATATAACAAGACATTCTCCCCCGGCTACTCTGCCAAATAAGCCGAATGGCCAGTGTCATTGTTGTTGATCCAAGCCAAGACACCGATCAATGCGACATGTTCCCATCAGCGGCTACCGATGACGCCTCGACGGAGGCTACCGGCACTGCTAAACGTGCCCGCGCGAAACATGCATGCCGTGAGTGCAACTCTCGGCGGGTGAGATGCAATGTCACGGAGTGCCATCCCTGCTCCAATTGTGCTTCTTCAGGGGTAAACTGTGAGGTGTTGCCGTCTCGCCGGGGGAGGTGAGTTGACTTGATACTCCTTGTATTGTATATTGGTCTAACAATTAGTCTAGATATCCGCGAAAGAACAAGCGCCAGAAGCAGATTGAACAACAAAGGCCTTCTGCTCTGAGTCCAAGTGTACAGGGCAGCGATGGGGGACTCCTCTCTCATCGGCCGACGTCATCTGTTCATACAGTGGCTTCAGGTGCAACTCCCCATACTGAAAGAGATGCTGCCGATACCAGAATACCGGCTAGGAGTCCTTCACCTTCGACAGATTCAGCAGCGCCTGGGAACTTGTTCTTTGGCGAATCCAACTTTCTTACCCTGGTCCCTGGAATGCCCCGTATAGGAGAGCAGCTCGACGAACAAGATGGCCAAAACGGCAGCAAGCAAAAGGCCCGACTCCTCTTCCCCATCAACAGCACACCTCAGTCCATGCCCGAGGGGGCATCTCCCGCCAGCATCGATCGTCTCAGTGTAGGAACATCACGATATCTACGAGATGAGGGCGCCCTCACATTGCCCGACCTGCAAGCTTGCACTCCAGCTCTGCAAGCGTACTTCACCTGGTTTCATCCATGCTTCCCGATATTGGACAGAGCAGAGTTCACTCGCCAACTGGCTGCGTCCGAGGTCTCATACCTTTTGATGCAGTCTATGCTCTTCATCGGGGCGACATACTGCGACAATGCGACCATCACCTCCATGGGTTTCAGCGACAGAACAGAGGCCAAGTCGTTACTATACACACGTGCAAGACTTCTTTTTCATGCCGACTGGGAAAAGGATGAGATTACCCTAATTCAATCACTGTTTCTTATGAGTTTCTGGCGAGGCGGTCCCTCTGATGTCAGGGATGTGCGGTATTGGCTGGGAGTTGTCATTGGTGTGGCAGAGTCATATGGACTTCATAGATCGTGAGTTGACCCTTCTGAAAAGTTTCAAGTTGAGGAAGTAAAGGCTGACATCTTGCAGACCGAGGTTCACGACTAGAGATACCCAAAAGGCTCGTCTTAGGAGGCGGATCTGGTGGTCCATTTACGTGAGTCCCTTTCCTATCCGACCAGATCGCTGTCTGACTCTTGTAGGTCCGAGAGCGACAAGCAGCTGCTTCGTTGGGCCTTCCCAGCAGGATCAGAGATGATGACTGCGATATCGAGCCGCTGAGCCCAACGGACCTGGAGTCTGAGACCGAACATCCGGATTTTTCTCCCTTTGGCTGCTGTAAGCCGGAGCACATCACATATGCCATCAAGATGGTAGATATTGCACGAATACGTGAGTAACTGAAGCAGCTTTTACCTACTCTTAGGTGAATATGGATTGACCTATTTGGAACAGTTGGCCGGGTAGTCGATGTGCACTTTTCGCCTGGCAGGCAACCATCGACCCCTGAGCAGATCCAAGACGTCGGTGATGCACTTGAAGACTGGAGGGCAAACCTCCCAGAAGACATGAACCGTGGTGTCGAGGATGGTACAGCCTCAGTGTGGGCGCATCTGCTACACCTTGCCTACAAGTATGTCATCTCTGCCAGTAGCCGAAGTCGTTACTAACAGCACCTGCGAAGCCATCTTCGGATCCTCATCTATCGACACAAGTTTCTCAGATACGGCCAAGACGAACAGAGCGGACAGATCGCCGTAGCGGCTGCGTCTAAGATTAGCAGAATCGCCGAGGACATGCTCGCACAAGGAACGCTTCGCTATGGACAGATGCACTTGTAAGTTGGATAAATAAATGAAAAGAGGCACATATGCTCACCGACTATTAGAATTACGAGTTTATTTGCCGCCCTCTGCATCCATGCCATAAGCATAAGGCGAGGCGTGGATGTATCTCGCCGCATCGCTGAGCATCGTGCGCAGATGTGCCTCCTTGGCCTGCAAGAGATCCAGAAGTACTGGAGGATCAACAACAACGTACTGGATTTGTTTCTTCAATATCTCGACGTGTCAATTGCCCAGCGACTACACGGCGCAACACGGAGCGACGCACCCATCCACAGCATCGCCGACCTTGAATCAGGAGCGACTTCGGAAGACCAGCAAGGAAGTGCAGATGCAGCCAGTCCGGGAGAGCGGACACATGACTTTCCCACCCCGCAGACGCAGGCCCAGACAAGAGTCTTTGAAGACCAATACTTCAATCTTTTGTATGGACCCTGGGAGGGCGATGACGGCATGGCGGATCTCGGCCTGGTTCTGCAGGCGAATGATCCGATGCAGATGGAGAGTCTCAATATCCTGGGCCGTTCGCGGTGAATCAAACTCCGGAGATGGCATCCGAGTCTGTGGTGGAGACCGGCTACTTCGGTTACTTGGAGGGAACTCGAGTAGCCGAGACCATGGCCGGGAGCCCCGGTTCCACCTCCGTTCTCCACCCGGACCATGACCGAACTGACTCCGTCGTCTTGTTGGCCGGTTACCGGTTGAGCATTATACATACATGGAATTCCCGCCAAATACCTTGACCGGGGCCTTCAACCATACTTCTCTGCCTCAGTTAATTGTTCCGAAGCGGGATCATGATGACGAAATCGATTCACCTCCGTCAAGCCGGCCGCATTGCTCAGGCAGCATCATGCCAGCGACGAGGTTTCGCAGTTTCTTCAAGTCTACAGAAGGCCACAGCTGCAGATGCTTCATCCTATCTTCTTGAGAACTTTGCCAACAAATCAGTTGTCCGTCGTCAACTCATCGACGCCAACCAACTCCAAAAGCTCGCCCTGACACTTGGCCGTCCCAACCTCAACGGCACAGACGTTTCTGAGAATGCGCCAGTAGCTGGAACTCCTGTACCTCCGGGATATCATCTGGCGTACTTTACGCCAAATGGTACTGAAGGAGACCTGGGTGCGGATGGAACAGACAGGACTTTTAATGCGTCTGCTCCTTTTACGAGGAGAATGTGGGCTGGCGGAAAGATGCAGTGGGCAGAGCCATCAAGTGGTGCTCTCCTCCGAGTTGGAGATGAGGTTGAAGAGCGGACAAGGTTGCTGAGTGCTGTTCCCAAGAAGAGTCGCTCGGCGGGAGAAATGGTTCTGGTTGAGGTCGAGAAGGAGTTTTGGGGTCCAAAGGGTCTGACTTTGACTGATCGACGATCATGGGTCTTTCGACCTGAGATTGATCTCAATGCCATTAAGGAGCCGCCAAAGCCGCTTGAAAACGTCACTCGTGGTCCATCATCTGTGAAGGACTTGGCAACCAAGAGCGAGGGTATGTCCTCTGAACCATCTATACACGATCATTCACTGACAACAGCAGGCGCTCCCATCCGAGAACTTCGATGGTCGCCAGTTGGTCTATTCAGATTCTCTGCTCTCACATTCAACGGCCACATGATCCACTACAACGAGGACTGGACTCGTAACGTGGAAGATCACCCTGGTCTGGTGGTTCATGGGCCCCTGAATCTCATCAATCTCCTGAACTACTGGCGCGACATCCATGGAAATGGAGAGGGTCCTAGAGATATCAAGTATAGGGCCATGTCGCCTTTGTATGCGGGTGAGACGTACAACATCCGGACGGATGGTGTGCGAGATGCCGAGGGTGGAAAGGTTTGGGATGTGCTAGTGGAAAAGAATGGCACTATTTGCATGAAGAGCGAGATATCAGCTTAAAAAGACATCTTGGGCTCTACGTATTATTGAAAAAATATCTTTCTAGGCCCAAGATGTGGCCCTTTCCATCGTGTTGTCTCATGTAAGTTGTTGGTGTTTCCGACAAGCAGCCACTGTCCGCTCGGGTTATGACAATATACAGCCCTGGTCTCAATGTGATTTTGTGCTAAAAACGTGTTCTTTGCTAAGAAATATGGAATTCTCATTGCTTGGGAATGTAAAGAGAAATGCCTTAATTGACAATGCTACAATCTAGAGAGTTCCGTCTCAACGTAGGTACCTTTTAAATCTGGTGTTCCATCTTCTGCCCAGGAGCATCCCGCTCAACAAACCACAAAATCATTCTTGAACGCTGAAAGCATCCTCAAGCAGCTGCTTCTCCTCCGCCTCATGCTTCTTCTTCAATCCAGTAGCCGGGCTCGCACTCACAGCCCTTCCAGCATACAACACCCTCCTCGCCGACAGACTATCCGACTCTCGGAGAACAGCCTCCAAACGATCGCGAACATAGTGCCAAGCTCCACCATTGTAATGCTCCTCTTGTGCCCAGACGATGTTCTGCGCGTTGGGGTACTTTTCCAAGTTGGCCTTGACTTCACGCCAGGGGAAGGGGTGCAGTTCTTCGATACGTGTGATGGCTGTATCACGGAGGCCGTTGGTGGCTCTATGCTTGACCAAAGAGGCGTAAACTTGGCCAGAACAGAAGATGACACGAGAGATCTTGTCCTCGCTATCTATTCCGCCGGCTTCGTGTTCCGGGTCGGCAAGAACAGGCTGGAAGGTGGCAGAGGGATCAGTGAAGAGTGAGATGTCGGATCTGGCGATGGGATGGCGGAGAAGAGACTTTGAGAAGAAGATGACCAATGCTAGATATAACTGTTAGTGAATTTCGTGTGATGGCAAGGTTTCTTGACTTACGCTTGCGGTACTCTCGCTTCAGCTGACGACGCAGCACATGGAAGTAATTGGCCGGTGAAGTCATGCAAACAATTTCCACGTTAGAATCCTGATGCGCTCGGTCAATAGCCTCTTCACTAGGCCAAGACCTGCCCTCTTCATTACACATCAACAAGAACCTCTCCAGCCGAGCCGAAGAGTGCTCCGCTCCCTGGCCATCATATCCGTGAGGCAGGGAGAGAACGATGCCTGACCGATCAAGCCACTTGGACTCGCCGGCGACAATAAAGTTGTCCAGCATCACCTGGGCATTGTTGGCAAAGTCGCCAAATTGGGCTTCCCACATAACGAGGGGGTTCGGGTCCGCGAGTGTCACGCCGTATTCGAAACCGAGGGCACCAAATTCGCTGAGGGGTGAGTTGATGGCTTCGTAAGGAGATTGCTCCTCAGAAAGAGTGTTCAAAGGCGTCCATGTCTCGCCCGTGGCTTGGTTGTGCAGGACAGAGTGGCGCTGTGAAAATGTTCCACGCTGGACGTCCTGACCCGTCAGACGAATAGAGTGGCCTTCAAGACAGAGGGTTCCGAAAGCCAATGCCTCGGCAGTAGACCAATCAACAGAACCCTGGTCAAAGCTGCTCAAACGTCCGGCAAGGATACGCTGCAAGCTTTGATGGAGCTCAAACCCTTCGGGTACGGTGTTGACCTTGTCCGCGATGGACTTGAGCGTGGCATGCTCAACAGCTGTTTGAGTGACGGGATACTTCTCAACAGCCAGAGAAGCCGGAGAAGGAAGAGAATCCCAACCAGGTGGAAAGTTCTTTCTCTCCGAGACGTATGTCTTGCTGGCCTCAAAGTTCTCATTGAGTCTATCCCACACCCACTTCCTCTGCTCCTCGATCTCAGCAGCGGTAAAGGTACCTTCCTGCACAAGCTTGTTGATGTACAACTCCAATGTCGGAGTTTGATCAGCAACCTGCTTGTACATCATGGGCTGCGTAAAGTTTGGCTGGTCGAATTCATTGTGGCCGAATTTGCGGTAGCAGACGAGATCGATGACAATGTCCTCCTGGAAGCGAGCTCTCCAGTCGGCGGCCAGCTGGCAAACAAAGGTGACGGCTTCGACATCGTCGGCATTGACGTGGATGATTGGCGAGTCGGTGTACTTCGCTAGATCCGAGGCGTAGGGAGTGGATCGCGAGCACTCTGCATCAGTCGTGAAGCCGATCTGGTTGTTGACGATGATGCGAATGGTGCCGCCGACTTGATATCCGTCAAGTCTTGAGAGACCAAGAGTCTCATAGACGACTCCTTGACCAGCGAAAGCAGCATCACCGTGCAAGGCAAGACACATAGCACGGGTGCGGTCCTTGTCTCCGCGCAGCTTCTGGGTGGCATAGGCAGAGCCAGTTGCGACAGGATCGACCGCTTCGAGATGTGACGGATTTGCAAGGAGGGATAGAGAAACACGGTGGCCTTCAGGAGTGATGCGATGACCGTCGTGTCCAAGGTGGTACTTGACATCACCGGCCATACCAGGAAGATCAGCAGTGACTCGTCCCCCAAACTCGGCGAGAATCGCTTCGCGGGGCTTGCCATAGACAGTACCCAGCATGGTCAATCTTCCTCGATGACAGCTCCCAATAACAATATCCTCAATACCGTGAACATCGACACTCTGGTCGATAAGAGAAGTAACACCAGGAGCAAGACCCTCAGCACCATCAAGGCCAAACCGCTTCTCAGTGGGGAACTTGGTAGCAATGAAGCGCTCAAAGCCGGTGCTCCAGATGAGACTATCCAGGATGCGCTTCTTCTCATCTGGGGAGAACTTGAAAGGGGTTGGAACTTCGAGTCTTTCACGAAGCCATTCGCGTTTCTCAGCGCTTGGGATATGTGAATACTCGATGCCATAGTTGCCGCAGTACATCGACTCATATGCGGACACAATCTCCCTCAGGGTCATCGACTTGCGGCCCTGGGCTGCGAAATGAGGCAAAAGATCCGGGCCGAGAGTGAATTCCCGGTTTAGATCGGCGGCAGTGAAGCCGTGATAGGCGGGGTTCAACTCTTCCGGATGCTCGGCGTGAGGAGCCTGTCCATTCTTGCGAAGTCCAAGGGGGTCGATGTTGGCGATGTGATGTCCATGTGATTGATACGCAGCAACAAGTTTGCTCAGCTTCAGCTGGTCTGTCACCTGGCTACCTTGCGACGGATGAACTTGAGATTGCAGAGCTGGATCGCGAGGTGACAAGTAGCCTGGGGGCAATTGGACAGCCTGGGCGGGTGACTGTGATCTATCCTCCATGTTGCGGAAGTAGGTCCTCCATGATACATGGACAGACTCCGGAGACTCTCTCCAAGACTGATACATCT
This sequence comes from Fusarium falciforme, assembly GCF_026873545.1. Classification (NCBI taxonomy): domain Eukaryota; kingdom Fungi; phylum Ascomycota; class Sordariomycetes; order Hypocreales; family Nectriaceae; genus Fusarium; species Fusarium falciforme. The sequence goes on from NC_070548.1 coordinate 630,783, forward strand.
CATCAATGTATGAAGCGGCACCTCCCTGGAGAAAGGACTCCGCCTGTGTCTAAACAGTGTAAGTCGCATGAAAAAGACCTCGTTAACAAGTGCAGTGTACTTACTGGGGGCTCCGAAGGAGCTACCGCCTCTGCATGCGCCGTGGCATAATTCCTACCTCCATCTTTTCTAATGGTCTGGGTAGTTTTGAGCGTCGTGAGGCCCCGTGTCAGCTGGTGTTGGCAACAGACTCCACGAACAAGCCTCCTACCACCGGCAGAAGCAGAACGAGCTGACCGCAACATAGTGACAGAGATTTGATGTTCAAAATGTCAATCAACCTTATGAAAAGTCCATCGAGGTACAAGATGGATCAAAGATCGGATCGAAGCAAGTCATTCATGGAGGCCGGGACTTGTATCCAGGCCAAGATCCATGCAGCCCGCGGCAATGCCGTGACAACATCCACGGCAATCCCATGGCTATAGATAAATGACCCGAAGGCTAGGCGAGTTGGCAAAGGCGTTTAGGGGCGGATAGCTGGATGAAGGTCTGGTGCGGGCGAATCATGGGAGGCAAAAGGAAGGTTTTCGGGTGCGACATCCGAGGGTGAGTGGGCGAGAGAGGCGGAGACTCGAAGAGCTCGCTTTGTCGGTCTTTTAATGGCCGAGTAGCCGACTCACCATAGCAAATGGCGGAACCTTGGGAATGGCTTCTCGTTATGCAACTTGTAAACAATATGTATTGAGCATAACGCCTTTCCCGTCTTCGATATGCTACAGGGTCTGGGGGAGGACAATCGACCGAGTTGTTCACTTGTAGAGTATCATGATTTAGTAGATATTGGCAGTCAAACGCCTGTATTAAGTCCAAGTCTACAAAAAGCGCCAATCCATGCAGCCCTTCACAGACAAGTTGCGCCTGAGCCCATAAAGTCCTTTTTTTACTACAATACAAATGCTACATAAAGGCCTCCTTTACGCAAGAAGCATTCGGGAGGGATCCTCGATATACTGCTTGACAATGTTGAGGAAGCTGACAGCCTCCCGACCATCAATGAGACGGTGATCATAGGTCAAGCTGATGTACATCATCTGTGGAAACAAGGCGTTAGCTTGTGAGACGGAATAGATGTGTGTAGACTTACAGGTCGAATTTCGGCCTGGCCATTAATAGCCATGACGCGTTGTTGGATACCGTTCATGTTAAAGACGGCGGACTGGGGATAGTTGATGACGGGGGTTCCAAACATGGAGCCAAAGATGCCGGGGTTGCTGATGGAGTAGTTGCCGCCCTCAAGATCCTCCATAGTGAGCTTTGCATCGCGGGCCTTTATACAGTTAGCGCATTCATCACTCTTAGGCTTCTTTATTCTCACCTTCTTGGCCAGAGTAGCCACCTCTCGCTCCAGCTCAACAATGCTCAGCGTATGCGTGTTCCTCAGCACAGGCGTCACAAGACCCTTGGGTGCCGACACAGCAATGCTGATATCGACATAGTCTCGCCACGTGGTGATCTCCTTGTCCGTATCAATGGCAGCGTTGATCTGAGGAATCTCCAGAGCAGCCAGAGTCGTGGCCTTGGTGAAGGCACCCATGTAACCCAGGCGCACGCCATACTTCTCGGCAACTTCCTCCTTGTACTTGGCTCGCCAGGCCATGAGGTTAGTCATGTCGACTTCTTGGATGGTGGTGAGGGAGGCGCAGGTGTTTTGGGATTGCTTGAGGCGGCTCGCGATAGTCCTTCGCATACGGCTCATTTTCTCCTGCGCGACAAATCCCATTAGTTATGTATGGCAATTGCGACATCTCCAACACTTACAACTCGCTCGGTTCTTGCGGGGCCTCCGGTGAATGCGCTCGCGGGAGCGGCAGGCTCGGGCCTGGCCGCAGGCTTCGACTCGGCGGGCTTCTTGGCGGCTCTGGGAGGCTCGTGAGGAGGCGTCTGCTCCTTGGTATGGTTCTCCTCAGCCTTGGCAGGCTCTGAAGGCTTCGTCTCTTGCTTGGGCTCCTCCTTGGGTGGTTGCTGAGCCTCTCCCTCTCCCTCGCTCTTGGGAGCACTGGCCTCGCCGCCCGTCACGATGCGCGCAAGATCTTGACCGACTACAACAGTATCTCCCTCGGCAGCAAAGTATTCGGCGATGACGGCAGTCTCGGGGGCGGGGACGGAAATGTCGATCTTGTCAGTCTCGATGCTGGCAAGCTCCTCGTCGGCTTCAATGGTCTCGCCGACCTTCTTGGTCAAGCTGGCTAGTGTGCCCTCGTTAAGGGACTCGGCCATCGGGGGCACCTTGACGATGAGTTCGCCATTAAGAACTCTCGAGATGCCAAAGAGGCGACGCTGTGTGTCGATTGCGCCACGGTGGCAGAGGAAGGCATTGGCGTGGGCTCGAGGGATTGCGCGCGAGAGGCCGGCGAGGCCAGCGACAGCCTTGAATCGTATAGCGGAAGCCATCTTTACTCTGGTCCGTAGATTGATGGTGACAAGAAAGGACAGAGCTACAGCTTGAGGGGAAGATCAAGTCGGGATTAATCTAACCGAGCTTCTTCGAGCATCGCACGGACTCTATCTCTCTTGGTGTTGCGATTGAACGGGCAAAGGGAAAAGGTAATGGTTCGACTCGAGCAAAGAACCTTGGTTAAGTGAGAGGCTTTACAAGTCCGAGGAAAGTCAAGTCGACGTCAGGAAGTGAAAGCTACGTACCCTCGGCGAATGGTGAGTCTGCGATTCCAAACGGCTAAACGATAATATTCGGACGCCGGACATTGAAACCCGGCATGGTGAAGCCGTGAGGAAGGATTACATTGCCGAGCTCGGCTATTACGTCTTCTTCCCTAGCATTTATTGCCCTCAGATGCCCCTGGAGCTGGAGATTTGGTCGGTTCAAGATCATCTATGCCGAAGATCCAGATCTAAATGAGATGGTTCTTGTGACCAGGTCAAGTACTTTCGCGGCTTTGGCTTCGAGGCTAGCGTAGCCGCGACCTATCACCTCGGTGAGTCAAGGTGAGCGCCGTTACGACACTGTTTGCTCAGTGATACCTCAAGCACCGTGTCTATCAGTCCTGGATGGAACTAGACACTGTACGAGTCTGCAGGTGGGAGGCACACCTCGGAACGCCACCTGCATCGTTCGGTACCGGTGTGCTGGTTCATCAACCCAGTTGCCTGGAATGGGGCACTAGGGTGTGTCTTGTCTGCAACAAGCATTGCTGATCAACTCTCTCGGCGAGTTCCATGAGCATATTTAATGGTATTGTATTTGGTATCTCTGTATCAAATCATGCTCTAATAGAAGACAAAACGCCTAGGGTTGCCCCTTGCCCCAGCTCATAGTCGTCATATCCGTTCGACATTTATTGCCGTCTCATTATGTACGTGGATGCCGCCGCCCTGCTCCAGGTCCTGAAAGTCCCGGGATGACGTGTACTTTCGCCAAGGGCTCGATATCACCGTCTGCGCGCTGTGCGGCCAGTCGGGCGCATCAAAGTCTGACGGTCCAGGATCCATTCCCGGTGTGAGCTCGTGTGTTGAGCTTGAGCCGTCGCCGTCGCGCTCTCTGGTCTTGGTGATGCCCGTGAGCTTGATGCCGTTGCTGAAGGGCGCGCTGACTTTGGTCGATTGGCCGCCGCCGCTGTTGGAGCTGAGGAATGATCCCGGGATGATCTTTCGGGCGATCGGTCGGAGCATCGGCAGGGAAGCTATTACATTGATCAGTAACCCGTCAACCACGCGAAGACTTGACAGCATACCAGCTATCACGGCCAAGTTGCATTCCGAAATGGACCAGGCGTAGTGAGGACCGAATTGCAGCGTCGGCTCTGGCGAGTCCGATTTGTACTTGAACGATTCGATGAGGACAAAGATGGAGGCGAGGCAGGTCCTGGTACCAGTCAGCGAGACTCTAGCAAGCCTCAAGCTACACACTTACACAGCGCCAAACGCGAACAAGGCAATTACGGCAACCTTTTGACCCTTCGGAAGATGAAGCCTACCGACTTCGATGGCGGGCAGAGCGAGGATGGCGCAGTCGATCAGGACGTGCGTCAAGACGGTCGAGAAGAAGAAGGCGGATTCGCGAACATGACACTTTTGAGTCTTTGTCTCAAGGGGCTCTTCCCAAAAGGCTGAAGTGGGAATGCATTGGAGTGTCACCATCAAGAGTCGGAGGAAGAACCAGCTTACGGTGACGGCTGAGAGCACCTGAATCGGGACGCGAATGTCGGAATATTGAAAGAGTCGCCAGTAAAAGGTAAGAATCGCAAACTTGGAAAAGGCGATGGCAAATGTATAGGTCATGCTCGTGCACCAGATCTGCAACCAAGCAGTCCGCTGCTTATCCGCGTACGTGTAGTCCTTGGAGAGGTTGTAGTCCATGGGTCGGCCGAGTCCATTGCGAATCCCTACACGATGTCAGAAGGGCTATGATCGAGGAGCGAGCTGCGCTTACAGATCATGCCATTGATCAAGAGTGCCAATGAGCCGATCTAAAAAATGAGGTTATTCAGGATATTCGCGCATCTGATGGTCGAGCTCGCGACCTACCCAGCCCACAATGGCAAACACATCGTCCCAGCCATATCCAGTCTTTGTGATTCGACGCGAGAGGAGTCGGAGGAGGAGGGCAACAGTGGCCAGAGGGAGCGTCACGGCGGCTGCGGCGATGATATTGGGGGTATCATCCCTCATGGTGATGCATGATTGTGGGTATCGAGACGGTCCCGCATGAGCGTGTCGTCGATGGACGACGGCAGAAGCAAGTATGGCCAAGAGGAGACAAGAAGAGGGTCAAACGGGCATTTGACAGCTATGTAGACTTCTAGAATGACTCGAGGTGTGTCCGAGTGGACGAGGTTTTCCTTCTTTCTCCAGACCCGTCAGGCTCTAAGGACACAACAGTCACATCATTAGGGGAGCCCCATGGGGAGAGGATGATGCTGTGGAGGGACGGATCGCTCCCCGGCCTGGGAATCCCCTCCAAGTGGTTTCTAGCCCCTCGCGAGAAGAGTTGTGATAGGTCAGCGCCTGCGAGGATGCAGATCATGGTGGCGACGGATCCTGGCACTCGGAACCGCTCACGCGCGACGAAATTGCAACAGCCTCGCCTCGGCCTGTCCGCCGCCTTCTTGTTCTTGTCTAGCGGGTGTTTCTTCAGCTGCAAGGATGGGGTTTGTAAGGATCGTCGAGGCGTTCCATGTAACAATCCATGTGCCTGCATAATCGCAGCCATCATGCATGTAACTGTCTCGGGGCTCAATCCCACGTCTTCCGACCGATCCGAATTTTGTTCCTCACAAGGATATTTCTATAAGGGGCTTTGATCAGCCAACACCGTGGAGCGGCATGCAATCTCAGCTTTTGCAGCTTCAATAAAAAAGGCGCATGAACAGGTGGGATGACCGTTGAGAAATTGGATTTGCAACAGCTTCTCTCTCCAGAAACCTTCCAACGACAAACTAACCAAATCAGAGTCTAGGCAAGCTCAAAAGAAAACAGACAAAACTCAAAAGCATCCACTGGCAAAGCCGAAATGCTCTTCGAATCCCCTCCCCCGCAGCCATCGGCGTTTAGCTTTCGGGTGACCGTCACGGCGGCTCAGGCCACGAGCTAAGCAAGGGCCCCGGGATCTTGGCCGTTGAAAATAATCGCGAAATGGGAATTTTCTCAAACCCTTGCTTGATGATAAGGGTTGAGGCTTTTTAATGCTTCCCCCCCATGTGGCAGCAAGGTTTCACTGTACACCGTCAGTCTGACCAAACTTGTCGACGCCGCTTGTTGAAACCTCGACGCTTTTGCTCAATGAGGGAGCTGATGGTGACATGAGCTGTGATACACCTCGGACATGGCGATCAACTATTTCTTAGGTCTTGAGCCTCAACTGTACGGCCTTGGTGGAATGTTGCAATCGGCTCAGCCCTCTCGCAGACGTACCGCATCTCACGCCATTCAGCCCAACCTGTCTTGACCACCTGAGGCTGGAGGCTGGATGGTACAGTGGTGAGATAAATCGTCGCTTACATGCACCTAGACATGGTACAATAAGCATATTTCCATTTTAGCCTCTTCATGTCAAAAGCCCTTGTTGGATAGAGCACTCACAAGGGAGTATGTGTACTCGATACTCATATCCATGTTGTTTGTTATAGTATCGATGGCGGCCCCTGGATCGTCGAGTATGCTGGGTGATCAAGTCAAGTCAGCCTAGGTATCAAGCGACACTTCTGTCCTCCCATCATGGTAACGAAAATGCCATCCTCTCCCCTCTCAAGTCAGCATCGTGATACTTTGCATTCTGTTCCATATTGGTCACGATAGGATGGGTTTGGGGGTTTGCCGTGTATTGTCTGGCGGTAGCCCCCTGCAACTATCCCATAAGCAACGAGTCCCGGCTGGCTAGGGCCATTCGATATCTTCGAAGGTTCAACAGGACCCCTTCTCAGTCAAAAGACTTGGAGCGAAACGCTAGGAGAGAAAAGGTACAGTGGTATGTGATGTTATGCCATATCTCGAATTGGGCCATCTGACTGGAAGCAAGGACTGTGAAAGTCTTGGTGCCGTATCTGAGAGTCTTTTCGCTGGTCTATTCCATCACGGGAATTGAGTTGACTCTGTACTGGAACGGCGTCGGGGGGTATATGATGTGAATTCGACAGGCCAGCTGATCCCTCTCACCATCGGACTCTGCGGACTGGTGCAGACACTCTACGTGCCTACACTCGAGGTTAGTTTATTTCCCCATCATGGACCATCAAACACCATGCTAACTGTTGAAGTGGCTCATGAAAAAGTTTAGCAATGGCTGGACCCGTGCAGAGCAGATTGATCTCGAGACTGGCTCGACATGAGATCCTCCACAGGGTATCCTATCACTGCCGCTTGCTCGCACCCCTCCCTATCCCCTTTTAGTCTACACCAACATCTCTTGAGCGCTCTTATATCTGCTATCCACATATCGAATTTTGCCTAGACAAGCTGCCCCGACAGTCATCCTCAGGGGGACCAAGCCGCTGATGAGTTGGGCTTGCCTCGCGATATCCCGGCGATAGAAGTATCAGGACATATATGGAATATCCCTTCTTCGCGAACCGCATGTCGGACTCCTGGCCATTTCATCCCAATAGACAAAGAGGAAGGTCGTATGTCGGCCACAAAACGATTCAAGGTAGACAGCAAGTGCCTCGGCAGAAGAGGGTTCGAATTTCAACCGACTCCAACCACGCGGCTTCAGAAACTCTCATGAATCGAGTCGTAAACGACACTTGGTTGATGATTCCGCCTTACTCGTTCATAGTACCAATAAAGCGGCCTCGTAAAGATCTATTACAGGGGCCAGACAACAGAGGCTGACGAACCAGAGCCAGCCAGTACTCCCGGACTGCCACGCGGCTGGTAGCAGCAATAGGAGTAGGTGGAATTGGAACCACTGAACATGCTACGACCAGCGCTATAACGAGATGGGCCGTTGAGGCGTTCTAAGGTGCACGAATTGACAGGATCACGTTGCGTATCTGTGGAAGTCGCAACTACACTAGGGAGAGAATGCTGAACCGTAGAAGTAAAGATGACCTAATACTGATGTTCCTACCGTTCAAGCAGGATCTCTTGAGGGACATATTAAAGGTAAGTTATGCACGAAGGACAAAGTAACCTGTATAGAGCGACACCTAACGCCCCATTCAGCCATTGTAATTGGCCTGCTGACAGTCGTCTTCCCCCGATAAGTCAATGTAGCTTATTGGAATCCTTAACGATGTCATATTCCTTCCTATCTTCAACTTTAGCAGTGGTCTGAGATTTATACTTCCTGCCCTTGCGATTTCCAGGTGTGTGGTCCTTCTTGATGGGTGCTTGAGTCGTTGGCCGAAGCCAGCACAACTTCCAGTTACCAACTCTACTGCCCGAATGTTCAGAATTGGGTTTAAGACGATTGAGTCAAGACCTGGCCCGATGGTAGCTTGCTAAGGACCTCATCCTCCCAAATGGCTGTGGGGCAAGACTCCTCTCTGGTTCAGTCGTCTTCATAAAGACAACAGTTCAGCTCGGTCTTCGTACGATTTCACTGAAAACCCCAGTGAGCAAGCCTTAAACTCTCCATTCAAGGCCCTTCAAGTCGGCCCTTCCCCTCGCACTGGTGAGCCATCACGAAGGCTTCATGTCACCGTCAACGGCCAGGAAATTTACCTCGGTCGAGGGATATTGAGGGACTACATCCACGATTACAGTTCCATGAGAAACTCTAACAGTCTTGGGGCCCCATATGGAGCTCGTCTCGGTGGTAAAAGTTCTGGTCCTCAGTCGGGCTTGTGACGCAGAACCTCTTGCTGGGAGTTGCGGCGTCACTTCCGCGTTAGGTAACTAGTAAAAAGGTTGCTTTGCAATTCAAGAGTAGGATCGGATGGCTTATTATTCTATCTTGCTAAGTTATATATATGAAGCGAGGCTATACACTGCTTGAGATGTAACTCAAACCCCCTTCTATTGGGCCCATCCAAGGCTGCTAAACATCAACCCCAGGGGGTATGCCGTTCTGGTACTGGCAGTGAAACTCGCTCTCCTCATGATCACAAGTACATTCTGGCTCATCCGTGCTCTGAGACCCATCCAAAGTGGGAAGAGTAACATTATAGCCGGTTTCGTTGTATTGTTCCATCTTCTCGCTGAGAAACTTGTAGACCACCTCGGACGTGGCGCGCTGTTCCCTGCCAATGACCAGCATGTGAGAGAGGATGAAGTTGAGAAACTCAATGAGGTAGTTGGTTTCACCGTCAGCTGTAGAGACTGCCTCCTTGTTGAGTTGGACACGCTGTTCAGCCCGTTAGTCTCGGCGAGGAGGAACATGGGAAGATGCAACTTACAAGTCTCACAGCTTGCTTCAGAATAATGCCGTCATAAGGTGAATCGCCGGCTTCCTGGGCACCACTTCTGAAAAACGTGTCCCGGGTCCAGTTGAGCTTAGCTCCTCGTTCATTCAAGCGAGCGCATTCAAATCTTCTGAGGGCTCCTGGGCCCCGGATGGCCCATGTCAAGAGCATCAAGAAGACACAGCCCAGAGCCCAGATGTCTGCTTTTCTAGAAACCAAGGGCCCCTTTCTCGTCTGTTCGGGTGCACCATAGGATTCATACCTTTCTTCTTTTCCGGGCTGTGCAGATCTCTTAGACGCTGTGTGGAACTTGGTCAAGCCAAAATCGGCCAGCTTGAGCTCGCCAAGATCCCCACTGAGATTTTTGTTCATGAAGCGAAGGATATTCCCTGGCTTTATATCCTTGTGGATGCCGTAGTTGTCCTTCCAGTCTTTGTTAGGGGTGTCGAACTTACGCCGGACCGCCGGTTTGGCGTTGTGAATCCCGTGTAGGCCCTCGGCGATTCCAGCGCATTGCTTGGCAATCCATCGGGTGAGGATCGCCGAGTAACTGGTAGCCGAGTAATTGGTAGTCGCAGGGAAGAGTTGCGAAGGGTGCATCTCCATGAACTTGCCCAGATTTCCTCCTTCCGCCCAGGGAAAGAGGAAAGAGAATTTGTCGCCGCATTCAAAGGTCGCAAAGAGCTCAATCACATGACGCCCAGGCGTAGCCTTTCTGAGTGCGTAAATCTCTCGACGAAACTCTCTCGGGTCATTAGAGGAGAGCGTCTTGAGGGCAAACAGGTCGTGCCCAGTCTAGTGGCACGAGTCAGAGACAATTATCGTCCTCTTAGAGATGAAAGCCTCTATTCGGGGGTAGTTGCTCACAAAGTGATGGTGGTCTGGATGAATCTCGATCTCGAAAACATCAGCATGCCAACCTTGTTCGTCGAGAAGGCGACAAGATGTCCACGGCATGATGGTCTCAGAATGGAGCTCATATTCAACGGGTTGCCCATGGTCAGCCATTGCTATGATGGGAACGTTGAAACGCCACTGTTCCGCGTAGAACTGAGTCATGAAGGTCCTGTCCGTTGAAGGGAAACGAGGTCTATCATGCCCTTGAGGACTTTTGTTGCGCGGTTGAAGCATATCACCATCCCCATAGATGAAAGGGAAGTGTCTGTCATAGACTTTTGCCGTGAAAAATTTATGCAGCATGTCCAGTCGCCCCGTTCTGACGAGTATTGCAAAAACAATGTATGCTGACTGTCCGTCCTTGAAGTCATTGGGAGTCTTGCCACAGACGTAGGCTTTGTAGTTTTCCATTTGAGATGCGTCAACCTTGCCTTTCAGCTCCTCGGCAACGGCATGAGAGCTACAGATCCGTCTCAGTTTGCTTAGCGGTATCCAGTCCTTGGTTCTGTCGTTGTAATGCCGCACCATGGCTTTGCTGAGCTCGTTGGACAATGACTCAATCTCAACCTTCCCGGGTAGTTGAGTCTCCGGGACCCATGTTCCGAAGACCGACAAACTTTGTGAATCTCTTACGGACGTTTGTATTGTTTGCTCTTCCCAGAAGCTGCGGCCATAGTCGTTAACGCGGCTGGAGATTTCCGATATATCAGATAAGGACACTGTCCTTTTCCTCTTGGGGCGACGGCCATTGGTAGGTTGTAGACTTGTAGAACAGGTATCAGCCCCCCTGAGCTGCTCTATCGTGTCGTTGACGAGTTTGTTAACTGCGATCGGATCTGTTTCGGGCGTTATGAGTTCCGGACATTCCCCGCGGGGTTGCTCAGAAGGCATGTTGAAGACTCAGGCGACGAACAGTGTGGGAGGCAATTTGAGTCAGAACAAAAGCCAACCTGACCTTGCTTATCAACTAGAGAGATAAAATGACTCGTCAATCAGAGTCACTTCGTTGGAAAACGCCTGGGGTGGCTTGGCCATCAAAGCCACCGTGACCGCAGCCTTGTTGGGTGTCTCGGAGAAACATGGCCAACCAACAGGCCCGATGCCTCATTTTCAACCCCCCTCCCCTGCAGTGGCGTTGTAGCACCTGCACATAGCCTATTGCGTCCTTTTACTGATAAAACACCAAGAAAAGGCAACCAAGGCAACGAGGCAATTTCCAAGATAGGATCACTCGCCTCTTCGGTATGTGTAGTTGACTGAATTCAGGCTGCGTTTCAAGGTCATATTGAAGGACATTTAAGGCATGGACTCGCCGGGGAGAGGAAGACGTTTCCTTTCCTCAGATCAGAACAGATTCTTTTACCCGCACTTCCTAAATACAAAGCCACTATTCAATTCATACCAGCCCACAATGTCCAAAACTTCTGCTAGCAAGAGCAACACTCAAACGGCCGCGTGTGGCTGCTGGTATTGCACAACGAGAACTCAAGATAGCCGACGTCGCGCTACAAAGAAGACGTCCATATCAGTACGACGGGTTGACCCAGTCAAACTGGAAAGCCTTCTCAATAGGATCTTCAAAGATAAATATGCCGTCTCGGTAAGTCAAAGCCCTATGTATATGTCATTGTCTACCTTTACTAAAACGAAGCAGATGCGAGACAACTCATACACAATCTGGGCTGAACGCCAGCTCGAAGAACGCGAGACCCTGGAGTGCTGCTGAACGAGCAATGTCTAAGGTTTCCAAGCTCAGGGTGACATTACCCCCATGCTGAAGCTGTGCTTCTTTTGCTTTTGTGATCAATATAGCGTTTGAGTCATGTACAACATATACCCCTTTTCCCTCGTTGGGATTAGACATTAAATAGGCTGAGATAGCAATAAAGGGAGACAATCAGGCGTAACTAGCTCATCTATAAGTCTGCGTGTCTCTGTAATTGATGGAGAAATACCTAGATCGCAAACAAGTGTGCTCTGCAAAGCCATCACCGAGAAACAACAACTTCATCATCACCATCCTAGACCGAAACTAGATTCTTCTTGCTTCAAGGGTAGTAAGGGGCTCGGAGGAGGGAATCTTAGAGTAAGCCAATGGAAATAACATAGCCATAACACAACTGAAACCTATGCCCAAGCTTCAATAACACAACAACATCCAGACCACGAACGAACAAACCAGTTATGCCTACTGGTGGAAATGACGCCACATTTCCGTCTTGATATAGTCGATCTCGGCCTAAATCTCCCATTAGCCACGCCGCATATAAGGCTGAACATGGTTCTGTACGCACTACGGTCAGGGGGGTAGGGACCTTGACAGTATATCTATTATTCTGCATCTTGACGGGTGTTAGCAGCGTAGATGCAATAGTAGAAGAGGCCAACTTGCGGTTGCTTTATAATTGCTGGCGCCGAATCTCTGGTCAAGAATTGCCCTCAGGACGCCACCATGGGAGTACTCAGTGTTAAGGGTGTGGGAGTACATCTTTGACTGTGTTTCTCGAATCTGGGGTAACAGCTGAAAGCCCACGACCTGGCACAGGATGCTGTTTGTAACGATAGCAATGAATTGATGCCAAATTTGACGTCGTTTCCAAGGCAAGGTTGACAAGAATATATACCAAATGCCCCCCGACTCTGTAATTGGAATTTGGTGTCGACAACTGCTTCTTGGCGTACGGTTTTGGCCGTCTCCTCCCCACTTCTCCAGAGCCTGCTTTCTAGTCTCACATCCTGCAGCTTGGTATTTCCATAAAGCTCAGAGCCTGGTTCCCAAGGACGCCCACTCGCTTCACCCAAGCCGAGGCAATCACCATCTTCGGCAGTAATAAATGAGGCTCTGCAAGGCGCCGATGCCTGGCTGATGTGATCTCAGAGTTCGGCTGTGAATGCGCTCCTCTCCCAACCCACAGCATGCGCCCCGTCCCGCCTCTTTCAAGGTAATTCACGCATGACAGGGTTGAAAAACAATGCCGCGTGACCTTTCTACATATGCAGCCATGAGGCAACAACAGAGTCATTGGCCGAGGCCTCAGGAACCGAATCACGAGCCATGCGGTCTATAACAACTCAAGGTTGATCTCCTCGGTCATTGGAAGCATGCATCCTCCTGCAAAGCGGTCCGCATCGAGAGAACCTTTGATCGGCATGAACTGGCTACGTCACGACCCCGGCATCTCCGAAGGAGACATGAAGACCCTCTTCTTCCAGGATTATGGAACAAGTCGCATACTCAGTCTTTCTAAGCGATCTGGAGTATGAACCCTAGGCTTTCAGTGCAGCAAGTGTCTAACCTGACTAGTTCGCTACAAGACAAAGATCTTGGGCCCTATCCAATGAATCTGAGTGGCAGTCTTGGCTTAATGCGGTTCGAACTTCCTTGTCTCCTTCGCAACAAGATTACTAACTGCAACAAAGGGCCACCTCGAGGATGGCGATGGCGGCGAAAGCACCCTCAACATCTTGTAGGCGTCCATCTTTTCGAATCAGCCAAGATGCTAACCCGTCGTTAGACTCTGCGGGCGTGTAGAACAGGAATGCGACGAGCCCCTGACAGTGGCATATTTGCCGTTTCCGAAGCCTATCTTTGATCAAGTGAGGGCCGAGTTTCGGGTCCACGGGTCGATTGCGCGAGTCATCAACAGAAACGTACGGTGCAAGTTCATGGACCTGCCGTTTCAATATGACCAAGACTCAGGAGATGTTACTACCGGTACTTTGCTCCCATACATATTTTGAGGCAAAGGGGGTATTCAGTGCTGACGCAGTTCAAGTCTACAACTGCAGAACGGCATCAACTTGGCCTCGTGATATGGCTCTGTCGGTTTCCTTCTCACCCAGAAACCTCACCACGTATGCCGTCGTGTACGGGTGCGATGACAAGGCCGCGGACTTTCTCATAGAACAACTCACTGGAACTGACCACCCTGTCTTTCATCCCATGCTCCTGCCGACCCTGCTTGCGGACTTAGAAAGGGAGCGCCATGTTAAGCTCTTGCGCAAAAATTCCGACAAGATGGGGCAACTGACGCTTGATCTCACGGTAAACAAGGGTCAAGACATCCCAAAGAGCCCTGAATCCAGCTCCCAACTCGACGATGATGAGGAGGAGCCCATTGAGCTGTGGCAAGACATGAGCAATTTGCAGAATGGGTTCCAGAACTGGCAGCAGCAGATGCGAAGGATGGTGATCCACCTTGGACGGTCATCCAACGCCTTGGCTCCAGGCTCGACACACTACGATTTGGAGATTCAGAAGAATTTGGAGAAACTAAGGGTTCCCAGTGTCCGGATCCAAAAGAGGCTGGAGGAGCTAATCAGCGAATACGATGAGCACATTCGCGATTGTGCTACCGTGACTGGGGGGTTAAAGCTGGCAATGTCCATGGTGAGTGAAAGGTGTTCCATACAGTAGAGCCCATCTGACTGACTCGAATAGGACACCCGCAAAACAAACCAAGAAATCGCCCACAGCAGCCTGCAGGTTTCCAGTCTAGCGCAGAAGGACGGCAGCTTGATGAAGTCGATAGCTATTGTGACCATGTTCTTCCTCCCCGCCACATTCACCTCGGTACGTGCAGGTCCCATAAACTATATATCATCTCGATTTCGGCTAACGCAGGTCAAGACCTTCTTCTCGATGGACTTTTTCGACTGGCCCAAGGCTACCAACGCCATTGGTACCGGGTACATATGGGTGTACTTTGTTGTTGCGGCTGTTCTCACACTCATCACTGTGGGTTTGTTCAAGTTTAGAGGGAGGAAGGATGACAAGGTTATGGCAGGGAGCATGGTTTAGAGTGCGTATGCTATAGTCACTGGTAGCTTTGAGCGGTCTGAGTGTGGGCAACCAGACAGACCCGGCATGGGAAGGCATGGTGTTTTACGGCGTTGAGTTCTCGTGCTGTCGTTATGTTCATTTCAATCAATTATAAAGACGAGTGCTTGTTGATCTTTAATCCATCGGTACTTACTCAGGGGCCTGAGAACCTACCCTTGAGTCTTATCACGTCACCATCACAGTTACAGGTAAGTAGACTTCTGAAAAACTCGTTCTGCTCAGTTTTCGTTTATTTTCAGGTCGTCTATCTTGATTCTACCCTATCTAGCCGGTTCCAGTGGAACCACTTCCGGCGCTGAGGCTTGCCTACTGGCTCGCAAATCTTCTGTAATACAATGTCAGTAAACCGTGAAACAAAAGATACCAAGGTCATTCTGCTTACCTTTCGATTGTCTGCAAACTCAGTGTAGAGCCTGTTCCAGATTTCTCTTTCAACGCAGTTCTCCTGGGGACCCTGACCATCAGCCGTCGGACACTGTGGCTGCTTCTGTAGTCGCATCGCCGAATCCTGCACCCATGGTTTCGGGACGGGCCAGTCAGAAAAATGCACATATTTGGCTTCGTTCAGGACCCCGACAGCATTCCATTCTTCCTTTTTAGAGCTAAGATACTGGGAATGATCCTTCATTCGAAACTCTGCCGAGAGCAGGCCGTACGGTCGGTGGGGAATGATCATTGCGCTATCGAGGTATAGGCTGTTGATAACTTCCATATCGTACTCGGTGTTCTCAATGGTCTCAATCTTCTGAAATATGCGCTCCATTTCGACCTTGTCAGGTTGCACAACCATGACATGTGAGGCAAGCATCGTCTTAGGAGGGTCGTCCTTCATGAACCAGTAGGCTCGGGGCATCGCAACACGACACGGAGGAAGCTGGAACAGCTCGTCCATAAGCTGAAGAACCACGCCGTCTGAGTCGAGGGTAATTACGCGGTCGTATTGGGTCTGATTGAAGGCGAGAAGTTTGGTGAACGATTCGGCCCAGGTAACTAGAACAGCGTTAGAAGGCCAACTTCCACGATAAAGCACAATCCCAAGGCCCCAGTGTCTTACCGTCACTACCGTTACGGCGCTGGATCTCGACTGGCCGTAATGTGACCTTGTACTCGTCGCGAGCCTTGATCAGAAGTTGTCCCGCATGAGTGTCCGACTCTTGGGCATTGGGCGCAAGCATATGACCAGGATACATCATCAGTCGTTCAGCGTTGCTGCCAAGTCGCTGTAGTGCTTCGAAGATCATGAGCGAATTGCAGAGGTAGACGTCGTTGGTAGCGTATTGGACGTAGGCGAATCGGGACCAGTCGATAATGTCGCTGTCGGCACTTTCAGTGACATTCTCCTCCTTCTCGTCATTCTCGTCGTTCTCGTCGACTGGGTCGTCATGAAATTCGCTGTCGTCGATATCGACCTTGTTAATGGCACTCTCCTCGCCGTTGCTAGGCTTCCCATCACCCAAAAACGCGTTCCCATGAACATCGTCATTCTGCGCGTCAAGATTCTCTTCGCCCATGAAAGAAGGGCTCCCCGGGTATCCGTCCGGGCGCTCAGCGCTCTCCGGGACTTGAACACTGTGATCTCTCCATGTATCCGGTATAGGCACGTCCGGATAGTCGTACTCGAAAAGGTTGAGCAGAAAACAAAAGAAGATGGAGAGAAAAATAAGGCTCGGCAGGAACCTGAGCAGACGCGACATGGTGGACGACAGCATTCGGTTCAAGGCTGCGCTGCGAAGAGGCCAGCTGAGCCGGGTTTTTGGAGATGAACGAGGGAGGCTCAAAAAAACATGGCCTCAGGGAACGAGGGAGAAAGACATGGCTTGAGACATCAATTGGAGGATGAGGTTTTGAGATGCAAGGGAAGGTGCGATGAGGTGCACCTTCACTGCACCCGCTACTGTGACAGTGACAGCGAGTCTGGTAGCAAAATTGTTACAAACGGGTCTGGATGTTCGGAGTTTACAAACATACTCAACTCCACGCCGAAAATTTGAGAGCTTCTTAGTAGACTGGTATCGTAAGTGTATCTATGAAAGGGAGATGGGAATGAGGGCAAGGGGATGCCAGGGGTTGCTTAGCCTGTGGTCTTCCATTCCAAGGGATAACACCATCCGCATATCAGCACATCTGGTTGAATCAGTTGCAATTTCGTTTTTCAAGTTGAGCTTCAGCAAGGAATTCAATAGAAATCGCAGAGTAACCAGTAAGATCACGACTTACATATAGGTTCACTCAGTCATGCTCTAGGTGATCAATTCATGTTCATGCGCAAAATGGTATCAACACGCTAGTCCATCATCACTCATGCAAAATTCCACACTCCTGTCCCTTCAACCTGTCATAATCCTCATAAAACCCAGACCACATCATCCGATCCGCACACCTTGGCTTATCCTCCGTCTCGCGATCATCAGCCGGGCAATCTGGCAGCGCATTCTCCCACTGCATCTTGGTGCGGCTGCGCCAGGGCTTGGGAAGAGGCCAGTCGCTAAAGTGCACGAGGAAAGCCCGCGAAACCTCGCCCATGGCGTTCCACTCCTCGTCCTCGTCGGGTGCCATGTATTTGGAGTGGTCCTTGGAGCGGAACTCGCCCGTTAGGAGGGCGATGCGTCGGTGGGGGAGGATCATGGCAGAGTCCTTGAACATGTGGTTGATAACCTCCATATCGAAGTCTCCAGACTGGAGCGCCTCGTTGATGATCTTTTTGTACCGGGCCATGTTGGGCTCGATGAGCATCACGTGGGATCCAAGGACCTGCTTGGCGATCTCGGTGCTCTTCTCGTTGAGCCAGTACGCGCGGGGCACGGCGACGGGGGCCAGAGGGCTCAGGAAGTAGTGGTCCATGTTGTTCAGCACAAGAGAGTCAGAGTCAAAGGCGAGGACGCGGGTCCATTCGGTGAGGGCAAAGGCCTGGAACTTGGTCAGGCTGTCGCGCCAGGTCGAGTCGCCCTTTTGAGTCGAGATGACCTCCATGGGGCGGAGGTGAATGTGAGGGTGCTTGATGCGAATGTTGGCGATAGCCTTGGCTCCCTTGGAGTTCTAGGGGCATGTTAGTGCCAGCATATGAAGCGACATGAATCTGTCGCATTTAGCGCTCAGCTTACTCCTTCTTCCCAAGCCTTTGGATGGATCAAGACGAGGTCATGTCGAGCTCCATATCGTCGAAGCTGAGAAAAGTTGATTATCTATGAAAGTCAGTCTAGTGCGCAACAAGCCATCTTCAAGCTCCGCAAGAGCTCGATCGTCGGTTGCGCTCACAGCATTGCACAGATAATCCAGATCGGTGGCATACTGCACGTAGGCAAACTTGGGCTCAAGCTGCTCAGTCGTCCAGTGAGGCTTCTGCTCCGTTAGAGCAGGCAGAGTCCTGTTCTCCGAATACGCGGGCAAATCCAACGAACCCACGCTGCGGTCGTCACGCTTCTGCATCAAGATCGACAGGGTCAGCACTAGGACGAGGGTCCCCGCGGCACATCCCGCGACGACCCGGAGCAGCCTCGGGGGGATGTTGAGCTGCATCTTGAACGTTGCGGTGGGTGGGTTGAAAGGTTGAAGATGGCTGCTCGTCACTTGGTTGACGCGACTGGCTGGCTGCGCATCAGCCAAGCATTTCGCGAAAGACAAGAGGGGAAATCAGTTTGGTTCTTGTCCGTGCTGTTTCAGTATCTTATCTGTTTCTCAAAGTGGTCCTTTCCCCCTGCAAAGGGGTCCTATTCTTCTCGAAAACTCGTATTCAGGCGGATCAAATGTTGGGCCCGAATTCCCGCCACTCACAGACCCTGAATCGCGACGCGTGGCACGGCGTCAAGGCCGTTTTTAGAGATGCCAAGACCGGCGAACCACGAGCAGAGTTGGCCGATTCTGATCTAGTGATTCATGCGTCGTTTATTGAGTCGTGATTGGGTTTTCGTTCAGGAACGGGAAAATGTGTCAAACGATCTTGAAACCTTATCGTGATCGGAGTTTTATCTATAACTCTAGTTTTCCGCGTTGCTTCTAACATGGACCACACTCCTCCCGACGCCATCAACTCTTGCACATCACCTCTTCCCCCCATGTTTCGCCCATTCTTCACCTTCCTTCACCGTCCTCACTTTCAAGTCTCTTTCTTCAAGCCTTCTTCTTGGCCTTCTCAGCAGCCTGGACCTTGGCAAAAGCCCCGACAGCCTCCCAGATGCTCTGGATGAGCAGAGGTACGGGGATCATGATCCAGATAAAGTTGCAGAAGAAGTAGTACCACCAGAAGTAAAAGCTCTCGGGACGGCAGTAGACGATCTCGAGGACGCGCTTGCTGAAAAAGCAGGTGCCGTAGTAGAGGAGATTGCCGTAGATCTGGCCCAGGCTGATGATGAGCTGCAGAGGGAATCGGATCGGGTGGTCCTTGACGATGGCCCAGGCCAAGAGGAACGAGAGGGGACCCCAGGCGAACGCAGTGATGCCCTCCATGCACACGAGGAACGAGTCTTGGGTGAGGTAGCGGGAGTCGGAGAGGGAGTACTCCTTCCAGAGTTGGGCGAAGAGGTGGTCCTGGGCAGCGAGCTGGGCAAAGTGGACAGTAAAGTAGCCTATGAAGGTTAGTATTTGATCAGCTAAAGATGAGTATAGTCCGACATACCCTCAAAGAACAAGTGGATGCATCCGCAGAGCGCAAACCAGAGGGTGGTACCCGTTGCAACCTTGGAGAGTGTCCGGCCAGACTGCTGGATAAGCAGCAGCGTCACGGCGAAGATGGCCAACGATCCAGCGACAAACGTCGCCACAAGGACCGGCGAAGACAGTGAATTGGCGGCATAGTGCGCGAGGGGAGCGTTCAACGGGTAGTAAGGATGCAAGGGAGCTTTGCCGCTCGCGTTGATGGCGTTGACGATGAATGCGGGGTCTTCCATTGCGGCAGGATATCAATTGCAGTGGTCAATTGAAAAGGTGAGCTGACTGGTGTGCTTGAATCCAAAGATTGTCTTCTGGCTGGCCGTTGATTATTTATTGTATTATCGACATTGGCTTGTCTTGTTGATCTTTACAATCGTACCTGCACATCATCGTAGCGAGATTCTTGGCGCTTTCGGAAAGTCGAGATCCGGGCTCGTACCATGGCCTCTTTTCCCCCGCAGATCCGGCACCCGGATTGTCAAGGACAGCCCTCCGATTGGAAGATCAGCAACCGTTAGCCAGGGGAGAATTGATCTTCTATATCGGACGGGGCCGTTAGCTCTCGGGCTCCGCGGATTACGCCTGCCCCCAAATGTCATCCTTTCGCATTTTGAGGCTCTGTGTAAGCACAGTACAATACGGATACGATAACGATTAAAAGCGGTCAATTAGAACGTTACCGTCTCCATTCGGACTTCGCCAAGTGTACCCAAAAGATCTTCCCCCGGAGACATTATCAGCGACAGGTCAACTCGCTTCTGCTCAGCTTCCACCATGACCAGAGTATCCCTCACTCTTCCCTTCTCCGGGACTCTCGGTATACCAGCCCAACTCGTCTTTGCAGGCAATTGTCCGTCCCCGGTTGCCCATTCCTCCCAGGCCATCTCCTCGACCTGCATTGGAGATGGAGAGTTCTCCCTTGAGAGGTCGCTGGTGTAATACACTTGTCCCTCAACCTCCATGATCTTCTCTGCCACCACTGCAGCGCCGTCGCTCGACCACATACCCTCCTGTCTCTTGATCTTGTGCAAAAACGCAATGCCTCTTCGTCTGAGCCACGGATGTCGACACCGCTGACACGTCATGAACACAGGCACGATCAGGCCTGGTTCCAGAGATAGAGGTGATTGCACGTGGGTGTTTGGCGTGTTGGACCACAACAGCTCGGCAAGAGTGAAGATGCGCTCAAAGTATCCGAGCAACCTGTCCCATCGCGTCTCGGGCCCGTATGCTCCCGCAGTGACGCACATGCGCAGCAACGTGTGATACAGCCTGATGGATATAGCTCCTATGGCGTTGTGTGGATCGCGGTTCCTCTCAAAGTCGGCCATCTTGTACTCCCACGATGCAAGATCCTGCATCAGATTCTGTATGATGGCCTCTTCACCCTGTTCGCCGTCGTCGGCTACTAACGTCTCACCCAACAGCATGAACCTCCTCATCAGACCAAACAGCGCCGTGCCCGCCTGCGCATAGCTCTCCAACCGTTCTACCTGGCGCATCAGGGTGTCAATGTACACTGACCGCGGTGTGTTGTCGTAAGAATATGGAGCGCTGGAGTCGGAAAATGTCATGGCTTGTAGGTCGAGTCGTGTTAGGATCTCAGCCGCACTCATTGTTGCTTCACCAGTACCAGCCTGCTTCAATAACCGGTGTCCAGCCGTAATGTGAACCTGACTCTCAGACCAACGTCCCATCATGTTGGTGATGGACAAGAGTGCAAGACTTAGTGACAGTAGTCTCGTTGGGTCTTTGACATCCTGAGCATAAGACACTGCGCGTGCATAGCTCTGATGCGCCTGGTCCATGAGCCCTTGACTATTGTGATGTCCATGCCCCTGCCAGAAAAGCTCATGCCGTTGATGAAGAGCCCCCAACGCAAGGGTAGCATGCCAAACAGCAGGTTCACTATGCGCTAGCTGAAGCAACTCCCTCGTCCAGAACCTCGAAGGGATAAAAGAAGCTGTCGACGGTGCCGTAAGGTTCCGAAACACGTCAAACAATGACATGCTAGTCGGGGTCGGCGAATGGCTCCTGTGCCGGGGATACTGAGAAAGAGCCTGAGAAATAGGTCCGACGACGGAAAGATGGCGCGCGGCGTCCGCAAGTTGGCGACGTGTAACGGTTGAATCCTCGGGGAGATATCCATCGCACCGACGCTTGGAGTTGAGGCAGCGCTGACACGAAGGCTTTGTCTCGTCGCACTTGACGCGGCGAATGCGACAAGTAATGCATCCCGTACCCGATTTGCGCGGCATGTCGATGTTTTTTTCGAAGTAAATTACTAGAGGAAAGATGCATCAGCATCAAGTTTGATGGCTGAGATTGCAGTAGCAATATGAAACCCCAAGTTTGGAATGGGGGCACTGCGCCCCCGTCTCGCGCTTAGCGGATACATTCATGGGGCGACTAGGCAATCATTGCAACCAGCACAGCCGCAAACCGCGTATACTGAGCACACTGCGAATCAGAAGGATCACGCGATGCTACCCTATTTCATTATCTCGACATGTTAAGCGAGGCTTTGACCGCCTGCCAAATGTCGAATTGACTGAGAGACCCACGGTATGCGTCATGTTGGGTGTTGGATCAGACTAGACCTTATTGGTTCTTCTTTGAACATGTGCTCAGCCCTACCCGCAGCAGGGGCTGATGAATAACCTCATCATGGGGTGAGAGAGACCATCAACCCAGTTAATGGAACTTAGTCGTTTCTCTTTAGGTTTCGGCCCTTTCGGCCAACACTCTCAATTGACACTCAAGGTACATTCACACGATGGTGGGAACAGATAACAGAACGGTAAAAATACTTGTCTAATTACTATTAAATATAGTCAAATAATAAGGAAAAAGACATCCTAATGGAAGGTAATGCTTTACATCCCATTTATGTATTCATATGATTATTCTAGCTACTCTCAGGTTAATCATCTCGTCTGATGCTACGTGGGTAGCTTTAGCCACCGAATAACAGCCAGTCCCTCTCGACATATCAAAGGAAGCCCCAACAGAGTGAATCAGAAACCTAGTTGAAGTCATGAATATAAAAAGACCACCTGTACCTAACCCAAGAATAAAAATCATCAAAGCATCACCCTCAACTTCAACCACCAAATCTCATTATAGAGCCCGTGCGCCATGTCGTTCGACCAATCTCCCTTCGAGCTCCGACAGGAGATTTGGAACCTCTGCCTGAACTTAGTCGACGAAGACCGATACCTCATCCTCGGAGTCTCCCTCGGAATCGCCATGTCCCACCACCCTCGAAGCCCACTCGTCGAGCAGACTGTCGTCGGAGGTAGCTTCGTTCCCGCCTGGCCAAACCACGCTCTCCCCGTCCACCCGGTCGAATCCCAACTCACGATTCAGGGCCTCGGGGCACTCTGTCACGAGTCTAGAGCTGTGGTTCTAAAGCGCTATCCCGATCTCGTACGGCTCGAGAAGAACACCTGGGTTCTTGGGAATTGTTGGCGCCTTGCGCACGACTATGAGGCTTGGGAGAAGGCGGGTTGTAGACCGCAGCGGTTCTACTTGCGGTGTAACTTGCAGAAGGATATCCTCTGGGCGCACTCTGCTGCACCTGCTCGAAAATTTCATAGCCATCGCCCTGTGGATTATGCACTCGGGGTGTATGAGTTGATAAAGGGCACTCCGTGGGGTCCTGTCAACGCTGATATCTTCAGGGACACCCTGAAATGGGTCAGGCATGTGGTCGTCTCGATGCCCGAGGGCCTGCCACAGAATGCCCCCGCCGCCCATATACCTTGGACCCAAGAGTTGCTTGCGGGGATGCCCATCCTCGATACCCTGGCCGTACAGGTCGGTCGATTTCCCGAACCGTTCCAGAGGGTCAAAACCCCGGGCCCGGATCCGGATCAGGGTCAACATTCAATCCCCCACGTCAAGTTGGTATACCGTCCCCTGAGCTATCGTGTCATCAGCTCCAGGTATCACAACACGCCGTCAGCACGGTTTTATACCGCCGTCAGAGAGTTCAAGAGAAGAGGCTCAGCTGAGCACAGTCAAGTCTTTTACCAAAGCTTAGACGCGAGGTTGAGAGCTGAGGGACTACGGTTCGAAGATCCGTCATTGACTATCCTAAAGCTACGCAGAAAGCCTGATGGGCCCACGGTACGGGTTGAGAAGTGGCAACGGGAGAAAAAATACTTCGACAGGTGGATGCTCGGGGGTGGGCTCGAGTGGCGGGAATGGGACGGCAAAAGTCTGTATTTACCGGAACAATTCACAATGGTTGCAAGTGACAAGGAAATTGAGGCAGGCAGTCGAGGGAAGAACGCAGGAACGTGGATAGTTCATTAGTCGTTAGATTTGGGTATCGTATCAGTCTATAATGCTTCGCTCTCCTTCTTCTTCCTTGCCCGTAAGACCGCTGCGTGTTGCTTTGTGTGGTATTTGACGTCGTCTGGATAGAGGGGGTTCCAGACTGTGTTGCAGACCTTGCACTCGGAGAAGGGTGCTTGAGAGGAGATGTTGAGCGTCGTTTGGACGGTCTGTTGTTTTGGCTTCTTCGGTTTTGTGGTGGTTGTGTTTGTTGTGTGTTGCTCTTTCAATGGTGACCTCGCAGGTCCCTTGCCATCTTCTCGATTCTCCACATTCTCGTCGTCGTCTTGAACATCGCTTTCTGTCTCTTCGTTGCTGATGGTGGGTAATGATGAGCCCCCGAACCGCAGTATTCGTGGTTTTCTCCGAGGCTCTATCCGGGGTGGTTGTGGAGGAGATGACGGTGGTGTTGATTCGGGTTGTGGCTCATCGCTCTTTGGACTGGGAGCGACTGTGGATGATGACGAAGACACAGGCTTAAAGAAGTTCAATATTGAACCCTTCTTGACGACATCCTTGGGCGAATTTCTGTCGCTTGCTGTGGGTTCCGTCGAGTCCTTGCCCCCGGTTGCTGTAATCTCGGGGAGCGATGGTGATTCCGTGTCAACGCTCTTGAAGTTCCGCTTCTTCAAAGATGTCTCCTCCGTCGATATGCGTCGCTTCTTCGGACTGGGTTCCCTGGGCGAGTTCTCTCGGGTCGTACTCCGTTTCCCGTATGTCCGGAGTGGCTTGGCGCGCATTCGCAGTGCAGAAGACGCTGAGCTGTTGGTCCTGAAGAGTGTCAGATTCGAAGCCATCCATGGAGAATCAGAGTCATCGGCGTACATTGTGACAATCTTGTTTGTTGACGAGCTGCCATGCTTCGTCCAATGAAAAGGGATCGTGAACCTCGCGTCGCACAGGATCGGTGAGTGTTTGGGCAAAAGAAGGCAAAGACGACTCCTGCACGAAATAGTCGAGGTATATGATTAAAAGCAGAAAACGAGTGTTTGAAGAGAAAACGACCCAGCTGATCCTCCCCGCGTACAAGTTCCTGGAAGGGTTGTTGACCTTGGGCAATGATGTGGATGGTGAAGGCCCCACCACTCGACGCGTCGAGTCGCGTCTGGCGCGTAGTCACATGGGTGCGATCCCACCTTGGATCAAGCCATGATATCATCCCGGTCTGCGGAACTCGAAATACATTATTTGTCCATGTTGAGACGTTATGATGCAGGGCCGTCATGAGTAAATACATGCCAATTGGGTTAATTGCAAGGTCTACAGCATAATGGCTTACTAGGTAGGTACCCAGTGATCACTCTCATAAGTAGTGTACAGCGCAATGGAGGACAGCTTCAACTGCTCGAAACATGGATGCTTGACTTGCTAGAATTGTTTCTCGAATTTCCCCTCATATGTTGGCCTTTTCTTCCGATTTCTGTTCCGGTCTTCTTTTCCTAACCGCATCATTCTCATCCGCTCCCTTCTCCTTAATCAACACCGTCTTCTCATCTACACCATCATCCTTACCCACAACCCAACTCTCCACAACCTCCTTAACCTCCCTCACCTTGCGATCCTTCTTCTTCCCCTCCTCCATCCTCCACTGATACCCCGAATACACAGTAACTTCTGCTATAGCAACAAGTATACTCCCCCCTAACGTGAGAAACAGCCTCGACGGTAGACTCCA
Source organism: Fusarium falciforme (assembly GCF_026873545.1). Classification (NCBI taxonomy): domain Eukaryota; kingdom Fungi; phylum Ascomycota; class Sordariomycetes; order Hypocreales; family Nectriaceae; genus Fusarium; species Fusarium falciforme. Next base: position 656,026 of record NC_070548.1, read on the forward strand.
CCACCGCGCCGCGATCCACAGCGTGCCCGCCACACCTGCTATGCTGATGAGGAAGTTGATTATGAGCGTCACCTGCCGGTGCACCTCGTTCATCGCGGCATCGTCGTTGTCGCCGGTATCCCTGGCAGAGGTGGGCTTATTGACTTCGGCAAATGCGGATGCGGCGTTGGGAAAGCGGTTGTGGAAGGTTTCGAGCTGCGGGACCGGGTTGATCATTCGTTCGTAGGCGCGGGCTTCTTCTTCGCGGCGGAGACGGGCCATGAGGGCTTTGTATTCGGGGGACTAGGCCTGTTAGTAAATGTGCTGATGATAGAGAAATCGTACCTACGGGTGCAGGCTTGGGAGGTGGAGGAGGAATGTAGATGGATGCGCCGCGGAGGAGCTGCTCGAGGGTGTAGGGCGAGTTGCCTTGCGTTTTGAGGTTCTTCCAGAGATCGACAATCTGCCCATGGGATATGGGCTTTCCAACTTCAGGCTCGTCTAATGATGGCTCATCGGGTTTCTGCGAGGCAGCATCGGTTTCGTTGTCGTCATGATGAGCTTCGACAGCTTCCGATTTCGAGGATTCTTTGATCGCCAAGGCCTCCACGATGGAGGGCGTTATCGTAAGTAACACCATACTTCTTTCTTGGACAAGCGCACAGGATAGAATGTGTATTTCTGCCCGAATGAGAGCGCGAGCCGTTGGAATGGAAGTTGTCAAGTTGATGCCTACGTCGCAACGAACATGTGTCTAACAGGCATCCCTCCAACTCCAGCACCTCTATCACTAAAAACCCCCGTGCGTCAGCGTGTTTATCCGCTGACGCCCTAGCTCAACGGCCCCGTCGCGAGGTCGAGATCTGGCCAATCATACACCCTCATTCAGTCAGTCTCCGTCGGGTGCTTCGCCGGACGGATCCGCGAACACCCCGGGCTTAGCAGCCACAACCAGAGAGCGGAAGCTGAGGTGGGCGGGTTCTCGCTCGCTCGCTCGATTGGAAAAAGTCTAGAGGTCAGGTCCCGCCGGGTCGAACAGAAATAACCAAGTCCAAAAAAACCACCAACCGACGAGAGAAAAAAAATATCCCTCGCGGTTCCTCGATTGCCGAGCGACTCGACCGACGACTACTTCTTTGGGAAAACGAATTGCTCTTGTCGAATGCGGTGATACACAATTCGAAGCTTCACCGTTTTCCCCCTCCACATCTTCCGATATTAATAACTGCCCGATTTTGCGCACACGGCCGTGATGCAGCTCCGTCCGGGGGCCTCGGTGGTGCGCGATGCCTTGGCTAGACAATCAATGATGACGAGGACGGGCTTGACTGCCTCTCCCCTCGCCAGGGCGCCCGCGTGCGTACTGTGCAGACAATTGACCGTCGGTCGAGGTCCCACGAGGATACACAGAGCCGCCCTTCACACCAGTCCCCGAAGAGACTCTGCCTGGGCTGCCGCAGTCCAGGTCGCCTCCAATGTCGTGGGCAATGTCGTCAAGAAGGCCGCAAAGGATAGGATGCATGTCGACCCCCTCCGGACCGTGGCCAAGGAGATGAAGTTTCTCACGGGCAATATCCGCAAGCTTCTGGGCTCTGGTCACCCCTCACTCGACCGCGCCGCAAAGTACTACACCCAGGCCGAGGGCAAGCACGTCAGGCCCTTGATCGTCCTCCTCATGAGCAGGGCCACCTACCTCTGCCCCAAGGCACCTCCCACGGCTCCCACGCCCACCAGCCGAGGCATTGACACCTCGATATCTCCCGTCCAGATCCTCGCCGATGTAAACCCTTCAGCCCAGCCGATCTCCGCCGTCGAGCCAGAGGCTCCCGAGGCCAATTCAGATATTCTTCCTAGCCAGCGGCGGTTGGCAGAGATCACGGAGCTGATCCACACGGCCTCGCTGCTTCACGACGACGTTATCGACCATTCCATCTCGAGACGAGGTTCGCCGTCGGCTAACTTGGAGTTTGGCAACAAGATGGCTGTTTTGGCTGGTGACTTTTTGCTCGGCCGGGCATCCGTTGCGCTCGCTCGTCTCCGTAACCCTGAGGTTGTCGAACTGTTGGCTACCGTCATCGCCAACCTCGTCGAGGGCGAGTTCATGCAGCTCAAGAACACGGAGCGTGACGAGCGGAACCCCAAGTGGTCCGAGGAGACGGTCAGCTACTATCTCCAAAAGACATACCTCAAGACGGCCTCTCTCATCTCCAAGTCATGTCGGGCGGCGGCTCTGCTGGGTAACTCGGACGCCGTGACGGTGGACGCGGCTTATTCGTACGGACGCAACTTGGGACTGGCGTTCCAGCTGGTGGACGACCTTTTGGACTACACGCAGAGCGGGACGGACCTGGGAAAACCTGCGGGGGCGGATCTGGAGCTGGGCTTGGCGACAGCGCCGCTGCTGTTTGCGTGGAAGCAGATGCCGGAGCTCGGAGCTCTCGTTGGCCGCAAGTTTGAGAAGGAGGGTGACGTAGAGAGGGTAAGCTTGGATGCATTTCCATTGTTTGTCCTGTTTGACGAATCACGTCGCTTTGCGCTTCTGCACATCCCCCTTCACGAGGGTGCTATTGGAGAAACGATGCTAACCGGTGGGTGTGTCTAGGCACGTGAGCTGGTGCTCCAGAGCGACGGTATCGAGCAGACGCGGGCTCTCGCACAAGAGTACGTGGACAAGGCGATCGCGTCGATTGCGGATTTCCCCGAGAGCGAGGCCAAGGACGGCTTGATCGAGATGGCACACAAGTCGCTGAAGCGCCAGAAGTGAGGAGGCCACGAGGAAGAGGCGGATGGAAAGTCATCCGCCGTGTACAAATAACGACATCACTATTTATTTTCTGCGACGAGACACGGCAAAAAAGAGAGATGAGACGGGTTGTTAACTGGTGGGCTGGGATGAGCAACGGTGTATGGTTTGTCCTTTTTTGCTTTGTCTTGTACTTGTCCTTTTGCCTTTGGTGTCTTTCGACCAAAGACGATTCTACAAGTCAAGGAGAAAGACGAAGGACGCGAGTGATGCATGCATGAGCTGAACTGTACCTGTACTTGTACGACTTGCCGATATAAAACCGCATATAACTGACCACCTATCTTATACCGAGGAGTTGAAAAGGGCGGTGTTGGAAGAGGAGGGGCTTGATGATGATGGATGTGGTTAGATCCTGCTCTGTACGAGAAAAACAAAAGACGTGTTCAACTCTTGGGTTTCGATCGAGTAATTCTGAGGTGTTTCAAAGTGATGTTTCCGAGGTGGTGGTCATGAGGGATAGAGCACGCGCAACTCCGCGGAGTGACTTTGTTAGTTGAAGAGAGTCTAGAACGAAACGGAACACGGCGATCCGAGCGTATTACTCGATAGAAACCTCTTTTCAATGCAAGTGATGAGCTAGAAGGGTCTTTGGATGATGCCCTGCTGACTGCGTGAGCCATCCTCATGCAATACCTGATCCGATCAAACAATCTCTTCCCCGGCCTCGACCAAGCCCTGACCGCTCCGTAGACCCCGAATAGCCTCAATAGCGTCGTAGAAAAAGCCATGCCTCGTCCGAGCACTCATTCCTGTCAAGCATCCGGTTCGTAGACGACCATCTCATTACTCGATGGTTACTCGATTGAATCACCCACGCCGGCGGCGGTGAGAGTCCCTGATTGGTCGGTTATCAACGGTACCCGGCCGAGTCCGATGGATGGACCCTGGTTTTTTCTTCAAGCTTTTTTGTAAGTGGGCCGGCCCGACGATGGCTGATAAGCAAAGGCATTCCGGGAATTCGGTGTCTGCTGGACGAGGCCATTCAGAACCATTCAGAACGTGACAGGGAAGAATGATTGGGAGAAGGGCAGTTTTGGTCGAATAACAGAAACGCTAGGGCCTCTTTTATGTTTGTTCCCTTGTTCAAACCCCGCAAAATACCGATGGAGGGGTCCTTGCGGCGCAAGATAAGAAGGGGAAGCCATCGCCGGATTCTGGGGGTGGCTTTTTTCCTGGAATGCCAACACTCGTTGCTCTGCCTTATATCCTTTTGCCTCGGTACTTCTTGATCCGATCTTATTGGGGTCTCTGATAAGAGAAAACTCTCAAGAGAGAACCAGTCGTTGTTCCTGGATATCGCCGCCGCCGTTGTTATCTTATCCACCCCACCATCCCGCCGGCCCCAAGGTTCCCGGGACAGAGATAAGGGAAAAAGTCCCGACGAATCGATTCCACACTCGGGAGGTAGAACTGCTACCTTGCCTGTTTTCCCCGGATTGTTGAAGTGACAGGGGGTTTCTGACTTTTCCTGACTGTGTTTTTTCTCTTCTTCTTTCTTTCTTCCTTCTTTATCTTATCCCCCATTCTTGGCTTTGATTCGACTCTCATTCACTCATCATGACGGCCGCCAACTCTCTTCAATCCATCGAGGGACCTGTCTCTGTCCTCGTCTCTTCTCGAGTCGTCGTCACTCTTCCTGATGACTCTCTCGTTGTCACACCTGCTACTGTTGTCGTCAGCCCTGTTACCGGCAAGATCATCTCAGTCATCCCTGAGATCCTCCCCTCCTCCAGCTTCCCAGCTGGCACCGAGTATGTCGACCACAGCCCCAAGCTCCTCTTGCCAGGCCTTGTCGATGCTCATGTTCACTTGAACGAGCCTGGCCGTACCGAGTGGGAGGGCTTCTGGACTGGCACTCGCGCAGCTGCCAGTGGCGGTGTCACCACTGTCATTGACATGCCATTGAATGCGATTCCCCCAACGACGACGCTCAGTGGTTTCGAGGAGAAGCTCAGGGCCAGCCGAGGCCAGTGCTGGGTCGATGTTGGCTTCTACGGTGGTGTCATCCCTGGAAATGCGGATGAGCTGAGGCCTTTGGTGGATGCTGGTGTTCGAGGTTTCAAGGGTTTTTTGATCGAGTCAGGTGTAAGTAGGGCCGAAAATGTGTAACGACAACAACTGACTCGCATAGGTTGATGAATTTCCGGCCATCTCCGCCAAGGACGTCGCCCTCGCCATGGAGACCCTCAAGGACACGCCAACGACGCTCATGTTCCACGCCGAGATGATCCCTCCCATCGCCGAATCCGTCGGCGACGCGGTTCAGTCCTCGGAAGCACCTCTGGCGCCAACTGGAGAGCTCAACGCATATAAGACCTTCCTCGAGTCTCGGCCTCCTGCATTTGAGACGTATGCCATCGAGGAGATCCTGAGTCAGGCACATATCGCCCCTTCGCTTCATCTCCACATCGTTCATCTCTCGGCGACGCAGTGTATTCCCCTTCTCAAGGCGGCTCGCGCATCTGGAATCAACATTACTGCCGAGACGTGCTTCCACTACCTTGGTCTCACGGCAGAGGAGATTGAGAAGGGTGACACTCGACACAAGTGTTGCCCGCCTATCCGAGAGGGGAAGAACCGTGACGGTCTCTGGGAGGAGCTTGTAACAGAGGATTCGTGCATCAGAACCGTCGTGTCGGATCACTCACCTTGCACGCCCCAGCTAAAGCTGCTCCCCCAGCACCTCGACAGAGAGCGACCTGCTATGCCACACAAGGATTCCGGTATTGTTGTAGAACGGGAGGACGAGGTCAAGGAACAGAGCCGCGGTGACTTCTTCGCTGCGTGGGGAGGCATCTCCTCTGTAGGACTCGGACTTCCGATCCTTCACACGGCAGCCAAGAAGCGCGCCGAGTTCTCCCAAACTCCCAGCATCACCGACATCGTGCGTCTCTGCTGCCAGGCAACGGCTGCGCAGGTTGGTCTCTCACACCGCAAGGGTGCTTTGAAGGCCGGTATGGATGCCGATATTTGCGTGTTTGACGACGCGGACGAATGGACGTTTACGCAGGGCGACATGCGATGGAAGAACCGTTGCTCGCCGTGGGAGGGCCACGAGTTTACCGGGCGCGTCAAGGAGACGTGGCTGCGCGGAAAGAAGGTATTTGAGCTGGGCGCTGGAAACAATGGTTTCATCGCCGGAAAGCCATCGGGCGAGTCGATCACGGAGAAGCGGACGGTTTGATATCCATGATGGATCGCGAATGCGATGGATGGAGGCAAAACTAATGAATATGCACAAGACGGCGTACCGGAGTAAGGGCCAAGCAACAAATGAGACGGATAGAAACAGGTTGGTTATGATCTTTTCAGCAGGTTCATAGACGTTTTAATGAAGAACAAGATTGATGAGATGATGTCGTCATTTCGAGGTGATGCTGGATGTTGTACGAGTCAAGTTCAGTGTTCACGTGGTGAAGAAAGTCGCGATCGAGATTGGAGAAATTGTGGGGTTTGTAAGATGCCGTCGGCAGTTGAATATGTGTCGTTAAAGAATTGTAGACGGAGTAATTCTTCAAGGCATGCATTTCGTTATCCATGAATCGTCTCTGTTGACGGGGTGTTAATTTAGCTTGTGAAGTGGAAGGGTGCTTATTTAGCCAGCCGAGCAATAGTCTGGTGATAGCTTCACATTGGTACAGGTATCGTGTCCAAGGCGCAACTAGTTGCCCTGTTCTCAACTTCAAGGTGTTGATCATTATACGCAGCCATTCTAGTTGACTAGTTTTTACACGCCGCTAAGGTTTTATGCATATTCAACACGCTTGGCAAGATACCTCACAGACAGTCAAACATGTTAGGAGGCAAGCACCTCAAACAGTCGCATCAGATCTGATCCCCTACATGCTGCACCCGAGATCTCAAAGCCACCGCCATTCTAGAAATGGTTCAAGTCGCGAATAATGTGCGGTATACGAAGCCATCCTTGGCGCCGCAAATGAAACTCGAGAGCCCAGACCTCGCTTACGACCCTCAAGTGCCGAATCGAGCCAAACCGGGCGTCTATCGTCCGCGTGGGCTACGGACACTCCAATATATCCGGGGATTCAGTGATTGTCGGCCGAACTTGCATGATCGCGTGTCTAAGCGAGCTGCAAGCCGTTACATGGCGCATGCTTCGTTTCGTAGCCGACGTGGAACGAGAAACTTTAATAGGAGGTGAAAAGAAAGAATGTTGCAAGGGGATCGACGGCTGGGCTTGATTAGCGAGGGGATTTTTGTGCTTGTTGGGCGTGGGAGCTCATCTGAACTCGACAGAGTATCGGGCCATTTTGCCCTGCAGGACCCTGAGGAGGGGTGCTTCATGGCCCTTAGAGAGTAGCTATCAACATCTTCAACGGACGCTTCTTTAGCCCGAACAACATCATGGATCTCTAGGAAGAGGGCATCACAGTCATGTCAAATATTAAATAGGTAAAAACTACTACGTTACCGTCTCCAACCACCTCCATCATGCATCCATCATCTTTGACACCTCCCTCTTTGTCTCTAGACCGTCCAAGCTTCCCCTCGGGAAAGCCCCATTCCGAGCTCATCTCCCTCTCCTCATCCACGTCAGCCAGAGCTTCCCACCACCAACTGCAAAAGACCACCAATCGTAGACGTCCTCCAATCTCGGCCCTTTGACAGCGGTGCCCCCCGATGCTTCTGGATCTTTTCTTGGCGGCCGCCTCTCTTTGAGTATTCCCCCGCCCTCGGTTCGGCGGCTAGATCTCCACTGTAACTTTTAGTGGCCCTCACCTCACTTTTCGACACCTCGCCTAGAAAGGATGGAGCTCTTTACGGCAAATAAGACCCCGACGGCGGGTATTTGCCATGGATCTCGTTTACATATTCTTGTCCATGGTCTAAAAAGTGCTATGGGTCGATTTATATGAAATGCTTGCCTCGTCCATGTGAAATCTAGACTTGGCATCCATCCCAACTCTTCCTCTGCACTGATCATGTGCTGCGGCGTCATAGACTGATTTACAACCAACACTACAGTCCCTCGAATAACCAAAACTTTCAATCTACGAGTTCTATTTTGCTTTTACTCGAGCTGCCATAATGTCCCGAGCTTGGACCAACAGATAATACCGTTGTTGACCAAGATGCCTCATCATGACCCGTCCAACGCCGTCGACATCGAAAAGATGGACAGGGCGAGCTCGTTGGACACATCGATAGAACCTAGCAATCAGCAGTGCGACAGTCGGCGTTTCTCTCTTTCCGGCGCTGGAAACATTTCTCTCGACGATGTACAGGCCGTTCGGGTTCAGCTCCGCGACCTCGCTGTGTCGGTTGATACGGCACCATCATGGGTCGAGCCGGCGACGTACCCGCAGCTGTTTGCTAACAAGTTCAACACCAGCCCCAAGATGAAGTCGCTACTTCACTCGGTGAATGCAGATATCCAGCCAGGGACATTGACTGCCATCATTGGAGGGAGTGGTTCAGGAAAGACGACCCTTCTCAACACTGTTGCCGAACGAGTTATGAGTCCCAGGCTCAGCCAAGACGGAGTCGCTACTTTCAACGATCAGGTTGGGGTACATAGCGTTCGCCATGCCTATGTTATGCAGCAGGATATCTTGTTGCCGACCCTCACCGTTAGGGAAACGTTGAAGTATTCGGCCGATTTGAGGCTTCCCCCGTCGACCACTGCCGAAGATCGAACCAGGGTCGTGGAGGAAGTTATCCTTGAGCTTGGTCTGAAGGAGTGTGCCAATACTCGCATTGGAAACTCCCAGCATCACGGCTGTTCTGGCGGCGAGAAGCGACGAACCAGCATCGGTGTTCAACTACTGGCCAACCCGTCCGTCCTCTTCCTTGACGAACCGACCACTGGACTCGACGCTACAAGCGCCTACCAACTCGTCCGAACGTTGAAGAAGCTTGCCCAAAAAGGCCGAACCATCATCACGACCATTCATCAACCTCGGTCCGAGATTTGGGACCTCTTTGATAACTTGATTGTCCTAACCAAGGGCAGCCCTGTTTACTCAGGACCCGTCAAAGACTCTGTCCCTTGGTTTGGAGATCTCGGCTATCAGCTTCCTCCATTTGTGAATCCGGCCGAGTTCATCATCGACATTGCCGCTGTCGATAATCGCACTCCCGAGTTGGAACAAGAGACAACTGCTAGAGTTGAGCAGTTGAAGACTGCATGGAACCAAGAAAGCGCAAAGCAATTCACACCGCTCGACACGTCCATCGATGTTCGACACCGGAAACGAAACAAGCGAGCAGAGAAACATGCCGGGTTCGTGAGACAGCTAACTGTTCTTACGGATCGTACCCTCAAGGTTACATATCGCGACCCGTTGGGAATGATGGCTTCCATCATGGAGTCCATCTTCATGGGTCTCGTGACGGGCTATCTCTTTTACGACCTCGGCCGTGATCAACCCGGCATCCGATCTCGACAAGGTGGACTGTACACTGCTGCCGGTCTCCAGGGCTATCTCATCCTCATCTTTGAGGTGTACCGCATGACGATCGACATTCCCACCTTTGACCGCGAATCGTCAGAGGACTGTGTTGACGCCTTGCCCTACATCCTCTCTCGAAGATTGGCCCGAATGCCGACAGAAGATGTCCCCGTGCCGTTTTTCTTCTCTGTGATTCTGTACTTTATGGCAGGTTTCAACCGCGATGTGGAAAAGTTCTTCATCTTCTTCGCCATTAGTCTCTTGACCCAGTACATCGCTGTGACCTGTGCCATGACCTGCGTGGCCGCAGTTAGACACTTTCCTGGAGCGAGTTTGATTGCGAACATGGTGTTTACGCTGCAGAGCATGGCTTGTGGCATGTTTATTCAAGCCAACAGCATTCCGGTATATGTGCGATGGTTGAAGTGGATTACTTACACGGTATGCCCTTGACTTCTCCTGCGCAGTTCGTGCCGTCATGCTAATAAGACTAGTTCTACGCTTTTGGAGCATACGCTGGGAACGAATTCGAAGGCAACTTTTACGACTGCCCCTATCCTGGTGGAGAATCCGACCCAAGGTGTAAGCAGTACACCGGCAAATACGTGATGGAGTCACTCGGCTTTCCCAGCAACTGGGTTGCTCGCCCCATCATCGTCATGGTGGCTTTCGTCGTCTTCTTCCTAGTACTCTCAACAATCGGGCTACACTTCTTCAAGGTCGAAATGACGATTGCTCGTCCTCGTGTCTCAGATACCGACTTGTCTGCCGGAAAGGAGAAGATGACGGCGAGGTCTATCGCCGATGTTCGTGCTATCGACCTGGGACTTGACAAGTTTGCCTTGAAGATTGACAAGAGGAGTCCACTTGGCAAGAAGCTGCCTACTAAGACAATCCTCAACCCTGTCAATGCCACGTTTGATGCTGGGGTTTTGAATGTAATCATGGGACCGTCGGGAAGCGGCAAGACATCCCTCCTCAACGCCATGGCTCTGCGACTACGAAACTCGATGGGCACCAAGTATCGTCCAACTGGAAAACTCACCTTTAACGGTGCCGTTCCCTCAGATTCGGTCATCCGGTCCGTCTGTTCCTACGTCTGCCAAGATGACGATGCTCTTCTGCCGTCCCTCACAGTTCGCGAGACACTTCGGTTTGCGGCCGGACTGCGTCTTCCATCTTTCATGAGCAAGGAAGAGAAGAATCGTCGGGCCGAAGAAGTACTGCTCAAGATGGGGTTGAAAGACTGTGCTGATAACCTGATTGGCGGTGAGTTGGTCAAGGGTATCTCTGGAGGAGAGAAGCGTCGTGTCTCCATCGCTGTCCAGGTGTTGACTGACCCTCGCATCTTGCTGCTCGACGAGCCGACGTCAGGCCTTGATGCGTTTACGGCAAACTCCATCATGGAAGTGCTCCAGGGACTCGCCAACGAAGGACGAACTCTCATTCTCACGATCCACCAAGCTCGTTCCGACCTATTTAGGGAGTTTGGCAACGTGCTTCTTCTGGCGCGAGGCGGCTCGCAGGTTTACTCTGGCCCTGGAAAGGATATGCTTGGATATCTGGCGCGTCATGGCTATGACTGTCCTCAGCATACAAACCCGGCAGACTTTGCGTTGGATATGATTACTGTTGACTTGCAGCAGGAAGAGAGGGAGGCTGAGTCTCGTGAGCGAGTGCAGAGGTTGATCCAAAACTGGAAAGAAGATGGTGTTTCGAGTGGTCGGCTCCCTGATATTCGAGAACGAGATGAAGGGAACGAAAAGACGGACAATCTCGAAGACACAGAGAAGCATAGTCAGTCTACTTCACCCCCAACAGCTATACTGCAACCGAAGCAACAAACTCCACGGCGATCCTTCAACAAGGCCAACCTCTCGACTCCCGCCGAACTTGGAGCCCTCATCCGCAAACGAGCCTCAATCACAACGTCACTCCCTCTTCTTCTCCACCGCGCCATCATCAACACCCGTCGCCAACCCGAGCTCATCATGGCCCGTCTCATGCAAGTCATCGGCCTAGCTATCGTTCTCGCCCTCTTCTTCGCCCCTCTCCACAACGACTACTACTCAGTCCAGAACAGAATGGGTTTCGTCCAGGAGATAGGTGCTTTTTACTTTGTCGGCATGCTGCAGAACGTAGCTGTGTACCCCAACGAGCGAGACGTCTTTTACAGGGAAGATGACGATGGAGTCTACAGCGTTGAGGCGTTCCTTGCGTCCTACACCATCCTCGAGGTACCCTTTGAGATTGCCAGCTGTCTGGTCTTTGGTGTCCTCGGCGCTATTGCTGTTGGTCTGCCTCGGACGGTGACCATGTACTTTGTCTGCGTCTTCTCGTGCTTTGGAATCGTCTCTTGCGGTGAGAGTCTGGGTATCATGTTTAACACTCTCTTTGGACACACGGGCTTCGCAGTCAACGTCATGGGTATCTTTCTATCCGTTGCAAACAGTATGGCAGGCGTTCTCTCCATCGACATGCCCGAGCTATTCAAGGGGTTCAACTACCTCTCCCCCATCCGCTACGCCACTCGTGCCGTCGCACCTTATTCTCTCCGCGGCGTCGAGTTTACGTGCAATGATGCGCAGCGACTACCTGACGGAAGGTGTCCAATTGAGACGGGGCAGGATGTACTGGAGCTTTACAAGTTTGACGTCGATCCTGTTGTGAATGTGGGCATCTTGGCGGTTTGTGTGGTGGTTTATCGGGTTTTGGCTTGGGCGTTGCTGAAGGCTATGAGGAAGCACTGGAAGGGAAGTAAGGGGGATAAGCAGTAGATTTGCAGCAAATTTGACGGAACAAGCTTTATAGAGAGTGGATATTATGATGTGTTGAATCAAGGGTGTGTTTGGTTGTGTGTTGCGAGCAAGGGCATTGAAGGGTTCCCTATAGATACCATTTCAGCTAACACAATTTCTCGATTTACATAGCTTTCGGAACAGCGATGATAGTCATGATCTTTATAATCTTTTATCCACATATTCAGTAGAGGATAATCCGACACCATAGTAGTGTGATCCGTGTGTTGGTCTCATGGTCACACGGCATCAATCGTTTCAATAGACAGGGTAGATAAAAATCACGGAAGCAGCAGTGCGGGTTTTATGTGAACAAGCCATTTATACTATAGCTATGCAAGGCAGATATGCCCAAGATATGTAGTTTCTCTCAATGCAAGTCCCATCTCCGGCTTGCTATCAAAACACCGTCAAATGCAATCAAAACTTCAAAGCAATCTTAACGAGTGGGTATTAGTCATATCCTCATCCCACCCAACATCTTACATCTTTCCACCAGGGGTCTCAATGTCAGAGTTGCTGGCATTTGCGATGCTCTCAAAGTGGTACAGGGGCTCCTTCTTGGCAGTGCGGTCAAAGAGGATCCAGCGCTTGAACCAGTGAGGGAGAGCGACACGGAGCTGGTAGCTGGCAAACTTGCGGACGGGAACGGCAAAGACCCAGTCGAGTTCCTCGAGGGTGCGCTGCTTCGTCTCGGGAACCCAGAAGAAGATCATGACAAAGGCGACGGCGTTGAAACCAGCGTACAAACCAAAGGCGCCAACGTTGTGCAGACGGTCGAGGATAAAGGGGAATGAGGTTCCCAGGACGGCAGCCCAGAAGAGGCATGTGGCGACGGCGAATCCCATACCTGTCTCACGGTGGGACAGGGGGAAGACCTCGGCAGAGTAGGTAAAGGGCACGGGACCCTCACCGGGGGAGTAGAAGGCGCCGAACATGAAGACGAAGAGGCACACCAGGGCGGTTCGGAGGGTACCTGTGTCGGGGGAGATGAGGGTGCAGAGACCGGCGGCGAGGAGGGTCCATGTCATCTGGGGGAAGGTGAAGAGGAGGAGACTTCGTCGGCCGAACTGGGGGCTGTTAGCTGTGGTCTTTTGAGATATGCATGGTGACTTACAGTGTCGATGGTCCAGAAGGCTGGGAAAGCGAAGAGCCAGTTGACGAGACCAAAACCGAAAGAACCAAGCATGGCTTGGAACTCGGTCATGTTGGCCTCCTTAAAAACAGTAGTAGAGTAGAAAGCAATAATGTTGATACCGCACATCTGCTGGGCAATCATGACGGTGAAAGCAGCGAGCGAAGCACGACGGACACGGGGAATGGTGAAGAGCTGCGTGAAGCGGGTGACGTAGTTGGTCTGTCCAACAAGCTGATCCTCAATCTCGAGCTGGGCGCTGATGTAGTAGATGTCGCGGGCAACCTGGATGGGGTCATGGCGCAGCTTCATAAGAGACTCCCAGGCTTCGGGGTATCTGTTCTTCTTCATGTACCAACGGGGAGACTCGGGGCAGAGGTAGATCAGACACATGAGCGGCACTGCAGGGATAAAAGGGGCTCCGAGCATGAGACGCCAGTTGATGGACCTGTCGACGTGGAAGACTGCGAGGTTGAAGGCTGTACCCAGGAAGATTCCAAAGGCCGTCCACATCTGCCATGACATGACGAGGGCGCCTCGTACGGAAGCGGGAGCGTTCTCAGCGGCGTAGATGGGCACTGTTGAAGCCTTGACACCCATGCCGATACCCATGAGAATACGGCAGGCTAGCTGCTGTTCCCAGGTGTGGCAGAAGGCGGAACCGATGACGGGCCAGATGCAGAAGTGGGAAGAGAAGAAGATGACGCCGCGACGGCCCCAGAGGTTGTTGATAGGGTCGGAGAGCCAGCAGCCGATGAAACTATTCTTGTGAGTGGTGATTTGTCGAGTTGATGAGGAACACTTACGCAGAACCGATATAAGGACCAGCGTTTACAATACCAACCAGAAGCTTGTCTCTTGTAGTCTTACCACCAATACCATAAACTTCGGGAAAAAAGATGTTTGCGCCGTTGGAACCAGTCTGATCCCATCCCTGCACAGCAGCACCGATGGAGCACGTAGCAATGGTGAGGATGAGTTTCCAGGGCATGTCCCAGCGGTGCGTGACCTCTCGCTCGAGGACCTCGACCTCGCGGTCTGTGAGCTTGTTCTCGCCGTCAATGTGGCGGATAGAGTTCGGGTTCTGGGCTACGAGGGCGCCCTTTTTAAGGACGGGGATGTGGTCGGTGAGACCTTTGCGCTCGGCCCAGGCTTCGACGTCGGCCATTAGTTGGGCCTTGGGGATTCCCTCGAGGGGGTTCTTGATTCTGGTTTACTGTTAGGGGAGAAGATGTGGTGAGGGTTGAGGAGGGCATACTTGGCCTCGAGGTTGGTGGTGAGGTCGGCTGCTTGCTCGGCCATGGTGGCGGAAGGCTTCTCACCGTCGTGGGACATTTTCATGGGCCGGTCGTCAGTAATGACATCGGGCTGCGTGCCCTTTGGTCTGGGATTGTCAACAGTTGCTCTCTCCAGGTAAGAGCTTAACATACTGGTGATCAGCCATTGTGGGCGTCAATCAAGAAGCAGCGCTTCAAACTCTGTGAAAAGAACAAGATTGGACCCAAAGAAGAGGCTTAAGAGAGTCTGTACTCTTCTTATGTGAGATAATGGAGAAGATGAAGTGGATGATCTGGGGAAATGAGGAGCGACACGACGGGTATTTGTGTCTCTTGGTCTTCCCCGTCGATCCCCCAGATGGAGAAAGCCCGTCTGTCCTCCATGGAGGAGATAGTAACCCCAGGTCCTTGCCCCCGTCCCACAGCCGTTTCCAAGTTCAAGCAGCATCCGGGGATAGGAGATCACCGGGGGCGTGTGTGTCATGAGTAGTATCACCATGATGGGACATGGAGCCTGTCTCGGCGGGGACGCTAGTATCCCGCATACTATACGAAAAACGGATAACCGTAAAGAGTAGTTACACTCCACAATATGATCTTCTCCACTGAACACACTCACTTTCTGAGGCCCAAAGAGAGTCGAGTTTCGACGTCGTGGTTCGAGGTGCAATTCTCCACAACCTCCTCCAACAAAACAAACCTCAGCTTAGAAGTGGAGTCTTCCTCCGCAGATCCTTGGCATCCCCTGCTTGCCTCTCGGCATATGGGCCCCTGTTCGGGCCGATAGCCAAGAGGTGTGTGGCGGTTCTTCTCTTCTTAACCGCGTTAGGCGGTGAAATACTACAGCAATTGTTAATCAATCGTGTATCTTCTTCTCTTATCTCCTTGGCAAAAGCTTGCCCATCGCGAAAAAACGCTTTTCCTGCCAAGTTGCGTCACAATTGAAAGACTTGCTTGACTGAAAAGATCTACATGGACTGAACAAAAACGAGCAAGCCACGATCCACAATAAAGGGAAGATCTTTTCCCACGCCACGATCGTAGCTGAGAACAGACCAAAAATGGTCCCCATCAGACGAGAAAGAGAGACATTGGGAGCCAGGCAGCAGAATTCCGAGACTCTTGAATGGATGGGCGGCTCCCGTTGACAAGGGGGGGTGTGGGACGGCAACTATCGACACCTCTCTACCTCTGACATTAGATTAACGAGGGGTGGCCTCTATTTTCTCTGTGATTTCTGAGGGGGATCTGACGGCGTGCGTCTCCTGTGTAGTGTAGCACTGCATCCGTTTCCCGGCTGGGCATCAAGATAAACGGCCATTTTTAACCACTCGACTGCTGATCACGACTGTATACGAAAAAAGCCCTGCGCCCAGCTCTTTCCCTGAAACAAGGAACATGGGAGACAATCGTTTATTCCCGTTAGTAACGAAAGCGGCTGAGAGTCCGTGTCAAACAAGCGCAAGGCAGCAGAATAAAAAAGACCCCACGAGTCATTTTTCGCCTCTTTGCAAGCGAGGGGATGTCATTGGTGAATCTTTGCGAGCGGGATAACCTGATGCGGTTGTTCCCATTGAATAAGCTCACATGGTTTCGTTGAGGCCCTTGTTGTGGAGGAGGGTGTGTTGGAAGGTATTCGCTTTTGAATCCTTCACCAGCCACTGGTGTCATGACATGGAGATCCCTTTATTGATTTGAGGCTCGAGAATATCGTTTCTTTCTCCCGTGGACTAGTTTACACCATCGCCCAGACCAATTGTGTTTAAACCTTTGATCTTGATGCAATGACGTTCATGGAAACATCGTGGCCGTTGATCAGATCCCACCAACATCTTCAATTGACATTTGCCTCAACCCCGGAACAAACTTCCCGTCCACTCCATCTCCAGTCCAACCTCTTTCAGCCATGGAGACCTTAGTGGCGTGTTATCATGGCCCAGATCTCGGGATTAGATGTCGGGGTCTCCAGACGAAGAACGCCTCACGCTAGCTATCCAACCACTCACCATGAGAGAAATGCTTCAGCCTGGAAATTGAGGGGATTTAATCGGAGATGAATGCTAGCGCGGGCGTTAACATCGAGGTTAATCGGGCGTTGGAGGCGGGTTGAATATCAAACGCCTCCTGGGCGAACGCCATGTCGAGTGTGGCAGCTCCAATTGAGTTTGACTTGCAGGAGCTGTCAGATCCTTCGAGGTTGACTGAGAGAACGGTGAAGCATGGCTTATTCGAGTTTCCTTCTTTGATTGTTCATTCTAAGCGAGGTCGGGCATCAAGGTGTTTGTACAACGTAGTAGTCACTCCCAGACAACCTCACGATGGCTTCACCCTCCCCCTGCGTTGGAGTAACTCTCCCCTGTTCCATTAATTGGAGTATCATGACTACTCAGGGGGCATCGCCAAAGTCCCCTGACAGTCTCTCGGTTCTCGGCACCTCAACCGAATCCCTCGCCCGTTCCTCGAGCTAAAGACATCAAAAACTGAAGAGGAATAACATCTCACTGGTCCAACTGAAGCAGCCGCACATGGACCTGGTTCTAGATCCCTCCCGGAGAGCCGCACTACGTTGCATCCCCTATCCCTGCCACTTCCAGGCAACCGAATTAATTCTTCTTCTCCCCAACTTCTTCTTCTTTTTATTCTGCTGCCTAGAATTTCTCTCCATACCGCTTCCACATCTTGCGGGGTCTCCGTGCGGAGTTGAAGTTGGGGAAGCGAGACTTTTCCTTGGGCTAGACTCTTTTCTTTTCCTCCTTCCTTGTTTGACCTGGTTTTTTTCGCTCTTCAGTCCATCAGGTTATTAAGAAACAGGTTATGACATCATTCTCACTCCGGCCAAGTGCCGAGTTCCTCGTCTCCGCTGCGGCTCACCCTTGTTGGCCCATGTGGGGAGCCCTTGGCGCATCCCGTGGTAACATGATCCTTCTCAAACGACATGAGAAAGGGCGACAAGGTGAATTTTTTACAAAACCTCGTCTGACTAGCCTGCCCCTTGGTGGAGATTTCATATTGGGCTTGATATCAGCTGAGACCATCATGACACTTCGGACTTGACCGCTGCATGAAGGGAGTGAAGTGTGGATTCCTGCTCAAGCAATCTCCTTATGTCGTTTTCTCTTTTTTACTCTTATCTTGCAATTTATCTTCTTCTGGCTCTCATGCTGCCAAGTTATGTTTGAATTTGGAAGGTGAGTGTTATAAAACCAGGGGGGATACTCAGCAGGGTCACTGGGGCTGGTACATGTATATCAATGGATAATAATCCAAGGCAGTGAGGTCTATGAATTATTTATTCAATGCCTAAAGGCTTACTTAGAGTCAATATATCTTTCATATTATATCGTGGTCTAAGATTATACAATCTACTTAATTGTTATTCATTATCTTTAGGCTATCACCAGGTAAGAAAGGCTCCGCCAAGTATCTGTTCTTGCATAAGGTAGATAATTGTTCAGGCTTGCAATGCTCTCATTATCTTCATTAAGTCATGCCAAGAAAGAAGAACCAATGCCAAGTTCACATCATATCCGCTCCTTATGAAATAACCACCTCACCGCCGTACATGTCGGACAGTATCCACGCCAGGAGCAGTTGAGCACATTAATGAGAACTCAAGCTGTTTTCAAAGAAAGAAGACACTCAGGAGCCATTTCTTTCTGCCTGCCTCAAGTTAGTTCGACTCGAATCTAAGGCAGTTGACGTTCCACCTCTCAATGACTCTAATCCAGATCCAAACCTCCTGGCTCAACTACCCTGGATGGTGATCAGTAACACCCCAAAGCTGAGTTTCCATGCATGGTTCCCATCAAGAGACTCCCGGTTACCCTCACTGTAACCGCCTGTTGTGCCAGGTTTCGTGCAACATTTTTCAAGATCTCACTTCATGGCCGCATAAACATCGTGTACAAAAGATGAGCAATCAATTTACATTAGCGACAAAGCTCACTATTAAAAACAGACCAATGCACCTAACTACGCCTCTAAGCGCCTCAAACTCCCAATGCTAAACCACGAAGAGCAAAAATCCCAGGGGTATCTCTCTCAAACTCGTCAACCCTTGCAGAACCAAAGACAAACAATGGGCTTCGCGCCCGGCTCCCCAGTCCTGTCCGGCCCCCAACCAACATCCTTGATCGTCTTCTTCAGCTGCTCCTTCTCGTCACCCGCGAAGCAGAATCCCTTGTACCACTTCCCGTTCCCACCAGCGTAGACCTCGAAGCAGAGGTTCTTCTTGGGCACCGGGTTGGTGCAGCCGAATCCCTTGAGCAGGTCGCCCAGCTTGGTCCCGCAGGGGACGTGAGAGGCGATGAAGGGGATCTGGGTGTTCTCGGGGAGCTGCCAGGGAGGTGTCTTGCTCTTGAAGACATGCATCTTGGCATGCTCGGCGGGGAAGAAGTAGTTGTAACCAGGCTCACAACCGACTCCACCGGAGGAGTTGGTCATCTGGGCGGCTGGCATGTTCGTGTCGATGGCGGGGTGAGGTTGAGGCTGTCGAGGGACATTGCCTGTCCCGTTGGGCTGGTAGGCAAACGTCTTCTGAGCGTAAAACCCACCCATGGGAGGCTGCATGGGGTAGGTGGGCGGGGCGAGGTGGCTGTAGGGAATACCACCGGTGTAAGTCACGTAGCCGTGGTATTGAGGCGCAGGTCCCCCATAGTGAGGGATGTATGGCTGCCCCTGCGTCGGCATGGGGGCACCAACGGGAGCAAAAGCGGGACGAGCACCAGACGCATCGCGTCCAGAAACGGGGTTCCAGCCGCCGGACATCGTGACGAGGTAGGTCGAGGGAGGAGGTCGTCAACACAAGGGCTGCCAGGTATGAACCCAACGGCAAATCTCTGGATCGAACGAGGCTTGCCAGTATCCAGGTACTGGCCCTTGACGTGTCGGGTCCCAGGTCTCGGGGGGAGCAGCGTAGGTCGAGGAGAGGGGAGCGTAGGTCGCGGCGTAGGAATCGACAGAGGGCTCGACGTATGGCGTACTCTCGTACCAGTAAGGGTAGACTTGGCGAACTTCGGGGGCAGGAGGAGCTTCGTCTCGGTATCGATGAGGGAGGCCAATGTTGAGATCGTCTTCTGAGCCGGAGGAGTAGATGTCTGGACAGCCATCAGAAAAGGGGAGCTCGAGGGGGTATTGGGGGTTTATATAGACCAATTCTAGGAGTGAATGGTCTACATCCCATGTGCAAGAAGCAAGACGTACCTGATGCTGAATCCGTATCCTCAGAGTCACTCAGCCCAACCTCAGACGAAGCACTCACGCTCTCACCGTCACCGCTCTCCTCGTCAGAGTCGACCTCGACGTCCAGGTGACCCGCAAAGATCTCGGTGCTCCAGACGATGTTGTTGTCACTGTCGTAAAAGGCGCCCACGATGATCCAGGCCCAGTACGGAGAGTCGCGGGAGGCCTGGAGGTGCTGGGTGATGATGAGCTTTGTCGCGGGCGCGGGGAGGTTGACGTCGTTGATGGTCCTGCAGCGGAGAGGTGCGGAGGCGGAGCTGGACATGGAGGAGGATCGACTGAGGCAAAGAGAGGCTGTGGTGAAGAGCTGAGAAGGCTGATGAGTGCTCACGAGGAAAGGTAGGAGACCAGTAAGACGAGGCTGTCCAATATATAGTTGGCTGAGGCAGAGGAATGAACATGATCAAGTAACGAGTGTTGAACCATGATTCAAGTCAGAAAAGTGTCAAGACGGCTCGAGGTGGTGAGTGTCTGTCTTTTGGGGTCGAGACAACCCATAAACTACAAGTGATTCACCAGTCATTACGTCAAGAGGGAGGACATCCAAGAGAGGGGCTTGTCTAGACGAAGGCTAACAAGAGTCTTCAAGAGAAGCAGAGCCGGGCGCGTGGCACTGGGCCCATGTCATGTCTGCCGTGATACGCGGCCGGACCGGTACCATGGTGCGTCACACATGAGCATGGCACGCAGCCCTTTCTCTGCGCCCCCCATCACTTGACCGGGCGAAAGAGTCTGGATGGGTGAGGCTCAAAGAGGGCCCGTCAGCCTGTCAGAGCCTGTGAAAGGTTGGTTCCTTGAAACAAGGAGCCTGCATCTGTAATTGTGCATGAGATCGGCGGGTCTTACTAGGGATGGCCCTGTTATGAATTGACTGGTTGAGAGCCCTGATTCAGGGCCGTAAGCGTCACAAGCTCAACCAGCTGATCGCAAGTCAAGTTGAAGAGCAGTGGTAATAAACATCAATTCAGACTAACTCCGTGCCTGCTGAGTGAAAAAAGGTCGTGATATAGTAACACAAGAAAAAACATGGCGAATCGCAGCTTGCTAGTAGAAACGTGAATCAAGAATGCGTGCGTGCTCTTCTTCAGCCCAGCCGGTGAAACCATGACATCGCATCTTGGCAAAACAAATCATCACCGAGTAACCCCCCAAATGCCTCATTCATCGTCACTCGTGGGGTCAACGACTCTCAATCCGGCGCCCTTCTTGGCCGTCTCAATCTCTCTCTTCTGCTGCTGCCGCTTCCCGACCTCGTTGACCAAACCCTTGAGGTAGACCTCGGCTTGGACTGTCGCGCTGTAGGCGGCCGGCGTCCAGTTCCAGATGTTGCGCTTGTGCATGTCTGCGCCCGCCGCCAGCAGCGTCCGCAGCACCAGCAGGTTCCCGTTCCCGCTCGCAAAGTGCAGCGCCGTGTTTCCCTCGACGTCGGAGCGCCGGACGGCATCGTAGGGTCCGCCTGGGACGTACGTGAGGAGCAGCTGGAGGATGGTGTCGTGGCCGCCCAGGCTAGCCTCCATGACAGCATCGCGGCCTCGAATATCGCGTCGGAGGATACACGTCTTGTCGTGCTCGCAGAGGAGGTGCACCACCTCAGTGTGTCCAGCAGCCGCGGCGAGCATCAGCGCCGTCTGATGGCTCTCATTTAGAGCCGGGCACGGATCTTCATGACCGAGCTCCAAGAGCACTTCGCATATCTCGCGATGGCCTAGCTGAGCGGCCAGATGCATGTTGGAGTTGGAGAGGCCCGAGGGTGACGAGTCTGGGTTGAGGAGCAGAGAGGGATGGCTCTTTAGGATTCGGTGGAGGAGGGTGGCATCGTTGGCATGGATTGCGCGGCGGACACGGATCGACGGCTCAATCCTAGGAGCAAGTTTGGTCAATTACTTGTGCGTATATCGCATCTTGAGCTTCTCACATGATGGAGGACGACTTGTCATGGCGGTCGAGAAGGCAGCGCAGAGAGCATATCGCGAGTGACGCAAGCGGGGGAACGAAAGGCGCGATATACTGATGAGAAACAAATGTATCAAAGAATGATGAAATAGAAGAAAGAAGAAAGGAGAGAGACGGCCGGGGGAGGAGAAGCGTCTCTAGCAAAGAGGAGAAGAGGAGAGTTTGTGTTGATGATAGCAAAGCTTCCTTCAGCTGCGCCGCCCGCGCTCGGCTCTCGTCTCCAACCAAAGCGAAGCGACATCATGAAACAATGGGCGGGCAATCCCCCACACCCTCAGCGCCCGCTGTTGCTGTTCCCCCGCCGCGCTTCAGCGGCCCACAGTGGATGGACGCGTCGTAACCCCGCTGACGGTAAGCTTCCAAAATTACCCTACAGAGGAGGTGTTGTTTTGTTGTTTTGAGTCAAAGCGGTTGAATAGTTGGGCTGTATTTGGGTAAACCTATCATCTGGGTGTAGATATACAACTTTCCTGTGTAATTAGGGGTTGCCAAGTATTGGTTGCCCAAAGCAACTGAAGTGCTACTCAACCCAAGCTTCGAATCTGGTGTAACTGAAGAAGACGTCGTGCCTTGGCGGGCAATCCATGCTGAGTAAGAACACTACGATTAGAATTGGCAGCCACGTATAAGACAGATTACTCACTCCTTCCCCAACACCATCTCACGACGGGCTTGATGCCCGGGCGAAGACGCCCGGTTAGCTCAATCGGTAGAGCGTGAGACTCTTACTCAGAGTACACGATCTCAAGGTTGCGGGTTCGACCCCCGCATCGGGCTTTTCCTATAAATTCTTTTTTTGCTTCATTGCATGATTTTTGATGTTGGACTTTTTCACTGTACTTGTCATCCAGATGTTGTTAACAGTGGGCATTGAAAGGTACGATGTGTGGTGATTCCCCAATGGCTACTGAGCTACTGTTGAATGGCGCTCCCGCCTTTAACACCTTGCCTATTTCTCGTTCAACTCATGATTCTTCTTAATCGCCTTGTTCTTCCCCGTATCAATCACAACCGCCGGATCCTCCTCATCTCCCTTCCTCGTAACCTCATTTCCCTTCTTTGTCTTGATCGAAGTCCTGGTCCCTGTCAGTACCACATATCACTACATAAATCCGGGGCATCTTACTCTTCAGCCTTGACGTCTAGCACCTTTCCCTCTGGCTCCCCTTGTCCCCACTTCCAACTGACCGTCTCGCCTTTCTTGGGACCCTTCTTTGGAGTGGAGATATCCTTGTCATTCGATGTCTTTTCGTTCTTTGACTTTCCGTTGGAGGCCTTGGATTCCTTCGGCTCGTCCGCATCCTCTTCGCTTATCTCCTCTTCCTCTTCCTCATCCTTGGTCTCTGACTCTCCCTTTGCAGTCTCCCTCTTCTTGTTTGGTCCAGACTGATTTTGAGTTGTCTTTCGCTTGTCACCAGTCTGCTTGTCGTCGTCCTCTTCCTCCTCTTCCTTCTCATCATCCTGCTTACCACGAGCCTTGAGGAAATCGTGACCCCAGTTCTTGAGCGATGCGTACGACTTTGTCTTTTTAACCTCCTCGGCCGACTTTTCGCTGTTGCTCTTTGTCTCTTGAGCAAGATGACGCTTGCTATATCACCATCAGCATTGCCCGCATCAGACTGCAAAGATGATCCTACCAATAAGAAACAACCTTGCGCATATGCTCAACCTGTTCGTCCGTGTACTTCTCAGCCTCCTTCTCAGGATTCTCCTTGAGAATCTCGACAATCTTGCGTCCGCTATCGTGTCCGACCGTCTCGCCGTTCTCATCCTCCTTTGGCCAGCCTGCGCTGTTGGAGTCGTCCGACTTGAGCCACTTTTCCAACTCAGAGGCCGACATGTTGACGAGCTCGTTGAACTCTTGAATGACTTGATCTTTGCCCTTCATTTTGGCAGTTGAATGATGTCTCTAATTGAGATGTTCGAAGTAGAGTTGTATAGACCAATTGACCAATTTCTCTCAGCTCGACTTGAACAAGCCATCGCAGAGTTTTAAAGACTTCTTACATGGCTGTTTTCGGTGTCGTCATGACAGCTCCCCTAACCATCACCGCGTCATAGAAAAATAGCTCCATTGGAGGGAGCTTGCCGAGATCGACATTAGCTCCGGAACCAGAGGTTGGCGGGATCGAAGCTTGTTTTGACCTTGTTGTCTCAGGAACGCGAATCGAATAGATGAACGCATCATTTCTCCCCTTTATTGGCCCGTCGGTTGGGAATGTTGATGGAGTATGGATGCCGAGGCTGAGACCCGGGCAGAGGAAAGACTGAGACACCAAAACAGCAAAGAATGGGCAAACTATTTGTAAATATTATATTATCATAAATAAATTGATAAAATGGGCGTTCCGGATTTAGATGTCTTCTCTCTGTCTCTGTCTCTCTCCCCCTCTTATTTTTCTTAAGATACCATTTTAATTCCCCCTTGGGAAGGATACAACAATATCTTTGCCCTGGCATCTCGTTTTTGGCTCGCCTGTTGTGGCCAAGAACATGACAGTCTTGTCTTCAGGGCCTTGTTGTATGATCAATTAGTTCTATTATTCATGAGTAGCACCCGCTGTAAACTGCAAACCTGGTATCCCTTCTGCGCCAACACCGAATAAACGACGCTCCCTTCAATACATCATCAACAAGCCATTAAATCATCAAATAAACTCCTTCAATCCATATATTTTATCTGAACATTCTGCACCTCCGTATTGGTCCCCACCCGCAGATGCCACTTTGGCTGACCCCCCTTAAATGTCATGGCCAGCGCAAGGTCGTCGTACTTCCTCCATCCATCGGAGGGATTGCCTACGCGCTTCCACTGATCTATGGGTTTATCCCAATCGCACTCGATCTGACAGAGGATCTTTGTGCCTTCGCGTCTTCTGGGTGGTTCAGACTCGCGGCTGTATCTGATGGAAAAGATGCATTTGGGTGGGAGCTCGTCTTGGACGTATTTTGTGTAGGGGACCTTGACTGGTGAATGGCGTAGTACTTCCTCGCCCTATTACGACGTTAGATACCTCGTGATAGTTCGTTTGCATCACATACCTTGACTAGATACCACTTCATCCGATATGTAACGTTCCTCCCCTCCGCGTCTATCTCCACCTCGTCCTTATCCTTGTCAAAGTCGTCGAGGTATTCGATGCTGCATCTCACCGCGATGCCGTAGCTATATCGTGACTTGCGAGAAGTGACCTCGGGGAGAGACTGTAGAATCCTCTCCTTCTCTTGACTAGGCGATGCGTGGGTGATAATTCCGTCTCGTAGCAGCCGCATAACACCACCAGACGCTACAGCCGACCACCTTAGTTGCTCTGTTAGTTATGGACTCTTTGCTGGAGGAAGAATTGAGTACGAACCGAGAATGAGGTCGGAGTACTGTGATATTTTCATATAGAGCTTTGAGCTTATTGTAAATATAAGGAGAGTCGCCCAACCCGCCTACAAGAAAGATGTGCTGCCGTAGTGTTATTATCAATATGATACCGGCGCACAAGACTATACTCACATTCGGCCTCTGGCCCGTCGCCTGTTTTACTCGTCTGAGCTGCTCGCTAATCAACATCCGAATACCGGTATACGACTTGTCAAAGAAGAATCTCATCTCCTCGCTGTTGGGCGTCAGCTAGGCTCAACTGCAGCTTCCAGGTTAGACTTACCTGGTTAATCGAAACTCGGTCTTCTTCCTCACCCGATTCCATGCCCTGACTGCTTTGATGGGTGCATCAAACACGAAGTCGGGCTGCTCTGGCTGGCCGTTAAACAATCTCTTCGGGTTCATCTCCCATCGCGCCATGAAGGACTGGTATTCGTCACGCCCGAGGTCGTTAATCTTGAGGCTCGTTCTGGTATAGAGATGGTTCACGAATGCTTCGTCGATCAACGTCGCACCTGCTAGCTTGCCTGCCAATTGTCAGTGTATGGCAGCTGAGGTTTTGCGCGAACCCAGCTTACCGTCTCCGGTTACACATTCTTTGACCTGATAAGGATTCGTAGAGTTGATCATATAGCTGATAACATCCTAGCTTGGAATTAGACGAGACTTTGTCAATTGAGACGTGTATCACATACAACTGTGCCACCTCCCGCGTCGCAAACGACAAATGAGTTTCCAGCCTGCAAGAGTGATTAGATATAACTCGGTAACCTATGAACTTCAGACTTGCCGCAATCTCTGGAAGACTCCTCCGCTCAAGCAATATCGACAGTGCCGCAGCTTCAGGTTCCTGGATAAGCTCTAGAGTTGTATCTCCAGCATGTCGGTATTCGAGGATACCCGCTGATTGGGCCGCCCGTCTCATGGCCTCTTCGGCGTATGGAGGCCAAATGGCGGGCACGGTGATGGCCACTTTGAATGGCAGACCGTCGAGCATCTTCGTCCCGAGCTGCGCCAGAGTATGCTCCCAGAGCTTGGATAGGAATATGGAAACCACATTTTCGGCCGATCTTCCTCGCTCTCGGAGCTGTTGTCTCGCTTCTCTCACGTACACTGCGTCTTGTATAGTGTCTTTTCCAATATCTTCTTCCCTGAGGAGCAGCATCTTGAACCACCTCATAGGCTTCATGCTCGGTGCCACCTCGTAACCCCATTTCCCTGTATCGAGATCGAGCACGCTGGGAACTTGGACGGGATCATTGTATCCGACCTCACTGCCTGGATATCCAGTGATCGGAACAATTGAATCGGGGAACGTCGAGACTGCGTATGAAACACCTGAGTACCTGTTGATGGTTAGTCCATTGCCGTCGCAAACAAGAGGCAGTTCTCACGTCGTTCCAAAGTCAATTGCGATTGCCAAGAACGGCCCCGTAGAGGCCCGGATTTGGTGATAAACCATTATCGCAACGGCATCAACGGTCAAAGATGACGATGATGGGAGAGATTGCGTCGCGAGAGGAGAAGTAGGCCGGGACTAGAATGCAGCCACGCAATAACTGGGTAGCAGCCTGCCGTCTCCCTTGCCGCAATCCCTATAGCCTTGCCGAAAGCCCCCTCAGCGCTGACGGATGCATGAGTGCGCAGGCGGAGCTGAAAAGGCAGACTCCCACAACTGTGAGCGAGTGCTGCTAGCGAACGATTGCCTTTGGCTTCTAAACGGACTTGGGTGGCGCTGCAGGTTGGTCTCAGCCCCCAGTGTTGGCTGCGCCTAGAGACATCCTGGGCGCCTGTTGCCGGGGGCTAAACGTTACAGTGTCTTCCTCTTTAGTAGGCGGTTGCACGCTCCTACAGTGATCACGCATCTTGGATCAGAAATCATTGCTCAATATCATCATGAGTCGAGCGAGAAAAGAGAGCGAGGGAGTCATCCTCGTCATGGGCCCAACGGGAGCCGGGAAGAGCTACTTTATCAACAAGCTCAAGAGAGGCGGGGCACAAGTAGGACATTCACTCCGAGCCGGTTGGTGTATTCGCCTGTCGTCTTGTCTTGCATCTTGCTAATCAAGAAACAGAGACGACGAGATGCCAGGGCGTCAATATCGAGTTTGGCTCGGCGGAAAACACCAGAGTCATCACCGTGGTTGATACACCAGGCTTTGACGATACGCATCGTTCGTCTGCAGAGGTTCTGTCTGAGATCACAGAATATTTGGCAACTCAGCACGCTATGGGTATCCCCACCAAAGGAGTACTCTATCTTCACAGGATCTTGGATAACCGGATGAGTGGCTCTGCGATGACGTCTTTGGGCCTGTTTCAAGACATCGTGGGCGACTCTGCTTTGAAGAATGTCATCTTGGTTACAACCATGTGGAACAAGTTGCGAGCCGAAGACATAGCAGAAGCCGACAGACGAGAGCAGGAACTCCTCGACGACTTCTGGCGGCCCATGATCGACAATGGCTCCTTCGCAACTCAGTTCCGTGGCACCAGCGACAAGGCTGCAGCGCTCGTTTACCACCTCGCCGAGAAGCAGAGCGTGGTTCTCAGGGTCCAGGAGGAAGCTTACGAGCAGGAGAAGGCGGTCGTTGACACGTCAGCTGGGGCGAACCTGAATCACAGCCTGCAGGAGGATGAGGAAAAATATGAGAAGCGATTGAGGGAGCTGGAGCGAAGGCTGCGCAGGCAAGTCGAATTAGGCGACAAGGAACGGCAGCGAATCGTTCGGAGGGAGATTGCCGCTGTCGAGGCTGTACTCAAGAGGCTGAGCATGTCCCTAGACCACTTGGCGGACCGTCAAGGATCCAGGGCGCGCATCAGACGGTGGTACAGAGAGACATCGGTAAAGATCCAGGAAAACGGAGTAGGCATGGCCTTTATGGCGCTGGCAGCCGTCTTCAACATCACCGTGTCGGTTGTGAGACTCGTGGGTGGTGTTTGAGGGTGACGAATGCGACGGTTTGCCGCGACCCTTGCACATGTCTTGGTCTTGATTCGTTCGATGACAGCCACAGCTGACCGGGTGCATGATCCGCCATATCGTCCACGGCTAGGTGCATCCAAGTCCAGCAATAAGATAACGAGAATTGGCAGCCTGCTGTTGATTAGGCTGATGTGTGACTGCCGACTGAGCTGCCACATTGATCCAGCTCAGCCTCCGCCAAGATGCACCCTCGTCCGCCCTGCCGAGAGCCTTGGGCTGCTTTTGGCGGACCATGGCGACCCATCTCAACCTAGTTCGCATCGACCTTTGGGAGTCATGGCACGGAAGCCTCCAGGGCTGAACTCTTGATGAGAACGGCTCAGGGCCCTCAGTTGCCCTCGCAGTATGGACAAGATCAACATGAAGACCACCAGCAGAGATGAGATGAAGAAGCAGGCTCTCGGGCCTGAGTCCCCTCGTACCTCACCCCCAATGAGCCCTGGGGCGTCGCAGCCTCAACAGCCTCAACAACACGATAGACCAGGAAGAGAACGCATCCCTAAAGCAGTGACTAATGGAGTACGATCACAATCCGCAGAACCCAGCCGGATGCCATCGATCTTTAGATCGATGTTCAGAAATGCAACGAATGTCGCCAGGAGGTATAATGACAAAGCCAACACCAAATACGACCATCAAGGACAGATTGACCCCCCCATGAATGGAGTCAGAGATCAGAACAAGCTGAACAGAGGTGGTCGCCCAATGCGCAGTAACTCGTTCGCCCATCCACCATCCAAACGTCGACACTGGCAGGGTGAACCCATCTCAGGACCCGGCGAGAGGATTCCCCCGAGAACAGCAGCTGGGAAGACCAACCAGGATGATGAGGACATCAGCGACGGGATCACCGCAAGAATCCTAGCATCTCCGAACCATAGCGATCCTGTCATTAGCCAGATCAACGCGACGATGGAGGATGACGATGACCGAGCATCTCCCCCAAAGTTGGGGCCTGTTGAGTCCGGTACATTCGATGTCCAGATCAACGCTGGAGACACAGACAAGAAAATGAGTGAGCTCCAACAACAGCTCGACGACAAGGATGAGCTAATACAACATCTGAAGAGCGAACTCCAGAAGAAGGAAGAGAGTCTGGCATTTATGCGAAAGAAGGCGGCGGACGCAGCGGCCAAAGCGGCAGATATGCCACCTGCTCTGGTGCTTCTGCGATCAGAGGAAGAGCTCATCAACGGCTGGAACGACCTGGCCAATGAGATCAGCAACTTTGTCAGGGGCTACCTCAAGAACGTAGACCGGAAGAATAGAGAAAAGTGGATGGCGACGAACAAGAGGAAACTCAAGGAGATCGCCCCAAGCTACAAGAAGATCGCAGCCGACTCGAAGCATCTGCACTGGTTGATAGAAGCCCTGATATGGAGGTTGCTGTACCAGCACATCTTTGGAAGCTCCACCAACGAGGCGCCCATCGCCTGGGGTGGCCGGTATGGAGATCTTCTCTCCGAGTTAGGTATGTGCAGGATGGCTTTCGTCAAACCCCATACTTACAACTGTTCATAGGCAGCGCTCTCATGGAGAGTCTTGAACAGGAGGATGAACGATTTCAACGTCTCTACCACCACTGGAAGGCTCTGAGCACGAATCTTTTTGACATGGCGGGCTTGCAAGAAATGTCAGAGGCGCGGGTGAACAAGATCATGGAGGTACTGGGTGGTGCATTGGGAGATCTTCTCTCGACCTCGGCGGCCAAAGACATGCTCTATCTCAAAGCCCTACTGAGCATCGTCCGCAACGCCACGTCTCTTGACCGGCTGTTCTCGGGCCAGATGAAGTGGTATCTAGCGTACTACCCACCGGAGAGGCATGGCACAGAGTCAAGGCCAAGGATCAGGTTTGCGACGAGTAATACGCCTGCTGCGAGTGACAGGTTCACTGTGCGGCCGGCTCTTTGTCGTGCTGGGGGTGGTGGCGGGGAGATATACAATTCCTTCAAGCCGATTGTGAATCATGTGGTGAAGCCATAGCGAGGAGTATTATGTCTCTGGGGAGTAATGGGAATATTAGAAGGAGTTGAATTGAGTTGGTATTATATCGCGAGGAGCGAATCTGGGAAAGATGATGTACGGAGCACAGAATCTAGATTAATTGCTGCACCCCACTAAGCCCGAAGAGGAATCACCCCCACCGCGGGGTTCCAGGCCAGGGGAGCGGGAGCGGGGCCATTTTTCGCCGCTGTGAGTGCGTACTTTGAGGCCGATAATCGCATCCCACCTTGACACTTTTTTTTGTGAGTCAACAACATCCCAGGGTCGATCTTGGCAGGTACAGAGTCATTCGACTTTACGTGTATACAAAAGCTCTACCTCTCCCATCTGTGAGTCCTCCTTTTTTTCCTCCCCTTTATTCTTCTCATCCGCCTCAATTGACCTCTTCCTTGGCTCTACCCCTCCGTCCTTAGTGTCTACCCCTCCGTGATACCCTCAACTTCTCTCCGAACCTCTCCCTCGCGAACCGGTCACAACAACTCAATTTAAGCTGCTAACAGCTCCCGAAGCTTTGAATCACAGTCGCAAGCATGTCTGCCTACCCAGCCATCCTACTCCGTGCCGAGGAGAAGCCCCTCGAGCACCGCTCCTTCTCCCCCGCCGTCATCAAGACTCTCGTGGATGCTGGTTATCCTATTTCGGTCGAGCGCTCCTCCACCGACCCCAACTTCAAGCGAATCTTCGAAGACTCCGAGTATGAGGCCGCTGGCGCCTCTCTCATCCCTGCCGGCTCGTGGCCCGAAGCTCCTGCTGGAACTCTGATCCTTGGCCTCAAGGAGATCCCTGAGGCGGATTTCCCTCTCAAGAACGACCACATTGTATGCCAAACTCCATAGAACTCCTTATCTCTTCATGCTAACTTGGTTCAGTCCTTCGCCCACTGCTACAAGGTCCGACTTCCGGCTTCGTCCACACTTCGCCTGAACTAACACTCTGCAGAACCAAGGAGGATGGGAGAAGGTGTTGAGCCGATTCCCTCGTGGCGGTTCTGTCCTCTATGACCTAGAATTTCTCAACGATGAGCATGGTCGGAGAGTGTAAGTCTCTTTTAATTGTGCTATTTTCATTCGATTTGATGCCGTTGTGGTGTTGAAGTTTCTGTGTTTACCCCTGCCCCCAATACTCCAGAAATCTTGAGACGGGAAGTCCCTTTTCGAGAAGAGAAACCCAATTCGCCTCCAAGAGAGGGGTAGAACAACCTCTATCTCTGAGAAACCCTGGCTTGTATCCTTGGCTTTCATGCCAAGAGATGGCTGAGGCTTAGGAGCGGAAGAATTGGCTTGCGCTCGTCAAGGAGGCCAACTTGGAGACAGCGGCATGCAGTCCCTTTCCAAAGGCTTTGAGGTCAAGGTTGGGCAGTTACATGACGCCATGGCTGATTGTAATGGTCTCAAAAATCGCCACAGGGTTCGCTCCTTTTAGTGTGGTTGACATTGGCAAGACACCAGACACGCTTTGGCTTTCATGCCAAGGGAGCTCTTGGCATTTACCTCCAAGGAGCCGGAGGAAACTCGCAAGAGGAGAAAGCTCTCCTGGGGAGGAAACGTTCATGAGGATCTCTTTATCGTCAGAGAGCTCCTTCATGCGAAGACAGGAAAACCCTGGCTTCCATGCTCGGGGGACCTTGGCTTCTCCCTTCATGAAGTTTCTGCCTCAAAGGAAACTTTGAGGGGGGAACACTCTCTTGAGAGAGTCCCTTTATGCGAAGGCTCTGGCCCCAACGAAAGGAGGAGCCTTTGTCCCTACCTCTAAGGATCTGCGAGCCCCTACTGCATATGAGCCTTTGCCTCTAGTGAGCCTCGAGCTTTTACCTTGGAGGAGCCTTGAAGTATTCCCTTTGAGGAGACGTCTTACGCCTTAGTATCCAATGAGCCTCCACCGCAGATCAGCCTTTCCTTCCGAGTCTCTGCATTGAGAAGCCTTGAGCATCGGCCACTCAAGAGGAGAACCCGAGAAGTCCTGGTATCTACTGAAGGGAAATCACTTGAGAGCTCTGGCTTGCATACAAAGAGAAACTTTGGAGGAAACTCTTCTCCTAAGTGGATCTTCGTCTGAGAA
This sequence comes from Fusarium falciforme, assembly GCF_026873545.1. Taxonomy (NCBI): domain Eukaryota; kingdom Fungi; phylum Ascomycota; class Sordariomycetes; order Hypocreales; family Nectriaceae; genus Fusarium; species Fusarium falciforme. Next base: position 688,051 of record NC_070548.1, read on the forward strand.
GCCTCTGCCTTGAGCGAGCCTCTGCCCTTCACTCTGCCTCTCTGCCTTCTTATCTCGTTGCCCCCTGCCTTTAAAGAGTGTCTCTGCCTCTTCGAGAAGGAATGCCATGAACCCCTTGCCTCTCTATCAAGGAGGACTGCCTCTTGGCAAAGCGCATCTGTCTCAATAAAGGTGTTCTTTTGGCAAGGGAACTCAGATTTCCCCCCCTCCCCCCCATCTCTAGGAGATGTGAAGCGATTTCATTCAGCAATATTATCTCTGCCACTTAGTTCTCAAGCCCGAACTAACGAACATTAGGTCCGCATTCGGATTTCATGCTGGTTTCACAGGAGCAGCCTTGGGTCTTAAGACACTGCAATGGCAGCTCGCTCATCCTGGCGAGAAGCTTCCCTCCGTGGGCACTTTCACTGACGGCCGTGGATACTACCTCAACGAGGAGGAGCTTGTGAACCAGATCCGCGAGGACCTCGCATCTGCAGAGAAGGCCTTGGGCCGCAAGCCTACCGCCATGGTTCTTGGTGCACTTGGCCGATGTGGCAGAGGTGCCGTTGACCTGTTCCTCAAGGCTGGCATTCCTGAGGAGAACATCACCCGTTGGGATATCCAGGAGACTCAGGCACGAGAGGGTCCTTACGAGGAGATCGCTCAGCACGACATCTTCCTCAACGCTGTAAGAACCCCTGCCTGTGTCACTGCGAGACTTGCAAGAACGTACAAGGCTAACTGGTAACAGATCTACCTCTCCAAGCCCATCCCTCCCTTCGTCAACGACGAGCTTCTCTCCCAGCCCGGCCGCAAGCTGAGCGTGGTCATCGACGTTTCCTGCGACACCACCAACCCCCACAACCCCATCCCCATCTACTCCATCAACACCACCTTTGACGACCCCACCGTCCCCGTCACCGTCAAGGACGACCAGAACACCAGCCCTCTGTCTGTCATCAGCATCGACCACCTCCCCTCGATGCTTCCCCGCGAGGCCAGCGAGGCCTTTAGCGAGGGTCTCAAGGAGTCTCTTCTGACTCTTAACGAGCGCAAGACCTCCCGTGTGTGGGCTGATGCTGAGAAGCTCTTCAACGAGAAGGTCGCTCTCCTCCCCGAGGAGCTCAGAACCAAGGAGGTTTAAACGTGGATTCCCCCCTTTCTTTCGTTGCCTTGGGTTCATAGATGGGAATAGAACGCTGCTGAGCGACGCGGTTGATCAATCGCAAGCCGTTTCACGATGAATCTTGTTGGCATGCAGATCGCGCGAGATATAATTCAGTGAGAAAACTTGACGTTGAATTAATAGAAATAAAGTTGATGACCGGCGAGATGCAACTTTCAGGGGCTTCACGCCTTGGCTGACCAACCAACACGTATTAGTGCTCACAGCCTCGTACACGACATGCATGTGCCTCCGAAGTGCATTAGATGATGAGAACCGATATTTGACATGCCATTTTAGGAATCGTGCATACCACCAAGGTTGTCATTCCGAGATTCCCATCTGTCTTTCTGACCAATTATACAAGCCTCATTCCAACACATCCATGAAGCCTTTTTACTATGTGATTTTTATACTAGGATACATGTACAAGAATAAGCATGCGTTGAATAGTCAAGTTCAAGTTGTAAGCCGCTGTCAAAGGCACCCACCCTGAAGTATGTGGGTAGTTGAACTTGAGCATGGTTCGCAGACCCGTTACATCCGTGTCAAACAAGGAACATGGACCGGGGTACGACATGGGTCGAAAAGATACTCGGGATGGGAGAGTCGCATAATGTCCAGTGATGTGCGTGACAGAGAGACTAGAGGGTTGGTTCACTCTGTACGCTACTGACTGGAATGCATTTATTGGAGATGGTGCACAAGGGCATATACGAGGCAATGTTGATGTCAGCATCAATGCGCTCTGGGGACAGTTCACTATGCATAATCTAGAGTGACGTAGCTTCACGCTGCTGTCAGCGATGGGCCAGATGATCAACGCCAGACGTGAACTTCGAGGCGCGATACTCAAGGTCAAGGGATGAGCGTTGAGGAATAGGAGATGAAGTATCTCAAACAATAACATGCCCGACTATTTTTTCCGGGGGAAAAGAAGTCGACTATCCGCCGACTTCTTTTGAACATCCTCTGTCGAGTAACATACGATACAGCCTCAACAATCCCCAACCCAAAACATGCTTCTCGAATATACCGACGAACGGACAACACATAGATGACAATCAGTCTACCTCGAAACTCGACGAAACCGCACCCTTGACCTATATGAGCCAAGACATGACATGATCTCCGTCCAGGTAAAACGAGTTCAGTCTTGGCGTTTCCAGATCGACAGTTTCACGCCAAAACAACTCCAGAGGAGTGACGAAATATATAATGAATCGGTAGCAGTAAAACTTGCGCAAAATTCTCTCAGACGATGTAACAATAATCTATCTTTCATTTACAACCGACAGTTTATTACTCTAACCTCGGCACCTCGCCAAGGATGCTGTGCCCCAGAGTAAATTGTGCCCGTATTTTTCAGATTTAAAAAAAAATCTGATGACTCGTCGTCCTATCAACACTCGATGCCTCCCTACTGCTCGAGCCACGGACGGACTTTGCTTCCCACTTCCGGCTGGGGCCACCGTTTTCTGTCACATCGGGACCCCCTGCCTCAACCATCCCCGTCCCTGCACGACCGGACCCTCATCTGACAGGTGTGTGTGTGTGTGCGGGTTCACTGAAATTGGAGGGATCATGAACCTGTGTCAGCCCTACCAGAATGGCCTCAGTACTTGACATGAGCGAGATTGGCTTTCAAGCAGGGGTGCTGCTCTCGTAATAAAAGGCGAGTTGAAGAAGTTGTCTTCCCGACTCTTCCGCTTCCTTCAACTCTGCAGTGTTGTGTTGTTCAACAAGTCCCTTCATTCACCAGTCACTCTTTTCTGTAGTTGAGAGCTCTTGACGATCTCTCAGCTCGACCACTCTTTAAACTCATCTATTCGTGTACCTCTTTTTGTGCGCTGCTACCTCAATCCCTTGGCTAGTACCAGGATCGAAAATCACCTATAGTGTGCCATCTGTTAAAACTCCCCCTCAAATCGATCACCATGAAGTTCCTTCTCCCCATCCTCCTCGCCGCCCCGGCTGTCATGGGCCGAGCCTGCAAGGTTCGACACTCTCACTCTTCTCAGCCCGTCGAGGCCCCAGTCAACACCCAGACTGCTGCCATCGAGGTCCCCGACAACAACAACGGCGCCATCGTTGTGAGCACCACTGCCGTCCCCGAGGCCGTCGTCTCCCAGCCCGCCGTCGAACAGCCCTCTCCCGATGAGCAAGACAGCCCCGTCGTCTCGGACACTACCCCCAAGACCACCCTCGTCACCTCTGTGGCTCCCACCACCCCCAGCGCCAGCTCCGTCCCCGAGACTGGCTCCGGATCCGGCTCTGGTTCCGGCGCTTCCGAGGATCTCGGCGGCTCGGCCAAGACCGGCTCCTCCACCTTTTACGGTGGTAACCTCGCCGGTGGAAACTGCATGTTCTCCACTTACACTCTCCCCTCCGGTATCTATGGAACTGCCTTCTCTGGTGCCGTCTGGAACAATGCTGCCTCTTGCGGTGCTTGCATTGAGGTCACTGGCCCCAGCGGCACCATCAAGGCCATGGTAAGAAGCACTACCCCTATCACGAGTAACTGTAATGCTAACTCCTCCAGATCGTTGACCAGTGCCCCGAGTGTGAGGAGGGCCACCTCGATCTCTTCCCCGACGCCTTCACCGCTGTCGGCGGCACCGATGGCATCGTCCAGACATCTTACAAGTTTGTCAGCTGCGGCATCACCTCCCCCCTGTACCTGCACAACAAGGAGGGAACCTCTCAGCACTGGTTCTCCATCCAGGTCGTCAACGCCAACGAGCCCGTCACCAAGCTCGAGGTCAGCACCGACGGCGGCAGCACCTGGCAGGAGACTGAGCGCAAGGACTACAACTTCTTCGAGAACTCTGCTGGCTTCGGTGTCGACTCTGTCGATGTCAAGATCACCAGCAAGACGGGCAAGACCGTCACCGTGAGCGGTGTCGGCGTCGAGGCCGGCGCCAAGTTCGAGGCCGACTCCAACTTTTAAAGGAAGATAAAAACGGCGTAAAAGGGAGATTCTGGTAGTTGAGCGGTTGGGATTCATGTGTAGAATAAGGTCGGGCAGCTGGCTGCTTTGACCTCGAGTCTCTTTGGGCCCTTGTACATAGCACTGATACCATGCAGCCAACTACCAGTGGGCGTTCTAGCGTGGGAGCTTTATCTTCATGTATAAATTTGACAGCAGCCTTGCTCCATTGTTGTGCCAATAACTTGTGGTGTTCCATTGCTCTAGAAACATACTGAGGTAGGCTACAGTGCTACCAGAATAAATAGCTCACAGTAGGGTAAGTGGAAAAGCTAAACTACTTGACAAATGTAAGAGTAAAACTTCAGCTCCGAGCTGTCATGAGGTCTCGCAACCCGTAGCTCAAGTCGGCATCGATTCGTAGTGACCCCCTTCTCTGTTATGCGCAACGCCATGCTCTGCTCCTTCTCACCCATAAAAGTTCAACAAACGACGATAAAAAGAAGCCCTCCTCCTATTGAGGCTCTATTAGTTCATCTGCCATCATCCAGGTCCTTCTTGAGACTTACCAGATGGCTACTTCTCGGAATCCAGGTCCACCACTTGCAGCGGGACAACAACGGGCTGCTGCGCAGAAACTTGATAGACCATGGCGGGGACGATCTGCACCTCTGACCGAGAGAAGATTTCGAACTCCAACTTCTTTGCAGGCCCAAAGCCCATCAGGTTATTGGTAATTCTGGCGGCAAAGAATCTGTTGCTGGTGTCGCGCTCGGATCTAGCGGCGTGCTTCTTGAAGATCCAGCCACCCAATCCCCCCCTGAGGTCATGGACCCGATGTTCTTCGTCACTCAGGCGCTCTGTGGGAAGATGAGTATTGTAGATGGCCCAAAGCGCCTTTGGAAGACCCTTGGAGGAGATCTCGGCAACAACCCCAAAGCCAGTAAGTTGCCATGTTCCACCAACGATGTCGTCGAGGCTCTTGGTGCGTTCAGTCTCCCAGTCACCGACATAAGTGCACAGCTCTCCCAGTTGCGCAAAAACAAAGTTGGTCTTGCCATCGGGTTCATCGGGGTGGATGTCGACTGAGTCTGGAACCTCGATGCCTCCTTTCATCACCCATTCTTTCTCGACGTCTCGAACCGCAACGGCCGGGAACCCTCTGGTGTCGGTGCTAACATTAAGATTGATGGCAAGAGCATTTTCATGCATCAAATCGCCTCGGGTTTTCGTCAACTCCCCCAAGGGCGGGCTCGCGTAGAGAAAGTTGGAGGATGGCCGGATAGCGTAGCAGGTGAAGATGCCATCAAAGGTTGCTTCGCCCAAGACAACCAGCGGGACGTTGCACATGTTCAGGGTCCAACAAAGTTCACCAAGGTCACCTTCCTTGGTCAAGTTGGTGCTTCGGAGTTGCTCAAAGAACACTTCGTCGGGCATACGGTAGAACATTCTCTCCATGTGGCGGCCAAGCCACTTCCGAGACCACTGCATGTATGCAAGATATTCTTCCCGGTTCGGCCATGCCTCCTCATGGAAGCGATCGTAGGCGCCGGGGTCTGAAATAAGAGCCAGGAGATAGTCTCTCTGCTCCTCAGTCTCTAGATGCCATTGATAGAACCGCTGTTCCTGTGGAGTAAAGGAAGCGATGAGCTCCTCGTCGGAGAGAAGACATGCGGTGGGAATGGGAGGGCGACTGTCAAGCTGGGTGGAGGTGGAAGAAGATTCTGGCATGGTTACTGAGAAGTAGGAGTTCTGGTAGTGAGAATGAGGCGGTATCTAGATGGGGTGCTGCGGAGAAGAGGGCAGTTTCTAGACGTGGATGGGAGATGGCTTCAGTGTGATCAAGGAGAATAAGAGGTGAAGAAGAGGAGAAAGTAAAGAGGTGATAGTTCATTGATAGGAGAGAGGAAGGCGAACCCTCGGAGTTTGGAAGTCAAAAGATAGAGAAAGAACACCCCGTGAGTTTCGGTGTGCGTGTTTAGAGGAGAATAGGGTTTATTTGGAGTGACGCCTTCACACCTACCTGCAGTGAATCACAGTCATCAGGAGCGCTCCGAGCCCGTGTTGGGAGTGACAGGTATAGACATCTGGGCATATTCCTGACAGTAATAAACAAAATGCGTGATAGTTGCCGTGGGTAGCTGCGCGACGTCAAGGAGAGTTTTGGCTGCTTGTCCAGTATAACTTTGGAGTTGCGCAGTAAAAACGCTTGACATGGAGGATTGGATTGAGTGATGGGGGCCGTCCAGCCGATCCAACAAGCAGCTATGGTCCCCAGCTAGGCGCACATATACAGTGGCCAATGCACATAACTATGGAGGCGTACAAACATTGTTGCTGCTCATACTCATTGTAGGCGAACACGTCTGGGAGTTTATTGTCGCTATTGGATGCCAATCAATGCACGTACGCCGTCAGTCACACCACAAGGGTACGCTTGCGGCCAACGAACTTTCTTGCTCAATCTCATTGTCTGCAACGTTGGCTCATCTGTATTGAAGGAATTTATATCGTTCGTTACCTAGCCACCCATTAAACACATCACTAAACATCAATCATTGCTACCATTAGGCGGTCTCGGCGTGAGCCGTCTTCTCCTCGTCATCATCTCCTCCCTTCAGGGCGCCAGTGCGCCTAGCCTCCTCAACCTTCTCGTCAAATCCTCCACTTGCGACGGTGCTGCGCCAGGCAGGGATATTTCCGTCAAACAGGAGGTCAACCTCCTCCAGGGTCTTGCGTGAAGTCTCGGGGTAGCAGAAGAAAGCATGGAAGGTCATGGCAATACAGAAGGTGCCAAAGATCATGTACGTCTGCCACTTAATGTTGGTGAAGGAGGGGGGAACGAAGAAGGCCAGAGCAAGGTTGAAGCTATTTATGTCAGTGTTGCACAGCTAAACTCTTGTGAAGTGACTTACACCCAGTTTCCAGCAGCCGCTAGACTGACACCCTTGGCACGATACTTGAGAGGGAAAACCTCACTGGCGTAGATCCACGCAACGGGAGCCCAGGTGAGACCGTAGACTCCAACAAAGATGTAGGCCAGAGCAATGACGGCCTTGGCAGGCTTGCCCTGGATAGCCCACTTGAGAATTTCGTTGCCTTGATACCGTATCAGCTACTGGAATATAGAGCATACCAACGAACTTACCATCAACACTTTCGACGGGGTAACCGTGGACAGCCATAACAGCTCCGCTGGTGAAGTGAAGAACACCACAGATGACAGCACCGATGATGAGAAGCCATCTACGGCCAAGGCGGTCGATGAAAGGCAGGACAACGCCGGTTGTCACGAGGAAGATGACATACTGGATGATGGAGGATGTCAGAGCAACGTTGCCAGTCTGTTTCTCAGGTCAGTCCGCGTTCTCATTCGGGCGTCGACATCACTTGCCATTCCGGCCATGTTGAAAATGTACACGAGGTAGTAGAGCATGACGTTGCCGCCCCTGAAACCAAGTTAGCATGTTAACAAAGCATCATCAAGGACCAGACTTACAGCAACTGCTGCCAGATCTGTACGCTGACACCAACCATGGTGCGCTTCCACACACCAGGGGCAAAGAGACCGAGGTATCCAATGTCCTTGGATTCTCGGGCGATGCGGACAGCCTCGCGGACCTCCTCCATCTCTGCCAAGACGACAGGGCTGTCGAGGTCACCGCCGGCGTGCAGGTGGGCAAGATTGAAGTGTGCCTCCTCCCAGCGGTCGTGCTGGGCGAGCCATCGAGGCGACTCGGGGAAGAAGAAGAGGCCACCGAGGAGGATGAAGCCGGGGATGGCTTGGATGCCCCAGGCAATACGGAAGGCTGCGGGGCCGTCAACGTTGATGGAGCAGCCATACGAGATCAAGTACATGATAAGAATACCTGTTGTTGTCAGTCGGAGTGCTTGCTGATACTAGAGTCAAAGACTTACCCCACTCAATCGACCACTGCTGGATACCGACAACACGACCACGGATGTCGGAGGGTGCAAGCTCGGCGAGGTACACAAGAACCTGAGAACTAGTGATACCGACTGCAAGACCGCTGACGATGCGGCCCACGATGAGGTGGCCAACGTTCTGGGCGGAGCACTGAAGAACAGCACCCGCGATCCAGAAACCACAAGCAATCATGATAGCATATCGTCGGCCGAGTCGGTCAGCGAGAACACCAGCAAGCAAGGCGCCGATAAAGGAACCGGCAGACATTGAGGCAGTGATACCACCCTGCTCAGTCGATCCAGGGTCGTTAAAGTAGTCGCGATACTGGTCCGAGCCGATCCATGCGCTCATGGAGCTGATATCGAAGCCAAAGAGCATACCGCCAATGGTGCCAATGGCGGCAAGCGCTGAAGGGGCGTGTTAGTTCGGTTGGTGGACAGAGTCATGATGGGATTGTCTCACCGTAGATGTTCCAAATCCGATACATGGTGAAGAATTGGTCTCCTGGCCAGAGACTCAAAGACTCAATCAATGAAGAGGAGGATTGATGATGATGCCGTCCCAAAACGCTGTCCCTCTCGCCGTGTCTCTTGGTTCTTATAAAGACTTGACGGCATCCTGACTGCCTCAAGGGTCGCGCAGCTTGGACAGACAGGCGTGGAGCGCATGTAGAAGCGCACGTATAATATTGAAGCAATGAATGGGGCCGGTCAAGTCGTCTCAAACGTCATCCACAGTTTTTGGTCGACGTTAGTCCCGGGGCACCGCAAATGGTGGAGGATGGGGGGATGGACGGGGTCCCCAGGATCGCCCTCCTTGGTTACCACGCTTAGATAGCGGCTTCGAGTTGTGGGATGGCGTGTTGGGTTCATCGGCAAGCCTCATGACTTGGTCCGAACCAACAGCTGCGAGCCAAGATGGGCGCCCAGCCGGTAATGCTACCGGTAAAAGCCGCGGAAGGGAAGATAGCATCCAGGGCAGGGGTTCATGGTTGAAGGTTTGGTGATGTTTCTGGGAGATGATGTGAAGTCTCTGTCGCGGCTTGGTGGAAGTTGAAGCCGCCTCTGGCAGCCTCCGTCAGGTACCCCGGTGGTACCTGCCCACTGTTCCCAGATCGACCACCTGGGACATTACGAAGAAGGAGCACCTCAAAGGGATCAAGGTCAGCCCACGGTGAGCAACGAATTGGCCTACAGAAGAAGTCGGCGAGAATGATTCCGGGAATGATATCATGGACAGGGTTCCCTGCCGTCTTCATGCACTGTCACCTTATAGCGCGCGCAGGAGTCGGAGCCGCCCACGTGTGGCTGCCCGCAGAGCCGCCTTGTGCCGTGTGCCGGGCGCCGGGACATCTCCGAGTGCTTGTCCGATTGATTCTCGAAGCCGTCAAGAAGGTGCAGAAAGGAGGCTGCCTCGTTCGAGACAGACTATTGGAGCGCATCAGATCTTCTTGGGGGGTGGCACTGAGGGCTATGATCATGGCACGGTGTGTGTGTCGTCGTGGTTGTGAAGGGCTCCACAGTCTACATCTTGCATCCCTGCGGACAAGATGGGCTTCTCACCTTGAGATTTTTCATGCCGAGTATCGTGATGTTTGGGTTCTCAGCTCCAGAAATGCCATGGCTCTGAATCACATCTCAGGGGCTGCTCAGCTCTGTTTGGGTCGCAAGAGTTGGGCCAGTGTGTGTCATCACAGGCGCGGACTGCACCCGTCGCGTGTTGCTGTGGGGAAAGGGCCGAGAGTAACGCCTAGTTTCTCCAACTCCCCCAATTCCCCAGGGCCCTAATGGGAAGATTCGGGGTAGAGTGCCCCCGGGGGGAGACGGTCAAAGGCTCATCATCTTCTTGAAGTCTGATGGGGGCGGTTAAGTCGATACGGGCAAGACGAAACTCCATGTTCCCGGCGATTGCTTCGTGCGCGGTTTAACAATACCAGGCTCTTTATCTGTGGCATGTCAGTCAGCAAGGGGACAGGCATCTATCTCGCTGTTGTTGGTTCTTGGTGCGTCAACACTTCAGGGGACTCTTGTCAGAGTGGCGAACTGATCATCTCGTTACGGCACAGTACAACGTTTCAACAGACTCGAAAGGGTGACGAAAGGATGCGACCAATTTGTGCGACCCAAGCCTCGACACGGTCGGCTTAATCCCGAGATGCAGGCCCTTCTCCAATTTCTCCAATTCCTGACTAAACAATCATCGCACCCAATTCGCTTCTTAGTCAAGAGGGTGATGAACTGATTTGAGCTGCAACACTGTCTGTCGGTTTCATGCCATAAATGAGTTGGCCTGTCACACGATACATCTGGCTGAGATCTGAGGATTGCGGCCTTCAAATCTCGAGTGTTTTGCTGTTCAGACTAATCCACTTTTCAGCATGAACGATGCAAGTCATTCGAACGCTTTACTTGTAAGCCACAGACTGCACCGAGAAGCCTGTGAATTTACTTAAGGCCAAGCCTGTTTTATATGCCTCATCGGTAATGACAAGTTCTACCTTCGAGAAACTTGATTTCGACACGATCGTCATTGCCAAGAGCCCTGTCACGAACCGCAACGACCCCTGCTTATTCGGCTCGCATGTCCCCCCGGTCTACCCTACGCTCCCGGGCCTTGAATCGGCGCCATGAACCCGATCTGTAACATCATGCTTTGTTTAATTCGCAGAGCCTCCTATGAACAATCTTCTGCCTTGGCGGGACATTTAGGCCTCAATGAACTCGCAGAAGATGAGCCTGGGTAGACAACGTTTCCCACACGTGCGAGATGCCTGGGTCATCAAGATACGAATGGTATATGTATTGGATTGGACGGGGAACATCCCTGGCTCACCATTGCACCTTTCTGTTGGGCTCCAGGAGGTCGAAATGAAAAGAAAAGGTTCTGGGCAGGTAGCAGGCAAAGATAACTCGGCACAGCTTCCGGCCCAGGGTAGGTAGGCAATGTCAATCGTAACCTCCTATTAGCGTCGAGTGAAAGCCAGAGCAAAGATGCCCATTCCATAGTTAAGAATCATTTAGGGTGCAAGGATCGCTAGAGTTTCGTTGAATTTCATGACTACACAAATGGCTTGATTTCCATGGTGTTTTTATCGGCCAGGAATACCGGGCCGATCACCACTCGCTAAATCACTCCCGATACGAGTGTGCAGGGACATGTCCGCTATAGAAGACACTACACGATAAGAATTTACGTGGAATTCTCTAGTGTATGTATCTAAACCTCCAATGTTAAAAGATAACTAAAAGGTTACTCTATTGGTATGGTAGAGGTTAGGCAAGTCGTTGTTCACGCTTGCGAGCCACGATGTGCCCATCTACCCTCGCCCTACGGAGGCCTCGTATGATCTAACCCCATCGTATATGAAATAATGTAGAAGTGATGCATTCCTTTACTTTGGTCGCTGCATTTGACTTAAAGCTTGATCCGCCCGAACAACAACCCAGCGTGGCCACCTGATCGAGATGCCTTCATTCCATCCAGCTCCAAGCTCTGATCACAACCACACCAGCAGTAGCTGTTACAGCCCGAGTGGCTCGTACTGTATACAAGCCTTCCACTAGAATCGCACCTGTAATTATAAGGTGAGTTCTTACACCATCCATGACCCCAAGCGCACTGAATCGAGCAGTTGTCGTCCTCATTCATGATGGAATTGATGTTGGGGGAAGCCAGGGCGGAGCCGACAATTGCCAGGAGGAGGGAGACTTCTGGCTGTTAGTCGGACTAGACTAGCAATATTGAACTAAGGGTGGACTTGCTGAGAAAAAATGTCTTCATTTTGAGATGAGAGTTAGAAGAGTTGTGATAAATAGTCTCGAGAAGTATACCAATGGTCTTTGAGTGTTTCTCGACTCATGGGTCGTAGCATGAGGAGAGGGCGCCCCCAGGGTCGTGTTTTATACAACGCCAAAGATGGATACGATCTGTGATAAACACAGGCTACTACATTGCGTGAAGCAATATCGTCGGTATCTTCTGTTATGCGCGAACAGATGCTTGGTCTCCGAATAGCAATGAGTTAGAGCCATGCACATGGAACTGAGTTGGGAAGGCCATTCCCCCGCGAAAAGCGATCTCCTCACCGGGGCGCGTTGGCAGATTCAATACAATAAAACTCAAGGTAAATAATTCAACCAGTTAATTGAATGCAAGTTGATCAACATGAATTTATTTCGCCCATTTATTTCTATGAGGCCGTTCTCGTCGAGTCATTTCAGTACGCTCACATATCCCAAATAGCATTTATAAAGAAGATCGGGAAAGAACAAGCTCTTCATCGCCAAACGCCAAAAACATCCAGTTTATCTCGTCACTTTTCGATATCGCTTCCAGTAGATTGTCGGAACACGAGGCCTGGGTGGCCGATGCAGAGGCAAAAGACGGCAATGAGAACGAGCCTGTCGTGAGTCAGCACCCAATAACCACTCGCGAGAAGACAGGGGATAACTTACACTCCCTCGAGGCCGATAAAGAGACCCTCATCAGTGACTAGATCAGAGTCTTGGTATCCTTCGCTTAGCTCATAACACCTGAAAGCGCATCGGCCGAGAATCATGATGACAGCCGCGCTCAGGAAGCCAAAGAAGATGCGCATGCGGGTGCTCAGCGCACTAGCAGACCCGCTGCGGAAGTATCGAAACAGGTAGTCACCGAGAAGTACGCAGAAGAGGACTAGAATGGCGACCTGCAAGGCGAGGCCGGCCATGGCGACGTCGATACCTGTCTGGCTGGAGCCCTGGCTGACGGTCGAGAGGGCTCCTCCTGCAGCTTGGAGGGTGAGGCAGACAATGTCGGCGGGGATGAAGATCCACCAGACTAGCTCAGGTCTGAAGCGCGAGATTTCGGGGGCGAAAGATTGGATACTAGGGGAGTTAGAAGGGAGTATAAAGGTGAGGGAAGGGGGGCCTACGTCTTTGACAGAGTCACATAGACAGCAGCGGTATAAAACACAGGACCAGACGTGATGAACACAATCTGAATCATGAATCCAGGGAACGAAAAGGGGTTGCTGTACATGAGAAGACGGCCGATATATCCGATAATCTCAAACAGGCAGCCGAGGATCATAAAGATCATGTAGAACCAGGTCCGCCAGCGGATTCCGAGAAAGATGTGGATGCCCATGGCGAGGGCATAGAGGACGATGAAGATGACATTGGCGGCTAGGGAGGGTCGGTACTTGTAGACGCTCCACTCGAGGGGGCAGAGATCGAGTGTGCAGTTGGCATCTGGGCCGAAGACGATGAGGCCGTTGGGAGGATCCATGGTGTAAGTGCTGGTGCGGGTGAGGTGTAGTACGGAGTGGAAAAGAGGCTTCTCGGAAGTCTAGTCAAGTTGAGATAATGCTGATTCGTAAGAACCCAAAAGGATAGTTGTTCTGTAGTTGTGATAACGTTGCTCTTCGGCCGGTGCTGCTTGATGTCGTCAACTCAAATCCACTAAAGCAAGTATCTGGATGAGTATCCAAGTCCGACGGTTGTTGGTCGTGTAAGCCGGCATTCTCGGAGCACAGAAAAGAAGGCCTCGGGGTATTTATTTACAAGACATCCCCCATCTGCACCTCTCCATCTCTTGCTCAACCTCCATGATGGATGGTCCCCCAGATACACGACGCAGATCCTCGCACTCGCTTAACTGCCGCGAGGTGGAACCCGCTCGTTTGCGCCTTGCCTGTCCCAGCTGCCACAGGGCTGAACGAGCGGAGCCTGTGGAAGCGAGTGCGAAATACGAGCCAATTATAGAGCTATCCTTCAGTGGACGGGCGCTAGGGTCGGTCTCAAGGGGCTGTCCACTGGACCGGCAGCTAACTTGTCCCTTTGGGGAATCCATGCGAGATGCGTTTTTGGAGGACGTCATGGGCCTGGCGAGATGACGAGTCGATGCCCTGTCGAATCATTCGTTTCTATCTCTACCTTATTTTCTTCATGTCCGAATGCGAATATTGATCCCTTGTCGAGTCTTGTTGACGACGACAACTGCCAAGATGGACAAGCTGAAAAGCGGTCATACGAGGGTTACACGCTTGCTTACGCGGAAGCAAACAACCATTCTATCTGCTGCGCCCCATCTTGTGTGACCTTTGCAGCAGGCGTCCTCCGTGTTTGATCGCAGGTGTTTGTAAATGTTGACCCGATGTCTGCCTAAGCTTTGGCGAAAGCGAAACAAGGCAAAATCCCAACATTATTGCGTTAGCCTAGCAACAGTCGAGATTGGTACACTTTTCAAACGGATTCGTATAATGGTGTCAAACGCCTTGCGATACACGTCAACTCGGGTTGACATTACACCGTGGATTAATTCTGGGTCGTGTTGTCTTACACATGGTGGCACAAGCCTCTTGGACGTTGCACAGGCTCCTACTAAGCATCCAACCTGATCTTTATCTTCGACTGTATTTACTCCCTTGCACGTACCCTAGCAAGTCCGTCGGGGTCTTGGGACTTTCACGCCGAGATGCCCTCGTCCCTCTCAATCTCCTCCTTGCTGGGGCACCACTTGTCCTGAAGCGCCTTGTCCGTAGTCTTTTCAATCACACTCTTCTCCCACCACTCACCCCAGCTCGTCAGGAAGATACGGTCAGGATCCTCGGGAAAGTCACTTCGCGTGAAAGCCCGAAGGATGCTCTGCGCACCTGTCACACAGTTAGCGTCCCTATCAATCAAGCATAAATGAGAACTCCCCACCTTCGGGAACGCTCTTGGCGTCGGGCATCTCGTGGGTCAGCTTCATTCCGCTTCCGCGACCGATACCGGTGTTGGGGATGAGGCCTGGGGAGACGGCGACGACGTCGTTGGTGCCTGCGAGCTGGCGGCGCCACCAGTGTGCGCCGAGGAGGGCGGTGAATTTGGTCTGAGGGTAGGTGGTTCTTCCAGACATGCCGGAGCCAGCCTTGAGTTCAGCGTCGAGGACGCCTTGATACAGTTAGCATAGGAGAAAGCCAGCGTGGAGAGAGGGTGCATACTGGGGTCAGGCACATTGCGCACTGCACCAGAGGACACGAATACTATTCTCGACTTGGACTTAACCAACTTCTCTCGTAGGAGGTGGACCAGATAATGTTGTGCTAACCCCCATGTTAGCTCACACAAATCCACGAGAACGGTGTGTAGGAGGCTTACACAGGTGGTTCACAATGTGAGCCTCACACCACTTGGATCCATGAGGTCCAGGTCCTTCAGAACCATTGCTGATGCCCGCGTTGAGAAGCAAGTAGTCAATCTTGCCCTGACCAAGCTTCTCCAGCGTCTTCTCGGCGAATGACTTGACTCCCTTCAAGTCGGACAGATCAAGAGGCAGGATGGTCACGGCATTAGCCGTCCTGTCATACTGCAGCGCATCGTAGGCCTTTTGTGTGTTTTGGATGTTTCGCGCTCCGAGGATGACCTTGTAGGGCTGAGTCTGCTCGAGAAGCTGCTTGATAGTTTCCAAGCCCTGATGTAACCGTCAGCAAAGCCAGCAGGCAGTCCAACGCCGGACTCACCAATCCCGAAGAGACACCGGTCGCCACGACAGTCTTTGCAAGAGAAGCCATTGTCAAGTAGTTCGTGTGATTCTGTTTGATAATCGACTCGTGTAAGCTGAAGAGGGGTCAAGCTTTAAGGCGATGTTCCGGCGGGGTTAGCGGATATAAGATGACGCAGTTGAGTTTGGTTGGCGGAGGTAGAGGCCGGATCTCGGGTGGATATGCAAGGGACGGGGGATTTTCTGGGGGTAGAGCCTCACGGGCTGATGTAATCAGCTTTGCAATTATTAATCTGATCGAGAGGTTCATTGATTACGGGACGACTTGGCTCTGTTATGGTCTAGACTGGTCAATGGGAGATTGGGTGAGACATCGTGGGTCAGCTTAGTTCTGAGGATAAGCACTGAGCAAGGTATCAAGCCTTGGTTCTCTATGCTAGTCTGGGCTGGTACTCGGTCTGTTATCATCTTTTCATTATAGGTACTCGTGCTCCTCAATACCATCTTGCAAGACTTATTGACATCTCTCAGGATGAGCCATTGGCAGGGGAACGAGCGATAAGCTGGTCTCTGTACAATTACCTGTGAACCACTTGTTCCATATCAAAGCCGTTCAATTCCACCTGTTTGCTAGACAACAGACACATCACACCCTCAACCACCCAAAATCCCTCTCTGGCCTCTTATATTGTCCATATTTTCTCACAATCTGATAACTTTCGTCCCTCTTCTCCGCATACAAATCGTGCATATCCGGCACCGTCTCTTCCACTCCTTGCACCTCCTTGAGCTTTGGCAATCGCTCGCCCTTCTTCTCCATCAGCTCAGCCACCTGCTTGTCCATGAGCCGCGTCTTGCCCTTAACGTAGCCATACAGACACAGGGACTCGATGTTTGGAGGTAGGAGGTCGATCAGACGGCGGGCTGGTTTGGACTTGAGGGGTCGCATGTAGTTGACGCCGCGCTCGGTGGGTGTTAGAAGAGTTCCCGGGTCGATACTCAAGTGCTTCAGGGCGTGAAAGTCCGCCAAAGAGCCGAGAGTCGTGCCGGGAGGACCATAGTATAAGATGCGGCGCGGCTTATCTGGCCCATTGTCCTCTTCCTCATCCTCATCTTCGTACTCCTCATCCCCCGTAACGTCGTTTGGATCAGCCAAGCTCTCTGGCCAAGGCTTCTGTCCTTCCTTGAGATCCGGCCAAGGAGATCTCGAATCAAGTCCTATGCTGAGATCAAGGTCCAACTTTTCAAGGGCCTCCTTTTGCAGCGCCAGAGCCTCTCCAATCTCCTTGGTTACGACATGAGACGATGATCCATCCCTGTTGTACATACCACCTAGCCAAAGAGTAAACTCGCGCAAGGCCCTAGGCGCCTTGAGGATCGTGACCATAGTCTCAGTTTCCACATCGCTGTGGGTGATCTCAATCTTGTCGACGTTGGAGGAGCCCGGTTCGACGGGGAGGGACTCAACTTGGTACTCCTCCACGGCGTCAGCGACCAACTCTTTAAACTCGGGAAGTTGATTAAAGAAGAAGAAAGGAGCCGTAAAAGTGGCTCGGCCGTACCCGCCGAACCCGTCGTTTCGACCCTCAATCATCTCGACTCGCTTGAGTTTCTGCAAGCAGGGCTGAGGTACTTGGCCCAGCCTCATGGCCTCCAGATACGCCCCCACCATCGAGTGAGGGTTATGGTCTCTTCCCCATGGAACGATGAGATCTCCGAGATACAGTGTCGAGATGTTTTTGCACATGGCGAGTATGATGATAGCAGCAGCAGCTGGGAAGCCAAAGCGAAGCTCGTGGTTGTCCATACCGCACCTGAGAAACTGCTGCGGATCTGGCTTCTCCTCCAAGGCCCGTCGCTTGCCAGCCAGAGCATCAAGGACATCGCCTTCGATAGGCCCCAAGCCTAGGCTGCGCACCCGGGACTCGACCATTGCGTACACGGCATCCGAGATGGGGTAAGGCGTCAAAGTTGGGTCCTTCGACCCCCATCTCCAACCAGCAGAGTCGATGGCGAGCTCCTCGACTGAGTCGGCGAGGGAAGGCTGTTCAGCGTATGCAACGATGAGTGGGAACAGGGAGTCATGATCGCCCTGGTTGAATATTTGTATCCTCTTGAACGCGGCGATGGACTCGTTGGCGAGTAATTGCTGAGGGGGCAAAGCCATGTTGCAGGAAAAGTGGCGTGGTCGTCGAGTTTTGGTCTCGTTGCGCTCAAGGACGCTGACGGTGCAGGTTTAATAACTCGAAGTCTTTATTCTCGCTTATTCCCAAAATGGAGATTGCCGAAGGATTCTAGCCAAGACTCAAATCCGTGCTGGTCAAGTTATTTGCTGGGGTCTCATGAGTCCTTGCGCTTTCGGGCAATGAAGCGATTCACCCAAGGGGAGAAGCTGCATCTACGGAATTGGGCCTGTTTCATACATCTTTTGGCTCCATGAATACTTCCAATGGTAATTCTTCTACCGAGTGTGAATTTGTTATTGTGCTCTTTCCATGTCAAAAGGTAGGTAGTCTTCCATTTCATGTGTGGTGGGTTTGGGCGCTGTGTTGTCGACGTTTTGCCATGCTGTTGATCAGTTGCATAATTAATTCAGGGTCAGATAATTGACATTGTTGGGCAGCCCGGCATGCAATCAGCTCATATTGAGGGATGTGAATCACCACGAGCCTTTTCAACAGTTGCTCAGGCAAACAATCGCCTCCCGCCAAGCCTCGTTGCCTTATCATCACGGACGTGGCACTATGTATAAAATCCCACAACTGTGGCTCTCCCCCCTTCAAATCAAAAGTCCTTCACATTTACGCCTCACAATGCCTATACCAATACACAAAGACTGGCGCGGAATCATGGACCTGCTGACCTCGATCTTGCCAGGCAGACGTCGTCGCAAGCCGCACAAGCCGCGATACACGGTTGAGAATCCGCAGGTCATCTTCTGTCAAAAGATTCACCCTGATGCTCTTTGTGAGCTTTTGGAGAGAAAGTTTCAAAAGTCTTTTTTCGTACAGATGCATAATGATGTTTATCGGATTCATGCGCCGAGGCATTTAGCTATGGTGAGTCATTTGTGTGGGAGTTGGAGGTGGTTGTGCTGATGGATTGCCTAGCACGAGTTTGATTGCTGCCGGATCCCATGATGATATGACGAATCGGTTTATGCAGGTTGGTTGGATGGCGTTGGGGTTTGTGATGAGAGACGCAAGCATAGTCGCCCGAGGCAAGAAAAAGTGAGATACCGGTACAGAGGCAGACATATCCTCTTCCAAGGGAAATCATAAAAATACGATGAATTAATAAACTAATTATGAAATACTTTTATATTGTCAACCGACTCTCTTCTTATGCCAGTCACAATATTAGGATGGCTTAGATGGCTCTGCTATTCTCAATCCCGCGCTTTGCTTGACCTGCATTCATGCAGGTCCGCGGTCTTTGTGCATCAGCTTAGAGCAAACTCTCAGATGTTTTTAGACATTGTGGGTTGAAAGAGTCACTGCCTGTTAATACACTTCACTTGCGAACCAACAACAGACTTGGCAGTGAGGCTCTGTGGGTGGCAACAGGGGCTGCGCCTCAGCCTTCTCATTCACTCCTGCATGAGACGTCACTGCTTCTGTGACATGAGATCTACTTGGCATTTAACCCCTTCTCTTCTTGACAACCTGAACTCTTAACTGTTACGCACTCGCATATGCAGTCAAATCGTGACCTTTATGTCTCAACACCGCGATTCGGGATCGTCGCAAGGTCTCCTGACAGTCCGACCCCAAGAGACGTCTAGCGGAGGCGCAGGCCTCGCTGTCATTAGGGGGAGGGCAGTCGAGGACCTTCAGCTTAGACCTGCACGACCTGGAGCTCTATCTGCTCGCTCTGGTCTTGCTACTGCTACACCACCTGGGACCTATCAAAGGTTTATGCTGGAGCATCTTGCAAAGACTTTTGGCGATGAACATTTGTCGTCCGCGGGACCTAGCAATGCTGAATTTTACTCCACAGGCGGTCAGTTCGCTGACTTCAGCCGCGAGCGCAAGAACAGCACGGCAGATACAGTTCTTGGAGGTATGATGCCTTGACTTCTCGACGCGAAATGAACTGGGCTAACAAATGTAGATATCGACGCAAGACTACGCCAGCCGGGCCTGATCCACGAGATTGAGATAGACGACGAGGCGGAATCTCTCAACTTTGAGCAGCTGGGAGAGGCTGAACCAAAAGAAAAGCCCGAGCCATCGCAGAGAGAGGTTGTCGACCTCAGCTGTGTCAGAAACGATTTGACGGCACTGGTGACGAAACATGGGTGTAACACATCCTTCTTCTCCTCATGCACCGGAAAATTCCTCTCCGACGTTCGTCTCTGGCGCTACATGGACCAGCCCAAGGTGAGGGCTATTCTCGATCAGTGTGGCCTGGAGGGAGTCTCGGACGATGAAAAGGACTGGTTGGCCTCCAAGATCTGCAGCAAGCCGCGGTCAAAGACGGATATCGGATTCATATCGTACCGCAAGATCCTCGCACTCCTGATTCGCATTCAGAAACAGGGTCAGATCAGACGGTTCGTGGATGAAGAGTTGCATGATGGTCTACTTCCTTTGAAGCAGGTCGACGGTCCTGGTGGGTGTGTTCAGCTTGTTCTTGATGAGAGGAGTGGCCCTCACCCATGCTTTGCGGACTGGGATCATGAGCATATCGAGGACTTTGCGTGGAAGCAATGGGAGATGTGCGCGCCCTTCTTCAAGACTGAAAACGACGATCTTCGACATTATATCTTTCCCGGAGGTATCGCTATTCCACTTATCCCAGCTGGCGAGGGGCAAGTCGAGGGTGCAGGAGGACATGTCGCCAAGGTTCAACTGCCTGAAACGCACGGAAACCTCAGAACCCGCCAGGTGAGTATCCCACAGACTTTTCAATTCTATCTGCTAACCTATAAGCAGACTGGCGAGAGAAAGCAACTTTTTGCTGTAAAGAAACTCAAGAGCTCCGACCGCGGCGCCTTTGAGGCCGAAGCTCACGCCTTGGGCCGTCTCAACAAGATCAGAAAGCAGCACGAACAAGAGACGAACGAGAACACGAAGCACATTTCCATGATAGCGGCGACGTTTGAGATTGAGTCTGGAAACATATTGCACTTTTATCTCGTCTTTCCCTGCGCCGATGGAAATCTCCGCGAATTCTGGAACATGCACTCGACGGCACAAGACCCAGAACACGTCTATGGCCTCTCCCGTTGGATGGCAGAGCAGATCCACGGTCTCGCGAGCGCTCTGAACATTCTTCACGAGTTCTACGCCCACAGAGCCGAGGATGACGATGACCCCCGAAACCACGGTATCCACGGTGACATCAAGCCCGAAAACATCCTCCGCTTCACAAACTGGGACGGCGACCCAGGAAAGCACGGCGTCCTCCAACTCGCAGACTTTGGCTTAACAAAGTACCACCACACGGCGACAGTCAACCACGTTGACCCGCACATGCGGTTCCACCCCTACTGCGCACCCGAGGTGCAGGCTAACTGGCGGACGAACCAGTCGCTCGACACGTGGGCCTTGGGCTGCTTGTTCTTTGAGTTTTGTCTGTGGGTGGTTTTTGGGAATGAGGGGCTTAGGGGGTTTGATGAATCGCGGACAGTGGTTAATTCTGACGGTAGTATGACAGTTGGCATGCTGTATGAGATTCATGGGTATGGGACCTCGGGGTGTTGGCCATTTCCTCGGGTTAACAAGAAGATTACCATTCATGAGGGTGTAGTTCAAGTACGACACCCCGATATCCTATTGTTTCTGACACTGACAGTTTGTAGTGGGCAAAGAAGATACATGGATTACCTTGGGTTCCCAAGTTCATCCACGATCTCGTCGACATAGTCGTTACCGACATCCTCGTCCCCCGCAACGACTCCGGCGAACATCCCACTTCACCCAACGACGGAAGGGGATCATCGCAGTCATCTTCTCCTCGAAGTGCAACTTCCCAAGAGTCCCGAACTTATCTACCCATGAGGCGAAACACCACGGTGCGCTCCGAGCCATCGCGAGTGCCTCCCCCAAGAAAGAGGTTCTGGTCTACGGATTTGCCCAAGAAGCGAATCAGTATGTCGGAGCTCTGCAATAAACTTGAGGGCATGGTTGATCAGGATGAGGAGTATTTTACTCGGGGGTTCAGCTACGACATGGCGACTTTTAAAACGGCCAGGCCTTTTAGGTATGTGAGACAAAAGGGGAAGCGTCCTCCCCTCGGCGTCAAGGTGTAAGATCCGCGGTCACATCACTTGTCATCAAAAATGACAATTCCAGGGGAATGTACATTGGTTGGGCATGGGCATTGGGAACAAACAAGGACGATCTGTCGGCATGAGCGTCACTCTAGAACAGGGGGCATGGGGAATTGGCAAAAGTGTAACTCATTATCGTGTATCATTACTTGGGCTCATACATCTCAGTAGCCTCGATAGTAGCTTGGACTGTTACCCGCAGCTATGCTATTGATCATGGCCACAACGTCCTACATCTTTCAGTTCACGATGCTATTGAACAGGGGGACAAGACTTACTCTGGTCAGACTCTGCCTCACGTAAAAGTCATATCTATCCGTGAGAGGAGCATTCTATGACCGTCAGTAAACAGTAGTTTAATCCCAATCAGACATTCACGTACATCAACCTTCCACTCTCCAACACCCAACACCTTGTCAAACTCATGCTTGGTCCGGTAGGGGTCAAAAGAAGACGAGTGTATAACCACGTCAGGTTGAAGGATCCATTCCGGACGCTTACTCCGACCAAATCTCCATGATGTCATGTTTCAGATTCTTTTTCAGAGTAGGGTCGTAAGTTTTGAGGCAGAGGAGGCGGTGTCGATGTCAGTTTGCCTGAGGTGGACATTTGCCTGGTTAAGTAGGCGACGAGACATGCCCGGTTTCTACGAGGCTCCGCATCTCACATCGAGAATGGTTTCACTAGAATGCATCTAGTCTCGCTACGTGTTCGACATTCGTTGAACAAACATGTCCTCGGCGAGAATGCACCTCGGTCTAAGCAGATAAACCACAGTAGCCGGGCGAGCTCTATTGATTGAGGCTCTGCAGAATGGGTTGTCTGACTGCTTCATGTCGGCTCCCGTGGGGAACAGCCTGGTTTACTCGACGCCGTCGTCTCATTCGTCGAGTCGAGAGGCGACTGACCAGGGTCTCTGCAGCCATCCAGTACGCCTTGTGCTGCCTTTAAAAGCCTTGTCACAAGCTGCTGAGATTATCTATCGTTTCAAACTCCTGTTGTAAACTGCCATTTCTGGCCGTTATCAGCTGTCTTTGCAAGCTCTTACAAGCTGACGTTGTAAGCCGTCGTCATGAGCTGTTGAAAGCGACCGTTACAAGCTGATATTTGGCTACCTCTTCAAGCTGTTGCAACGTTCTATATAACGTCTCTTCAAAATTCCATCAATATTTGGAATACTTTTGTTTTGGGTTATTGTTCTTTGCGGCTTTGCAGTTTTACCCAAAGTGCGACCGCAGCCCAACCTGATCTGCCCATTGCACTTCTGAGGCTGTGTCGAGGCATTCTCCGCTCAACAAATATCTTTTGACGCAGCCTGAATTATCCGTCATCTACATCCTTCAACCTCGCGACAGTTATGGCGTTGAAGAAGCAGTACGAGATGGATCGCGTCTGGAGGGACTTTGAGCCCACAGACGAGTCCCTCAGTCACCTCGACGGACCGTCTTATGGGGAGTCATCAAAAAGCTGCTTTTCAATTACGAGCGATAGTCTCTTATCTGTAAGACCTTGGCCATGTTGTGGTTGATTGTGCTAACGATGCGCAGACCAAGAACCTCAATCATTATCGAGAGATTCGGGGTGAACAAGACTGGGTATCATGGAAGACAGATGTAAGCTTCTCATTGCCTTCAGCATAATCCAATTCTTCGGCAATTCGTCAAACGACATCGCTTCAAGTTGATGTCACTGGCTGACCCATCTCAGTGTGTTCCAGCCGTCACCAGCACATCCAAGCCATCCTTCTCTCTCCTGTCAGTATCCCCATCAGCATCGCCATTGTGTTTCTTCTAACAATTTCTCAGAATGTGTCCTCGGAAGGAAATCACCGATGCCGACCCTAAGGTGTTCTCACGAGTCCAGCATTATCGCATGGCCTTGTCCTGGATCCCCATTCAAAAGACCAAGTTCAAAGATGTCTTGAGGCGAATGCACGTACCCTCCGTCTTCATGGACATGGTCAAGCGACCTAGAACCGTATTCAAGAAGTCGAAGAGCTCGGTACAGGGCCAGCCCTGCGAAGGTAAGCATCCCTCTTCTGTAATTGCGATCAGCTCACTCACCAGTCCAGTGTACATACTATCTGTGGACTCAATATTGACGCAGTACACGGCCATGAGCGTCACCTACTTTCCCAATACCCAGCAAGTCTTTGGCATCTTCCTAGGATACGGTTCTCCGGACGACGTCACAAATATGGCGTCGAAGCTCTTCAACAACAGGGGTTTCATCGATAATCCGTTTGTTCTAATATCCGCCTTTTTAGAGCTCGAGAGGAAGCACCGCCTCAAGCAGGTAGACGACATGATTGATGGGCTGAGAATCAAGATCAGCAAAGGCCAACACATCCAGAAACCCGATGAGGAGACTTATGACGATCAGCCCGAGACCTTTTACGAGCTGTACAATCAGGTTGGCGTGCTAAGATCTCAGCTCAACATGTGGAAGCTACAGCTCGACAAGCTTCTCAGCATGTGCCCGAATCTCCCCGCATTCAACACTCTAGGCACCGAGGGCTTTGTGCTCGAGCCTGCAGACTACGTCACCGAAGTCCGGGAGATCTTCGAGGAGAGTGCCATAAGATGCGAAAACGTTATGCAGGCGACCTCACTTGCCTTTCAAAAGGCTTGCCTCCAAATCCCTCACAGAAGATGAACCGTATCTAACAATCACAGGAACTGGCTGAAGTTGCACGCCAAGATTCCAAAGTGGCAATTGGCGATGCTCAGCAGATGAAGGCAATTGCACTTCTAACAATGTTTTTCCTCCCAGCCACGGCAGTCGCGGTAAGTCTCACACTTCAAACAATATTAGAACGGTCACTGAGAAACCAGGGCTTTATGGACGCGCCCGTGTATGACTGGGAAGGCAAGGGCCACTACTTTTGGTACATCGCAGGACCTCTTACTGGGGCGGTCATGCTGATGTACTTTGTGTGGACAACCATGCTAAAGACGAGATAAACTGTTGGTTATGTACTTGTTCTGTCACCCCGCACACGGCAGGGTTGCATTCGGTTCCCGCGGGGTGTAATCATGAATGGAGGCAATACCTAGAACAGTAATCAACTCCCGTCTTCTTTTCTTTTCTGCTGAGGTGAGAACTCTAAGTTCATCTACTGTGAAGCCAAGAATACAACTCTTCGGCCGAGAGAGAGCGGAGTCGGCTCCGGAGTGTGTCTTGTTGCGGAAGCTTCAAAAGTGGGCTCTTAAAACGGTCAAACAATTATTGTCCGGGATGTTCGGTTGATGGTCATCCAAGCCTAGGCTTGCACCCTTGACGATGTCACCTGGAGCGGCGTCCTCGGGTGTCCGGAGTCTCTTTCCAAGAGTGTAGCAACATACCGAGGCTTGCTGGGGATGTCTATGCCCGTTGAACAAGGAGGGGGATGATTACGAATCGAAAAACAACAGTTACGTATTCAATCCGTGTAGAAACAAAACGCCCACCGTCAAAAGAAAAAAGACTGGTGTTCCAAATCAAGGCGCCTTAGCCGCTCTTGGAGAAGCCCCCCGAGCCTCGGTATCCGTGTCCGCCCCACCTCCCATCTCCGGGGAGGCGAGGGGTGGCTTTTTTCAGCTGGAGAATGTAGATCCCCGACTTGACCGGGCGGCCGATGGTCTCCCCGGGGATATATCCTGATGGGAATAGCGTCCGTGATATGTGGCACTCCGGGCCTTGAAGGCGGGGCCGAGTAGCTAGATGTTTCTTCCTACGTAGTAGGGGGGAAGGGGAGGTTGAGTTGTGAGGCTGGTTGGAGGTACAAAAAGGTTGCCCCCCTCGACGTCCTTGGTTCCAGTCGTACTGATACTCGTGTCAAGGTTGGACTTGTAACGAACGACGAGCCTTTAGTACAACCTGCTGTACACATTCACTTGCATCTGAACTTTACGTTTCACCACATTGCCCAACATGGCTCGCGATAACCTCTCCATCCTGCTCGCTGAGCGTCCCACCACAGACATCATCCCCGGCCAGACATTCTCCCAACAGACTGCCCCAGCTCCTACGCCGTCCGACCTCAAGGATGGACAGATCCTCGTCGAGACTCTCTACCTCTCTCTAGACCCTGCCATGCGAGGATGGCTCCGAGGTACGGCACCTTCCCGAGTTGATTGATTGATCATCTCTAACATGTCTCAGATGCCCGATCCTATCTTCCTCCCGTTCAGATCGGCGAGACAATGCGAGGTGCCTGCGCTTGCCGCGTTCTCGCCTCCAAGAGCAAACTCGCCAAGGAGGGTGATATCGTTGCTGGCTACCCGGGATGGACAGAGATCGCCATCCTCCCCGAAGGCCGCTTTGAGCCCCAAGCCAACTTCCCCGGCGTCCAAGAGCCTCATGACATGCTTTCAGCTCTGGGCTCTACCAGTCTGACGGCCTGGGTTGGCATGACCCAGATCGGTGACCCCAAGCCTGGTGAGCTCGTTGTTGTGTCTGGAGCTGCTGGCGCTACTGGTAGCGTTGCTGGTCAGATTGCAAAGATCAAGGGCGCTAGAGTTGTGGGTATCTGCGGAAGCGATGACAAGTGTCGATGGCTCACTGAGGAGTTGGGTTTCGACGTGGCTCTCAACTACAAGGCCGAGGACTTTAAGAAGAGGTTCAACGAGGCGACCAAGGATTACATTGACGTCTACTACGACAATGGTAAGTCTATCGACCCTCCCTTCAACTCAACCTAACATGTATCAGTCGGCGGCGACATCCTCGACATGTGTCTCATGCGAGCCAAGGAGCACGCCCGCTTCGTCGAGTGCGGCATAGTCAGCCAGTACAACGCTGCCAAGCCCCAAGGACCCCGAGCCTTCTCCCAGGTCATCACGATGCGCATCAAGATGCAAGGCTTCATCGTCCTAGACCATGTCAAGGACTACCCCCGCGCACGAGCTGAGCTAGCAGGCTGGATCGCAGAGGGCAAGCTCAAGAAGACCGAGACCATCGTCAAGGGTGGGCTCAAGGTTGCCGAGCAAGCCTTGGTGGATCTTTACAAGGGGATTAACACGGGTATGTTTTTGTTGTGTTTTTTGTTTTGTTGGGTCTGAGCTAACGATTTTTTGATAGGCAAGATGATTGTCGAGATTAAGAATCCGAATGAGAGCCCTTCGAAGCTGTAATGGAACTTGTACGACAGAGATTGAGATACCTAGCGGGATGTATAGATAATGATTATATCAATGACCTTGAAGCCATCGACGATTCGTTCACTTCGGAGTGTATGCTCCGGATCATCAACGAACCATTTCAAGCAGTGTCACTTCTAACTTGTTCAGCCAAACTAACCAGAGAACCAACATTCTCTCTATCATAGACCGAAGCACACTCTGCGCTGTTACACCATCACGAAACTCGCTCTGCCAAGTGTCCAGGGTAAGTCAACCGAGAAAAAAACCCTTCACAACACCAACATCCCAAGTCCCCTTCAATGAAGCCATTTTTATCACCCCCCACGAGCGGCCCCGATCCCAGCAGCTCAATCCCTACTAGCGAGCCCATGAACCCCCTCTAGCCAAGGGTCCGTCGTCTGTAGCTGAGGCTTAAAACGGCCTGCAGCGGTTCTTGGTCTCTTTGATCCCATTCGCAAAGTGACGTAAAAATTCACTCAAGTCGCCAATATCATACCAGCCTTTTTTTGCTTAGGCTAGTCAGATCCTGGTCGCGGCGTAAAAAAATTGTTGCGTGTTTTTCTACCATCATGAATTATATCGCTCTCTCATGATATCTTGATCCTTTCGCCACATCAAACCTTCACCGTTCGGTATCGCATCATGGGCGCACACGAAACTCACCAGACCGACAGCGAAGCTGCTGTCGGGAACAAAGATGAAGCCATCGCTATTGTCGGAGAGGAGCAGCATGCCATCGATCCTGTGGTGGCTGCCCGCGCCGTGAGAAAGATTGACCTGTTTCTCATCCCCGCCATGATTGTCGGCTGTATGTGCCTCACCTCACCTCAATAGAGTCGTAACTAATCTTGTAGATGGCCTCGTGTACTACGACAAGGCGATTCTAGGCTCTGCTGTTCTCTTTGGTATGACTGCCGACCTCCACCTCACCATCGTGGACGCTTCAACTACGCCTCCAACAGTCGACACCCGACGGCTCAGCTGGGCCACTTCCCTCTTCTACTTTGGCATGCTGGCTGGTCTGTACCCCATGACGTTCGCCCTCCAGCGCTTCAACATCGGCCGCGTCCTCGGTGGTGTCGTGATCGTCTGGGCTGCTATCTGTATGCTCACTGCTGCTGTGACGTCGTACCAGGGGTTGTATGTGCAGCGCTTCTTCCTAGGTTTTGTCGAGAGTATCATTCCTACGGGATTCATGTGCATTGTGTCTGGGTATTATACGCAGACTGAGCAGTCCCTCCGACAGAGTTGGTGGTTCTCTTCGACTGGCATCTTCACCATCATCGGAGGCGCACTCAACTATGGCTTTGCGCAGATTACGGGTGGTGGCCTTAAGAGATGGCAGTATATCTACCTCCTCGCAGGATCACTGACATTCCTCTTCGGCCTCTTCTGCTTCGTCATGCCCAACTCACCCGTGTCAGCTTGGTTCCTGACCAAAGAGGAGAGATTCGCTGCCGTGGAGCGTCTTCGACATGGCCAAACCGGTGTGCGATGCACAACCTTCAAGACATCACAGCTTAAGGAAGCCGTTCTCGACGTCAAGATCTGGCTCGTGGCTCTGATGATGGCATCCGCATACACCGTCAACGGCGCCGTCAGCGGATTCGGTCCTCTAATCGTGTCGACCTTTGGCTGGAGTACCCTCCACTCGATCCTCTTCCAATTTCCCCTCGGAGGACTCTGCTTCATCGTCATCCTCCTCACAGGATGGCTGGGCACAAAGTTCAACAACATTCGCATCTTCATGCTCATCTTTACTTGTCTGCCCGTCATTGCTGGATGTGCCATCATCTGGAAGAGCGAGTGGTCGTACCGTGCTGCGGCGCCTGTGGTGGGATACTCCATCACCGGCTTCTTTGGAGGAACCGTGAGTCTCATCATCACTATTGGCATGTCTAATGTTGCCGGACATACCAAGAAGAGTTTCATGGCTGCCACCATCTTTGTTGCCTACTGCGTTGGAAATATTGTTGGCCCTCAGCTTGTTTGGAGCCAGACCAAGAACGAGCACTACCCTGCCCTATGGCTTGGTTTGATCATCTGGTAAGTCCTGTGCCGATCAGAGTGTTCGCAAGTGTCTAACGATGCATAGTTATATCATCTGTATCCTCGCATCGACTGCTCTCTACTTTGTTCTGCGCAACGAGAACAGGAAGAGAGATGCCGTCCCCGGAGATGAAGCTGAACGAGCCAAGCTGGCGTTCCAAGACTTGACCGACAAGGAGAACCCCTACTTCCGCTACGTCTACTGAGATACCCCAAAAGTACTGTTTGAGAGAACATGAGAGAGAGGAAAAGTACATGCGCTCGGCATCTAGCCCGCAGCTATTATCATATGCATAATCTATATCTGTAATGCTTACCCCAACGCCTAAACACTCTACCAACATGACACACCGCATGATGCCCGCCTCAAAAGATCCTCTTAATGCTGGGTCCTACCCATTGCACCTCTGAGCAGTTTCTCTTGTTCCTCCACTGCTCAATCCTCTCCGTCATCCACCCCGACTTGAAGTCGACCCATCGATCTTTGCGATCTGGAGGTGGAGGGATGACGTTGCCCTTGTCGTCCTTGACCTCGGGCTCGATGATCTTTTCTGGTTCTCTTGCATCCCCGACTCGAAAGGATTTGGAGAGAACGCATTTCTGCTCATCTCTCCCTCTCCAGTTAAACTGGAGACACTCGTCGTTGTCGCTGCAGTATGATCCGCAGGCGTCAAACGAGTCAATCTTTGCTTCAGGGGGAGCAACCCAGAAATCCCATTTCCCATTGTCCCAGTTGTCGGCTACCTTGCGGTCACCTGGGTGATGGAACCTCCAAACATCCGAGTAAAGCAACGGCCGCTATACACCAGTCAGCATGTAAAACAACAAAGACACCAGCTCAACTTACACCAAGCTTCCTCTGGCCAAACTCCCATCTCCAGACATCCACCATGTCCTTGGGTTGGGTCTTGTGCAACGTCATAACGGGCTGGCACCAGTACTTGTCGCTAAACGGGATGCTATGCAGGGGATGTGGGTTGAAGAGCGGCCAGTATCCCCGCAACGGCACGCTCACGTTCCACAGCGCCCAGCCGAGGACGCTGTCGCCGCAGCAATCATCGCGAAGCATGGGAAGCCACTTTTCCGGCGCCGGAGGTTCAATGTACTGTCCGTAGGGTGTCGTCTTGCGCACTAGGAGGGCCTTGACGGCGCCGCGGCTGAGGACAAAGCCAGGCCCGCCGTTTGCGAACCATGTCTTGATGTCCTGCTTGACGTCGTGGGTTCCCGGCGAGGGAGAGCCCATGTAGAGGGGCGCATCGGGATCGAAGGTCTGAAGGAATCGAAAGGCGTTGTCCCAAAAGACGTATCTAAAGGAGTTATAAGCTTGTGTATAGAAACAGTAATCCAGGGCACCAACGTGTCTGTCTCAAAGAAAAAGTAAAAGTCCTTGTTGGGCTTGGTCCTCCATGCGCGCTCAATCATGGGCAAGAACTTGAACTTGTCCATCCTCCAGCCATTGATGCGCGCAGTCGCCTCCTTGTCCACATCGAGTGTCCCGTTCTCGCGCATCTCCTTCTGCCAGATGTAGTTTATAAAATCGGGGTTGTCGTGGTAGTAGAGCTCCGGCAGGTCGGCCAACACATCGATGACCTGGTGTCCTCGTACCTCCTCGTCGAGATCTGAGTATACGAGCAGCTCATCCTTGCCAAAGCAAGCGCTGACGCTGTCAAACTGAGCGTCGATCCTGTCCTTGGCGTCTGCGTGACCCAGCTTGAGGACGGGTTGGATGGTCTGGAGGAGGTGCTTCGGAAAGCTGGCGCATAGCTCGTTGGTGGTCTTTTCCGCGGGATCGATGGAGACGGGGAAGAAGGAGCTGGTAGTAGAGAAGGAGTAGTACTGGGAGACGCCATAGCTGCCGTGGATGCGGCTCCAAAAGACGAGGATCAAGAATATGACGGAGCAAGAGCCAAAGATGGCCATGCGACTGAATCGTTTGTTGAGCATCATCCGCCGGGTGCCGATCGGGCCGGCGGGGGTCCAGAGGTTAGGCATGGGAGCTGTCGCTCAAACATGGCACTGAGGCCCGGAGAGCAGGAGACTTTTCGAAAGGTTGCTCGGTCGCAAGTTGAACAGAACGTGGAAGAGGAGGCATCGCGGGATGGATGAAGCGGGCAGGGATGTGCTCCAATCGAGACAGGGAACGTCTAGCGCGATAGGGGGGGAGCCCGCTGGAGGTCCACTAAAGTAGCCTCTAGGGCCTGTAGAACCTTGTTTTGGACCTTCAACTTTGTTAGAGACAGGGTGTTGTGGGATATCTGGCCCCTGAAATTGTTTTACAGTGTTCTGAGAAATTTGCAGATCAACAAGAATATGTCTCATAACGAAGCAAAATCATCGTCTTGAGGCAGGTCTGTCATGATGTTCCTTGAGTGTGAGTTTGGCCTCACATTCCTGCCCAGACTGCCAAGCTTGGGCTGTCCTATCCTCACTTGAATCAAGGGGAAAGGTTCAAATTTTGTGAAACGTAGTTTGAATCGTGTATATGTGAATTGGTTTAAACTCCCTTTCCTGCCCTCGATGGACATCACTCCACATCCTGTGGATCACGGCCCTGGGCATTGCGAGCCCTGAGTCCTGAATTCCCAGACGCAGTGCGGAAGACAGAGCTTGACGAAGGATTCTCATGAAGCGTGATGCCATTCTCTCCTTCATGAGACCCTCCGCTTGACTGGCATTCTTGCGCAACAACTCTCTTGGACTCCCTGGTCGACCACCTCTTCTTGATCCACGGGAGGAAGTTGTAGTATCCTCCGCAGGCAAAGACACCACACCAGAGAACAAACTCTGTGGCGTAGATGACGATTCCGAGGTAATCAAGTTCCGGCTGGAAGAATACAGACGCGAGGGAAAAGACATCGCCAGCTGCGTCGATGGCCACGAATAGGAACGAGATGCCGCGCACTGTTCGGTGAACCCAAATGTCCCAGTAGTGACGCAGCACACCCGCCGCGAGAAGGGCTGCAGAAAGAGAAGCCATGAGGATCATGGGCCATTCAATGTCTTTGGACTCGGGGATGCGGAGGGCAATGATTAAGCCTGCTTGAATGCCCCCCATGACGGCTGCAATTGGGACGACGACGAGGAGTGATCTGTATACACTCCATTTCTGATTGCCGTCAGTTTCCTACTTGCACAACTGCTTGGATGGTTTTCTTACCCTCTCATAGTAATAGCACTGAATCCAAGTGACCAGACTCAAAAGCGTCAGGATCTGAGGTTGAATGCGCAGGGCGATGTTGTACTCCTTGACGATGTTGTAGACACCAAGAGGAACACCCGCCCAGGCCCAGAGCATCATCATAGATGGCTGCAGGCCAGTCGCATTATGCCGACGGTAATTAACGACAATCTGAGGAATCAACTAGAAGTTCGGTTCGTCAACCAATGTTTACTCTCATGTTGTCTCATGACAAACCTGGATCGACCAGCAGACCTACGCGGCGTTAGCAACGAACATCAACAGTAGGGAAAGGAGAGCATCTTACGGCTCCTAGAGTGCCTAGCACATTAGCAGCGACAGGAACATCCATTTTTATCTTTACAATATTGATTGTAACAAGGAGAAAGATCCAAGCGCAGTCGCAAGATAAAGATCACGTTCAAGGATTCGGAGCTCCGAACCGGAGAAGCGAGATGGGCAAAATGAGCGCGCCAAGAGATGTTAGGCCGTACTAACAAAATAGGTGGTAGGCTTAACATCTAGCTCTAACGTCCGTTATCGGGACCTAGAAAGCTCGCAAAGATCATCATGAGATAAACGTAATACGGAAGAAACCTAATCATGGAGTGAATCATGATTCTGTAATACTGGATTGAGCTGGTTGACGTGATCTTTGGTGATGAGTTGGTTCTTGGGTGCCACGCGGGTCAAGGAAAAAACGAGACATCAGTATGGAAATCTGCCCGCCGTAGTTTATCTTTCCCTGAGGTAAAGCAAAAATAAAAAAAATAATAAATAAAAAAAAATCTAATATTTCAATTAAATTATAATCTTATTCTTATACACTTATTATAAATCTAGCCCCAATTTTAAATAAGAGTTAGATCTTTGCTATTCTGCTGTCTCGTTTTTTCCTTGACCTCCATGGGTGCTTGCTTGGCAACACCAAGGCACATCACGCACCTCTCTTTGTTAATACACTTTGGATGGACCCGTTGATCAAATTAGCATGGCATGCTGAAAGGCAAAATGTTATGGGCTGTGCCTGGGCTATGCTCAGGCGTTGGCTATGCCTTGCAGGGCATTTCATCCTCCCAGGTGCCGAGTTTGCCGGGCGCTGTGAAGGATCTTGTGAACTCGACCAAATTGCTGTCTCTTGGATACAATACGATGTTTGTATTTCTTGGCTTAATAAATAGTAATTATTGAATCCTTCTGCAAGGAACTCGTGCCATTCACGTGGACCTCTGTGTTGCCAATTCTTTATCATGAAACTGACCTCATCCTTCCAGAACTTACGGCAAACAGTCTTGAACGAAGTACGGCGTCAACGAGGCGCAGTTGTTTCGACTCCATGAATTGCATTCGCGTACGGATCGACGGATCTGAAACCCTGTTCATGTCAACGCAATGTGGAGCGACACCACAACTATAACTACACGCTCTCGCGGACACTTCTTGAGCTGAAATCTTGGCATCAACATTGAGCAAATATGGAATGCAAGTTCCTTCATCTTTTCGCGATACTGTGCTTGTTCGCTTTCCCTGCGGCTGTTGGCTGGTTCAGTGTCCTCTCTTGGGCTGAAACCGTCTCTGTTGCTAGGGATGCATGGGGGTTACTCTCCCGGTACAATGTGCCCTTCTATCATCAAGATACAACTGGTAAGAAAACAAGTTGTTGTGACAGGAGGTCATGTGTTAATATGCTTAGATGCTTTGCCTGAGCAGTCCAGACACTCAGTCAAGGAGTATGTGAATTCGATCCTCGGGTCACTCAACACTCCAGCCCCACGGCTCCAGTGCCCAGTACCAGATGCTAAACGATACAATCCCCTTCGAGAGCCTGCCTCTGCAGTGCCAGGAATCGACTACATCTTTGCTGTACGGGTGGTGAATAACCTGGACCAGCTGCCCACACTCCTTGGCGCCGTTGTCAATGCCATGATGCTCCTAGGACCATACCGTTGCGCCTTGACAATCATTAGCAGCGGCTGGAGACCCCCAATGGACGATGTGCTGGAAGAATTGCGTCTTGGGATCGAACACCTAGGTGCAGTTTACAACTACACCTCCTTCGCTTACGGCCCTCGCGTTTATAAACATCGCAATCGGGCGATAGGCGCTGTGCGGAATGCCAAGAAAGAGGTGTCAGAAGACGCGACGATTGTCTTCCTAGACGACGTGGACATTTGTAGCGAGGATATTCTTGAGTTGATTCTTCAACGGGAGAACCTGGGAGCCGATATGACATGCGGCATGCAATGGACTCTTCGCAAATCAAGCGACACTCCCTTGTTTAAGAACGACGGAACTTGTCGAGATATGCAGGGGGACAAGTTCGGTCACGTCGCGCCTGAGAAGTGGACTCAGGGGACGGATGTCAAGGAATACTTCTGGAAATCGTCCAAAGACCAGGCTCGGTTTGACGAGAAGCGGCCCTTCCAGGTGTTTTCCTGCTGGGGCGGCGCAGCAGCCTTCGCGGGCTCTACCTTCACGAGACTCGAGCAGACGTTTAGATTGCCGGTAAAGGGGGCAGAGTGCACTCAGCCAGACACGAGACTATTCTGCAAAGACATGTGGTCCCACGGTCGAGGAAAGATTGCAGTTGTTCCCAGCGTCAACGTTGCCAGACACCAGGACGATGACTTCAATGTCAAGAAGAGCATAGGGTTCACTGCAGATCTGGTGCGGGGACAGGACCCCAAGGGAGATCGGATCGCCTGGGTGAAGGAGCCGCCTAAGGAGGTGCTTTGCTCCAAGAAGAGGTGGGAAGCGTGGGATACAGGTTTGCCTTTGGATGATCCGTGGGATTATGAGCTGCAGGAGGAGGTTTCATGATTTGAGAGGAGTGAATGGAAGGGTTGAACTGTACTTGCTAGGATTGGTAAGGACTCTAGAGCAGACTGAGAGCGTGTAGATGTAAATGCATGATGAAGAGGCTATTTCTAGAGCGTGAGCGTACGTACATGCGATGTGCTGCTAACAAGTCTTGTCTTCACTCAACTCCCCAGAACGCCCTTCGACATGATCTACATCGAAACATTTCTCCCGGTTGAATTGAAGGGACCAATGTATTAAATACCCGTTAAACAGCACCATAGCTGCCGAATCTTGACCAACCGCTTCTGAAGCCGACGCGCGTCCTTGCTCCACTGCCCACGATCTTCGGATACCACGTTGGTTAGCCGACTTGTTGGGCCTCCCTTGTCTCCACGCGGCACTGGTCCCTGCGGCTCAAAATAAGATCTGGGGTAAACAACTACAGTCGATGAATGCTAGATTGATTGGAAGTTCCCTCGGTTCCTTAGTTTGGGGCCAGGGTTGACATCGACGCCGGCGACAGGGGCAAATCAATGAGGCTATTCCCGAGGGTAGTGCGAGCCTCAATATGATGTATAGGGCAGTGACAAGTCTTAGACTCACCTCCATCAATTATAGTACGAGTCCCGTTCATGTCGTGCCTTCTTGCTATGCCGACTTGCATCATGCCTGGTTTCAATGGTGATGGAGCCAAGTATACCGATCAAGAAAAAAGACAAGACACTCGAGGGGTAGCGTGCAGCACTGGCTTCTCTAAATACCTTAAAATAGGTACATTGATAAAACATAATGCTTTATATCTCTTGTGGCTGCCATTTCACTGTTTCTATTAAACCTTAATAGTTACCCTCAGGGAGGATACACAGATTGGTGCCCCTGCGCTGGCGTTTTTTCTTGACCTGCGTGTTGAGCCAAACAAAAGCTTTGTGGCAATATAGAGACTGGCCCTTATAGAATATGATTGTTGTCATCCAATCCCTGATATGATGCTGTGGCTTCTTGTCTGCGGCGTCCGCGGTATCCTTCCGGGGTGGGCAAGGACCAGGATCAAGCAGTGTCCGAAGTCGCTCTTCTCCTATTTAGACAACGAGGATGAGAACTAGCAGGATGGAGCCTATAGTTTGTATGTGGAGGGGTATATCAGCTAGGTTTGTGTGATACAGCTAGGCTCTCTGTCCGGGCCTGTTTCCGGCGAGGGTCTTGGAAGGTTCAGTCGGTATAACAGATTCAAGTCCAATACATGACCTTCTTAGAATACAAACTGCGTCTGAAAGAAGAGTATGAGCCCATCCTCAATAAGATGATGGTAATAAGTCAATGGAACTGCAGCATGTCTCAGCCAAACCTATCCTTCGTCTCCAAGACACCATTCAGGTATAGCCATTACCACCCCACGCCCGTTCAACAAGGGTCCAAAAGCCGTGGCCTCGGCTGAACCGCTCTTACACAGACATGGATGCTAACGAGTTTCCTCTTGAAGATAAGCGGGCCGTCGTGGCGTGACGACAGACGGACTGCACCCGTAGATCGGGAAGTGGTCTTGGCCATCTCCAAGGTTGCTCTTGTGCATCACTAGATGCGTTATAAAACATCGAGGTGTGGTTCTGCCTGGCTTGGCGGGTGGTCGAACTCGTGGGTCATGGCTGGGCCAGGGACATGTGGGAGTTGGCTATAACCAAGTCGCTGGGTTAATCCAATGATATATCTTTGTCCTTGACCGAGTGATCACTCTTCTTAAGATGGTAGAAGAACAGCGAACAGAGGCGAGACGACAGATCTCTAACAAGCATCCAAATCGACTGTTCGACAACAAAAACATGAGAAACTACGAGGGTCCAAGATGGGAATTCGCCTAATTACCTTCTTGGACTAGACAACTCCGGTTTGTCGTAACCGAGAGCGGAACCCATACAAAAAGTTGTTCCGCGACTCCGGTCCATCCTTATTAGTGCACCTATTTCGTCTCCAACGGACTTTGAGCGGACTTTTGATCTGATAAGTCAAGAACCAAAGGTGGCAATGACCTGGCTCCCTGCTATTGCCCAGAACAAGTTAAAGATCTGAGGCTCAGGACAGCTTGGGAAACCCGTGTGCGCGGTACCATCTCACAGCTGAACACACTATTATGACAGGGAAACCACCTGTTGGAGGACAAAGCGCTTATCTGATCCGAGACTGTGGTGCTGAACCATGCTAGTCCTCGACAGCCCCGTACCTGAGTGAAGGAATTTCTCTCCCACCTGAAAAAAAAAGGACCTGCCAAGAACGGTCTACCGTTGTAAGCTCATGTGTTCGTTCCCCCTCGGATCCCGTTTCGGGAGGTCTGGTCCGACGCCTCGGACCCCTGGTCGCCAAGGGCGCGCTAGACTTCGGATCAGATAACTTTAACACGAGGAGTGCAGACATGGTGTAAGTGGAGGGCGGAAGGCAGATGGTAAGTTGACGGGCAGTCTAGACCTTTAACTGACACGTTTGTCTGCAAGAGTTCTTGAGCGATTAATGATTACCATGAGTGACTCAACTAGCATAGGAAGCAGACGGGTTAAACCAGTCTCTGACCGGATTCTCGGCTTGTCTTTTCATGTCACCCACGATGTACGCACCTGAATGTATACCTCCCTAAGCTAGCCTCGCCCAGAGCGAGGGGCCACACCAGTTCAGTTCAACCCTGTCGTCCAAGTGGCGACACCCTCAGCACCCAGTTCGAGCTGAGTCTTCGCCAAGGGTCATCGGCAGACACGCCTCGGCCCATGGCGGGTGCGCATGTGGTTCAGGACGGGGGACCTTTGCCCTACCAACAAGGGTACCTGCGGAATTCAGCTCCGGAGATGCTGGTGGCTCGATGGCAAGATCGGACTGGGCTGGCCGATGGAGATGAGAGGAGGGGTTTATAACTGTCGCTTCAGCCTCTTGATCTCGAACCGTTTTTGTCTATCCGAGCTTCTTTATACCCAGTTTCTTTGTCAATAGTAACCGCTTGACCATCGCTTCTTTCTCGATACACCTAATTCATCTTCATCAGTCGTCAAGATGGTTCTGGCAGTGACCCCCGCGTTGATCCCGGACATCCCGGAGCTCTACGACATCTACTTCAAGGCCTTTGACAATGACGACATGGGCCGTCGGATGGTCGAGATCCTCTTCCCCCAGGGCATCACCCCCGAGTTCAAGAAGGCCCACGCCGCGGGAACGCTGGCATACTGGCACACTTCCAACACGCAGTTCACCTTCAAGTGTATCGACACCGAGACGGGCGAGATCCTCGGCATGGGTTTGGCCGATCTGGTCTTGAACCCTCCCGAGAAGAGAGAGAACCCTGGTGTGCAGTGGCTTGAGGGTAAGGAGCGTGAGAGGGCTGAGAAGATTCTCAACCCCCTTTGGGATGCTCGAGATGAGCTCATCGGCGGACAGAACCACATCTGTAAGTTGCTTGACCCTGTTCTGTCCTGACAAGGCTGCTGACACTCGACAGACGTCCATGTCATCGCCGTCGACCCTAAGCACCAAGGCCGCAAGGCCGGCGCCCTCCTCTGCCAGTACGGCATCGAGCAGGCCGAGCGCCTCCAGATCCCCATGTACTTCGAATCATCCCCCACGACGCTCGGCCTCTACAAAAAGGTGGGCTTCGAGGAGCTCAAGAAGCAGGTGATTCACGCGGCCGAGGACCTGGGCACCCCCGAGGACGTGGTGGTGCCGCTATGCATCCGCATGCCCGCCGCCGCCAACGGCATGTCCTTTGAGGAGTGGCAGGCCAAGGGGTACCCCAAGTTCGAGACGAGGCCCATCGACACGAGTATCCTGGCAAAGGCTGCGAGCGCTGCTGCCGGCGGTACTGATTTGCTCGGTCTGCTTGAGAATTTGACCACGGCTTGTGGTGGAGAGAAGAACCTCATGGCTCTCGCTTCTATGGCTTCCACTATTGGTGTTGATAAGCTGCCTGGGCTTCTGTCACTCATGGGAATCTCATCTCCTGAGCCCGCAGCAGCAGCACCAGCTGCTCCCAAGGCGGAACCCGCGGTTGTCAAGCCCACAGAGACAACAGTCGAGACGACGGTCGAGGTGGCCCAGCCCTAGATTTCTTGGTAGTCAGTGCACGGATGATGGAGCAGGTTAGCAGTTTTACGAAATACCCCAAGCAGAGAAAGAAAAAAGGAACAAGGATGTTGTATAGGTAGATGCTAGCGAGAGAGAACAAGGGGGGGTGCCCGACATCGGTTAGATGGCTTGTTAAGGTACCTGAAAGAAAAGTACGTACCGAACTTAATTTGCGTTATCAGATCATCAGATAAATTCGTCCCACATCGTGACTCTTGGCACACGCGACAAGAACCAAACAAGACCAGGCCCGTTAAGTAAAGAGTGTGAACCCTTGAAAGAATGTTCCGAGACATAATCCACGTGAAAGAAGAAGAAAAAAAAGCCGCGGAAGGCGTGTGGGCTGCTGCGGAAGATTTGCGTGGGATTGAGTAGCATGACCACAAGGTACCTGATTGTTATACGTATTTCCCCTTCAGCTGAAAGAGGACGCAGAGGTACTCCGTAGCTGGACTAAACCCGAGCCGATGAATAAAATGCCTTGGGACGCAGCCAACATCCTACCCATGTTACCCTCTCACTTCTTGCATCCTTCACCTCTTTTGAAAGAGTCCAATTGAAGCTATTTTCTCTAGAGTACGACAATCACAATGCTGGACAAGCCCGTCCTCTTCAGCAAGGTCCTAGCCTACACCTTTGCCTTCTTCTTCCGAGAATGGCGTCGCGCCCTAGGAAGAACCACAGACGGCTGGGCCTCCAAAGTCTCTAGCAAAAAGCCCTCGGACACGCGGGACCGCAACATTGTCATCGTCGGCGCCAGCTTTGCCGGATACCAAGCCGCCAGGGTTCTTTCCATGAACCTTCCCCCCGGAACGTCGTTCAGGGTCGTTGTCATTGAGCCGAATTCGCATTTTCAGTTTACTTGGGTTCTTCCGAGATTTTGTGTCGCAAAGGGCCATGAGCACAAGGCGTTCATTCCGTATCGGCAGGATCTTAAGGAGCTTCCTGAGGGTGCGCTTCATTGGGTCCAGGATCGTGTTGTTGAGGTGACAAAGACGCACGTCAAGCTTCAAGAGAGCGGCGAGGAGATTCCCTACGAGTACCTCATCGTCGCCACCGGTTCCGCTGTCAAGGATGGTCTTCCTTCGCGACCCAATGCTGCCGACAAGCTCGAGGCGATGAAGAAAATGCAGGATATGCAAAATGGTATTGAGAATGCTACCAAGATTGCCGTTGTTGGAGGCGGTGCTGCTGGTGTTGAGCTTGCGACAGATGCCAAGTCCAAGTATCCCGACAAGACTGTCGTTCTGGTGCACTCTCGAGCGGCGCCTATGCATCGGTTTAGTAAGACTCTTCAGGATGCTGCGGTTGAGGGCATCAACAAGCTCGGCATCGAGCTCATCCTTGAGGATCGTGTGGTTAGCGAGGAATCCGGAACAGTCACTTTGCGATCCGGCAAGGTGATTGAGTGCGACTACTTTGTAAGTATCCCATATCTCTCCCAAGACTCACAACTCACAACTCCAGATCAACTGCGTCGGCCAAAAACCCGCCTCAGATATCCTCAAGACCCTCGTCCCTGGCGCCATCACCGAGTCCGGCCACATCAAGGTCAAGCCAACGCTCCAGATCGCCGACGACGCCTTCCCCAACATCTACGCCTGCGGCGACGTCGCAGACACCAAGACGGCAAACCCCAACGGTCGCTCGGCGAACCGCCAGGCTGACGTGGCGGCTGATAACGTGCTCCTTGCTCTGCGCGGAAAGAAGCCTAGCTACACTTTTACAAACTACTGGGCTGATGGCATCATCAAGTTGACACTGGGTATTGTAAGTATCCCATTTTCACTTTCGTGGTTCAGAGCTAAGACAGTATCAGGATAAGTCTGTCACGTATCTCAGCGACGGAAATAAGCAGCTGCTCTGGGAGGCTGAGGAGAAGGACGAGGCCCTCATGGCCGCCGACTGCTGGCGAAAGTTTGGGGCCACGCCTTTCGAGGATGACTACATGCCCAAGGAGGCAACCACCGAGGCTGCTACTCCTGAAGCTGCCACTCCCAAGGCCGCGGATAAGGAGCAAGTTTAGATGATATACCCGTTCTGTAAATGTCGATTGTTGAGGATAATATTATACCATTTCATTCTGTCGCACGAGATTGAGCACTGGTATTGAATTCACAAGCTTCAAGATAACATTCTGACATACATCACCTGGAATAAACCACTCAAATTGACCTGCACTGGATGACCAATATCCAACTTCTAACAGGGTCATCATCTCACCATCCCGCACTCATGACAGCCTCAACCCCTCCAGGTACGAACCACCATCCCAATAAGGATAGTCACACCAAAAGGAACGGCTGGAGAAGAAATAACCTCAACACGGACCCCAGAGTATATCACATCGGGCTAATCGTATGCAGGAAAACCCTTGCCCCAGAGTGTGGGGGTGGCGTGAACAGTCGATGGATGGCATGTTTTGAACTTTTAGCTCGGTTAAGGCTGTCGAGATAGACGAGAGTATTTACAAGCTGTTGTATAGGCACAGGTCAGTCTATTCGACCATACGGAATACCTCTTCGATCCAGGCTCTCCAGTCATGGTCCGTTTTCTCGGGCTTCCACCCCAGTTCATACGCCCTGTTGGGCAGAGTCTTGTTCCTGTACCGCCATCAGCAACTTGCGATCCAAGACATGCCATGAGCCGACAAACCTCATGCAGAAACACAGTTTCGTAATATCTTGGTCACCATTCGTCGATTCCTCCCACCGTTGCGCAGCCTCTTCTACTGTGATGGATCGTGGGTCGGCAGATTTGAGCACACCCCTGGAAATACCGACCTCTCCGATGAGTTTCGCGACGTCGAACCAATTATGGTATCCCGTTTCCGTAAAGAACAGTCCCTCTTTTCCAGAGGGTATATCCTCGCTTTGGAGGATCCGCAATATCATGACTTTGTACAGCTCCGCAAGGTCGGCGATGTGTACATGCCCCGCTCCCCCGAGCCCATTGCCAATGTACTCGGGATATCCCACGTCGATGGCATTCTTGACTAGGTCCAAGAGCTGCGGCGTATGCTGGTTGAATAGGCCTGTTCCTTGGCCGTAAATATCGGGTGGAAGGAGGATATGGGCTTCCACGCCTTGGCGTTCTGCGGCTGTGACGACTCCGAGCAACGTGGTTCGTTGTGAGAACGGTGACTCTTCTTCCAGCTTCCTCAAATGATCCAGGAGGTTATCTTCCTTGAACTCGGTTAAGCTTGCCTCGCGTGTTAGTTCTGGACCTGCAAGGTTCCAAGTCCCAGATGTCTGTTATCGGAGTCAGCTTCACGCAACTCTTACAAGACACCGCCTTACATGAATGTAGTGGACATTGCCACCTTTGTTTGCTTTTCTCTGACTCAGTCCCTCGATCAGCGCCAAAGCAGAGCCAAGATGAAACCCCGACGCAGTATGGATCACCACGTCGTGCTCAGTGGCAACGCGCCTCAAATGCTCCGAGTCGTCCAAGTCTCGAAAGATGGATGCCTTGATGCCCTGAGACGCAAGAATGTCTGCTTGATCCTTCTTTCGGACAAGCGCTGTGACGGCCGATGATTGAACGAGGGCGACTCCAGACTTCAAGAGCGTTGTCAGGACTGAACCGCCTCTAGGTTCATGGTCAGTCATCCCTACCAAGCGATGCTGAAGCCTTACACGTAGCCAGTCGCGCCGGTCACAAGTATCTTGCGCTGAGCCATTGCTTCGAGGCCGTCAAACAGGCGTTGTAGAAGCAGGATGTGAGTCAACCCTCTGAGATTTCGTATTAGCTGCGAAACCCCGCACACGGTGGAATTCATTCCGCTGATGACTGGAAGACAGGAACATGACAGGGTGTCAACCATCATGTTAAAATAGGATCTGATGTGACTGCAGTCAACACGATGTATTCAAACTCGGATATTGCATTACTGCGAGCGGGAACAATCCGGTCCCTATACCAACGCCTCATCCTTCCGCACGTATCCTTTTGTTGCCTTCTAAAAAGTCGTCTGCAGCTTCGGGTAGTCCTTAGCCTGCGCATGCAAGTCTGCAAAGATGGCAGCCGACTCGTCTTCTGCGAGATCCTTCATACGCTCAAAGTCATCCTCCTCGAGGTTCTCGAGCACCGTCTTTGGGTCTTCCTTGCCCTTCTCTTCGCCTTCCTTCTGTGGCTCAACGGCCTTTTTGATACCCGACGACTCCCCAATGAGTAAAATCTGGGTATTGACATAGTCCAAGTGAGCTGGCTTCGAGGGCATCCAACGGCGAGTTCGGAACTCGTCAATGATTCTGGAAACTCGTCAGCATCAGATACCCTTTGTGGCAGAGGTCTTACTCACTCTTTTGAAAAATCAGGTCCTTCGGGTAGCTGCGTATTCGCGGGTCCAGAATGCTGGGGGTTCTTGGTACTGATAATGAAGCTTCCCTCTTTCTTGAGGCCCAGCTCTTCCTGCACCTCATCTAACTTTTCGGGGAGGGTCAGGAGATAGGCCAAGTGGCTATTCTGACCCGTCGACGTGATGGCATACACGCCCTCGCCGACTGGCGTGGCAGCTGGGGTGCGACGCGTACCAGCCGTCTTTGTCTCATACTCGGACGCTGCAAGGAACTCCTTCTTGATCTCGTCATAGGAGGCGCCCGACTTTTCAACAAACACCATGAAGCGGTCCTTGCCGCTCATAGGCAGTGTCTTCTTGGGAAGGGCGAGCAATCGAGTGTTCCCTACGTCGGCGAGGGCCCCCTCACCCAATCGAGCATCCTTCGCGATAGGGCGCAACAGGATGTGGGAACGCGCAATGTCCTGAACACTCTCGGGGTCTTCAATGTTTACGCGGCCGCGCATAAAGAAGTAGATGATGCCTTTCTCGAGGATGTTGGACGGGACATTAGGTTCTTCGGCGGGCTGAACAGCGCCTTTGGCATCCGTCTCCTCCTTCTCGCCGGGTTTGGCCTGTTCTTCGCTCTTCTCTTCATGCTTCTCCTCGGATTTTTCGCCTGCGTGTTCCGACGTGACGCCTACATTTTTGAGGGTCTTTTGCTTCTCAGTCTTAGGGCGCTTTGCGTCAGGCGACTCATGCTGTATCTGATGCTTCTCACCAGCCGATGCCTGATTCTCTTCACTGCCGTTCTCTTGCGAAACCTTGGGATCGGAGTCGGCCATTTTCGATAATTGACGGAGTAGGATTGGCACAATCAGAAGAAAAGTTGTTGGAGGCTTGTTTAAGATCGGGAGGAGTTGTCTTGGACGCGTCGCGTAAGTTGTCGCACAAGTGATGTCATAGACCTCTCATTC
Organism: Fusarium falciforme; assembly: GCF_026873545.1. Lineage (NCBI taxonomy): Eukaryota > Fungi > Ascomycota > Sordariomycetes > Hypocreales > Nectriaceae > Fusarium > Fusarium falciforme. The sequence continues at coordinate 732,299 of NC_070548.1, forward strand.
CCAGCCGCGTCTGGTTCGTGTCTATGAGCCACACTAGCCGGATGCATATGTCATCAACTTCTCATCATCAAGCTGTGGCTGGCTAGTTCAGGGGATGGCATCTGGATTGGCCTTGACCATGCCAAGACCGCCGATATCACGCTCCAGCAACCGCAACGCCTCTCGAGCAAAAGGAGCAGCGGCACCGCGGACTCTCAAAGCCCATCTCAACTCTTCGACTCGGGCTGCACACCAGGCCATCTCATCGAATGAATCTGCTGTTGCCCATAAAAGTCCCGCCATGGACCCAATCTCAGCTGCTTGATAGGCCGCGGCGCTACCCCAGAATGCCGCCGTGTGCTCTGGACGTAGAGATCCAAGTAACTCAATTGCCGACTGTAGCTTCGCCCGGGCAGTTGATCTCAAAACTTCGTAGAGCGATCCAGGTGTATCGGGGGTCATGATCCGAACAAGGGCACGGTGTAACGCAATCTCCACAGCAGCATGGGCCAAATGAAGAGCCCCGTTGGCACAAAGCTCCCTAAGCTTTGTACTCTGAAGCTGAAGCCGGTGAGGTAGATTCGCGTGCCATTCGCGAAGACGAAACACCAGAGGTTTTGCCCGCTCGACAGCGGCAACTACCCCCATCTGATCCAGAGTTCCTCCCGTGCGAGTAGCCGCGGCGCTGTAGAACGTCCGGATCACATCGCTTAGGATCTGCGTCAGCTCGATATGACGCATAAACAAGTCCCAGCCAACAATAATTGGCGAAGTATGGTCCCGGTTGGCCTCTGGGTCTATCGCACCCAACTCGGGGTAATCAGATACAGTGCAGAGACGAACGTCCCAGTCACTGTCCTGGATGAGAAAGGGTCGTCCATGGATACACGCTCCCCAGCGGTCCTGCATGTACAGAGCCCAGGCCAGTCTCCGTCTAAGCCCAACTTCCCACGCAGGGATTGCCCACGCACTACAGTCGATATGGATGCCTAGATCCTGTGCCATGGCAACTAGCTGTGCCGTAAACATGCGGTTCGACATTGGGTGGGTATGAGAGCCAGACTCGACAATGCGGCGGTTACGTTGGAGTAGCAAGAGTCCAGCTTCAAGCGTGCTAAGCTTGGGCCGACGCATATCCTGAGCGATGGTGCGTTCAGCCAACTGCTCAAGGGCCGCAGGATCTGGGATCGACTCGACCTCGCGGCCAGCAAGGGAGCTGTCATATAGCTGCCAGTCCAGAGCCACGAGATAGACGGCAGCCAGCAAAGAGGGCGCAAAGTGTCGATGGGATAGTCGATGCTTGCTGATAAAGACATCCTTATGCAAAATGGGAAAGCTGGGATGGACGATCCGGAAGTAGAGGTCAACCAGCGTCCGGCCCAGAGGGTGAACAGTAGCCTCGATGGCATCCAAGTCGGCAATCCGAGTCTGTTCAGACGCGGTGGATTCGTCAGGATGCACAAGGAATATCGTCTTGTAGTCGAGGCGTCTGGCAAACGACGACGACGCCGGAAGAGGCGGAGGGTCCTGGTTCATGAGGTTTGGGCGATGTAGGTCGAGCAAGACAGGGTCGCGATAGTCGGTAGGTCCAATATATTCAGCGTGAGTTTTCAAGTCCAGTCCAAGGGTGTTGCTGAGGATGGGAGGACGAGGAGCTTCAGAGGCCTTTTCCTCGACGCGTGCCATTTGCTGAGTCTGTCCCGTGGTAGGCGGTCCCTGGGCGGCAGATGTGCTCTCTACACTCGCCGGGGTAGAAGCAGCAGCATCGCCCTGGCGGCTCGAGGTAGGGGAGGCCCCTGAGTTTCCCGGTCCGCTGAAGCTGTTCTGCAGCGGTGGTGATGTCGCGTCTCCAGCATTCAACTCCTCGGTCCCATCACGAGACGCGGCCTGTCTTTCCCGTTCACGCTCCCGATTCTGGCGTCGCTGACGAGGAGTCGGGCCTCTCAGAAAGGTACAAGGTTGGTTGTGAAAGGTGCACAGGACACATCGGAACTGACCCTCCTCCTTGACACACCGCGTCTTGCGGACACGACAAGTATCACAAGGCCTCGAGCGCGCCGAGGCCGGCGGGCCGCCGCCGTTGCTGCCGTTGTTACCATTCCCCGCGCCGGCGGTATTCAAACCTGGGCCGGACAGATCAGCCGGGCCGCCCTGCATGGCGAGAGGTGAATCACGATGGATGACGGGCTGGGAAAACATGTGCTGGTTACTACCATGACCCCACCCACCCCGGTAGGAAGGCGTCTGGCTAGAGTGTCACTAGGTAGATGCACAGTGATAAGAGACACGGGCCCATCTTCCAGCTCTACTCGTGCAGATGGATGCTAAGCGGAGCCGCGGGACGGGAACATGGAACGCGATGGGAAGGTAGAGTCGTTACAACGACTCGAGCGAGCGCGCGGAGAATCTCCACGGCGGACTTGACTTGTGCTTATCGACATGGTCCGGGTTGGGCCCATGGCACGATAAGGAATTTGATGGAGGAGGCAGGGAGCCCCACGGGGTCGGAAATACGGGGAAACGGATACACCGAGATGCTGTGGGAGGTCAATGCCTTCAGGTTTGTTTCACAGACAGGCAGGTATTGGAGTAAGAAAGCGAGTTGGGCAGTTCATGTATCTTGATAAAATACTCAACTCCAAGATGTCTCTGGTGATGCATGTCTAGGTATCAAGTGCAGACCCAAAACACGCAGATCTGATGCAGGAGCGCATGTACCTCCACTCTCAGCCCAGAGACGGGGGTCAAGACAGAATGGCAAAAGCAAGGCACGTCTAACTACTCTCAAATATCATCAGTTGTCGAGCAAAGAATATACATTAAGCATAATAAAATGGCAGGAAAATGCTAAATCATAGTCTAATACTTCCATCCCTCCACCGAGGGAGCACAAGTCAATGCCTGGACCGACGACGTCTTATTTTGTACAAACGCCATTACGTATAAAATCAACCAATAACTTTCCGTCTCTGTATCTCATCCCCTTCGGCTATCTCCTCTCAACCCTGATACTTATACACCTCAAAAAGCCAAGCGATAACAGAGCCTCCTACTCCTCCTTCCCCTTCCTTCCAATTGACCAACGAGATCGACTCGCCGCCGGCGAAATAAACTGACAAGGAACGATCTGAATGCTGCAGAGTGGCCGCCGGCGAGCGCTGTGATTGGTTGCGGGGATTTCGAGGCTTCGGTTGTCATTTCCGGGGGTCACTAGCATCAGCTACTTTGGACTGGAGACTGAGACTGATGTCTATCGAAGAAATCTTTGGTGAACAAGTGAGTTGACTATTCGTTCCAAAATTGATCCACAGTGAAAGCTTCAATCGAGTTGTTCAATTGCTCATTGGTATTCTCATAGTTGTTGATCTTCGAGACTGCTGAACTACTTCGTGTCCCTCTCGCTAAGCTCTAAACGCCACGGCCGCTCACGGAGACAACCCGGCCGAAAAGGGGAATTCCAACACCACGAGCAAAAGATTTGACGATAGCGTCCTTGAGTCTCACCGGCATTTCCTACTCTCATCTTAACCCTCTGCATTCAGCCCTTCGTGTCACAAGCAATTATCCCATCGAAAAAGTCATTCTCGGCGCTCACTCAGCCCCCCGCGCTCCTCGATTGATTCGGCCGAGTCCTCTGGCCGCCGGCCCCCGGGCTTCACAACACTGTCCAACGAGACAGTGTACCTTTTGTTTTTCCCCGGATGCTCTATCAGTGCTCACCATGAAATCACTTGGCTTCTTGGTTATCGAGGCTATGCAAGTTTATGAATCACGAAAGTTTGAACCAGTCGAGACCATCCCCCAGTGCTACCTCCAGGCTCACCCTACTTAACTGCCCTCGAAGCCCAGGAAGATACACAACTATTAAATCAGGGCAAAGACACTTGAATCTCTTCTGCCTCAGACTCTCTGTGTACTCATTTACTTAGCATCTGCCTCGGTTACCAAGAAAGGGACTTGACCTTGCTTACCTCCCTACCTACTTCAGCCAACTACCACTCAACCTACCACCCTTTCAACATGAACGGATCTACTAACGGTATCACGGATGGTTCCAATGGTACCACCCATGATATGAAAGCCGCAAAGCCTCTTACAATTGCCGATTGGAAGGCCGCCCAGCTGGCTGGGGATGGCCTCAACCGCCTCTGCTCTCTGGTTGAAACCGAAAAAACCGCCAACCCCAAAACCAAAGCATGGATATCCCTCGCAACACCCCAACAACTCCAAGAACAATGGACCAATCTTCAGCAACTCGAAAATGCCACATCCCTACCTCTATATGGTGTCCCCTTTGCCGCCAAAGATAACATCGACGCCAAGGGCTTCACCACCACCGCCGCATGTCCATCTTTCAGCTCAGACCCAGCTACTGCAGATTCAACTGTTGTGGCTAGACTCAAGGCTTCCGGTGCCATCATCATCGGTAAGACAAACTTGGACCAGTTCGCCACTGGTCTCGTAGGCACCAGGTCCCCCTACGGTGCCGTGCCAAACTCTTTCGACCCTGGCAGGGTCAGCGGTGGCTCCAGCTCTGGGAGTGCTGTCGTCGTCGCCCGTGGTGTGGTGCCATTCTCTCTTGGCACAGACACTGCTGGCTCTGGTCGTGTCCCAGCTGGTCTCAACAATATCATCGGCTTGAAGCCGACTCGTGGCGCTCTGAGCGTGCGTGGTGTGGTTCCCGCCTGCAAGACACTTGACTGCGTCTCCATCTTTACTCTCAATGTTTCCGACGCTGAGACCGTTCTTTGCGCGGCTGAAGGCTATGATGTGGATGACTCTTATTCTCGCCCTCGACCAGATGTCAATCATGCATACGCCCTCGATGGATTCGGTTCTGCGAGCAATACCACAAGGCCTTCGCTAGCTGTATGCGCAAAACCAGATTGGTTCGGTCGTGATGATCATCATCCCGCATATGAGAAAGCCTTGACAAAAGCAAGGGCTCTAGGCTGGGACGTGGTTCCCGTGGACTTTACCATTCTATTCAAACTCGCCAAGCTTCTTTACTATGGTCCATGGGTCGCAGAGCGATACGAGGCAATCAGAGACTTTATCGAGGCATCTCCAGTCGAAGCCATGGATCCCGTGGTGCGAAAGATCATCATCAGAGCTCAAACTCTCTCAGCAGCAGACGTCTTTGCGGGTGAATACCTTCGTCAAGATCTGACCCGTCAGATCGAGCTGGCCTTTGCTCAATTTGATGGTCTTCTTGTGCCTACATCTCCAACGTTTCCCACGATGGAGCAGATCCAGAAGAACCCGGTCGAGGAGAACTCGCTTCTCGGCACGTATACAAACTTTGTCAACTTTCTAGACTGGTCGGCGCTCTCCATCCCCGCGGGCTTTAGGCCAGATGGACTACCCTTTGGCATCACTCTTATATCCAATCGTTGGCAAGAGCCGCTTCTTCTATCGTGGGCTCGTGACTGGTTCGGACAAGAGTCCAGGCCTTTGGGTTCGACGGGTGTGGAGGTCTCTGAGCCGGCTGTGAATCACTGTCCGGTCTCCCGTTATATCCCAGTTGCCGTCGTTGGTGCACATCTCACGGGCTTTCCTCTCAACAAAGACCTTACATCTCGCGGCGCCAAGCTTCTGAAGACCACAGCGACATCGCCTTTTTACCGCTTCTTTGCTTTGAACTCAGCCTCCGGCCCAAAGAAACCAGGCCTGAAACGAGTCGCAGCAGGCGAGGAAGGATCACAGATTGAACTCGAGGTCTGGGATCTGCCGAAGTCCTCTCTCGCCAGCTTCATGGACACCATCCCTCACCCTCTCGGAATCGGCTCCATCGAGCTAGAAGATGGATCTTGGGTTCGCGGGTTCGTATGCGAGCCGGTCGGTTTGGAGGATGCTGTCGACATTACGAGCCATGGCGGCTGGAGAGCTTACAACAACCACCTCCAAGAGAACGCCAAGCCAACAACAAACGGTATTCACAAGAGCGGTATTTCGAAGGTTCTTGTAGCCAATCGGGGCGAGATCGCGGTTCGAATCATTGAGACTCTTCACAAGATGGGACTTGAAGCTGTCGCCATCTACTCCGATACGGATGCAGAGGCCACACACGTTAGCAAAGCCGATGTTGCTCTGAGACTCGAAGGAACTTCTGTCTCTGAGACGTACCTCAACATTCCTCAGATCTTGGCGCTGGCCAAGTCAGCTTCAGCCGACGCCGTCATCCCTGGCTACGGATTCCTCGCCGAGAACGCCGAATTCGCAACCGCCGTCGAGGAAGCAGGCATGAGCTGGGTCGGCCCAACTCCCCAGCAAATGTCGGATCTCGGCCTGAAGCATCGTGCTCGTGCTATCGCTGCTGAGGCTGGTGTTCCAAATGTTCCCGGCTGCGACAGCCTTCTCACGTCGTTGGAGGAAGCCTTGGAAGAAGGCCAAAAGATTGGTTTCCCGTTGATGCTGAAGAGCACGGCAGGCGGTGGAGGAATCGGATTAAGCCACTGCAAAAACGTCGAAAGTCTTGCCACGACATTTGAAAGCGTTCAACGACAGGCAACAGCCAATTTCGGCAACGGTGGTGTGTTCCTAGAGCGATTCGTTCAGCGAGCTCGTCACGTCGAAGTTCAGATCTTGGGAGACGGGACCGGAAAGGTCATTGCAGCTGGCGAACGAGACTGCTCTCTGCAGCGTCGTCACCAAAAAGTCGTCGAAGAGAGCCCTGCGATCATGGTTCCAGCTGAAGTTCGGGAAAAGATGAAGGCGGCTGCTGTCAGCCTCGCTTCGTCGGTCAAGTATCGAAACGTCGGTACTGTCGAGTTCATCTACGACATCGATACGGAGGAGTTCTTCTTCCTGGAGGTGAATACTCGTTTGCAGGTCGAGCATCCTGTTACCGAGTCAGTTACGGGTCTCGATCTGGTCGAGTGCATGGTCAACATTGCAGATGGGAAGGCTGCCCAGCTATTCGAAACTACGCCCAAGGTCTCTGGTGCTTCCATCGAAGTTCGACTCTACGCCGAGAGCCCCCTTCAAAACTTCCGTCCTTGTGCTGGTCGTATCACCAAGCTCGAGTTTCCCTCCAGTCTCCGAGTCGACACTTGGGTCAAGGTCGGCACCGAAGTCACGACTTCCTACGACCCTCTTGTAGCCAAGCTCATCTCATCTGGAGTTGATCGTCAGGAAGCTCTGAAGAACATGGCCGATGGTCTCGAAGCTGCATGTATCGAAGGCGTCCAAACCAACCTGGAGTATCTACGCCAAATCGTTGCGTCGTCCATGTTCGAGTCTTGCGAGTACACGACAAAGTCTTTGGATTCCTTTCAATTCGTGGCCTCCTCATTGGAGGTACTCGAGCCGGGCGCCCTAACCACGGTCCAAGATTATCCCGGACGTACTGGGTACTGGAGCATTGGTGTTCCTCCCGGTGGTCCCATGGATTCGTATTCTTTCCGGCTGGCAAATCGACTCGTCGGTAACTCTTCAGATGCTGCCGGACTCGAGTGTACTCTCCAGGGACCCTCTCTCAAATTCCACTGCGATGCCGTCGTCGCAGTCACAGGAGGCGTTGTGCCAGTCACGATCGACGACGAACCGGCCCCTCAGAACCAGGCTGTCGCCATTCGAGCTGGTCAAGTCTTGACTATCGGGCTTGTCGAGCATGGACAACGCATGTATCTCGCCGTCCAGGGTGGTATTCAGGTTCCCGTTGTTATGGGAAGTCGAGCGACTTTCGAACTAGGAAAGCTCGGCGGATTCTCTGGTCGAAAGCTTCAGCAGCGCGATATCTTGGCTCTCAAGCCTCGTCCGTCAGAGGGAAATGTCAACGGGCTTCTTCGACTTTCCTCTCCCGTGCCTATTCCGCGTCATCCAAAGGCTCACTGGACTATCAAAGTAGTCCCCGGTCCTCATGGCGCACCCGAGTACTTTACCCCTGAAAGCGTCAAGTCCTTGTATCTCAGCGAGTGGAAGGTCCACCACAACAGCAACAGACTCGGTGTCAGACTCACAGGTCCTCAGCCTGAATGGGCACGCGAGACTGGTGGAGAAGCTGGTCTGCATCCTTCCAACATCCACGACGCCCCGTACTCTGTCGGCAGCGTCAGTTTCACGGGTGACGAGGCGGTAGTCTTGGCCTGCGACGGCCCGAGTCTCGGTGGATTCGTCGTGTTTTGCGTCGTCGCTTCGGCCGAGATGTGGAAGATGGGACAGGTTCGACCTGGTGATACGATTCGCTTCGATCCCATTACCGTGGAGACTGCGCTCGAGTTAGAGAAGCAGCTTGAGCATACCATTGAGAGCCTCTCACCTCTTCCATCTGAGGAACAAGAGACCACAGACGAAACATCTCTGACAAAGGAGCTGGCCAGCATCCCTACCGTGGTTGGCACCATTGAGCAGGGTGGCCAGAAGATCGTCGTCCGTCCAGCTGGCAACAGAGCGTTCATGCTCGAGTTTGGCGAGGCCGTTGCTTTCGATTTGCGACAAAGCTTTGGCATCTTTGCCTTCTGCCAACAGCACGAAAAGGAGCCTATCCCTGATGTCGAAGAACTAACGCCAGGAGTATTCAGCCTTCACATCACTTACGCGAACGGGATTCCCCAAAGCACCATGATGGCTCGCCTGGTAAAGCATGTGGGCTCGTACTCTGTTCCAGTTCAGGTCCCTTCGAGAACGGTTCATCTTCCTATCGCTTTCGACGATGGCGTTAGTCGAGCGGCAGTCGAACGCTACGCAGCAACGATTCGAGGAGAAGCCCCCTGGCTTCCCAGCAACGTCAAGTTCCTAGAGAAGCTGAACGGTATCGACAACATCGACAAGACGATATGTGCTGCGGAATTCCTCGTTCTCGGACTCGGCGACGTATTCATGGGCTCGCCCTGCGGGATTCCCCTGGATCCTCGCCATCGTCTTTTCGGTACCAAGTACAATCCTTCTCGGTCATTCACGCCTCGTGGCGCTGTCGGCATCGGTGGGCAGTACATGTGTATCTACGCGACGGATTCTCCTGGAGGATATCAGCTCGTCGGTCGAACAGTCGACATCTGGGACTCTGGCCTCGTGGCCGACATCGAGAAGCAAGGTTCCAAGCCCTGGCTGTTCCGTCAGTTCGATCGAATCTCTTTCTACCCCATCAGCGAGACGGACCTTGACAGCCAGTCAAAGGATAAGCTCATCCGGGTCAGTGATGGTGTGCTAGATCTGGCGCAATACGAAGCGTGGCTGGAGGAGAACAAAGAAGACGTGGCTGCCACAGCCGCACGCCAAGAAGAAGCCATCGCGAGCGCTCCTTTCATCGACGAACTAGTCCGACCGTACCAACCCAGCCTCAACACGAACAGCCACACGAACGGCATCCTAGGCGATCTCAGCGTCGAGGGCGAGCGCGTCAAGGCCATGCTGCCAGGTCGATGCTACAAGGTGGTAGTCAAAAAGGGAGAAGCTGTAGAAAAGGGCGACGTGCTGGTGAGTACATCTTTGAAGTCTTTGAACGAGTCTGACTGACCTATGTGCGATAGCTGTGCGTCGAGTCGAGCAAGATGGAGGTGGAAATTCGTAGTCCCGTGGGAGGGACGTGTTCGGCCGTGCTTGTCGAGATGGGGGACTTGGTTGATGTGAATGACGATCTTGTCATCATCGAGACATGATGTGAGGCCGTACTTCGAGAGAGGCTTGGTGGGCGAGGTAGTCGTAGGGGATGTTTTAGGAGGCATGGTCCTGTTGAAGACGAGCACGGCGCGTTTCTTCAGAGATCAAGCACAATTACAGGGCACCAAGACACTAAGGCGGCCGCGCACAGTTCACTAGAAGGAGTTTTACAGTCATTACAGTCATTGCAGTCAAGGTCATCAAGGATCATGTTTGGGAGAAGCAAGAGTGAGTTTTATTTGAGTGTGTGTGTGTCAAGGCGTGTGCGGAGTGTCTGTGCGTGTGGTCTGTGTTGTGCGTTTGTGGTCTCTGTGGGCAGTCTGTTGGGCGTGTGTGGTCTGTCGAGTGCGTGTGGTCTGTTGAGAGAGCGAGAGCGAGAGGGAGAGAGTTTGTGTGTGTGACCTGTTGTGTGTGGTCTTTGAAGGCGAGCAAGGTTGAAGTCATCTGTTGCCCTTCGCTGCGTGGGACCTCAATCCTCTGCAAGCTTGCAAGAGCTGAGGAGCAGGGCCTCTCGTGAACCAGAGATTCAGGGGCAGGCCTCGCTACCCAGCACTTGCAAGCTTGCAGAGGATTGAGGTCCCACGCAACGAAGAAGCAAAGAGACTGAACTCGAAGCATCTCCAGCTGCGGAGGGAGATGGTTAGCACAAGTCAAGAGGTAGTTCAAGGTGGACATGACTTACATCGTGTTGCTCCCACTTGGGCTTTCGAAGCCGCTGCTCTGGCTTCTTTGTGAGTGTTCGCCATCTGCCCCGAAGGGTAGGCTCTGCCTCGGCGTATCCGCCAGCTTCCTTGATCTCCCGATATGTGTACCCATCTGCGCGGCGATCGATGAGGTACTGATCCCGAGAGGCACGAGAGGCCATGGGGCCAGGCAAAGGCCCGCCCCAGTCGACCAGAGGGCCTTCTCTGGGTAAAAGGCCCAAAATCTTGCAAGCCTGCAGAGGCCAAAGACTGCAAATTCTGTGTCAGTACAAATCAAGAGATGTTTCAGGGTGAGCATGACTTACCCAGCCTTGGACCAGCCAAGGCGGCCGCATGTCGACCAGAGGGCCTTCTCTGGGCAAAAGGCCCAAAATCTTGCAAGCCTGCAGAGGCCAAACCCACGGGCTGCAAACGCTGTGTCAGCACAAGTCAAGCGATTTTGCAGAGCGGATGCGACTTACATCTCTCGGTGGAGGGACCCGCGAAGGGCACCTTCAAAGTTGATAAATGCGTAGCCAACGAGCACTCTACATAGTACCAGTGCATCAGTATGCCAAAGAGGTTTCATTCAAGAATGCAGAGGGGAGAAGGTGGGGGGTGGTGGACCTACTGGTTGGTGTTGTCAGCATTTCGACCTGCAGGACTCTGCTCCGAAAGGAGAGAGGAGCAGGCCATTCGCCTCAAGCATGACTAGGGGCCTAGCCATGCTGGCATGGATGTCAGGAGGGCGACAGCGAAGAAGACTCTGGGAGGACTCACCTTGGGCTGTAGTGCTCAGCCTCCAGCATGGCGGAGGAGTTACGGAATTTCTGCACCAGGCAGTCCTTCCCCTGAATCGCTAGGTCATGTCAGTCCCTGTTGGGTTAGCAAAGAAAGAAGAGGAATGAACTCACTGGCATACGACCCCCCTCTCAGGTCGAGACATGCCGGGGTTGCTGGCAAGAAGCCAAAACAAACTCCGAAAAGGGAACCAGAAAGGCAGAGGAGAGATACGGGGGAAGAAAAGGACAAGACGAACCAAGAAGAACCAAGACAAACCAAGACAAACCAAAAAGAAAACCCGAACCATTCAGGAACGGAAGCAAGTCCCCATCGCTTGGCAAGAAGCCAATTGCCAGGCCAGAGACCTCCCCTAGCCAAGAGTTGCCTCAAGGCTAGCTCCGCCTCGGAAGAGGCGGGTGGAGGTTCTGACCATGGCGTGCGATGGTGACTGCTGATGATGAAAGGAAGAAAAGGTGGGAGAGGTGGGAGGAAGAGGGGGATTTTATAGCTGTGGGAATTGAAAAAGTGGGGACGTCTGATCTGGGTGATTCTGGTGCGCGTCTGGTGTTGATTTCGAGGGGCATCGGTGCGTGGTCGCCCGGCTGCAGGTGGTCGGGGGGCAACAGCCCTCACCAGGCGACCGTCTCGAGGTACGTACCATGCATGAACGCTCGGTCAATGAGCGCTCGGAGGATCAGTTGCCTCGTTTCTCCATCCGAGAGCTGATTCGAGGTCTTGAGGCCGCGCGGTCGTGGTGCTGGGCCGTCGTCTGCCTCGATCCCCTGAGCGGCCATCGCATGCACCTCTGTCCCAACCAAGATGCCCACGACCCGTGTGACAATTATCGAAGCATCTCAAGCGTGCATTTATTGTTGATGATGCATTAAATGTCATGTAAATTAATTATATCAAATGCAATTTTACTTCGTAGCTGCGACCCTGACATTCACCTTCATTCTGCCCTTAAGCTCAATATCTGCATCGTCTTTTGCTGTTGTGAATTCACTGTCGTGCACACTGCTTCAGTCTCGATCTCCCATGTGCGACGCGGCCAAAAAATGCGGCGCGGGTGAAGCATTATCACAGCCAGTCTGCCCGTGGACGCGGATGCGGCGAGGATGACTCCTCTGAAAATACTCAGGGCAACCACAACAACAATTAATTTTGATGAAAAAAATATGCCTCGGAAGCTAAAAGTTGGCCCATCATAGCAAAAATAGGCGCCCATTTTTAATATCGCGCGTGGTCGCAAGATCACGACTGAGTGTCCCTCGCCATTTGAGAGATGTCGTCCAGAGCCCGCCTGGACCCCTGTCGCGCCACCCAGTAACTCACCTAACCCACTGACAGCTAACGGCCTGCGGCTCATGCGCCCTCCCCTGTACGACCGATTTTCCCTGGGCGTCCCCACCAACGAGGGGCTGCCCCTCGAGATTCGATCGCGCCGGGACTGACGAACCGGCAGATCAGCCAGGGGTGATCCCGTGCCCAGGGTCCGGCTATAAAATCCCCCTCCTCTCCAACCCCTCCCCCTCTTCTTCTTCTTTTCTCCTCAGTCGTCGACCATTGCTGGTCATGCCGGTGGCACCTGGAGCTCAAGAATCCTAGGTACTGCGAGCCTCCTACAGGTAAGGGGAGGGGACCAGTCGCTTCGAGCGGCTTGGCGGTGAATAATTTTTGATTTCCCACACACTTTTTTCATTGGGTTCGGGGCCTTGTGCTCTGGCTTGAAGAAGAAGATCTCTTGCCTTGGTGATGATGATGTGATGCTTGTCTTGGTGGAGCGATGTTGACTGAACGTGTAGAGGGCGTCGAGGGAACCTACGTGGGTTGGGTCGTGATGTTTGTTTGTGGGGTTGAGGGCATTCACATTTGCAGAGGCCGGGATCATGACACGCAGACATTCCTCAAGAGTGTTGAGTTCATTATGTCCGTAGTAGCTATCACCAGTATCTATCGCCATGTCCCTTTGCCCTGGTTGGTTGCGTCCCTCATCGTAGCCACCACCATCGAGCCATGAAGCCGGTCGCGTTCGATCGTCCCACCACGCTTGGGGAGTTTTTCGGGTCGTCGGGGAGGGAGTAGGGATCGTAGAATGCCATGTAGTGCTCTGACGAGGAGGATCATATCGTAGATGTGACGTTCCGGGCCCCATAGCCTCCATGCTCGGCGGGGCGTTGAGGGCTTTGGTCTGTCGCGATGCAGGCCGCTCGCCTCTGGGCGTGGTGTTGACGTTTCCACCACTCGTGGGGCGCCCACCAGCTGCAAGGAGTCCGGACACTCTTTTCCCTGGCGTCTGACCTTTTTACTTCGATAAAATACTCGCAGTCTTCAAAATTTCTTTGTCTTGACGTCTCGTCCCTTTTGTTGTCATCTCCTCTGTTCGGCCCTGAACATCCATCCATCCTCATTCTGGTCGGTGTCTCCATCACCATCTCCTCTGAACAGAAACCGCTGACCCCATCATCATCCCTCAGCTCGTCGACCCTCTTGGTCGTCCCTTCGTATCGTATCCATCGCTAGAATTATCGCTACGCTCGAGAAAAGACTTGCCTCCATCGCGGCCCCCTCCCGCCATCGCTGCCGCTGCTTCGCCATCCAACGGATCAAAGACGCGTTCGCTGCTCACATCGTCCTCCACCGTGTTCGTTCCGTCCTCTCTGATCTCTTACCTGCATTCACTCACGCTTCCCTCACTACAGATCTCTGCCCCCTTTTCTGAAGCTTCCCTCCGAATAGCCTCTCTCCAAGCTGATCCAAGCCGATCTTCCTGAGCACGGCCCTCGATATTCACAGTAGAAGACACGAAGACACCACGAATCCCAAGCAGACAGTCATTTATTTCATCGCCTTATCCTTAAGAACCCCAACGGATACGCCCATACTACCGAAGCGCGACGCAACATCATCCTGACGATGCCCTCGGCTCTCCCCTACCAACGTCTAGCGACGCCTTATCAGGTCCGCCAAGGCACACACATTGGCTCAAGTACGTAGGAAATCTTCCTAATGACCAGAAAGACACGGTGTGCTTATGTCACTGCCCATTCAAGGTACAGCGCCGAGCCATTCAGACGACAGAAGCCCATCGACGTCGGCTAGCCCTCTCACCCGCCAATTCAGTTTCCTGACAATGGTCAGAATATCCAAAGGTCAGTATCTACCGTTTATGTCTTTCACGGGTACCTGGGTGAGCCGCCTTCCTAAACTGCCGTACTTGATTCATCCAGCCCTCGCACATCCATCCCACAACGCTTCTCTAGAACGACAGAAATAGATCCAAGGTAAAAGCTAATCCTTACAAAGTTTATTCTAACTGGTGATCTGATCCTCATGCCAAGTTACTGCCAACAAGTGTCTGTCAGCCTGGTATATTCGTGTGTCAAATGTCCACTCCGTTGTTCTTTTGACGGCTTCGTTACTAACTATCGTTCTTCTAGAATGTCGTACCTTAGAAACCGCGAGCGACCCGAGCCCTACGGGAGACAAAGGAATTCACGATACAAGTTGCCCGATACTCGATGGCCCTACTCTCGACCGAGACAAAAGGAGAGCTACATCAAACGCCTCGAGAAAAATTCAGGATCTGACTTACTGTCTCAGAAGAAACTTCTTGTTTTCAAAGGTATTCATCAGGCGTCCAGGGGTAACATGGTGCTGACCAAGGCAGGACACCTTGGCCATAGTCAGGGCTCAGCTATCCAGCACTTCCCAGTCTAATTGCAGACAGAAGAATACTCTCCACAATTGGGACTCTAAATCAGAGGCCGGAGACGAAGCTACAGTATAACAGCTAGCCGGTTTGAAAGCAGGAGTTCACCAAGGATGGCAGGTAAGGGTGGGTTCCAAGGGCTTATCCGCAAGCCTTGGCCTACGACGGGGAGGATAGGGGGAGATGATACCAGCAGGTCTTGAATTCATATCAGCAACTCGGGAGATTTCCTACGCCACCCCTTGAGCTTTATGCAAGCCACTTGTCTCAGCCGCTTCTGTGAACTAATAAATCAGGACTCTCTCTTCCATAGCATAGTACTCTTCCTCCCTATCCGGCAGATTGCCACAGCAGGGAACTCGAATGCCTCCTCCATATTCCACTTCCATCTATCTCTATGACCCTGGTTGCTTGACAGATCTATCGCTAACTACCTTGACTTTCTACAGACCGAACCAATTCCTCCAAAAGCTCCGAAGCCCTCTCCCCTCCTCCTAACTCATTGAGTTCATCTCCCAACCGGCCCGCCCTCTCCGAGAACCCTCGATCGTCCAATATCTTCCTCGCCGCGTTCTGAACCTGCTCAGTCGAAGGATTATCCGTCTTCAAGTCGATACCGGCTCCTGCCCAGCTGACCCGAGCCGCCGTGTCCTTCTTGTCCTCCGTCTGGCCTGCGCAAATCAGGGGTACCTTGTGTGAAAGAGCTTGTGTTACGCTTCCGTAGCCGCCGTTGGTGATTAGGAGACAGAGTTGTGGGAGGAAGAGGTGGTAGGGTATCCATTTGGCGTATCGCACATTTGGCAGGTCTCCAACTCGGGATTTGATCTCTTCCTCATGAGGCGAAGCTACCACCAGAAGAAGATCGGGATCACCGGAAAGTGCCTCGATGGCTGGTATGATCAAGGAGGTCGGATCCATTGCCAATGTGCCTTGAGTGATTCCAACAACCCGCTGGTGCGTGATGATTTCATCCCACCAGGGTGGTAGCAAGTCTGGATTGGTGGTAAACTGCGTGACAAGAGGTCCAACAAACTTGGTATGCTCCCTTTGCCCAGCAGGCTTTGGTAGGAGTTCGAACTCCAGTACAGGCGAAGAAGCTTGAATGTGGAGAAAGGGGCTGTAAGTGAAGGACTCGGTAGGTTCGCCATACGGCAAAGCCTCCAAGCCCAGCGATTTTCGTTGATTATCGATGACCGGTCTCAAGAACAGCGGCAGGAGAATCCATTGGCTAACCAGATGGTGAAGATGATTCCAGGCCAACCCGAACCACGAAGTCGGCGGACTGTCTCCAGATACCGCTTGAGGAGCTCCCCAGCTCGACATGTACATGGGAATAACTCCCAGAGTCGCATACACGGGAATCTCGCCGAGTTCATACAACGCCCTCGCACCGTACGGCATGACATCCACCAAGAGCACCTCGGCCTTGAAGTCGCGCAGCACCCGACGATAATCGCTCACTTGAGCAACAACCCTCGACTCGAGCCGGCTATACACCTTATCCAGGATCCCAGTTTCGCTCTCTGCCATGAGCGGTGCGTCGACGACGGCAATGGCCTCTGTTGCGACAAAGGTGGCTCCCACGGCGCGAACGCGGGCTTCGTTATCGGCACTGGTCAGCCATACGACATCGTGGCCACGACGGACGAGGGCTTGGGCCACGGCTTGCATTGGGTAGGCATGGCCGGCTGGGAAGTGAGAGTGTAGTAGTATCTTCATCTTGAATTGTCGAGTGATGGAGGAGGGGAGTTGGTTATTGGCTGAGATGTTGCAGCGGTGAGTTGGGTCGTGGGGCTGTCATGCAAGGGCGAGAGCTAGACTAGATATTCCATGTAAGAACAAATAGATCAAGTATCAAACCTAATTATTGAGAGAGGTTATTGGTATTCCATGATTGATGATACTTGGGCTCCATCTCGAACAAGCAGGTTCTTGAGCTCGGTCAATATTGGGTAACTCGGTTAGCTGGGAATGCAGCTACCCTACACGATAGGTAAGGATTACTGGGGAAGACCACGACGACGGTCTCCGAGGACGACATATTTCGTAAAAGGAACGTATAGGGATTATGATTAATTCATAGGAAAATCTATGATTTTTTTGGAAAGTCTTTGCATATGGTTATGACAAAATTATGCTCAACTTGTTTGCGGTTGAACGTGTTGAGAATTAAACCACCAAGCCAGGTTAAAAAACTAGGTCAACCCCCATACCAAACCAACTTCACTCCTACACGCACACCACCTCGCATCACAGAGGTACATTTCAACCCTCGCATTTTACTGGCGACCAGCCCAGAATCTCAAGAAAGCCTCCTTCTTATCCTTAGGCGGTGGAAGCGGCTCAGGGTTACGATCCTTCTCCTCCAGCGGCATACCATCATTTCCAACATTCGTCACCGCGTTCTGCTGCTTGCCCAAGAAGTAGTTCGTCTGGAAGAAGGCTGCGATGAGGGGAATAAACGCCAGACCCAAAGCCACAGAGAGGCAGTACCATAGAGTGTTGCGGTACGCAGTGATGGCGCCCTGCCGCATCGGGTCGTCAAACTCGTAGAGCGTTCGGATCTTGGTCACGCTGCTGAAGAGCGTCTTGACCGTCGTCTCGTTTGCAGGCGGCGGGAGGTGCTCACGGAGCTGGCCGGGCATCTTGTTTGCCCAGATGACGGCGACGATGGCGCTTCCGATGGCGCTGCCGATCTTGGACCACAGAGACAGGAGGGAGATTACGAGGGCCACGTCTTGGTGAGGGACTGAGGCTTGGGATGCTACGCGGGAGCCAACGACTGACATGGAGCCTCCGAAGCCGATGAGGATCATGGACATGACGAGGGCGCCCGTGTTGTTGGTTGCCTTTCGGCCATCGAGGAGGATACCCATACCGATGATCTTGACGCAGAGACCGGTGATCTGGATGGTGCGGTAGCGGTGCGTCCATCGTTGAGCGAGACCGACCAGAGGACCAGCCACGCAAAGAGCGAGAGTCAAGGTGTTACCATAGTAAACCTACAGAGTCAGCAACATCACCCTCAGCAGACGAGATAACTCACCCAGTTCTGGTAGGTCCAGTCCTTGGCAATCAACGTGTAGGAAGAAAAGTACAATCCTCGGATGTTTCCCGCAACTAACTCAGTCAGATAGGTACTCGCAGCGGAGAGAGAAACATACGCATATAGAAGCCGTCGATAATGATGGCCATGATAAACGTCCGGTTAAACACGAGTCGTCGAGGGGCACTCGGCACTCTTGCCCACTTCATCTCGAACACGACATAGAAGATGAGGAGAAGACCGCCCACGATCATCATGGCGATCAGGGACTGGTTCCTCCATCCATGCTCGGCGTACGTCTTGAGAGAGAAGGGGAGAAGGAGAAGAGACCAGCCGAAACCGAGGAGGATCAGACCAAAGGCGTCAATCTCTTCGAGGTTGTGCTTCAGGGCTTCGAGCCACGTCTTGTTCTCCTCAGCAGCCGGCGCGACGATGGCTCCATGGGGTCCCTCGTATCCACTCTCCTGGGCAAGCTCCCTCGCAGCACGACGAGCAGCGTTGCTAGAGGCAATATTGACAATACCCTCCTTCTTCGCCTTGCGGTCAAGGTAGATCAGAGTTGCAACAGCAGGCGAGAGAGCTACGGGCATGATGATGGCAAACATACCCAGACCCCATCGCCATTGGTTCCTAGCCTGAAGAGCGTCGACAATCTTGCCAGCAAACCAGGTGTTGATGATGAAGGGCGTCGAGAGCATCGAGCTCGCGAAACCTCGCCACTCAAGGGGCGTCAGGTCGGCCACGATGATGTCGTTGGTCAAGTCGAGACCAGAACTTCCAATCGCAACAAAGACTTCTCCGACAATGTATGCAGACACGGTCCGCGAGGAGGCGGCAATGATGTATCCGCAGGTATAAAAGAAGATGCAGAGGAGGTACGTGTACGGTCGACTAGTGATATCCGAAAACTTGGCGATGAAAGGCTTCGAAACAGCGCTAATGATACTCGTGGCGATAGAAAGAGTCGAAAGCACCGAACTATGCCTCTCAAAGTATGACGAAGCATCGACGCTATAGTACGATGTGGTCGACGAGTCGAGAGAGTACGCCCACGCGCAGACAAGGACGGAAGCTCCCACGAGCCAGAGCGTCTTGCGGTCCGACTTGGCCTCGCGGTAGACAGCCTCCATGCGGGTCACACCCTGCGACTGAAGGACATTTCCCACGTTGGAGAGCTGCTTGAGGTCCTCGCTGCTGCCAGAGTTGACCCTCTCGGGCTGAGCAGGGGGGGTTGGCTCGATGGCGTCTTTGTCTCCAGACATGATTGAAGATGCTTGACAACTGGATTATGATCTCAGCTGGACAACGATGCCACAATGGCTGAACGATGGATTAACTATCTAATTCATAGGCGCTACGTGAGGCATTTGTACTTTTCTCCCCTGTTGCCATAGCGGGTAAGTGTAACATCCCCAAGGATCGTCGCCCACGCACACACCCAACCGAAATCGCCCGTGGCCGCTGGGGGCGAATAGGTTCATGATCTAATCTAATCAGATCAGCAGTGGAGAAATGGGTAATTCTCCATCAGATAATTTTTCCATCACCAAAACTTCGACTTAACGGGCCGAAGGCAAGAATCCAACCTGGGAAACCCAGAGTGGATAAAGTGTCCAGTCGTTCGGTAAAGTATATCGTATAGGGCTCATCACGAGGCCTTGCAACGTTGTATAGATGGAGTCTTCTCCATAGAGAGCTCCCTTTTGGCGGCCGATCCCTCCGGCGGCCGCTGCTTAGTCGGCCGCCCCTTGTAGTGAGTTTCCACTTTTCACTTTTGCATCCCACGCATTGAGGGACTCGTTCGCGAGAAATATCGTCAAGTTTTATTGATTGTCTATCCGTAATGTCTTTGTGATCACTGACCAAGGCGTGGATCCTCGTGCCACCAACTACTAAACTCACCGGGAGCGGGCCTCTTCCTCCTCCTGCTTCTCCTCCTTGGACGTCCCATCCTCGTGGAACCTCGTTTCCTGAGCTAAAGAAAAGTCATGTTAGCGTAAGGTAGATCCTTGCAGAGATGCCTCAACTCACCACTCCACAGTTCGGCGTAGACCCCCGCGCGGTCGATCAGTTCGCGGTGGGTTCCCATTTCCGCCACCTGCCCCTCCTTGAGTACGATGATGATGTCCGAGTCAAAGATGGTTCGGAGACGGTGGGCGACAAACACGCTCGTACGGCCCTTTTCCCGAAGAATGCTGTTGATGTTGACCATCAAGGCCTGCTCCGTGTGTGTGTCGAGGGCGCTCGTAGCCTCGTCAAAGAAGAGCAGAGGAGGATCCTTGAGAAGAAGACGGCTGACGGCGAGTCGCTGCTTCTCTCCTCCAGAGATCATAAGTCCTCTCTCACCAACCTTGGTCTGGTAACCGTCAGGGAACTGCAGAATCGTGTTGTGAACGTGGGCCCTCTTGGCGACGGCGATGACCTCGTCGTGGGACGCGTTGATGGATCCATAGCGGATATTGTGCTCAACCGTGTCGTTGAAAAGGGGAGTGTCCTGCGGCACGACTCCGATGGACCTCCGGAGGGACTCAAGGTTGACGTCTCGTATATCCTGGTCGTCAATGAGGATCCTTCCATCCTGAACATCGTAAGACCTGAACAAAAGACGCAGCAGTGTGGACTTGCCGCACCCGCTGGGCCCGACAATGGCCACCTTCTTGCCCGCAGGGATGGTCAAGGATAGGTTGCGCAGGATGGGGCGGTCCGGGTGGTAGGCAAAGTTTACGTTTTCAAACTTGATCTCGCCGCCCTTGGACAGCACCAGGGGCTTGGCGTCGGGCTTCTCCTTGATGTTGGCGTTGACCTTTTGTAGGTTGAACAGCGTCTCCATGTCCAGGAGGGACTGGCGGAGCTCGCGGTAGACGGATCCGAGGAAGTTGAGCGGCACGGAGAGCTGGAAGACGAGCTGGTTCACCATGACCAGGTCGCCCACCGTCAGGCCGCCAGAGGCAACGCCCTCTGCGGCGAGGTACATCATTCCGGTAAGTGCCGAGGAGAAGATCAAGTTCTGCCCGCTGTTGAGAAATGCCAGAGACGTTGCCACCTTGATAGAGTTCCGCTCATACTGCTGAAGAGCCTTGTCGTAACGCGCCACCTCAAACTTTTCGTTGTTAAAGTACTTGACGGCCTCGTAGTTGATGAGCGAGTCCACCGCCACAGTCGACGCCCTGTTGTCGGCCGCGTTGGCCTGTCTCCGAAACTTGGTTCGCCAAGCTGTGGTCCAAATAGTAAATGCCGAGTAGCTAACCATGGTCAGGACTGTGAGAGCCGCAAACTTGGCGCCGTAGTTGTATGTGAGAATTCCGCAAACCATGCTGATCTCTAGCGCAGTAGGCAGAATATGAAATACCATGCTCGTCAAGATGAAGCTAATTCCCTTGGTACCGCGGTCCAGGGCCCTTGTCAAGCCACCAGTCTGCTTGGATAGATGAAAGGTGAGATCAAGTCGCAGCAGATGCTCAAAGACGTTGCCCGCAACTCTTCGGATAGCCTTTTGGGCCACAGACGCAAACACAGCGTTGCGCACCTCCTGAAACACCGTTGCGCCTATACGGGTCGCGCCGTAGGCTAATATCATGGCTCCGGCAACCGTCGTCGCCGTGCCTCCAACCGCCGCAATGTCAATGTTCATCGAGTCCACGATGCTCTTGAAGTAGAATGGCACCTGGACGTTCATGACCTTGGCGCCAATGAGCAGCGACACTGCCAGTCCGACTCGCACCTTGGTGCTCAAGTCATCCTTCGGCCATAGATACCGAGACATCTCTTTCATGATGGCCCAGTCAGCCTTGCGCTGCTCCGTCGCAGACTTGTCTACAGCCGCCAGAGGATCATTCTTGCTCGTCGCCTGTTTCTTTGCCGGAAACACAGCTGAGGGCTTTATAGGTTTCGTCTCCTTAGTCGCGGTCGCTCGGGGTTGCTCACGACGCGGGGCAGACGTCCAGAAGGTCTGCGTGAGCGCCGGACGCGGCGCCCACGGCCGCTGAGGAAAAACCACAAGGCCGCACCGGCATCCCAGCGGCGGGCGCTGTAGTAATCGAGGCATCATCGTGGTTGTTCGGCTCAGCGGGAGCTCATCATGGGATTGCGTCGGTGTTCGGTATTGGTGGGGGGAGGGGGATGCCCGCGATTTGTACGACGACGAGAAAAAGGGGACAACAAGGTAGGTACCGGAGCCGCCAGAGACCTTGAGAAGCCTGGCTGCGATCCGGTAGCCAAAGAGGTGTCTATTCGGCCGGGGGATGGAGGATTTAAAGGAGACGGGTGAAGCTGGATGAAGCTCACAAGTCGACTTGCCGAATCTAGCGGGATATGATGCAACTGGTTGGCGCCTGAGGCAGCCGATGATCGGAGCGTCTACCCACGCTGAGGTTGACTTTAAGCGCAGCACAATGTTATGCCAAGGCTTCAATTGATTTGATTTGAGGGAGATGGAGCTCTTGGAGGAATCTTGGAGGCTGTAACTGTAGTAAATACAGAGGAATGAGTGGCTTTCGAGCGCCTGGCAACCATATCCCCAAGTCGTGCGCTTACATCTCGGGATGGTGCAATTGAATAGCAATCGCGCAATAAGGGGGAGAAACGTCGCCAACTGAATTGCTCGGCTCGTTATCTGTGGAAATTTGATCCTTGGCTTCTCGTTGATGCATAAGAATTGCTTCTTCTCAAGTCAACATTGGACACAACACCACGCTTCGTCGTGACGATCAGAGCTGGAACACTCACAGGAACGCCTGTCTCTTGAGCGAAGGGGGAGACAATCGATTGGCTGCATCGCTCGCCCAGAGAGTCTGTCTGACATGACAACGCGCTCCAAAGACCCAATGTCATACGTACCTTTCATCTGTCTCAGAAAGCTTCGAGGCCATGTCCTCCCAACAGGTGCTATGTTCGGCCACATGCAGCCCTACCCGCGGCCCGAAATAAGCGAGTTTCTAACAAAAAAGGGAAGCAATCGAGACAAGTACCTCAAGGGTAATGTTCAAACATCATGACGGTAAAAGTCATGCCGATTGGCAAAAAGGTTCCAGAGGGAGTCGAACCCTCGCTGGCGGAATCAGAATCCGCAGTCATAACCGTTAGACCATGGAACCATTCGAACCGGTGTGCCGGAACGCATGGGTCTGCGATTGCTGGTGGATTAGCCAGATATTTCGGTATACATAGTTTTTCCGTATGTTTCGTCATCGTTTCCATTGAGCATCGTTACCTCGAGCGTGTTCCCCTAAACAAAGATCTTCTTCAAAGCGTTCTGTTTTCTCGTTCTGAAGCCGGTTGCGTGGTCCAGAACAGGGGCTACAAACGCACCGGAACACGTACGTCTTCATCTCATAGCCGGCGTTTGAAGATATGGGGGAGGTTTCAAAGCTCCAGATGATAGAAGCCAGCCAGAAGAGGCAATGAGCTCACTGCCTTCTCACCGGATACGCGTTTGTCGGCAATATCTTTACAACAAAGGATCATGTTGTTGCTGTTGTGAGGTCTGACGCGCACCGACCGCTGTAGCGGCTGTCTACAGTGCACAGCCCCCTATAACTTAGCAACGCCAGTCAGCACCGGCGGGTCCCAATTCTCAGCGTTCACTTCAACCTCTCTCAGAGATTGACAGATCGCCTCAACCATCATCTTGAAAGAGCCTCTCATCGTGAAACTTGGGTATCTGGCTCTAGCGGTCTCGTCCGCACACTTTCAAGATGGATGGACTCGAGGCGGTACGACAGCGCCTTGAGGAGAACGTCGTCCCTCATCTCAAAGAGACTCCCCTGCTCGCCGCCATCGTCACAGTCTTGGTTCTTGTCGTAACGACGAGACTCTTCACGGGCGGTTCTTCTTCTCAGAATGGATCTAGGCGTCCTCCTCTTGCGCCTTACTGGATCCCTTTCTTTGGGCACGCTCCTCGACTCTTTCTCAACGCAAACTTTACCTTGACGCGTTTCCGAAACCGATATACCCAGGGTATCTTTTCTATTCGCCTATTCCAAAGTATCCATTCCTTTGTGTTTCGACCTTCTCTCGCAGCCAAGCTACTTGAATTGCCCGAGTCGGTCGCGGACAAAGAGTATGTCGCCAGACGTCTCATGGTCACCAACTTTCGACTCTCTAAGAAGGACCTCGAGGCCTACGACAAAGCCGCCAGTGAGATTCACCAAGTCACCAAGCAGTATCTCTCTGGCTCTCACCTGGATAGTCTCGTAAAGGCCAATGTTCGAGACCTGGACGATGTCGCCGCTGAATTGGTTTCCTTCAACAGCTACCAGACCGACCAGATGGACTGGGAAAAGCTGGCCGATGCAGACGTTGTGGAAACCGAAACGAAAGAAAGAGTCATGGAAGCCGACTTTCTTGAGCTGATGAGGAACTTTGTCGCCAGATCGGCCACTGCTTCCATCTTTGGTACTGACTTCGTCGAAAACTTTGACGATATTTGGCCGCACCTCTGGGTCTTCAACGACGGCTTCCTGTCTTTGGCCATGGGTGTTCCTCTTTGGGCACCTCTTCCAACTTCTCAGCGGGCTAGGATCGCTCTTGGTCGTCTACATTCCTTTATGCGAGAGTTCCATGAAGATCTGGACAAGTTCTTGAACAATGAGGAGCCTGGTGCAAGATGGCAAGATTTCCACACCATCAGCCCTCTCGTTCGCAAGCGAACAGAGGTCTTCCGGAAGCATGGCCTATCCATTGACGTTCGAGCCTCGTTCGATGTAGCTCTGTTCTGGTCCGTGACAGTCCACTCCACTTCTATGGTCTCGTGGTCTCTCTTTGAGCTCTACCAAGACCCAGTCCTCCTCGAGCAGATCCGTGACCAAGTCGCCCCCTTCGTCCACGTCGTTCAACCCAAGAACGAATTCGGAGGTGTTGTCTGGGTTCCCCCCAAGATTGAGAAGCTCGACATGGAGGGGCTCATGACAAAGTGTCCTCTCCTCAAAGCCGCTTACCTCGAGACGCTGAGGCTACACGGCGGCGGCTGGTCCGCGAGGCTTTTGAAGGAGGATGTAGTCCTGAAGGATGAGGGAGAGGCGGGCTATGTGCTCAAAAAGGGCACATTTGCGCATGTTGTCCCGGATCTGCATCGCACTGATCCCAAGGCCTTCTCCGACCAGCGCATTTGGCACGTCGGACGATATCTCGAGGATGATGGAGACTCCAAGGGAGCCAAGATACAAAAGGTCAACCCAAAGACGGTACAAGCATCTGGTGAGTCTACATATCCCTCCGATTGATCACAGCTAACCTTGGCAGACGGAACTCTTACGATGTGCGATGACTCCGACTTTACCATGAGAAAGGTGTACTTGTACACTTCAGTTCTCATCTCACTTTACAATGTCGAGCCAGCAAAGGGCGGTGATTGGGTCACGCCAACACTCGTCAAGGGGGTGGCTTCAACTCGCCCATCGCGGTCGATCAGGCTTTGGATCAAGCCAAGAGCATTGCCTAAAGCCAAGTGAGATACGTTCTAGTACTGGAATTTCTGCTACTGGGGAGGGTCGACGACGGCTTGTCGTAAAGTCATTTCATGATCAAGGCTTGACGGCGCATCTTTAGGGGTTCTCGATAGACATGTGTGCCGTTTCGGGTCTATGGGTTCAGCACATCTCGTTCGGCCTGGGAATCGGTTTTGAAGGTTGTGGGGATCATATTGTTATTAGTAAAGGGCCACACAAACACCGTGTGCATGAAGCTACATAGGGAGCATGGCAGATTATGGGTGATGATAATAACTACCCTCCATTCAGTGTTGCCGCGCCTTCTACTTCTCGAAATGCATGTTTACACGGTCCTCATGAGGGAAACAAGATGCCCAAGATGGCAACCGGGGTTCAGTGCACAGTAGATCTCCGTCCCTGCCCTGCCGCCCCGTCAACTGAAGCTCGAAACTCAAGGAAACTTGGGTATCATGGCATCCTATTACTTTTCCCCAAGCAGCTATCCGTGTTGTATCTCACTGTCAACACTTTAATTCGCACTTCATTCATTATACGCGTGTCAGGCGATTAAGCCAAGAGTTACACATACACAGAACATTACTGTTCCCATTCTTTAAACTGCCATTAGACCTCAACACGACTATTAAAACTCATTCTCTGAGCCTCCATACTCTTGGCACCCTCACCATCTCACCTTAGGGCCTAGTGGGGCGTAGCGACAAGTTCTTACATACACAAAACAGCAAAAAATATCCACACAACCCCCAAAAAAGGATTCTGAGCACATGTGCTCCCCCGGGAAGGCTCGAACTTCCGATCTCCCGATTGTCTATTGAATAACAGTCGGACGCTTTAGCCAACTAAGCCACAGGGGATTAGCTAATTGGATGGTGAGGAGCTTTCGAGTTGGGGCTCATGTTCGCCGGGGGTCCCCGGTGAGAGATTGCGGGAAGAATTGGGTCTTGGTCAAGTTGTGATGGGTTCTTCAAGTGAATGAGAGCGTGTGAGGAGACGGTTTGCTTTGGTTGGGAAGAAGGCGGTCAAGTGAAGAGCTCAGAGAACTCGGCACCCAGGAACAAGCCACATGAGGCAGACAGAGCATGAGCAGATGACAAGGAATGACGTTCATCCTAACTTCAAGGACCGCAGAAATGTTTGCAAAAACAAATCAGGTTGACAGCCTACAATTCGTGTTCAGTCTGTTGAGCTGGCATGGGAGAACGATGCCCAGAGATGTTCATTGAAGAACAGTCAGAAACCTGTCCATTATCTACAAGAAGCAACAAAGTATGCCGAACCCGTCTTCAACGTGGAACTATGCTGTCAGAACAGTCCTGACCGAAGGCAAGAGCCTCAATGGCATTCGACTTACTCGACATCCCATATGGCGAGAACCCAAGATAGCCCAAACGGAGTGCCTTGAGTTGCACCAAAGGGTCAATTGACACCAGCCCTCAAAAAGAAGGCCTCTGGAAACACGATCCTGGCAAAAAGAATGAGTGAAAACTCAAAAAGAAATAGTTGCTCCCCCGGGAAGGCTCGAACTTCCGATCTCCCGATTGTCTGCAAGTAACAGTCGGACGCTTTAGCCAACTAAGCCACAGGGGACTTGTTGTTGAAGGACGTGTTCGAAATGGGGCCTAGCTGGGATGGGGGAGTAGAGACAGGCTGACGAATGCGAATTGGAAGCTTCAATTTGACTCGAATAACCTGTGTTTGCTTGTGAGAAAAACGTGAGGTTTTCTGTTGCTTCGAAAGGTCCAGGGGGTTGTGTGGGTGGACCGCGTTAGAGCTTGCTGGGGAGTGTTTGCTGGATTCGTGTGGACAAATATCGTTCGACTCAGTGTCCTCGTGGCACGAGTCAGCCACCAAGTATCAATTGAGAGCTCACAGAGGTCCCTAAAAGCACAATGGCCTCAAAATCCTATGCTAGAATGAGTGAAGTTCACAAAACTCGACTTGTGTGTTGGTGAGATGAGATGGCTTACCCTGTACACTCACCACAAGAGGTCTCGAGCTCCCAATTACACGAAATTCGTATCATGCCTTTAATGATTTTCTCTATTTTCAGTAATTTTCTTGCAAGACGCTTAACTCCGTGGTCCGGGTCTCTGTTGTGGTGCAATCACGACAAAATCACCTTGTGTTATTGTAAGTGTTTGTTACCTCGATTTGTTCATTAAACCCGTCCTTCGTGATTTTTCTTCCTTTCGACCCATCATGCCTAAAGAAAACAGAGAAACCAGCCTGCTGACCCTTGTATTCGGAGAGGCAGCCCATTTGGAAGAAGATTCGTCGAGACTGTTGGCTGTGTATTGTGGCAACGGACGCTCTTGGGATTGGTATTATGTCTTAACACCAGGAGATGTAACTTGAGACGTGCTTCAAGCCTCCACAACCACAATCACATCTCACGAGAACTCACCTGGACTGTCATTGTCTATCATCGATGGCGTCTCTCATTATCCGCCTTGCCATGCTCCTGAAGAGGATCAAACAGGGGCTGACGTGAGGTGCTTCCAATAGCATAGTCTGAAATCAGCTGAGGCTATGCTTAATGATCCCAATCCTTAGTCAATGGCGGAGTCTAAGGCGGATCGAGATAATTTTCAGCAAAAGGCTGATCCGTCGGTCCGTCCGTTGGCTGTGCTTGAGGAATTCCCAGTATGAGACCTTCGTCATAGGAACTTGTCCCGACGATCCCCGGCCGGGGTCCGGAGACGACATCGGCGATCGGTCCTGCTAGGCAACGACATACGGGGCCGAAGACGTCGGCCTCGGACCCGGGGAAGATGGGGCAAAAACAGCCCAAAGGTGAGATGAACAAATGAGATTTCTCCGAGGCTGTGAAGAGGCTGTGCAGAATACGACACAATAGCTTGTTGGTTTATTAAGTCCCGCCCTGCCTTGGGCGGTCAACCTTGCTCAGCAAAAAATCTGCTGACATTGGACGAGCATCGAATAAATTGGACCAGTCCAGGTGATCAGCATCTCCTTGCTCAGCCTTGAGGGATAATCCAAAGTGGCAACTTCAAACAAGGCGCGGTCCCCAATGTCAATCTTCGAAGTCGAGAAAAGTTCTAGAAGCCCAAGCAAGTGTCGTATATCGCGTACTGTAGGGTTCGGGTTGCGGTGCCGGCGGTTACCAGATGGAGCTCATGATTGACAATCATGTCACCAGCTTTTGCGCCAAGGGGAAACTATGACCAACCATCAGCAAGTGGAGGAGATTGTCTTTGGAGGCAGTGCATAGGTCACGTTGTTGGCTGCGAACGGTATTCTTTGGCGACGGCGTAATGATTGGGTAGACCTGGCTCGGTAGATTGATAGTGCCTGCTTCTCCAAAGACATCGGGCGCAAAAGGGCTTGTCGTCTCTTGTCATCAACATTCGTCCCTGCATGTGTTGTAGCGCCATGAGCGCATTTCGTGGAGGCTGAGTCGAATACGACGGCTCAACACCCGCTATCCCGATCCTTCAAAGAGGAATCGCCGGAAAGAAGCGATGAATTGGAATGGCTGATGATGGCTGCGACAATGACCAACAGACTAGCGGTGCTCATCGTTACCGGGAGCGCGACAGACCGAGCGACCAAGGGTCTTGGTTGTCTTGGCCATGGTGTAAAGGAAACAAGCCTTGTCACGTTATTTCCACAAATTCAATGTGCCGTATCCCGAGCTATCCGCTCAAATATGAGGGAATATCGCGACCAAAGGGCGTCGTGTGTAGGTCAAAAAGGCTGTTTGAGGTAAGACCACCACCCTTTTGCTTCTCGCATTAATCGTATCTCTTGATACCTGGGCGGTCTCGTCCTGGGGGGAGCTCTTTCCTCTGTTGAAGCCTGGTCGAAAGATCAAACCCTTGCCCCGCACGAGCTTCTCCTCACACCAATAAAGAGACTCCATTGGAGAATAAAGCGGGCCTCAACATGTGTGCCGACAGGTCCCGGCCCTGCAATGCCACGCAGGCTCCACAACAAAGTGGGGCTGATCGCTCATCACCTGTGCTCGAAAATTAGTACGTACCGAGAAAGCTCCCTGCAGCGCAGGATGAAGCTCAGGTTGTGTCGGGTGCTCCTGCCAGCGACGGCGACGTCGACGTCACCCCAGGACTTGGCTCTTCTGGGCGCACGCAACCCGCAAACGACGGGAAGGAACAGCGTGATTGAGATGAGATTAAATAACACGTCTTCCCCACCCCCAGAAACTTGGTGACACCATCATCTTTCTTCTTTTACACTGAATCCACGAGTGATATCTGATTTACTTACACAAACTACATCGGTACATACAACTAGACGTTCGACGTAATCTCACAATGTCTTCTACAGATGGAATGCTCAACGGTGGAGGTTCATCCTCCAAGGCTCCCGTCCCTGCTGAGGGCAACGGGGGCTTCCAGGCCCAGCACAAGATGGCCGTGGTACCTCCCAAGAAGGAGGATCTCCAGCGTAGCTACGCTAGAGTTGTCGAAGAAGATGCCACCCCCGATGGCTGGTACGCCCGGATGAGTACGTAACCTTCAATAACCTCATTACCAAACCCCTCCAAACTGACTATTTGCAGAGGATACTCTCGGTGTTGTCATCGGAACCATGGGCGCCATCCCTTGCTGCATCATCTGCCCCAACCCCTTCAAGGAAGTCCACCAGGGCAACGTCGGTCTCGTCACCAAGTTTGGAAAGTTCTACAAGGCCGTCGACCCCGGTCTGGTCAACATTAACCCCCTCAGCGAGAAGATCATCCAGATCGACGTCAAGATTCAGACCGCAGAGGTCCCCGAGCAGATTTGTATGACCAAGGACAACGTCACCCTGCGTCTCACCTCGGTCATCTACTACCACATCGTGGCTCCCCACAAGGCTGCTTTCGGCATCAACAACGTTCGCCAGGCCCTCATGGAGCGTACCCAGACCACACTTCGCCATGTCGTTGGTGCTCGTGTTCTTCAGGATGTTATTGAGCGTCGAGAGGAGATTGCCCAGTCGATTGGAGAGATCATTGAGGATGTCGCCGCTGGATGGGGTGTTCAGGTCGAGAGCATGCTCATCAAGGACATTGTTTTCAGCCAGGAGCTGCAGGAGTCGCTTTCCATGGCCGCTCAGAGCAAGCGTATCGGTGAAAGCAAGATCATTGCCGCCAAGGCTGAGGTAAGTGACATTGCTCTCCTTAAACCAACTCTTGCTAACAAAACCAGGTCGAATCCGCCAAGCTTATGCGTCAAGCTGCCGACATCCTCAGCTCTGCTCCCGCCATGCAGATCCGATACCTCGAGGCCATGCAAGCCATGGCCAAGTCGGCCAACAGCAAGGTCATCTTCCTGCCCGCCGCGAACCAGACCATGGGCAACGCCCTCAACGCCGCCATGGCCGCCAACCCGACCGGCGAGTCCAGCAGCGCCCCGGCCGAGGGCAGCTACCAAGACTTTGGAGGTCAGGACCCAGGTTTCCAACAAGCCATGCACGCTCGCGTCGTGGAGAACATCTAAGCCATGGATCTTCTCCCCTCACCTCGTGTGTCTTCTCTTTCTAGCAAACGTGGAGGCAATGGGTGGCTAACGCTTAAGGATTTCCCTTCGATGGGGTTTAGCCTGGTCTACTTGATTTCAGAAGCATTGCTCCCGCTGCTCTCTTCTCGTCTTCAACAGCAGCAGCGCTACATCTCCCGTTGCAGCGGAGATGCTCGAGCGTTACCTTTCAACCCCATGATTTGTTACGACTTGTTTCTGCTACGCCTGCGTCCTGTTTTGCCTTTCGATACCCTCCTCGACAACCGAAAAATCGCGCGCCTTGACTTTTTAAACTTCTGATGTATGTATTTTACTCTGTTTTCTTTATGTGAAGGAAGGGGTGGCTTGGGTATGGTTTTGAGGTGGGATACCCAGATGTGCTCGATAGAGCAGTCTTTAATGAAGACCAAGTCACCAGGATCATGAGATTATGCCGTGGTTTATGTTATGGAGGATACCCCGATCGTTACGTACAATCAAACTCGTTTGCGCCATGCTTCTGGTGTCACCGTGATGATGCTTACTGTAATGTCTCTACAACAATGTTTACGCCAACTCATATCACTCACTGAGACAAGCACTTCAAACAGCAATCTGAACTTAATAGTTTCTCTTCTAATTCCCATCTGCTATCCATAAGATACACGGCATCTTCTGTTCCCCCTCCTTCAAAGTCCGCAAATCTACTCCAGCGAGATTGGAATAGGCAGAGGATTGGAGAAAATACGAAAAAAGAAACAACAGTGACTAAAACCAATCACGCCAATATGCCCCTCCGCCCAAACGCCAGCCAGCCAGGAAACAAGGTGCCCGCTGGCAGAAGCTGCCAGCCAGGAGTCTCTCAGGTATCATATAACTACACATCGGGAACCGTCCAATCATTTTTCTAGTGCTTTTCGTCGCGCTCTCTTGTTTTGTTTGGGGATGGTCCGTCGTCAGTGTCCAGACGAGTAAGAGTGAAGCAAGGGGGACGCCGACGATTAAGCCTTGCGATCCCGCCTCCGTGTCTGATTCAGCGTCGCCGCAGCGTGAGCTGTGGCCTTTTCCTCGATGGCACCTAAGCATCAGAGTGGCGCTTCTTCTTCTTCTGCTTCTTCTCCTTCTTGGGCTCGGCCTCGTCTTCTGAGTCGTCGTGCTTGCGCTTCTTCTTGCTCTCGGGGGCAGCCTCCTTGGAAGGTGTCGACTTCTCCTCAGCCTTGCGCAGCTTCTTGAGCTCCTTCTTGCTGAACACCTTGGGCGTACCGTCATCGTTGAGCTCAACGTCGCCTCGCTCGTACTTGCGCTTGAACTTCTTGACCGAGAGACCGGCCTCAGCGGCGAGGCGCTCGTAGTCGGCTTCCGACAGCTTCTTGGGCTTGGCAGGGGTGGTGGTGGCAGCCTCCTCCTCATCGCTCTCCTCAGCATCCTTCATCTCCTCATCCTCGACCTCCTCAATGAGCTTCTTGGACTTCTTGCTCTTCTTGGCAGGAGTGGTACCGTTGGCAGCCTCCTCATCGACACCGTCGGCGTCGCCGTTGTATCGGCGAGTCTCCTTGAGAGTGAACTGACCAGCGCCAACAATCTCACCAGAGGGGGTGACGTTGGTGCCCTTGGGCAGAAGGGGCTTGCCCTCGAGCTTTCGGAGGTGGTTCTCGAGCTTGATGCGGTTGCTGAGACCAAGGATGGCGCGCTCCTCGTCATCGACGTCGTCCTCGAACTCGCCGAGAGCATCGACACGGAGACCCAGGGCAGCCTTGGCAGACAGCATACGGGCGATCTTACCCTTGTTTCGGCCGTTGGCCTGACCGATGAGCGACGAGTGGTAGATGAGACCATACTTGGGTGTGTCGTGCTTGGTCTTGAGGGCGCGGAACAGAGCCTTCTCGGCACCGAGAATCTGAATAGTGGAACCAGGAGCCTTGGCCAGGTTGATGAGGGAGCCGGCGTGGGCGATGAGGCGGGCACCAACGAGGTAGCCGACGAGGGCAGTCAGGTTGGGGGCAATGGCGCGCATACGGTTCTCGAGGTACGAGGACAGCTGGGTTCGGTAGTTGGAGTAGACAATGACCTGGTCAGCCAGCAGCTTGATGTTGTCAAGATCCTCCTCGGTAATCTCAGTACCCATGCTGATCTCGGCAGCGGCCTTGATGGCGGCCTCGATCTCCTCAGGCAGGATCTCGGATAGGTCGCTCTCGGAAATGTTGGTGCGCATGCCGACAGCGAGGATGACACGGGCATAGGCCAGGTTGTCGTTGAGGATCTTGGCCATCTCAGGGAAGTGCCAGCCGTACCACTCCTTGGTTCGCATGGCGTAGACGTTGAGCTCCTTGTCGAGATCGTCGAGGAGCTTGATGGCCTGGATGATCATGGAGTCGACCTTGTCGGCCGAGAACTTGAGCTTGTGGCGCGACATGGAGTGAGACAGACCCAGAGCCATGCGGTCAAAGTTTTCCTCAACAAGACCAGGAATGAGGTTGGAGAGCGAGCCACGAATGCCACGGAACAGATCCATCGTGTTGGAACCCGAGACGGGAGAGATGTTGAGCGCAGGCAGGTTAGAGATGGCCGTGCCCAGCTTCATGTCGGCGACGGCGAGCGAAGCCTTCTTCTCGGACTTGAGGTCCTCGAGGAGCGCGGTGAGCAGCTCAGGGACCTTGCCATCCTTGAGCGCGGCGGCTTCTTCGAGAGCGGTGGCGGCGCTGTCGAACTTGACGAACTTCTTGAGCTTGAGCCTGGAGGAGAAAATGGTGTTAGCGACCGTGGCTTGTGTTAGTTGCCATCTGGTGGACACCCAGTCTCGTAGAGAAGACATCGTGTGCTGTTCAATCGCTGGCAATGACAGGATAAAAAAGGAGACTCACATCTCAACGACCTTTTCAGGACGTCCCAACTCGGCTGCGAGTTCCTCATTCTTCAGCATCTTCTTGTCGGTGGCCTTGAACAGGCCGTAGCTGCCAATTGTTAGCCCATCCGCGTCTCGAGTGAAGCTCGCTCCTTCCGAGTTCTTCAGGTCGCGACTTACCCTGCCGGCGTCTCTGCAAGCACAAAGAGCGACATTGTGAATGTGGGTGTATGGGCTCCTCCCCGATGTTCTCGCGCTGGTCGATTGGCGTCGTTGCTTCCTCACGAGGCACAATCCCGTTCCGTTGTGCGAGGCTGCGAAAGGAAAGTGCGAGGTGCTTGCGATGGAAAAATTTCAGTTGGAAGCTCCAAAGTCTCCACTCAAATTTTTTGGTCTTTGGTTGCAGGCGCAGAAAGTGGGATGCAGGTCCACGGACAGCGGTGCTACTATGTTCCGGGCGGGTCGCAGGTACGTACCTGTGCCCAGCCTCCTGGCCACTCACGTGTCGACATTCGCGACGCTCCAGCTTGCGTCGTCGCTCCAAGGCTTGGGAATGCTAGGCGACCAACTTTGACGATCGACTCCAACCATCTCACGACCACGCAGCCGTCTTTATCTTCTTATACGCGATAATCTCGAGTCGAACGAATCGCGACGAATAATTGACAAGATGGAGGGCCTTCTCTTCAACGTCAACAACGGGTGCGTCCTGCTTCGAGCTAGGAGCTCCATGATACACGAAAGCTGAGATGGAGACTAACCCTGGCCAACAGCTACGTCGAGGGCATTGTCCGCGGCTACCGCAACAGCCTGCTCACTGGCCCAGCCTACAACAACCTGACGCAATGCGAGACCATCGATGGTATGCATGTCATCTCATTAACGATGCCCTCTTCTAACTTGCCCAGATCTCAAGCTTCAGCTCGGTCCTGCTTATGGCGACTTCCTCGCCTCTCTCCCTCCTAACCCTTCGACATCCGCCCTCGCAGCCAAGACCACCGACAAGCTCATCTCAGAATTCCGATATGTTCGTGCTAATGCTGTCGGATCGCTTGCCACCTTCATGGACTACGTCACCTACGGCTACATGATTGACAATGTCGCCCTTCTCATCACCGGCACCCTTCACGAGCGCGACACCCGCGAGCTCCTTGAGCGATGCCACCCTCTCGGCTGGTTCGAGACTATGCCCGTCCTCTGCGTTGCCACCAACATTGAGGAGCTCTACAACAGCGTGCTCATCGAGACCCCTCTTGCTCCCTACTTCAAGGGCAGCCTGAGCCACCAGGACCTTGATGAGCTCAACATTGAGATTGTCCGAAACACTCTCTACAAGAACTACCTCGAGGACTTTTACAACTTTGTCAACACTCACCCTGACATGGCCGGCACTCCCACCGCCGAGGTCATGTCCGAGATTCTCAACTTCGAGGCTGACCGCCGAGCCATCAATATCACCCTCAACTCGTTCGGCACCGAGCTTTCCAAGCAGGATCGTAAGAAGCTCTACCCCAGCTTTGGCAAGCTGTACCCCGAGGGAACCTTGATGCTCTCCCGAGCTGATGACCCTGAGGGTGTTCGTCTCGCCGTGGACGGTGTTCACGACTACAAGACCTTCTTTGACGCCATCTCAGTTGGTGGTGGCCCTTCGGGACCTGGCAACATGGGTGGCGGTTCCAGTGAGGGCCGGACTCTGGAAGATATGTTCTACCAGAAGGAGATGGAGATTTCCAAGAGCGCCTTTACCAGGCAGTTCACCCACGCCATTGTCTATGCTTGGGTGAAGCTAAGGGAACAGGTAAGTCTTCCCTTTTCATCTCAACTCAGTCACTAACAAATCTCAGGAAATCCGCAACATTACCTGGATCGCCGAGTGCATAGCTCAGAACCAGAAGGAGCGCATTGGCAACTACATCTCCGTCTTCTGATTTCCTCCATTTAGCACACCCCCGAGTCTCTTTTCTAGCATGATTTTGTGTAGTATAGCAGCAAACTGTTGAGTCTTAATGGCAACGGACTCGTTCCGACACTGGCGCAAATGGGCAAAGATAGGTTGATGCAAAAGGCGGCATCGTTCGCTTCGTTCTTTCAGGTGGCTTGTATTGTACATAGAGAGAAACACGTTATTCTACAAAGACAGGACAGCCGTTTCTTCTTCTTTTTTCTTACAGCGAGATCTGGTTCTTCCAGGTCGCGGGTGTGAGGCCCAGCTTCTCAATCATGTTTGTCCAGCGCTCGCTCCCCCTCTCCTTGCGGTCCATGTACTTGAGCAGCTTCTGCCGCCTGTGCAGCAGGAGTCGCAGGTTGCGCTTGTTGTGCTTGTCCTTGTAGCCGCGGTTGATCTCGAGCGCCTGGGAGAGGGTGCGGATCTTGGCCGTCAGGATGGCGATCTGCACCTCGGAGCTTCCCGTGTCAGGGCCTGCTCGCGGCGCCATGGGCAACTCGTTGGGCGTGATGGACAGCGCCTTGGGCTTGAGCACCTTGTCGGTGTTGTGACGGCCAAACTCGGCGACGATCCGCCGCACGTTGGCGTGGAAGCGATCCTTGGCGCTGCTGTTTTCGAGGGAGGTGATGCGGCGGAGAGCCTCGACAGCCTTTTGATGGCGCTGCTCGTGCTGCTTCATCTTGTCCTCCTCAGTCCCGGGCTCAATCTGTGATTCGACTATGCCAACCATGGGCTTGGTGAGGGTCTGTCCTTGCTGGATAGCCTCTTCCAGCTCCCACTTGGAGAGGAAGTGGTTTAGGATTTCGGGAGACGTCGGCAGCTCCTGGGGAGCAGCACCCTCTGCACTCGTGGCGACCTGGCTCGTGGTATTCTGACCGGCCGAGTCAAGGGACTCGAGGAAGGGAGTCGTCCGGCCCTTGATGGGGTCACCCCAAGCCTCCTCCCGCTCCCGCTGGAGCTCCTCACGCCTTTCCACATTGGCCGCCTTTCGCTGCTGCGCTTGAGCCCATCGGTATGGATCCTGCTTCGCCTTGCGCTTCTTCTCGCGCAGGGAGAGGTTTGCCGTCTGGACGATGGGGAGGAAGTTTGGTGTTGCGGGCTTCGCGGCCGGTCGGAGGCAGACTGCTCAATTGATCAGCATTGAGGGGGGCCAATTGTTCCAATGAAACGTACGGTTCAAGGAGCCTAGGCGCGGCAGCGCCGTTATTCTGGGGGGCATGGTGGAAGCATCAATCTGCTGCTGCTTTACTATAGAGACTGATGAATTGACGTCCAAAGCCTCGCCCCAAATTTTCCCATCATCCAACGGCCGATGCCGAACAAAGGCGGGCTGTGACCAAAGCGGACTAGCTCTTGAATCACGTGGAGATACCGCACCTCGATCCCATATCGCTGTACTAGACCTTAAGTGGCCTAGCCTCGCCGGGGCCATCAGGGCTTTGCACCACCCACACATTTTGGGGTCACAAATTCCCGTCGCGAACTTTTGCGACTCTACGAAAAAACATCACGACGCAACCTTCTTCCCTCAACCCTCCCACCTCCCCAGGAAGACAGACCGACAAATCCGTCAAGATGGCCCCCTCCAACCTGCCCTCCATCTTCAACGCCACCAGCCAGGACATTGAGATGCTCCTGGCTGCCCAGTGCCACCTGGGTAGCAAGAACCTCCAGGTTCACATGGAGAACTACCTCTGGAAGACCCGTGCCGACGGTGTCAACGTTCTCAACGTCGGCAAGACCTGGTACGTTATTGATTTTACTCTGCGAAGAGTTCAGGAGATTTCTGGAGGCATAATTGGAAGCGACGCGACAGGAGGATGCGACCTTTGCGAGCTGAAGCTATCCGGAGGAGGGGCACAGAATCTCGAAAAACACCAAATTTCGCACAATCGCTAACACCACCACTCTCACAGGGAGAAGATTGTCCTGGCCGCCCGCATCATCGCCGCCATCGACAACCCCGCCGATGTCTGTGTCATCTCTGCCCGTCCCTACGGTCAGCGTGCCGTCCTCAAGTTCGCCTCCCACACTGGTGCTACTGCCATCGCTGGTCGCTTCACCCCCGGTTCCTTCACCAACTACATCACCCGCTCCTTCAAGGAGCCCCGTCTGATCGTCGTCACCGACCCTCGCACCGACGCCCAGGCCATCAAGGAGGCTTCCTACGTCAACATTCCCGTCATCGCCCTCGCCGACACTGACTCCCCCACCGAGTACGTCGACGTCGCCATCCCCACCAACAACAAGGGTCGCCACGCCATCGGCTGCATCTGGTGGATGCTCGCCCGTGAGGTCCTCCGCCTCCGCGGTACCATCTACAGCCGCGAGACCCCCTGGGACGTCATGGTCGATCTCTACTTCTGTATGTTTTCTGTTCCCAGTGTCTACTCACATCCACTAACATGTCGCAGACCGCGACCCCGAGGCCGAGGCCGAGGAGAAGGTCGAGGAGGAGAAGGCCCCCGGTGTCGAGGAGGAGGGCCCCGCTGCCATCGAGTCCGGCTTCGCTGGTGCTGGTGGTGACTGGGAGGCTCCCGCCGCTGGCTTCGCTGGTGCCACCGGTACCGGCTGGGACGGCGCTGCCGGTGACGAGTGGGGTGCCGCTCCCGCTACCACCGAGTGGGCCGCTTCTGCCGCTCCCGCCACCGGCGAGGCTGCCAAGGAGACCACGTGGTAGGGTAACGAGGCTCCTGGCGACAACGAGGAGGTCAACGCTGCTGCTGCTGGACATGGAGGCGCAGAGGTTGATTACCTGCCTCCCGCCGACATTGAGTGGTGAAGAACAAAAAAAAAATTAGGGAACGGTTGCCTTGTTCGCATACGTGTGACGGGCAGGAGAAACAATGGCGAAAGTGGTTCAATCAAACTATTCGGCGGCGTTTTTTCGACAAAGCTCTGGCTGACTTTTACAAACAACATCTTGGGACTGAGGTTCAACCATGGTGGTGCTGATGAGGGAAAGATACTAGCCCCCCCTTTTTCTTTGATCCCTTTCATATCCTTTTCCTTTCGCGTGTGTATGTTCGCCTAAGGTTGGGGAGAGTGAGGGTGAGAGGGGTGGAGAGGGAAAGCCCTGTACCGCCAGGGGGGATGGACTTGATCGTCATCCCGCCTTTGTTCTGCGGTTTTGATGCGAGAGAAGCTAAATACGAGTCGTCCAAGCTGAGTTAAAAACCATGAAAAAAAAGATGAAAGGTGTCGTGGATACTTGCCTGTGATGTGTGTTGTAGAGAGGCCCCTCTGATTGATCACGAGTGCCACTCCATGAGGTTGTGCGTACTGTCACGTAGCTTGTCATGTCTGTCGTAGTCACTGCTCTGTCTTTCATTGGCATCATGCTTGAAGCAACGTCAAGTCTCGAGTATTAAACTTCTGTTGCTTGTATCGGCCGTAAACTCGTTTCACATCACAAACCACACTCAGCTCAACCCCCAACAATCATCGTAAAACGTGGTATCAATTCCGCCTTCAAGGTCTTCCTTATCCTTTCTTTCTCTAACCATTCCCTTTACCCTCCTCCTAATCTCCCCTCATATAACCCATTCCATTCATCAGTCCCTATGTTTCCCCCCCCTTGAACCTCATTACTCCTATCCTAATCCAACCCTTCCCTTTTCTCACTCCCCGGGTTACAAGACCCTTGACACACTTCGTGATAATAGTGAATTAGGAAATCTCAAAACGGGCGCTCGTAATGCGGCGCGGAGGGGGTATGACCAAGCCAGAAAAACAGCTGAGGGCCCAGACATGAACCATGTGTGTGTATAAACGAACAGAAAAGTGCCCAACTCCTTGCTTTGTCCCAGATGCTGTGTTGATGTATGATAATAGTGGTTTAGAACTTGAACAGAGACCCCGTCATGTGTAGGTGTGTGTGCTTGTGTGTGATTCGAATATGAATAGAGAGAGGGGTATAATGTCGAGGCACGCTGGGTATGCACTTCTGTACTGTGGTGGTGGTAATGAAACACAAAGTAAATGAAACTCCGTCGAGCCGGTGAGTCATCAAGGTCGTAATTTGTTTCCCGTGTTGGTGTGTTAAAGCGGATAGCCGCTGTTTGGTTGTGGAGGTGGCTACTCCAACATCTCGGAATGTCGTCGGATCTCCTCATCACTCAGGGCGCTCATCCAAAGACACCTCTCGGTGATGCCCTCGATAGGCTGGAACTTGTACCGAGTGCTGGCCTCCAACAGGCGCAGCAGTGTCTTGACGACCGCAGCAGCAATGCGGCAGCGCTCAAAGTTGATCAAGGGAGGCGTGGTAGGTGAGCCAGCAATCTCTGACGGTCGCTGGGCGTTGTAGAGGAGATCATGCGTGTAGATGCCGACAAAGGGGATGCAGCCCGAGTCGGAACCAACCTCCATCTCGGCACGGAGGTTGTAAAAGTTGCGCATAGGCGTCACCAGCTTCTCGAGGTCGTGTAGTGTCTTGACATCTTGAGGGGGCACATGCTCCCATGTCCTCGACAGACGAGCGACCTCATTACTAGACAGAGCAATGGTGAGCTGCGCCAGGGTCGCAAAGTTACGGTAACGTCGACAGTGAGTTGCGATGTGGATGAACTTGCAAATGCATCGCACTCTCTCCTCGACTGTCTGTGTCAGGACAATCTCAGAGATAGCCCATTTGACCATGATGTTGAAGCGGGCAATGACAACATCGACTCCATGAGCATCAGTGTTGCGCAGAAACTCTACCCATGAACGAGAATCGCTGTAGGCGGCATTCTTCCAGTTCATGTCGATGAGTTCCTTCCAGTCAATCTCGTTCAGAGCATCCTTCTCAATGAGTGTGAACTGTTGAGCAAGAATCTCCGAGTCAAAGGCCAGGATGAATGGAAGGTGAGCATTGTACTTGTCAGATTCCGCAACAACATCAGGCTTCGGGGCGAGGCGGAGAGCTTCGGTTGTCGCAGTCTGGTCGTCGGTATGGATGTAGAGAGCCGTTGGCGTGGTCTCTGGTGTCGGAGGAAGAGGTTTCTGGCCCCACACTTGGGTCTCGTGCAGTTCAGGAACCTTGAAAGACTGCGGTGGCGACATCTCGAGAGCTTGTACCAGTGTCATTGGGGGTGAAGGAGGGTTCCTCTTGGGAGCAGGTGCTGGAGATCCAAGAGGGTGAGATGGAAGCTTCACGCGAGGCACAATACCGTCTCCTGACTCGAACTCCTCATAATCAAGGGCCTCAGCCGACATCTCGGACGAAAGATCGCTATCATCGTCGAGGAACGACTGGTCTTCATCAACCGTGGGCGCGGTGTCACCAGGCTTGATTCCCTCGATGCTGTCTGTCTTCTCAATGAAATCGAAAGATGCATGTTGTGAGTCCGGTTCATGGAAGACAGTCTTTTGCGCACGAGGAGTTGCATCATCATCGGGACCTTCGAGAATTGACATGTTGGTCCAAGCACGGCCAGGGGACTTGTCGCGGCCAGGATTCGAGTCTCGGTCCAAGATGGGGATGGACGAGTATGATTCTCGTGAAGTCTCGGACAAGAATGATTTGGCCTCGGTCAACGGCCGCTGGCGCTGAGGTGTTAGGAAGCTGTCATGAGAGTCAATAAGAGGCTCAGGCTCATCCTCTTCGGGGTCCAGCATGAACGTCTCCCTGATGACAAGTTTTTCACGATGGTCCCTCTTCTCGCGTTCCTCTTCCTCTGGATCCATCATGTCCACGTCAATTTCGGGAGGAGGGTTAAAGACTCCTCCAGGAGACTGTGGGTCCATAGACAAGCTGTACGTCTTCTTCGCAGGCAACTTGCCCTCGAGCTTGGCCAGGGCTGACTCGATGCCGCCATCGTCATCGCCATCCGGAATCTGAGCAAGCTTCTGCGCCTCCTTCTCAAAGGAGGGACGCATGGCGGGCTTCGACGAATGTGTGCTGAAGAGCGAAAGGTCTCGCTTCGGTGCCTTCTCTGCAAGTTGTCCCAGAGAAAAGACATCACCTCTGGACTGACGATACTCGATGGATACTACCTCGCCATTGCCAAAAGATTCCACACCAGGGCTCTGGATGTATGAACTCCGGATAGACTCCGAGTAGGTCGTCAACGACCCAACCGATCGCGATCTCCTTAGTGAAACCATGTCCAACTCGCCCACGTTTGTCGCAGCTCGTAGATCTCCACCCGGGCGTCGTCGAAGAACTCGTAGTGGTTGTGGAGCTGGTACCTCAGGTTCTTGTGCCATCATCGAGGCGCCAGAGTCTGTTGTAGCATCAAAGCTTCGGACCGTAGACTGGCGAACAGTGCTGTTGAATGAGCTACGGCGACGTTGAATAATTGAAGCCAATGACTGGTGCGATCGAGTCGATTTGTTGCGGCGATGACCCCCCCTATATGACAGAGGAGGGTAGTGACGGAGACTGCGGTGTGTCGTCGAGAAGGATGCTCGGCTTCGCTCCTCGGAAGCTCGAGCGCTGCTGCCGGGGGCTAGAGTATCAAGGTCAGGGACGAAAGGTGGCAGAGGATCCTCATCAAGTGAAGGTCGGACCACATGTTGGTTGAGTAGGTAGGACGAACGCCTGGGGGTTCCATTTCCAGCAGAGGGGGCAGTAGGAGGCGTCGTAGGAGGTGTGGGATCAGCGCCAGTGAGTCTAAAGGTTTCGGCAAATGCTTCGACAGAAGTGGTGCTGGCAGGCTCCCCTCGCCTCATCAAAGAAGGATCAAACGGTGTCGTGTCGTCAACTATGACGATAGACTTGCTGCCCGTGGTGATAGCCATGTCACTAACTGGCCGGTGCTTATGGTTGTGCGGCAGGCTGTCGAATGTGCTCGAGTCCATGTGGGCAGCTGAGTAGTCAACATCTCTCGCCGAGAGAGATGGGTTGGGGGATCCCATTGTGATGCCGCGGCGTGCAGCCTCAGCAGTGGCCTCCTCTCGCACTGCCTTCTTGAAATCTTCCACGGCTTCGGCGCCAAGCAAGTCAATCCTAACAGGAGGTCGAGATCCATTCGGTCTTTGCCTGCTCTGGGGGACAACCGCAGTTCCGGGGATACGGTTTGTTGTTGCCCCGCGGGGTCCAATATTGTTGACATTGATAAAACTTCCTGGCGTGGGAGACACCCCCTGGCCTCTGGTGCTAAGGGCTCGTCGCACACTTCCCAGAAGCTTCTTCATCCCGTGACCAGACATGGCTCCTGCCGGCATCCTTTCTTTGACCAGGTTCTGGCTCTCCGGGTGGAGAGTTGCCGTTTGCCTCTGGCTGGCGGGGAAATCATCGGGCTCGATATCAACAAATGCCTGGCCAGGGGGTAGAAGATTGCCGCGGACAAGACTCCCAGCATAGGGAGCAGTCATCATGAACTCCTGGTCCTTGAAAGACATCTTGTCAGAGCTATGCTCCCGCAGTGAATCGGTCAAACTGTTGTTACGTTTGTGCGTTGGCTGAGGCCGCACACGCTTTCCGACCAGCGCGCGAGGTGTCGTTGCTATCGGACCTGTATTGTTGTAGACAGAGCTCGCTGTCACTGGGTGAGCTGCCAGTGGATTCGTCTGATGAGGATGAGGATGAGTAGCTCGCATGGCCTTGTTAGGGAACGAGCAAGATACAATATCAAGACTCGACATGCTGATTGGAGACGCCTGTGATTCCACCTCGGCGGGATCTCTGGTGATCTGGCCCTCAGGGGTACTCGGCCGGGGATCCGTGACGATTG
Organism: Fusarium falciforme; assembly: GCF_026873545.1. Classification (NCBI taxonomy): domain Eukaryota; kingdom Fungi; phylum Ascomycota; class Sordariomycetes; order Hypocreales; family Nectriaceae; genus Fusarium; species Fusarium falciforme. The sequence continues at coordinate 775,460 of NC_070548.1, forward strand.
AGTCTCCAACGTGGCCAGCCCGGGAGATATCGGCAATAAAACTTGTTCGCTCGCATGTGCTCTTCATGAGAGGCAACAGACTCTCAATTTGAGGCGGCTCCCCATCATCACGGTCCCAGAAGGTCGGATCCAAATCAGGATCCCTGTGGCCAGCAATACCACCAGGCGTAATGGGGACATCGGCATCGAGCGAATCGTCGAAATTGGGGCCATCCCAGTAAAGAGCACAAACCCTGCGCCAGCATTTCTTGAGCTCTCCAAGAATCTTGAGCTGTACCTTGCGAGATCGAGAACATTGCGATAGTTCGTCAACAAAGTCGTTCAACAACTCGCAAAACGTTGACCGGAGATTGTAGTCAATGACAAAGTCGTCCATAAAGTAGTTGAGAATCCAATGCCTCAGGGCCACAAATGTCCGAACACGAACAACCATGCCAGTTTCGTCATCGCGTGCTAGTGCCCATCGTAACCGGGCAATGAGCATGCGTAATAGGTCAACGGATTCGAGAAATGCTCGGTAGGTTAGGAAGAAATCGGAGATGAGTTCGTAGTCGAGGAAACTGGGTGATGTGATTTCCGCAACGAGTCGTGGTGGTGTAGCGGCTGTGACAGCTCCGGTCGCAGGGGAGTATCTGACCAGGGCTCGATCGTCGCAGGCCGGCTTAAATGTGAGGTTGTCAAACATGGCGGGTTCGACGTTGAGAATCGACTGGTAGGTCGGATGAACGGGCCGGGGCCCTCGGGGAGAAGAGGGGTTCGGAGAGGTATTGGACATGTTGCGCGAGAACCGCAACACCGGGGCGGCCAACGAACTCGGCCGCCTCGTCGATGCTAGATCTGGATGAGAACTGTTAAGCTCGCCCTGTGATCGGTTCAGCTGCGAGGCGCTACTGGAGCGAAACTCCTCTGTGGGAGCGTAGGAAGAGCCGCGAATCATGGGTGTGCCTCTGACGGTAAACCGGGGAGTTCCTATTCGCCAAGAGGGAATGTTGATATCGAGAAGAGGTGTAGAGTTGGCATCAAAATCTTCCATAGTCCGGGGCCGATGCTCCTCACCCGGCTTGGAGATGACGATTTTGAAAACCCCAGGGTCCGAATCCTTAGCGGCGGAGACTTCGTGGACCGTGCTGTCGGAGAGGGCGCGTCGGTGTTTCACGGGCCTTCGAGGATCCCGGGGGTCGGCTTCAAAGTAGGCTTGGTTGCTGTCAAAAGGCGTGGCTTCCGGCGTCGGCGTGAACTGGCTGATGTGAAGCTCACTGCTCTCGTCCTCGGCGGGTTTGCTGTGGGGGAGGGTATCCAAGCCTGCTGTGCTGGGCGGAGTGATGGGAAATACGAATTGAGGCTGGGGACATCGCTGGTAGGCAGGGCGAACAGTCGGCCTGCGGAATGAGGGTCAGCGATATGTGAACAGGGGGACAAGCTGAGTTGTCAGTCAGTGCGAGCGTCCGAGACCAGCGCCAGCGTTCCTATGCCAGCGACTTCGTGATATCTCTGAGGCGACAAGACAGAAAATCGGATCGCAACGAGGGCCCGACCGAGACGTCCCCCCACAAGCACTCGGGGCAAAAGCTGTGAAGCGGGAGGAAGGGAGAGCGACGGGGCGGAGATGTGGCTGGCACACAGCATTCCAGTCGGTCGGACAAGTGAGGCGCTAGGTGCAGAAAAGAACGACAAGCACGAGACGATCAAAACCTTACCTCAGATATATCCGGCCATTGTTGCCAACGTTGGCGACGGTAAATTGACGGCCCTCACGACCTGCCGACCCACCATCTGGGGTGATGTCCCATCGAGGGAGGCTTCCCTGAAGGTCGGAATCCGAGTCCTTGAAACTCCGGGGCGTTGGCTTCCTCTGATGAGATCTTCGCTCGGAGAGAGGGACCAAGGGTTTTGCGAGGGCGGCATTGGTGGTCGGGGGCAGCATGCGCGTGGTTGTGGTGGTGGACCTAAGCGACGGCCACTTGTTGTTGGGCGTCGGCGTCGAAGCGTCTCTGGGGCTGGAGTTTTCCTTTTCCTTGGGTACTGCGGCGGTGGTGGTTACGGAAGTGACAGGGTCGTCGACAGGAGACACAATCCCAGACCTTGGCTGGTGAGTCGTCGAAGACGCGGCGGCGGCCGAGTGAGCGCTCGGGATAGTCGACGTCGGATCCTTGACCGGAGGGCGCGACGACGACGATATGGGTATGGGGACGGGGGGCGGAGCGCTGAGACCAGACGCTGGCGGCAGCGGGTCTGCGGACGAAGGCTCCAGGGCCTCCATGAGCACTGGCCGCTCACGCGCGCTGCGCTGGCTGTCGTCAGGAGAGGGCAGAGCTGACGGTGCTCAAAGCGACAGAGGAGCTGGCGATCAAGGCATTGAGTTAGCAGCGAGCGTGTCAGTGGTGAGAGAGGTCGTCGCGCATAGTCGAGGAGGTGGTGGTGGTGGTTATTTGATCCAATGCGCGCGGGGAGAGGGGCTAAGCGCTGAAAACGAAGGAGACACCAAAAGAAGAAAGGAGAGACAAGAGTGTACAGCGACTGTTTGCGCACAACCAAGAAGGAAAGGAGGGAGAAGGCGATAGGACGCGGCGAGGCCGAGCTGGGGATTATGATGAGATGGATGGGGGGATTGAGTCGGGTGTTTGCTTGGACCATCCACCATCAACAACGTTTGATTGCCCTGTTATGCTAGCCCATGGTAACACGTCTGTAATTACCAGAGCAAGCCAAAACCTGGTCGAGTTTCTGACAAGCAGGGGGGGCAAGTTGGATGTGGGAAGGGGACTGATGTCATTGTGAGAGAATGGAATGGGACCTGGACCTACGTGACGAAGCCATAAACTCGATGTTTGCTCTTGTATGTGAGAGTCTTCGTTACCATCAAGAGGCGTTGGCTGCCTTTGTCTGAGTCGAGAGAGGTTGGCAGAAGGATTTGGTTGGTGGTGAGTTGGATGGGGTGGAAATCGAGTCACGCAGATGCTGGCTGGACTGCGCTACGCTCGCTATAGGAGAAATTGGCAAGGAGAGGGGCAAAGTAAACAGGGAATTTCCACAGCAATAACACGGCAGCTTAAAGGGCCCCCTCCCTCTTCAAACAGCAAAAAGTAAAGAGCAGAGGAGAGAGGAAAAAGAAAGGAAAAAGCGAGGCTGTTGGACCCGAATAACGGGGGAGAGACAAGACGGACGGGAGATGGGCTCTGGCGCTTCCATTTGGGATGGTGCATGGAAAGAGGGTGTGGGGCGGGACGCGATGGCAGGTTTGTGTGTACCGTTACTCGCAGCCTCTAACAAATGACTGCAGCAAACAGGTAGCTGGTACGGTAAGCGATGGAGTGCCTGGCCCTTTTAGGGCAACCCAGGGGAGGGGTTATGGCGCGTGGGCCAGTTGGGTCGGTCTCCCGTCGAGGCCCCCGTTCAAGCCGTTGATTGGCAGTCTCGGTGACAGTTTCTGGCAGACGGCGTGCTGCACGAACTGTTTGCCAGTCATGAATAGAATAAGGAAAAAGAAAAGAATGCAGTATGTTGACCTCTCAAAACGCTACTGGTCAGTGGTCAGGCAAAAGAGGTCACAAGCTGGTTAACGGAGCATGGATGTTGCTGGGTCATGGACGGCCCACGGAACCGGATATCCCCCAGGAATAGGATGGGTTGGAGAGAGCGTGTCTCGAGGCAATGTACTCGGTACCTGCATCTGTACTCGCAACGGTCCCCCAGTTCGGCCCGTCCTCCCGCAAAAATATCCCTGCACACGTGCACCCAGCCACCAGCCCTTTAATCAACCTCAAAGTACACTCTACCTTTTCGTCCCCTTCCCATCCCATCCCATGCTTTGACGTTGCAGCAAAGGGAACCTGAACCTCCAGACCCAGCGTCAAAGCACACATCTTGAGCTATCAGAAAGGAAAACACTCACATAGAGTTTTTGCAAGGTCAGGCTGCGATGGAGTCTCGACTTGATGCCCAGTTCGTCGATCATTTGGTTCCCAACGGGGCATTTTTGTAGATCTCTTGTTGCCTCTCGGGGAATTCAGTTTCAGTTAAGAAAAGGTTGTGCAAGACGAAAGAGGCAACTGAGGGGATTTTCAGCCTCTGCGCAAGAGTCAGTTGTTGCATACTGTAACCAAGGTTCCAGAAGGAAAAGGTACCTACAGATCCATCCCCCCCCATGACCTCCCTCTCTGCCTGCATGTGCATGATGCATCCTCTCTCAAGTCGAGCTGTTCATGGCATCATCCTCGCGTGCGCATTGACAATCACACACTTTTTTCTTCTTGTCTCCCCCTCCTCCCCTCCAGCTCGTGTGTGCGAAAACCCGCACGCTACAGTACGAATCCAAGGAAGGCGATGAAAAGAAAAGGAAAAAAAAACAGGTGAACAAAGTCCATCGTCCATCACCAATCAACTAAACTTTGAACCCGACTGCCCGGGCGCCGGGGAAGCGTCCCGCCTGACGAATCACGACGGCTTCCGCAAAATGGCCCGTAGTCTAGGGTAAAAAAAAACAATCGTGCACAGTAGTTCGTCCGCACAACGGACAAGAGACTATCGCATGTTCGTCCGCTTACCTAGATAGCTAAACTTGAAGCAAGCAGTCTTGCATCCCGTCCCCGGTTCGTGGCTGTTACTTGGAGAATGCCTTGTTAACTAAAATGTCTTACAAAAGCCTCCCAAATCTTCAGCTCCGACTGTCAAGGCCGACTTCTGGATCATGCAGTAGTTAGGTCCATGGTGCCACGAACTGCCCGCTCAAGCCCTGGGCCATGCATGACACTACGGTTCCTCAGGCGAGCAGGGTAACATACACCGCAGCAGCAGGTGACTTGAACTGCCATCGGATGCAGTGATTCGAGATCAAACATCGATCTCGAGGTATCATTATACCGAGTTAAAAGACGAAAATTCCCTGTAAACTTAAATCCATCATCAACCCATATGTCCCACGATATACATTCAACCCTTGCCTATACAACATGCGGTGTGCTCCCAGCCCCAAAATACCTCCCTCTCAACTCTTTTCGTTACCCCACGAGTCATTCATGTTCCCGTTTGAGCGCTGCCCGCGCGTAACGAGTCCAATTAACAAACAAACATATCCGTGTCGCCGGCCAAGGCGGGGACCCTTCATGCAGTCTCTGAATCCGGTCTCCCTGTAGTTCAGAAATCCTCCCGCTGTCGATTCATGATGCCGTCCAACTGACGTCCCCGCCGAGTCAATGCCCGCCCCTCATGGCAAAAGGCCCGCGCCGCCGAACCGCTCGCCCTGCCTTGCGGAACCCAGCCACTCGCTGTAGATCACTTCTTGGAATGCGGCATGGGTTCCGTTCCAGCCTGGTAAGCGAACCCTCTCAGGAAACGCTATGGGATCCATTCTCGCGTGTCTTCCCTGGCACTGGCATGTGCTGTTACTACTGTATGCGAGGCAGGGCTGCCGAGTCCATGATGCACGTCTTGAGCCCGCTTGGATGGTCAACCATGTGACCAACCTGGGGTTGATGATCGTCGTTCTTGATACCTAACAAGATAGCTGAACGCAAAGGTTTCACTGAACAATATCACCAAGATAAGACACTCTGATGAATGCGAGATAGTCCAACTTGTATTCTCTTGGAACCCATCTATCTTGACCGCCTCTTCCTCTACTCGCTGTCCGCTTCCGCAAATCTACATGACGATGCAAGCCGTCTCTAATCAACGAGCTACACCCAAATCGCATCTTAAACACTCAATTCCTGGATCTTCTCCACCAGCAGCTCCGTAAATGTCTCTACCACGTTGGACTCGGGTCCGCCGGCCTTAGCCTCAAAGATGCAGTCTAGCACCGTCTTGATACCCACTCCCACGCGGTCCGAGCCCGTCAGTCGTTGGATCTCGTTGAGCGTCGCATTGACATCGCCCGAGTTGAATACCCTTGACTCTTGCAGAACTGTGGCCAGGTCACGGAGCGTCGACACGGCCGGTACCGCCACCTTCTTGGCAAAGTCCATGTCGATTTCGAGCATCTTGAGAACTGACGCCTTAGAAGTTGTCACAAAGATCAAGAGGCGGTGGCCCTAGAACACTGTTAGCTCGGTTCAACATCAGATAAGGAATAATAGCTCACCTTGGGCGGCTTGGAGACAAGCAGAGTTGTCAAAGCCTCGAGCATCACGTTGGAGAAACGGGGTCCGATGGGGTTCCATCCAATCATGCGCTCAAAGTCGTCCAGGATCAGAATACTAGCAGGCGACTTGTAGGCATCCGTAAAGGCCTTGTGAAGGTAGTCCTTCTTGGCAAACTCGTCGCGGTATCCCACCAGGTCTGCTGGTGTAACCATCTTGACAAAGGGGAATCCGGACTGCATAGCAATGTGCGCCGCCAGGGCCGTCTTTCCTGACGCCTTGGGGCCGTGGAACAGGACTGATGTGCTGAACTTGTTGGGATCCTCCTTGATCATGCCCACAACACGCATCATCTCCTGGATCGTTGAGTTGATGTGAGGCGCATAAGGAATGATGCCCAGGCGGACAGCCTCCTCCAGCTCTGCCTCGGAAACACCGTATGCGGGTCGGACTTCCGTCAGAGCATTCATAAAATCCTCGCGCTTGACCTTCATGTTGGCCACATCCTGCTTCACGGCAGCCAGCTGGCCAACTTCAGTGTGTCTCGAAAAGGCGAAAGACGCCGCAGCCTTTACCAGACCGTTGATCTCGGCGCCAGAGAAGTTCTTGGTCAGGCCAGCAAGCTCCTCCATGTCGACGTTGGGGTCCAGGAGGTTGTTGGTCCTCATCTTTCCAGTGTGAATCTTGAGAATCTCAAGTCGACCCTCCTCGTCGGGAAGCGAGATCTCCAGATGCACCTCCAGACGACCAGGTCGCAGAAGGGCATCATCAATCATGTCCTTTCGGTTGGTCATTCCAATAAGGAGAATGTTGTTGAGCTGATCCACACCATCGAGCTTGGAGAGAAGCTGGTTCACCACACTGTCACCAACGCCGGTACCACCACCAGCTCCTGAGCCTCGCTGCTTGCAGACGGCGTCCAGTTCATCAAAGATGATGATGTGCAGACTACTCTCATCGCCCTTCTCCTTGTACTCCTTCTCTGCATCCGCAAAGAGCTTTCGGATGTTCTCTTCAGACTGACCAACGTACTTGTTGAGCACCTCAGGACCGTTGATGACCTTGGGTGGCCGGGCATTCAGCATCTTGCCAATCTGCCTAGCAATAAGCGTCTTTCCGGTCCCAGGAGGGCCGTAGAGCAGCATTCCCTTGACGTGGGGAATACCGATCTTGGCCACAAGGCCAGGTGGGAAGACACGAGAAGCAAAGGCTCGACGGAAAATGGTGGCAAACTCATCACCCAATCCACCAATACCCATATCCTCAAACTTGAAGTCGGGGGCCAGAATGGCATTGGAGTTGGGCTTGGACATGGATGGCTTCAGGTTAAAGTCGCCCTTTCCATCACGGTGAAACAGCACCCGGGTCTGGGTCGTCAGGATACCCCTGGCATGAGGTTCTCTGTAAACCTTCTTGCTCGAGTCGTCGGAAGACATGGCCAAGTCGGTCAGGCCAACCGTCTTGACAACGATCAGGAGGGGAATGTTTCGGACGTCCATCAGGATGCGCTCGCCAGGAGAGAGCACCTGGTTCTGGTATGTATCGATAAAGATCTTGGACAGCTCATCCTCGTCGTATGGGACCTCGGTCTTCTTGTTGGGGGAAGCGAAACCAATCTCTAGATCAAGAGATCCGAGATATGCCTTTCCTCCTGACCCGAATGGGTCATAGATCTCTCCGGTAAATTGATCTCTCATGGTGATGCCAGCCCATGATCGCTGGGGGTCTGATAGACTGATGCAGCCCGAGGGGAACCCAGGGACTGGCTTTGCTGAAACAACGTATTCGCCGGCGGGCTGGCCACCTCGGAGGAGGACGTAGAGATCGGATCCGTCGCGGCTGGGCGGGAAGTCGTCAGGAGAAACGGCACACCTGGGACGTCACTGTTAGACTTGGCTTCAATTTGGGGAAGGGCGCCGACGTACAAATTACCGTAGATCAGTCTCGACTGCAGAGACTTGTCTGTGACCTTTTCAACTCGGAGAGGGACCTGTCGACCACCGCCAGAGGGGCCCTTCTCAGCATACCGCGGCTGACCACCGCCGCCCTGGTATCCTTGAGGAGGCTGCTGCTGCATCCTAGGGTCGTTGTATCGCGCGCCGTAGCCCTGCTGTTGCTGGTAAGGGTCACCTCCTCCGTAAGGCGCCCGAGGAGGAGGCTGCTGGCCGCCACCTTGAGGTTGTCGCGAGCCGCCTCCCATGAAGCCGCTGAAGGGTGTCCTGGACATGGTGGCGGTGGGAGGAGGGGTGAAGGAGGGTGGTTCGGGATTGGATGGCGTGTGGAGGTGAGGATTGTAAATCGCTGCTGTATAGTCGTTGCCCCAGATCCTGATTTTATTCTCGCGATCTGGTGTATGTGGAGGTTGTAAAGTACAGATTTCAAGCTGAAGCCTGAAGCGCTGGCTTTGCTGTAGGTATTAGCCCAGCTTCAGCCTTGGATCCGACGCTGACGGACGCTGACGACGGGAGGGGCGATTTGCCAGGGGTCTAAGCTGTTACTACCTGAAAAGGTTTAGTGGCTATGTCATATGCTTCTTATTCGTTTCGGCCCCGCATTCCGGACACCTGCGCCTCCTTGGAGGGAGCTCCAGGCGCAAAAGATTCACGATTCGAGCTGTTGAATCTTTACCATCGTGTCAAGATGCCACTGTGAGTGGAAAATTCGAGACTGTTTATATAACTGCTGACATATCATAGCCATTTGCTCGGCAAAAAATCGTGGAATGTCTACAATACCGACAACATCGCCCGCGTCCGTCGCGATGAAGCCGCCGCAAAGGCCGCCGAGGAGGCGGAAGAGCAGCGCATGCAGGAGATCGATGCACAACGCCGACTAGCCATCCTACGCGGCGAAGCTCCTCCACCTATAGAGGATGCTGAGCCATCCACGGCCGACGAGCCGCCCGCTCGTGAAACCACACATCCTGGAAGCATGCGGCGGAAACGGAAGCGACCGGGCGAGGACGATACCGACTTTGAGATGCGCGTGGCGAGGGAGAGGGATAACATGGCTGTTATCAGCGTCGGGTCTGAGAGGAAACCTACGAGCTCTGCTCCGATTGTGGATCATGCTGGGCACATTGATCTTTTCGGTGATGAGAAGCTCAGAGCACATGCCGAAAAGAACGAGGAAGCAGAGAAGGAAGCCAAGAAGAAAAAGCAGAGCTATGAGGATCAATACACGATGCGATTCTCCAACGCCGCTGGAAAGGACGGCGCTCTGCAGCCGTGGTACTCCCAGTCCGATGCCGCAGCTCCGGATGCATCCTCCAAAGACGTCTGGGGCAACCAAGACCCGAAGCGCAAAGAGAGGGACATCAAGCGGATAGTGTCGAATGACCCGCTCGCGATGATGAAACAGGGTGCATCAAAGGTTCGGGAGCTGAAACAGGAGCGAAAGCGATTTCAGGAGGAGAGGGACGAGGAGTTGAAACAGATGCGCCGGGAGGACCGGCATCGCGAGAGACGACGACGGAGGCATGAGGAAAGTGGCAGGGGTGGAGATCGGAGTCGAGGCCGAGATGGGGAAAGATCTTCGACTCGGCATGAGGAAAGGAGGCATAGGTCGAGGGATAGGAGAGATGACCATGACCGTGACAGAGGATCTGAGAGACGGAGGCATGATCGTTATGGAAGGGAGGAGTCAAAAGACAGGAGGGACTACAAAGATCATCATGATAAGTATAGATCGGATCCGGAGAGGAGAAGGAGGAGGAGAAGCAGAGACGACGACAGTCGTAAAAGAAGAGACTCGCGATCTCCAGAACGAGATCAAAGCGAGCGACGTCGACATCGTTCAAGAGAAGAAGCATGATACATAATGTCTAGATACCCAAAAGCAATATTTCCAATCGAATTCAATCCAAACCTCCTTCTTGTCTCCTCCATCACTCCTCCAGCCACGGCAACCGAATCTCAACAGGCTGCATATTCTTCTCCACCATCTCAACCACCTTCTTCGCCTCGAGTCCCTTCAAAGCCTCCCTGATCGCCGCATACGTCTCCTCGCTCAACCCTTCCTTTCGATCACAGTAGACATCCAAACCCTCTTTCGTAAACACGGTTGGGGCGAACCATGTAACCGCCCACTTCTCCTTCACACCGTCTGCTGTTGTGGCCTCTCCCCAGCCGAGAATCTCCCAGTGACTTCCGACAAAGAACAGCCAACCCTTTCCGCGCCAATCCCATCCGGTGCTCGTTGCCTGTGTGTCGATACCTTCAACAGACTTGCGCACTCCGTCCTTAGATGTCGGCTCATACTCGACCAAGTCGTCAAGGCGCGGCCGTCCGTCAGTGGTTCCCGGGAGAAGCTTGTACGTGATACGCACGTTACGCGCGTCGCGCCACATGGAGAGCGTGGAATGCGTCACGGTCCATGTTGTGGTGATCCAGTCGAGGGCAGGGGCCGAGGGAGGAGCTGCTGAGGCAGAGGTGGCGTATTTCGAAGGGGCTTCGAGTTTGATGGGCGGCTGGTTGGTAGCCATGGTGGTGATCCGGAGTTTTGGTGTTTCACTTAACGTGTTGTGTTAAAGTCAAACCCGCTAGCCAATTTTGAATGCCAAGTTATGATCGAAAAGAGCGACCGGAATGAAGAGTGCGCGCCGATAGATATGATGTTGGCCGTAGGTAAGATGAAAAGAGTGAGTTGACAGTCCCATTATCAGTGATCGTCACAAGCAAGGAAACCTATGAAACAGGCAAGGCTTGAAATGCAACCTTCCATCAATCAAAACCGAATGATCCTTGAAATTAAGGACGTGCTCCAAAAACTCTCAATCATGCATGTGAATATTTAATCAGTCGTCATCGCACCTCATTGGATTTCAATTGTTCAGATGAGGCACGACGTCGCGTCTGGTTTATGCTGTAAACCGAAGGGTGTGATGTCACTGCCCGTTTCTCACTTTAGCATGCTGCAGCCTCACTTTTAACATTTGGCGGTGAACGTCGTAAAGGAGCTTTGAAAAGAATGAAGCAAATAATTTGTATTTGATACCCCTCCAAACCCAAATATTTTCTACAACTATTTAACCTCATTTCTCGCTCAAATCTGGCATCAAAATGCTGTCCGTCTACCTTATCTCATCCTCTTCCAGGGTAGACCCCATCAAGCCACATCCCGTCTCAGCCCCCACCGCCACACACAGGCTCCACCGCCAAGCTTCGACCCCGGATTTTCGCGAAACTGCTCCTGGCTTTTCTCCTCCCATTCATCTCATCTCACTCGACTTCATCCCATCTCAGCCAAACATCCTCGGCTATATCTCCTCCCTCGCTGCAGGTGTCCTCAAGCCGATTTCCTCTCTTTACCCCTCATCTCGGCCGAATTATCTCTGCTCTCCGCGCTAGGCACAATGGACGCCAATTCATCAGAGCCCAACGTCGAGGTCGACGCTTCCGACGACGCCCTCATGGCCCAGATGGGCTTCTCCTCATTCGGCGGCGCATCTCCCCCTTCCAAGCGCCGTCGCTACAATCCTCGCGCCGATGCTTCACTCCCTCCCAAACCTCCCAAGCCCTCAGCTACCGGCGCCAACTCCACCGCCCTCGGAACGGGCTCCAACACGGACGAGATTCCCCTTGACGACGATGAGCCTGTGCAGCCGCCGGCGCAAGTGCGCCCGGCCAGTCTCCCGCAGCGACCTGCCCCGGCGGCAGATTCGCTCCCAGGCCATCATCAATCGCAGCCGCATGGGACGAGGGACACCTGGTACGTCGGCTACTACGATCCCATGTCGAATGAGAACCCCTGGGAGAAGCTTGAGAAAGCACGCGGTCTGGAGCCGCAAGGCACGTGGCTGCCCCGCGGTGCGCCTTCAACTGCGACAACTGGCGCTCCCTCCTGAGGACCGCATCCTATCTTGCAGCAAGCGATCTGTCAACTGGGCTCGGATCTGTACTTGCGAAGGAGAGCACATCAATTGGAGCAATCTTTTCCCACGGCCCCAATCTGCCGTTACTCAACTCGGCATCAGGCTTCAACATCTTTAAGCAATGTCACATGTACAATCACGTGACCACAAACAGGGGTAATTCAACCTCCAAGCACCACCCGCACCACGACGATGGAGTCCCAGCTACGACGACACCATTGTCACGAATCACATGACGATACACATCGACACTGGCCTGTTAATGGTCCGGAGGGGCGTGGGGAGCACTCGAATCACATCTACGGGGGGGTTATCACATCCATTAGCCCTGGGGCCACACCATCAGTCAAGGACGGAAAACGAGACCTCGATTGCTACGAAACAGTTATACTCCAGACTCCGGCTGAAATATCCACAAAGAAATCCCCATACGGCACATCGCCCTACCCAGGAGAGTAGCTCGTCGGCTCACACGTCCTGCCGCCTTGCCCGAAGGAGCAGTATCAGCATGGCTACCTCCCCCAAATAGGACAAGCGCCTCAAATACACAGTGTCCTGCCAGACCGCCGTTATTCACAGTCTCGTTTTCTCCTTGGTCCAGTGGTTCCCAAGGCTCCCCTCAGTACACACCCCCCTGGAAATGCCAGGAGCAATCGACTTGCAGCCCTCGGCTGCTCCCGCGTCACCCACTCCACGAACACGTTCCTAAACACGTCGTCCCTGCAGCGATCGGAGCCGACACATCATGTCTTGCTGCCAGTCTTGCTGACGCCGTCCCCTGGCACCCCCACAGACTCCAGGGAGGTGGTGTACTTTTAACATCTGCCCCTAGAACACCCAGGTCGTCCAATCATAAGCCATAAAGTCGTGAAAAAGCCGCCCATTTTCGCTCTCCCCCTCTCTCGTCTCCCCCACACCTTTTTGCAGAAACCGCGAGTTAGGCGTGTCAGGGCCAAAAGCTGCCCACACGCCCGCCCTGTTCGTTCTGATAAAAGCAGCAAGAGATCTCGCGTCTAGCGGTGCGATTTGCCGCGCCTAGTGCCCCCGGTTTTAACGTCACCTCATCCTCGCCTCGCATGAACTACCCGTTCATGCAGGTCGGGAAAAGCTGGTGGCGTGACAAGTCCAAGTCAAAAAGTCAAAAAAAGAAGAATTGCAGTACAAAATCCTGACAATCCGGTCGTCTCGGGTTCCTGCAGATGCAGCGAAACCACGTGGTATGTGCGAAATTGTGGTAAGTTGGTGGGTGAAAACGAAGGTCGCTCGCTTGCTAAAGTAAAAATTTGGTGTGAAGTTATCGTTGAGATGCGGCTCAAAACGAACCCCTGAAACCCCCTAGTTCTCGGGGGAAGGGTATCGCGCACGAGCCTTGCTGTACTCCTTGGTGTGCTTTCGCGAGGCCTTGGACTTGAGAGCTCTGTGGAATTTGTTAGTCCCACAGATTCGTAGAATTGCGTGTTGCAACGAGGTCAATTGAGTCTCGCTGCAACTCTGAGTCTCGTTGCCGACAGCCATTGCTCGGCAACGAGAACTCACAATGTGAATTCTGGTGTAACTTACCCGACCTTCTTCTGTGTCCACTCGAGATCGCTGCGGACCTCATGAGCGTCTCGCATGCCCTCCTGAAAGCGCTCGCGGGTCTTGGCCAGACGAGCTTGCGCCTTCTTCTGCAGCTCCATGAGCTCTCGGTGCTTGGCGTTCAACTTTCCGGATCTGCCCGCAGAAAAAGTAAGCCCTCATCCACGCCGGGTATTTCTAGCCGGTCACGGCATTGACAGTGCAACCATCTCGCAAACGGCGACCGGCAAACGCAGATTTGCTGCAGCCGTTGCTGGGGTACATTGTGGGGAAGGTAGGGAAGGTAGCTGCTGGCAATTGCAAAAAAGGATCAACTTACGTCTGAGCCTGCATGGCCATGCTGCGGTCCAGGGGGATGGGGTCAAACGAGTTGGCGAAGCGGTCCTGCATGTACTCCTGGAAATCGACGCCGCTGGCCGAGTTGGTGCTATCGTAGTCGCCGTATCCGCCAGCGTAGCCGGACGAAGTGGCCGAGTATCCACCGTTGCTGTAAGAGGGGATGCCCGAGGCGGAGCTAACCGATTCGTCACATTCCGGAGGCGAGACGGAGTATTGGCTGTAGGTGGGGTAGTGGGAGCCCTTGGAGGGAACGGGCAGAGGCATGGAGTAGCCCACGGAAGTGTAGTGAGTAGACATGATGATGGTGGTAGGGAGAAGAGATGACAAAGAGGTCAATTGGTGGTTTGTGGGTTGGTTGTTCAAGGTTGTGTCGACTCTGTGGTCGAGTCAAGCTGGGTCTGGTTGAGTGAAGCTCTGTCAAGACAAGAGAGCTGTGAATCAAGACAACAAGTCAAAGACTTGATATGAGGACCGGGCAAGTTGGGACTTCAAGTCAGAAAGTTGGCTGAAGAGTGATGAGAAAGGAAGAAGAAGAAATCAACTTCAACTCGATCAAGTTGGGCCCTTTTATAGTTTTCCAGAGACCCTCCCCGGTCAACCTGGATGAACCGGAGGATAACACATCCCGAGACCATTCGCCAGACCGAGGACGAGCAACCCCGCTCGAGAGGGCGTGGAATGCGAATTGGACAAGATGATGACATGGCGGAGGATAGAGAGCGGCTAGACGAGACGATCATGGCGGGATGCAAAGGTGTGGGCCATGGCGGATGGCGACGACGACGTGAAGGGCCAGGAGGGTAACAAGGCTTGCGAGACTAGGACTACTGGGAGGGTGACTAGGGAGGCTAGGAGCGGCAAACGAGTCTTGGAGAGGTAATGAAATGGCACAAAGGCAAAAAAGTACACATTCGAGACGAACGGCCGTTTGAGACGCGGGCCAACGAAAGAGATGGATATCAGAGAGGCACGGCTGGGATGGGGCTATAGGGGGAGGGTGACGATAGAGAGGGACAACTTGTCTGAGCGAAATGGACTAAGAGAGACGGGAACGTGGCTTCGAGACCTCTCGGGGTCTCTAACTCGATAGTGACGCTGAGTCTGTGGATGCCCACGAGTTACCTTGTTAGTTGGGGGTGCAACGAGGACAAGCCTCGGGGCTTTTAGCAAGGGCTTGTGCATATGCCGAGAGCAAGAGTCCGCAATCTTAGATGTAGTATGGACGGATGGCAAACGGCCAATGGGCCGAACAAACGGGGACGGCATGGGATTCGTCGCTTGACGTTTGACGGGCCAAGGTACAGTACAGTACAATACAGTACAGTACAGTGCAATGGAAGTAAGATTGGAGAAATGGGACTCGAAAAGGCAAAGGATCTGTGTCAAGATCAACCTAGAGCTAGCACCCGGAAGACCGGGGGATGACGAAGCGAGCGAGCGAGCAATGCACTGTACCAGCAAGGGCAGATAAAAAAGAGTAAGAGAAAAGAGCGTGTGTGCGTGTGAGTGTGTATCGGAGCGGAGACCGAGCGAGACCCCGATTTGAGAGGACGGACCCAGACCGTGGCAGAAGCGCAAAAAGAAAGCGAGATGCTGGTGAGATGCCATGCATATCCGGGTCCATCAACGGACACAGGTGGCTGCACTAGCCGTTGGGTCTAGGTCTTGAGAACGGACAAGGGCCACGAAGAGAAGAAACTTGCACAAGGGGGCAAAAGCAAGCGCCGAGCTTTTCCAATGACAACAAGTGTGGTCGACTTGGGTGGGATAGAGTCGACTGCCCGGGTGCATCAAGTGGCATTGATTGTGTAAGAGTCGACGACCCGCGTGTTGGGAGCTCGGTAGTTGGCTAAGGCAGCGGAGAGGGCGAGTTGGCGAGTCCAGGCCGGGCCTTGGCTTGGTTGTTCTCGGTTGAGTGACGTGAGGGATAATTCCGGGCGAGGACTGGTTTGGGTCGCTGCTTTTCCATGATAGTACTGTAGCGGAATGGAAGTGCTGTAGGCAGATGGATGGATCATGGTGAAAAGGGCCAAACGAACGAACAAGCCGACGCTGACTGGTTAGAAGGCTGGTTAGATGGATCCGAGCAGACAGACCAAACCAAAGCCCACACACCAACCACACCCTCACACATGCATAATATCTGTACCTCTTTACAGTAGTCGGCCGGGTTCCGATGCCGTTGGAGTAGCGGCAGCGCTGGCAGTGCACTCAGTGAGTGGGTGTAAGAAGAGGGCATTGGATGCCTCACCGTGTAAACAGGGATTCCGGGGAGAGATCACCAACCGTCGACGGGACCCTTGACTATCTCGTCCCCAGGCCATTGTCCAGAATTAACATCGTCAACAGGGACATGGCGGGGAGACGAAAGATGCGTGGCGACATTGTGGAAATTGGGGAATGCATCTCTCTTGTCGCTATCCGCCCATGTGCGTCTGGTGTGCATCTCGACTACGTCTCGTTTCCTGTAACAGTTACAGTGGCAGCCGGAAGCTTGGAGCTTGGGAGGGACCAGCGGAATGGATCCATCCTGACGGTCCAGAGAGACGAGACGAGCGAGCGAGCGAGCTGCAAACAAGCGCGCTGACGCTAGGCAAAGCCAAAAGGTCCAAGGCATTGGAAAAGCAGCACTGGATTTTCGGACTCGTGGAGAGGCACCAAACGCAGTCTTGCCCACACCCCCCTCCTGTAGCACTTGTTCGCTGGCGGCGCCTTGATTCAGACGTCAGGACTGGGGAGGAGAAGCCTTGGGAGAAGGGCCGCAAAAAAAAGAGACAGACAGACACAAAGGACAGAGGATGACGGGCCCTGGGATTGGCTCGTGGTCCGGGGTGTGGGTTGAGCAAGCAACGCAAGGCAGCGGGTCGGGCAGAGCTGCAGCAAGTCGGGCAATTTCTGCTCGGTCTGTGATGTGGTGATGCGTTGTCAAGATATCTACCAGACGTTGCTTGTGCTGTGATGAATGTATGGTGGGATCAAGATCCAATGTGGATGGAAAATAGGAACCTGGTAAGTTACAGTATCTCAGGGACCAAATCGGGGGGTTGAGCAGGTGCAGAAGTGAAGTCTCGCACCTGCCCGCTTAGTAGTGTAATGTAGCGTAGTGATGGTGTGGAGGCAGGAGTAGGCAGGGACTTTGTAAGAAAATAACTACCAACACAGCCTGGCAGGCACGATGGAAGCACTCAAGAAAACAGGCAGAAACGCGGTATTGACTTCCCTAGATGGGGGACTCGATGATGGATGGTGGGGAAAGGAAGGTGCGTGCACAACGTACCTATCTTGACAATCTGTTACCGATCTTGGATTTTCTTTTTCTTGGGTTGCTCCAACAAGATCCACGTGCCATGGCAGTTTTTTTTCGCAATTTTTTTTCTTTCTTTTACAGAGCCTCATGGATGACGCTCCTGGGGGATCGTGAAGTCCCATTGACTCTGTCTCGGGGTGATCCATGGCTTGTTTGGCTCTTCAATGCCATTGATGCCTGCAACTCCATCAGACATCATCACCATGATTACGGAATATCTTTCAGATGCTTCATAATTCGAGCTCCCGGCTCTTCCGCCCCCGAAGGAAAATGCAGTTTCGACCGGACCTCGCCTCGATTGGTCATGAAGAACTAACAGGATTGGGCGCGCTCGCTCTGGATTCCATTGGACGAAGCTTGGTCATGTTCATGATTGCATCGCAATCTTGTGCTTCTTTTTTCGCCCCTCCCCCGCTTCCAAGTGCCAGCCAGTCAACCGCCAGCAACACCAGCAAGATCCACCATCCACCACTTTCACCACCTTGGTGAGCAATTGGGTCTGTTCTGCTGTGACAGGGTCCGGGGCCTCAGGGGGTCTGGCTGGCCTGGCCTAGGCTGAATCTCTAGCTTGAGAAGCTTTGACGAGGGGACAGCTCGAGGGGATGACGAGGATATGGCTTTGGCTTTGTTGCCAGCTCGAGATGATCCGAATGGCTCATCATTGACGGACCCCAACAAAGGGGCGTCATGAGCACGTACACGGAAGAAATTGCAAGACTCAACATTTTTCTTTTTTGGCTTTCAAGATAATGTTACATGATGGGCTAGGACGACGTCTGAGCGGCTCTGCTTTGACGTCCTTCGCATGTCTCATACTGGCTTCTCATGAGACAAACCGCCACTGCCACCTCTGGAGCACGTGTTCTCTGATAAGCAGAGTTCGAGGGATTACTGTAATGGGCTAAAGAAACCTCAGGCACGACGTTATAACTTCGATTGGTCTTGATCTCACAGTCGACCGGGCCGGCGTCTCCAGTCGAATAAACGCCCGCTGGAGCTTGAAGCTCGCTGCTCCCCGGCCTGTCTCCATCCGTCATGGAGAATCATGTCCATGGATGCTTGCTTGTGCAGGCTGCGCTGCAGCTCTGGGGCTTGCAGCCCAGCGTTGCGGCGGCGGCGGCAGCAGCATCAATAGCAATAGCACGTCTTCAAGTCTGCAGCAGCGGCGCCTCTGTGGCTCTGCCATTTGTCGTCGGCGCCGGTGTCCCGTCGCGAACCCACCGTGACACGATCCTCCAACGGCTCCTGTAGCCTCCCGTGCGCGGGCCCATGAGGCCGTTTTCAAGCAACATGAAGCCATTCTCTGGATCCAGACAGACACGTCGTAGCTGAGGAGCTGTCCCGGTTCATGCACATCCGATACGGGTACTTGCTTGCTGTACGAAACACGGCGACTCGCACATCCTGTCTCACCGTCGCTACCTACATGGTACATCCCCAGACTTGGGCTTGGGCTTGAGCTTGGGATACAGTCCTGCGCGACGGTCGATCAAAGTCCGGTTCGACGGGCATGATCCCGGCTCAACCGCCTCGCGATCTTGTCAGCCGCGTATCACTCTTGATGATCGCGTTTCTTAGAAGGGAGGTAGTTCCGCGATGGGACTTGGTACTCAGGGTGGCATGACTTGCGAGCCCTGCGACGAGAGCTGTGCGTCAGATTGAGCTTGAGCTGCGGTGCCTTGATGATTCGCTGCTAATGCTCCTCGACTATCGCTTATTGACGATTGCTCGAGGACCAGTGAAGCTCCCCCAGCTTGCACGCCCGCCTCACCTTTGCCAAGCAAGGTGAGCTGTTGGCACCGAGACGAACAGGTAGATGATGGACTGGAGCTGGAGACTGACGCGAGATTCGTCCAGATTGGAATCCATGGAACGAAAGGAAGACCTGCCCTCTGACTTGTTACAAAAAAGGCGCCTCCACCGTGCATCGCATTGCATGGCAGCTTGCATGGCAGGGCGGTTGCCGGTCGTCGTCTCTTTTTTTGTGCTCACAGATCCACACGAGGAAGCCATTCACAGCTGTCCAACCCTTCCCATACCAAACCCGCTTTGGCAGAGTTTTTCTTGTTTCCCTTGAAGCCTTGTCACAAACCATTCGACAGAGGGTGGAATAACTTGCAACATTAACAAAGAAAAATAGAATCACCACGTAGGTAGGTAGTCCAAGCGTACATACACGTCTTGATACTACGCACACACTCACACTCTCTCCCCCTGCTTTGACAACCCTCCACAACGCACGGACAACTCAGCGCCGTTGCGTAGGTATGTGCGGGCAAGGCGTGGCCCAGGCACACGGGAGGGGGAGAGATGCGACTCTGTGCAGGGGGGTGGTTGATGATGGGGCAGCGTCTCATAGGATGGGACTTTTCAAGACGTGAATATTTTTTTGTGGTTGGAGATGGTGATGGTGTGCATGGTGTGAGTGCTTGACTCGACGACGATCCATCCATCCATGGATATACAGCTCATCCTTTTGGGGGTTTAACCCCCGAGCCATCTATCTATCATATCCGGCTGTTTCCAGAAGGGGACTCTGTGTGGGTGGTTATCCCGTCATGATCTCCCCTTGGCCTACATCCATCCATCCATTATCCATCTCTCCTCTCCGGGCTCTCTGACGTATCCCCAAGACCTAAGCCTTCTACTCTCGCCATGACCTCCTACTATCATGGGCAGCGCCCTCTGCCGTGCAAGCAAGCAAGAAAACGGGCGGGCGTAACCGAGAGACATGCCTTTTATTCCGAGCTGCCAAACCGACCTTTACATATACTTCTTCTTGTACCACCCAAAGATTTTTTATCCGCTGTGCCGCAACTTTGCTGGGTTACTCAAACAACCTCAGCCTCAACCCATCCCGAGCGTTACGTGAATGATGCCACAAGTTCTCTTTTCTTTTTCTCTCTTCCTCGTCAGCAGGGCCGTTTACGGGAAGAAAGAAAATACGATACGCCGTGTCTTGTTGGTACAACAGACGTCAAAGTGGCGCAACACTCTTCTCTCTTGAATATCACAGCACATCTTGTAGATGAACAAAAAAAGGAGAAGCGTTTCATCTCATTGTCTAACCCAATCCCCTCCGTTCCGCTCTAAGCAAGCAGGTCCATCTGCATTACCGTTCATGCCTTGTCCCATTCTCTCTAGTTATCCAAGAAAGACCCCCCTTGATAAAAACCTCTCTCCCGATGTAACACCACATATAGACCCAAAGCAAGGTTTCGAGGCAAGGTACCCGAAGTGGGAAGATATCTCCTTTTCTCTCCTGTTTTTTTTTCTCCTCGCCAAGAGGGGGCAAGTTCATGCTTGCCTCCGTCCCCCAAGTC
This sequence comes from Fusarium falciforme, assembly GCF_026873545.1. NCBI lineage: Eukaryota > Fungi > Ascomycota > Sordariomycetes > Hypocreales > Nectriaceae > Fusarium > Fusarium falciforme. The sequence continues at coordinate 795,956 of NC_070548.1, forward strand.
TCGTTCCATCTCGCAAGCCTAGCTCGAAAAAGTACAACCAAAAAGACAAGCCCGGGTTTGGTGATCCCCGGGGGTGTATGCTCAATCTTCTGCCCCCGTCCAAAAGTCCATTCCAGAGGTGAGTGAGTGCGTTGACAAAGAAGAAGAAGGAGCAAGAAACAAAAAAAACGAGGGAGAAACGAGAGGGGAGGAGGAGGCCGAGGATAAACCATGACCCCCCATTGTATATGCACAACTTTAAGTCAAGTCCCCCAACATGTATCAAATGTCTGTTGCTGTTCCTGCGCAGCTGTTTCATGTGCATCCAGGCAAAGGCACCAGACCATCCTGGTTATTTTCATATATCATGTCTCGGTTGAGCAAGACACACTTGACTTATGCAAGGGCATGGTACATCTAAGAAAACACCTTGAGGAAACCCCAGATGCCGATACCGCTCAACACGGGAATCGTCAAGTTGTCGTCCCAGCCAAAGATGTCCACCGCCTCGCTGGCAGATGCCACGAAGCCGGACCACAAGCTCATGGCTCCCAGGGCCAGAGCGCCGGTGATGCTGGCCTGTCCCTGAGACACACCAACTGCCTCGCAGATGGTCTTGGGCAGCGAGAGCACGCCCTGGAACATGAAGTTCTCGTCACCAGGGAAGGGTCCGATGGTAGGAACGAGCCAGCCGTAGAAGAAGTACGATGTTCCAACTCCGACCAGGAAGGCCGCAATGGAACCGGCCAGAGACTTTCCGCGGCGGATGCGAGGGGTGTATCGGCCCCAGAGGCGGCCAAAGGTGCTGGCAGCGGTATCGCACCAGCTGAGCAGGAGAACGCTCATGATGCCGACATCCTTGGGGAAGCTGTAGAGGACGATCCAGGCACCAAGGAGGTAGAAGATGACACCGTTCCAGCCATTGTATTCGCTCTCGCGCATCAGTGCACCGAGAACCTTTACATAGAAGCGGTTGAAAGATGCGTATCGATGTCGGAGCCAGTCGACCGTTGTGATGGGGATGAGTGCTGACATGAGCCAGGGTGTCACCGACGTTGTCTGAGTGCCGGTGACGTAGAGCCAGATGACGAAGAAGCCGATCGACACGTGGAGGACCTTGCGCGGCACCTCATGCTTGTGCACAAATGTCCTAAAGTGCCTGTGAATGGGGATGAGTCCTAGAGGGCTGGGACTCCGGCTAAAGTCGCGCCAGCTCCATCCTATCGACGTTGAGGGCGTCGGTGGCGCAAGGTGGCCGTTGGTCGCGACAGCTTTGCCGTTACCGTTGGTGCTGGCGTTTCCATTAACCTTGACTGGTTCCTCCGGGATAGCATCCTTGGTTATCTTGCCCGCTTTGGAAGCGTTGCTCATGCGCCTTGATAGGCGCTTCACAGCGGCGTGATCGATCGGTGAGCGGCTGCGTGTGCGAGCCCTTCGAAGTTCGGGAGGATCCGAGTCATCATCTTCCTCGGCGTGCTCCTCGAGGGGTTGAGGCGTGGGCGTCCTCCTCCGGGCGGCGGAGCGCGTAACTGGGCCCGTGTAGTCGGAAGCGTCTCGCTCGGAAGGCGTGGGACTCGGCGAGATGACGCGGGGCGTCTCGGGGATCTTGGATCGGAGGGACATTGTGAAGGAGAAGGGTGGGAGTGCTGGACAGCGAACGGCGCCGACAACTATGCGCCGTAGAGAGTCGAAGCCCGAAGGCCAAAAGGTGTTGTGCTTGTTGGAGTGGAGATGTTTATCTAGGCGCGATGAACGCACCGTTGCGACGTTGTCTGACGAGCAGGAAATGTTGGGTGATGATGCGCCAGCAAAGAGTGAGAACAAGTTCCAGGAACCAAAAGAATGGAGTTGCTGTCGCCTGTCTGAAACCAAAGGATCGTCGCGTTCGTGGTCGTGGCTATGCCTCTGCCGGCTGTGGCGTAGTTGACAGTGGTCGCTGACGTTTACTGGACCCTGACAGCTGGTGCTAATGCTGTGACGGCGACGACGTTGCTGGTGATGGTGAAGATGAGGTTGTTGACCCTGGCTCGGAGTTGAACTAAGGCTCCGCGGTGCCGGAGACTTCGGAGGACGGTAAAGGTCGAGGCCGTCTATTGTTGAATCCAGATTGATGGTTGACAAGGATGCAGCGGAGGTGGGATCCCCCGCCGCATGATGGGTACGGAGATGAATGGCCCAAGGCTCGAGGTCACGACCGGGGCACGCACACATGCGATCCGTGTGACGTTTCTGGGCGGGAGTGAGGGCGTGACTGAGCGCTCAGATAGCGGAAGCGTGGGAGGGGAAGGAAAAGAGAGACAGAGAAAGGGTTAGAGAGAGTCGTGTGACACTCGAACGGTATCCGGCGACTCTGGGTGGGTTCTGGCTATTTTTTCGCTCTCTCTTCTCATGGCTTGGTTCAAGTTTGGTTTGGCGTTGGTGGGCTTGAGATTTTTCGCTCGCTCCCACGGCTGTCACTGGACGGCATGGGTCCGGGGGAAGAGACGGAACGATGCAGAGAGTACGTATCTGTGGCGCCGTGATTTCCAAGTTTCCCCAAAATGGACACCGCCTTTTGTTGTGTAAGCTACGAGCATGTGACTGCTGTCTGTCTGTTCTCTGTGATGTGAGAAAGCACCTCGGTATCAAACTCCAATAATACTCATGAATATCTGCGAGTTTGAAACAACTCTTGTGGACAACTGGCGGAATGCCAAATTAAGACTAAAAACAAGATTGCCCTGTATTCTCAACCCCGGCACTCAATAAACAAATCCCCCCCGGCCCTTCCGCGATCTGGCCTGACTGCTCTGCTCCAATGCCGGCCAAGACAAGTGTGTCACGTCACCCCAAAACATTTCATCTCAGGGACCGAACCAGGTCCTCATCCAATCCCACGTCATTTGAAAATATGCCCAGAAGTTGTGACCACGTGCCTTGCAGACAGACCCAGACTGTTCCAGCCACACTGAGCACATGCGCCACAGTTGAAGCCTCCAGCTCCACTGCTGCGATAAGATAAAAATTTACAAGAAATGTTTTGCGCAAACCACCGGCCCCTCTAAGCCGACTTGCGACAGCTCAACTTGAACTATTCCATTCGGCCTCAAACTTTGGTTGCCAGTTTCAAATCTGGACAAGGAGAGTCATGGCGCCTGGAAAGGAGAAGAGGAAGAGCCAGAGAGCTTGGGATGCTCTCACTCCTTCTCTCGCAGAATGGATCCTCGATGCTGTCGCGACAATGGGCTTCAGCCAGATGACGCCTGTCCAAGCTGCAACTCTCCCCCATTTTATGGGAAACAAGGACGTTGTCGTCGAGGTATGGCCTCGAATAACTCCCAATTCGCCTAGGCATCCGTCTAACTCTATCCCAGGCTGTCACCGGTAGCGGCAAGACCCTCGCATTCCTCATCCCTCTCGTCCAAAAACTCCTTCGTCTCGGAGAGCCCACCAAGAAACACCACGTCGCTGCTATCATCGTCTCACCTACGCGCGAACTGGCTGCCCAGATCCATACGGTGTTGCTCTCGCTGCTGCAATTCCACGAAGCATCCGCCGAAGTCCTCCCACACCTCAAGGGCGATGAGAAGCGTCCCGCCACTACGTCCCCGGCCATTGTGCCCCAATTGCTCGTTGGAGGCACCACGACCCCTGCGCAGGATCTCAGTTTCTTCCTCCGACACAGTCCAAACGTTCTCATCTCGTCACCCGGTCGACTCGTTGAGCTCCTCTCGTCTCCTCATGTCCACTGTCCCCAGTCCTCGTTTGAGGTCCTGGTCCTCGATGAAGCCGATCGCCTTCTCGACCTGGGTTTCAAGCCCGATCTTCAAAAGATTCTATCACACCTTCCAAAGCAGCGAAGAACTGGCCTCTTTAGCGCCAGTGTCAGCGAAGCTGTTGGCGAGATTATCCGTGTTGGTCTAAGGAATCCAGTCAAGATCGAGGTCAAGGTCAAGATGAAGGATGGTGGCATTCTTGAGGATAGGAGGACACCCGCCAGTCTTCAGATGACATACATGGTCAAGCCCGCCAGCCAAAAACTTCCAGCCCTTGCCGAGCTTCTCGAGCGGTTACCCGTTAGGCCACAGAGAAGCATCGTTTTCCTTTCTACTTGCGCAGCCGTCGATTACTTCCAGCATATCCTACCATCAATTCTGCCAGAGGGCTTTGCTTTGGTACCCCTACACGGCAAGCACCCTGCCAAGGTTCGTGAAAAGAACTTCAATCGTTTCCTCACTTCGGTATCGCCAACAATATTACTTACAACTGATCTGGCCGCTCGTGGTCTGGATATCCCCCAAGTTGATCTAGTAGTTCAGATTGACGCTCCCTCAGACCCCAAGGTCTTTATCCATCGCAGTGGTAGAGCAGGACGTGCTGGCCGAAAGGGGTTGGCTGTGGTTATGCTACACCCTGGGCGAGAAGAAGACTATGTCAAGTTCCTGGAAATTCGAAAGACGCCAATTATTGAGCTAGAAAAGCCCGAAGTCATTACATCAGAGGACGGCGCTGTGGCGATTACCAAGAAGATCCGCGATCTGGTCCAAGAAGATAGGGCGCTCTTCGACAAGGCCCAGAAAGGTTTCGTGAGCTGGGCTCGAAGCTACGGTGCCCACCAAGCTACGTCTATCTTCCGAGCTGCCGACCTTGACTGGGAGGACCTTGGAAATGCCTGGGGCTTGTTGCGCATGCCTAGGATGCCCGAACTCAAGAACTGGAAGGGTGACAAGATGCTCGGTCTAGAGATTGACTGGGACAACTATGCCTACAAGGAGAAGGCACGAGAACAGGCCAGAAAGGTTGCCCTCGAGGAAGAAAAGTCAGGCGGGAAGCCGGATAAGAAGGACGAGAACAAGCGCAAGCGCAAGAACGAGGCCTGGAGTGCAAAGCACGAGAAAGAGGAGGAGCGTGTGGAGCGCAGGGAGAAGCGGCACAAGCGGCGTGAGGCTGAGAAGACGGCCAAGATGACGGACGAAGACAAGGTCAAGCAGATGGAACTTAACGAGCTCATTGCTGAGGTTCGCAGACAGAATCAGGCCAAGGCAGAGAAGAAGGACGACGAGTTTGAAGGATTCGACGATTAGACAGGAATATACCCCGTTCGTTGGTTGGCGTCTAAAGTTGGCTATCTTGGCACCGATTCTCTCAACGTGAGCTCTCACTCGCATTGGTCAGTTGGTAATTTCGGTTTCGGTTCACTCCTTGAACGCCGTTTGGATAGTCTATTTCCGTCCGTGTCGGTTTCGCTTTTCTGAGTTTGGATGCCGTCGCTTAGCCTCCAGTCAGTGCTCATGACGCGGCAAGGCATAGATGTACCCAAAAACGCCTAGTAGTGGTTTCATCGCCCTGAGGGGCTGACGAGGCGTTCGAGATGGCACCTGAAAATCGGCCTCATGTCGGATTCTGCAGGCCAAACTGCAAAAGGCCTCTGCAGAACTAACGATGTGGATGTCAACGCAAGCACCCAGGGGTGAATTGCGCGGCCTTGTTCCAAGCGCATGGGTAGGTGGTGGATCGTCGAGGAGAGGGAGGTTTATAAGCCGTAAGGTCCCAAGGCTATACGCGTATGGGAATGCTCAGCCAAGAAGGGAATACGAAAATTCGAGTTGGATCCGAGGAACGCGTATTCGGTCGTAGGTGAAAGTGGACTCAAACAGACCCGTGCAGGACTGATCACTCACACGAAAGGTTTCAGTGAGGATGCAGCTGCTCAGAGTAAAGTGCGTGGATTTAAAGTGGCGGTATAGGTAGTAGACGTAGATCAACTCGATCATTGTTGATGCCCCTTTGATCTTGCTTGTGAACCACGCCAGCAACGTTGATGGAACGGATCAGACATCATGGCCCAATTGAAGCCATTTCAAGGCGATGACTACCTGTGGAGATATGTCCCATCGAGAGCAGCCGCAATTGTATTTGTGGTGTTCTTTGCGATTCCAACGGGTTTTGTCATCTGGAGGATTGTGAAAACGCGAAGCTGGCATTGCATCCCTTTCGCCATAGGGGGACTGTGTAAGTCGACATTGCAGTGAGAAGGAACCAGCTGACCGAGAAAATACAGTTGAAATGGCAGGATACAGTGCAAGAGCTGCAGCACAAGGGCTGACGGACGTCATGATGCCCTATTTCATCCAGCATGCTTCCATCCTGCTTGCGCCGGCCTTGTTTTCAGCGGCCATGTACATGACACTGGGCAAGATGATGCGGCGCCTCAAGGGTCAACGACACTCCATCATCCCAGTTACTTGGCTGCCAGTAATTTTCGTCGCAGGTGATGCCATGTCGTTCTGTATCCAAGGCAGCGGAGCTGGTGTTGTAGCTACTGGTCTCGGCACCATGGAGACGGGCCAGAAGATCATCGCAGGTGGCATCAGCCTCCAAATCGTCATGTTTGGGCTGTTCATAGCCACATCCATCGTCTTTCACATAGGGCTGCGGCACTGGCCATCCGGGCCATCGCTGGCAAGGGGCTCAACATGGAGGCGGTCGATGAAGGTCCTGTACGTCGCCTCGGTGCTCATTGTAGCGAGGTCCACATTCCGCTTGGCGGAAGGCATCCTCGGCCCGGATGGATATCCACAAGGACATGAATGGACGCTGTATGTGTTTGACGGGCTGCCGATGCTCTGCGTCATGGGTATCTTTGCGGGCTGGTTCCCAGGGGCTGAGGGTGGGCGGGGATCTCACGGGGATGACGAAGGGTGGCAGCTGGAGACGATGGACGCGTGGCCGTCATATGAGAGCCCTACATGAGGGGCCATCGATACGGAAGCAGCCGTGGGATAATTTCCGGGGTGTCCAGAGCCTCTGCGGAGAAATTGGGTGATCAATTAAGCTTGAATTTGTAATGTTGTCAAGATTGATGTGATGATCTGACGGTGAGCCTGTGTAGACGAGAATCAAGGGTTACGTGGAAGATGGATGACGTAAACCTAGAGATTGTGGCTCATGCAGGAGCAGGAGTAGGAGCAGGAGCGATGAGCGTTGAAACTCAAGAGTCGCGTTGTTGCAGAGAGGCTCGGACCTTCCTTGGCGGTTTGTATGAACGGCCACAAGGCGGAAAGCGGAAGCGACAGGGACGGCTTCTAATTCTGGATAGGGCAGGACAGGATCGTACCTGACAGGTGTGGCTCCGCGGCTCTGGTCTGGTCAGTGGTTTCTTCCCAACACAGTCAAGACCCGATAAAATCATGAACCGATTCGATTAATGGGGCCGCAAGGGCTGGAAGGTGCTTGGAGCATGGATTGATCCTTTTCAACCGTGCTCTTTCCCTGCTTTGCCTTACATTAAGCGTCGCGCCTACCTACTGCGTTGCGTTCTGCGTACCATGCCTGCTCCATCAGCCAGTCTGACTAAACCGCCGCATTTTTGCTAGAGCCAGCACTGTTAAGCCATTCCGCAAAAACTTGACTGAAACAAACCAACCAAGGGCGCTTTGATCATTCACGACGACGCGACCAGGACAAACTGTTTGACGAGGGCGCCACTTACTCTCGACGGCCAAGACAATGGGCGCTTTCTTTTGCTGACCAAGACGACATTGGCAAGAAGCCCTCGCCTCTCACCGCCGCGCCTGCGCCCCTGAACTCCCCTCCCATCCCCTGCAATGCCCCCGCGTTCGGCTGCGGAGGCCAAAGGCTCCGGCTCCGGCTCCGGCGCCGCCACGGCCAAGCTCCGTCGCGCTCATCGGAAGTCGCGCAACGGCTGCTGGGAGTGTAAGCGGAGGCATATCAAGTGCGACGAGAGCCGTCCGGCCTGCAGCAACTGCGTCGTCAGTGAGCGATCATGTTCCTTCCCACCCTCGACAGCAGCAACAGCTGCCACTCCCGCCGCACCTCAAACTCCGGCCTCCGCCCCAACACCGAGTCCCGTTCCGTCGCATTCTCAACCTCCGTTGCCTCCTTCTCAGGATGTTACAGGTGTCGACAGTCAGGCTCAAAGCCCTGCAGACAGCATGTCTAGTGCTACGGGCCTTCATCATCCTGCGTCTGGGCCTCCATCATCACTCTTTGGATCACGGCTCGGTTTTCCTACCATTCTTGATGACAGACCACCTCCTCTAACCGCTCTACCGTCCTTCACCGAGTCCTTCATCACCAGGACCTTTGCCGATTCACCCTCAACTCCCTCTATCTCAGACGGCATTCCCCAACCCGTCTTTACGGCAAAACACCTCATCCTTTTGCACCATGCTACAACCGCTATGCCACTTACCAACAACTTGACACATCCCATCGTCGAGATCGCCGTTCAATGGTCCAAAGATGCACCCTATGCCATTGACCAGCTGCTGGCCATCGCTGCTGATCATCTTGCTATACTACAACCCGAACATGCCGCCTCTCATCGACGAACGGCCAGAGAACTACAGACACGGGCGCTCACCCTTTTCAACAACCACTCGCAGGAAATGAGTCAAGAAAACGGCGACCTTGACAAATATTGTCTCCCTCGATTCATTTTTGCTTCCTTACTCAGCCTCCACATGATTTATGAGACATACGCGTACTACCGCGCCAACTTCCACGTCTTTATCGAGAGGTTTGTCGAGTCTGTCCATCTTCACCGGGGCGTTCGCACTATCATCTCCCCATACTACAACATCATTCTCGAATCTCCTATGAAACCATTCCTCGTCAACATCCGCCTTGCTTCGGAATCAGATAACGGGGGTAGTGAATGTCTCTCACTACTTGAGCTCGTCCAGAACTCTGATCTGAGCGTAGCAACAGTCAACGCTATTTCAGGCACTGTTCATACATTGCAATGGGCCTTCAACGTTCACCGCAACCTGCCACAGGATGGGAGTGTGCACGCTTCCACCGCATTTCCTGTCCTCTTGACGGCAGAGTATATGGAGGCTGTGCGCAAGCACCGCCCTGAAGCCCTACTTGTGTTAGCATACTACGGCGTTCTCTTGCACCGTTGCCGCAATGCCTGGATCATAGGCGATGCCGGCTCTTTTCTAATACGCCTCATCGCCGATTACCTAGGGAACTTTTGGCAGGAGCCCATGCGCTGGCCCCTTGAAGAGTTGGAAAGGGATCAGGGGTGAGAGACGAGTGGCAAACGTGGCCATGTTTATCACTGCCCGGTCATCCCACGAGGATGAACACCGAACTGCACGACATGTTCTCGGAGGTTCACTCGGCGGTCAAGTTAGCAGCTGGCCATCTATACAAGCTGGCATAACCGAACGGCTGACTGAGATCATAAGCCAGCACTGCCCAAGCCTTGCTGTCTCATCACGCATTTCGTCACCTAAAGCAATGCTGCCTCACGCTCCATATGGTAGATCAATGAGGCATAGGGGCAGATACAGGGGGGAGAATAAGGATTTCTACTTGGATCTTGCCGAGGGTAACGCACTGTCAGTGTCATGTCTTGGTCTAATCATGTACAATATCTCAGAGCCAGCTACAAGCTGGCATCCTCCTTGATATTAATCTGGACAGACATCAACAGGATCGTAGCAAGCCACCTTGTCACTGGGCAACGGGAAGAATCTGGTTTATGTAGAAATATTTATTTGCCAGAGCGTCACAATCTGCTCCCTTTCCATACCTACGATATAGCCCTAGGTAGACAACTTCTACAAGCTCCAGCCTGAAGCATCCGCCTCGTCTCTCAACCGCATCATCTGAATCTGTATTTCGTTTCTTCTTTATTTATTCGTCAAAGTGAATGATCAACCGCACGCGGCACTCTCGTTCAACTAGTAAAACAACAGTAGCAACAGCTCTCACAACCAGGCTCCTTTCTTTTTTTGTTTACTCCCCTCAACCCTAAAAGGGGGGCTGGGTTTGAATAAGGACATGCACCCCCTGGATCGGGTGGACGGCGACCACTCTATGAAATTTGGTATCATAACAGCAAGGAAATCGAGCAAGGAGGAGATGCCGTCGCGTGCGAGAAGGCCGGAGCTGTCCGTCGGATCGCAGGGCATGGATAGCCTCGACGATGCCGTTCAAAGACCATAAAACTCCCAACCATCCCCGGCTGACTCCGTCGGTTTCGTGTCGGAGGCGACTTGAGGCGCAAACTCGGTCCGCAGCTCCTCATCCAGTCATAGCTCCTCGTCGTCCAGCTCCGAGGGCTTCAGCAGACCACCAACCTTCTGTCGTCGCTCCATGTCGGCCGCCTTGGCATCTCGCTCCTGCTGCTCCTTCTCGACGATGAACAGCTCTGCGTTATCGCCAGCAAACTCCTTGAGGGAGATGAGGAAGTCACGGAGGTTAAGACGGAACTTGTCGTACTGTGTGTTGAGTGTGAACAGTCCCTCAACAAAGGTTGTGATTTGGCTCCTGTGAAACAATCAGTATTTGGTCATGGGCGCTGGGAGGGACAACGTACGCTTGCAGATTACGGAAAGCATTTTGTAACAGGTTCGCCACAAAGTTGGCGACAAACTCTCGGTTGCCAGTTCCGGCCTGAGCCTGGTCGGGGCTGTAGATGGGCCCCTGGATCTTGGGTTGAGTACCATCGGCAGGGTGGATGTAGTAGAAGAGCTTCATCAACAGCATGGACTGCGTCTTGAAACCAGCCTTGTGGTCGTTGTCAGTCACGACAAAGAACACGTCCTGCAGAATGGTGATGAAGAATCGCTGGAAGAAGGCGTTGGCTGTCTGGGCATCAGTCTTCTCGGCGATGTTGTTGATCAGCTCCAGGGCCATGTTAAGACCAGCCGCCTCGACATCTCGGTTGTCATGCTTGAAAGCCCACGAGCACGAGTCGATAACAAACTTGAACTGGTTGTTGTCGAGCTTGAGCAGAGCAGGGAAGCAGTGAAGGTTGATGGCTCGGAGGAGGTTGAAGAACTCAACTCGGTGCTCGGGGAACTCTGAAAAGTCCTTGTTGATCATCTCCAGAGTGCACTCGAAAACATTCTGCATGATAGTGGGAACTTGGTCCTCCATCAAAGCAGAAAGCTTGGTGATGATAGTGGAACAGGCCTTGAGAACCTCGGCATCTCGGGCACCAGGCACGTTACGGTTGTAGTCGACAAGCACAGAGTCCAGCAGAGGAGGGACCATCTGAGCACGAACAGCCTGGAGATCCTCCGCCTTGTCGACATACACCTCGATGAGCTTGAGGATTTCCTTCTTGATGGTCCGGAGACCTCGGACCCTGGGCATCTTTGTCGCGAGCTCACCATCGCGAGCAACAGCCTCAGAGATGAGTGTGCTTGTGGCATTGTACATCTGAAGCATGTCGTGGTAGATGCGGCCGATCTGGGGATAGAAGTAGGATCCCACTGATGAGCAGGCGGAGACATTCGTCTTCATAATGTTGCCGATGACCTTGATCGTCTCGGCGTCCTGAAGAATGGACGGGTTCATGGTCGCCTGCTTGATAATCTCATCCCAAGCCGCGTTGGGGATGGCCATGAGATCAGAAAGGAGTCTCTCCTGCTGGTGTTTGTTGCCCTGAGCAGCCACCATGTAACCACATGCCTCGTAGAATGTGTGCACTTGTTGAGGTGTCAGGTCGCATGTAATCTTGCCCATGTTTCTAACAATCTCCTCGATAAATGGCTCCTGCTCGCTGGGCTGGAGAGCAACAAAGTGTCGTCGGCATTGTCGGGCAATCTTGATGAATGTGTCGCAAGCCATGTCCTGCACACCTGTTTAAACGTCAGTATCCTCTCGTAAAGCCTGGAAAAGGCTGTATCTTACCCTCGTGTGACTCGTGCATGAACTCAAACAGCTTGTTGACAACCGTCTTAAGGAACTTCCAGTGAGCCTTGAGGAAACGCGGGTACTGTCCCACGATGTACATGATGTTACTGGCGACAACGGCCTTGTTGTCCTTGCCGCGCTTCATCTCTGTGAGACCCAAGAGATCCTTGATGACGGTGACGAGGAATCTCTTTTCAGTCTCTTCATTCATGGCCAAGGAAATGGATCCAATGGCCCAGCAGAGAACGTTGCAGTTGTGCCAGGACCACTCGGTGCCGTCGACCTGTCGCGCCAGCTTCTCCGTCATGATGTTTTCCGTGTCGACCACGTCCAGATGCGTCAGGTACACCAGGCACTCTCTTATCGTCTTGTAAAGTTGTACTGTGTCGCTCTCCTTGACGAATTCTCGGACGATTTCACCCTCGTCGTTTTCGACAATCAGAACCTCCTCGGGACGAACCATCTTCTCGATCATGACGACTCGCAGGTTGGAGAGAACCTCGTTGTACTTGTGTTTTCGGAGGGGGTAGTTGTTGAGGATCGACGGGTTGGGGGCGCCGCTGCCGGAGATGCCTGCGCCGACGGCCATGAGGGGATTAAGATCCGTGATAGGGAGCTGCTGCATCTCCTCATAAAGCTCCTGAACAAGCTTAAGCCAGTAATCCAGGCAGATCTTGAAGATTTCCCGATCGTCGATCTGCGATATCCTAATAAGATAGTAGTGACCGTGGATGAGGAAGTCTCGGTTAGGGAGCTTCTCGATAAGCTGTGGCGCAAGTTAGAGTCCAAAGTTCAACAGTACTAAGCATACAAAACCTACGTTCAAGTGCATTCCGAAAAAGTTGCACAGGAAGAGGGCCAAGTTCTGGATAAACTCCTGATCCCTTGAGTTGCTGCTGGGATATGTCGACTTGAGATCGAGAGTGACAGGAATGATGTTGGCAATCGTAGTCAGCGTCTCGGTAAACATCTTGACGAGCTGCTCGTCGTAGGAGTTGGGCTGGCCAGGGCCGCCAGTCTGGAGACCACCGATCTCGGTAAGGCATTGCATGGTGACGTTTCGGAACTCGGGAGTCGAGAGGAAGCGCGTGCGCAGTGTCTCGATAAGTGGCGTCTCGAAGATGTAGCCCAGAGGGATCCAGTTGCAGAATCGGAGCAGGGTCTCGAGGGTCGCCTTGATCAGGCTGGGCTGAGTCGCAGTGTTGAGAACCTCCTGGCAGAGGTTGAAGATCTGAGAGAACTCGGCGCACATGGTCTGCTTCAGGTTGCGCGTCTTGGTTGAGGTCATCTGCTCGGCCGAGTAGTCAAAGACTTCCTCTGAGAGCAAGCGGAGAATGATCATGTTGTTCTCGCAGATGGATAGGTTGGAGTGGCAGGACGAGATGATTTCATTGATGAAGGTGGGCCAGTTGTGTGGCCATTCCTGCTTGAGGACGGAGACGAGAACGAGGTTGAGCTTGTTGAGCAAGGTCTTTTGCTGGCGCAAAGACTCTTCGGAGCTCGAGCACTGAATGATGAACTGCACAATGAAGTTTCGGATTCCTGGAGGTTACGAGCGGTCAGCGCTGGAACCGAGGCAAGCCGGAGGTCATCGTAACATGACGAACCTTGACACTGGTCCCGGGGGAGGACCTTCCACCTCGTCATGATAACATTATCGAGGACCTGCAGACCCAAGTCTGTCAAATTTTGTCAGCTACCCTGGTCCATGAATTCCATGTTGAAAAATATGCGGTTCGGGGCGAGAGCCAGTCCGTGGCAGATAGGCCACGGGAGTGAGGCAGTAGAGTCGACGTACACTTGGTCTGGGGATATTGCGCATCGGAAAGGATCTTGTCGACCATGAGCCAGGCATCGGGATCTTCTTTGAACTATGCTACAGTTAGCCGTCACAAAGTCCTTCCTGCACACATGGCAAGAAGAGGAGCGCGAACCTGGTTGAGAGCAGCTTGGGCGGATTTTTGCTACATGATTCAACGAGATGGGATTAGCTCTTGTGCCTCTTGGTTCACGCGCGGGGTCCACGGCTGGGAAAAACCGAGACGCCAGCATCACAACCTACCTGCTCACCGCGCCCCTCGTAGAATGAGCGGACGAGGTTGTCCAGCTCTTCAATGGAGGCAGCCATGTCGGGCGGCTGGTTCGGAGTCGAGGACTTGTCGTTTGCGAGGGTTTTGTGTGGTGATGGTGGTTGTGGTGGGCGGACGACGAGGCGAGGCGGGGGAGGGAAGAGATGCAAGCAAGGCCAGCCCCAGGCAGAGACACCTCAGATGGAGATGGGAAAAAGCAGAGCGCGCTCTATAACAAGCGATAGAGGCCAGGTAAAAGAAGCAGGGGGGGTCGCGGTGGGCGGGGGACGCGTTGCAAAAACCTGCACGAGGGTGAGAGCGAGGGCAAGACAGAGGAAGAGAGAGTAAAGAGGAGAATACAAGTTCGGCTTTGGTGGATGGTGGAAATGGAAGTGGACGACGTCGGTGAAGTGAGGTGAGGTGAGAGGGACTACCTGGACTGGAGGGAGGGGGAGGTGAGGTGGATTGGTTGGTGCTAAGTTCCAATGGTGGGGAGATTGAGGTGCACCTTCTGTGAATACAGGCAGTACAGGCACCTCCAGTGGAGCGGTGCCCCGCAGCCTCGGAGCCTAGCAGCGTCACTTCAGTAACCACCCACCAGCCAGCTCACACAAGCTGTGCTGATGAGGTGGGCAGGCTGGGCTCAGTTAACCGCCAGCTGCCCGGCGATTTTGTCAGCGGCGGGGCTGAAAATTGGATGGAAGGCTCCGGCGATAAAATGTATCGGTACCTGTTCCCACCAATGTGGTCGATGCTGTCACTGTGGGTGTCGAGGGCAAAAAAGCAAGACGAGGCTGCGGTTCGTCGGCACGCAGCTCAGACCATGACGCCGGGACAGTTTGTATAGGTACTTGTGATGAGACTGGAGATGACCGCCGCGCGCCAAACTTCCCAGCCTCCTCCAGAAGAACGAAAGCTCCCATCGATCGATCTGGGTTTTGGCCCAGTTTGAGATTACCCGATGCGGCTATACGGGTATACGCAGTGGCAGTTGGTGTCTCGTCTCAGCAAAGTCTCCGACTGAAGCAAACATATTCTTTATCACAGAAAGTGTCTTGCCGTGATCTTTGCATGAGCATGTTGCATTCCTTGACGCACACAAAGGCATGGTGTTGTCTCGTCCACCAACTCGGCTGAATAAACTGACTGATCACAAACTTCACCAACCCAAGACTAAAACACGTCTCTAACAAAGGTACCATTTTTTTTTTTTTTTTAAAGGCGGCTGCTCTATCTGCAAAGACACGACCAACTGGTTGGCTCTATCGTCTAATCCAATCACACGGCCAGTTCTTTTTTCGTTATTTTACTTGTTTATGCCTTGTAGCCGGCCTCGAACAGGCTGTCCCGCAGGGCATTGAGCGCCTTGTCAATGTCATTTCGGTTGGGGTCCAGCTGTCACACACAGATTAGCATTCTGGATGGGCGTCTAAACGTGACGAGAAAACTTACAGCGCTAACACCCATGTGGCCGAATCGAATGTACTTGGAGGCGATGGCCTTGTGAATGCCGCCAGCAAAGACGACACCCTTGCCGGCCAACTTGGGCAGCACGTCGGGGGCGCCAACACCCTCGGGCAGGTAGATGGCGGTCATGGCGTGAGCCTGGTCCTCAGGCTTGGTGGCCACGACCTTGAGGCCGAGGTCCGCAACGGCCTTCTTGACCTTGTCCGACACCTCGATGTGTCCCTGGAATCGCTCGGCCAAAGGCTTGGCAAGGATCTGAGTAAGGGCAGTGTGAAGGGCGTGAATGAGCTGAGGAGAGGGAGTGGCAAAGTATGAGGGCTTCTTGGCCTCATAGTTTCTCATGACTGCGGCACGTTAGCACATGTTAGCTTGCTTATAATAAGACGGGTTACTGACTAGGAGTCCAGTTCTTGAACGACGCAAAGTAGGCGGGGATAGGAGTCTTGCGGTTCTCAAGAGCAGCAGCGACAGCGCGGCCACTGAAGAAAGAGATAGACAGACCAGCGGGAACACCAATGGCCTTCTGGCTGGCAGTAACGACACCATCCAGACCCCACTCGTCGAAAGCAATCTCCTCGCAGGCAACACTACAGACACCGTCGACGATGACCAGAGTCTCGGGGGAGACACGGCGGACAGTGGCGGCCAGGTTCTTGAGCTCGCTGAGAACACCAGTCGAGGTGTCGACGTGGGTGACGGTGACGATCTTGTACTTCTTCTCGGACAGGGCCTTCTCGATCTCGGGGAGCTGAGGTCGGCCACCAACCTCGCCGTCGAGCTTGGTGACGTTGGCGCCGTAGGTCCTCAGGCAGTCGGCGAAGCCATCGCCAAAGTATCCAGTGCTCAGGACGAGGGCGTCCTCACCAGCCTCGACCAGGTTGGCGGCGACGAGATCCCAGCCCAGGGTGCCGGAGCCGGAGATGACGTAGGGTTGAGCGGCGGGGTCGGTCGATTGGAAGAGCTTGCGGGTCATGGAGAGAGTCTCGCCGAAGGTGTTGACGAAGCCGGGGCCGACATGGCTCTCGCTGCGGACGTCAGTATTATGGAAAGCTATAGAAGGACCAGGTATATCTCACCTGTAGTGGCTCATGGACTGGAGGACGGCATCGTCAAACTCGATGGGCCCAGGGATGAGCAGAGTGGCATGAGGAGGTTGAGAAGACATTGTGGCTGTGGATGTAGAAAGGCGACGGTTCTGAGTAGACGACGGAACAGATTGAGCAGCAGAGGCGGCGTTATAAGAAGATGGACTCGACAGATGGCGAGAGACGAGAGAGATCCTCCCGGCCGACGATGCGGCGGCGGCCGAATACGTCTTGAAGCCCGCCGAGGAGGGGCTCTCGGCGGACAGCTCCGGGCTGCGGGGCACCTTCCCCTCCATTACCGACGCCGATCTGAACAGGAGCGACCGACTGGCTGCTGCGCCAGCTCCTCCCCCCACTGACAACCGCTGCACCCACGCCAGCTTTACTGGCGGTACCGGAAGAAACCTAGGTGTGGCTCCCCCCCTCTTGCAAAAAGGCTCACTGAGAGAGAGCCTTTCAGGGGCACGACGCAACAGTACCTACGGAAGAAGGCCGAAGGTTTTGCTGGCTGGTGACAGCTGGATCGGTCGCCTTCCGAATCCGGGGTACAGAGACCGGGATGTGGTTTCTTTTCGGGGTTGTTTCGGTGCCGGATTGTCAAGCTTCACCTTCGGGACCTTGAGTGGCAGAAGAAGCTGGTGATGGATTGAAGTGATTCAAATTGTCTCGGGGAGAGGGGATTTCAGGAGAAAGGACAACCCGGGCTGCCGCTGCTGTTTACACTCTAGCCCCGGAAGACCCTGTCCCTCTCCCCCGTGTCCCGTCCCCTCTTTTTCCTTTTTGCAGCGAGCGAGAGAGAGTCAGTTGCTACAGCGCCGGTTTACGCTGGGCTCCGCCGAACATGGGCTCGGGGGTGTCTCGGCATCTTGAACCGATGGTATACTCTTGAAATAAGAAGCCTCCCGATATGACGGGCATTTAGCCCGAGGAAGGCTTTTCTCTTTGAATATGTCATCATTTTTTCTTGTCGTGAATATCGTTACAAAAACAAAACGCAGTGATATAGTTACACCGCCCCTCGTCGAATCCTTGACGCCTTGGTTGCCCTGAAAACGAGATGCCGAGATGAGGACATCCACCGATAAACCCAAATTGTCTCAATCAGAGATTGGACTTTCGATGCCCTTATAAAACTGGAACAGCTTGCCCGCGCCGTCCTTCCACTGCACGTCGTTCTGCAAATGATGTCCCGCGCCATCGACGAAGGACACCCTCACGCCCTCGCGCTTCTCGCCAGCCGCCGCACGATAGAACTCGGCCGTCTCCTCCGTCACCTTGGGCGTCATGAGCTTGTCCTGTGTTCCGGCCATGACGAGCACCTTTTCGCCGCTGGAGCCGTCGTTGCGGATCTGGCGCAGGATGCTTGACGCCCTGGCAAAGGGCTGCATCATGCTAAAGGGCCAGAGGTAGCTCTCGTAGCGGTTCATGCGGCGCTGGAAGGGGATCACGGACGAGAGGGGGAATCTGTCGCCGAAGAATGCGCGCTGTGTGAGCTTCGGGTGGGAGAGGGGTGAGTTGGAGTGCCAGCCGTGGAAGATCAGGCGGATCGTAAACCACGGGTCCAACTTCCACCAGTTCACGTACACACCCATTCTACAATGGTTTGTCAGTTGCTGGCGGGATTGTCAGTGATGTCTTTACTTACGATCCATAAGCCGGTACGGCGCCCAGCAATGCAAGGGCCTTGACTTTGACGAGTCCATCGCCGAGGATGCCTTGGCTCAGACCGCCACCGCTCGAGTGGCCGGCAAGGATGACCTCACTCTCCTCATGAACTTGAACCCACTCAATCGCTGCGACGAGGTCTTCAGCTAGAGCGCTGCGCGGTGTCGCAAAGACCATTTGCAGGTAGGATGGATGCCACGACTCTCCATGGCCTCGCAGCGAGACGGCATAGCACTGGATGCCGCACGCGGCGAAATACTGCAGGTACTCAGTCCATACCCAGGCGCCGCCCATTCCACCGTGGCAGAAGACAATCGGGGGACCTCTGCCCTCTTGGACGATGGATGGCGTGTTGGAGAGGAGCTCGAGGCGGCCCTCAGGCGTGTCTACCCATAATCGCTCGAGGCCCTCGGGTACAGGCGCGGGAGGGCCTGTAGGCCGCCTGAAGTGAAGCCACTGATAGCTGAGGTGAAAATTGAACATTGACGGCGAGTTGTGACAGGTGAGTTGCTAGAATTGATGCCGAATTGACTTTGGGTTGAGCGGTGTGTGTGAGGATGGCGCGACAATCGGAGCCCTGGTCTCCCCTCACTTTATATACAGACTTCGAAAGCTACAGCTCAAGTTTTCGAATGCGGAATAGGCTAGTAAAATGGGAACGATAAGCCTGCACTCCGCAAAAAAGTTTCTTGGGCGGTCACACAAAACCAACAGCCCAGCCTTCAAACCTCAGCCGCTCTTGTTTCGTATCGATCCCGTAGTTCCCCGGAGCACAAGCCACATTGCAGACCGTCTGATGCCGGGAGAAGTAGGGATGCTGCGCTGAGGACTCACATGTCACAAGGCGATTGACGGAAAATCCACTACAAGCCATAAGCGCTTTTCTTGTCGTAATTCTTCAGTGAGATGGAAACAAGAAGACTTGTGAGCTCACAGCTGAATGCGTAGTTTCTGACTCACTCTGTTTTCCCTCTCTAAACTCCCAAAAATAGTATTCAGACGTTGAAGAGCTGAAGCAAATGTAACGTGTGGTTTACAACTCTTGAAAAGCCACTGGCTTGAGTCTCTGTTGCGACAACTCCCAGCCTAACGCGATCTGGAAGAATAGACGAATTAATCTCCGCCAAAGATCGAAGCCAATGACTTCTCGAAGGAATCCCCCATCGTGGGGTTCAAGGAGTTCTATTGAGGCTCCCTCGGGATCCGTTCCCTATCAATCAGTGATTTAACCCCGCTCATCGGGACGCCTGCCGTGCGATCACCAAATGGCTAACCAAAGACGGTCAGCAGAAAGACGGCAACTTTCTTAATTATACAACAGTTCTACATTAATAGGACCTATTTTCCCTTTTCCTGAGCACATTTGAGGGCAATGACAATGCCAGTTAGCAGCCCTTCCGGCAAAGTTAGGAAGCGCTCACCGAAAGCGTGGGCCATCTCGTCCAGCTCCACCACGGCATCGCTAACAGCGACAGTTGCATAAGATGTCGCGACCAAAAGATCAAATGCTCTGGCTCTCAGCCCTGTCAACAATGTGACAAAAGAAGTCTGACCTGTCGGTTCGACGAGGAATCGCGAAAGGTGGTGGTTTCAAGAAGGTGAGCATGACTCCTTACTTAACTGGCGTTTCTCATCATTCCAGGTACATCACCAACCTCCAGCAAAGGTTGTCCCAGCTCGAGCACAACGCAACCCAACCAATTCCTCCCAATGTATCTCCTGAGCAGCTGAGAAGTCCTGATATAAGTGCGTACTGTCCCTGCAACTTGTCAAAATACTCACACTGACACCCGTAAGTTGATGAGAGCTTGACTTCATCCGCAGGCACCAACCGCAGCCCAGAACATACGTTGAAAGACTCGACTTCGACGTCATCATATGGTCCAATAGAGCCACCAAGGATTCAGAATGATGCCGAAGCCAAGGCCCCTCTTATCAACCCATTGGCATTCCACACATACGACTGGGTGCCAGGTCCCAAGGGTCAGATAGGTGAGCCCCAGGCCATACTATCAGTCTAGTGGGCATGAAGCTAACACAACCATCAGTCTTCATGGGAACATCATCCAACTGGTCGTTTGGCAGACGAGTTCTCACAATGACACATGAACGCCTCACCGGAACTCCACTGCCCATCCAGAACCTTCATTTTGGTGGACTAGACGGCAAAGTCTATGATCTCAAATGGGATGGTAACAGGAGAGCCTCTTTTAACGACACACTTGACCCATCGATCCTCCCAGGACAGGACTTCGCCCTCTACCTCATTAATTCTGTCAAGTTTCATTGTGGATGGCTCTTTAACCTGTTTGAGGAAGATCGCTTCATGGAGCATTTTCGACTCTTCCACGAGCATCCAACAGAGTATCCTCGTGTTGTGCCGCTTTGGTATGTGCACTACCTTCTCATCCTGGCCTTTGGGAAGGCGTTTGTTGTCCAGTCGACAAAATCGAGGCGGCCACCAGGAGGGGAACTGTTTGTGCAGGCCATGAAACTGATGCCGGATTTCACCTTTTTCGAAGTCGACCCTGTGGAGCAGATGCAGGTTCTGTGCTGTGCTGCGTTGTATCTACAATGCGTGGATTATCTCACCCAAGCCTATCGTCTTGTAAGTTGCATGGATATATGACCGCTTGGTTTTGTAGCTGATGAGTCCAAGGTCTGTTCCGCTCTCCGACATGGCCTAGAACATGGCATGCACACGGAGATGCAGTCTCACTCCCTTGACGACAACTACGTGCAGAGATGCCGTACCATCTGGTGGACTGTCTATATCCTCGAGCGCCAGATGGTTTCTCAAATGGGGCTTCCCATCGGAATATCAGACGAGACTATCAGCACACGGTTTCCTACCTTTCCAGGACAGCCTGAAAAGTTGGAGGCTTTGAAAATTCAAGTCAGCTTTTGCCGAGTGCTGGCAAAGATAGACCAAAGTATGTATTGAAATACTGGGAAATGACGGGTTTACTAACGAAGAATAGCTGTCTATGGGCTTGAGGGGAAGCTTGACAGTCGCTATCTGGGTGCCACACAATCGGTTCTCCGAAGCATCGCCACTGTGACAGAGCAGTTGAACAGATCCTTTGAGATTAATGCTAATGAGGGAATAGCTGGGGTTTCTCGGACGTCGGCACATCTACATCTGCTTCAACATCAAGTACGTGTGTTTCTTTTGATTCAATTATTGTCTGCCCGACTAATATTAACAAGTGTATCATCCTTACCACGAGACCTCTTCTTTATACCTTTCTTCTCTCAAGACTTGGGCACCTGGAAGTTGCCTTGATGCATTGGCTTCAGTCAGAAAGCGTCAAGGGTCTGGTGCAAATGTGCACTGAGTCTGCTCAGCAGATTCTAAGAATACTTGCAAGCCTCTCGGATCAGGGGCTGCTGGGTTAGTTGATATTGAGTTGACGATTGATTAACAAGAAGCAGCCAGGCTAACTTCTCACAGAGACATTTCTACGTTTTGATCTTGACGCAACCTTTACTGCCACAATCGTGCTATTGATGGCCGCTGCTATCGACTCGTCCCTTCTCCAAGATCATACTCCCTGGTCACAACGCGCCTACGCCATCTTTGATGAGATGAGCCGCCGCGGAAACCTCGTTGCAGAGATGCTAGCGTCAGAACTGAAGCAGTTAGAGGGCCTGCTGAGCAAATTCTTGGTGAAAAACCACGAGCCCAGGTTAGCGCCATCGACCAACGGCCACAACACACCACGGCAGGGTCATGCCGATGGCATGGACACTTCGACAGTGAATGTTGCTGAGTACCCGGAACCGTTCGGCCTTGAGACGACCGAGGACTTGGGGCTAGGCTTGAATTACGAGCTCAGTGCCGAGCAGCTCATGAATGTTGCGGATTCCTTGGATATTGATAGCCTGACGTGGCCGTGGCCGGATGAGGGCGTGGCTAGTAGTGGGAGTCCTGGTGCTTGATAATTGATTCTTGGCAGATGGACTACATAGCCCTTAAAAGTAAAACTACAAAGTCTTTTTCAACTAGATACAGAAAACATAAGGTAAAGGTTGTGTAACTATTAAGTTACTTGCTTTGAAACTCTACGGGCTGTCCCAGTTCAACTTCCACATATTCGTCCCATTCATTTTTGCGCTTGCAACTGATAGCTCTTCCTAATCAATCCATCGGGTTCATTGACATCATATACTAGGCTGTAGTGAATACATGAACAAACCGCAAAGCCTTGACTGAGAAGTGATGTGATGTGGCTTAACAGAATTCCAGTAGATAGCAAATGCCTTCAACTCCTACAAATCATTATTAACTCTTCACTGCCAGAAATTTTATAGCAGAACAACGACAATGTGGGGTTATGGGGAGTGTTTCCCCATGGGGAGTATTGGGAGTATTTGGCATATGGGCGCTTGGCCTCGGGAGGCTATTCCGAGATCACATTAGATGAGCCACACCCACTCGGCATCTACACGCCAAAGACAGATACGCGAAAAACTAGCCACATACCCCAGATTTTCGCATGTCTTTAGTCAAAGTGGTACGCTAACAAGTTCCGTGATTTAGTGGTTGAGAGGGTGCCGATGGGGAAAGGCCGTCACTCAGGGGCAAGGGATAACTGGCGCGCCAGCGAGTTTCTTGCTGGAGATACCGGCATATATAACACATCACAACCATCACATCGTATGCAATTACGTCACGAAGACTCAGATGTTTCTCAACAGGTAAACTCTTCGTTATAGCAAGAGGGTATATATTGCTCCTAAATGACTGGAAGCCGCCTATCATGTGAATTGCTCTACTATGCTCAGCAATTACCACAGCTGCACATAGGTCAGGAAACGCCTCCACTTGGGCATTCTGTAGTACTCGTCCAGCTGGGTAATCTCCTCGGCGCTCAGGGGTCGTCGACCAGTCTGGCAATCAGCCGTCGCGGGGTCTCTCCAGGGGGTTCGGTAGATGATCTTGTATCCGAGAGTGAAGCCAAAGATGACCAAGACTCCGATCATGTACTGGAAGAAGTTTTCAGCAGTGAATCCTGCGCCGCCCTATTATTGATTGTTAGCTACAAGATTTTGACTTGTTTCATAGCCTGCTGTTTGTCGAGGCAAGCTTGGGGGGCGACTTACAACTGGTTCGATACCTGAGTAGATACAGCAGACCAGCAAGAGGAGGGAAATCAGCATCAACCAGCCTGGTCCCAGAGGCCAGGCGTTTGACTTCCAAGCATATACCTCAGAGAAAAGCTTGTCATTCTGGGCCTTGAGGGCACAATGGAAGCGCCAGTTGGTAAAGGAGATGATGATCCAGTTGGTGAAGAAGGACGCGCTCGTGATAGAGATAAGCCAGTTCAGGACCTTGAGACCACCAGCTGTGACAGTGTGAGCGGATGAGGGGATATCATGAATAAAAAAGCTTACCAGAGAGCTGAATATAGCCTAGGATGACGGCAATGGCGCAAGTGATGACCAAAGCGAGTCTAGGTCGGCCCTTGTCATCCACATGAGCGAGGCGCGGCGAGACAAGTCCCTGGTGAGCCATGGACCTCAGAACTCGGGAAGCAATATAGACGGATTCGGCAGCGATGGCAAGGACGCCGCACATCATTCCAGCGTTTAGAAGCGAGGAGATGAAGGGGATTCCAGAGTCTTGGACAGCGATAACGAAGGGAGAGGCAGCAACACCGCTACCACCGAGGAGTCGTTCATCGTTGGAGGGGACCAGGATGGTGATAAAAACGACGCTGAGCATGTAGATAAAGTTGACTCGGAAGGGGACGAGCTTGGTGGCGTGGGCCATGGAGAAGCGAGGGCTTTCGGCTTCACCTCCCATGATTCCGATAAAGACTTGGTCGCCAACGGCCCAGGTAGCGAGGAGAGCACAGTTTGCGAATCCCTAGAGTCATTAATTTCTGTCGCAGTTTTTTCAATGAGAAAAGACTTACTGAAAAGCCGTTCAAGAACGCAGGCAGGTCGGTCCATGTCTCACCATGGTGAACTGTTCCATTGGGTCCAGCACCACAGACCAGAGCCAGAGAAAGAGTGATGATGATGAGGAAGAGAAAGATCTTGATGAGTGATGTGACGTATTCGAACCAGGCAAAGACCTTGTTCGGGAGGAGGAAGATGACGAGGCAGGCGACGAGGAAGATGGTGACTGGAAATGGGTTAGTTGAGTTCTTAAGTGGAGTTATGGGCG
The DNA here is from genome assembly GCF_026873545.1 of Fusarium falciforme. NCBI lineage: Eukaryota > Fungi > Ascomycota > Sordariomycetes > Hypocreales > Nectriaceae > Fusarium > Fusarium falciforme. Next base: position 820,054 of record NC_070548.1, read on the forward strand.
ACTGACTTGTTGCTGCTAGAGGGAAAGATCCTTCAGCCCAGTACTGGACCAAGATGTTGAAGAAACCAGCTTCGGCAGAGACAATGGCAGTCCATCCTGTCGCCTTGTTAGAAAAATTACGGATAGTCAACGGCTCTGACAACTTACCAAGCCACTCAGCGAAACCAGCGCCAAAAGCCAAGGCCGGGTCAACCCAGCGATCGGCATAGTCAATGTAATTGCCAGAAACGGGGAAAGCAATAGTCATTTCAGACAGTGACTGAAGGACAGCCCAAACACAGCTGCAGACCATGGCGTAGGCGATGACCATGTTTCCAGGACCGCCGGTTGCCAGGGCTTTACCGGTAGCGATGAAGACTCCAGAGCCAATGTTGGAACCCAATGCGATGACCTTGGTGATTTTGTTAGTGTTTGAGTTGACAGAAAGACCCAGATTTTTCATACATGGACTTGGCGAGGTGAAAAGGAGCGGTGGAACTGGCCGTGCTGATTCTCCATCTCAGCCTCGGCGATACTGCCGACAGGGTGAAGGGTTCCGTCATCTTTGGAAGTCCTAAGCTTCTCCGGAGAACCGGATGAGACATCTACGTCGTGGAGTCCCATTGTGAACAAGTTATAGGGGAGTGATCAAGAGTAAAAGATGGAGATGATGATCCACCGACGATCTTTGGAGCCGTGATGGGAACCTTTATATATCTCTGCCTATCTCCCACTAAAGCACGGACCAGGCCACAGTGGCAAGGCTAACCATGAGGAATTGAACCAAATCCCTGGAAAATCCGGGGAAATGATGGTGTCGTCAACGAGTCGTGATTGGGCTCTACGGGCAGGTATCCGCGTTTGTACAAGGTCTTAAGGCTATCTCTGTTTGTCAATCTGGCAGGTATTTCCTTGAGAAGATTAGCCTTTTGTAGGGGGAGGGAAAGAAACGACGACTCATGGCGCGCAGAGATTAGCTCTTGGTGCTGGCTTATCTTTTCTGTCTAGCCCCCCCCGGACGTACCCCGGATTCTTTACCCCAGGTTTCTGCCAGGCTAGTTCGGGTCTAGCTCTTGACACCATGCGATTCGAGACTCGTGCTAGGTTTTCAGGCAACTGCGAATCACCGAGCAGGGACTCGCATGTGATGGGTGGCTGAGTTTAACGCTACGGCAGAGGATCCGGAGATGTAACGTCCGCAGTTCGATACGAGGGATATGGCATGTTGTGCCGATGTTTGTACCATGATTGTCATGCTTTCTACTTGAATCAAGGCCCTATTGGATGCCACGCGTCTTTGTTGTCTGAGGTAGGGTTCGAGATAATGGTCAAACTGACGTTGAAGTTGACCGTGTTATCGAGACGGAATCACACCGAGGAGATAAGGTGGGGAGATAATGCAAAGGACTAGTCCTCCTTTGCACCGCGGTAACTCATAGAGGCAAATAGCGGGGCAGATACTGGCATGAATTTCCTGTTAAAGAAAACGGCAATGCATTGACCGAACTCCCCCGCATCTTCTATCACCGGCTCATTCTGCCGGTCATGATAAACCGGCACAATAGTCCGTGCTAATCTGGACCAGTCTAGACGCTACTGGGAGCGTCGATCAGGAAGGAGTCCGCGGGGGGGACGTGGTGATTGGGATTAAGGCCGTGGGGGAGGCACATGCTGGAGTATCACGGCTGCTCTTGGAGGCATCATGCGGACCGTGGGAGGCTTTTGGGAGTTGGAGAAGCACTCGGATACAACAGCCGGTAAGTATGGGAAGCCTGTTACTTAAGTCACTGAGAGTCGATGCTGTAGATATGAGTATCAGAGCAAGCATTTTGAGTTCATCACCTCGTCTTTCTAGTTTCAGTTCTCGTCTCACAACCACCACAATGCCTTCTTACGTGGAAAACAACACCCTAGATGCCATCATCGTCGGTGCAGGCTTTGGCGGCTGCTACCTCCTCAAGAACATGCGCAAGCAGGGGTTCAAGGTCCGGGTCCTGGAAGAAGGGCTCGGCGTCGGCGGCGTGTGGTGGCACAACCGGTACCCCGGCGCCCGATCCGATACCCCCGTGCCCCTGTACGAGTTCTCGGACCCAGACATCTGGAACAGCTGGGAGTGGTCCGAGGAGTACCCCAGTCAGCCAGAGATCAAGCGGTACTTTGAGTTTGTGGATCGCCAGTGGGACCTCAGCAGGGACATTACCTTTGGTGTCAAAGTCACTGATGCGTCTTTTGATCCTGAGAGGGATGAGTGGACTGTCAGGACAAACACTGGGCTCTCTCTGTCTGCCCGCTTCTTCCTCCCTGCCATGGGCTTCGCCTCCAAGATCTTCACACCTCGCCTAAAGGGTCTGGAGAACTTCCAGGGCTTCACATGTCACACGGCCAAATGGCCTGAAGAGCCAGTGGATTTCAAGGGCAAGCGTGTTGGCGTCATTGGTACAGGGGCCACGGGTGTCCAGGTCATCCAGGAGCTCGGCCCCAAGGTCAAGGAGCTGGTTGTATTTCAAAGATCGCCCAACTGCGCGCTACCCATGCGGCAGAAGCCATGGGGAAACCAGGACAAGACCGCCTACCCCAGCTTGTACAAGCAGATGAAGGCGACGTCTGGAGGCTTCCTCTTTGACAAGGTCCAGCGGAGAGCCATGGATGATACCCCTGAGCAGCGTGCCGCTCTCTATGAGGAGCTGTGGCAGAAGGGAGGCTTTGCAGTTACACTCGGCAGCTATGAGGATCTCATGACGGACTTGGAGTCTAGCCAGGCCATATATGAGTTTTGGCGGGACAAGGTCCGGCAAAGGATCTTGAAAAAAGACCCTGAACTTGTCGAGCACTTGGCTCCCACAAAGCCTCCGTTCCCCTTTGGCACGAAACGCCCTTCTCTGGAGCAAAAGTTTTATGAGGTTTTCAACCAAGACAATGTCAAGTTGGTTGGACTCAAGAAGAATCCCATCGATGAGGTCCTTCCCCACGGTGTCAGGCTCGCCGACGGAACCGTGCTCGAACTCGACGCCCTGATCCTCGCCACTGGCTTCGACGCCGTCACGGGGAGCTTCTCCAGAGTCAACATCAAAGGCCTCAAGAACAAGGTCCTCAACCAAGAATGGGGCACCGGCTCCCGAACCTATCTCGGCCTAGCAACATCGGGCTTCCCCAACATGCTCTACATGTACGGCCCGCAGAGCCCCGCAGCCTTCGCCGTAGGCCCCGTCATCTCAGAGATCCAGTGCGACTGGATCATCCGGACGCTCTGCTACATGCGGCAGCACCGGTTCTCAAGGATCGAGCCCAGACCTGCGGCTGAAAAGGATTGGGCCCGCGTGACGAATGAAGAGTGCAACAAGACTCTGCTGCACTTGAACGAGACGACGTGGTACATGGGCGGGAACGTGCCGGGCAAGGCGCGGGAGGCGTTGAATTACATGGGAGGACTGCCGGCGTATCAAAAGGCTCTGGACGAGTGTCATTCGAATGGGTTTTCGAGCTTCCATTTGCAGTAAATTGATAGACTTAAAAGAATGCAAGCATCTTATCAAGCTGAATCGTCTTGTTATCATTTATACGATACCCGGATGTGCTCCCGATGCTCGATCTCGCCACTGAAAGAGGGTGATTCGAGCAATACGCTAACGAGTCAGACAAGCAATAACAGTTCCAAGGTTAGCGTAACCGAGGGAGAAGGGCATATCCCTCCCCTGTCAGACGGGCCTTATCCTTATCCAGACACGGCGCGATAACCTTCCTATCCGTCAAGACCTTCCTATTGTCTGTTGAAAGTGGTCAATGCAGCTTTTTCGGTCAAGGCCTGGACTCTCTCACCGTGGACTGATTTGCTCTAGTGATTGGCCCCCTTAATCATGTTATCCTTTACTCCGAACTCCCCGCGCTATCAGCACGTCATGGTCCCTGCTGCTGGAACCAGTTCGTCTTATCGACTCGAATCACATGGTTTGTGTTCGGTTGCATTGAGATAGGGGTCGGATCAGGTTGTATGTACAAGAAGCATCCCATACGATAACCTTGATCAGACTACCCAGCATACGGCTCCAGCACTTTCACCCTCGACAGACCAGACATCAGGGCTGAACCCCCCGAACTTTTGCAGATTACGACAGTCGACTGAAAAGATCCAACTTGGATTAGGTATAACAATTTCAATAAATATATCAATAACAGAAGTATCAGGCTGACGCTCTGCCAGATCACGAATGCTCAAAGTATACAAGGCTATCTACAAACAATTATCATCCATCAAATACCTGGATATCCGGTCCCCTAACCCAAGACTCCGGTACTTCCACCGATTATCAACCAACTCAAGCCGCAGCAGCAGCTTGGGCACCCGCCGCCGCCTTGCCAGCAGCTTCAGCAACTTTCTCGCCGATGGAGACAGAAGCGTCTCCCTCCTTTGTCACACCGGCGGGACTATTTCCAGCAGCGGCTCCAGCAGCTTGTTCAGCCTGTTGACCACCCGCAGCCTCGCCTTCCTTTGTCGCACCAGCGGGATCATTACCACCAGCAGCTCCTGCGGCCTGTTCAGCTTGTGGTGCGGCTGAAGACTCTCCCTCCTTGGTTACGCCAGCGGGATCATTTCCAGCAGAAGCTCCCGCAGCCTGTTCTGCTTGAGGAGCAGTTGAGCCCTCCCCTTCTTTGGTCACACCAGCAGGTGAGTTACCATCTTGACCAGCAGAGGCGCCTCCTTCTTGTTGAGCAGTAGTAGTTTCTGTTCCCTCCTTCGTCACACCAGCTGGATCATTGCCAGCAGCAGCTCCTCCAGCTTGTTCAGCCTGTGGGCTTGTCGAACCCTCCCCTTCCTTTGTCACACCGGCAGGTGAGTTACCGTCTTGACCAGTGGAAGCTCCCTCGCCCTGTTGAGCCGTTGAAGCGCCCCCATCCTGGCCGGTAGAAGCACCGCCTTGCTCTCCTTCCTTGGTGACGCCAGCAGGAGAGTTACCGTCCTGACCAGTTGAGGCTCCACCTTGCTCGGCAGTCGGATCAGTCGAACCCTCCCCTTCCTTGGTGACTCCAGCGGGCGAGTTACCATCTTGACCAGCAGATGCTTCTCCTTCCTTGGTAGTACCAGCAGTAGAGGCGCCTCCATCCTGACCAGCAGAGGTTCCACCTTGCTCAGCAGTCGGGCCAGTCGAGGCTTCTCCCTCCTTAGTTACGCCAGCGGGAGAGTTGCCATCCTGACCGGCTGAAGCCTCTCCCTCTTTAGTGGTACCAGCAGTGGAAGCACCACCATCTTGGCCAGTAGAAGCTCCGCCTTGCTCAGCGGTAGGATCAGTTGAACTCTCCCCTTCCTTCGTCACGCCAGCAGGCGAAGTACCCTCCTGTCCAGCAGCGGCCTCTCCCTCCTTGGTGGTGCCTGCGGTGGGAGCGCCTCCATCTTGGCCAGCAGAGGTTCCACCTTGTTCGGCAGTGGGGTCAGTTGAGCCTTGGCCTTCCTTGGTGACTCCGGCGGGAGAATTGCCATCCTGGCCGGCAGAAGCTTCACCTTCCTTGGTAGTGCCAGCAGTAGAAGCACCTCCGTCTTGGCCAGTAGAGGCTCCTCCTTGTTCGGCAGTCGGTCCAGCCGCTTCGCCTTCTTTTGTTACGCCAGCAGGTGAGTTACCGTCCTGACCCGCAGCAGCCTCTCCCTCCTTAGTGGTGCCAGCGGTAGTAGCTCCGTCTTCTCCTTGGGGGGTAGAAGCTCCACCTTGTTCAGCAGTAGGATCAGTTGAGCCCTCCCCTTCTTTGGTCACACCAGCAGGTGAGTTACCCTCCTGGCCAGCCGAAGCTTCACCCTCCTTAGCCGTGTTGCCGGTAGACGCTCCGCCATCTTGGCCCGTGGATGCACCGCCTTGTTCAGCAGTAGGATCAGTCGAACCCTCGCCTTCCTTGGTTCCGCCGGCGGGCGAGTTTCCATCCTGGCCGGTAGAGGTCTCTCCTTCTTTTGTCACACCGGCAGGCGAGCTACCGTCCTGGCCAGCTGAAGCTTCTCCCTCCTTAGTCGTACCAGCAGTCGAAGCACCTCCGTCTTGACCAGTGGAAGCCTCTCCCTCCTTAGCCGTGTTGCCGGTAGACGCTCCGCCATCTTGGCCCGTGGATGCACCGCCTTGTTCAGCAGTAGGATCAGTCGAACCCTCTGCTTCTTTTGTAACTCCAGCAGGGGAGTTTCCATCCTGGCCAGCAGAGGTCTCGCCCTCCTTCACAACACCAGCGGGAGCGTTACCATCTTGACCAGCAGATGCTTCACCCTCCTTCGTGACACCGGCTGGCGAGTTGCCGTCTTGTGAAGTAGAAGCTTCAGTGTCTTGGCCGGTTGAGGCACCTCCATCTTGACCGGTGGATGCTCCACCTTGCTCAGCAGTTGGATCGGTTGAGCCTTCACCTTCTTTCGTAACGCCAGCGGGTGAGTTGCCATCCTGCCCAGCAGAGGCCTCTCCCTCCTTAGTGGTGCCAGCAGTAGTAGCTCCATCTTCTCCTTGGGGGGTGGAAGCCCCACCTTGTTCGGCAGTCGAAGCTCCTCCGTCTTGGCCAGTAGACGCACCCTCTTCCTGTTGAGGAGTAGCAGCCTCTCCCTCTTTGGTCACGCCAGCGGGGGTGGTGCCATCCTGACCGGCAGAAGCTTCACCCTCCTCAGTGGTGCCGGCGGTAGCAGCTCCATCTGCTTCTTGTCCAGTAGAAGCACCTCCTTGTTCGGGGGTAGCAGGTTGTTCCTCTTCCTTGTTTTCAGGTGCAGCTCCTCCCTGCTCGGCAGTAGAATCCCCTCCTTCAATGAATTTGACGGTCTCGCCTGCAAAGGTGGTGTCAGGAACAGGCACCGGCGCAGCACCTGGGTCACTGAACGACTGATCGGGGGCAGCAGGTTGCTCTTGGCCAGGGTTGGTGAAGGATTGGTCGGGGGCTGTGATTTCGGCGCCGGGGTTGGTGAAAGACTGATCGGGAGCAGATTGCTCGTCACGGCGGAACTCGACAGGAAGGGCAGCGCCGAGGCATGTCGGGGCCAGAAGGGCCAATGTTGCAAGAGATGGGCGAACCATCGTGAATAGAAAGGATCTGAACAAGTGGTTCAGATGCTTTTTGGAACGAAGGACGGTGGTCGGTGGTTCTAGAGAGTTACGAGACAAACAACTCAACGAGCAGTAACCGGCTTCTTTAATGCCCGTCTTCCATCAAGCTCCCCAGCCCCAGATCCTGCATGTCTTCCTGTCTCTCATCTCATCATTGCAAACCTGCTGCGTGCAATGGAGAATGAAGGATCACTGTTAGCGCCAACATGCATGGGGACCCCTACCAGTCGTACCCATTTCTCAACCCTGCCTGCCCTACGCAAATTGTCTAAATGTAGATCCTGGTTTTTTGCGAGCAAGCTAAGGCAGAGAGACGCATAGGTAAGCACTTTAGTCGCTTGGCAGCTGAAGGTGTTTGTCACAGCCTGATTTGAGATGGAACTGATTTCAACGTTGAGAACTCATCTCTCAATGCGGTGACTTTTTGTGCTGCTTAGCTGTTAGAATCAAGTCATACAATTCAAATATTTCAGTCTGACAGGTTCCAGAGGGTGAGTGTCACGACAGAAATCGAAGCCGTGTGGAAATTGGCGCCGTGAATGGCTGCGTTTGAGGCGTCGACCACGACCAATCGCCTCCCTACACACGATCCCGTCTTTCCTCAACCCCTGTACATCACATCGTTCCTGAGCCAATGCTAGAGTTGTATTCTGCATAGCCTCCACCAGCATCTCCGAAAGTGCGGAGGATCTTCAGACATTGCGAGATTTGGCAACTGTTGATGTGTTCGTCATTCTGTAGATCTTCAGAGTCTATGTAGTTAAAGTTGACTGCTTACGTGTGTTATACATGAGCTTATGGTTCTTGTTCCTCATTCTGGACAATTAACCCTCAGTAAGCACCTTCTTCATCTCCTTCAACCCCTTTTTTCAGCAAGACATCCCGGCCTACCCATCGTAAGGTCTTTTGTAGAGCCGCCAGCTTCAAGCAAGGGTTATATGCAGTCAGCTTGTTTGCGACGCAAGGACACATCAAGACTCCACCCAACCGACCCATCGACGCGGCCAAGTCTCTTCCCGTGGCGCTAACAGCGGGTTTCAGGACGTGTTCAGCGGCAAGGGCCGCACAGGGGATGGATTAGATCAGGGACGGGATAAATTTAGATGGGCAATCACATCATTCACGCGTATGCATCTTGCGAGCCAAAGGGGCTCCCTTTCAAGCCCAGAAACGTTGGTTCAGGAATAAACATGGGGACAAAGAAAGAGACTTATTTGTGCTGTGCAAAGTCCATGTTGTGATGCCAGGGATTATCCCTCGACGGCCAAATAAGAAAATCCGACGGACCGGAATCTGATGGGGGATGTTTCGATCAACAGCAGCCGCCTACTGCCCTGGACCATGCTCCAGGAAACAAGTTGTCCGAGCTTGGCACTGTTGGTGACTGCGAATGGCTGGACATACGTTCTTTTCACCAAAATGGCCTTGAAGGATGAATGAGAACCTCGTTTGAAAGGCATCGGAGTGCACACATTTATCATTGCTCGTCAAGAGGCTTCTCCCCTCATAAAAGCAGTGTGGTGCAGTAACAAGAAACACAGCTTTCGACAGAATGCCGGCCATAACTCACTCTAAAGTCTCCCAGCTCTCCATGGCATGATTGCTAGCAAGTGGCACTTTGTTCCGCAGTCCCGCTCATCCCGGCAAGTTGGATGCAACCAAGTTATGCACCCGTCGTATACCCAAAACCGAGTCGTATAGATCTCGATTTTAGCTCTCCGTGTTCGTTCAATGCTCAGCCTTGTTGAAATGTAACTTTCCGTACATCAGCATTGCGTTCTCGGGTCCCAAAATCAAGTATTGTCGTACCATAGTTTCTAGCTGTTTTCCTCCCACAGCCGTCAAGATCCATCGCCACACGGGCACTTTGTTCATCTTGGGACTTTTTAGCTCACAAAAAGAGAGTACCTAGTATAGAAGCAGCAATCATAGTTCTAATCACAAAATTAATATTGAATTAAATACCAGAAGACCAAGTTCTTTATCAGAAATTACAGCAACTCTGTCAGCTTTCATTGCAATCAAGGCCTTTGAGTCCAAGACATCCTCACATCTGAACCTGTTTGAAGAGGCATACCTCTCGGTTAGCCCTCTAGTCTGTCCTATTGGCACCAGGTCACTATAGTTTACCAGATTGGTTCTCATGCTGGCATTGTGTTGAAATAAATATTCTTAATATTGTGGCCGATACGTTCTTTGGCTGAGAAGAGAAGTGTGATGATCAACAACAAAGTACTCTCATCCGCAAGGCCTTACTGCGTGTGAGTGAATCAAAGAAAAATGTTTTCCAGGTGGGAATAAAAAGCACCTAGAACCTCACGTTGAGTATATGAGTGATACACAACACCCAATAGCATGCATTGTTAGATATAACTGTGCCAACATGTGTTGTTGAAAATGAGGATCTCAGTTACTATCGACACTTTTCAATGAGATGGTAACTCAATATGCACAAACTTATCGAGTAAAAGCAGTGATGAATGAAGTTAAGCATCAGCAGATGACCATCTCAGCATCTCTACCCAAGATTAGGATGATCTGAACCCAATCTCGTAGATTCATGGATAGGGCTAGGCCTGGGGGCAAAGAACACTCACTATCCAAAGTGGCGATAACACCGACGTGTAGTTCGATATCCTCCAAGAGCATCAACGCCAAATCAGGACTGTTCCTCTGAAGCTGGTACATGTTGAGAATAACTCAGTGTAGGACGTACATACTACCAAGAGAGACATTCTTAGTCAATAGTAACAGGCATGAGAGACATGCGTACCTGTCACACTTATCCATGGACCATGATAGTCACTCGGTAGTCCCGCCAACCTTATCTTTGTCAGTTTCTACCTCTGTTGCGGAATCTCTCCGAAAGCCCGCCCAATCCTCAAGACCTATCACTATAGACATTAAGTAGATTTAGATGGTTATGAGCCCCAGGCCTTCCGTCGTGTATCTACTGGGCGAACCATGTTATGCTATAATACTCATCCAAGCCGATGGAAGACGGACCCGATAGATCACCACTCACACTCGGCTAACACTCCATCATGACAGTTGATGATACGTCGGCATCAAATACTCCTTACGACGCAACAATATCCCATCCGAAACACGAGGATCTCATTCTCTATCAACGCTCCACACAGCGTGTTGTGAGGTTGTAGTGTTCACTTCTTAACAATATCCCAGCACACTCTCAGCTTGACTCAGATATCGCACCGCCTCCTAGTCACCTCTTGAGGTGCCTACCAGTGAACTATGTGAGTACTTCTAATCTACAAACTCCTGAAGAAAACAAGCCGGGTGCTAGATTGGCCGTACAGACGGTCTTGTTGTTGTTCGAACTTCAGTGTGCATCAAGGAGTCGGCTTCACTTTGCGCAGTCAAGAAAAATCAATCGACAATATCAAAGGTAGCATGTCTGCCATTTCCCGCCGACCTCAAAAGAAATACTACTTGCGGGATTCGGATCATGACCATCTTGAATGCGTCTCTTGAGCTATGTCTCGTGAGAGGTGATATCCGGCCACGAAACAAGAGGCAATGGTGAGAAATGAGCGTTGTCAACTCAACTTTCATGTCGGCCAGAGGGATTCCTTCGAGGTCAAACATTACAAAGAGAACTTAATTGCCAAATAGAAGGCCAAAATGAGTTGCCTGGGTCTCAAGGGGAGGACCCCGGGAACCGATGTGCTCAGCATCATGGCGCACCCATGGTCAGCCAAGTTCAGGCAGGGGCATTGCGCATCCATAAAGCACAGGATTTCTTGGAATGAGTCGAATGTATCAGGCAGTGGAACATCATGAAGGCTCTGTTGTTCACCTCAGGGACGTCTGAACTGTGACGACAGGTTTCCAGGTGTGCCGGGTTGATATGGCAAGAGACTAGCAACTCTCGACGGCAACTAATTATTGGAACAACTGATCGATTTGTATGACATTTGGGTATTTTCTCAATCTGTAGCCATTGCCTCTACAATGCGAGTAGACTTCGTTGCTATTGCATGAGCAAATGCCGTGATCGCCACAACTCGTTGCGCTGGCAATCTCTTGATTTCTTATACTTCTCACGAGCACATTCGTCAATGCAAGATTTCAGAGGTCGCATCTTTCTCCTCAGGCATCAGCTTAATCAATCAGTGAGCCTCAATGAGCCGTAAGCAATAGTTATCGTCGTGTACCGTTACTCACGAGTTCCTTATCCGGCGAGTCCGAAGAATCACCTCACAACTTCATCCTCGCCGCAAATAAAGTGAGTGAGTGAAAGGGTGATACAGTCGCTTTGAAACACGACGAGAGAATAACCAACAGACACACCCCGGAGTTTCCGAATGGCAGCAACTGAACGCCCGCAACGAGACGCAAATCCCATCCGTAAATGGGGTTTACCCACGCCGAGGTGGAGCATCCCTCTGTCCCATTTTTAAGCTTCAAAAAAAACAACACGCCTCGCAGTAAACGGGCCGACAAAGTGGTAGATAAGGTCGGGTGGAACCCTCCCCCCCCTTGCAAAAGATAGCCAGTCAAAAGTGATTGCAAGATTAAGAAAGAAAATAGAGTAATTTGCATAAAGTTTTACTCACAATTCCGGGGCAGATCTTGACCCAATTTTTCCCACAGCTCGTGGGATGTGGCATACGTGATGGTTGCATGGGGGGATGATAGGGGCGATAAGATAAAAAGAAACGACGTCACGCAACGATGCTACATGAGCTGCCATAGAGGGATCACGTACAAACGAACCTCTTTGTAGAAGTGCATGTCAAATCACTCCCGTATGCCACCAAATCAGGCCAAGACACGGAGCAATTGATCGTCCACGAGCGCAGGGTATGGCCCGTCTTGGAAGGTACCGTCTTTGGCACCTTTGGTCCAATGTCGTTGGCGATGCTACCCTACACAAATACATCTTGACGCGGCGCCAAGATCTTGGTGACCTTCCCCATCTTGCTTGAGTGTTTCTCGAAGGAAAATGGAATCTCGGCGTGCAGGGCATGCATTTCATGGTAGCAATGTGTGATGAGGCTGCATAGCCGCGACTACAATCCATGTTGCTGGTCTTTAATGAACTTGTGATATTTGCAACAACAGCTTCACGACCTTCAACATGGCCTCTTACAAAAACTCACAACAATATTCTCCTTCCTGTTTCGAGCTTCGGATCAGAACCCACGTACGCAGGATAAGCGCGTGCAGTGCCAAGGCTGACCGTGTCGCTATGCGTAGCCGTCGCTGCCGTCAGCATGCCAACACCCCCAACAACAAACCTCAAAGTTGCCAGCCGGATCTTCAACCTCCCTAGTCTCCGTCGGCGACCTGTCACTCGCAGTGTCACTACTCTATCTCCAATTCTATCCCGGGAATTATTATCGCGTAGAGTCAAGTCAAAGTGGGACTCTGACTTTGAGAATTGACATCGCTGAACCACAATTTCTGGCCAATGCGCCTCGCAAGTGAAACCCAGGTCGGAGCACAGAGTCAGCCCTGCCCTTGTCACACGAGGAAGTGAGATTCTGGAACGATGGGACTCATGTGATGCAGAATCTAGCTCGGCAACGTTGGGTCCGTGGCCCATCAAGCTGGAGATTGGCCGGCGGCGTCGACGACGGACGAGACACGCACCAGAGCAGAGCACTGATTCCAATCCGCCCCGTCCGAGGCCACCACCGTTGGGAGCACCGGTGTAGCAGTTCGCATCCAGATCATGCTTTGGCAGAACGGGTCGAGAGCCGCCTGTCGCGATGCAGGCAATGCAATACGGGGGCGAGATAGCCTGAGCCAAGACTCTCTCTCAGGCAGACAACCCGACTCCGTGGGATAGCTCGGCCCCGGCTGGGTTCCGGAACACATGCTCACCGAGGACTTGCGATGCTGGACGCGTAACTACCCCAACGACGAGTGCAAGAAACTTTGGGAATTGATACCCATTGGACCGGATTTGGATGAACAAATCGACAGTCTATGCCGCGTCGTCAACCCCCATCCGTCGACTTTTCCTAGTCGCGTCAAACTCCAAACTGGCCCTGGTATGGTTCAAGCTGTTGCACGTCGTACGAAAACCTCCGAGAGTGCCTGAAGTGGGAATTCGCTCTCATTGGCGTGTCGCAACAAGTCGGCCGCTTCATGACTAGCGCCACAGGTCATTGCAATAACCTTCTTTTGCATCGGTTCCGCTAGAGCCACGAGTCGTTAGGTTGGACTAATCGGGCAGCTCGTTGAGCAAGATTGACTGTTGGGGGTGCCTGTCAAGTGCTAGAGGCTGAATGTTGCTTGACCGGGTGAGGCGACCACGAACTGTTTCCGTGAAAGCCCGTGGTGGTGCGCAAAGGAGCCTCAGCTCTCCGTGTCATGTCGTGCCCATCGTCCCGAGTGTCCAACAGTCGCCTGTGTGAGCAGATCATTCCCAAGTACACAGTGCACAGCCACCCGAGTGATGGAGATCTCGTCGCAAGGTCAGGGGCGCCTGACCTTGTTCAGATATTGCTGGCTCCGCAAGCAAGGGCGGCACGGCCGGTCATGTCCGAGCCCACTTGAATCCCCATCATGCTTAAACCCTGCGAGGAGGCCCGAATGGCGATGCCAGGCCTCGGGCCCTTCAACCGCTGGAGCCACCGAAAAAAAGGACCCTCTCACAAAGCATTGCATTACGTACAAACGTCTGGGGAACTTCCTCAAAGGACAGTTACTGCTCGTCAGCATCAGATGTCCGGCTCGAGCACTGGAGCCGTCCCCAGATTGACCACGTCTTGCCCACGGGGTAATGGCGATTGAAAGCAAACTGTTACGTATTGCCCCGTAACCTTAGATTCAACGTTTGCGGAGTGAAGATCTCAATGTCTGGAGTATTAAACGTGCGCCGTGACCGAATCCAACTGCAGCCGACTCCCGGCAGAGTGATTGCCGCAGCGCAGCCGCTGGAGGCTGTCACATTTGGCTTGGTGGGCCAGGGTCAACCCCCGTCTTGGAGCTGTAGAATTTGGTGCTATCGCAGCTTCTTCAGCAGAAACCGCCCGGGGGGCGGGCTCCTTAGCCGCGCCGCTGAACCACAATGCAATGAATGATAGTGCCGGTGGGTGCTCTGCCGTCGCGTCGCACCACGCAAGCTGGGAAGGGAAGCCAGCTAGTCTGCCTGCCTGCGAACCGGGGGGCCTCGAGTGTCCCTGGTTCAATAACTCAAGATCTGAGGCGTTCCTCCAGCTGCTCGCTCGTTCGATCGGTGCGCTGCGATGCCTGCAAGTGTCTCTCGGCTCGTTGCCATAGCACACGCTAGTGCCCAGGAGAGCTAGCAGTCCCTCTCACAAGTCGCGCGGTGCGGCTTCTAGAAGAAAAATGTCGCATTCTAGTCGGTTGTTTCCCCCTGTCTTCCCTGCGGGATGGAGTAGGAGGCGCTGATAATCCGTCACCTCTCACTGCACACGGCTGCGCCATGGAGGGGCGGCCCGCGGCTGCTGAGGCCCTTGGAGAAGCTCCGACACGACAGCCGAGGAAGCGTATGATGAGTGGCACCACACGACTGGGACCGGTAGAGGCAGATGAGGGAGAGTAACGAGTTGGCTTGTGGCGATTCGTCAAGGCCCGGCAATGGCCATGACTGCGCAGGGCACCAGTTCATAGTGCTCTTTGCGAGAGAGGCCATTGGTGACAGCGAATCATCTCCGTGTCGGGTGGGTATACCTGTAACCAGGCGTCCGGAAAGAGAGGCGGTGTTTCCGACGCGTTGTGAATGGGTGAAACACGCAGCTCATGGCTGCACCAAACGTGACCTTTGCTATGACGCCAATCTGCCGAGCTGGATTGACTTTGCATCAGTGGCGCATCGGCCGCTAGGACGTTACAGAGGCGATGGGCAATGATTTGACGGAACTTGGCCTTGGGGGATTTTTTGCTGCATGACCTGCCAATGCCTCTTCTCTGTGCATTTACCGCATTGTGATTATTGCGGAGTCACAATAGAGTCCATCATCAGCCCCAGAATTGACAGCTAAAGAACCGGACTTCCCAAAATGGAAGGTCCTCAAAGAGCCCCCGTACAGAATGATGCATCCCAAACGGCTCGTTAGAGAAGTGCCCGCGGGCCGCTCGGAAGGTTAACAAATTGCGGTTTACGGGCAGCAAGAAGGGAATTGGCCGGGGACAGTAGGGGTGGGCAATGAGATAGCAAGCATGGACCACTGAGTAGGGGCTGTTGTCGTTGCAGGTGGTGATGAATGACATGGGAGGCAAAGCCTGCCCTGGGATGGATCAACAGGAGCCACAATGACCTGGCCTTTGATCTCTGCAGCCAGGCGGCTGTGTGAGCGATCTTGCGAGTCTCTTATCTGTAGTGGATAGACGCGGAGAGCGCCTGAGATAGGAATGGCTGACGGCGGCTGGTGAGATCCTCTCGAGACGCGGGTGGGGGCTGCTGCGGTGAGAATAGGCAAAATACACACGGCTGAGAGTGTGAATAGTGTTAATTGGAATGATGAGGCATGCTTTGGTGTTGACTTTGATGCCACGAGATGAATATTGGGGTAAGGCTGGGCATTTGGAGTCGAGCAAGTCTTGGTATCTTGGCCTGGAGACAACAGCCCTGGTCTTGAACAAGCTGAGCCATTGACCAAGTCAACATTCAACTGCAAACCCTCCATAGCTGATGCCAAGACATTGACTGGCATGACCCCAATCACCTGTGTGTCATGGTGTTTTGTATGACATTGAGTCACGACCCTCTTTAACGACAGACGGGAAGGATCCGAGGCGAAGCCTCCATCAACTGCTTCTTTTGCTCATGAGAACTGATGGTTTTGGCAGCAGATTATCCTCCAAAACATTGGCCGAGTGAATGAGCAAGGGGGCTTCATGGCTTGACTCTCCGTCTCCGCAATGCTGCTACCCGGCGAGTTGAACCAACATCCCGGACGCACAAGACATTTGAGGAGAGGAGCAGCACAAGAGCGTCGTGTGTTGGTTGTGTTGGGTTCCACATTGTCCATGTGCCGATGGGGGGGCCAACGGGGAGGATGCTTTGCAGGCCCGGTCAGCAGTCCCGAGAGCAAACGTTGCTTTTTTGTGGTGATTGACTGCGCTGCCTGCAGGCAAAGATCAGCTTCTCATAAGCAGCCATGATTCAGAAAGGGCTGAATCGCAACGATTTGCCCCTTGTCGGGCAAAGGTGAGTAGCAGAAAGTCCGAGATGGATGCGCATGCGTGTGACTGCGTGTGGGCATGGAGTGAGAGTAGAGCACAGCACGGGGAAGAGAGCAGGGAGCCCTGCCCGAGGTAAACAGCTTGGGGCCAAGGTAAGGCAAAGCAGGGCAGGGGCAGGCAGAGTTGCAGGTACCTGGAGAAAGTACCTGTACTTCTCCTTCGTCATGAAATGTGGAGACAGCCTTGGAACCCACTCCCCAATTCCCCACTCTGAGAATTGGTCTGGGAGATCTTCTGCTTGGCCTGTGCTTAGCCTGGTCGAGTTTGAGAGAGTGGCTTCTTCCTTCCTCGCTGTGAAGCCTGTTTTTCGCTGTTGCTAGCAAGAGCAGAAAAAGAGCCTAGACGGAAGGGGCGATGCAGACATTGTACAACGAGTAAATGCCAAGAAATAAAGCTCGCACAGTGCTGACATGGGCGTGCACCCCCCCCATCAACATCCATCTTCCCTCACACACCATGCATCCATCCATTGTCTTTGCTCAAATCTCCTTGTGTCGCGGATCTCATCCAGGCGAGAAACAAGGGGTGCGCGTAGCCGCGACAGCAATGATCGCCTCTGCCAAATCGGAGCCTGCGTTCTTGCTTCCTTCTCTTGCCCGGTCCTTGTCCATGTCGGTGATACTCTCCGCTTCGCCATCTTCCATGACTTCGACCTACCCCAATCATCCATGTTCCTCCGTATCCAAAGTCTTGGCCTTCAGGCTCCTCTCGTTTGTTCGTCTCTCGTTGTCGCCTCTTCCCCACCACCCTCACAAACACATCAAGGCCTCCGACCTGACACTAGTCGGTAGCAGGAAGCTAAGAGCTCAGTCGACCCCGGGCAACGCTATTTGGGTACGAGCGAGTTCCATCGTGGGTCCTCTGCTTGCAACGTCCCTCGAGAGCTTCTTCGACTTGGACCCCTCGACCCAACCCAACTTTAGCCCCCGGAGCTAGGTTGCTTCGACCCATGCCCTTCCCGTCTCCATCATCCCATCCGTTCGGTTATCCTTTGTCTCTCACCTCTCTCACTCTAGACTCGAGACGTCTTTAAGAAGGCCGATCCCCCTCCTCTTGTCTTCTATTGTTTCCGTCCATCATCGTCTCTTCCTTCTCCCCTCAGAGGTCACTCGACCCTTCTTGTCTTTCTTTCCCACTCCTCCTCTAAGGTCTTCTCCTCACCACATCGAGGTAGAAGCTAGGTCTGCACTTGCACAACCGCAACAACCTCAACACGCCCATTGGGAGATAGCCCAATATGGGTTCCAGCTTGGAGAATCCAAGTGACGCTGGCATCGAGAAGGGCGTCAAGGTCACCGACTATGACAACAACGGCGATGTCCAGACCGGTGCCGGCTTTGCTTTCGAGCAGGAGAGCTACCTGACCCGAAATGGTCTCACTCTTGAGTCCTTCAAGCAGCGCCGCTTCGACGGTGCTGTCGAGCTCGATCGTCGAATGAAGCCCCGCCATCTGCAGATGATTGCCATCGGTGGCTCTATCGGTGCTGGTTTCTTCGTCGGTTCTGGAAAGGCCCTTTACAACGGTGTAAGTTGACGGCACTTGGCTCTGTCTGCTGGTCTCCATGTCTAACGAGCGACACAGGGCCCTGCTTCTCTCACCATTGATTTCCTCATCATTGGTGTCATGATCTTCAACGTCGGTATGTGTGCCCTGTTGTCCCATGTGCGAGCCAAGCGCTAATCATCTTTTCCAACAGTCTTCGCTCTTGGTGAACTTGCTGTCATGTATCCCGTCTCCGGTGGCTTCTACATCTACTCGTCTCGCTTTATCGATCCTTCCTGGGGTTTTGCCATGGGCTGGAACTATGTCGCGCAATGGGCAGTCGTCTTACCACTCGAACTAACAGTCTGTTCCGTCTGTATCCAATATTGGAACGATGAACTATCACCGGGTATATTCATCACCATCTTCCTCGTCGCCATCATCTTCATCAACGTTTTCGGTGGTATCGGATACGCCGAGGAGGAGTTCTGGTCGTCTTGCCTCAAGCTGGGAGCTATCGTCGTCTTCATGGTCATTTGCCTCGTCCTCGTCTGCGGTGGCGGTCCCAGCAACGGCCGCTACAACGAGTTCTGGGGTGACCGTCTCTGGCACGAGGATCCCGGTGCGTTCAAGAACGGCTTCAAGGGCTTCTGTTCCGTCTTCGTCACTGCTGCTTTCTCTTTTGCCGGAACTGAGCTTGTCGGTCTTGCTGCCGCCGAGTCCAAGAACCCTACCAAGGCTCTTCCCGGCGCCATCAAGCAGGTTTTCTGGCGAATCACCCTCTTTTACGTCCTCGGTCTCCTCTTCGTCGGTCTTCTCATCAGCTCCGCCGACCCCCGACTTGACATTAGCGGTTACTCCAACGCCAAGGCCTCTCCTTTCGTCTTGGTTGGCGAGTACTCGGGTCTCACTGGCCTTAACCACTTCATGAACTGTATCATCCTCGTCTCGGTTCTTTCCCTTGGTGTTTCGGCTGTCTATGGCGGCTCTCGTACCCTGACTGCCATGGCTGAGCACGGCTACGCCCCCAAGATCTTTGCCTACATTGACCGCGGCGGTCGTCCCACCTTCTCTGTCCTCATCCACATCGTCATGGGTTTCCTCGCCTATGTCAACCTTGACCCCAAGGGTGGAGAGATCTTTGACTGGCTCCTGGCTCTTTCTGGTCTGTCGACTCTATTCACCTGGGGCTCTATCTGCCTGGCCCACATCCGTTTCCGCAAGGCTTGGGCTCACCAGGGTCACACTCTGGATGAGATCCCCTTCCAGGCTGTTGGTGGCGTCTATGGCTCGTGGCTCGGCCTTTTCCTCATCTCTCTCGTCTTGATCGCCCAGGTAAGTTTCGTTGAGCAAGTACTGGAGAACGATGCTGATAAATATAGTTCTACGTCGCCATTGTCGCTCCCCCTGGCTCGTCCGGTATGGGCACTGTTGAAGGCTTCTTCATGTCATACCTGGCCCTCCCCGTCGTTCTCTTCTTCTGGGCCGTCGGATATATCTGGAAGCGAGAGGGTTGGCTGTCTGTTGATAAGATTGATATCGACACTGGTCGTCGTGAGCATGACTGGGAGGAGATCAACAAGTTCAGGGCTGAGATGGCTACATGGCCCGCTTGGCGCCGCTTCCTCCACAAGATCATGTAAGCTTGTGGAAGGATGGATTGATTGGGAATGGGGGCGTGAGGTCCCTTGTTGAATGCGTCTAGAAGGAGACTACTCCTCACCCGCGTGGCACCAGCACTTGCCGATGGCAGCGTTCGCATGGGGGCAGGCCTCCGATCTTTTGACTCTCGTGTACATCATTTATCGCTAGATACCATATGCAGGAACTTCTGCACATAATCTGACAAGCACATTGCTTTATAATATCTTGTTGTCTGCTGGAATTTGTTGTGATGTATTTGATGGCGACCGTCTAGGCGAGAGTTCTCGGGGCGTCGGTATGCCCTGAAATGATGTACTTGGAAGCCATGAAGTTGGAGCGTGACGTGAATCTTGCCGGTTGGTTGGCGTTGTGGTGGCTGTTGTCGATGTTCGAGTTGGTGTGGATGGTGTTGCCAAAAAGGGTAATTGCAGGAGGGCGGCGCAGATGCAGGGGCCGACGTCAAAAAGTTGGAGAAAATTTGGAGAAGGTGGCCAGGAACATAACGAGGAACACTCAGAGAACAAAAAGAAGGTCTACGAAAGGATTTTAAAGACAGAAATCATATTCTGGGGAATATGTCAATTACGCCCATCGCGCCCTACGTGCTCTACAGGATCCAGAGAAAACTTGTCGTCGGGTGGGTCGCGAGCGCGCCCTTTGCGTGACTGATGACCGATGCCGGTGGAGTTTCTGGAGATTGGACTGCCTTTGCGGGAGGGTCTTTGTCATGAGTGATGCCATGTGAGGTGACGATTTGTCACGTGGGGCAGGGAAAGAATGGGATTTTACGTATGGAAATGCGAGGAAGGGGAGAGGAGCGAGGGATGGGCTGCCTTGGGTTTATGAACTTGGTGAGGTAGTCGTGGCGCTGACAAGGACTATGCTGATCGGGGCCTAGATAGGTCTAAGGGTGAGATAGTAGCCTTGAAGGTAGGGAGTTCAAGGGAGACGAGAGGTAGGCGTAAAGTTGGCTTGTAGTCGATTGCGTTTGGCGCTCTGTCCCAAAGTTGTGATGTTGTCCCATCCTCGATCCACCATGTTATGCGAACAGCTTGACCAAAGACCCAGTTTCTGTGGGGACCCATCACCAGTTCTGAGAGATTTGTTACTGTTTCGAGATCCAGAGACGTGTTTACGTACAACCCAGATTCAACGTGCCTAATCGAGATCGAGGTGAGAGCACAGGCGAGGTGAGTTGAGGTGAAAAGTGAGGACCCGTCTCGATGGAGATGGACTCACTTGGAGTCTTCCCAAAGGCCTCCAGCACTCCTCACAAGCAATTGCCACGAGACAACAGACACATAGAGAATGAGGGGGCGGGGGAATTCGGCAGAGGCGGCACCGTTGGTCCGTACAAGAGCACCGCTCGTCTCTTGGTATCGTGTCATGTAAGGCGCAGCGTAGCAACGTCGCCAAAGGGGTCCATCTCACACTCAATCTTACCCAAAGTCACTCAAGTACAGTACTTTCAACCGGAGCACGCACCCGAGAAAGGACAAAACTCCACTACGGGGAAGAGAAAAGGGGCTCCACGCAAGATAAGGTAAAAGAGAGGTCAATCCGTTTATTTTGCAAAACCTGGGGAGCGGCCGCAAATTTGGTGTTTTGCGTACGTACAACTTACCTTATGGAAATTGGAGAGAGGTGCGGGGTTGTAGAGGCGAGAGACCCGGGGAGGGGCTCGTGCGGAGAAGGGGGGATGGGTTTGCGGGCGATGGCCGAGCATGGCCTGAAGGGGGTGTGTGATGTTTTTTCTTGGGGGAATATGGGTTCTAGAACCCTTTGTTGTGTTTATTGGATGGTTCACAGAATTTGTCTGTGTCTTGGTATGGGGATTTGGAGAGGCCAAGATGTATAAAGTCAAGGCCTGGCTTGGGTAGACAGGGGGATGTACCTGGAGGTGGGAGTAGCACTGTGCCAGCTGCCAGGGAAGGCAAGTCACGAACACCTTGTCCTGCATCCCCGGCGCGTCCTTGCCTAGGTACGGAACCCTTCAAGTCCGCTCCGCCACAGTCTGGGGGCGGAACTCCACCATCTTGCTTTGGTCATCTGGGGTATAGAAAGACGGAACAGCGAATTGCTTCTTCCATGATCAAATCAACGTGTCAGCTAGCGGGGTCTGGGGTAACGGAACCTCATCATCAATTTCGGGTTCGTCGTCAGGAGCTTCCTCTTACATCACGAATTCACCATGTCAGCTCTACTAGCGCGACTAGCCATAGCGCCCTGGTTCGCCATGTATCGCTACTCAGTGTACATTTCCGCCAACTCAAAAAACAACCTTACCCCCTGGCCTCCCAGTCAGCACTCTCCCCCTCCATTTTACAGTGCTGATTCGCCCTGCATTGGCTTCAGCAACGGCCCGCCGCCCGCCAAGGGGCTCTATCGTCGTTCTAGAAATTGCCCGTTCGCAGCTTAGCCTCTGTTCCCCCGCGTTTAAATGAAAGCCCGACGCCCAAAAACCAACCACTTCTCCCAGACGCTACGCGCAGCAACTTGGGAATTGCACATGAATGGTTGAACTACAAGGTTTCCATCTGCCCGTGCGCAGCTTTCCCCAGACATCTAATCAGTCTATTACGAGATCTGTATTCAACCTCACGACTATTACTTAATGGTTTCCTGGGATTGCGTTTCCCCATGGGGTTCTCTAGCGACAAAAACTTGAGCCGTCGAAAGCCGAGAAGGGCCCACGAACACCCCCCCTGAACACAACAACTTTGGTAACAAGCTGTTCCCTTGTCTCGATTTAACCTCGTGGGCCTCTGTATCCCCACGATTCGACGGTATCCGGGGAAGAGATTCTGGAGAAGGTGGCTCCATGGGCTCCGCCGGGTTACGGGGCCGTGATGTGACGCCGTCACCATCCCCACGGGGTGATGCCAAATGAGAGTCACGCCAGGCCATGACGAATGCTCTGAAACGCCTCGCTTGTGGATATGGTCTACCAGTGGGTTAGGGTCTGGAATTCCCATCCCAAGGCTCGCCGGAATGGACGGATGCCTCGGATATCTGGTGTGTCGATAGCAGCCGGCGGCCAACTCGGGCATGAGGGATTTGATTTGGAATAACTCGCCAACAAGTCAGCCCTTGGACTGTGTGGATAGGAATGATGCCAAATTACGTGCTCGAAGCCTAGTACAGTGTCGGCTTCAGGGAAGTGTCGCCCCCTTACCCCGACCAAAGGACAAGAGACAAGCGCAGTATCCCTGACGTTGACTTGGCAGGTTTTCATAGTCCGCATTGCATTGAAGAACCCCGTGGCTATGCAAGGGACTCGCAATGAGGCAAAGAACGGTATCACTGAGTGAAATATGAGCAGAGACGATTTGCTTCCTGTGCTAGGAAGACCTGCGCGAGTAGTTGGGAACATCCCACCAATGAGTCATGGAACAGAGAAAATAGGCCCCGTAGGTGACGTTGAAGCCATCATCCATGGTAAGCTTTTCGATGAAAGCTGCTTTGCATCTACGGCGAAGCAGAACGAACACCTGCTTTCCAATGTGGTGTTCATTGGTCAAGCCGATGTTGCCATGCTCCTGAAATCGATAGAGTTGGCTTTCCCTCCCGGGCTGCAGGACATCCTGAAGTCGGATGTCCAACCTTCCCTCTAGCTCTTCAAAATACTTGGATCTAGATGGGATGTTCATGCTATTGTTCTTGAAAACCTAGGTAGCCGTCCCAGGATCGACATTGGTTCTTATACGGCCAGCTCCGGGGCGTGTCGACTGGCATGGCCTCCTATCGCTATGACGACCCTCAAATGCCTAAGCTGGGGAGCACTCTTCGGCAACTCCATTCCACGACATCCCAAGGCAGCCGAAGCAAAAAGAAGACATGAATGGCAAAAAACAAAGCCAATGCGTCATCCGGAATTCGAATCCGAGCCTCAACTTCTCTCTAATGGAAGAGTTGAATCCTAACCCCTAGACCAATGACGCCTGAGATTGACGATGCAACCTCGGTGAGTCTCACATAAGCGGCGGAATTGTTGACTTGGAGCAAAAAGAAGAAATCACAAAAAGAAAATCACGATGCGTAATCTGGGAATCGAACCCAGGGCTCCCCGACGCTGCTCGAATGGCAACGGAGAATTTTACCACTAAACCAATTACGCTTTGATTTGTTGTTGCAGTTGAGACTCCAAAATGAGCTCAAGATGGGAGATCCAGGCATCGCGAAGCGATATCCATCTCAGGACGACAATATGGTGAGGCTTAGGACTAAAGCGTGATTAGGATTAGGATTAGGATTAGGATTGAACGGCTATTTCATCTAGTTAATGTTTAGACCATGAGTGGGTGCATGCGATTGGCTTGGCAGCGATACTCAGTTCACGTCCAACCCCGACCGTTCCCAATGCACCAAAGCGAGATCAAAATGAGCCACAAACTGACAACTGATTATTCGGGAAGCAAGTGGAAAATGATTGGTCCGAATGCGCTGATCAAAGGCTTCATTCCTCCCAATTCAGCCTCGATCTGTTCAGCTGTGCGGTGCTGACCTCCGACCCCCACCACGTGAGTTGCTGTGCCTCACCGGATATCGCAATCTCACAGAGCCTCAGATCTAACAACCACCAGGCACAAGACGCCAGCTATGGCAACGTATCAGTACCAGCGCTTACAGCCAGATGAGATTCGGTTACTAGCCCTCAGCGCTGGCAGTTATGACGCCAAACTTGAGGGCAGCCTGGATATCTTTCGACTACCCGAGAATGAGGAGCCAGAGGAGGGACATCAGGTCTTGGTCACCCGCGACACAGGCTCCGACGTGCAAAATGCGCCGCCGTATGAAGCGCTCTCATATACATGGGGCTCACTCCCAATCTCTCCGCATACATTGAGCATCGTCATCGGCGACGGGGAGACTGCGACTCTCGACATTACGCCAAACCTCGATCTCGCTCTACGCCGTTTAAGACAGGACA
This sequence comes from Fusarium falciforme, assembly GCF_026873545.1. Lineage (NCBI taxonomy): Eukaryota > Fungi > Ascomycota > Sordariomycetes > Hypocreales > Nectriaceae > Fusarium > Fusarium falciforme. The sequence continues at coordinate 844,328 of NC_070548.1, forward strand.
TCCCCGGGAATAAATCCCGTCTCCTCTGGATCGATGCAGTTTGCATCAACCAATCCGACCTCGTAGAAAAGAGTACCCAAATCCCCAAAATGGCCATGATCTACAATAGAGCAGAGGGAGTGTCCGTCTGGCTCGGCGGCGATGACGCCGGCGCAGTCGACTTTATCGACAAGCTGCTCAACCTCGATGGCTTCGACCCTTTGACGAAAGATCCCGGTACCCCAGAGGAGTGGGCGGCGCTGTTGGCGTTGATGCAGAGGCCTTGGTTTAATCGGCGGTGGATCGTGCAGGAGATTTCGCTCGCGAGGAGGGCGACGCTTCTTTGCGAGACGAGGAGCGTTTCCTGGGAGGATTTCTCTGCTGCTGTTGCGCTGTTTACTTCGAGATATCAGGATCTACGGGCGCTGTTTCAACGATCTGAAAAGTTTCAGAATCACCCAAATTATCTGGGAGAGGTGGACGCCTTGGGAGCTAAGTGTCTCGTGGACCTCACGAGCAATCTGTTCAGAAAGTCAGAAGACGGCGCCGTGCTTGAGCGCCTGCTCTCCCTGGAAGGATTGATCTCGACTATGGCTGCCTTTGAGGCTGCATCTCCTCACGACACCATCTATGCCGTCCTCTGGCTCGCCCATGACGCGCAACCGGATGCACAGCACGGCGGCGCCATGTCGGATGATCATCTCTTGCAAACGCCTCAGCACTCGCCTACACTGGCTGGTATCTCTTCTGATGAGGATGTGTCAGACTATGATCTTGGGACACATATGCCGCAACCGTCGAACCAGATCAAGTTTCGAACTCCATTCCCAAAACGAGCGACGGGGACATCCTCAACCGATGGCCCTGAGAAGCTGTCCAGGAGATCAACATCACTGAAGCCCCCAGTCGCTGCTTGGCAATCATCCTTCAGCTGTCGCTCAGTCTCCGACCGCAACCTAAGAAACGCAGAGAAGCACTTTGAGGGATATCCCACGTCCATAATTGTCGACTACAACAGGAGCGTCTATGAGGTCTGCAAAGAGTTCCTCGAGTTCGCCATCGGTCGCTCCAAGACTCTCGACATTATATGCTGTCCCTGGGCTCCAGAGCCGCCTCCCGACGAGCCAAAACTGCCGTCGTGGATCACCCAGTTGGACAGCACGCCTTTTGACAAGCAGCCTGGTCATAATGTGTACAGAAGAGTTCTCGCCGATCCTCTGGTGGGATGCCCTGGTCATGGACCGAGGATCTACAACGCCAGCGGCAGGACAAAGATATACCCAAGCAAAGGCTTCATACAGGACAGAGTCTTGGTGGCCGCTGGATTTGTACTTGATGCGGTCGGAACCACGAGGAGTCCAGCGTATGAAGGCATCATCCCTTCCACATGGCTCGACCTCGTCGACTGGCCGGGCCCTCCGAATCCTGTCCCCGATCGTCTCTGGCGAACCCTCGTAGCTGACCGAGGCCAAGATGGCAAAAGCTACCCCCCAGCATACTTCCCTCTAGCCTGTAAATGGATGTTTGAGCAGCGCAGTCGGAGAGGCGGCATAAACACGACAGAGCTTCTAACATCTGGACGATGTCCATCGATAGCATCAGAGTTCCTCAGACGGGTTCAAGGCGTGATATGGGGTCGGCAGATGATGCTTACTGAAGGAAGACGGGGCTCAAGCAAGTTCCTGGGCCTGGTCCCTGCTGAAGCTCGGGAGGGCGACCTGATTTGTATCTTATACGGCTGCAGTGTACCTCTTGTGCTTCGGAGGCTTCGCTCGCCGTCTAAGCATGGAAGCATGAGCTCTTCATTTGACCAGAAGCCAGAAATCATCGAGACGCAGCCGGATGGCACCGAGTCGATTCGACTATCAACAGTTTCGCAGTCAACCTCGTCTCTCCCCTCACCGAATGAAACGCCGGTTCAAAGCGAGCCATGCACAATTTCAGCAACGCTAGACTCCGGCATGGACAATGCGACACCAGCGGAGAAAGGCCTCGCGGTCCCCGCTCAATCGCCGAGTGTCAAGTTCGCCTCGGTAGGCGTGCGAAAAGCGCTCAGGAAGGACACGACTGACAGCAAACCGCCGGACCTGGCCACCTCTCTCGAGAGTCAGTACCAGTGCGAGCTCATCGGGGAATGCTACATCCACGGCATGATGGACGGAGAGGCTTTCAAGCATCAAAGGGAATACGGGAACAAGCTGCGGCTGTTCCATCTGCTTTAGACATGGGAAAGGGTCAACGGCAAAGGGAAGCCATAAAGGGAGCAGTGACTGTCCCAGCATTGACTTGGAGGTGAACAGGACTGCGTGATGCCGAAAACGAGGCTAGATACGAGTCCCACGAGTCCCTGAGGAGCGCTAGGCCCAGTGAATTGCCCAAGCTCATGGCGAGCTACCTCAGTGACATGGCAAGGCCAACTACTAGGAGATTGGCATGGACTGCTCCGACCTGGTGTTTGCTCGCGAAAACCTGAGGCCTCGCTCGTAAGCAAACTTATCAGTTCAGTCTTGTTGGGGCGTGGAGTTGTCCTGCCCGACCTTTCTCAGCTGGGATATTGGTGATTTAGTGGATCATCTGTTTTAGGAATGTCTTGTCACCAAGCCTTGTGCCCGTCCTGGAAAAGAACTCGACTGGCTTTGGGGACAGGAGCTCTCAAAGAGTCCGGCCGCGAGTAAACCATCTGCTATTGTGAGAGGCTCCCCACAAGCATATAGGGGGAGGTTCATTGGACTAGTCATCAGCTGCCTGCTCTACTAAGACATCCCACAGGTACGCATAACATCGATCTGCGTTTCGGTACCAGGAAAACATGCCTGTTATTGCCTCCTAAAGCTCGGCGCTGCTCTCCTTGTTGATGCAGCAGGGATCCAGCCAGAAGTATTCCAGGCCATCTTTGGCCGCTTGTTCGCCACAGAATCGGATTTCGGCGTACCCATCGGGTCTGGCATGGGAATCTCTTTGAGTCAGGTCTTGAAGACTGGCCTCCGCCTCATTGTCCAGGGGCCAGGCATGCGACAGTACTACATACCTGGGGGGCCTTTCTCCCGCCAGCTCCCTAGTGAGTTCGAACTCGCTTTTAGCATCGCGGTGGAGGAGCCGCAAATTGGTCCGAAGGCTTTGAAGGCTCGGGCAAGTGACTTTTTGGGGCCGAGGATTCACACAACACCAGTTAGACTTGTCACGCTAGGCGGTACAGACGCTTTGTGGGGGGTTCATATAAGTATGAGAGCAAGAGTCGAGTTGATCCGGTCTCGACAAGGCGGTTACTGTGAGAACAAGAAGGGAGCTGTACAACAGGAGGATTTTCGACCAACTATGAGAGATGGGGCCAGATAGCAGGGGTGCGGAAGGCGTGGGAATATGCAAATCCAATATCTGACCGGCTTCAAAGCGAGTGGGAGAGTTACAGAAAATAACAAGCCTCACCACGACAAACCGTTTTCAGCTTTTGTTGTGTCCCGCGCTACACTCATTACCAAGACCAATAGCCATGGCGAGAGGTTCCACAGGCCGAGCCTCATGCAACCTCCTCTATTCTGTAGTCAATAGCTATAAGAGTAGGCTGAAGTCCTGTGGTACCCTCTTTCATCCTGCACCATCGTCATGGGCCTCAAGAGGCTAATCAACAATGGCGTCACTTCCTCAACCGCCTCGCTTTCTTCGTCCCCTCACTCCCCGCCCGAAGTGCACATTCAAGTCCGCGTCACCACCTGATCACCACGTAAAGGAGATGTGACCAAGACTCGGCCCTGGCGTGAGCCCGCGGCCAGGAGGATCAGATCGGTACCTTCCAGCCGCCGTGGAACAGAAGCACCTCGCCGAGGACCTTGCTCGTCCTCAAGAGCTGCTGATCGCGGAACCTGGGGCCCACGAGGCATATGCCGACGGGCATGTCATTCGCCCCGACAAATGTAGGAATATTGATGACAGGCATATAGAACCCCTATACCGGTCAGCGAGAGGAACTCTTGAGACACAAAAAAACAGAAGCACTTACAGTCCACAGAGTGTTGAAAGTCGGGCTTCCCTTATCGCCAAGGCCGAGCGGAGCTTCATCCACAGCGCTGGGCATAAGGATGACAGTGTAGTTCTCGGCCAGCTTGTTGACCATGCCTCTCATCTTGGAGTACATATCGCAAGCCTCTGTCATCTCTTTGTGAGTGTTGTTGGAGGTGTTTTCGACCATGTCACGGATTTCGGCCGCCAGATTCGCCTTGTCCACCCGATATTCCCTGAGAAAGGAACCCTATGCTTCAACATGGGTGATGGCTCTCTGGATTCGACCAAGGGCCTCGACACCGGCGACTTCTGGTGGAAGCGAGACTTTCTCAACCTTGACGTTGTTCTTCTGCAGGATAGCAGCGGCCTGCTTCATGGCCGATACTGTGCCAGGTCCCGCCGAGGACCACATGGGAGTCCAGCCGTTGAAATCAGTGGCATCGACTTGGCATCTCGCCAAAACCGTATCTTGAAGCAGCTTTTTCGTCCACGGCTGAAGCCCTAGAGCCGAGCATACGTGCAAGAGGGTAAAGGTTTCCAGCCTTTTTGAAGTTACTGGGAACTGGCTCACCATAGGCATCCCACCACCTCGACCGGATAAGCATGCCCTCTTTGCCATGGAAGAATTCGTTGTCTGAGTCAAGCAGCCCTTCCAGATTCCGTCGAATCCACTGGCATGTACCTTCTGTCAGGTTCCCTTTGATGTTGAGAAGCTCAGCCCGAACTGAGCTGGGCTCGGAAACAAATAGGGCATCTTTGCATTGCTTGATAGTCTTTTCCTGGGCCTTGGAGTCTATCCATGGTCTAGATTAGCTGGGTTCTGCAACAAGTCAGTCCCTCAACGCACCTGAACAGATGCTGTCCATGCCAAGAATGGCCGTGGCTCTGGGGCCCAAGTTGACATTTCCAATATTGATGGCTATATTGGCAGGTGCCTCAGAGCTCATAGCTCCAGGTGAAAGACAACGCATAATGAAGAATGGCGAGCACAAGAGTTAGTTCTTAGATGAAAGAGAGAAGGAGAAGTCCAAAGATTTATGGATAAAAGGACGAAGGTCAAAGAGGGAGCCTGTCCCCTTAAGCTTTACAGCCTCTTTTCTTAGGCCAAACGTTTGGGAGCTGTGAATTTGGCATACCATCTCAGGTAGGTAGTCAGCTATCCCAGATTCGTACACGATGTACTCTCCTATCTACCATTCTGTCATGTGCTCGTGCTCAGCCAAGGTCTCACGCGCCACAGGGGCTTCAAGATTTTTTTGATTGATTGGCTGCCCTGGCATCCAGCTTCACGTCACCAAGGATGCCTGTCGGTAAGCCAGAAGCCGTTCCTGACATCCAGCTTCAAGCCACCAAGGATGCCTGTCGGTAAGCCAGAAGCCGTTCCTGACATCCAGCTTCAAGCCACCAAGAATGCCTATCGGTAAGCCGGAAGCCGTTCCTGACTCTTATATAACCCAACAATTAGCTCTCAACTCCAAACGTGGCATCCTTTGACCTCCTCAGACATCCTCTACTACCTACTTTCAACATCACATCAAGAACCATCAAGTCCCCCGCCAATGGCTGAGGTAGTAGGAATCGCGTCAGCCGCCGTAGGCTTCGCAGCAACAGCCCTCCACGCAGTCCGCGCCCTCTCCAACGACCTGGACGGCATAAAGGATGCTCCGCAGACCATCACCAACGCCAAGACAGAGCTTCAGAGCGTCCAGTCCGTCATCCAGAGTCTGAAAACCTCGCTAGACCAGCCCTACTGGCAGCCCGTGCTCTCCGACATTATCCGCAACGGCAATCTTGAAGCCACTCTCGGTGCTTGCCGTGACGCCTGTAGTCGCTTTCACGATGAGCTAAAGAATCTACTGAGACACTCCAGTGAAGGTGAACTGTCTCGTAGGGACAGGCTCACCGTCGGCTTCTTCTCCAAGGGTAGGGTCGCAGCTTTTATCAGTGAGCTCAGCGTGTGCAAGTCAACCATCGGCCTGGCCCTCAGCGGCACAAACCTGTAAGCAGTCTGGCATGAACTTAACACAGTCACTAACCTTTGACCAGCATGGTTTCCATGGAACAGTTCCAACAGCTTCAGGTACTCGCAAACCAGCACTCCACCGAAAGCCGGCTGCGAAACGACGAGGCAGTTGACCAAGATCTGGCAGCTGGCATAGAGAGAGGAGCTCAACTAGCCAAAGGCTGTCAGGGTCTCCTGGCCTTTCTCCAAGCCAAAGTCGACGAGAATCGTAGGCGGATAGAGCTAGGAAATGTGGAAACGCTCAACTCGGCCAGGGTCATGGCTGGAGTTAACAACACGGACGGCACAGAAGGCGACATCAACATCAAGGTCGGCAACGTCAAGGCCGACGGCGGCAAGGCTCTCCTTGGCTACACGAGCAAAGTTGACGTCGACGCATTTTTCAGATAGCCAATGCTTCTCTCCACTTAGAGGGCATAAACTCAGATCATTGGCATGCTTCTCATAATCAACATTAGAACCTCTCGATTACACACATTTACCGCTCAACCATGACCCTCACGTCCCCAACCGCTGCCCTCGCCACCTTCTTGAGGAGGGTCCTCTCATCTGCCTCTCGGTACCGTTCCCACGAGTCCAATCCTTCCTTGGCCTGGATGCTCAGTGTTTCGTACCCTTGCCGGATCACCTCAGTCACCTCCTGCGTCGTCAGCCCGCTAGGCTTACGCCGCGCGGCACCACCCTCGGACAGCAGCTGGTTGTAGTGTGCGCTGACATTGATGAGCGTGTCGATTGAGTTAGTGTTGCGGTTCCCCAATCTGTAGTTCTCCTTGAATTTTGTCAACACCTCGCCCGACTCTACCACCTTGTAGAAGAGGTCGTCGTACGCCGCTGGTGTCGGAAGGAAGGCTTCACCAGCAGACAGAGACAAGGCGATGAGATTAACAACGTGGTCAAGGAGGGTGTCGATGTGTGGTAGATCCTTCAGGTCGGCCGTGTAAGTAGCCAAGAAGCGAACGATGGAAAGCAGAGAGCGGAAGAACTCGGGCCAGTGGTATTCAAGACGAGTTCGCGTGCGAGAGAGGTACGAGATGACACGGAGCATGATCCCGAAGCAGAGTGAGTAGAGGCTGACATCCAGACGTCGACGGAGATTATGGTTGATGCCGTCGATCATGGTGTCGAGTAGTGAGATGGCCAGGACTCTCTCGCCCTTGACTAGGGGGAGATATGGCTGCCGTTGCCGGCACAGGCGCACCGGTACCTTCGAGTCTTCGCTGCACATCCGCTTGCAGATGACAGGATCTTCGATGAGGAGGCGGAACACCATGAGATTGAGGTGGGCATAGTAGGTAGCACGGGGTGACAGATAAGCGTGCTGGAGGAGATAGGAGGTGAGAGAAAGGTAGCTAGCAATGGGCTGTTCAGCACCCTTTTCCGCCCCCATCGTCACTAGATTAAAGCAAAATAGCTTGTTTGCGTGAGTGAAGTCGTATGTTGCCAGAAGAATGGCAGCTTCTTCCTCCGGTCTATCAAGGGGTCAGCCACTCTACCAGCTAGGAACATACACATCTCAACTTACAACTTTGTGAATAGAGCCTTGGCAGTCTCTACATCATAAACAGGTTTCCTCACCGGCTTAGGCCCAGGAGCAATCGCACCAAGTCCAAGCATGTTGAGAGTCGCACTAAAGGTCCAGCCTTCAGGCAGGTCATCCTGGATCTTGATGTACCGAGACCGCACCGTCTGGCACGACTGCCCTATGCAGTTGACAATCTTTTGAATGGCGGACTCGTTGACAAAGTCGTTTAGCCGCAGCTGGTACGGATTCTGGAACTCGAACTTGTTGTAGTTGGCTAGGAGGCCGAGCAGGATAAACGGTTCAAGGACTTGGTTGGATGACTCGGAGTCTTGGATAAACTGGCATATGTCAGCATTACGCCTTGTGTCCTCTGATACCTCACGTACCTTCATAACCGAGGGGAATAGATCTCTCTGAATGAGGTAAGTCAACAGCGTTGTCTGATACGCCCCCGCCGTAACCGCAAGCAACACCTCGATCGCCTTGTATCGTGTTTCCACTACCCAGTCAGCTCTATACCCCCCAATGCGCCTGGTGAGCCTTACAGTCTTTCCCGTTCCTGGTTATGTTTTCTAGCGCTCCGACAAATTCGGTAAAGACGTTGTCGATGTGGTCGAGGCCGGCGAGGAGAACCATGATATCGGAGCTAGGGTGCGGGTACCGCTTGGATAGGAGGCATGACAGGAAGACGCTGAGGGTCTAGGCGACGTTAGACTCGATGTTCCGGCAGCAATAGGACGGTAGTCAACGCACATCTAGCGCATGTAGTTGCGCAAAGCTGTTCCCGCCCTTGACTGAAGCTATAGCTCTAGCAAAGAGCTCCCTCGTTCGGACCTCGAACTGCAGCACATCGCTCGGGCTCAGCTCGTTCAGGAGGCGTCGCAGGGCCGCTCGATCGGGTCGCAGTAGAAAGAACTCCGCCCAGAAGCCCTCAGTCTTTTCCTCGTCAAAGTCATCCTAGCGTAGGAGTTCGTCGATCAGTCGTCGGCGCAAGTTGGTCGCGTGTGCAGGGGGGGACATGATAGCTACCTGCACGTAACAAGTTAGACTTCAACCACAGGACAGCGGGGGAAAGGGCAACACAACCAACCTTGAACAGAGAATCATACAGCTGAATGATCTTTGGAGTAAAGACCTCCGGCGGAGGCTGACGGGTGAGAGGTGACGCTTCCATACCCGCGATAACCAAATGCCCAAACCAAGACCAAGGACAGCGAATCCAAAGTTGCGATAAAGATTTTGGGCACCTCGACTGATCGAGGGGCTCGCACAGTGCTGTTAGCCGGCTCGTTGCGCACGGCTTCACTCTGGATGACGTGGACTGGACTGTGCTCGACGCACGTGCACACTGTACATGCACTGCCCACCCCTTATTGTCGGCAGGAAAACCAACGACCGAGACAATTCAGCACTATAAAGGGTTTAGCAGAGACAGCGAACACATGAGTTATTTGATCTCGGTAATTCGTGTCTGGAGCGTTTCTCACGTGAATGGCTTGGTTGTTCCTGAGGACAGCTCTCAGCTTCAGAGTCAGCAAGCCAATAGTTCAACAGACTATTACACAGTAGACCAATCGCGCAATGAGTGTCTCCTATGTCTGTGCATTAAATCGAGTTCTGTCGGATTAGCAAAGGGCCTTAGCTAAATTGATATGAATGACAGTTGCCAAAGTTGTGTCCCCGCCAGCGGATTATAAGTTCAGCGTCTCGCGTGGTAGCAAAGACAACACAACGAGGCGGAACCCGAAGCTTTATATTCGAGTCTCCGATAGACTGAAACGACAATAAGCTTTAGTGGCAACTGCAACAAGATGCGCCTCTCGAAGTAACAATAAAAGTTCACGCGCCTCACACAAACAGGAACGTATGTTGGTGATGGAAGCTCATCGGATCCAGCTCGAACGCGGGTGTCTTACCCACATATCGCCAGAGCAAAAATCACACTCACCAGGCCAATTACTTACGAGGAACTATATTATCTTGCAGTGGCCAACACAGAAAACAAGACTCAATAGAGCAATTGTTGAACCTGTACACAATAACTACCTACTGTGCTACTCGAGTGTCAGCCCGACCTACATACCCTATACTAGAACCGATGCCTCTGACGAGCCCAACTGGAGTGGTGACCATTTACAGCCGAGCCTTTTCTGACTTCAAAACATAAAAAAAGCATCAGCGTATGTTTAAATCCATGTTTAGATGCTTTTGAACCATAAAAAGCTGTCGAAAGGCGCTGCTGGCGGACATATGGTCCAGTTGCAAACCACCACCGTGGGCTTCCTTCCCTCTCGAACAACTCACAGTCAGACAAATAGCAACACGCAACAATAGCAGCCCACCAAAGGACAGCACCGTCGAATAGAGTCACCTATAAGATATTGGCGTTGGATGTTGAACCACAGCTGCAGAACATCAGATGAACTGGCGGTCAACCGCCATGGTCCTTCCTCTATTCCATCCAGAGCAACACATACAACTCACTGCCTCCCATACATAAGAGCTAGGAACATTTGATTCCAGTCACTTTAAAGCACAAGTAAGGTCTGGAGAGTGGATTCGAAGAGAAGCGGCCCTTCATCCCCGTCCCGGCTCTTGGAGTAGACGACAACAGCCAAGTTATTGACGATGATAACCCCCTCTATCAACACCAGCAGCAATACAAATTGGATGACGAGTACGGCTCATAGAGCATCTTGTCTACCGGCTCGGACAGCAACCTGATTAGCAGCATGGCGTGGTCTGACGAGATTACTTCCTTAACCTAAACCTCGTGCCATCACTGGAAATAGTCACAGCTCATAACATGAACAAACGGCGAGATTACTTGACAAGAATCATGAGAGAACAAGCTCTCGTCAAAAGGTCAAACAATGCGTAGCATCCAAACTTAAATATAAATTGACACTGCAAAGCCGAGATCCACCCTTTCCGTAACAAGTATCGAAAGAGAAGTCGAACATTAGCCACTCAACCGAGTTCGTTTTCCATGTCGCGGCATGAATTAACTAGAGCACATATTCCGCACACCTGCTCCGGCTCCGCGCACACTTTCACATGTACCATATAACGTACTCTCACCGATGTAATATAGCTTAACCCGGAGGAAACGGTAGAGTAAAGCCCCCTGCCAAGCTCCTGACCCGGATATCAGGAAACCCATCATCAGCAGACGAGGCGAAACTCATACGCGAGAGCAGAAGTTACCTAAAACACGTGGTAGAGGCGAGATGATAAAAACCGCCTCACTTGGGCTGCAAAAGACCGTACCTGCAGTCGCAATATCAAGAACTGCCGACCAGATTCCTGGGGCACGATGCAACACCACAACCGGTATAGCATAGACTCGTAATTGGACTCTGTATCACGGGGACGCCGTATCCCCCTGGGGTCCCGAAAGAGGCGCCGAGGGAGGGGGAGGGGGTGTGGTCTTCATCCTCTTTCATCCCCTGATAGTTCCCGAGAACCTGGTGACGAGACGATAACCCATGGCGAGGTTGCAAGCGTGGCCCCTCGCCAAAGATCCTCACTCATCTCTGTTAAGCGGCGATTCCGTCGTTACCACCCGGTTGGCTGGCCTCTTCTCGCCAGGCTAACGGCTCTGCTTCCCCCTCGTCGCTTCACTCGGCCGCAACCCTCTGCCGAAGCTATTCCAACCCGCTTGTCAACGTCAACCAGACCCCACATGACGAACAGGCTCGAGTTGACGGGCGGGAACTAGACAAAGACCTTGGTTCGTCACCGCTCACAAAAGTTCTTTAGACTATGGCAGTTGATAGACATGTATGTGAGCCCAAAGCAGAGTCCGCAGGTCCCGCATCACCGCGATCCAGACCTGCCCAGCGTTGCCTCTTCAGAGCCTTGTGAGGTCGATCATCATGTCACGAAGCGGGGGCACACACGCGCGGAAGCTTGCACTGCCGGGGCCCAAGCAAGTTGAAGAGGGGATGAGATGGGATGGATGACACTTGCCTTGCCTTGCCTTGCCCTGTTCTTCGCTCGTCTCAGTGGGATGAATCCGTCGTTCCTCTGGCCATAAAGCTATACCCAAGGTGGCGCAAGAATCCGGTCTCCTCTCCACCGGGTTGGGCGGATAGATACCCGCCTACTTTGACAGGCCGGAATGAAGGATCGAGGGCCTTGTCGTTTGAGCATGTTCATGGGTTGGAGGCCCCCAAGGTATGTAGGTAGTAGCGTTGGTCAATGCGGACGGGGACGGGGACCTACAGCGCGCCAGGATGGCACGGGGGGTTGACCAGGGAATTGGTGGCAGCCTACGCCACGCTAGCTACCAGCAGCAAAGCGTGGGCAGGGTAAGAATTGACGGATCCACTGCAGTGATCAAGTGAGGCTTGAAGCTTAAAGGACGATGAAGAGAAGAGAGGGACCGAGAGAGAGAAGCAGAGACCAACAGCCTTTCTCAAAGAGGTCGGAATCTTGCATGCGGAGCGACGACAGGGATGGCGGCCAAATTGTGCAGAATGCAATGCGTACCGACGCCACGGCAAAGGCGCTTTCCGGTCTCAGTTGCCACTTACTGAACCAACTTGATGACGGCAAATATCGGTCAAGAGACTCTTTTCTCCGTGGTCATCAGAGACATTTGGTCAGAGATCGAGATCTCATTCCTCCGACTCAAGACACAGGGAGAAAAGAGGGCGTTTTGCGTTGTTGTCTCGTCTCGTCTCGCCTCGTCTGGGCTCAACGGCTGGCTTGCAGCCGAAGGCGTTGCAACGGTGAAGACGAGGCGCCGTTAGCGTCGGCATGTCTGTCTCTGGCCCAGACGGAGAAGCTGCCCCGGTTGTCTAAGTTATACGAGGGGAATGGGGACTTCCAGTGATCATGTCCAGGCAGTTGAATGGAGAATCTGCACTGCACACGCGGCAGACAGAGCGGTCTGTATGTCTGTCTCTGACTGACTGCCCCAGCCGTGCTTCCGCTCATCGGTGCCGAGGCTGAGCTGAACTGAACTGGGGAGTGTGCAGCACCATCAGCAGCAGCAGCAGCCAGGGGTGATGCCATGCGACGCTCTGCCATGCGACGCTATGCCATGCGATGTGATAAGAGTGATGAGACGTACGGATTATAGGGCCTCATCACTTCTCTTCTTCATCTGGGTAATCTTGAATTATCGTCAGCAGCAGCAGAATGACTCTCTCTTTTCTCCGCGAGTCAATCAATGTCTCACCACCACGCTGCCCAGATCTCGTCGGTTGGACAGCACGCGCTCCGAGAGGACACATCGCAAGACAGCTGAACCTGCGGGTTGAATGTATGTCGCAATTGTGAATGTCATTGTCTCCAAGGATGATGCTGCTGCTGTTGTTGTTGTTATTGTTGTTATTGTTGTTGGCATTGGGTCTGCCTTGCCTGTAACCGTTGTGTTGAATGCGGGGATTCTGCATTTATCCATGGATGTCAACAACCAACTCGAGATGCATGTCGCAGGTGGTGGCAGCAGAGAGTTAGAGTCGCAATGGAAGCCCTCCAGATGGCTTATTCGGCAAAAGATCCGGGCTCACAGCCCAGTCCAAGCTCAAACACCTCGACAACATGTCAATTGGCCAAGCCTGTGTCACCCGCGTGCGTCTGTGAGGCCATTCCCACCACATCTTTGACCTTGACCCCCAATCTCTTCGGGGGACAGTCATCTCATGATGCCTTCTCCCCTCCTCTTTCCTCTTTCCTGTCGATCAGTCACATCATCCATTCCACTCTTTTTCACCGGGATGGGGACTGGGACTCACATGCACCAGCAAAAATGACAGGCCCCCTGCTTGCTCACATTTATGCAGGAACCCGACCAAGCACAACGCGCGTACCCTCGCTCCATGCATTGACAAGGCAGGGCATGAAGCTGACTGACCTCTTGAAATCCTCAATTGCAGTGTCATGGCCCAATGTGCAATGCAGAACACAACACCCCCGTCCCCGCTGCTGCAGAACCGCGATTGAGGCCCCGATACGCCGCTCTGTCATGTTGATGCCTTCCCGCCCGTGCCGAGCATGTCTTTCTCATCTTCCGCTTCTGGACCTTCACGGTCTCAAAGCGTCCACGTCTTGTCTTCGTCTCGAGAGAACGCAACCCTATTGACACTTTTGACAGCAGGCCCGGGCTTCTCCCTGACATGGCCATCCCTCCACGTGGGGACGCAACGGTCGCCCAGCCCAGTAAAGAGACATGGATTCTATGCTGGACCTCACTCCCTTCCAGGGCCCTCGTAGCTCCAACCGCATCGCATTGGAGGAACTACCTGCACCGGTGCGTTCCCTCCCCCAGAATAAGGCCGGCGAGGCAGACCCTGACCCTGGAGACCAGCTGTTGGGATGAGATGCGCCGTCTTGTGTCCTCGTCCATCCCATCATTACAGTACGAACCGGGGGATGCAGTGGTGGCGATCAGATCAACATCCGGCCATCGCCAATCGGGCCTGTTGGAGACGCGATAACATCAACTTGAGCAACCCAACCCAGAGAGGCTTGCGATTCAGCGTCCCGGTATCCCGTATCCTCCATCCCTGGAGTGTTGCATTGCAGGCGAGTACACGCGACGCGATCCGAGTACTACTCGCTTTCGTCGCCGGCTATTCCCGTCATTGCTTTTTAACTTCCTGGAGGACGACATTCATCACGCCATGATAGACCCCTTGTGGACCTTTCCGCTTTGCTTTGCACCTTTGTAGCTCTTCTCTGGGCCGCAGGTGCATCGCCTTCCTGATTAATTTGCTGTTATGGCCTGACGACAAGGACCAACGTTGAATCCTTCACCCCAGGTTCATCACGCATGGTCATTGCTTTTGGATCGCTTCCTCAATGGTCTTTTGACCAGCCATAGGATCCAGCTCGTGGTATCCTCGAGGTGTCAAATTCAGTGACCACGTTCGCGCAATTGTCACCTCTTGACCCGTGCTTTGAGGATGGTTGATGGCTTCTGTGACACCATCTCCGAGAAGGTCAAATTATGGATCACTCAATCCATGGATTCCCTTGTCTGGGTGTGCTCTTGTGGATTGTAGCCCTATGTGAACAATATGCAGCACGCGTTATCCTCGGTCTCCAAAGGAGAATTGATGTGTATCGCGGAGAACTAGGACGTGTCAGAAAACCGCCAGCTTGGGACCTTAACCCCAAAGGATCACCGAAGAGAACGCAACCCCAGGAATAACTTACCGAGCGAGTAGCCCCAGCTGTACGGTTGTCCAACCGATTAACCCACGAGCTTCAACTGAAACCCCTTTCCCTGAAAATCATACAAGCCATATTATGACAACGGCCGGCCCCTCCGCAACATCGCCCCGAAGAGCCCCACTTCGCCGGCCTCACCAGTTCCGGAATGCTCACCGGTAATGGGCCACCAGAGCACCGTAATGTCCGTGAATGCTACGCCCCATCTCGAGAAGGATTGCGGCGTCGCGATCCCGCTTCCAATTGCTTGGGATGACGAGATACAAGGCTCACAAACCCTCACCAGTCTCCGCACCATCAAGACTCTCTTTCACAGGGTCTCCCCACGAGCCATCAGGCGACAATAATCCCGATGGTCCGGTAAAGCTCTCCCACCTCGCGTGGGACGGCAACCGCGCGTAGAAGCGGCACGCAGAGATAGCTGTCTCATTACCACATGGGCTTCATCTCCATGTTGGTCTTGAAGAAAAACACCTCAAAGCCCCCACGTACTCGGAAATCACGGTCTTTTGAGATCTCTTGACGTGACATCGCATCTGATAAGATCAACTAGCTTCACCATCTCGAAAACCGATGTCGGCGTCGAGCTGTCTGAAATATCTCCGACGTGGCTTGGCACCACCAGGACCGGCTTCGACGCGGGTCGTGTCGTTTTAGGAATACCCAGCATGAAAGTTGGGTCATAGTCTTCAGCGGCGTGGGTGAGACAACGATCATGGGTCCGAGAATGTCTTCCAGAATGGGTTGCGCAGAATTATCTTCCGCCAGACGCGGTATCCGACTCATATCACGTCGCGTGTGTGCTTTATCATCATGTCTCATGGTTGCACCGGAGCCGAGGAATATTACCCTCTGTCTTAACCTTGTTGGACGCAGTTAACCTTGTTGCTTTGTCCTCACATCATTCAAATGAAGTCGCGCTACTGTATGCAGACCGACGGCTCGACAGCTTGGACGGTCGATCCCAACGAACTGCCGTCTACGCTTGCATATGACTCGGCAGTTTGACGTGGTTTTCGCACAACCAAGGATCTCGTCGCGCCTTGTATTAGCCCACCAACTCGCGAGATCCTCGACCGGCCTTGTCGCGCCGTACCATGTAATTAGCTTCTTGCGTGACCGCTCCGGACGGGATCCTCGATTGCCCCGGATGATGGGCGGCGCCGCGTCTGACCCTGCTGGTCTCGGATCTGGCATGGCATAGCATGGCATGGCTGAACAAAGGTTGGTCGCGCGAGCAACACGCCCTCACACGGTAGAGAAAGGCTGGCTGAGCACACCACCCACATCCCGCCTTCGTGGGGGTTCTGACAAGCCTCTTAATGAAGCCGGAGGTGATGAGATGCCGCAAATGCAGATCTTCTCAATAGGTGGGCCTATTGTTAAACCCAATTTGCTCCTCTATAGCAGCCGTCTTGCGCAATCTGATGATTGTCAATGTCCAAGCCCCGGCCCGCAGCCGTTTTGGCCTAGCACGCCAACGAAACTCAAGCATTGAGCACCGTAAACGGCCTCTCTTGGCGACCTGCGTAGAAGGGTTCTTCTCGGCCATACTGTAGCTGGGGCACTTATTGAGCCATTTGGGTTCAACGGCGCTATCACCGCCGGTGATGCGACTGTCGTATACTGAGCCTATAACATGCCAGATTACTGGTCCTTTCGGCAACAAGATGCTGAAGCCATAACCGAGAAGTGCCGTAATAGTCGTATCTCGCATCCGGATTCTCTCTGCTTGCATCTGGCACGGCCCTCCTCTTGTCCCGTGCCCGTCTAGATGCATCGGGTCCGAGCAGTCTCATCGATCTGCTTGTTGTCTCGACTCTCACACTTAGACGGCGGCCACACTCTGGTTGATAGTCGCGAGCACCGAGGTTCGTGAACACGAGAAACGGCAGCCATGTCGCCAGAAACGTTTCGAGGCCGCGGGAATCAACGCCACACTGCTTGCCCCGGGGCGTGTGTGCTCACTTGCTCCTATGCTCGCCATGACCATGACGAGCACCTGGCTGATGATCCCCAATGGGACCCCAAAAAAAGAAAACCCGGAGGAGCGAACTGTCGACAATCAAGCGCCACGCGCGGCGCCTCAGAGTTTCAGGTACCATCACCAACTCCATCCAATGGGGGCGGTTCCCGTTCTTTAGACTGACGAGCCGCGTCTTCGGTGGCGCGCGCTACAGCATGGGCTGACACGCCGCTGCTGTCGTCGTAAGGTCGGAAGAGCAACACTCGTTCCGTCCTGCTCTAGCGTTCCTACAGGGTCCTGACCGGGTGTGGTGATGCTCAGTTCTGGCAGCGGCTCACACCCTTTCTCTGCGTGCCCGCTCAAGGCAATTCCCAGGAGCTAGGTTCAGCCTGTGCTGATGGTGTTAGGTTAATTTCCTCGATCTTGATGGCTACCACCAGAGATCTCTCCCGGCCGCCCCGGCCCCGGCCCCGACTTCTTGAGCTCGGCTCGTGGAGAACAGAGCGCACAGTTGGTCAGAGTGGGAGCATGGCGTCGAGTCTCGATCTGTCCAACTCCAGCCTCTATCATCGGCTTTGCCTAGAGCCCTCGGCTCCTCGCTCTGCCCGTTGAAATTTCAACGCTCGCAACAGCACCGAGAATAACCCACAGCGTGTCTTAGCGAGACACTACCATGCTTCTAAACGGTACTCTGCACACAGCAGAGAGTTCGTTAGTCTTCTCCAGCGCACCTCAGCTAGTTGCCTCGGGTCTACAACATGACGTATCACCGTCTCATGATTGCTTTTGTTGTCTCTTCGGCGGAGTTGACTCTTAGCGGGGGCAACGCCCATGAGGCGGGTCAGTTCCCAGTCCGTGTGTAAGGCGGCCCGCCGCGGGACCGAACTGCTCTTTTGCCTGCCATTGTCTTTTTACGAAGCAGTACGGGAACGTTTGATGAGTCGGAGGATCCGTAAGCAGATGCAGAAATCTCTAGCGTAAAGTTGTGAGCCGTGCCTATTGTGTTGGGAGATGAATAGCGGCTGGCTTTTCCCTCTTCAAGACGATGCGTACAGTAGCTTGCAATCACTAGCAAAACCTTCTTTCGCTCACCAGATGCGGCTTTTCAACCCAGCAGTTCTCTCGTCAACACGGAAAAGGACACCTAACCCCGCGTGTTTGCTTGTGGCCATACGACCATCACGTTCCAAAGAAGGGTGAGGTTGCGAGTGATCGGCGTGCCAGTCGATCCGCAGACCCGAGAGGTTCACCTCCTGACAGGATGTGGGTGTTGTACGAAGGACGGGACAGGCACACCTGGTCCCTGTCTTCCGGCCCGTACAGGCTTGCTTCAGAGCCAAAGCTAGCAAGCGCTGAAAGCGACGGTGAGAACCCTGCCGGTTCTCACATGGAGGTCAAGTTCAAGACTCCGTACGGAGTGTCGAGAAGAGCGGTGTTGCTTGGACTCCGTCGGCCCGCTGAGAATCCCAGCAAGACTCGTCCTCGAGGTTGACCAGGAAGGGAAGGGCCTTCGCCGTTGCATCCGGACCCAGATCTATCCCCATCCATGCGCAGGTCTTCCTCTCCAATGGGTCAACTGATGCCGTCCCAGCGGGATGGGTCATACAAAACCCGCTGTGGAATCAGAGAAGATTTTGATGCTGCTCCAGTTGAAAAGTCTTCAGGAGACTTTTACCTTGCGTGTTCCCCTGCGTATCGACCCAAGCGGTCAGTTGGCCCTGCAGTAGTGCGGGACCTTGCTGCACTCCCCCATCTTTTGGGATTTTTTTCAGCTCCATTAATGAAAATCCGAAACAATAGCTATCATTATGTGCATGATTATTGAGAATCTTTATCAAGTGTGCCATCATTGACAGGAGGTCAAGTCCGAGCGAACTATCCCTTCAAGCCGGTTCTCACGAATCTCCGGCCGCGGGACGGCGCGCCGTCACAGGGTTGTTGGGTTGGTTAGAGGTCCAAAGCTCAATGTGACAAGTTTAGCAGGGGTGGGCCATTGACCAGGTGTGACCCCTGTTGGTGGCTTGCTTCCAAGAGCAAACATGTCGAGAAATCCTATTGTGACAGCTCTTAAAGACTTGATCAACCAACAGTCCGAGTGACAGTCAAACATGCCTGCTCTGTTGGCGAGATGCGCCCTGAGTTTGCTCCGGGTAGAAGCAGTCGATTGCGATAACGTGACCTTGGCTGTCTGCAAGGGGATCTGCTGACGACCGACTCCAGCAAGGGTCCAGAAGCGCTCTATCCAAACCACCGGCTCCTCCTTATGCGCGTTGCCTAGTGCCTCTTCTCGATGCCGGGGTCAGATGTATGGCTTTGAGCTCAAGGAATCCTCGGTAGAATGTAATTGAGTGGGGAGAGCGGCTCCCGACAGTGGGTTCAAAGTTCCAAGAGTCATTGATTGAAACACTCGACAAGAAATCTCTGAAGCTTGCGGAGTACTCCGTACGGACTAAAAACTGCTTCCGTTGCTGGCGTGCTGTCAGCAAAAAACGCCTTGACTGCCGTTGGTCGAGCAAACCAGGATGTCTCTTGAAGGATCAAATGCCGTCTTGTCGATCGAATTCGCGCCAGAAGCCATGGCTGAGTTAGCCCGATAATCAAGCAAGCTCGGGGATTGCATTCTGTAGTGCCGTTGGATGAGGTTCAACTACGGCCAAAAGTAGACCATAGATAGGCAACAAACATCTCTCTAAGCAGAAGAAAGGGCCCGCAGGCAGCTCTTCTCCTTCCAATGCTGTTGGGAGTTATGCGACCTCGGGGTTGTAAATTCGAAATCCAACTCATTGGTTGATCAAGTGCGAAACGTATGCCCACGGGTCAGAGGAAGCCACCGCACAGCAAAACAATCGAAGCCACTCATTTCGGTATCATTGCTGCCTCGGTCACTGGCTCTGGACGCGGAAGGGCGAATTGCTGCAACTGCCAAGAGAGATCGATCGATCCGCTCCCGACAAGCTGGTGAGCCGAACACATTCCCTGGACTGTGCTGGTGAGATTTTAGTGGATGATGGGCACACTGGGCTTCGGAACAGTTCGCAAGAGGAGGGAAGCGTTCCGTGATACATTATAGCCCTTGACTGGTTCAAGGCTAGGCCGTATGCGCCACAACAAGCTTCAATTGAAGCACTGCACCAGATCTGAGTGGGCGGCAGCTGGAGAACCGGCTCACGGAGCGCACATCGGACATGCTCGGCACTGAACACATGTTGGCCCTTTTGTCTTATCCAGGTCCACCATCTCTCCAAAACATCCGGATAATCCGCCGGGAGTACAAATGAAGAGCGGTAAGGAGTACTCTGAAGACTTGCGAAATGGCAACGATTTCAGGGCGAATGGGCCCTAGACATAAGGGCAAGGCTGTCCCTGGTTGACAGTCCGGGGCACTATATTGAGCTGAGGCTGTCAAGCTGTCAATTGATCTGAAGTGAAAGCATTAGTGGATCATTCCCTCGTCAAAAACCCGCTTGTCCAGCGGTGAGAGCCTTCTTACCTGTTGAACGCGGAGCAAGCTCCACCCTCCCGTTTTGCAATCTGCAACCTAGACGGCATAGCAGGGACAGGTATAGGGAGGGATCCGGTCCAGACAGACCAACGTCGGCTCTGGGTACATGGAACCGGGGGAAGCTTCTCGGAAGCAAGGGTCGAGTCAGGGACGCTGTCGGCGCCCCTAGCTTGGCAGCTTTGGCAGGCCAGCGGTCCCTGGCAGTCAGAGGTGAGAGGGTGTGGGAGGATTGCGTCGGTTCGTGGCACTAATTGTTAGCGTACCATGGCCGAGGGAGAGCCTTGAGCAATTGGCCGGGACTAACGGCCTGTTCTCGAGCCTTGAGTGAAGCGAGGATGGATTCCGTCAAGGCAAAAAGCAAAGAGAACAGCAAACCAAAGCAAAGCATTGAAGCGTTGAACTCAAAAGCACTGATGGAGTTCCCGCGACGGGCCGTCAACGAGGGCAAAGGGTCATCCTTGCTGGAGTGGCAGACCATCGACGGCGAGAGTCCGAACAATACAGCTGCAATTGGTGGCTCTCCAGACGTGACTGACTTGGGCACGGTTCTCCAGGTGATACGGCACCACGCGATGATGCGGGTTCTGGATGATTGGCATCTTGTAAATTGACTGCCCGAGCTTGAACAGCCATAGCAGAGAAGATGCCTGCTTGTTGACAGAGCGTTGCCCGAACCAACCTAGAAGCGGAGCTAGGGGTCGTAGGGAGTAACGTTAGGGCCTGAGGCAGGCACAGGCACCTCAGAACCAGAATCCAGAAGGCCTGAGCAAGAAGGTGCGGGTGGGCCTGCGCCCTGGAAGCTGGCAGTCCATCAATGCCGTCACTGCCCACCCGACAGCTGGAGCAATTGGAAACGTCAACGTCAAACGCCACATCGCGTTGTCGGCCGTTGATCTAGAGCATCCGGTGAGTCTCGACGCCCTCAGAGTACGGCTACCGGTTTGGGCGTTTCTCCCGTGGCGGCGCCGCAGAGGAGATTCATCAATATTATTATATCTTGCACGAGCCTTCTCCAGCAGTGCCTCCGGGCGGCCTGCACAGCCCAGCCCAGCCCATCCTGAACCATCTCTCACAAGTCATCGACAAGCGTGCACCGGATGTGTCTTCTATCTGATCAGAGACCCTGTTTCTCGGAGCAAATCCAACTAGCGCATGACAGAAGCATGAGAGAAACAGAGTCATTTCAAGGAGAACTGAGACGGGCCATTGTCAAACGTGGCCCGGCCGGACCGTGTTTGGACGGCCGGGGAAGTGAGATGAGAAGCAATCTTGGCTCATGACTCCAATGACGCCGAGTGCCTGGGAGACAGCCCGCCTGGCGCACCAGAACCATGCGTAGAAGGACAGAAGAAAGGGGTGCAACGTCGGCCTGTTGCGCCATCGCGAGACCACAGCAGCGCGGTGCGGTTAACTTTGCGCCGGGTGGCAGGCTAAAATTTGGACCACCGGTGGATGGAAGCACTTGAGGCTGTCTCGGAGCCGTCTAGACGGTCGACGGCGGGGACGCGACTGAGCGGCGGCTCAAATGACGACGATCAAACAATATGGGGAAATTCGCAACTCGGCCAGCCTCGTTTGCTTTTGGCGACAGAGACCAACGGCTAGAGAACCGCCGACGTGACGTGACGTTCCAAGTCGGCCGCGGAGTCGGAGACGGAGACGGACGGCCAACGGGAGCGCCCTCGCTGGTGTTTGGCTCTGTTGGATCTGACTCCGTGTCTCGAGTCTGTCTTGCATATTCCAAAACCGGGGGCAGATCGATCCGCCATGGCCAAAGCACTCACCATGCAGGGAGGGAAGGACAGGAGTCAGTCAAAATTGATTGCTCTCGATGATGGTAAGGTCCGGGCTTGTTGTTGCTGCTGGTCCATGCTGAGCGCGGGCTCACTTGGCGGATAGACGGTGACAGCAATAGCCTGCGGCTGAGAGGTCTCGTGGCTGGGACATGGCCTCGTTGCTGATGCTCAGGAAAGGGGACGGCGACGGTGACGGTGATGATGGTTCCACCAAGCAGATCCTCGTGGGTTTTCCGTCCGGCAGTCGACAGGCGATGACATCTCACCCGGGCTGTGTACGGTTGGACGATCATCAGTGTCCTGGGTCACCAGTCCTCAGTGCGGTGTAGCCCAAGCGGAGGGGTCAGCCCTCGACGTGAAAGGCCCAGGCGCGATGAAAGCGTCAGAGACCCTTAAGGTATCGTCAGATCTCAGCAAAGGCACCGTGGCCCCGTCAGGGTGCTGAAGCGAGACGCAGGAGAAGGCATTGGTTTGTGCATCTTGCAGCAGCTTGTCTGCAGGCCAACTCAGGAACAAGCAAGCTAGAGCACGACTAGTGGAAGGGAGCAAGAGACGGGAGAACCAATACGAGGGAGTTGGTCGCACGACTCGATCTCTTTCCGAATGATTCTCTTTGGAACTTGCCCTGCTTACTGCGGTCTGCACATAGTATGAATTCTCAAGTGGAGGTGAACGAGTTTTACCCAAGCTACCCGGCACCAGAAGCGATCATCACCTCTTCAGGCTCGCTCGAGGTATGGGTCCTGGGAGTTTCTGACGAAGACTGACGACATCAGGCATGGTCCGACGCCGAACGCTCGAGCTGCGCGTGGCAGATGGCAGATGGCGGCCATGGGCCCGGATGGTGGCCGATGAGTTCCTGGCCTGAAAATGGCCTTTTCAACCAAGCAAGTCTGGGGAGTAGTATCCCGTTCGCAGGCAACCTTGGGGGAAGCGCTGCAAGCTGCCGCGAGCGATGGTGGCATCCAATCCGAGAGTCCGTCACCCTAGGACATGAGCTAGAGATATTCCCCGTGATGAAGTTATCAACCACCCCGGCCGCTCCAGCTATCAGGTTGGCTGCCACGAGCTGATGAGAAAGCCGCCCAAATCTCCCGGTTCCATTAAAGCTCGTACAGAGAGAAGCTCTGCGAGATGGACAGTCGAATGAAGCAGCCCAGAGACCGTCCACTAGGAAGACGTGCAAAGGCGGCAACCCAGCACATGTCCTGTGCAGGCTGGGTTACGACGACAAGAGAGAGCTCACGGGGTGGAACCAAACATCCCTGTGACGGATCCAATCGTCATTTGGTACGGGAGGTGCTGTGTGATCCAGTCCTTACACCACCGCACCTTTCTGCGAGCAGCTCTGCTTGTGGATTACTCTTTTTCTGGGCTGCATCTATCTACTGTGCGTGCATGATGATATGACGCCCTTGAGAGATGTACCGCGCAGCTATTCTCCCTTGGAGGTTGATGGTTTAGACACCAACCTACACACAGACACACACCTGCGCTCGTCAATCCGTTCCACTGGAGCGCGAAAAGGGGTCCATCCACGCCTTGCTCTATCCTCGTCCTCTCTCAGGATCACATCTTGGCCTTGAGAGAGCCCTGGAAAGCTTCCCTTTGCCGCTTGCCGGGTCCCTGGGTCCTCGAAGCCCTTGTCCCCTGAACACTAGCAGCCCAGGGACAGGGGGCCCATGGAGGAGCTAGCTCCTTTCTAGCGGCTGCCCCTGGGGACTCCACTGCTGGGCTGGTCTGGTCGGTTGGTCGTGCCCCCCACCGAGGACACACTCCCTCCCGTCTGGTGGGAGCTTGGGCATTTGCGGGCATCCAGCGCCACCCATCACCACCATCTTTTCTCTGCCTCGTTCTGCCATCCAGCATGGAGCCCCTGCAGCAGTGAGAACTCAAGGGGGCGTGGGGTTATCTTCCCGTCGACCTTGCCCTGGATGCAAACCCACTCTGACCTGTCCGTTACTCCTCCACCCCCTGGAACTTGGGACTCCCACTTGGGACATGCTGGGCCCCCTGGGCACGGCGAGGGTCCCACACTCACTGACGAAAGGCGTGGGTGTGGCCACCAAGAGAAGAAGACAGCCAGAAGAGCACCAGAGCCACTGGCAATCAAGACCACCAGAAGGGTCCCGAGTAAGGTGATAACACCACCGCATTCCCCCAGACCCCGACGTTGCGTGTGGTATCTCTTTTTTCCCATCTCTTCCCCTCGACCCGACCTCAACTCGTCTCGTACAACTTCACTCACTCAGCTTCGACTTGTGTGTGCTTGGGCTTGGACATCTCCACTCGACTCAACTCAAATCTTTCGACACCATCCATTACTCTCGACTAATCCATCCATCCTCCTCGACCTTCGCTTTATCGAGCTCTCATCATCGCAGGCTGACCAACCTTTGCTGTCTTGCTCACTCGAACCCACCCCCTGTCACCTAATTCGGTTCCTCTCATTCCATCAACTTTTGGTCACTTCGACAACCTCTTGAGTCACTTGCTCAATCGACATAACAAGACGACGACAACGACGATTGCTTCTCTTTGAACTGGGAAACTTGGGTCTTTTCTTTTGCCATCAAAAAGGTAAGCGAACAGGCAAAGCAACTTGACAGTCTCAGTCAAATCAATGCAACACATTGATTGCACTACACCGCATCATCCCATCTGCCCTCCCCCCACAACTACGCATGTACGCACGACCACTGGCAATGCACGAACACAGACGTTCAAGCATCCTTCTGGCACCGGGACGCACAGAAACGCATCATATATCGAAGACAGACGCACCATTCAGGCGAAACAAGACCGTGCTTTAGCTTTGAGTCCGTGGGTGAGCCGAGAGGCGCAATTGTCCAACACATCGACTTGGGGCCCAGGCTTTGCTTTTTGGAAAGAAGGAGAGGGAGAGACAGACAAGACAAACAGACAGAGTTGGACCGTCTCCGCAGCCGAGTTCAGTCCGGTGCACACAACGTCTTTTTTGCAACGCCCCTCTAAAAACGTCTTTGCAACGCCTTACGAACGCCGCCTGCAAGTCTTGGAGTGTCTTCTGCGCCCCCCCCCTGCGATCCTGGCATTCCTTGACAGCTACATACCCATTACCCCCTCTAGCCCACCCGACGCCTTCTCCCTTCATTCCAAATGCTTCCTGTAGTGTTTCCTGCAGAAACACAACAATCACAAATCCAACTCCCATGTGACTGACTTTTTCTCTTACCCAGCCAACCAAACCGAGCCTCCTCCCTCGAGTTCGTTCCTGCCTCTTTCCGTGGTTCAATCCTTCCTCATCCGTGGCCCAGTGTGAACCTCAGCACGACTTACACCACTACAACTACAACTACAACCACAACCACAAATAGATCGCCTGCATCCGACTCGGCCAGCTGCATCATCTCAATCTCAATTCTCTCTTGGATACCAAGGCACAGACGCGCGCTGCATCGATCAGGGAAGGAGATATAAGAATAGAAACGGACGGACCTTTGGTTCGGGTGGTTGCTCAAACCCACCGGCCGAAACGCTACCCGATGATCTAAACGACGCCTCCGATTGTCAGCGGCAATCGCAATGCTGAGCGACCAACCCATGCGAGCCAGTCTCCAGGTGGCTCCTCTAACCATCGCCAAGGCCCGAACCGATACGTCTGGAGATGCTTCATCGACTTCGGACAACGACACGACTCTTTACTCACAATCCCAAATGACACCACCCGCTACTCCCAATGGCTCGCAGGAGGACCTCTCGCCCCAGTCGCCTCAGTACACTCCTCCTCCCGTATTCCACAACTTCCTGCGAGCCTTCTACCCCTTCAACCCCAGCTATGCCATGTCCGACTCGAGCGTGACGTTACCGCTCAACGAGGGCGATGTCATCCTGGTACACTCAATCCACACCAATGGATGGGCCGACGGCACGCTGCTGGTCTCGGGCGCCCGCGGCTGGCTACCGACCAATTACTGCGAGGCCTATGAGCCCGAGGACATGTGCAACCTTCTCAAGGCCCTCCTGAACTTTTGGGATCTGCTTCGAAGCACCACCATCAATGATAGGGAGATGTTTGGCAACCAAGAGTTCATGAAGGGTATCATTGCTGGCGTCCGATTCCTATTGGTAAGTTACCCTGGCGCTTACATGGCGTCCCCAACCTCGTCCGCCACTCAATCACCTTGTGTCTAACCGTCATGCACAGGAGCGCACCAATTGCCTGAACCGAGAATCGCCTTTTATCCAGAGGAGTGATCCTCTGCGAAAGTGCCGCAAGTCTCTTCTTTCCGAGCTATCATCGTTGGTCAAGACAGCCAAGCGTCTACAAGAGACACAGCGTCTTGAGACTGCCCCCGCCGAGGATGTCAACGATATTATCGACGAAATGATCCTCAAGGCCTTCAGAATCGTTACAAAGGGCGTTCGCTTTATGGACGTACTTGAAGAGGACCGGAGGGCGCGTGCTCCTTCGGCCGTCAGCATCATGGATACGGTGCTCGAGGAGTCGTACGTTCCTCCGACGCCGCCGGCCGACCAATCTACCTTTGACGATCAAAGCCATCGCGCCGTAAACGACACCGACTCCCAGGCCGCCACAAGTGTTGTAGCCTCGGAGTCGAGTGAGAGCACCCAGACGTCGGCCATCTTGAATAGGCGCCTCTCGTCTCTCTGCTCTCCCAATGGCCCGAGCTCTCACAGGTTGTCCCAGGGAAGCATGGCCCAGACTCACCGCCTGTCTGCCAGCATTTCGCACAGAGTTTCTTTTGCTGGACCATCATCGGTGTCCAGAGCCCATCATCTCGTCACTGAGCGCCTGAACCGGAGTCACGATACCTTTCTGTCACACCTCGGCTCTTTCATCGGCCGTCTCCATCTCCAATCCCAGTCCCGACCAGAACTCGCCTCGGCCATCCGACAATCTGCACTCTCTGGTGGTGAGCTGCTTGCTGTTATCGACGGCGTTTATGACCACATCAACTCCAGTTCCGAGGCTCTCGCCCAAGCGCGTGCCACAATGTTTGAGCGAATTCAGGACCTCGTCTTCTGCGCCCGCGATACCCTGGTCAACGCTGCATCCGAAGAGGCTGATCTGATCATGCCGCACGACAATAGCATGCTTCTCGCTTCGGCCACCGGCTGCGTTAGGGCTGCAGGAGACTGCGTCGCCAAGGCGAAGGCTTCCATTGAGCGTATTGGCGATTTTGAGTTTGAGCTTGAGACGAGCAGCCTGGGCATCGATCTCAGCATTCTCGACATTGAGATTGAGGCCGAGGAGCGCGCCAGGACCCCATCGGTCGCTGATCCCACTGAGACCGCCAGCGTGGCTGAGTCGAATCGTACTTCAGGCTCCTCTACTCCCGCACCCCGACGGCTCACTGTTGTCGCGATTGACAAGCCGCTACCTGAAGTCCCCCAGGTTACGACTCCTACCGACGAGCAGACCGCTCACCCTTCACCCGCCGGCTCTCGACGTTCCTCAGTAAATGACGACCAGCTGTCCAGCATGGCCTCTTCCGTCTCCTCCCTCCGACCCTCGCTTCCTCCTCTTCCCAAGCTCTCCACCAGCCTCCTGCCCAGCGGTGAAGATTTTAGCCCTATCGACAACACCAGCCACGACAACGACTTCAATTCCACCTCTCGCTTTGAGAGCATGGTCGCCTCTAGCGCCGGCAGCAGCGCCACATATCTTAGCCGAGACTCCGAGGTCAGCATCGTCTCGCAGTCCTCTACCCGAGCTACGACACCCGACCACACTCTGGCTCCTCGCAAGCAATCTTCCATTTCTAACCTCAGCAATGCTGGAAGCTCTTCTCAGACCGAGGAGGTTGACGTCGAGTCGAGACTCATGGAGAAGACGTTCGCTCATGAGCTCATGTTCAACAAGGAGGGCCAAGTTACTGGCGGCTCTCTTCCTGCTCTTGTCGAGCGCCTCACCACCCACGAGTCTACGCCCGACGCCATGTTCGTCTCAACTTTCTACCTCACCTTCCGACTTTTCTGCTCTCCTGTGCGACTGGCAGAGGCACTGATTGAGCGATTCGACTACGTCCACGACTCGCCGCATGTGGCTGGACCCGTTCGATTGAGGGTATACAATGCTTTCAAGGGCTGGCTCGAGTCCCACTGGCGCGATGAGACCGACCGACAGGCTCTGGACCTGATCATTCCTTTTGCCGAGTTTAAGCTTGCTTCTGTTCTGCCTTCTGCCGGCCGACGCCTGCATGAGCTTGCGCAGCGGGTTTCAGGCGAGGGTTCACTGGTGCCTCGGCTTGTCTCATCAATGGGCAAGACGAACACGTCAATTGGGCAATACGTGCCAGCCGAGACCCCCTTGCCTATCCCTGCCATCACCAAGGGCCAGCTCAATCTCCTCACTGCTTTCAAGATGGGCGTCGCTCAGCCCAGTATCCTCGACTTTGATCCTCTGGAGCTGGCACGTCAATTGACCATTAAGCAGATGACTATCTTCTGCTCCATTCTTCCCGAGGAGCTCCTTGCCTCTCAGTGGATGAAGAAGGGTGGCGTCGACGCCCCCAATGTCAAGGCCATGTCATCTCTGTCGACTGATCTATCCAACCTTGTCGCCGAGACCATTCTTCAGCAGCAAGAGGTCAAGAAGCGCGCCCAGGTCATCAAGCACTGGATCAAGATCGCACACCAGTGCCTTGAGCTCCACAACTATGATGGACTTATGGCCATCATCTGCATCTTGAACAGCAGCACCATCAGCCGTCTTCGAAAGACTTGGGATATCATCTCTACCAAGCGTAAGGAGATGCTTCGAAACCTCCAGGCCCTTGTTGAGCCCTCCCAGAACAACAAGGTCTTGCGAACTCGTCTCCACGACCACGTTCCCCCTTGCCTGCCATTCCTTGGCATGTACCTGACCGACTTGACATTTGTCGACATTGGCAACCCAGCCACCAAGCAGATGTCGATTGGCCACGAATCGGAGGAGGCTGGTGCTGGCGGTATTACCATTGTCAACTTTGACAAGCACGCCCGCACCGCTAAGATCATTGGAGAGCTTCAGCGATTCCAGATTCCCTACCGACTGACCGAGGTGCCAGACATGCAGGACTGGATCTCGTCTCAGATCAGCCAAGTCCGTGATACCGACGAGGGCAACGTGCAGGTCAGCTACTACCGCAAGAGTCTCCTGCTCGAGCCCCGCGAGACTGCCAACCGCCCTGCCGTCGAGTCCTCAGCCGCCTCCATCATCGGTGTCGGAGGCAGCCGTGCGGATCTCTTCGCCTGGATGTCCCGAGACCGAGGCGCCCAAACACCAACACCCGCTCAAGTATAAGTCAGAGCTCGCTTGATGCTTGCTAGCTCGACAACCTCGGCCCTAGATTGGGTCGACGCAATGATTTACCACCACCATTACCATACCACGCGCACATATTACTTCATCAGTAACTACATTCATCTTTGATACCCCCCCATTTTTGTCCTGGACTTCATCAGCAGATGGGAAACATCGTCATGTCCTTAATGACCACTATATCCATCGGCACAACGGCGTTATTCACATTTGGGTCTGCAATTTTCTGTTTTTGCGGTTTTCATGTCGGTTCCCACGGGCGGAGCTCGACCAAGAATTACATACATTACGTGGCGCGAGCGCTCATATCCTCTGGGACATGAAGGGGATGAGGAGTCTGGAGAGGTTCATGTTTGGAATCACAGCATGCCACTGCGGCACCCTGCCTTGGTCATTCGTTTGGGCTCTTTTTCAGGGTATGGACGCAGCCTCTCAGACTCGCTCTGCTTTGTTGTTCTGTTTCTTCTCTACATTCTGTATTTTCTCTTCTTCTCTCTGGGCGGAGACGGACCGGGCGTCGAAAACAAAAATCTTATGGCACGGGGCGTGCAACCAGGTTCCAGGAACGGCTACGACGACGACTAACTATTGTGGGATTCTTGCTTTTTCATCTGGTGGCTGTTTCTTTTCTCTCTCTTGGGTTTTGTCTGTAAACGACCGGAAAGGCAGGCTGTCTGGAACTGGAACTGCTGGCTGTGCTGCAGCGGCATGGCTGGGTTGTACGTGTGTGTATCTATTTGTCTTGTACGATGAAGACGGCGACCTTGGCCGTTTGTTTCTGCTCCTGGGACGGAGTGGGATAAAAAGAGGATGGGAATAACAGAAAGATCAAAAGGAAAGGTTCCGCATAGGAACGAGCTGAAAGAATAAAACGAAGAAATAGGATTCATTGTCCTCGATCCTGGTTCCGTTCCTCTTGTCTTGTGATGTATTGTGATGCTAACTTGGAAAAATGAATTCCTTACCTCAGAGTATAATGTCTTGGTCTCCTCCCTAACCCCCTTGATCAAGCTTGATTAAGGGAGTAGACGTTTGGCATGCCGATGTACGTAGCTCTTTGACGTTTCCTCGAATACTAGTAAAAGTATTAACTACATCATCCTCGCCAGACCCGAAGTCTAATGCAGCATTATCATGGTCAACAAGCTAGCTCAACAGTGTAATCAAACACATGGGGATCAGGATCTTTTCATATCAGAGCCATCATAGTAGCAGTCTGGCGTGAGAGAGATGCTTCCACACAAGGACCACCACCCTCTCTCCGTCTGATATGGGTCGATACCATCATGAATGATGAGACCAAGCTTATGGCCTGTGTGACCCTTTTACCACTCGCTATATAAAGGAGAGAAAGAAGAGACCAGTATGGCCAAAACTGAGCCATCCGTCGATTCCAAGAAGCGCCGAGATATGTACCGCGACGCCCTTGATACTGGAAAGCGCAGAGTCTCACGGCTTTACACCAATGTTACCCCTCCACCTGTACATCCTCCCATCAGCATCAAGTAGTATAAGTATCGAGGGTCTCGAGGAGTAAGGTTACGAGGAAAGGCTACGAAATTAGTTTTCATCATGAATCTCTTTCTCCTATCCTTAGATTGCCAATGAACAGAGTATTAAGAGACACTGATGGTGATTTACTGATGGTAGCATATGCGCTTACCTAGTTCTATGCCGAATGGCTAAGTTGATATGCTGAACACCTGCTCCCTTGATCACTGATTGATAACTCAACTACAGACATGCTCATCATCTTTGGCCCACTCGAATTACGGACGAAGAACAAGTACATGCCGGATTATCTTTGTGATATTTTGCCTCCTTTAGAAAGTCATACATCTTCATTAATTACAGACAGCTCCATGCTACATCATTCCCTTGCTTGAATCTAAGCTCCCAAAGGTATCATCCATTTCATCCCATTCCATTCCATACCAATCGCCTCGACGCACATAGACGCCAGATCGTTAAAATTAAGTTTGCATTAAATGCACCGCTTATTTATGCCCAGAGCTTGCATTCTTTTAAGACTCAGGGTCAACAACCTTCTTATCCGTAGGACCAGCAATGACATCCTCAATCGTCTCGTCGCTGAACTTGAGATCCTCCTCGATGGAGACAGTGTCCTGGATGCGCATGAAGATGACGGGTGCGGCGATGAGGAGGGAGGCGGCGAGGCAGCCCCAAGTGGCACCAAAGATTGTGTCGAAGGGCTTCTTGATGCCGTCAAGACGCCAGAAGATGGCGGCACCAGCAGACTGGATGCCCTTGTAGAAGCCTGAAATATTTGTCAATAATCTGTTCTAACTCGTGAAAACGAATACATACCAGCAAAGTTGGCAGTCTTGCGGCCAGAGTTGGAGAGGGCACCCATGTACCAGTAGATGCAAGTTTGCCAGGCGGCATCAAAGAAACCATAGAAGAAGTAAAGGAACATGGGACCGAGGAAGAGCTTGTTGCCATCCTCCCAGTCGACCTTCTGATCCTCATTCTTGGGGTCCATGGCAATCTCACGGGGCGTCTGGTCCTTCTGCCAGGCATAACCACCGCCCCAGATGGCAAAGGTCAGGACAAAGAGCACGATGAGAGAGATCTTGGCACGGAGGCTGCGGCGGATGCTGGCGACATCGAGGCCGTAGCCGACAATGAGGGCACCAATGATCTGGGCGAGCCAGTAGAGCAGGTTGTTGAGGGCGCGAGTTCGGGTGTTGAAGTGGGCGAGGTTCATGTCGACATTCTGGTACGTGTAGAAGATGTTGGACGAGAAGAACATGGGGAAGAGGAGCACAACCCAGGGGGCGTCGTACAGAGTCTCCCACAGACCCTTGATCTCGGTGCTCCACGAGGGGTTCTTCATGACAATGACCTTGGTGTTGTCCTCTCGGACGACCTTATCGGCGTCACAGATGAAGAGAGCTAGGACAGCACCGGCGCACATCAGAACGATGAAGGCGGCATAAGTGCCATCAGTGACAGGGCCAGCCTTCTTGTTGATGTTTTGAGCCAATGGGATCTGAGATATCACGTTAGTAACCACCAACTCGAAGTAAATAGTCTGGAACTCACGAGCGAGCCAATAACAGCACCCATGTTGAAAATAACCCAAAACCAGGAAATGTAACGACCCTTGCTGTGCTCGGGAGGATACGACATCATGATGGCGCCCTGGGCGGTCCACAAAAGACCGGCGCAAACACCAAGCAGTGCACCAGCAAAGACAACGAAGCCCATGTTCTGGGTGTGAGTGAAGCACAGGAAGGATGCGGCATAGACGCAGTATCCCAGCCCTCCGATGGAGAGGGTCAGACGAAGACCCAGGCGGTTGGCAAAGGTGCCGGCAAAGAAGCCGACCACGGCGAAAGTGCTGTAGAGGGCCGTGTTGGCATGGTCCTGAGCCTCGTTGGAAACCTGTCCGCCGCCGCCGAGACCAGTCAAGGCATTGAACATGCCAGGGCACAGGAAGCAGACGAGAGAAACCATCAAGAGCTGCACCTTTGGCGAAGCATACCAGAGCTCAGTGCGGCCTGCCTTGAAGCCCTTGTACATCCATCCTGCAGGGCGGAAGCCGTCTGTAGTTGTCGCGGGGGCATTGTCGCCGCCGTCTGCTGCCGAGTGGGTTACATCGCCCTTTTCGTTGGTAGCCATGATGAAGGTGAAGATCGATGGCGTCGATAGTGTCGATTAGTTTAGTGTAAAGGGTCAGGGCCCTACGTCAAGCTCAGAGACGAAATCTCTAGAGCTGGGGAAAAAGTGATGAAGAACTCAAGAGTGATTGAGTATCGAGTGTAACCTGATAGTCAAGAGTGTTAGTGAATACCAGATTGTCGCGTCCCTGGGTCGAATTAAAGTAGTCGAGGGGGAGAAGGGGCCATCAAGTAGTCTCTGGCTGTGGAGAGACAAGGGCACGAGGCGACCTGCGAGACCAAAAATAACCCCTGTCACAAGGTGCCGTCGAGTCGCACAGGGACTGCCAGGGGTCAAGGGCCGATGGCAGGTAACAGTGGACTGTCTCCCCAGCTATCGGAGCAGCGTGAGGTGAGGTGGATAAGGTGGTACTGGCGGAGTGGTGCGGCTTTCTCGACGGGGATATGCCCATCGGAGAGTGGCGCACCACTTGCTACCATAGACGGGCGGGCACGGGAGCGACGCAAGCAGAGGCACTTACAAAAGACACACGCTACGTGACAGCGCGGGGGAAGTTGACGATGCCTGGAGTGTGGAGGTGGAGGGTTGGTGGGTATCTGGAGATGATGCTTTGGTGTCGGTTGCAGCTGTCGCAGACGCGATCAAAGAGCCAAGCTGTGAAGAGCAGGTGTTTTTTGTTCTTGCTCGCGAGCCAACGCTTGTGCTTGCTCGTCGGGTCTTTTTCGTTTGTTGCTCACGAATGCTGCGTTACGTCGTACCGTTTCTTTCTCAATCAAGGCACTGTTTGTCCCCCATCTCTCTAACTGAGACAACGATGCAGAACTTGGTTGCTGCGGCACGAGCGCGGCCTAGATTCTGTGAAATGAAGCAAAGATGGAATCAGGAATGCAGTAGGCGACCCGTAGATTCGAGGTCTAGAAGCTGAGCTGAGAAGCACGAAGGAAGGGGAATCTGATGGCGTGCATATGCGAAATCGACAGAGGCTGGCACTGACAATGGGCAGTGTCAGCCACTGTCAGCGACACCGTCCGCTTCTGCAAATAAACTCGAGGCGCTGTCAAAGCAAAAGCAAGACCATCGACAAGCTTTACTGGTTTCGCCCCCCCTAATGGAAACGTCCGTAGAGTAGAGAACCCTTGCTGGCACTCAGCAAATTCAGCTCCGGCAGGATCGTGGTCAGGTCCAAGCTCACAAATCCTCCCGAGCTTCATCAAAAGCCTCCTCCATCTGTCGATACGGCCGGTACATGGGCGGTGCTGCCTTGACCGGCCGTTGAAACAGCCCGTTCGATGGAGTATATGCCCTAGGATTGGACCGTTGGTCAATCTCACCCTCATCCGATTCCTTTTACAATGCGGGCATCACGTTGCGCCTTTCTTTTTCTTACCCTGTGAATCAACTCGACCGCCATGAAGCATGTTCTAGACAATGCTCTTCTTGATGATGCCTCGTCTTGACGAAAGTTGCATCTTTCACGATACCTTACTCGATGACTCGATGCTGGATGCTATGTTTAGCCACAAGATTGGCCTGGACCAAAGCTTGCATCTGCACTTTCAGAAATCAGTCAGTGGCAGTTGCCGCCAGAAACCCCAGATCGATAAGGGCGGCCCACCTCCAGAGGGGAAAGGGCCGAATGCCTGGCCTCGTGATTGGGCACCCCCAGAGCCAGCAACGGCCTCACTGAAAGGAAGCACTGCCCAACCAACGAGGCAAACCTGTAAAATGTCTTGCCTTCTCGTGACCAAGATAACCCGATTCTAATCCTTTATGCTTTCCATTATCTATCTGAGTTGTCCTTTTTTTTTTTTTTTTTCTCAATACGAAGGCAACTTGACCATTACGAGGTCGTGGCTGTCATCATCACTCCCAAGTGCTGACTCCTGATCAACTCGGCGGCCGGGCTCCATAATTCGCCGCCTTGCTCTCTTTCGTATCAAAGCCCGACATTATCACTAATGAATGACATTTCCAATGGACATCAACCATGGCAGACAATTTAGCTTAGCCCCGTGAGCCGCGGCTGTAAAGGCCCCTGCGCTCGCTAGTAGCCGCCCCTACAACTTCGGTTCCTGGCGCGCTCGCTGGGCCTTATCCGCATGTAACGTTTCCTTGTGCGCTCCATCGAAAGGTTCAGCTATCGCCCGTTGCCGAACGTTGGTTCCAGCGGCCTGGCAGCGCTCCTCAACGGGCAGCCACACTGTTCGGATGGTCCTGTGACGGGTTATCCGCCGGGGTTGCATCAAGCCAGATACCGTTGCCGACTGTTTTGAGGTTACACTGACCCGGCCATCTCCCAACCCCTGATATCGAATGTCGTACCGTTGAGCGGTCAACTGCCACTGGCCCCAGATTGATCTTCCTCTTGGCTTAAATGGACACTTCACTTCTCCTGGACAAGTTGCATTCGGTAACCATCGGTTCCATCCAGCGAAACGCAGCAAGGGTAGTTATTGGGAACGGCATGGGGAACCATGTCAGGATTACCATGGACTCGTGACCGAAAAGTTGAAGTATCTGGTTCATTGCCGAGGTTTGGTTTCTGGTGGTTCTTATCTTTGGTGTTGTTACTTGCCTCTTCTTTTAATGATAGCTATTTGCAACGTCAGAGGAACAATCAGTGTGGTCTGACAGTTCCCCATGTTACACTCTGTGCACGTGATGGGACAAGTCCATGCGGCAAGGTTGCGTTCATGATGGTTGTGGGTATAACAGATTCAGAGAACCATTATGGAAACCGAAGTGTTGGGACAAGGAGACTCGACCAACAGCACAGAAGAGCCTGTGGTGGTCATAATAAGCCCTCGATGACTGAGAGGCTACCATCACGAGATCTAACCTAACGTGTAATTGACGCTGAGACTTGTCGGCAGTGTTATCCAAAACTTATGAAATGTCTAATGCTAGCCAAGGTGGATTGGTGATCAAAGCTGTTGGTATCGTGTCGGGTACTTGGAATCTGGTACTCCGTCCTCATCGGCGAATAGATCCCTCGGCTTCTTCAAGCCATCACATTGGCTGCGAACCTCGCTAGGACGAGGTTGGACGGGCGCGGTGCCTGCGTCGAATCAGTGGCTGAGAACCAAGATTGCATCTTTCCCCGGATTTTACTCGGCGAATTCTATGCAACCGGCAGCTGGGCATTGGTTGATCATCCGCTTGTCTTGATCTGTGTACATGTCCAACGGTTTTGTGTCATGTATCATCCTGACGGGATTGGTCTGCTCACTTCTATCAAGGTGTTTCAACTTGTGTGAACAAACATTGGTAGCTTTCCTGGTGCCATCAAGGTTCTGCAACAACTCAAGATATTTGTCAGTCATTGCCGAGAAATGTTTCTGCGGAGTCATCGCCGACTGAGCATGACCAAGCCAATTCACGTGTGTCAGAGCTCTTGTCAAGCCAATACCAACATCGCAATTGGTCAATTGGAAATATCGGAGAAGCCCAAACTCGATGAATAAACCACAGTGGCGATATTGCAATGCCATTCTTTGTCATGCCTTCAATTCCCCATGGTCGCGGAGAAATTCTCGCCTCGTCCAGGTCACGCCACAGTGCGCAGAAGACTGAGTAATTCTCGACCTCTGATTGGCTCGGGTCACATCGGGCGTGGCTCCCTGACGTACAAGCCTTGCCCTTCGGCTCTCCGGCTGCAAACGCCTTTTAGCACCGAGCAGCCGGCTTTGAAATCCACCTTCGACCCTCCAATTCCCAACATCATCTGCAGTCAACACCAACCTGAGACGAACAACCTATCTCCATGCCCCGACAATGTTCGCTACTCGATCGGTAGCCAGAGTCGCACTGCGACGCGCTCCCAATGCCGTGAGGTATTTCTCCTCGTCCCGGCCTGTCGCCGTCGCCTACCATTCCTACACACTCCCCTCCCACAACGCTCCGCCTCCGAGAGGCGATGACGTCCCCGAGACCTCGATAACTCAACCCGATCCTCTTCCTAAAGTCCACGAGACACGCCCTCCTCCTCAGCAACCTCAACGACCCCAGCCGCCTCAGCAACCTCAGCCGCAGCACGAGGCACCCTCACAAAATGCTGCCCCCGCTATACAGAAGGCTTCGGCACCAGTTCCGAAGCTCAACGAGAAGGAGGCTCAGAAGCCCAAGGCAGCCCGACCACGACCAAAGCTACGAGCCCGTAAGGCGGCCATGAAGCTGACGCCC
Source organism: Fusarium falciforme (assembly GCF_026873545.1). Lineage (NCBI taxonomy): Eukaryota > Fungi > Ascomycota > Sordariomycetes > Hypocreales > Nectriaceae > Fusarium > Fusarium falciforme. The sequence continues at coordinate 881,433 of NC_070548.1, forward strand.
GCTGCCGTGGAGCAATTGAGGGAGATGCTCGACCAACCCGACCCCAAGCTGATCAAGGTCGGCGTTCGGAACCGAGGTTGCAGTGGTCTGGCTTACCACCTCGAATACGTGGACAAGCCTGGTGCTTTTGATGAGACGGTGGAACAGGATGGCGTAAAGGTTTTGATCGACAGCAAGGCGCTGTTTAGCATCATTGGAAGTGAAATGGACTGGGCCGAGGACAAGCTTAACCAGCGATTTGTGTTCCGGAATCCCAACATCAGTAAGTTGCCCTCAATCGGTACTTGAACATGGGTCTAACAATTGCCACAGAGGAACAGTGCGGCTGTGGAGAGTCTTTCATGGTTTGAAACTTGGCCGGCGTTTGGTCTGGACGGAATAGCAAGTGAGGACGACTTTTCCTCCCACGAGACGACGTCAACCTATAGACACGAGTCAGCATCCAAGAGAAGTGTGTCCGGGGGTATTTGGAAACCACATCAAAGTACAGGCCACCCTACGAGGGGTAAGACCCTGCAACACTTGGGCCAACAAACAGCACGCGGAGCGGCATTTATGAGTTGTGCCTTGTAACATGAAAAATGGGAGCCGGCGGGGATAGGCATGGGAGCCGAGGGCCTCGAACCGGCATAATCAATGGCGTTGGGTTAGATTGGAGAGACTACCTGCCTCTTGAAGAGCATTTATACCGGCGTACCTTGTGTACGGAATAGAAAGTGGCGATGCCATGACAACAACAACATGGCCTCGAGTGGAATGAGTGAATGAAATGTATTTGGTTCATTATGCTGATCTGGACCATCTGAGGCTGGTTGGAGTGATGAATGTTGAAGGGGCACCAGTGAGTACAGTCGAGACTGTGTCGAACAACAAGCAGAGGATACATTAAATACATTGGTCAATGGACATATGGAAAAGACCTGAAAAGACAAGACGGCAACAACGATGTAGCGAACATCGAGGGTAGCAATCTTGAAGGTAGAAGACACTCGTTTAGTCGTTGAAGAGTTGAGACATCTATCCACTATTCAAGCGATACTGTGACACCTTTATGTCTCCTTCTATTTACAAGCTTGCGGATGGATTCACTGGGACAGTGTCTCTTCAGTTAACATGGACCAGCCCACATGCATGAGCGAAGAGTCGCTCCTTCCTTATGGCCAAAGACTTAGGCAAGGTTATGGAAGGCGGCAAGATCCCGGGCCCACACGGCCCGAAACCGATCGAGATCGATCAAAAAAAGGAAATCAACAAAAGAAAACACCACAGGGTGTGCATCGTGTAACACAGAGCATTCTGGGGGCAAAAGGATCGTTTGAAAAGGCAAAAAAATCGAATTCGACAACGGCAGGATTCGAACCTACGCGTGCGAACACAATGCCTAGATATGCAAGATAGCAGGGCATCGCCTTAACCACTCGGCCACGTTGTCTTGTTGTTAGAAATAGGTTGCCAGTTTTGTGTTATTAGCCTGAGCAGGACGGAGTTGCATGAGCGCTCTCCGCACCCAGTCAAACATGATTCCAAAGACATGAACGGTCCCTCGTTTTACATGTTGTCGAGGTAGAATGGTGGCAAAACCTGAGAAACTCGAGACAACAAGGGTCGGGATGTCATGACAAATTTTTGAGATCACATGACTTCGCGATGTGTGTTGCTTTGGATGTTGGCGTCGTTCACGCCCTTTCGCGTGACGCATCATTTCTCGTTGCTGTTCATTTAAACATGAGCATTTCGCGTCAGGGTCAAAAATCCTGAAACAATAATCATATTTTCTGATCATCAAGATTTGGTTTCTGTTCTGACAACTTGCGAAGCTCACTCAACATCTCAAACTCACCTACAACACGTCTGTGATATACCGCCAAGCCATGGCGGCCAATGCTAAACGACCTCTCGAAGAACCCGTCGAGCAACGCAAGACCAAAACTGCCAAGGTCAAAAAGACATCATCACCTACACCAGCGTCCACAAAGCCCTCAACCGTCCCAGACTCCATGCGACCCCAACTCGCCCTCATCACCTCCTCCGATCGCACAGCCTTTGAGAAGCGAGTATGGACACTCCTCTGCCAGATTCCCAAAGGATCCTTTTCAACCTACGGCCTTATGGCCGCGCATATGGGGTCTTCACCACGGGCTGTGGGCAACGCTTTGAGGCGCAACCCGTTCGCGCCGGGGGTGCCGTGCCACCGGGTCGTGGCGACGGGAGGAGCACTAGGAGGATTCAAGGGGAAGTGGCCCAAGGATGGAGAGGGGATTACTATTGATGAGAAGAAGAAGTTGTTGAGAAGCGAGGGAGTGAGGTTTGATGGGAAGGGAAAGGTTATCGGGACACCGTTTCAAGGCTTTGTATGATGCTTGTTATTGGAGTTTGGTATTTTCTTCGGAGTATCTGGCATGATACGACGAGTTCTGCAGGGTTCCCGGGATTCTAGAATGGTCATGGCAAGGTTCTTGATATGAATGGGATGGTTGATGTTGCATCTTCGAATGATACACAGCAGCACTCAGGAAATAGTCGGTAATAAGAATAATTGGTTTCAAAAAGCACAACCCTCAATTATCCGTCATATGAGAGATTCAAAAAAGCACTCGGTCTCTTGAAAGCAAACTCCCGTGGGCGCTAAACAACGAACGGGTCCCCTGGACGTCTTCGTCCATGTGGGCCAGGGCTCGGTCAACCACGCACCGAGAGAAGCCCTGTTGTAGCCGAATCCCGGAGGTGATTTACGCAAACTATTCGCTCGTTCACCTTGATGTTTCAATTTACGTTGTCCAGCGGACTTGTATGACCGACTTCAAGTGCCGCATGTGTGTCACGTCAGTCAATTTTGGCCTCGGTGGTCTTGTGCCGAGGAGAGCGAAAGGTGCAAGTTAGCGCAGCCGGTTACTAAAAGTGGAGGTTGTGCGTCCAATCTGTGAGAGGTCCTGTGAGATATCAAAGATCCTGGAGGGTCCCACGCGCACGGCAACTGGATCATGGTCACCGAGGATGACGAGGTCTTGGGAACGGCTGTTTGGGTGTGATGTGAGCCGAGGCGATAGACGAGGGTGGCAGATGAGATTGTTACAAGTCACAACCAGAAGATGGTATCTTAGAAAACAGCCAGAGAGGTCAAAGAAACGACTCAAAACACCAGTTTACAATCAAAATCATCACCTCACCTTCTCACGGCTACCACAGGCTTTATCAGGACACTTTTCTGGGCCCTGCACACTGTCGTCACAGGGAAGTCGATTCCCCGGTTAGTGGGCTGGGTACCTCGGTCAATATCTTTTCCGCCTCCCTAGCCCGACAAATCCCGTGCCAGAAAAGGTGGGGCGCACCAAGGGCCTTTCGCCAGCGTTTTTGGGCGGGTGGTCCGTTGGGGGCTTCCAGTTGGCTCCTGACTTGATCAAGCAGGCTTTTGACTTGACAGCTTGGTCCTCATCATCCGAAAAACCTCTTTTTTTTCTCTCACGATCTCCCCTTTCTCTCACATCTCTCCTCGCCAATCTCCCCTCTCCTCAGTCACAATGTTCAAGCTCGGCCGTAGTCGCGCTGTGGCTTCGGCCCTCAACGCCTCCAAGGTACGTCTCGATCTCGCATGAGTGCTGGCGGACAAGCATGTGGTGTGGTTGCTGACGTCGAATCTACGATAGCTCCAATTTGCTGCTCCCGCCGCTCGATTCCCTGGCGTTCAACAAAGGAGAGCTCTGAGCATTCACGAGTACCTCTCTGCCGACCTCCTGCGACAGGTAAGAGCTCCCTCGTCCTGTCCTATCCCCCTTTTGCGACCGTCTTCGTTATCGCGAGCCAAACAATGGGGCCACTTCTGGTCATCCCGCTCATCATGTGCTCTGACCTCACATGCATGCACGAACGAACTGCGGCTAACCACCTATGATGTCAACAGTATGGCGTCGGCGTCCCCAAGGGAGCTGTCGCAAAGACGGCCAAGGAGGCCAAGCAGGTCGCTGAGCAGATTGGCACCGAGGACATGGTCATCAAGGCCCAGGTCCTGGCCGGCGGTCGAGGAAAGGGTACTTTCGACAATGGCCTCAAGGGCGGTGTCCGTGTCATCTACTCTCCCCACGAGGCCGAGATGTTTGCCCAGCAGATGATCGGCTACAACCTCATCACCAAGCAGACGGGTGCTGGCGGCCGTCTCTGCAATTCTGTCTACATCTGCGAGCGCAAGTTTGCTCGTCGCGAGTTTTACCTGGCCATCCTGATGGATCGTCAACACCAGTGCCCTGTCATTGTGTCCTCTTCCCAGGGTGGAATGGATATTGAGACCGTTGCCAAGGAGAACCCCAGTGCCATCAACACCAACTACATCGATATCAACGTTGGTGTGACTGACGAGATTGCCCGCGGCATCGCCACCAAGCTCGGCTTCAGCGAGCAGTGCATCGAGGAGGCCAAGGACACCATCCAGAAGCTCTACCAGATCTTCAACGAGAAGGACTCGACCCAGATTGAGATCAACCCTCTGTCCGAGACTTCCGACCACCAGGTTCTCTGCATGGACGCCAAGTTCGGTTTCGACGACAACGCCGAGTTCCGACAGAAGGAGGTGTTTGAGTGGCGCGACACCAGCCAGGAGGACCCTGATGAGGTCCGCGCTGCCGAGTCCAACCTCAACTTCATCAAGCTCGACGGTGACATTGGCTGCCTCGTCAACGGTGCCGGTCTTGCCATGGCCACCATGGACATTATCAAGCTGAACGGTGGTCAGCCCGCCAACTTCCTCGACGTTGGTGGTGGTGCCACTCCCGCCGCCATTAAGGAGGCTTTCGAGCTCATCACCAGCGACGCCAAGGTCACTGCCATCTTTGTCAACATCTTTGGCGGTATCGTGCGATGCGATGCCATCGCCACTGGTCTGATCAAGACTGTTGAGAGCTTGAACCTCAAGATCCCCATCATTGCCCGTCTCCAGGGTACCAACGTCGATGCTGCCCACCAGCTCATCAACGACTCTGGTCTCAAGATCTTCTCCATCGATGACCTACAAAGCGCCGCCGAGAAGGCCGTGCAGCTGTCCAAGGTCGTCAAGCTCGGTAAGCTGCCTGTCTGTGATACATGTTTCCAAGTACTAACGCATTCGCAGCTCGCGATATCGATGTCGGCGTCGAGTTCACCCTGGGTATCTAAGCGACACAGTCGCAAACCAGATAGACGGGGCGAGGGTTGAATATGGTGTAATAACGATCTGTGAGGCTAGAGTCCCGAGTGCTGAATCTCCGCAAGACGGGGAGAACAGACTGGAGATTATACGGGAGGGTGTTTCTGTTTTTAATTAGCATGCATCGATCGATCCGCCTTGGAGGTCGCGGCTCGCAAGGCGTATGATTTTGATGCCTTTGAATGGGTCCAACGGTTCAATAGAAGGACGGATCAAAGGATAAGGGCGAAGGCCTCGAATAAGATGATTCCGCGGTCGTTTCTCTATGTCCATGGTGTTGCATGTTTGCGTACTGTCCTGGTCGACACTTGCTGACCATCGATTGTGTTTCTCAGTGACGAATGAATGATGATCAGATCATGCCGGGTATAGAGTCTGATGGTGGATTAACGGATGTGCAAGCCATTCTTGGCCATGAAGTTGGGCCAGGGCTGATGAGCCTGTGCATGGTGCCTGAGCGACAGGGGACGCTTCGGCAGGATGACGAAGAGAAGGATGAGGAAAAACTCTTAAAGACAAGCTTCTTTACGAGTATCCACCAGTCGTGTCTGCAAAAAAGGTCTGAAAGGAGAAGATTCAGATAAGAGACAGATTATGGCGTGTGTTTCCTCACTTGTCACCCAAGATGTGAGATTTCGGGGTCGAGGGTGATATGAGTGTGACTGTTCGGTCCAGGCTCGGCTATCGACCGTCTCGGGTGGAAGGGGGATGGTGCCATGAACCTTTAAGAGAGGCTCATAGTGGAAACAGGTTTATCGGATTATTCGTTTTGCTTCCGCGAGCAGGGACGAGCCTGGTTGTCATGGATAACAAGGAGATGACTGTAAGAAAAAAAGGCGTCTTTTTTTTTCTTGTTGCTCGTTGAGAAAAAAAGAGGTCAAAGATCCTTGAAGGGGAAGGGATACATGGATGAGGCGTTCACCAGCCACACACCACCACGTTATTGGGCTTGGTGATCTGCCACGCCATTTTCAGCCTCAAAAACTTGATCAACATCCTTACATGTCTTTGAAGCTCGAGATTTTAAACGCTTTTTTTTTTTTTTTTTTCTGTGAGTGAACTTGACGTAATTTACGACTGGAAGTTTCTCATGACTCAGAGATAGGTAACAACTCGTAAAGAAAAGAATTTTCTTTGCTATTCATCACTTTTCAGGCTTTTCTTATCCTCGGTTATTCCTCAGAACCAGGAGGCAAGAGGCCCCACGGCGGCGGTCTTCCCGCGCCCGCCCGCGGGTCCCCTTGATTCTGTGTCCCTTCAAGGCAATCAATTGGATCGCACCCGAATCTCCTGACGTCTTTAATCTCTCTGCTTCCATATCTTCTCGGCCGGGCTGACCCGTTTAACCAATGGCCGCGAGTCTTGTGGATGCAGTTCGTGTAATGGGATAGGACGGCCGGGAATTGCAGCAGGGACAGACATTTCCAGGTCCACTGTTTTTGCCATAAGCGACTGTGACGGAAGAGCCGCATGGGGGTGTATGTTTGCGAATACCGATCAAAGGCCGATGGATGGGCAAGGGGTGGTTTAATCTTAGACCTGGGTGGATGCAGGGACGGGAGAGATGTGTTGTTGAGTTGAGATGGTGAGAGTTGATGATATCACGATGTCAACGTCAAGATGAACTGTCCAAGAAGAAGTGTTATAGAAAGAGTGGAAAGGAAAAGAAAACAAGACAAATACATATGTATCTTCATAAGCAACCAAAAGACCACTGATGATCCTTTTATTTAAGGTTCAAGTTCATTTAGTTGTCGAGATAGCTTCAGTACTGATCTACAACTCCAACATCGAGCCTTGGCAAGTCAACCTCCAACTACTCTCTAATACATATCGAACTAGTAAATCATTATTGGCGGAAATGGCAGTTTACAACGGAAATAAGCCATTCATTCGCTGTCCTGGTCACTCGCATCTCTCTCCCCCGTGACTCGTCTCAACTTCTCATACAACATCTGATACTCCAATCACAAGACCAAAGCCACAAAACCCTCAACAACCTATAAGCTACTCTGTATAATTCTTCGCTTGCCGCGCCTACTGCCGTCGTCTCATTTCTCATTACTTTCCTCCAATCCTAGCAAGTCTTGGCTCTGTTTCTCCGGACACATGGTCTGGACCAAAACGCGGGGAAATGGAGATTTTCCCTTGTGAGGGGAAAGAAAAAAAAAACGGACCATTCATGGTGCGCTGAGAGTCTTGGCTCTGGGGAAAAGGAAGCGGTCGGGCTGCTACTACGCACTTTTGGGGTATCCTATGGGTGACATATAAAACGTACTTGAAGACGCGGTAAAAACTGAGGGCATCACCATGTCGAGAAGGACTCGCACGAAAAGAGTCCCACATTTGAGATCCGGCCGCCGGACGTGTCTCGGTGTTTGGGCTCCCCTTTGACGGAGTTTCGCCTCTCACCTCACACCCCTGCTCCACCCGGGATCACATCCCCACTGAGGAACACCCTTTCACCTGTGAGAGAGGAAAAGAGATCAAAATGTGTTCTCGGCTTGTTCCCGGGTCCCACTGTTGCCGCAACGCACAGGCACCTTGCTGAGAAGGGGAGGGACGTGTTGGATGACCTCGGATGAAAGAGGAAGGGCATAAATACCCTGGGGAGTCCTCGAGGGTGAGGAGTCTCTCTGTTCTGAGCAGTTCAGTTTACATCAAGACATCTACACACATCCGTCTACACATCAAATCGAGTACACGTTCACATCTCGACTACCAGCATCACCAAGAACAATACCATTACTACCACTACCAACATCAACTCCACCATAAACACCTTCAACATGCCTTCTGCCGCACGAAACTGGTTCGCCCGCCACTGCGCTCCTCCTCCTCCCCTCACAAACACCCCTGTCTGCCCCTGCACCACCTGCTTCAACGGCGGCTCCCACAACAACAACTCGGCCTCCTTCTCCGTCACCACATCCACCGAGCGGAGACGTGCCGACTCGGAAACCTCCTCCATCTCAAGCGGCACCACAGTCACCACCGTGTCACATATCGAGACCACCAAGCAATAGACAACTACAACTTCAACATGGGGTTTATCAAACTTGAGCAAGAGCTATCAGCGCAAAATACAGCTATCGAGCGTGGCGTTTTTGAGGGAAAACAACAGCAAAGTTTATTGAGAGCGTCTCTTTTTTTTTTTTTTTTTTTTTTTTTGTGCTCTGGGTTTTTGGATACAATAATGACACTCTGACTTGACGTGGTCCTGAGACCGAAGTCGGGGGGTATAATACACATGCAATTATTCCACTTGTTCCGTCTCTTCTATGCTTGCACTTGATTCCAACTCGTTAATAACTCCTTGGCCGCTGACAGATCCGTTCCTGTTACCTCTTCTATCTGTTCCGCCTCTTCCAATGCCGTCTTACCATCAGAGCTCTTACAGTTTACATCCACTCCGTGCTCGAGGAGTATTCTCATCACTCCAATGTATCCCCTCGAAGCCGCTTCATGAAGCGCTAGGGATTGTTTTCCTCGCAACTCGATGTGATCTCCCGAATCCTTCTCATGGTCTGCTCCCCGTTCCAACAGACGCCGCACAACATCCTCATGGTTCCCCCTCGCCGCCCACCGGAGCGCCCCCGAATGCTCAGTCTCGGCTCCATAGTCGAGCAGCATGTCGACCACCTCTGTGCCCGGATAACTCTTCTGGTACCACCCAGCAGCCCATCCGAGAGGAGGGAGATAAGCGCAGTCGGGATCTTGATTAGGGTCGGCGCCGGCCTCGAGCAGGAACCTGATAAACTCGGGTCGCTGACGACTCCGACATGCGGCGATGAGTGCCGAACCCTGACGGTCGTACTGCATCAGCAAGATATCGGGGTCCACCCGGAGGAAGGCCGATACGAGCGGCATGGAGCCCGAGTAAATGGCGGCCCGGATAGGTTCCTCGGCGAGTTTGCCGGGCGGATACTCGGCGAGCAGATACTCAACGACCGAGATCTCTTCAGCCCATGAGGCGGATGCTAATAGGTATTGAATGGTTTCCTCAGAAGGAGGTGATTCTTCCTCGGCGGCAAGGAAGCATCGGAGCCGTTCAACATCGCCGGATGCAGCGACTGACGCCAGAGTCGCGGCGGCCGTCTCGACCTCGGGGGAGAGATAATGCCGATAAGGACCCTGGCGCATGCCCCGTGTTATGAACATTATTTCTTGAAGAGCCCAGCCTTTGGCGTGTTGATCGAGAAGTTGGATGAGTTGGTTTGCCTTGGGTGAGCCGAGGTCGCTCAAGTCGGAAAGGTGTAGATGGGTTCCGACCGATCTAGGCAGGCTGCTAAATTGTGGCCTGTTGTGTCACCAGCCTAATTTGACATTCGATAGGCTTCTAAATCATTTCTACTCTCCGTGAGTGAGTGTTGGCAGGAACTGCTTTCATCACGACAGTGACTCGTGTTGGTGAGGCAGCGGTAGACCCCTCTTACTCTATTCGTACCCAAGAATCGATGGCGTGCTTTGATAGAGGGGCCGACAGCGCCGAGGGCTGAAGGTCTCACCATATTACATATTCCCTCCGATGGCCTTGTCTGGTCGAGATATTCCAAGTTTTCAAGAAAGTCTTGGATCAACTCTTAGATCAACCTTCTTTCTTGAGGTCTGGTTCTGATTCTCGTGCTCTATTTAAGCAGGACATGGTTTCTAGAATAGCCAACGCCATCGAGTTCTCAACTCAGCCTCATAGGGCTAGCTTGATCAACACGTTATACCCGCAGCTCACAAAAGACCCGAATACCCCAGAAACCTTGTTTCTCCAGAGTTGATCCTCACCTGAACGAATTCACTCACCGGCCGTAGAACCGGGACACCTCCGGAAAAAGAGTGGAGCCCTCCCGGCGCCGAACAAAAGAGTCCGCTCCCAATCTAAGAAAGCAACGAATGGATAGAGTCTCTGTCGTACGATAGAAGACATTTTGTTTTATCACGGGTTCGTTCAAAGTTGGACCCTTTTTGCATTGCATGACCCATCTACTTGTGCATAAACTAAGTCACTCTATCTGCCGCAGTTCAATTTCGTCATTAAGTAATCCCCCGGCTTTTGACGTCACCTCATCCCACGTCCTTTTAGCCTGCAATACACACCTCTCTCGAGACATGGGCGTCATATCAGCGGCTTTACAACATTGATAGATTCACAGAAACAAGTTCTTTTACTGCATTGTCTTTGTCTCGTTCGCCATGCCGTATACCAAAGTTGACCCCGCCATCATTGAGGCGCTTGGGCTGGACCCCGCCTGCTCGTCCATCGCTTCTCATGGCGGATCAGGCTTTGCGTCGACTTTCAAGCTATCGACCACGGTTGATGGGAAGCCAGTCAACTACTTTGTAAAGACTGGCCCTGGAAAGGAGGCCGAGGTCATGTTTCGAGGTATGTATTCTATCCAACTACTCTCACAGCCATATCCTCTAACACTCATAGGTGAACACGCCTCCCTCAACGCAATCGCAGATACAGTCCCCAACTTCTGTCCTCGTTCTCACGCCCACGGAGCCTTAGCCAACCGCGAGGGACACTTCTTCCTCGTGACCGACTTCCTAGATCTTGGATCTTCAGCCCCTGGTGGCACGGGCAGGACCCTTGCTGCAAAGCTCGCCCAGCTACACACGACACCCGCACCCATTCCAGAGGGCCACGATAAGCCCATGTTTGGCTTCCACGTCCCGACGTGCTGTGGATCTACGGAGCAGGACAATTCGTGGAAGGAGTCGTGGGCTGACTTTTACGCCGAGAACCGTCTCAGACACATCAAGCGCGAGGCGGTTCGCAATCATGGCCCAGACCCAGAATTTGAAAGGCTCATTGAAAAGGTTGCCTCCAATGTTGTCCCGAGGTTGATCGGAGACGACAAGGTCAAGAATATCAAGCCGGTCGTCATTCACGGTGACTTATGGAGCGGTAACCATTCGAGAGGACAGATTGCTGGCAAGGGTGGCTGCGAAGAGGTTGTGTACGACCCTTCGGTTGTCTATGGCCACTCCGAGTATGAGCTTGGTATTATGATAATGTTTGGAGGCTTCACCCCTCACTTTTGGCGCGAGTATCGGCGGCTTGTTCCCCCAGCTGAGCCTGCGGAGGAGTGGGAGGATCGTCTGAGGCTATATGAACTGTAAGCAGCGCCCCTTTGACACCTGCATGTACAGGATACTGACATTCCCCAGATATCATCATCTCAACCACTATGCCATGTTTGGAGGTGGTTATCGATCAGGAGCCACGTCCATGATGAAAGGTCTAATCCACAGGTTCGGATCGGGATAGCAAAGCAGCAAGAAGAAGGACTAATGACAATCATGCCGAATTTGATGAATTTAAATGCAAAATGCCTCTCAACGCCTCAACATGATCGCTTGTATAGACCCATCTCTAAGTGTGTTAACCAAAAAAAAGAACTCGACAAAAATGCAACACTCGGTGATGATCGTCTCGCTCATGCAGCTAGCATGGCTGGTTGCTTTCTCCTTTCAGCCTGCGCCTCTTGCTCTTGTCTCTGTTCTGCCACGGGCGGTTGTGCGATGGGGACTGAGGGCAATTCTTGCGCGACTTCGGCTTCGAGGGCGAGCAATTCCTCTTCCACTTCTTCCTCGTCCTGGTTCGAGATGCGGCCTCCGAGCATGTCGCTAACTTCCTAGAGGGGCGTAAGTAACTATTCATTGGTAAAGATACTCCTGAGATGCTCACCTGTTGATACGCGATTGCATCCGCCGTCTCTCCCATCAACTTCTCCACATGCTCTATACCGCCCATCTCAGCATGAATCTCCTGCAGCACCTTGGTTCCCTGCTGCAGTCCAAACAAGACATCCTTTTGTATAAGCGCAAACTCGACATCGGTCGTCAACTTCTCGAGCTGCGCTAGTTGCGCGTCCGTCTTGGCGAGCAGTGACTCCTGGTACTTTTTGCGCCGCAGCGCCAGCAGAGCCCTCTTCTTGTCGCCCTTTGCCAGCATCTGCCTCGCAACCTCGGTCTCCTTGTCGGTGAGCACGCTGATGCGCCGTTGGTACTGGTGTAGCTTGTCTCGCTGGTTCTTCATGTCCAGGATCGCCCTAGCGGAGGGGGAAGATGTCAGTCACGAGCGCAATCGGAGAGGGAGATGGCGGAGTGATTTGAAGGAGGATAAGAAGCTTACTTGTCCTGGGCTGTTACTTTACTCGCGTTGCCTCCCATGTTGTGTATCACAGCTTCTAGAATTGCCGTGGAATGGCCTGGAGAGGGATTGTTGTCGTGAAATTGCGCAAGATTAGGTCTGCGAGAGTCGGCTCGGCGATTGTCACGAGGGACGAGGGAGACCATCGTCATCGGGCGCAGAAGGGTTCCACAGCTTTATCGATAAGCAGGGCCCCTCCAACGCTCGAGATAAGAAATGTATAAAATATTCATAACTTCTTGACAATTATTATAATCATGAGCATTCCTTAGGCAAATCATTTAAGTATTGATTAATACATGATGAGGACTGCATAAAGGTAATCCTATCGGAAGAAGATAATAGTTTAAAGTACAGTACAATTATTAGAGAGTTCTCTTGAATCATGTATTAGCCTTATGATGAGACACGTCCGTCCTGTCAGACTCACAACACGATTCCTCCCACCTTTAACAAGCGATGGTCAGAAATCTCTGTTTAACTTAAGGACTTAATGTGTAACGACTTCCACTCTCCTCTCTCATACTCACCGATTTTCATCTTTCAATATCATCGAGGTGCTGGTAAGAAGCCGCACAAGTTCCGTCTGCCTTACGTAAGAATCTTCCGGCCCTCCATCACAGTCGCTGCACAATCTTATCGATCGGACCCATCTCTCTCAGAATTTCTCTTCCGCAATTCCAAGCGCATACCTACCATACCGCCATGACGCTGGGCGCCAAACGGCCCCGGGTCAACCTCCGGCAGGGCCTCGACCGCGATGTCTACCAGATTCTCAAAAAGCTTGAAGATGCTAACGACGGAAAGCCCTTCAAGAGCATCTCAGCCGTCTACGACTCCATCAAACGGTCCAATTCGAGCTTGAGCCGTCAGAAGAAGCGCCCCTTGGAGGATTCGATCGAACGAGTGCTACAATTTCGTAAGGAGGAATTGGGCGATTCGAGCGATTCGGAGGCCGCTCTCGAGGAACCGGCGAAACCTGAAGACGACCGATTCTTGCTCAATCGCCAGATGACGAAGCATTGGCATACGGCCCAGAGCCCGTCTGGCGGCCAGAATTCGACGCCGCAGACCGAGGCCCCACGCGCCGTCAAGAAGCGACGACTGCAGGAAGATGGCCAAGAGCAAGCAGCGAACGGTGCGACAACACCAAAGGGCGCCCTGACGGATACAGATGCGCCGGCCTTGGAAAAGTCAGACAAGGACAAGGACAAGACAAAGAAGGCATCAAAGTCGAGCCGCTTCAGAGTCGAACATCCTTCGGATCCACTGCTTCTCGGCGGTGTGGGCGATATCTATTCAGACCTAATGCGCATCACCGAGCCCGCGCTCAAATGGCCCGAGTTATATGCGACCAAGAGTTGGCGAAAAGTTCCGGGAATTCTATTGTCAGGCCCGCCGGGCATTGGCAAGAAGTCATTGGTCAAGTCTCTTGCGGCCAAGCTGGAGGTTCCAGTTGTCTCTCTCGGGGGCTGCTTTGAGGACCCTGAACGCATGGAAAGGAGCTTGAACGACGCGATTGATGAAGCAATGAGGCTTGCCCCTTGTATTGTCCTCATCGAGCAACTCGATTGGTACATGTCGAAACCAGGAGGAAGCGGGCACAGCGAGAGTCACCGTCGGACCGTTACACAGTTTATGCGACAGATGCAACGGCTAAAGGCAGATCAAGAGAAGGATGGGCACGTTTTGGCCATGGCGACGACTTCGAGGATCACGGATGTCGACCCTGCCGTGTTGAAGGAGGGTTTGTTTGAGCGCACAATTCAGATGAGGATACCCGACCTTGAGGCTCGGCAGGATATCTTCAAACACATCACACGAGGCATGCAGCTCGCTGAGGATGTCGACTTTCAGGCATTGGCCAAGATGACACACGGCTTCGTTGGCGCGGATATTGTGGTTGTCACGACGCTGGCTCAAGACGCTACGATAGAGCGAATCAGGCACATGGACGAGTATCGAAACTGCTTTCTTAGCCTCGATGAACCTATTATCGACCCATCAGCAGACCTTATGGAACTCGCCGATCAAGCACCTCGCCCACCTTTTCCAGAACCTCCTGAGACCCCAATAACTCTGGAGGACTTCAAAACGGCCATCAAGGGCTTTACACCTTCACTCCGCAAGGAAGGCTTCACAGTCATCCCCAGTGTCACATGGGATCAAGTCGGTGCGCTCGAGCAGGTGCGCAACCAGCTCGACATGTCCATCATTGGGCCCATCAAGAACCCAGAACTCTATCTTGGTGCCGGTATCAACCGTCCAGCTGGATGTCTCCTCTGGGGACCTCCCGGCTGTGGCAAGACCCTTGTTGCTCAGGCCGTCGCCAACGAAGCGCAGGCCAGCTTCATCCTCATCAACGGTCCAGAGCTACTCAACAAGTACGTGGGCGAGTCGGAGCGTGCTGTGCGTGAGCTGTTCAACCGTGCCCGCTCTTCCACGCCCTGTATCCTCTTCTTCGACGAGATGGATTCACTCGTGCCGAGGCGTGATAACTCTTCCACCGAAGCTGGTGCCCGAGTTGTCAATGCACTGCTCACAGAGCTCGATGGCGCTCGTGATCGTGCTGGCGTGTACGTCATCGGCACAACCAACCGTCCGGATATGATAGATCCGGCGATGCTTCGGCCTGGTCGTCTCAGCGTTCAGCTCTTCCTAGATCTACCAACAACAGACGAACGAGTCGACATCCTGCACGCCATCTACCGCACGAATCATCCATCAGCCACGCCGGCCGAGCTCAGCCGCCTCGAGCCTGTCGCACGTGACAAGCGGTGTGACGACTTTAGCGGTGCTGATCTAGATGGATTGCACATCCGGGCTGCCGAGAACACCGTGAAGCGTGTGTTGAAGGGCGAGAAGAAGAAGCCAGAGATTGACGAGCAGGACTGGGAATATGCCCTGACGACGACACGCCGTAGTGTGCGCAATCCAGAGTCGTACAGGAAACTGGAAGCCAAGATGCGGGAGTCTAACTGATACCATACCTTTAGAAGAGACTCTGTATATCTTTTGAAGAATTTAATGATACATTCTGATGGTAATTGTTTATATTGTGATGATGACGATCTCATGTTATGACGTCCATTACTTCTCTTATGCTGATAATTATTTCTCATTATGATGATAATTAGCCAGCTATTGCAGTTAATTCATGATGCGAACCATTGTCGATCATCCTCTCCTTGCTCCCTTCATCCTTTCCAAAGTCTCAGCCACCTCGTGGCTCGACCTTCAAAGTCCAATCAGCAATCCTTCCGCCTCCTTAGTCAGGGGCAAGAAAATGCCCGATGACATGATCCCTCCCGATCGCCGCAAATCTCTTGCCGCATTCGCCGCACCGGAGCAACGGAAATAGCTCGGCGAGCTAAACCAAGAACAAGGAAAAAAAAAAAGTTGGTTTGCCCTCATGATCGGGAAATCTTGGTCAACAAGTAAGTACAAGCGCAAAACCGCTCAAAAGAGCCGCACCTACCGGCTATCGGTGGCTCATGACTTGTGGTGAGTGACTTGTCATCGAAAATGACATAACTAAGATTGGTCGGCGATAAATGGGAATGGATCGGGGAGGTCGGGAGAGCAAGATCGGCGACCATCCTTTTTTTCGGTTGTCATGGGTGCTACCAGGAATGACGTTGAGGTCATACACAAGGAACTGCATGAGATCAAGGCATTGCGTTGAGATCAGTGAATCAATTCTTTTTTCTTCATCAAACAATACAAGGCTCTGGATATGAAAAGGGCGGATTCTTTTTTAAATCGTAGATCCTATTCCGCCCCCCTTAACCAACGCCTGGCTTTTCTTCTTCTCTGTCTCGGGAGGACGAAGAAAACGCATAAAGAGGAGATGGGAATAGGTACAAGCACCGTTGTCTTTCTAAGTGCTGTATGGTCTATAAGTACAATCGCCCCCTGGCGCGATCCCTCGTCTATCAAAAAAGTCGTAACATTACACGCGATGTCTTTTGGTCGCTTAAGCACAAGAGTCCTTGAGGTAGCTGTTGAGACAAGGGTTAGCCATGGTTGTTCATGTGAGGTCTGAACACGCGACGTCGGAGACGTAGGTGCTGAGAAAGAGTCAAAACTTACGCAATGAGGTCGTTTCGGTCCTTGGCCTTCTTCAGGCCACCGAAGGCCATCTTGGTGCCGGGGATGTACTTCTTGGGGTTCTCGAGGTAGTCGAAGAGGGTCTGGTCGTTCCACTCGACACCCTTCTGCTTGTTGGCGTCGGTGTAGGCGTAGCCCTCGACGGTACCACTCTTGCGGCCGAAGAGGCCGTGCAGGGCGGGGCCGATCTTGTTGCCGCCGTCCTTCTCAACGGTGTGGCACTGAGCACATCGGGTCTTGAACAGGTTGGCACCCTTCTTGACGTCGCCTGAGGGAATGTCGAGTTAGTATGTGAGTGAAAATGCGGATCCGGTGCGGTGCCGGGTGTGAGCGCTGCTGAGAGGGATTGAGTCTGAGAGAGGGCGAGGGTGAGGATTGCGATGCTGTTGAATGGCGTCGCACAGGCTGTTGGTGAGCCATTGTCGAGAGAATCTTGGTCAGGAGGGAGCCTTGTCTTGGTAAAATGACGCAGGCTGAAAGAGACAGCTCGCGTGCCCGCCGTCAGCGGTCGCCGCAGAACCCTCAAAAGACCCGAAACTTCGAATTGAAGCCGTAGAATCCTCTGCACTGAAGCTCCTCTGTCTCGCGATCCTCAATTGACCTCCCAGCGACGCTCGCGGTCCCGGCGCAAACAAAGGGTGAAGGCTGCTGCACAGAAGAAAGAGCACTTACCGCCAGCCATTGTGAATGTTAGGTATGAATTAACGGGTAAGGATGAGGTGGTAAAGGCAAGGTGAGGCTCGAGCCAAGGTCAAGAAATGGATCTTGAAGATGTGGTTGGTAATGGAGAGAGGGAGAGAGGATGAAGAGGAAGGAGGAGGGAAGGAAGAAAAAAAAGGGAAAGAGGCAAAACAAATCTTTATGACAGCATGACAACCCGCCAAAAGGGCCGCCCGCCGCCCCGGTGTGCGCCTGCCTTGGCCATCTGCCCGGGAAGTTTGCTCACTTTTTCGCCAACGGCCGTTCGGCAGCCACCTGTGGCTGGGGTAGGTCCAACCAATCAGGACGCGAGAATTACGCAGACTGCGAATGTGGCTCCGGGTGAAGTCGGATCATGAGGGCGGGTCCGAGCGGCGGTCAGGTTTTTCCGGGGTAGCAAGTACCTGATGTCAGAGCCCTCGACCCTTTTTGGTTTAGACCGAGCAAACGGAGGAGCAAACAGCGGAGTGGGTCCCCCGCTTCCCGGGTCCGAGTCAGTGCTTGATTTTTTTTACGCTTCAGCGGACTTCGGAAAAAAGATTCTTCTGAGATCGAAAGTGAGGGCATCGCCAAAAAAAACAACCTCAACCCACCAACCTCGGCCTTGAAACGCCCGCCCGGTGGCACGCGGAGGAGACCCAGGATCAACACAAGACTCCCTCTTCCCGAGAAGAGACACCTTCAACAATGGCAACCCGTGCCATAATCCCCCGCTTCCTCCTCCCCCTCCAGGGACCCCTCTGGCGCGGCATCAGCATCCCGCTCTCCCAGAACAGCATCCGAATCCGCTTCGCCAGCTCCTCGACAGAAAAGCCCATCGTTCTCGAGAAGCCCGCACGCTTCAACCCGCCTTCCCATGGATCCCGAGCAAAGAGGAACCATGTTCCCAAGCACTACGGACCCGACCTCACCGCCGCCGAGATCGCCGCGCAGAACACCAAGAACTACCCGGGCATGATGGCTCCCGAGGGAACCTGGGCGCACTTTTTCTGGCACAGCAGGCTTCTACACACTTTCATCACCATGGTGCGTTAAACTCACAACTCAATTGCCCCCAATGGGGCAGCAACGAGCAAATCACACCACCGATACTAACCCCTCACAGGGCACCCTCTTCGCCCTCGGCGTCTTCACCTTCTTCATGAACTACGCCTACAACTCGCCCTACAAGGACCTCGTGCCCCCCATCTCGGACCTCTGGACGCAACCGATCCACTTCTTTGTCGGCTGGAAGAACGTCATCCTGCTGCACGAACAGGACAAGGCCGAGAAGGCCGTCGAGCACCGAACCCGCCACCTCGACGACGTCGCCAAGCGCCGCTACTTCATGAAGATGCACGGCATCGAGACCAAGGACCCCGTGTCCATCGTGTTCGGCAAGGGCGAGGAAAAGTCCGAGGACGAGCTCGAGGCCGCCGCCATGGGACGGGAGCCCCCTCAGAAGACCGAGGAGGAGAAGAAGCCAGAGGAGGCCAAGAAGAAGTGGCTTGGTATCTTTTGAAATGTATAAAAATGGCAACCAAAAAACTCAAATCTGCCTGTAAAATAGCTGTAGCATAATGAGCCCACGCCTTCCAAGTCGCAGATTGTATGATTACATCGGATATCTAGCCTTTTACATCTTGTAGTATTATATGCCACAGTGATCAAATCACAGATGTCTCGTCATGTCAACTCAACGCCCTCCAAGCCATCCAACACATCATCCGCAACACCACCCTTCTCCAACACGGCCTGTATTATGCCATCCATGACACCAAACTTGGTTCCTCCCAAAGGCGCCTTCCACACTCC
Organism: Fusarium falciforme; assembly: GCF_026873545.1. Classification (NCBI taxonomy): domain Eukaryota; kingdom Fungi; phylum Ascomycota; class Sordariomycetes; order Hypocreales; family Nectriaceae; genus Fusarium; species Fusarium falciforme. The sequence goes on from NC_070548.1 coordinate 900,362, forward strand.
CTCAGTGCTCTGTGCATCGCCCGCCTGCTTCATTCCATTGGTATTCGTAGTATGCGGCACACCAGGTGGTGTGAGCCTCGAAGGCGGGTCAACAGACCGGATAGACAGCAACCTAAGCTGGCGGCCCGTAGAATCGACTTCCGTGTCGCCCTCCGTCTTGACGCGGCGCACCTCAGCCACAGAAACCGCAAGCGCCGTCTCCGCGACAGCAAGCTCCTCCTTAGCTGGGTCGAAAATGGTGTTGTCGCCGACTGCGACGACCAGCAGAGTGATTGGGGGTCGCGATCCAGCTGCGCCAGCACCCTCGCGCGGGTACAGGAAAGTTGAAGCCTCCCAATCGTCGTCAAACATGGGGTCTTCGTCACCCTCGGACTTGAGGCGCGGGAGGCGCGTAGCCAGGAGGGCGAGATGGGTTGTGAGTGAGAGAAGGGGGAGAGGGTATGACAGCGGAGGTGATATTAGCAGCACCTGTATATGCAGTCAGTATCAGTCTTGTCGCGAAAAGACGAGCAATCCGTAGAAGCCACACATACATCGAGGTATAGCCTCCAGTGAAACCGCCTGTTGATCCTCAACTTCTTGGCAAACTCCTTGTCAGCCAAGAGCGCCTCCCTCAACATCTCAGCCAAAAACACCGTCGAGGCATCATCATCCCTCTGTCCAGGAATCTCCACCGCCAGCTCGAGCCAGTCGCCCCTCGTTCTATCCTCTTCGCCCTGATCCTCCTCTCCACCAGCCGTCTTTTCAATCTCTGCCTTGACTCCCACGATAGCTTCGGTGCCGTCGGCAAAGTGAACTCGCGCGCTACCGTTTGTGCCAGGGAGAACTCCAGTCTCAGCCGTCAGGGGGCGGAACTGCGTCGGCGTGCGGCCATCGGGTCGGATGGGGGGTCGGAGTGAGAGGGTGCGGTGGAGGTAGGCGAGCTCAGCAGGCGAGAAGAGGCTTTGCTGAGTCGCCATTGTGATGATGGCGGGCGCTCAGCGGCAGATAAAACCAGGGTGTTCTTCTCAAGCTTGCAATATGTAGAAATGCTAGTTCTCTATTGGGCGCGACGCGGAAATGCTGTGTCGCAAGCTGGGTCTCAATCACTCGATGATTTTTGATGTTTGGAAAAGGTTGGCCCTTCACCGAGGTGAGTGATAAGATAAAGAAAAAAGCTAGGTGTGGTGGGTGGGTTGCAGATTGCGGGGTGCTTGATGGAGCCTCTGACCTTGATCCATTACACAGGCACTCAACTCAGTTCAACTTACAGCTCACAACTTGCAATCATTTACAAGGCATTTCAGCGTAATAATTATCCTTCTTGCTTCATATTTCACCAGCATCGTTATCAATTCTCTATAGATTCACACAAGTCCCCCTCGTCCTAGGTAGAATCCTATCCTCCTCGTGGCGTGAAATCCAAACAAATTCGGTCTATCAGATCTGGCCCAATGGCTGCAACAAGCTCTGCAACTCCAGCCTTCAATCCCGGATAATCCTCCACGCCCCGTTTATCCCAAATAACAAGATTTGATGTCTTGTACAACGGTCCATCAGGCTTGATCTTCAACGCGATGTTGTCCAGATCCCAGTCGGCCACCGAAGAGAGAGGAGGAATACCTGGCATGTTGGTTTTAAAAAGCCAGTCATCCTCATCATCTCCAGATTTTGAGTCCTCTGATTCAGCATCGGACTTGTTGCTCATCTCCACATCCTCATCAGTGCTCGATGGACCATCACCATTGCCATTAGACTCCCTCTGCTTCTCCAGGGACAGGCTGACAAACGGCTTCTTGTCCAAGAGATCCAACATCTTTCGATCCAGAGGATCCCAGGCAAGTGAGTTCGGATCAAGAATAAACTGCGGTGAGTAGTCAATCTTGTACCGCATCTTGGGGCAGCTGTGAATGTAAAAGCCTGGGTACCACCATCCATAACCCTCCTCGATAGACAGAGCAATCTCGTAGAGCGCACCGAGCTTGCCCGGCGCCCACTTGTGAATGCTCTCATGGTAGAGGAAGTAGACTGAGCTTACACACTCGGGCAAGAGATCAAGCACACCGATCGCCACGAGCTTGCCGTCCAACCTATAGCACTGATGATAAGACCCCAGGCGGCGCTCTTTGCCATTCGAATCCACCATCATCTCTCGTCTCAGGGGTGAGCTACACAAGAAGCGTTTGAAGCCTCCCGCGGTTATCTTGCTTGGCCCCTCCTTGTGTACCACCCTCTGGTAGTTCTCATAGACCTCATACTTTTCTTCTGTGAAATCATCTGGCTCCAGAGTCACGACAAGCTTGTGTGCAGCCTCAGGGGGTTTGAGCAACTGAGCATCCTCGGCCTCGTGAACCCGCTCGATCAGGTCAAAGTGATTATCTCGCTTCTTTGCCTGATCACGCGACTTTGGGTGAAGACGAGCAACCTCTTTCGTATAGGTCTCACCCATGACGTACCTGTTGAAGCGGTTGATGGTCTGTCGTTGGTCCCTGGATGGCTTGAACTGGCTAGAGTCGAGGCGGATGGTGTAATGAGGACAACATGATCGACGCTGATCAGGTCGATACATGAGCGTACCAGAACGCCTCCAGCACCTACCAAGAAGCGTCTGGTAGAATCCGGGGCTCATTGATGATGCAGAGGCGTAGTAAGAGTAGCCTACCATCCCACGTACTAGTTAGCCTCGCCTTGTCCCTCGGTGCCTGGTGTGGAAGGAGTATGACAAAGAGCGGAAGGGAATATTGACTTGGCACGTGTAGAGTCTCTCCCCCATGATACGACTATGCGGGAACTAGAGTCTCGTGCCGTCAGTGGAGCAGGCGTTGAGGCGTTCGGGGAAGCAGGAAACGGAGAGGTGCAGGGGCTGGGTTCACGTTTTGACTGACTGTTGCCACGCTTTCCACAGTAGCCGCATCTTGATGACTTGGAGTAGGCTAATCGTCGGTCAGCATTCGGTCAAGAGGGATGTACGAATGACAATTGTGTGGGGGATGAGTGGTAGAAACTGAGACTTTGTGAGGTGTCAAGTGTAGAACACCGAGCGTGGGGGCAAAGAAAGACATGAGATGCGTGTAAGAGGCAGGAATCATCACGGGGAAAGGTACAGGCAGATTATAGACAGGCATATGATGGGTGTGAACGGAAATGGCCTCGGAGCATTAGCCATGTACAAGACTCCTGGTCCTTGAACAGACCCGCGACGGCCCGACCTGAGAAAGATTCCGATATCCGACTGTCGACCTGAAGCCTTGTCCATGGTAGTCAGAGGATCACGGCATGGCATTGAGTTGTGTCATGACATTGACAGACTGCCCAGGAAGAGGCTCGAGGCGTATCATGCGCGAGTATGCAGGTGATGCAACAGCTGGAGAAGGCACTGGTGCCAGCAATAGTCTTGTCACACGTTCCAGCAAAAGATGATGACCGTACGAATACGGATGCTGGGATTGGCGAACAAACAAGCCGGCAGACCCATGGCTACATGAAAGGCAGCGGCAGCAGCATCAACAACTTGTTGAGAGTAATTGTGGGCGGGTGTGCACAAGCTGAAGAGCCATTGACGTTGATGTTGGCAGCCCGGACATTGGCCCGCAAGCATTAAGATTGGATCGCGGAAACTGTGGGATGTGGGATGTGGGATGTGGGATCCAATTCCTTCTGGTCGACAGACAACCAAGACCGAGGCAAGTCGAAGCCGTAGCCAGCCTAAATTGGGCATGGAAATTGAAGTGGATGTGCTGTAAGTGTGCAAGCAGGTGAAGTGGAAATGGAGCAACGTGAGCGACTTGGCCCGGACGGGGAAGACGGGGGCGCCACGGGGAACGGCCGCGGCGGAGCTCAAGCGCAGGCGCCGGCAACCAACGACAAGCCGGCATTGCACCACGCGCGCAAACGGTTGGAGCAGAACAAGGGAATAAGCACTCACCAATTGGCGAGATATACTCGTACTGCAACGACGCATCTTCAGGGATGCGCATGCCACTGGGTTCCATCGTGGGCCTCGAGGCAGCACCGGCAGCACCACTGGTCACTGGAGCCGCGTAGCTGAAAAAGCACCAAGCCAGGAAGAGATGCTCTGGCGATGGATTGCCCGAGACGGAACCACCTGGAGCCGTCGTCGACCGAAGAGGGGCGCCGGGTCTATGTATGTACTGTAGCTGTAGGTATGGATCTCACGGATCACGACGAGTTGGAGACGAGGACGTCACCCACGAGGGAGGCTACCCAGGACGGGCAAGTCGGTGCGTGAGGTACCGCCTGCGTCCGGCGGGATGGCTCGCGGGTGGAGGGGCGGATTCCCGGGCGAGCCTTGCTTGGACGGATGGAGGGGGCGTGTGAGTTTGTGCTTGTTGAGCAAAGAAGCGATCGCGTGCCCGCCAATTCCCCTCTTGAAACAAGGGGAAACAGTGTGTGCGTGAGCGTGGGATGTTGTGTGTGTCTGTCTGGCGGGCGGAAGAAGGTTAACCGAACTGGTTGCTTGCTGCTGCTGCTGCTGCTGCTGCACACGGGATGATGACGACCCAACGTTGGTCGACCGACGGTGATCGTGTGCGACAGGCAGTCTAGCTTGACCAGCAGTTGCGAGCCGGCTTCGATCTGGGCGACTAGGGGGAGCAACCGAACAGGGGTTCAGCAACCCAAAAGACACACAGGACAAGGGCGTGATTTGAGAGATGGGGGAGCTTCTGAGGCAGGCGAGGCAAACTGCGCGGATCGACCCAGGATCTGGGATTCGATGAAAGGCGCGAGCACTTGCGGCTGGCAGAACTGCAGAGGCACAAAAGGTCGTCTGTCTGTCAGACCGTGACCGGTGAGGAAAAGTCGGAAGATGAGAAGTGGGCGCCTGGTAGGTTTTTGGGCGAGCTTTGAGGAAGGGAGATGGAGAAGATGGAGATTGGAGGTTGGAGCTGGAGACGCACGACGTTTGAGGATCAACAAACGGCTCAGCACCTCAGGCGAGGCAACTGTGAATGACGGGTGCTGCCAGCCAGCTCCAGCTCCTTCCAACTGCGGGGTGATACCTACAGTACACCGGCTCCATCCTTCACTGCCGGGCTATCTTCCACCTTGACAAGTGTCTTTGATACCTCTATAACTGTGTCAAACAAGAATAAAGAGCTTCAATCTATCTGATACCAAAGCCTTCTTCTACACAGCTCCTTCCAAGGCGTGTCATGATTTTCTTTCATTTGGACGCATGCACAAACATGTGTCCGTCTTGAAGCCCCTGCCAGGCCTTCTCCGATAGAGTGGAGGACAAAGGGTGCTACTCCAGGGTCCAGCCCAACGGATCCGACCACTGAGGTTCCCGAAATATGTACAGAAAAATAGCTTGCAGGGGGGTTGACAGATAGGTTTCTGCCCATTTTTGGCTTCTTCCTTTCTCTCCCACAGCATAGAGGTGAGGTGGGCTTGCTTTTACGGTGAAGGGCTAGACACCACGGCCAGTAGGAACATGACCCGACTCCCAACACACACTCACACTCGACGCACGGCAAGGCTGAGCCGTTGTGTCACCAACTGGTCGATTTTCCATCTCATGTCATGCTGATGGAGGGGGGACAGAGGTACATGCCCAGGGCCGGGAAAATGAGATGAGATTGGAGAAGACGCAGGAAACACGATCGCCCTGGCTGATGGTGGCCAATCCCCAAACGTCGACGACGGCCTGTTTCCTCTATTCCTTGCATGCTGCAGCTCTCGGCTGCGGCGAATGAGAGGAAAAGCAAAGAACCTACCGGCCTAGTGTCAAAAAGTGGACGGTTCCAGGGCCACGACGACAACCGACAATGACTTGCTTGCCTTGCCATCTTGTGCCTCCTGGGGGAGAGGCTCCATCTCTCTGCAGGTTTCGAATGCTTCTGTCTGTGTCTTGTTCCGCCAGAGGCCAAGAGTCACGGCACCCACTCCCTCTATCGTCCGACGTGCGGGCTTTTTCCCGTCCTTTCGTTTCTTTTCCTCGGGCCTGAGCATCCGGTATTAGTGGACGTTGGGAGCTGCGGAACTAGGTAGACACGCTATGAAATTACCGGCATGAAGTGATTGGCATAACCAGAGACTCTTTATTGTTGAAGAGAACCAACGGAAGATGGCCGGCGGAATAGGCCTGGACAGGCAATGCCAAGCATAAATGCACACCACCTGCCAATTAGCGACTTGAACGATATGACGTTCTGGGTGAGAGATGAAAGGCAAACAAGACCAGGCTTGTTGACTTGCAAGGCCGTCATCGGACGTCGACGATAGATGCGCATAACCCCAATTGGAACATGACGACTCCCAGTGACAGCTTTTCCTGCACTGGAAAACGCGTCCTTCAGCCACGGGGGCCAGGACGACGAGGCAGAAGGCTCGCCTCAACGACGACATGCTTGTAACTGTACTCCTCTGTACGGAGCAATGCAGTACAAGCGCCGGTCCTTCTGCCCCTCCCCCTCACCTCCCACCTTACTTAGGTGCATCGTACGTCAGGGTAAGGTGGTACAGCGCAGAAGCTGGCCGTGGGCGACGATGAACCTATCATTGGCAACATGTGAATCGAGAAGAGGCCAAGCTTGGAGTCGCCGCGAGCGAGACGCCGCAAGCCCCCCAGTCCCTCTCCCCCCTCCAGCGCCATGGGTACCCCACGCCCTGCGAGCGAGCGCAGAGCTTGCGTCCGCGTGCTGATATACCGACTCGAGACGTGGTTGCAAAGGGACCCGACCCAGATCCAAGACTTTTTTTCGCTGCTCCAAGGGCCTGGCTGATGGCCGACCGGGTTTGCTAGAGTGCATGGCCGTGATGCATGCCCGCTTCCTTTTTGGGCGTATGGTTGCACGACGAGTTATGGACGCTGACGCTATTATTTCTTCACCCTCTTTCAGTTGTCAGTTTCTAAGCCTTTTCCGTCACGATTCATGAACACCAATGATACAAGATGCTTTGAGAGCTTATGAGAGAGTCACAAGAACCCGTCAGCCACGCTCAATGCCTACGGGGTAGATCGTTGCGCTCACATTGACATGCCGCTGCTGCACATGCCACATTCTTACAGTGACGGCAGCCTGAGGCGAGCTTCCATTCTCATTCTGTTCTTAGTGGCACCACGCAACGCACGCTCCGTCATGGTCATGGCACAACTCGGCCCTCATTCTCCATCCTCCCAAGCCCCAGGCCGTGGGTTCTGGGCGGGACGAGCGGAGACGACGGGCCCAGCGATAGACTGTTTCCATTTCCAGGGAGAGCCTAGGCCAGAACTCGCTTGACTGAGGGTGCCAGTGACGGGAAATAGGGGATGTCTCTTTGGCACCCTTTGGCTCGCAAGTTTGTCTTCTACTGGTCTTGTGCCTGTACTTTTCGTACGTAGAAGCCTGGGTCAGAGATTCCCTGCATGCACCCTCCTACTCCTTTCAACCATCTTGCATCTTCCATCTCCTCTGTTAGTCTCGCCAGGGCGTCTCTGATAGGAAGAAAAGGGGGGTGTGGCCTCACCAGGGCAAAAAAAGACAGACAGGAAAAAAAATCTCCAATGATGGCACTCTCCCCATCGCATTACCCCCCATGTGCATCCCATGCTTGTCTGCCACATCCATCCTCCTCCACGCCCATTGCCCTACTGAGAAGGTATAGTATAGCACCATGGTACATCCCGGGTTGTCCCTGGCTTGCCTTGCAGTCTTGCTCTCGCAGAGAATGAAGCTTTTTTACGGGGACAGGTGCTGGCCAGCCTATCCATGTTCCGTCGACCACGGGCGAGCTACCAGATTAGCTCGAGTATAAAGCCAACTGGCTCTGTCACCGCCGGCACCTCAGTTCTGGTCTGAGAGTTGGACGGCACGAGACATGTAACGGTTGGATGTCTACCTATTACCAAAGCATCTTTACCTCACATTTGCTCTCGTTTATCTCTACTCTTATACGTCAGCTCCCTGCCATTGGCCCCCCTTTTACGTTTATTCTAGCTGCCCTCATCTTTGACTTTTGTTTTTACAAGCGTCACCTTGACGAACAGACTTTCTTGAGCCACGTGCTGAGCTCTTAGCATTGGACTCTACAAGGTTCCGGTCGCTACAGCACCTACCAGGATCCCCGGGTTGTTTGGCGAGGCGCCTACCCTGCACTTTCACAACGCCAGTACCTGCGCGACAGGCCTCTTTTTTTTTTGGCGTCCATCGATATCCATCTTGTAACTAACTAATCGAGTTTCTTCTCGAAAGATCTCGCCTCCGACCTCGCTTCCGGTGAATTTACCAACGGAGTATTCACGCCGATAACTCCGGAACACCACCCGATAGAGTTCCCGCGCGCCGTAAATTTAGCCTCTGTCCCTGCCTAGCAGCATCTCTTTGAGTACCTCGCCAGATTTCTGGCTTGGCCTGGGACATTCATTGCTCGCACCAAGAAGCCTCATCTCCTGTCCTCCGTCACCGTCAGCTCTCAGTCAGCCAGCACAAAAACCACCAACAAAAAAAGGCAACTTCTCGCATCAGAGTTTGCCTGCATCGGTTGACCCAGCGAAAGCCCTCGGTTCCACACCGTACAGTACCGTACCAGCGACTCACTGCCCCCGGGGTACCACCTCGCCCTACAAAAGCTCCATCCATTTGCGCACCTCAGCAAAAGTTACCGACCTGCCCTGCCCTGCCCTGTGCTACTGGCAAGCTTACAAGGGGTACCATCGACGGCCACTACGCATACTCCGTCGTCCACTGTAGAGGGTCCAGCTTTTTTTTTTCTGGCGCCTCCTTTGCCTCCAGCTCTCGCTGCTGGTTCTAGCCTCCACGCCCTCTCTCTTCGCAGACAGGGTCTGACGTCCGCCCAGCGCCCCAAGCAAGCCCGGTACCTACACGCCCCCGGCCCCATCCCTCTTTCTCTCTGCTGCCCTGTGCCAGACAGAGACAGAAAGAGATCCGCCGAGTCGTCCGCTGGCCCCCCTCGAGCTAGACTTGGGACGTTTTTGCGCGTGCGCGCGCCCACACCTCCATCATCTCGCAGTATATCACATCGCCAGCCCAGCTCTCTGGAGCGCTTGGGTTCTCCCCGACCAAAACCCTCAAGCACCCAGCTCCTTCTGGCGCGGGCAAACGACCTCTTGTCTTTGCTCTCCTTCCTCGGCCTCCTCCCCCCTGAACATTTACAACTTTCTCTGTCGACAATGATGCATCGCCAGGTGCTTTGAAAGCAGCCCGCCCGCCCGTCGCAGGTTCTCTCTCGACCCAGGGGTGAACGTGAACATCCGTTCCGCTCCGCTCTCTCCGTGGATCTGCCAGCTTCTGCCGTCCGCCTCATCGCTCTCCGAGACTTGCGAGCCTTTGTGTTTTCGAACTTGTCCGACCAGAAACCCTCCGAAACCCTCCCCCCAATCCCCGTCCACGACACACCACTAACATGTCGAGTTCTGCCTCTGGCGACTCGGGCGCTGGTGGCCGGTCAATGGAGTCCCGAGTGGGCAGAAGCAAGCAACGTGAGTCTTTGCGAACTGCGCGATCCTACATACTCTCTGCACTTGAGCACACTCACTTTTTTTTTTTGCTCTCGTAATTCCCAAGCCTGCATCTTCAACTCGCTTCTTGCGCGACCAATCCCCCAGCCCCAATTCGCCGTCCCTGGCACTCAATTTGTTCCTGCGACAGCGGCCAATGTCATTGACCACAATCCCATGGCCATACCCCACGTTTAGCTCAACAAGCTCGGATTCGCTAACATGTTTCACTTTGCAGGTTACAACACCAAGGGTGAACGTCTCGTCGCTGGCATCGTGCCCCTCACACCCGATCAGAACTATGTGCTGTTGATCCAGTCCACCCGGCGAAAAGGTTGGGTCTTGCCCAAGGGCGGCTGGGAATCGGACGAGACGTGCCAAGAGGCTGCCGAGCGAGAGGCTTGGGAAGAGGCCGGCATCACCGTCCAGATCAGCTACGACCTCGGCGACATCGATGAGAAGCGCGCGCCCAAGTCAACAAAAGACCGGTCAAGATACCACTTCTTCGAGGGCGTCGTCACTGGCGAGTACGACGACTGGCCCGAGAGCCACAAGCGCGAACGCCAGTGGTTCTCTTTTGCTCAGGCCTGGGAAGCCTTGTCAACAAGACCAGAGCTGCAGGAGGCTTTGGAGCGGTCTACCATGAGCCGGGCATAGCCTCACGGCACGCCCTCTCGCGATCAGCTCTGGCCTCTGCAGGCGATTGACCATCGTCGACAGCTTGTCACTTGATGCACAGCTCACGCTGGAACCTACCGCGGCGCTTGTTGCACGAATGACTAGAAGTGAGTGAGCCGGTTCTGAAAAGGTACCAGGCTTCTCCGCCAACTCAGCATCATGAGAGGGAAGAACACATGTCGACAAAGGCTCTTGAACCCGGCCTCTTGACATGAGTTTCATCCTCAAATCTCCTCTTTTCCTTGCTTTCTCTATTTACAGAGATGATACAACGTGCATCCATCCAAAGGCGTTCGGTGGATTATGATAGAGTCTTTTTTACACAACCAAGAATTCAGGCGGGACGGTTTGCCTGAGCGGCATATTACGGTGCATATATCAAGACAAGAGGGACATTATTTTGTTTCGACTCTTGACGAGGTCCGGGAGAAAAAAACAACAAGGGGTTGGTTGGCTGCTCTTGGATTTCTTGCTTTTTTTCTTCTTCTTGAACGGGGTCTCCCAGGACAACCCAAACACGGGAGGGGAAAGGCAAAGGCAAAGGCAGAGGCAGCGAACGGTGCACCAGATATCCATCCGGCTAGAAAGAGAAGCCCCATTGACTCACTCGCCTATTGCGGTAGAGTTGAGTTGGCAGAAAAAAAAATAGACGTGGCGATTTCTCTCATTGTGATGCATCACTGAAATGAGAAGCCCAACAAAGATACAGTAATCAATCAGCAATGAAATGAAATGAATGTAGAATAATTGACAAAAAATTATTGATCAATCAATGAATGATGACGCACAGGCGAGGTCACTGCTGCAACTTCACCCGCTAGCAACCTGCGGCCCAAGGGCTGTCATGGATGCTTGTTTGCTCTGTTCCCTGGCAGATCCGAATGTGCCCCGCTAACATGTTTAACATGCCCCTCACTCCTTATTCGCCCCTCTATTGACTTTTCCAAGCTGCCCCGCATTCGGCACAAAAATGAGACCATCGACAGGCATCTCGCTGATGGTGACGCCGACCACATGATCTTCCACGTGACTCAGCTCTTATCGATAACAGGTTCGCCGCACCTTTGCTCAACGTCGAAGCATCAACGACACGGACCAGCAACCCGTTATTTCAGACAACCACGCAGCTCTCTTCGCAATGTGTATGTCATGAGCTCTAGGAACGAATATTCCATGGATTTATAAAGCACCGGAACAATCGAAAACCCCCCACGAACGACACCCCCCAGACCCATGATATAATGGAGAACCTGTCCATCTCCGATGCCCCTCCGCAGGGACGCGGCGGCGGCGCTCCGCAACCGCTGCCTCAGCTGCCGCCGCAGATGTTCACCACTGCTGCGCAGCTGCTGGACCTCACAGACAGTACGATCTAGCCATGATAACAGTTGGTTCTTGCTTGCGGTCCTGGGGAGGGATGGGACTTGAGCAACCAGGGGGGGGCACAGACAAGGGAGGATCGAGTGCTGACGGCTGGTGAAACTGCAGAGAAGCTCATGGTCGCTTTGCGCGACGGGAGAAAACTTATTGGGGTGCTAAGAAGTTGGGATCAGTTCGGTGGGTTTTCCTTTCTGACCCTCATGAACTTGGAAGGGGGACGAAATTGCGAGGACACGGTTTTCTGACATGCAAACCCAGCCAACCTCGTCCTCCAATCCACGGTCGAGCGCATCTTTGCGCCTCTCCCCGAGTCGGCAGGCAGCGACCAACCCGCGGGTCTCTACGCCGACATAACGCACGGCATCTTCCTCGTGCGCGGCGAAAACGTGCTCCTCCTCGGCGAGATCGACCTTGACAAGGATGACGACCCGCCACCCGGATTCCAGCGCGCGGAGCTCGAGGTGGTCAAGAAGCTAGCCGAGGAAAAGAAGGCGGCGGACAAGGCGAGGGAGAAGGTGAGGCTCAAGAAGCTGGCCAAGCAGGGCTTTGAAGGAGAGAATCTGGGAGAGATTGTGTTTTAGAAAGGGAGGCGCCACATGTTTGCTACGAGAAAATTGCTAGCTGTGGATAAGGTGCGGTTCATTGGGCAGAATATTGTGAAATGCCCTTTGACTGCGGATGGGAAAGAAGAACGACTCTACTATAGAGGAGTCGGTTCTATGGGAATGGAACTGGGAATATCAAGACTAGTGGTTCGGCGCGCATAGTTAGCATGCATGAATAGATGAACCGACAAAAGCTAGGATATCGTGTTTTTGCTTAGTGTTTGCAGTTATTGACCGGGGTTGTAGTTTGGTATATCTTTTGTATGCTGAGCCTAGGCTCAAGACCACCGGCAGATGCCTGGTGATGGGGATGATACTTAGAACAAGCAAGAGAAAATGTTGGTAAGTGATCGAACCTCAGAAGTCGACAACAAACACATAGATTCTACGTCTTCCAGACCGAGTTTCTAAGCATACCCTTCCCCCCTTACAAGGCCTAGTGAGGCCACGAGTTTCTACATGACTGAGACTGTGACCTATCCTCTCACAGAGACAAGATGTGAACACAACAAAGACTATGCCTTCCGGTACAATGTTGGTATTAGGCCTAATGCTACATACCGAACATCACACGAGTAAACACATTGATCGGGCAAAGTCCCGACCCATGACTGAGAAGCTACGATACCCGACTAGATAAACTGAAGTCATATGCTGTCTGAACAAACATGTAGCACATAGTAGGGTATTCGATAACACGCCACCGAGTTTCGTAGCAATCTTTAAGTCATGCAACAGTGGACCACGTGGTAGATATGCATTTCTTGTCTCATACAGTCGATTCTCTATTAATAGGAGTTGCTGCAGGTAGTAATATACAAAGGCTACGAATAGTCGATATGTGTGGAGTCTTGTGTGGCTCACTGTTGTACACGGTCCCTTATAACCTCCCCGGACTCGAGATGCTCAGAGACTCAACCCGAAACAGCTGGTCATGCCATCCATCAATGGAGATTGTACCGGAAACGCCTCTCGTATGGAGTCATTACTCTCCCCCTTGTTCTTGAATCCTTTTCCCCTTTTGTTTTACAAATACAGCCCGGAGCGCCACTGTTACTCTTTTTTTTCTCGCTTCTCTCGACGGGCGAGGGTCTAGATGGACCTTCGCCTTCGGAGACGCTCAAACATGGGTATAGGTGTGTCGTCGGGGTTCTTGCAGCCGCCGAGAAGCCAGTCCGTTAGGCCCACGACCTTTGCACCGACGCCGCCCTCCCAATCGCCGCCCGCCTGCGCTTGCTCGATCGTGTGGCTCAGTATCCTGCCCTCGGCGTCAAAGTCGAACACGAACAGCCCGGTAAAGGCCTTGTCCGGGTCAACGCCACGGCCAAAGGGCAACGACCGCGCAATGATGCTGGCGTCACGGGCGGACCTGGGCTCCTTGCGCTTCTCGCACCAGCGAACGACGAGTTGCTCGGGGATGGCTCCCGGACGGCGGGGTAGGAAGGTGAGGGGCTCTGAGGTCATGCGCTCGGCGAGGATCTCGATGCGGACGTTGCCGATGATTGGGACGCGGTTCCAGGCTATGGGCGACGTCCAGAGGGCGGCGTTGTATGCGACGCGGCCCGAGACGGTGGGTAGGTGCGGGTGTGTCGAGGGGAATAGGTGGAGGCAGATGTTGGGCGCGAGGATATCGTGGGGAAGAGGATGGAGGAGGAGGGTCGGTAGTCGTTCTTGGAGGATTCTTAGAGCTGTGCTAGGTCAGCATTATATGGTCTCAAGATTCTCAATCCTCCCCGCCATCCTGGTCTTTCGTACTCTTGCCCAGCTTGGCCTTGTTCGGATCCTTTGGCCCGTCATCGCCGGCTCCAACCCACCGTACGCCCGTCGCATCGAAATAGGTCCTCGACAAGGCAGCTCGCCTCACCGAGGTCTCAAGGATGGTGGAATCCGAAGGCAGAGGAGCAGAGAGAGGCTCCCGGACGGCTATGGGCTGGACCTGGGCCTTGACTGGATGGGCGCTGGAGAGCCGGCGAAGTGATGCGGCAGAGGGTCGGCCGGAACGGCTTATAGCGGAGCGAATGGGCGCGGCCATTGGGTGGTCAGCGCAACGGGATGGGGAGCCTCATGGATTTTGGAATAAGGTAGAGGCGATGCCGAAGTAGGGAATTGCGCGACGAGTAGATTCGATTAATGCTGGTTGAGTAGAAGACTGTAGAGTCAAGTTGAATGGTGAGGTAGTTGGTCGATAGCTTGGCATGACCAAGTCCACTTTTGGAACTTTTTTGACAGAGGGCAAATGGGTAAAGTCGGGTTGGCTGGATCGACCAAGAAGTCCCCCTACGCTGTATTTCGCGGAAGAGATACATGGGGAGTCCCAAGCTCCTGGTTGGCCAGGTCAGCCACTGGTCTCCGCCGCCACAGCGCGGCTGACAGCGGATACTGTAGCGGGATGTGGCGGGGCGGGGCCCAGCGTTTGTGTCCGCCCCGACGGGACCAGGCGGTTTTCTCCAGGGGCCACGGGGAACAAGACGAAGCATTGGATCTTCTTTCAAGGGTGACGATGAAACGGGGGTCCACTGATAAGGGGCTGTTATCTCGCTGTGAGAGAGTGAGAGCCTCTTGTCTTTCGTTGCGAGATGATGCAGCCTTGGGCCGGTCAAAGCACACATCGCAAACCTTGGATCATACACCGGCTAATGTCGTGACCTACCATGTCACTGGACCTGAGTGAATGACTGACTCTGAAAGAGCCCCGAGACTTGTAAAAAGGGCCGCATGATGGAAAGACGACATGGATGCAGGTACACGAACAGGTCGTCTTTCCTTTTTGTCACATGCAATCCTGCAGTCTCTCTTTTTTTTTTCTGCTGGGGCGGGCGGTTTTGGGTGCACCCATGCATCTTTTCAACAAACTGTGACGAAACCGCCAGTTGGTCGACGAGGTTGGGGTTCTCAAGGTGGACAAAAAAGGACAATCTCGTCAAAAATAACTTTTGCCTCGTCTTGAGTCTGCAAGAGCAAGGCAAGAAAAAATAAGCAGTAAGATTAAACCCTGCTTGAGAGCTAAAATAAATCTGGGCGTCGTCGTGCTTTTATTTAATTTCATCCTCATCCATTCCCATCTCTCCTGCACCTGCAACTGCACAGCCTCTTCGCCAGAGCCAGCAATCCTTTGTTCTGCGTCTCACGTGACCTGTCAGCTGCCCCATTCCACCGCCGAACCGCCCTGCTTCCCTCTGGTGCCGCGCTGGCGCTGCCTGGCGTTACGTTTGTCTTCCAGTCCCTGACGTACTTGAGCCTCTGCATCTCAGCGGAACCAACTTGATCTTCTCCCCATCATCTCCATACCAACCTCATCCCTCATCGCCTTCGGCTTCGCTCATCTCAGATCTCGCCCCCTTCTTCGTCGCCCAGCACACGAATCTCGCCTCGCCGCGATACCTAGAGCAAACCCGCCAAGATGAACCCCGAGTAGTACGCCACACCTCTTCCCGCCTCCTTTGCGATAACCTCCTTTCGATGGACCACCGCCCATGCTGACTGCCGCTCCAGAGTCCCTTCTCTTCCATCGCCGGCGCGCCCGTCTCGCTCCGATTCCTCTTCAGGTGTCGGGATGCGATTCCTGGATGACATTTTTCTGACGTGCACCGCCTTCTCAGATACGACTATCTCTTCAAGCTCCTCCTCATCGGAGATTCCGGTGTTGGAAAGTCTTGCCTGCTTCTGCGATTTGCCGATGACACCTACACCGAGTCCTACATCTCGACCATCGGTGTCGATTTTGTGCGTCATCCTCGCCCGACCCCTCCTGCCTAGGATATCGCCTAACCCCTGTCTCAGAAAATCCGAACAATAGAGCTTGACGGCAAGACGGTCAAGCTGCAGATTGTACGTGGCATCTAGCGCGCACGCCCAAACCTTGTTTTTCGAAGAACCAGCTAACATGGCCCTTCAAGTGGGATACTGCCGGCCAAGAGCGATTCCGAACCATCACCTCCTCCTACTACCGTGGCGCCCACGGCATCTGCGTCGTCTACGATGTCACCGACATGGACTCGTTCAACAACGTCAAGCAATGGCTCCAGGAGATTGACCGATACGCCACCGAGGGCGTCAACAAGCTGCTGGTCGGCAACAAGAGCGATATGTCGGACAAGAAGGTTGTCGAGTACAGCGTGGCCAAGGTAAGTTGATCCGCCCATGGAATCTCGTAGCCTGGCTGGCCACGGTCACATGCACTTTTGCGCCTGAGCGCCCAAGTGCCCCTGTCTCCAACAAGCCGCCCGCCAATCCCTCGGCTGCGATATCCGCCTACTGTATGTATCATGGGCGACTAACCCCCTCTGTAGGAGTTCGCCGACAGCCTGGGCATCCCCTTCCTCGAGACCTCGGCCAAGAACGCCAGCAACGTCGAGCAGGCCTTCCTGACCATGGCCCGCCAGATCAAGGAGCGCATGGGCACCACGACGGCGAACAACACCAAACCCAGCGTGCAAGTCGGCCAGGGCCAGGGCGTCGGTAACTCCAACAACAACGGCTGCTGCTAAATGCCTTGATGCTCTCTTTTTTCTGGGGCGAAGCAGGATGACGGAGTACGGCCGGGACACAGGGCAATGCAATGCAATATGCTAGGGACATGACCGGATGGGTTGAATCATGATGTTTGCTTTTCCCCCCTTGCTCTCCCCCATTTCTGCGCACGCATAGACCAAATCATGATCACTTGGATCTCGCTCTTCATCCCCGCAAATCACGACATCCCCCCAGCACCCAACCCCCTTTGGCATTTGGAAGAACGGTAAACCCTTTTGTTTTCCTTGGGGTCATGCCCGGACCCTTTGATGATGACCTTTGAACGGATGGGGATCATGACGGAATGGGAGGAGCGCAATGAGGACCGGAGTCTGAGGGGGGAAACGACAAATATGACGGCAGATTTTCCAACGGCGGATGGCTTGGGGGGTTTTGCGCGTGCGCGAGTGTTTTCTCTCTCTTCTCTCTTCATGTTCTTGTTGTTCTCTATTTGCGAAACTCGAACATTGGGAGACGTCTTTTGCCTCTGTCACCAAAGCTGTCCTCACCGTCAGGAGCCCTGTCCGTCCAGCTCATCCATCTTCCCATTTCGGTTCTGCAAAACCCTTGAGCTGCCTTTCAGATCGTTAACAGCCATGAGGAGAAGGGAAAGAGGGGGGAAGCGCTGCGCTCCGTGCTTAATCGTGCTTTTGCTTTGGTTCTGATATCGATCGTTATGTGGTTTTTGCTTTTATTTCTTTTTCATCCTGGTTCGCCTTGCTGGTTCTTTTTCTGATCTGACTTGCCCCCGAGAATTCTTGTTATCCTTAGTGTATGCGAGAATGGAGTATTCTTAATAAAGGCGGAATATTCTCTTCTTTTAGACTTTGCTGTCCTAGCAGCTTTAAGATCTCTCCGGTATGCAACTCCCAGGGATATGGGAGTGATGCCATCTTTGAGGTGTGTGTTAAACAACTGACACTTGGCCTGCCTATATCTCATGCGGTTATAGGAGCACACATCTCCATAAGGCTCAACCCATGTTGACATGGATAATCCGCTTGACTCCTTTAGAGCACATAGCTAGGTTTCAACACCCAGTCCTCGTTAAAAGGTCCGCGTTGATCTGACACAAATACCCCTGAATCAACAACTGTCGGTGAATGTTGACAGGGCCAAGCGAAAGACCTTCGGAGTCTCATGCTCCATCCAAAATAGCAAAGGGGGCCTCCATGTCTAATCACGCACACCGAAACAGTGGAATTAACAACTAGGATTATTTTGATTCATAACGAATGTCTGCTTTTATCCTCCCTTAACTCATCCCGGGGTATTATAGAACCTCATTACAATCAATAGCTGTTAAAGAAAAGAAATGCCACGACTGGGCAGTACAAGATATCGTAACGTCATGATGGCCACATCATCAAACCCAACATAGCCAGAATCATCCACATTCCCAAATGCTCATGCCAGACCAAGCATCTTCAGCGCCTTCCGACTGTTCCCTCTTCGCATATCCGGCTTCTTGGACAAGATAGGCATGATTCGTCGGTCTTCCTGATCCCAGTCGCTGTCGTCGAGATACACGGTGAGAATCGACTGGGCATCGGAATTGGAGGGTTTCCGCCTCGATTTACCCCGGCTCAGCTTGCTCTTTACCGATTTTATCGTCTTGACCGTTTCGGCGATGGAAGGAGCCCGGCTAGATAGAGCAGACGACCCCGAAAGACCCGCTCCAAATCTAGCCGCAAGAGCTGGTGACATTGGTGGACTCTGTGGTCCTGATGACACCCGAGGGAAGGGCGAGAAGGTTCCTGTGAGAGAGGGCGGCTTCGACTTCTTTGGCGATGGCTTCTTTGGGGCATCCTCAGGAGTGTAGAATGATGAAATATCAGAAAGAATCTTCAAAACAGTAGAAATGAACGTTGCGATCTCTGCGTCGCTTGCGGTCGAGGTAAGTAGGAAGTTGGCCTTAGAGACTGTCACATCATAGCAAGGTCCAGATGTTGGCGAGAGGGACGTTCCAAAACGGCCGACGGGTCCCTGCTCCGGGCCGTTGATGGGTGTTGTCCCCCGCAGGTGAGTGAATGGAAGTGTTTCTTTGCTGTTGGCATCGACGATTTGTGCCACCTTCATCATGTCGACACCAACAAGCTTCTGGAGAGCCAGCATGGTAGGGAGGTGTTCCGGGGGGTACTCGAGAAGAAGGTACCGCACCTCCGTGTGCAAGGCGAGGTATGTCTCTAGGTGGGGAATGATGAGGGTGGCAAGAAGATAAGAATTGGCGAAAGGATTATCGTGTGTCTGGCTGGTCAGAGGCTGAGCAGTGTATGCTTGCATGGCAGTAGCGAGGAGATATCTATTGATTGTAAGTCTTGAACTTCCTTGAATTCGGGGCTGATGGCATACCTGAAATCGAGCCTTCCACTTCGGCTCATGCCACTGGACTTGGTCCCCAGCTTCTCTAGTTGCCCCGTGATGGCTGAGGCATAGTTCTTCTTCACGCCGCGCTGAGCGCCGATGGCCAGAATCTGGTCCACCCGGCGATTGGTCTCACGAGTCCCATCTGAGTCTGTCTCTCGGAAAATGGGCCTCCAGAGCCCCTCTAGTTCCGGGAGGAGAGGGAACTGAAACTGACGGTAGCCCTGGGTCTCGGGAGGGAAATGATCCTTGAGTATGGAGCGCAGAGAGTTCTGGATGGTTACAGCTGTTTGCTGGCTGCTAATTCTGAACTCGCGAATCTTCTCATCTGCGTCCGAAACCAAAGGCGGAGGTGTTTGGGCAGGCGTAGGTGGTCGCTCGACTTGTACCTTGGGTACCGTTTGCTGTGGCTTCGTCTGAGGCCAGGTGGGTTGCACATAGGCAAACGGGTCATACTCGTCTGTGTAACTGCTTCGAGCGACAACGGCGGGCTCGTGGTAATCGTCGTCTGTGCAGTCCAGATCCTTGATCGACTGAGATTCAGGTGTCCCTGGGACAGAGGCACTGACCTCGTCGGGCTCGGAAGCGGATGACGAGTGACACACGACAGGATAGTTGCCAGCTCTGAACCCACCAACAACAGACTCAAGAAGAGCGTCTGGCACCTCATCCCTGAAATGCACCACAAGATCCTCCAAGAAGGGCAGAACAGGCTTGAAAGGCTCCTCTGGCTCCGGAATCTCCTCCGCATCGGTTCCTCTGTCGACGTATGATGCTCTTGCAGGTTTACGCTTCTTTTCCGAAGGGACCGGTGCAACCTTGACGGTTGGGCGGTTAGACCTAACGACAATAGTTCTAGGCCCCTCGATGTAACTGAGTCTGCTTGGCCGAGAGTCCTTTGCACTTGTAATGACCATGCAGGAATGTCGGCGAGCCTCAGAGGGTGTCTGTTGCTCGAGATCACGCTCAGACTCTCGTGCAAGCTCTGCTGCGTCGGCAGGAACACAGAGATCCCGGTACTTGGGAGTGGCGGGATAGATACGGTCCAGAGACTTGACTCGTGTCAGTGTAGCTCTGCGGCCCGAAAGTCGCATGTCCAGCAATGAAGCCTCTCCATACACGACATTATCTGTGGAACGGATGCTGAACACGTCGGACCGTGGGGTGAAGACCTCGGGGCCGAGGGTTTGAGGGACGGCCATAGGACCATAGGACTCTCCAATGCAACTTGGGGATCGCGGGAAAGAATTCCTGGGCGAAGGTGGCTGAAGATTGGTGAATCCAGGATAGAGAGGATCTGTGGGCTTGTCGTAATGTGTGACAGCAAATATGGAAGCCCGAGGAGAGTGGATCTCATCTGCGACCTCATCAATCACACTCTCAATCTCTTCCTGGTCCTGAGTGCCAAACACGAAGAAAGGTGCCGCATCTCCGAAGTTATCGGCGTATCCATACAGCGGCAGACTGTTGCTCCGAGGGCGTGTCGCAGTCGTCAGATCAAGCTCGTTAGTTGGCTGAAGGCTGGCGGTCTGGCGGTCCAAGGCGTCGGCGGCTCGCATCGCCCGTGTTATGGGGTCCTCGAATTCCTCATCGAACTCTTGCTCGCCAAAATACTCGAATGTGTTTCGTCTTCGCCAGTCCCTAGCTGGGTTTTCCAGCCCAACGACACCCTCCTTAACCAGATGGTTGAAGATGGACTCGGCGCGGTTGTAGTCGCCATCTGTTTCATTCTCCATGATGGCGTTGATGCAGAGAGTTTGTGCGCCTGGCGTGCCGCCGCTCATGAAGACGAGTCGCTTGCTGTTAGATGTTGACCCTTGGAGGAAGTTTCGAGCAACTTCATGCCGAGCAGCGACGGCTTCATGTATGCTTTTGACATAGATGCGAGCATCGAATCTGTCATCCATGCCTTCGTTTGAGACATAGCTCTGAATGTTTGGGAGAATGAGAATTTGGGGCGATGTCGGGAGGAGTCTCAGTTGTGTTGATATAGTTTCGGCATGGCCCTCAAAGGCGACAATGCTTCCGAGAAGCTGCTTGTCGGTAGTCATGGTGGATAAGACGCCACTGTCCCGGACGATCTGTTGGCAGAAAATGGAATGGAAATGCGCGAGGCAGGCGTAAAGTAAGGGATCGAACTCAAAGGAATGCTGAAGGCGAGATCAAGGGTGAAGAAAGGGAGCGCGACCAAGAAACTTTAGGCATGAAGCATTCTCGATGTCTGTAAGAAACGCTGGTAGATGATTAGAACCACTGAGCTGAGATCGGAATGGCCGAAGGGAGTCTCACAAAATGAATGATTGAGAGTTAAAGAGGGAGAGTGTGAAACAAGAAACAATTGATATGCGGAATTGAAATTTGGAAGATCACCTCGAGGGATGTAGAGTGAGAGAGGGAAGGAGCAGGAACGGGAACCGAGTGGCAGCTGCGAGGCAGGTGTCATCGATATGAGGAAAGAAGGAAAGAGCGGCTAATAGGTAGATGTAGTATAAGATGGAAGGAGCCAGGAAGCCCGGGAGATCTACCAGTGTCTCTTCCCACCCTCAGTCGACGGCGTTTCCACTGTTCTCCTCTTACATTGGATCCCAGCATCCCATCCCATCCCAGGCTCTCAGCGCAGGATCCATTGTCAAACCCTGCAACAAACGGGCTACTGCAGCGAGACGCAAGCCACTCTAGGGGGTTTTCCCAGATCTGTTCGTCCCCACGGCCCTGGCGAACGGAGCCATGGAGGAGGCATTGGCTACGGGGATGCCACAGCCAACCAGCTAATTGCTGCGGAGTTGCTTTTTTGCTTCCCTTGCACTCCTTGGGAGAGAAACCAATGCCGGCATGCAGTTAAAGCTCAGACTCCCCATCCCGGCCGGCCGGGTTATCTGCGCTGGATGAGTGGCCCGCGTCTTGGGGTTGGCTATCAGGCACGGCAGTAGGCTGTGGACACTGCGAGCGCCTCACAGCAACCAGCTGCACCAAGAGAGCAATGAGAGCACAAAACTCCGATTACAGTGGATAGCAAGGCAGGGTCTTGCATGCAACCTGGGCACAGACGGCGTTTGCACCACCCACAAACGATTGAGAGCATCCACGATACAACCCACGGCTCGGTTCCACAACGCAGGGGTTTGTGCCTAGGAGACGTATCCGCGGTCCAGGATTCAGGAGCACAGGGTTGAGCTGGGGCGAGGATGAGAGACCATCTCTCCACGATGTTAGCTCTTGGTACCAGGTATGCACGATTGCATTATTGACACCAATTCCAGAGGGATGCAGAAACTGACTGACGTTGGTGTAAGCAGGGAGAACTGTCTCCAGACCCCTCGCTTTGACAGCTCACAAGGCAGCGACCCGGATGCTGGATTTGACATCCATGTAGAGGTCGATTCCAAGATGGAACCCAGTGACCTGAACGAGTATCAGAAATGGAAACAAGAAACATGGCAACTAGAAACCGCTTCGTCGCACGTTGGAGGAGACACTATGCTCGTGCACCAGACTGCACCGTGCGGTCATCGAGTCTGTTCACATTATCCACGTCTCCGTCATCAGCCAGGGTCTCCCTTCAGTCACAAATACTCCGATGGCATTCGGCGCACATTGATTGTTCTCGAATGCGGCTACACACAAAAACATCCGTCCAGGGTCTGGAAATTGCCGTCTCGAGGCCCCGGATCGATTGTCGTACCGTAATTGGGATGGATGCTATGTTTGTCACTCCTCAAATCACTCAGGGGCGCCCGATTCGAGGCCAAGCTAAAGAGGAAAAAGGAAGCACACGACGGGTTTTGGTGACGTCTCCACTATCCCGTCGATGGGTCTAGTGCCATCAATTCAAACCCCCAGCTTGGGGAATTAGGGTATCGCGGCAGCTGGACAGGCTCAGTCGGCCAATCACCCTTGGCTCTCCACGTCACTGCCAGGGTCCCGATGTGAAGCTTTCCCGCGGTCTCGATATCCATCTCGGTCCCAGTCCCCAAATCGTCATGTTGCCGGCATAGTGTTCAACCAGTGGTTGCAGCCCCGGCTCCAATGCCGATCAACATTCAAAACGGGGCCGATTCGGCTTCGGACTCGGGAGACCTGGCATCGACATTTGTTGCTCTGTATTGTTTGGCGCCACCAGCATAGTCGCCGTTCACAAAGCCTGGTGCTGCAGCCTCTGCTTCGAGGTGGGCTTGAGACTGGCCGAATCCGAAACCTTCAAGCCTCGTGGCAGTTGGTTCATCGGTCTCGAACTGTCTCGCGTACAACCCTAGCTGTGTTTCACACAGGAGGCTATTCCAAGACCTCTTCGCCTCGCTCGGCGCGGCTGTTTTCTCTCCACTGGTCGCTGTTTGCTAGTGCCTTCAGATCCTGGCTGCGAGAAAAAGAAACGACGGAGCCAGATTAGGCCCATGAGCTGGGATCTCCTTGTCTCGTCACAGCCTGCTCACAGGTCAGAGGCTGGAGGCCTTGCTGGTGTCTCCACCACTGACCAATTCGGCTTTCATGCTCCAGGTGCAAGCCAAGATGATCATTACTCCAACAGAGCCAGTGGGTTGTTTGCTCCCTTGCGACACCGGACAGTTTGGAAATGTCTGACAGAGAATGTACGGAGCATGTTTCTCTAAAGGAGGGAATTACTCTTCAACAATGCGAATGGTGAGACAGGACGGCTCACTGCGTCTTGGTTATCTGCACAGGCTAGCCGCTGCAAACTCTTGCTGCATCAGTGATGCAATTGAATCCACAACAGCGCAACGACATTGTCTGGAGCAACTGTTTCTTGTGTTCCGATTCATGGGCCAAGATCTGCACGTCTTGCCGGATCGAACCTGGCCGGCTGCCTATGAACCTGGCCGCGCTGGCTGGGTTCGCAATGCCTGGGTTTCGATGTCGGTTATTTTACTTCCCAGGGGTTGAGATGATGATCTTGGGACAGGATTACTGATCGCCTACTCCATTCACAGGGTTGCTTTACCCAGTGTTTTATCAAACTCGATAACTCCTCAGTGGGGGCGATTTTGTGCCGATTTGTGCACACCATCTTCCTGTTCCTCCGCCGCTTGTCACGTCTCAGTATCGCCATAAAGATCCGTCTGCAGGAACAAGCCGTCACCGGGAAACTAAAAGACGGCTATGGACATTAAACCCGCATTGTGGACTGGGAAACACCCAGTTGACAATTCAGTTAACAGGGGACAGGCCTCGGGATGGGTCGATCCAGACCCGGTGATTTGGGCGGACAGTAACATCTCGCAGAAACCCCCATCCGATAGGCGAGCTGAGATGACAGCGTAGCATTGAGACAACAAGGGAAAATGAATGCTACGTCAAACAAACCTTACTGAAAGAAAGCAGGACGACAACGACCGTGTCCATTCCCTCAACTGCCGACAGCTGTTTGCCTCAAACACGAGGAGACCTCGTGATGTGAGGCACAGCCGCACGGGGAATTGCAGCAACTACGGTTTGATTGCTGTGCAACAATGAGCAGGATCTAGATGGCTGAGCTGAGTCCAACCTGTGGCAGGCATTCAGCTGTTTGCATTAGTTGTACAACTCCAGACACGCAGCCGTACTGTATCAATACTGAACGCTCAATATACCAGCATTCGTTTCACGGAGGACATAGAAGCCCAACTCCATCGCGAGCAATCTCAGCTCACAGGACAAGCAATCTTACCCCCGGCCCCATTCTAATGACAGATTTTGACAGTGCCGACAGGCAGCCCTAATCCTGGCGACCTCAAGTCTCAGGGCGACACATCAGCAAAAAAGCAATTTCAAGCAAAAGCAAAGGCTCTGCAAGCCGCCTTCTTTACTCCGCACTGGGCATCAAACCAAACGCAGACAACGCTGGAGGATGTGAGTTTGGCCCGTCTTGTTGGCGATCACCGATGTTGTCACTTGTGATAGCCCCCACGCTCCAATCAATAGTCTTGCTCCAATCGACGGTCTAAGGCTGAGCATCTGGGGACAGTGTTGCTTTCTTTTTTCTATTGACCGGGTCTTCAAGATTAGCTTCCGAAGAATCACGGCTTGACGCGGGACGGGATCATGAAAAGCACTTTGAGGGGGCAACAGTCTTTTCCTGGTGGAGATCGACGTCCCCATGTCTTGGATGATTGGGCCCCAAAGCGTGAAGACGGTGACCGCGTGGAAAACACGATGTAGAGAAAAGAGAAAGCATGGCCAACGGCGCAGTGATTCAGTTTTTGGCCGCGTTCCCGTCGGTCTGGAAGAGATGGCGTCTACAGGGGAACCGAGACATGTTTCATGGCTGTGTGCTCCCGCGGTACGATTCGAGACAACGGTGGTGATACGATGCGAGGAGACGGGTTTGTCGGCGCATAGTTGCGCAGGCAAGCTCGAGCTGAAGCTGCGTGATACATGAACAGGCGCCCATGAGCGAGGTGTTCAGGGGCGGGAGGGACTATGAGCCACGAAAAGGGAGAGCGATGCAGTCTCGGGTTGCCATAACGGCCGCATGGCCTTTTTTGTTTGGTTATTTTGTTGGGGGGGATCTAGTCATCCATGAGCTCTGCCAGCTCAGCCTCCTCCTCGGCAGTCAGCATGCCGTCGCCTTTCTGCTCCTCCTTTTGAGGCTCGGCGGCCTTCTGGATCTTGACAACAACTTCGTCAAGCTCGGTCTTGGCGAGAGGCCAAGTACGAATGGTGCCGTCGATTCCAACACTGCAGACTTTACGAGGAGTTCCCTCCGAGTCCCGCAGCATGACCAGGTCGGTAATCTCTTCATAATGGCCGACCAGTGCACAGTACAGCTTGCCAGATGAGCGATCCCAGACCTTGACGTCCTCATCACGGCCGGCTGTGATGACCCACTGGTCTGTCACAAGGACGGCACGCACGTAATCTCCGTGAGCAAAAGAGTCGTCTGCGACAAAGTTCCTGGAACGAGCAAGGCATTTTGCTGTTCCATCGGCGCTAGCAGTCCACAGGTCGGCATCTTCGTTGGCATCGTCATAAACGAGCCGGTATACACTGGTCTCGTGCTCTTGAATGGTGAGTCTCTCGGCGTCAGGGCGACCGGGAAACGATTCGGGCAATTGTTCGTAGCTGTCCAGGGTGATCTTCCAGCGCCGGATGTTGGGGTCACTGCTCGCACTGGCAAATACGGCTGACCCGTGGCTACTGAGAACAGGGTCAACGGCAAGATGCTGGACGGCGAGCATTGTCGTCGTGGGGTCTTGCAGGGTGTGCAGCCGTCGGCCTGTGTCGACGTCCCAGACGAGGATCTTCTTGTCGGCACCTCCACTGATGAGGAGATGTTTGCCTCCGACAGTGACACATGTTACAGCCTTGACAAAGTCGGTATGGCCGCTGAATTTGCGGCCAGGCTTCGAGGTCTCGATGTCCCAGGACCAGATATCCTTGTCCCATGAACCAGCAAACACAGTCCTGCCACCCTGGCCTCCTGTTGCGAGACAGGTTACAGGGGCTCTAGGGCCACGGTATATGGTTTTCGTCTCAGAGGTCTAGATGCGTTAGCGAGAGATCGTTTAAGTGATGTTTGCTTCCAGACTCTGTACCTCAAGGTTGATGCGGCGGACAAAGCCAGCAGACTCAGCGATGAAGACTGAAGTGAGAGGAGAGGCAGGGTCTGAAACGGCGGCAAGGATCTTAGACTTCATAGAAATAGGGTCGCCATTCTTGTTCCCCGACTTGGCAGCCTTTCGCTGACGCTGGGCGTGCGAGGCACTGTATGTTGGATGAGCTTGGGATCGTTCAGGTTGAAGATGGTTGCGTACCTACTCTGTCTCGAAGAAGTGATCGGGGTCTGCGGACTGCATTTTCGTGAACCTTGAGCTTCCCCTTGCGATATATGATGTTTTTATATGAGCTGAATGAATATTATGTTCCTTGGATGTATCTCACGATATATCTCGGGTCTTGACTTGGGCGGTGATGATTTCGAGGTCTTAGTAACCACACGTTAACTTTTTGTGGGGCCTCCCTCCTTCTCGTTGCTTCCCCTGTAACGGGTAACGAATCGCGGGGTCCTTCCGCGACTTTAATTGCGACGCGCTCAGACGCGTCTCCCCAAGAAATGCAAGAAATGTCCCACACCAACCATCGTCGCCCCTTGACTTGAGCTTCGACTTCCATGCTCCTCAGATCAGATCGTCATCATCGAAAAACATCACGACGACGACGATGGATTCAACAATCGCCCCCAAACCTCGGCCTCGGCCCGCCCATACTCAGGGAATCACTCGATGCGCGTATACCCCTGATGGTAGTCGTCTCGTCACCGTCGGCTCCAACAATACCATCCGCCTTTACAAGACGGGCTCGGATGGAGAACCCGTCAATGTCGACGATTGTCCAGAACAGAACTTGGCTGTCGCCGTTGGCGATACTTTCTTCGTCGTCGGTTCAGAAGATGGTACCGTCAGTCTATACTCGCTCGACACGGGCTCCTACGAGCGCTTCCTCGTCCGCACTTCGATGCCCATCCGCGACGTCGCCTTGACTCCTGACCATCAATGGTGCGCCGTTGCGAGCGACGAGTTGACCGTCAAGATTGTGAACACAAAGGACATTACTCAGGTCAAACACCTACGCGAGCATGGTCGGGCTGTGCGGCACGTTAGCTTCGATCCTCACGGACGGTTGATCGCGCTGTCGGGTACGGATGGCATCATCTACGTCTACTCTCTTACGGCTGAGGAGCCTGAGCTGATTCGAAAGGTGGACGGTATCATTGCTTCGCTGGATGGGGATAGCGAGGCTTCCACACAGGTCGCCTGGCATCCGGACGGTCGGGCGTTGGCTGTGCCAACCCCGGTGAAGGATATCCAGATCATCTCCAAGAACGACTGGGAGAAGCAACGAACATTCGCCAATGGACATTTGGCCGATATCACAGCGCTCGCATGGTCGCCTAATGGCTCTATGCTGGCGTCGGCGAGCAAGGATGGAAAGCTGTTGATCTGGGAGACCAAGACACAAGGTGTGATTGCACGATACGACTACTCCAATGTCATTGACCTTGCGTGGCATCCGACCAAGAACCTCATCTCGTTTACGACGACAGATGGCGAGGTTTATATCTACCCTGACTTCCTGACAGACCAGTTTTCGCCTCTACTCAAGCTGGATACACAACCCGCACCCTTCATCCACGATCCCCTGGCCGAGATCTCTGCAAACCGACGCCCCCCTCCTCCCAATGGTCACAAGCACCAGGGGCTCCCTTCACGGCCTCGGCGAGACTCTCTGGGGAGCCTTGACTCATTCCTTGATGGCCCAGATGGATACGATGACGACTTTGTGGTCGACGACGATGGTGCTGGATACACTGCCGGAGTCGGTCACAAGCGAGGCCGAGACGACGATGAAGCCTTTGGCCTCTCAAATAAGCGTCGACATATGCTGGAGCCTCAATATCACGAGGCTTTCCAGCCAGGTGCAACTCCATGGCGAGGCAACCGCAAGTATCTCTGCCTCAACCTCATCGGCTTTGTCTGGACAGTCGATCAAGACTCGCACCATACCGTCACGGTTGAGTTCTACGACCACGAATTCCATCGAGACTTTCACTTTACCGACACATTCCTCTATGACAAGGCGTGCCTTACTGAACACGGCACCCTCTTCTCCTGTCCACCCAAGGATGACGCCCCTGCGACCATCTTCTACCGTCCCCACGAGACATGGACTCAACGCTCTGACTGGCGCACTGAACTGCCCCAAGGTGAGGCTGTGACAGCAATGTCCTTGAGCGAGTCCTTCATCACCGTCACTACAAGCGCCAACTATGTGCGCGTCTTCACTCTCTTCGGTATGCCGTATCGCGTATACCGACCGAAGAGCACGCCCATGGTGACGTGTGCCAGCTGGAGAGACTATGTCTTGACTATGGGCAACGGCCCCATGGGTGCGGATGGAAACACTCGCCTCTTGTACACAATCGAGAATGTCAAGCGGGACGAAATCTGTCAGAACGAAGATACAGTGGCTCTACCTGAGGGTGCGACACTCAAGAGTGTCTTCTTTTCGGACAATGGTGTAGGTTTTTTCATTCATATCTGTCATTTTACGAAGACAACTAACTAGTTACCAGGATCCCTGTATCTACGATTCAACTGGAACTCTCCTCACACTGCTACACTGGAGACAGCCCTCGAGAGCATGCTGGGTTCCTCTTCTCGACACCAAGCTCCTCGCTCGACTGGCATCTGGCCGCAAGAACGAGACATATTTCCCTATTGCTGTGGCAGACAACAAGTTTCACTGTATCATCCTCAAGGGCGGCGACCAATACCCCTACTTCCCCCGTCCCCTCCTGTCTGAGTTTGACTTTTCCATCCCCATCGCCTCGGCACCCAAGGCCCCCAAGCGCCAGAGCCGTGGAGGTGATGAGGATCTCACGATGGGCGATGACGATGCGGAGAAGAACAAGGATGGTGAAGATGATGACGACTCGTCAGAGACCCGTAAGCTTGAGCAGCAGTTCATGCTCCACGGCGTCCAGGCCGCTCAGCTTCGTGACCTTGTGGAATCCACATCTGGCAGCCACACGCAGCGCTCGCAACTCTCGCGGCTTGAGCTTGAGATTGACAAGACGCTGCTGCAGCTCCTGGCGGTTGAATGCCGTGAGGGCGAGGATAGGGGTATGCGTGCCCTTGAGATGGTCCAGCTGATGCGTGACCGCACCGGCCGCATGATGGAGGCCGCTGGCAAGGTCGCCGAGCGGTATGGAAGGACCATCCTTGGCGAGAAGATTAGGGAGTTGGGGGAGAAGAGGGTTGGTGGGTTTGACGATGATGATTTCTAAGAGTTGAAGTTCATGGATGGGATAATATGTTATAGCATAGGAGGAGTGTGGGATCCTCGACCATTTGTATGATGATTATACGGCAATAATGAATACTGAAGGCATATAAACTCGCTGGTCTATGGCCGTGTTCAGAACTAGGAGCTTTGGTTTGGTGTCATGATACGTTTCCCTCGTCATCTGTAAAATTCGAGTTGGCATCCATGCTATTCCCAATTTTCTGAGCAACAGTTTCTTGCTATTGGATGAACTTTCAGTTCGCAACGGACACGGCCCTTTCCGTAGGCCGTAGGTATTCAATCATCGATCTCGTCATGAGCAAGAAGAAGACAACCAACACATTACCACAGCCCATACCACTGTAGTTCAGTTAGCACCCATACCCGCGGCAAGAGGAATTAATTCCTTCGTAGATAACTCGGTCAATGTCGGATCTTCATTTTCAGCCATACAGATATACCGAAGGGACATGTCAGATCATGCTTCAGGGTAGCTAGCCCGGTGATGAGATCTGATGTTGAGAACACCCTTGGTCCTGTTGAACTTGTAGTACTGGTGCGCTTAAGCTCCGATTATCGTAGTATTCTGATGTCGTTGGACGTCATGAAGCTGAAAGCCATCCCAGGGTTTCTGACTCGTATGTTGTTGTGTGGCTGAACACCCTTTCTCACCAACACCGCATGCACCCTGAGTTGAGCAACCTGCAGAAGCAGGTAACTCGCTTGGACACTTGTCCAGAAATAGCCCCCCCGGCATTTACTTCTTAGCAGCGAGAAGCATTCCCGATGTATACAAATTTGCCACTCGGCCTTGGCTCTTGACTTGTTGACCCCCAACATCACCACAGCCATCCAAGTATCAACCACATGTCCACCAACCAAGACCGTTTATTCAGTCCGGCCGGCCGGCACCAACACACACAACAACAATGTAGTTGCTCGACACCGCTTCTTTAACATCAGCCACCAGACAATAAGCCGACATCGGGTTTGTGTGTGTTCACCCCAAAGATCGGTCCCCTTAGTCCATCAACACCACGTTGCTTGGCGGAGTGGCCGCCATGCATCTACCACGAGGCCGTTACAGTTCAACGTCCCTGACCGTACCCACGATGTGCAACTGACGAATGCCACGCTCGGACAACTGCCGTTGACACAACCATCACCTGCAAGAGTTGTGTATACGTACACGAAACTCTTGTCCAAGTCTGGCTGAAGACAGGGATCAAGTTCAATCCTTGTACCAAAAGTGACAACACTCGGCCGGGCCGACAGGGGCGAAAGAACAAGATAAGAAGAAGAAAAAAAAAAGGGATTTGGCACTTGTCAAACCCTTCCCTTCCCACCCCCAACCAATCTATAGAGTAACATCGTCCGCGTGGGAGAGTCCGAGGATGATTTTCAGGGCCCCCGGAGAGATCAACATTGTCCTCGGACATTGCAGCGGATACCACGGCCGAAAATAAAATAAAAAACTGCCGAGGATTCAAAAGATACAGGCTAATTTGCCCAGAAAGGTAGTCCATCTTTTTTGGTCATGGACGCGAAAGCCGAACATCCGGCCGTCAAAATGTGAGATATCAAAAGTCGTCGGCCGAAGGCGTGCGTGCTACAGTGCCGATGGCGAGGCCCCAGATCGGAGGACGAGCCAAATCGGTCGCAAGCTCTATCCGTAACTTAACGCGGCGTGGCTCAGGTACCTGGGCCGTGGCAGGATGCATGTGCCGCAACCAAGTACCGCCCCGGGACAACCGATAGCAGGTAACTCGAGGGTTCTCGAACGCTTCGACGGGCTGATCTAGACAACCACAGAGCCTGTTAGCGCTCACGCACCACCAGCTGTCATGCATGCTCCTTTCCCTTTCCCACGAGGCCGTGCCATGGCCTCGGAATTGGGCTTGGGAGGCCATCTCATGCATCCCTGTTTCAGGCCCTCACCCTTTCATGATGGGATGGGATGGCCTGGTCAAATCATCATGAGGCCGCACAGGCATACACCGGTTTCGAGTACGACACCGTTGTGCGTATGTTCTCGGAAACCGGCCACTAGAAGAAGCCAAAGAGGACAACAAAGAAGCAATATATCCTCCTGCGTAGCGCGTTAAGCGTTGTCTTGAGTTGAGACCAAGCCAAGGGGGAAACCGATGCGCTAGTCGAAACCCGACACGTTGGGATCTCGCATCGAGACGCGGGACGATCTGATGTGGCGGTGCAAGCTTGGGGAAAAAGTATCTTCCCTTCTCGTCGACTTGCTTTTTTTTATCTCGAGGCGAGGGATGCAATCAGCAGGGGGGATCAGGGCTGAAACATGGGTTGTCGTGTGAGATCAGCAATTCAGGAGTCACTGAGCACGCCTCGAGTAACTTCGGTATCACATGCCTTGTTCCATGCAGGAACAACCTGTCCAACGAACCAGTACACGATATGATGAGCTGTACAACTTAAAACGGTGCCTGGATGGTAGATCTCGACTCATGTCTCTTAGCTAGCTGTATCAAGGGAGTGTTGCGAGCGAGCGAGCGAACGAGTCGAGTTGCAGTTAAGCCTGCATCATAGTTTAGCCTGAGCTGAGAAAATCAGTACTGATTGTCCTCACCGAAACGTCTCTGCTTCTTGGCTGAACCAATGGAGAAACTGAAAAGGGACACCCATAGGGCTCAATATTGAGTTCAGTCGCCAGTCAGACCAGAAATCCAAAAGGAGAAATTCTCCTGCTTACCGCGTTCCTCTGCCTCTGCCCAAGGGGCATGTAACCCAGTGTAGTTTGAGAGCAACGTCGGCCCGAGGCCTTGGCACCCTCTTCTGTCTGTTGGTCTCTCCCTAGTCGCTGTTGGTTGAAAGTTTGTGGCGGCTGGCGTCAAATCTTAACTTGGGAAAAACCCTCGTTGCAGCGAATGATTTGCCAGCCACATTGACCTGGGGTTCGGAGATGGGGCATCTTCAGGTGTCGTGGAGTGTCGTGTCGTGGTGCCTGGCTTGGCCATCCATCGAGGCCTTTGCCAAAGGCTTGCATTCGGGGATTCAACACGTGTTGCTTTTTTGCTTTGCTCGGGAGAGAGCGTGTTGATCGGGTTGCTGATTTCGTGTTGGGCCACGCTACTACATCATGTATGTATGCATCAAGGACAGGGGCCGTTGCTGAACCCAACTCTGAGGCCAATCCACGAATCCAACAACGTGGTTCGGGAGCATCTCAACTCTACCTCCCTAGTCTATGCCGGGGAGGCGCTCTGGTTGGCTGGCTGCGGAAATGCATCTCATTCCCAATTGACACAACTCCCATGTCCGTGGAGCCGGGGATGCCTTCAGCAGACATGGATGCACTGTATCCGTACTCCGTAGAGATGGGTGAGTAGAATGATGATCCGGTCCTCTTCTCGTACTGATAACACGTTGTCGGCTTTGAGCGATAGGAGATCTGAGCTGAGCTGTGAAGATCCATGGCGCTGCGTACGTTAAGAAACCCCCTAAGAGAAGGGCCGAGGAATGGCATCGTAGCTAGGAGGAGCCGGTGCTGGTCTATCATAGACGACTTCGACCGGTTCATGAGATCTTCCACACAATTGCCGGCTGCGGTTAACGTCCCGTCTGTCCGCCTGCCCGTCAAGGCTGAGCCGTCGTCATGATGGAGTTGCCGTCTCTTGTCTCTCTCGCTGACGCCGGGGCTAACCGTGCACATGGAGAACCGGGCACCCGGGGCCGCTGGGTACTGTAAACCCGTGGGTCTGCCACGGGTTTACCTTTGAAACCTTGCTGCGACCTGAGCTGATTGCAGTCTTTAGGTTAGAACGAGTCATCATCATGGCTCCTCGGGCGTCAGCCCCGTCACATAGCCTCTCATGCTGGTCGACAACATTGCCATGTGTTGGTTGGGGAAAGCAGATGCTGGCTGGGTTGGCACGGAAGAGGACCCGTCGACGACACCCGTCCTCGGTGGGCATCCGGTGGAACGCGGGCGTCTTGGCATGACACCAGGCTCCGTCCTGTTGAACCATCAAAGCCTCGATCGTTCCTATTGAAGTAAAGAAGTCGATCAAGCCCGAACTCCTCGGAGACTTGATACCGGGAAACTTGGGACTCCCTTCTTACCAAGGCCCTTGAAACACGGAGACTCATGTAATCTCAATCTCAAGAGTACAATGGCAGATAGTCAAACTCACCTGCGCAAGCCCGGCCTCGACAAATTCTCAGAAGCAAAACAAGCCCGCCGTGTGGACCAACAGTTGGCACCAAGGACATTTGAGGCCCCCTCCAAGGGTGTTCAGGTTAAAGCCGTCCAGAGCTAGGGTCCCACGCTGTGGCGAACGGTAGGTCTCTGAAGCCGTTGACATGTGCGTCGTCGCAAGTTGAGGGTGCTTTGATGCTCTTGGGGTTCCCGCTTGGATCCCCTCCCCTGCCTCAGGTTCATCTCGTAGTATTAGCCTCAACTAGGGGAAGCTGCCGGAGCTGCAGCCACAGGGCCAGTCGTCACGGCGAGCGGGACGCCATTGACAAGGAGGGAAAAATGAGATCCACGACCACCGTCAAAGTGGCTGGCGGATCGCCATGACCACGGCAAGCCACCTGCAGGCCGAATTCTGTCTCTTGGGACCGGCATTTGAGTCTTGCTTGGCTCGATATCCACTTGGCCGTTCTTGTGCTGCTGCGAATACGACGTAAGTGGATTGGGGGCACGAGACTGCTTGGACTGGTCGACTCTTGGTCGCAGAGTGCTCCGTAGGTAGTCAAGACGCTCCTCTGTGGGACAACAAAACCCGGGGTCTGGTTGTGTTGTTGACAGCTTCAGAAACAAAGCCAGGCTCTATGAAACGATTGACTCGGTTGAGATTAGTTAGAGGAACTTTAGGTGGAAGGTACGACGGGAAGAGCACGGGGCACGGAACACGGGACACGGAGCGCGAGCCGGAGCACGGGCAGGAAGGAGCACGGGGCACGGAGCAGCCCTGTGTCGTGGGCTTTTTGGGGGCACAGGCGTACCTGCCCAGCTAGGAAAGCACTGACTGCTCCGTAGGGCAGGTACTGAGATTAGAGTGCGTCTTGCGTCTTCCCCCTCACCTGCCCTGCCACGGGGCCGAAGAAAACTGGAAGGAGCGAAAAAGTGAGGCTGTCCCCGTGATCGTCGCTCAGGAGAGCTGTGTCCCTGCGTCAAATCGCTGCACACCTTAATTGTGAGGGTCGCTCAACATGCACAACGTTGAGCGGCACGAACCCCTTTCATTTGCTCAAAAAATCATCAAGACAAACCCTCTCGCTGCGATTTGCGGAAAGGACCCGGCTAGCACCACCAGCTCGACAAGGGTCGGGAGCCAGGGTCACTGGGCAGGGATGATCGGTCGCCCAGCCCAGGGTTTTTGGGGGGTGCGTGGAGGTCGATTCAGATCCATCCGCCCATCCGCGCAGGTGCTAAAGCACCATCTTGTCGATTCACCATCTTGCGATCCTTGAGCCCCCAGGCTTTTCTTGCCAGGCGAGTACTGTATGTAATTATCTATCCCAGGTGCTGCAACCTCATGTTGCAACAGCGGGCGGAGCCTTGACAAGGCCGCCGCGGCCGGGAGCTGGAGGGTCCGAGCCAAGGCTTACACTCTTACTTTTGGGTTGCGGTCTGGTGTACACAATCTTTTATGCTTGTGGTATGTTGTCCGTTGGCTGTCTACCTATCATTTGCAGACTTTGATGTGCCGTGATGTTCTGTGCTGATTCTAGCGCCTAGGTACCGTCATGTCATCCCTGACAACCATGATGAAGAGACTTTCACCATCAGCGGAAATCCTTTTCCCGCAGCAGTGATTCGCCCTAGGACCCGATAAATATGCAGCGACGTTGGACGTTCTTTCGACACTTGCTACAACAGGGAAAAATTATCAATTTCTAGTGAGACTACTGTACCGGGCCCCAGCCACGCCTAGGACATTTCTACAATGGATGACCACCACGCCCACCACACCTGAGCACAAAGTGGTCTAGGCCGCCATTGCCTGCTGGAGGTGTCTTCTTGATCCTTCCATGGGACCCCCTCGGGAGACATCGAGGCTGGACGCCACGCATTGCAGTTTTGCCTCCCGGCGCTTCTAGAGGGCCGACGGGCCACACAGTGAAAGCATGTAGTGCAGCGCGATGCACTACACTACCAAGAAGGAATGCCGAGCCTTCTGGTGTTTTTCCGCAGAAAGAGTTTTTCTTTTCCACTTCTGTGGTTGTTCGAGCGTCTTCTCCGACGGGATGCCTTTTCCAGATCTGACCTAGGACGCCACCAGATTCGAGGTACTGAATTGTAACGATGGATGCTATGCTCTCTCGGCACGGAGCCGGGCGTGTGTATGCGTTCCACAAGTCATGTCGACTGTGCCATGGATGTACTGTGCTTGCTGTGAGGGCGACGACGATTAGTCCCTATAGCCCGGGCACTGGAATTCCATTCCAACCATCGAGCCATGATGGAATCATGCCACTGTCTGAGGCTTCGATCCAGAAGCAATGCCCCGCTGTATTGTCTTGGAGAGAGTGGCTACTGGCTACCGACCGACCGACGAGTCTGTCGGGTCTTTGGATGTGTGTCTGTGTCTGCAGAGGAACAGAAGTTCGATGAAGCCGTGCATCTCTGGGCGTGGGATGGCGGGCGTGTGCGAGTGAGCAAGGGCGTGGGCGTGGACGTAAGGCGTGGAGGGCATCTCTAATGTGGGTTGTGGATGCGGGTGCTAGAGGGCTGTCGGTGCTTTGCTTGCTTGCTTTCTTGCTTGCTTGCTTGGATGGACGCTTGCTGGCCCGGAGGCTTGCAAAATAGTGGGTGTGGGTGGACTCTCGACTTGGAACTGGAGGCTCCTCGATTGGATCCCATGCTCCCATCTCCCCCATCTCCATGCCCCCATCCCCAACCCTGATCCTGTCGATATCGCCTTTGGTTGCCTTTTGTTTCCGTGCAGCTCCAGGCGAGGAGAAAAGTCCTGCTTTTTCATGGCTCTGACCAACAAGCGGTCTTGATTTTCCTTCTCCTCCCCTTCTCTTCTCTTCCATTACCCCTCTACCTAATCGAAGAAGGCATTCTCCGTTTTTGACTCTGTTCACCCTATCCCGTCGATTGTATTTCCAGTCTCTTGGGTCTTGAGACGTCTCTCTCTGTCTGCTGGGAGCCGGCCGGTGTCTCTCTTCCCCTCCCCCAAGCTTTCTTCTGGGCCGCTTCTGTCCGCCACAAACTGCTCGACATTCCCGACGACTGTCTCATCGTCTACACTCCGTTACCGTCATTGGATTGCACACTGTCTGGCTTGTCGGTGCAAGTCTCACTCTTCCCTCTTGATTCTCAGCCCTCTTTTTACCGCCACTCGCCAATCTTCACCGGCTCTCGAAAAGCTGGTTCCCCGCCTGTTCCCGTCTTTTCCAGCGAACCTGACCACCAGCGATCCTTCCGCTGCAAGGGCTTCTTTCTCTCCCGTGTCTTCACACCCCGAAAAGCCAAAAGCCTCTTTTCCAAGCCTCGTTGGACCTCGACCGGCTTCACCGAGCCTGTCACTAGGACAGAACTGCTACGGCCTGTCTCTCCGTTCCTTGTTTCTCGCTGTTTCCGTCATTGTCGCCGCCATCGCGCTCTCTGGCGTTCTTCGCTTAAGGCGCCGAGAATCGCACTGCACTGTGCCGTGGTCTTTTGGACAAGTCCTCTGGCCCGAACCATCGTGTGCCGCTAAGACTAAGTCAGCGACAATCTCGCCTCCTCTCCCCGCCTTCTAGAAGGACGACAGCCCTGAAGGCCCCCTATGCGAGGCTGATCACAACACCACCCGAGCCAGGGTGCCCGCCTAACCTAACCTTAGCGACCGACCTGACCTCCCTGAGCTTGTGCTTGTGCTTGTGCTCGCTCGAGTTGCTTGCTTGCTTGCCCGCCGGCGCCAGTGGAGTGCTCCAGTCCAGCTTGTGCCAGCCCGCCCGCGCCAGCGCCAGCCAAGCTCTGAACGAGGTGCTCCGTCTGTCGACTGCGAATCGCGCCCGCCGTCTCTCTACCTGCCTCTCTCTCCGTCATCCTCCCGCAACGGCCAGCTCCCTCTTCTCCTGTCGCTTCACCCCCCCGCGACAACTGCGCCTGCGCAATCCCTCCACGTCGCCGGCAATCGGTCGTCCGGCTTCTAGACGATACATCATCATCCCACCTGCGTCTGCGCCCAGGGAATGAGGTAAGTGTCCATCATACAGTACGCGCCTATCCATCCATCTATCGATCGCATCTTTCCTCCTCCACCTTTTCCAACCGGCTCCGATCCCGACTCCGCTCTCCCACCCAACGTCGCCGTCGTCCGTCGCCTGTCAACCCGGCGTCCCATCGGCTCTGGTCCACCGTCTTGCATCTGCGTGCGATTCTGTCTGCCGGCCTTTCTCTCCCTATCCCGTGTCGCCGTCGTCGTCTCAAAGTTTAGCCGCTGCACGCCCGCTTCCCACACCCCCATCGGCTTCGAGCCCACCCTCCTACATCTACTACGTCCTTCATCTTCCCCGTTTCCTCCCGCCCTCCCCGTCCGTCTCTCTTACACCATCCGTTCGCTTCCTCGACGTCGCCGCCGCTGGCTCTGTCTTGTCGTCGTCGTCGTCGCCCCTGCAACTGGCCCATCCCATCGACTGACCTTCATCATGGCTACAGCGCACATGGCCGTCAGAACTGAGACCTTCCCGCGTTCGACCTCCATCTCCCACGGCGAGTCAATGGGCGCTCGCGTTATTCCCATACCTACTCCCACGATCAAGATGTCTCCCCCGAGCACCGGCGATCCCATGGAGATAACCTCTCCGGCGCCGTCATCCAACGCCAACCAGAACTCCGACTCGGATGCCAATGGCAAATCCAACGACCGACCCAAGAACTCTCCCGCTCCAGAATCGAATAACGCCTCCAATAACAATTCCAACAGTATGCCTGCGCCTCCGCCGGCTGCCGCTGCCGTGCACCAGCCCAAGATCGTGCAGACAGCCTTCATCCACAAGCTCTATAAGTGAGACCGCGCTCTCCCTGGGTTGCTGCTGTGCAACTTGCTAACTGTGCGCCAGCATGTTGGAGGACCCAAATATTCAGCATTTGATATCATGGTCTGCAAGCGCAGAGAGCTTCGTCATGTCGCCCTCTGCCGACTTTTCGAAAGTCCTATCGTACGTCGAGACACGGCCGCTGAGCCAGATTGCTGTTCGTGACGCTGACTGTGCCTCAGACAATATTTTAAACACACCAACATTTCGTCGTTCGTACGACAGCTGAATATGTACGGTTTCCATAAAGGTAAGTGCAGAAGTCAGCTTTTACCGTGCTTAGACCCATCTAACCGTCATGCAGAGCGGGACGTATTTCACACTGGAAACCCGGACACAACGCTCTGGGAATTCAAGCATGGCAATGGAAATTTTAAGCGAGGCGATCTTGTTGGCCTCCGTGAGATCAAGCGACGAGCGAGTCGACACGCCCTGGTTCATCGAGAGAGCAACTACAGCAAAGCACCACCCTCACAACCAGGCACACCAGCAGAGCCTGTTCCTCTTCCGCAAGACGGCCCTGACGCGCGAATGCTCAACATTGAGCATTCTCTTTACGACCTGAGCGCTCGCCTACAGAGAAGCGAGGAGGCAGCACACTACATGCATATCAAGAACCAGGCCGCCATGGAGACAGTGAACCGACTCCTCCACTTCAACCAAGAGCTATCGAGGGCCATGCTCTCCATTGTCCCTGCTGACAGTCCCGTTTCCCGTGATGGTTTGTACCCAGTGCACATTGTGTTTTTCAACTCGACTAACTTTGGCAGTGATCGCATTGCAGGGCGAAATCCAAAGACAGGCTGATATGCTCAGAACGATTGACGAGCCTCCCCAGGAGCCCCCCTATGTTGGTCGACAGCAGTACTTTGCGGCCGTGGAGAATGCCCCAGTATCTCCCAGACAGCTCGCCCAGGACGATCAGAGACGAGGCCCCAACCTGACGGTTCCCCAAGCGCGCGGCCAGAATTTTTATCGACCACCTGTTCCCTCCAACCTGTCAGTCAGCACTCGAAGGCCATATGGATCGATCAGCGGAAGCAGCACTACTCAGTCGTCCCCCCTGCGGACAGTACCACCTCCTCCGCCTCCGGCTCCCCATCCTCTCTCGAATGTCGAGACCGCGCCCGGTCCCGGTAGTCTCGCACGTCGACATACCGCTGCCGATATCCGCGCCCATGGCTGGCAGCCGACACCGTCACCCTTTGGCTCCGCCGCTCCGGCGTCCAACTGGCCACCCTCCCCCAGCCGTGTGGCTCCCGAAGACCAGCGCATCAGGGATTCGCTATCAACCTATTCTCTCCAGACGGCGTCGCAGCCCCATTCTCACTCTCGACCGACAACACCCCCTGGTCCATTCGCAAACGGCGGTAGTGCCGGAGCAGATACGTTCGGAAGCTGGTCGTGGAACTCGGCTGGTCGCGAGAATAAGAACCTCGCCATCAAGGACCACTCAGCTCCGCCGACCAGGAGGGGGAGCATGGCGCACATCCTGAACCCGAGCGACACAGCCGAGAGGTCAGATGAGGATGAAGATCCTCGAGGCGATGACGACAGGAAGCGAAAACGAATGCAGTAGATTGCTGCCTGCGCAGGATTGAAGTTTCTCAGAGCTTCACCAGATTGTTTTGCAAATTCTCACGTGTGCCAGGATTATACACAACTTTTATTTTTCGCCTGAACGCGTATTCATATCTATCTATCTATACACATACCTTGGATTCGGAGCTCTTTTTCTGGGATACATCGTCCACGGTTTGGACACATTGGGGATCTCGAGGGCGAGAGGTGCCTGCTTTGGAGTACAGGAAACTGGATGGGCTAGAGGATTGGTCTGGGGAGGCTTTCTCGATTACCAGTGCGAAGCATGACAGCAGCAGCAACAGCAGCAACAACAACCGCAGCGGCGGCAGCAGCCCATGGGCAGGCGCTTTTGTTTTTCTCCCATGGAGTTCTTGCACCCCCGTCTTCACGAGGAGTGTGTTTATTGTTGTAGGCTTGGGAAAGATGGCGGGTGCATTCATATTGGGAGAGTGAGTGGTGTGTTGGTGGGAGGCATGGAGGGATGACGGGCATGGCGGTTGGATGCCTCTGAAGGAAAGGGCCTATATCATTATCATTCATGGAATTTCATCATGACATGGAAGGGGAGTCGAATGCCTTTGTTGTTTTCTCTTTTGCATCTTTTATTGGATATGATGCTGCATGAGGGCGGGCGTGAGATTGGCGTGGAGTTGGGCTGGCCACTTGCTCCGAGGGAGAGTTTTGCTTGCTTTACGCTCCGTATAGACTGTGTGTTGTCACAATACTATTGCGTATTTCTAGGGCCATCTCTGTGGTTCAACGAATATGTGTTTAATGATGGGTATCTTGGTTACTATGTGTGTATGCCTACTTCTCTTCCCCGTTCTTGACCTTTTGCTTCTTCTTGTTCTTGTTCTTCTTCTTGCGCTTCTTGTTTGCACCTTCATCGCTTGGTGTCACTGCTTGCGCCTCATCCTTGACCTCGTTGTCTTTCATACTGACGTCACCATCGACCTCGACAATCTTCTCAACTATTACCGTAGATTCACCTTCTTTCTCAGGCTCTTGTTCAGGTTCAGGTTCAACCTCTCTCCGCGGCCTCTTCCTCTTTCCCAGCGCACTCCTCCCAACATCATCCTCACTCTCACTCTCCTCCACCTTTCCCTTCTTGACGACCTTGCCATCCCTACCCAACCTCCCCCTCAACATCCTCTCCTCCTTCGTATTCCCAATTTTCTGCGCATCCTTCTTATCCGGGACGTATCCTACGCCTTCATTCGGTCGTGAGCCGCGCACGAGATCGTCGTCGTTGTCGTTTTCTGGTATAGCGCGGCGCTTGGTTGTGGGAGCAGTTGGCTTGCTGAGGTTCATGGTCTTTAGGACGGAGGATTGGGAGGCGAGGAGGAGGGATATGCGGTTTGATAGGGCGGCGCGGTTTGCGGCTAGGGGGAGGGGAGGTGCTGGGTCGGGAGCCATTGTTTTGTGTTTGGTGGACGGAAATGTAGTTTTGAGTACGCTGAGAGAAGCTCAAGATTATCGGTGGCTTTTAATTGGGCTGTATGAGAGGGCGAAATGGAGCGACGGCGCCTCAATTGAGCTTGGGAATGTCTCGCTGTCGCAAGTTGGTAATGGTGATGTTGATTTTTGGTGGAGATGTTTTTGCGACGACGGAAGAATTTCACATGCAAGAGAGCGGGTGCTTATCTTATCAACCACTTGCTGGGTAAGGTGACACATGGATGGGGCTCAAAGGATGCATGGGTTCAAGTGAGCAACACCAATAAAATAGAGACATGATTGATCGATTTACCAAGTATATACCAAGGAATACATTATAATTAAGAAGAAATCTAGCGCGCGTGGTTTGGTCTATCTCATGCGCCATCTTGTAGTCATAACTCATAAACGTGAAAAGACAGCAACGCTGCCATGCTGTGCTGTGCTGTGCTGTGCTGTGCTCCATCTCCTTTTTCCGCTTTTTGCACAATAAATCAAGTCGTTAATAACTGCCCGTCGTGTCTCTTAGAGTGAGAACGTATGGCAGGTCTGTAGAGTCGCGTCGCGTAGCCAGGCGGATCACCGAACCTGAGCTATTAGACGACTTGGATCGGAGGCTCGAGGTTGATGGTTGGCTCAGGGGGTAGTGACGCCGACTCATAGCAAGGCTGTTGCTGCTGGATTTTCGAGATATGGGTCCTGGCCCTGAGATTCCGCTCCTCATGCTGTTGGGGGCGGTGCGATAGACATTCCAAGTATTCGTGGATGGCTGTCGTCTGGCTCGTCGGGTTGAGCTGCTAATGCTTGCCACCTCCGAAATAGTCAAGTTGCTGCGAGGGGTGCCAGGATCTGAAGCCATATCGTCACCGCCGGCACTAGACGGAGATGAAGTGTCCTCATCCTCCTCCTCTTGGCCGCCGTCGAGAATATCCGGGTCAAAAGGCTCCATCCCGCGCAGGATCTCGGCAAAGAGGTGCATGAGCTCCTTAAACTGAGCATTGGAGATGGGTCTGGTAGAGAAGCGTGCGTATTCGTAGTGTGTGAGAAATTTGGTAGTGTTTGCGTCCATCTCGAGTACCCCGAGCTCCGCAAGATGCACCATGTAGTCGCGTAAGCTCATGTTGGCTGTTCGCTGTAAGAGCGCAACTGCATCTGCATCGAGCAAGGGTGGGTTCGCCTGAGATGTCGGGTCGGGAGGAGCCAAAGTCAGCGCCTTGCCTTCGATGAGATTGGGGAGCTCCGAGAAGACGGTCGAGTATTCCAGATTTGGCAAGTCGGGCGCGTTTGGTGATGCCCAGCCATAGTGCTCAATATCTCCCCAGACAGGTCGTCGACGAGGAATCGTAACCACCAGCTCCTCTGCAGGTCCTGAAGGTCCATCAAATCCCAACTTCACCCTCGTCTCGACAGTCTCGTCGTCGGGGATGTCGTCGGTTTGAAGTCGGGGTCGAGATTCAAATGCGATTGAAGCGCTGCGGCCGAGACCCAGGTGAACCACTTTGTAAACGGCGGAGCGAAGATCGCCCTTTTCTATCGGAACCCATCCCTTCGGTATTGAGTCTAACTCGGTCTTATTGATGTAGAGGCGGGTGAAGAAGACAAAGGTGACGACGAGGATGGTGAAGACGTATGCGGCGATCAGGATCCAGATGTTGTAGAGTTGGCGATTCCTGAAGGAGCGCTGGATAGCATCGACGGGAGTAGCTATCAGCAGGCCGAGGAGTATGACATAGAGAAGAAAGTAGAGGGTGCGATATATGATGGAGGCCACAAGGCGTCGGTGAGACTGGGGAGACGCCATGGTCCATGAGGCGAGGAAACAGTAGAGTCGACGAGGGGGACCCTATGACAGGGAAAATGACTCCAAGAAGTGAAGAGGTAAAGGAGAGGACATGGCTAATGTGATTGAGAGGCCATGAAGCGGAGAGCGGTGTCACGGCCGGTGGCTTAACGTGGAGGCTGGGTGAATCGCATGTCGACGCGCGGGCGGAAAGGCGGATTAAAGTCGTCCAATGTCAAGAGGTTGGGGGGATTTTAGTAGATGCCAATTTTGGCAGGACCCTGGAATACAGTGTTGCTAACCGAAATAACGGTGCACGTGCACGGCCTACCCCATCCTTTCATCCCAGGCATGGGCACGTGCACACTTCATCAACTACAGCATGAATGTGAATCAATGCTCTTGATCAATTACAATGACTTCAGTCTTTCTTACAATGTTACAATGGTATCATGATACATTATGCCTGTCTCGCCCTGCCATGCATGCCCTGCCCTTCTCTTATTTGTTTGTACATTCATTTTCTATCACCGAATCTCAGCCATCTCGTCCTTCTTTGCCGCCGCCTCCTTGGCTAGTCGTACATCAGACAATGCCAACCTCAGGTCGTTGCTGTAAGGCTCAAACTTGGCCACCACCTCTCCCAGTCCCGTCTTGAGAGCATTCAACACCTTGTCCACCTCGGGACTCTCCCTCTTGCTCTTGATGTCCGTCCAGTGGATGGGGAACGAGAGTCGGAAGTCTTCGAGCTTCTTGATCACCGAAGTCAGCGTTCGGATGATGCTTCGGACATCTCTGTGAACGTTTCCGAACTGATCCTCCGCCAAGCTGTGCACTGAGAGTTGGCAGAGCACGTGGATAGCGTTGATGCATAGCGTAGGTTCCGCATAGGGTGTGCCAAGAACCGCAGCAGCAAACTGAGTCCGGAAGTCAATCTTGAACAAGGCAGCGAT
This sequence comes from Fusarium falciforme, assembly GCF_026873545.1. Classification (NCBI taxonomy): domain Eukaryota; kingdom Fungi; phylum Ascomycota; class Sordariomycetes; order Hypocreales; family Nectriaceae; genus Fusarium; species Fusarium falciforme. The sequence goes on from NC_070548.1 coordinate 944,879, forward strand.
AGCATCCACCTCCATCAATTTGAGCACCCGCTGCTCAAAGTTACCCTTGATGTGCTCTGGAGCAATGAGCTCCTGCTGCTCCTTGGTCAAGACACGATCCTTTGCCTCCTTCCACGTCTTCTTTGCAATCGGGCTCAGCTTCGAGGCGGGAGAAGAGCCTGGCGACTGGGCGATTTGGCTTAATCGTTTCTCGACTTCAGTCCGTACTGCGCTCGGGGCAGGCTTGTTGTTGAAGATGGGGTCGTCCTTGAGGGGAGCGGATACGCGCTGCTTGGGCTTCGCAGCTGGCTTGGCGGGAGGCGCCGCGGGAGCCTTTCCGTACTCGTCGATACGTGTCTCGATAGACTTGACAACCTCCATGCAGATTGCGTAGACCTGCGACCACATGGATCCATCCTGGCGGTCAATGTCCTCGTAGATGGCCTTTCGGCGGGCCTCAAATCCCCCAGCAATGTAGGCGAGCTCCCACATGGCAAATGCCTAGTTCATGTTAGATGCGTTATTGGAACCGTAATCACTCAACTCACCTTGATAGACAGCTTCTTGCTCTTGAGTCCATTCAGGAGACTTCCATTGGGATCCTTGGACTCGGACGTGAGAGGGTTGCCATTCTTTAGCGGTTCCTTTACCATGAATGTCGAGAAAGCAAAGTTTCCGGTGTGCCAGATGAAATGGATGAGAGACCCGGTCTGCAGACAGCGACCCAGAAGGAAGAGGTCGCTGGGCCAAGTGGGAGGCAGCATGTTCGTCTTGGGCAGGTTGTAGAAGATGCGCAAGAACATGAGCGCCCAGCCCCAAGCAAACGATCGGAGTACGGAATAGTAGAGGAAGAATGCCACGGGTAGCGCGCTCAATGCGCCCGCAAACGAGTCGGCGAAGATGCGTGGTATCTCCTGGATGACCACCTTCAACGAGTCGGATGGGCGTTCGCCATTGCTCTTCGATAAGCCCAGCACCAGTCCATCGGTATCCTTTCTGTAGTGATTAAAAGTCTGCGTGATGGCGCACGATGCCAGATAGGCCATTAAGAATAGCGGCTTCTCGTTGAGTCTCGCGCGGTCTCCGCTGAAATATGTGATCCACGATAGGTTCGCGCTGGCGGGGACAGCCCAGAGGAAGACATTGCAGAAAAGCAAGCTCGAGAAGCCATACCAAAAGAGGGTCTCGTATGTCTCAAGTCGAAGGAGGGTGGTGCGCAGAGTCTGGAAGCCGGAACCGGTGGTTCGCAGACCAACGTGGTAGTTGGCGATTCGGAGGACGAGGATCGCGAGGCCACACGTGAAAAGAAAGGCGGTTCGTACACCTACAGGTCCAAGAGGGAACCAGCCCCAGAGATCTGCAATCAGTCCATTAGCGAGACGCAGAAAGAAGCTCAAGAGCTCAACTCACAAGAGCTCCAGCTGTCCAACAACAGAGCCTGGATATAGGACACAACAAGCAGAACAGTCGCCGTCGAAGAGAATCGTCTGTGCAGGGCGGGCTGGAGGAAATCCTTGTAAGGCGCTTTTCTAACCGTGGTGGCCGCCATCTTCGCAGCGCATCGCCGGGGGCAGAGAAAGAGCTCGGGAGGATGTTTTGCGAGGTTGTCGAAGATGCTTGAGTTGCGCTACCTGGAATAAGCCCAAGTAAATAAAAATATCCAGGCCAGCAACGGGCGCCAGGTCCAGGTCCAGGTCCATGCTGCCATTATCGTCACGTGAAGATAGCGAGGCAGGTCCAGCCCCGCTCTGGTTGGTTGGATGATCCGCCTGCCCAATTACGTATGTTGCAGCTGGAACAGAGCCACCCTCGGCAAGGCAGCAGGTGACTTGATTTGACGAAGCAACGGAAACGGCGAACTGTTTGCGCATTCAGAATCTCGTCTTTTTTTATCTTTAAATCGATCCATTCCTTCAAACGCGAAATCGGGACCGTCAGAATTCACAGCCATGTCGTTTGATCTCGAGTCCGGCCGGGGCGGCGGCTACACCGACGACCCAGCCTTCAAGGAACTTCAATACAATCTCAAGAGCAAGTTGCAGTCGCTTCTCAACAGCAACAGAAAGCTCGCCAACGATGTCAACGTTCTGGGCACCAAGAAGGATACTCCGCGCCTGCGGGAGAGGGTTCACAACAGCATGGAGAAGACGAGGGAGATGTGCCGCGAGATTGGCGAGGGCGTCAAGCGACTTCAGACCTGGGATGACCTGACAGTGCGTATCGCAAACCGACCTTTGTGTGGTCGCATGCTAACCTCCTACCAGAAGCAACAAAAGTACGAGCAGACAAAGGTCTCGAGCGATTTCCAGGCCGCCCTCCAAGAGTTCCAGGGCCTGCAGCGACGAGCCCTCGAGAAGGAGCGCGCATCCGTCACCGCCGCCCGCGCCGCGCAAGAGGCCGAGCCCGGCCAAGCCGGTGCGCCGTCCGATACCCAGCTGGAGCAGCTACAGCAACAGCAGCAGATTTCGCAACTTGCGCAGCAGGACGAGGTCGACTTCCAGGAGGCCCTTATCATTGAGCGCGAGGAGGAGATCCGCAATATCGAACAGGGTGTCGGCGACTTGAATGTGCTCTTCCGACAGGTCGCGCAGATCGTCAACGAGCAGGGCGAGCAGCTTGGATCCATTGCGGATAACGTGGAGAATATCCGCGACGATACGCGACAGGCTGACGTCGAGAACCGACAAGCCGCGCGTTATCAGAAGGCAGCTCGCAACAAGAGCTGCTGCCTGCTGCTGATCCTGGCAGTTATCATGACGATTGTTATTCTGGCCATTGTCCTTGACTAGATATTAGAGCTCAGCGTGCGATTATTATGGGTGGCTCTTTTTATCTTGACGGCGTCTATCGGAGTTTTCTGGGGATACACAAGCTTTAAGAGTATAGTACATGTTTGTAGGTACAGAAGAGGGATTAATCAAGATGCTTTTTTGTGCTTCAACTGAGTAATCAAGAAGGTGGTTGTTTTGGACCCCTTAGAAACGGTAAACTTGCTTGCTTGGGCATCTCAGATTTGAACTTGGGCTCCTTTCTGGGGACCAGACGATTCAGGATTATCTCGTTGATGCCTGTGAGGGCAAACGAGGAACCCCAGTAGAGGAAGATGGCGCTCGGTAGATCCGCAAAGAGGAGCGGAAAGGTTGGCATCAGAAGCAACATCCTGCCCAGAAGCTTCTGTATTCTTGGCGTGGTGTCGACCTTTTTGTTGTCCGGCAGGTTTATGGTCAACAGAGATTGCAGCTGCTCTTTAGACATCTTGCCCCAAGTGTTCCATACCAAGATGCCCGAGCAAATGATGGGGAGCCCAAAGTAGGGATCCATGCTGCTGAGGTCGTTGAACCAGAGACAGCCCCCGTTGACCAATGACTCGTCAAACATGCTGCTTGCAGCACCTACACCTGCAGTCACCGAGTCCGGACTGCCCAACCCGACCGAGTTGCTGATCCAGCCTACCGGCGCACCGCACTTCCGCCGTAGTGCCTCGGAGATGGTGAGAAAGGGGATGATGCTGATCATTGGTGCCATGGCCTTCCAGCGTTGGGTGCCCCAGTTCTTGTAGATTCTGCGCCGCGATTTTTCAATCAGGCCTGCGGTGCGGACGCGCTGGATGGGTTCAGCAACGTGCTTCTGCTCTTGCCTGACAGTCTTGGCATGACGAGCCGCCCAGGCCATGATCAAAGGTTGCAGTTCGGCCCTCTTCTGCCGGAGGCGGGCCGTGTAGAGTTGCAGAGGGAAACGAAGTGTGGCGTTGACGCCGATGGCCAACAGTGGAATGGCGACATACCACGGCACGCCGGCGTTGACGTGGACCCAGCTGAAGGCATCAGCAGTCATGCGAATGGTGTCGCCAACCGTGGACGCAAGGTGAAAGCTCCTGCGGCTGGCGCATGGTGTTGAGGCAGGCCGTCGGGCGGTACTGATTGGGAGAAAGGGTCTGGCGTGAGGTGATAGGACATGCGCTGTCCGTCTAAAGAGCGACATTTTCAACCATTACCGCGTGGTGGCGAAAGCAATTGAGTCTCTGGGCGCAGGATTGGAGCCGTTTCTTGGTGAATGAGATGTTGCATGAGATGAGGCTTGACCTTTGGAGGTTGCAAGAGGTTGTGGCGCACAGCCAATCAGAGTGAGCCTGGCCATTAGACAGTATATAAAACTGGGGCTCGAGAGTTGAAGTCTTTCTGTGCCAGCTAAACTCGTCTTGATCACATTTCTGCAAAAGATTTGTTACATATGATAAATTTGATTGTGCAGAGGTAACTGCCAGCTTGGATGTTAGGGTTTTGTCGAAAATCCTGGGCTTGGTTTGAGTTTGAAACTGATCGAAGTGCCCCGAACCTGGACTGTCCTCCAGTAATACTAATACATGCCTGGGGTTTGCCTGTACTTTTAAGAGGGTTGAGGCGATAGGTGCCTATTTATGAGGAAACCTAGGTACCTAAAACAATTTACCTCTTGTGACTTTCGGACCCTTGTTGCTATAGTTGAGTTGTGAAGCATCTACCTAGGTAGATAGGAGACACGACTGAGACAGGAGGAGCTTGAGTTGTACTAAGAGGTTATCTGGTTGTAGCACTCATGGGACTTGGACCTCAAGTCTGCCGCATAGATGTTGCGCACAGGCACGATTACCGTAGTATGGCGGCCAGTGAGAGAGCCTGCCTCTGAACTCAAAAAGGTCAAGTGTGATGAGACGTGATCCCTTCTAAGTCCCGGATCACACCCTGCGCTTTGAAGGAGTTTCGACGAGCGAGCGACCGGTCATCATCACATTGTGTATGAGGGAACAGACACTGGTCTACTCCCGCTGCATTGTGATGTTGTGAATTATGAGAGGAGAACTACTACACTTATGATCAGTGCCATTCATCACTTGAGATATATTTGTAAACTCGCATGACTTGAGAACCAACCCTTCAACGTCGCATCGCCATCCTATCCGATCTTCCTTTTTACCCCATGGTCAACGGCGAACACTGACACCTGGCGTTCCCACACCGCTAGACTCCGCCCGTGGTCGGATCCAGCGACCAGGGTCAGGAGCCTCATAGCGGGGGTTGCCCATCTTCAGCGCGCAGGACCCCTGTAGCTCGTCCAGCTGCAGCGGGCAAGCTACCTGGAGCTAGGCTAGAGCTTCCCCCCACCACGGGGGTTATTATTTTTGGTGCGACGTCACCCCATCCGTTCCCCTTTGTCGTGGCTTCTTCATGGTGCTTCCTTGTCAACGTCTCCAGCCTCGCACTCTCGATACTTTACGATATCATCGATACCCATAACCGAAAAACTCGACAACTGCTGCGAAACATCGACTATCCCGAATGTCCGACGACTCGTTTGCGGCGCCCGCGGACAGCCCGCCTATTCCATCGCCCCCCGATAGCTCCAACGAGAAGATGTCGGTTGTTTCGGGGTGGGTGACCTTGTTCCTCTTGATCGCCATACCTTTGCTTGGCAATGCACTACGAAACTTCCTCGGATGGACACTACGGAAGCGAACAGAGGGTCGTCGTGCCCACCTCCTGGCGCTCATGACGGAGGAGGACAAGGCAGCCCGTGCGAACGATCCCCAAGGCAGCTCCGAAACGAAGCTCGTATTCGACGTCGACGATGACCTCAAGATCACACTGGACAAGCAGAAGGATTGGGACGGTGTTGTTGGCTTCTTCCATCCTTTCTGGTAGGTTAATATCTGGGGGGAATATCCGGGCTTGGCTAATGCTGCGCAAGCAATGCCGGAGGCGGCGGGGAGCGAGTCCTATGGGCTGCTATTCGAGCGACGCAAGATCGATGGCCAAACGCAAAGTGTGTCGTCTACACTGGTGATCACGACGTTACAAAGGATGCTATTCTGTCTCGGGTCAAGGTGAGCCAGCCCTCGACCTCGGGTGAGACGTGCTTACACGGTGACAGCACAGGTTCAACATTGAGCTTCATGCTCCTACCATCACTTTCCTCTACCTTTCCAAGAGAGACTGGGTGCTCGCCTCTTCGTGGCCGCACTTCACTCTCCTGGGCCAGTCCATTGGCTCCATCATCCTTGCCTGGGACGCCTTCTCGCTGCTTGTCCCTGACGTTTTTGTCGACACCATGGGCTACGCATTTGCCCTTGGCCTTTGCAAGTTCCTCTTCCCCAAGGTTCCTACGGGAGCGTACGTGCACTATCCAACAATCTCGACCGATATGCTCGAGTCTCTGGACCCCAATTCGGCCGTGGGAACTCAAGGCGTCAACGCTGGTAAAGGTGTTGGAGCGCAGGGTGTTGCGAAAAAGACTTACTGGCAGCTGTTTGCCGTGCTCTACTCATGGGTTGGCTCGACTGTGGACATCGTAATGACCAATTCGACGTGGACTCAGGGGCACATTCAGAGTCTATGGGGCCCATACCGCACAGGAAAGAGCAAGAAGGATCCAATCGTGGTGGTCTACCCCCCTACCGCTGTGCGAGAGATGGAACAAGAGGTCGAGGTTTCAGAGGAGAGTGAGAAGCGACGAGAAAAGGCCATCGTATACCTGGCACAATTCCGACCCGAGAAGAACCATCAACTCATTATGCAGTCCTTTGCCACATTCCTCAAGAGAAAGAGCGAAGCCTCCAAGGGTGCGCGTCTAATCCTCATTGGAAGTGTACGAGATGACCACGACTCGAAGCGTGTGTACCAGCTGCGCCTCCTTGCCAACGAGCTGGGAATCAAGAACAGCGTCGAGTTCCACCTTGACGCCTCGTGGTCGGAGATCCTCGAGTGGCTGCGGAAGGCCTACATTGGCGTTAACGGCATGTGGAACGAACACTTTGGTATTGGTGTCGTCGAGTATCAGGCTGCTGGGCTTATTTCTGTCGTTCACGATAGTGCTGGGCCCAAGTTTGATATCGTCGTGCCAATCGACGGCGAGCCAACTGGTAAGCAGCTCGACCTTCATATCGTGTTGGATTGACCACTAACTTTCGCAGGCTTCCACGCTACGACAGAAGAGGAGTTTGCGGATGGTTACGAAAAGGCCCTGTCGCTGCCTGATCCATTGGCAGTCCGCCTCAGGGCACGCGAGTCGGCAAAGAGGTTTACTGAGGAAGAGTTTGCCAAGAAGTGGACGGTTCAGATGGCACGCTTGGTAACGCTTGCGAGGTAGAGCGTGAGGCGAAAGTAAAGTTGCATGATAGACCAAAGGATACCCCCTTTTTACAAACAGTTCACTACTGGAAGTCGTATATAGAGTAGAGAATACAGCGCGGAGCTGACAGCGAATGCTTGTGAGATGCAACACCAAATCATGGACAAACAGATGCTACGTGGATGAGTCTATCTATTGATTTACAAGGTAAAGCCTCCGCTATTCTTCTGCCTCGACTCGGCTGCAACATCAAACACGCCGTCTCTATCCCTGGTCAAAGCCTGCACCGCACTCAACCCCTCCTCAACCCAGGTAATATTGTGCCCCTTGGCCCTCAGCCCGGGAACTTCCCAGCGGCTGAACCTGTTTTCAAGGAGGAGTTGGTTGGGCAGCAACTGGTTGTGCATCCTGGGCTCGCGGACAGCGTCTTTGACGGTCCACGACGGCGAGGTGAGGATGCGCCAGGCGACTTGGGTCGTGGACGAGATGATCCGGGAGCCGCCAGCGGCTCCAAGGACGGCTACTAGAGTACCATCTTTGAGGGAGACTATTATGGGTGTGCATGAAGATAGGGGGCGCTTGTTTGGGCGGATGAAATTCTCCTTAGCTGGGGCAAAGCCGAACTCGTTGGGGACACCGGGGATGGAGAAGTCGTTCATCTCGTTGTTTCTGGAGGGTGAGTTTGAAGAAACCAGTGATATAAGAGGAAGGACTTACAGGATGACGCCGGTGAGGTTGTCCATGAGGAGCGATCCAAAGATGAGGTTGACGGTCGTGGTTAGGGAGACAGCCATGCCGTCCGCATCCGCCGTGACAATGTGAGAGGTTCCATGACCATTAGATGAGTAGATCCTCGAAGGGTCATATTTCTCAATGTCCTGCGTAGTCAGGGGGTCAATACGGCTGCGAATCTTTTCGGCCGTCGTCGAGTTGAGCATCTCTTCCTCAAAATCGGGCACATCATCGACGAAGTCAGGATCCCCTAACCGCAGCCGAGCCCCGTACGCAAACTTCATGGCCTCGATGTACCTGTGAAGCGTGAGGTTACCGTCCTGGCTCTGGTCCTCGTAGCCGTCCATGGTGTTTAGGATGTTGAGAGAGACGGCGCCGCCGGCGGGGGAGCTGACGCCGTAGACGTCGTAGCCCTTGTACTCGGTGTGTAGGACCTTTCGGGAGATGACCTTGTAGTTTGCGAAGTCTTCGAGTGTCATTGTGCCATTGAACTCTTGGATGGTCTTGATCATGCTCTCGGCTGGGATGTGTTAGGTGTGTATTGTGTCTGGACTCAGGGGCTTACCGATGGGGCCGGTGTAAAAGGCCTCAGAGCCATGATCGGCAATAGCTTGAAGAGTACTACAAAAGTTAGCAATGTCAATTATAGGCGGGATTTAGCCTACCGCGCATATCGAGGTCTTCTGATAGTGTCTCCCTCGCGGAGAAGTTGACCTGCATACCATCAGCGTAGTTTCTAGTTCAGGGGTAGAGTAACGAACCATCTCGAGTGAAATCCTCGGCCCATGAAGGGTCTTCCACGAGGAAGTTGTACTTTCCAGCGGACAACTTGGACACAAACTTGTTCATGTCGCCATTGACTAGTTATGGAGTTAGTTGATACTTAAAGCGGTCAACCTGGTTCTTACCTCTGAAGCCATCGTTGGCTACCTTGATAGCCCCTTGCATGATGGTTTTCCATGGGAGTTTCTGCCGACTTGGGTTAGCGAGCAAAAGATGAAAAGGGGACTATTGATACTTACACCGTACTTCTTGTGAGCGTACTCCAACCCCCGGACCTCGCCAGGTACACCGACAGACAAGCCTCCATGGATGCTTCCCTCGACGTTTCCCTGGTACATATTCTCGTGGGCTGCGGCTGGAGCTGACTCGCGAAAGTCGATGGCTTCATAGTTGCCCTTTTCATCCCGAACGAGCATGAATCCACCTCCACCAATGCCCGAGTGATACATGCCGATAACGCCGACACAAAAGGTCGTGCCGACCATGGCATCAACAGCATTACCCTAAATATGTCAGAGCTAGAAAAGGTATATAGTCTTGTTTGTAGACTTACACCACGCGCGAGCAGATCCCTTCCTATGTAGCTGCACTCCCGAGCCTCGGACGCCACGGCGCCTCTGGTACCACCTTCTGAACGGAACAGGTACTCCTCATTGACGGGGCTGGCCGCCAATAGTCCATATTGAGCAAAGAGCAGGCATAAACGCCTCACGCCGAATACACGCCCTGGCAAGCATTAGTAAGTGTGCAACGTTGAAAGGATGTTGTGAAACTTGCCCATTTGTAAGTGCTTGTTGCTTATCTAGAAGGGGTCACTGCACCAAGATAAACATTCCCGAACTTTGAACAAAGACGGGGGAAAAGTCAAAGTCCAATGAGTTGAAGGTGAAGCAAAAGGGAGATATCGCGAATTTTTAAAATGCACAAGCAAAGGAAGCGTTGACGTGATGAGACCCCGGGTCCGATCTCCGGCCAGTGCGGCGGGATGGGACGCGGCTTCCCCCGGTAGTTGCAAGCGGCCTCGTGAGTCGCATCACCTGCCATTCCGGGGACCAATCAGCGGGGCGGCGGTGACAGGAGCCGACCGAGTCATTGGCCGACAAAGGTTGCTCATTGAAGGACATAGAAGTTACAGATTACGCAGTGCGTTGTTGATGTGAGCGCGTGAGGACATTGCTAATGAGAAAAATTGTGTTGTACAGTATATGCCTATTTGGTATTGTTTAGCATGGGACCCCGGGGTGGTCAAATGGCTTCTTTTTCTGTTGTACAGATTGTCAGACGACGAGGGTAGATGTAGGTATGTGCAATGCATGAAAGAAGCATAAGCAACTCGTCATGTGAATATTAAAGATGAAGTGTCTTGTAAGTAGTCAGGTACAACCTCTATCTCAAGTCAATAGTCTCGAGATTAAAGACGTGCTCTTATCGTTGTTGGATATAATCCCTGTCCTGGTTTCGGAGGAGGATAGAAACTCCGACCAATGACAGCCGCTCATGTCATCAGCCAATCAGACAGAGCCTAAAACGCAGCCCAAGGACCCCAAAATCTCAAAGTGGGGCACCTGCAAGAACCTTTCCTCTGTCTCATTCTAGACTCGAAGAAATCTTGTAAAACTTCAAAAAGGTGTGAACAACAGCAAATTTTCAAAATCACTCCTCTCAACACTCTATAAATATCCTTAAGTCGTCCATGAGACGACTGAGGCTTCTGCCACTCGTCTCTCTCACAAGAAGAGCGCGCCCTTACAATCCCCGCCCATTCGCAGCCATGGCAACCGCCCAGGCAGAGGCAGCACCCGCCGCGCTCAACGGCCACTCACAAAGCAACGGCCACACAGAAAAGCCCTTCAACAAGAGGCCCAACCAGCAGAACAATCGACAGTGGAAGCAGAAGAAGACAAAGCGGGAGAGGAACATTACTGAGGGGTCGTCTGAGGAGGTCCTCAAGTATGACGTCGAGGCTCTGCTCAAGATGAGGGCGGTTGAGTATGGAGAGGGGACTGAGAATGGGGTCGAGGTTCTTCCGGAGGAGGGCACCGAGACGGAGGTCGAGGTTCTGGAGCTGTCGTCTACGGGAGAGGGTCTGGCTATGAGACCCGGCTCGAATCAGGTCTACGTTGTGCCCTTCACCGTTCCTGGTGACCTGGCGAGGGTCAAGGTTTTCCGCCATGTGCGCCGCGACAACCAGACCATGGCCGACTTCATCTCCGTCGTCAAGCCTTCCCCTCTACGCGACGATGCCCGCATCAGCTGCAAGTACTTTGCTTCGTGCGGCGGCTGCCAGTTTCAAATGCTCGACTACGCGGAGCAGCTCCGCCTCAAGAGGCGCGTCCTCGAGAAGGCCTACCAGAACTTTTCCAACCTTGATCCTGCTGTCGTGCCTACTGTTCAAGACACAATGGGAAGCCCTCTGCAGTATGGATATCGCACCAAGTTGACGCCGCACTTTGACGGACCCCCTGGATTCCGTCCCAGCAAGAGGGGGAAGAACCCCCGTGTCCCCTTTGAGAGCTGCCCCGACATTGGTTTCATGCAAAAGGGCCGTCGAAAGGTGTTGGATATCGAAGACTGCCCTATCGGCACCAGTGCCGTTCGTCTGGGTATGGCTAAAGAGAGAGAACGCATGCAGAGCGAGTTCAAGGATTATAAGCGTGGTGCTACCCTCCTCCTGCGAGAAAACACACAGCGTCTGCCAAAGGACAGCCAAGATATACCCTCCGAACTACCCCCTCACACCGTCCGCGTCGACAACGAAGACACAGTCGACATCAAATCCTGCATCACAGACTCCAAGGCCACCACCACCGAGTACATCGGCCCCTACACCTTCACCAACCCTGCCGGCTCCTTCTTCCAGAACAATAACTCCATCCTCCCATCTTTCACCACCTACGTCCGCGACCGCATCCTGCCCCCTACCGGCTCCGGCATGGAGATCAAGTACCTCATCGACGCCTATTCGGGCTCTGGCCTCTTCACCATCACCCTGTCGTCCCTTTTCCAGCACTCTATTGGTATCGACATTGCTGCCGACTCGATCGCCTACGCAAGCCGCAACGCCGCCCTCAACGGCCTCAACGAGGATCGCTGCAAGTTCATCGCCGCCGACGCAGGCGAGCTCTTCAAGAGCGTCACATACAACCGCGACGAGACCGTCGTCGTGCTCGACCCCCCTCGCAAGGGCTGTAACGCCGACTTCCTGGGCCAGCTGCGCAAGTTTGGCCCCCGTCGTGTGCTCTACGTCAGCTGCAACGTGCACACTCAGGCCAGGGACGTGGGCGTCTTGGTGCGCGGCGAGGGCGAGGGTGAGAGATACGAGATTGAGAGTCTGAGGGGTTTTGACTTCTTCCCTCAAACTGGACATGTCGAGGGCGTTGCTATTCTCAACAGGGTTGATACCAAGGCATGAAATGGTTAAAAATAGGGACACGGCGCTTTAAAAAGGGGAAAATTTGATAGATTTTTTTTTCTCATTGCGACACTTGTAATCATTGTCCTCATAAAAAGAACCGCTGCATTAACTCGTGAGTGACAAACAAAATTGCCAACTCATGGCCAGCATATATATGCACAACCACCACCTCATGTTCATGACTTGTCTCCCAGCAGAGCCTTGAGGGCCTGCACCGTCACCTCGAGAACCTCGGGCCTCCGGCTCTTCTTCAGACACTCCTTGAGGACCTCGACACCATCCTCATCCTTGATCTTTTGCCGCGCCAGCTCACCGACCTCGCCCTCGGCCGTCACCAGGTTAAGGACCACAAACACGCCGCGGTGCCGGATGTTCTCGTCGTCGTCGACGCACATGGACAGGACGACCTTGATGCCGCGCTCCCGGTTGATGATGCCGCGGATGACCCCCTCGAAGGATGTGAGCGAGGCCAGGGCGCCGCCTGCCGCACTACGGGTCCCGGCGTCTTCAGCGTCTGCGAGGGCGAGGAGGATGTGAAGGCGGTTTCGAGCCTTGGCAGTCTCCTCGGCATACAGGGCGATGGCTTCAGGTGCCTGGACGAGGTTGCAGACGAGCTCGACAGCTGCCTTGGAGACGAGGGCGTTAGATGAGAGCATCTGCTCCTCAATCTGGAACCACGCAGTCGCAATGATGCTGCGTCTCGTATCTTCATCGTCCATAGAGGCTAGGTTAGTCAGTGCCATGAGAGCCTCGAAAGAGGGGAGAAGGTCTCGCGTCTCAGCAGCTGGGTCAGGAGGGACGATAGACACAAGGGGCCGGATTGCGGCACTGATGGGGTTTGATCGGTTGCCGCCAAAGACGAGGGCAGGGTTTGTGCTGATGAGAATCCGGGCAAGGGCCTGCGCGGCGAGACGGCGGGCTGGTGCCTCAGTCTGGGGAAGCGTCATCCATGCTGTGAGCAGGAGCTTGACGGCGCCCTGCTGGGCGAGCTGGCCGCGAAGAGTCTTGGTGACAGACAACGCAAAGATGATGGAGATGACCAGCGATAGAGACGCCGGCGAACCATTCTTGCTGTGAGTGACGAGCACAGGCGTGATGCCGGCATCAAACACCAACTTACACCGCTTCGCGACATGCTCGTCGTCGTTCAGGGGGTCCGGCCCGCCAAGTTTCCCAGCGGCGTTGGCGTACGCCTTGAGCTGGTTCATCTTCTTCTCCTCCTCGGTGAGGTTGGGAAGGTACTTTGTGAGATTAACAAAGATGCTCAGGGCTCCGTAGGTGGTCGGAGAACGCGGCTGTGCCTCGCTGAGAGTCTTGACGAGCTTCTGAAGCAGCTCAGGGTTGCTCACAATCGACTCCTTCACCTTGGGCTGGAGAGACGCATAGGCCAGACCCTCGATGGAGTGCTTTCTTCCGTGATCTTCATCCCGCAGGATCATCTTGGTGAACATGCCAGAGAGGTCCTCAATACTAGTGACGGCTGGCTCAATCCTCGACTGGCTAGTCTCGCCGGGAGCGGGCTTCGCGGGAACTGCCTTGAATTCTGAGTTAGTTAGTCGTGAACAAAGCACCGCACGCATATCTCTCTCACCCTCAGCTTGGCCAGGATGACGGCGGCCAGGTACTGGACCTGCTCCGAGTGCCGCCTCATGGTGATGGAGCCGCCGTCGCTCTGGAGGTTGGGGTCGGCGTTGGTGCTGCGGACGATCTCGCTGAGGTCCTGGTCGACAATCTCCTCGAGCCACTCGATGCAGTACTTGTTGATGGCCTCGCGGCAGAGCGAGTTCATGCAAGCGGCGTTGAGCATCTCCAAACACGCCGTCTCGACCTTGCGGCTCTTCCACTTGCGTCGCATCAGAGTGCCCAGGCTGGGGAGGAAGTCTTCGTTGAGGAAGAGCTCTGCGGTGAGATCCGGGACGATGGGGAAAGTGGCGGCAGCGACGCAAAAGGCGACAATGTAGTCGTCGTAGGTGCCTCTCCGGACACGGTCAAAGAAAAAGGTCGATAGCTTCTTGGAGCCGTCGTCGCCGGCAGCCTTGAGGTAGGCCGACGTTGAAAGAGTGGCGTGCCCACGGACTATCTCAGGCTGTCGCATATCGAGATAGCACAAAACCGTGTCAACGCAGTCGCCGTCGATGACCTTGCAGATAGTCTCGTGGGACTTGTCCTTCTGGCGGGTCTCATAGTCGTCGTTGAGGAGCTTGGTTAGCTCGTCGAGGTCACGGCACGTCTCATTGTCCTCCTGGCCGCCCTCCATCAAGCGCGCAAAGACGATGAGGGTCTGATCCTCCAGAGAAGGAGCGGGAGGCTCCTGCTTGGCCGGTTCAGCCATGAGAAAAAGAAAAAATCCTCAGATATTATCAAATAGATGATGTGAGATAGTTGGGTTGGAGGATCGTCCAGGTTTTGAAAGGAAAACAATGGAAAAGCTCGAGGCCCAAAACAGGAGCCCGTGATGTAAATCGATAACGCCCCTCATCTCAACTCATCAATCAGCCTGACCTGTGAGACCACTAGAAGCGCTAGAACCTTGCTTTTTCTTAGTGGCCGCAACCCCCCAACCACGACCGCTGATAAGCCCATGCTCCCCCCGCCGCTTTGGGAGCTACGTCACGTGTTTTGGCGTCTATGGGCGCTGCGCTAGGGGGATTGCTCCAGGGGCTCATTAGCCCTCGCAGCCGCGTCCCATTCGTGATGCTCCCACACCCTGCCACTGCGGATGACGTCCAGCGAACGACTAGATTTTTTTCTTTTTTACCCTTTCAATCCCTGTAGCCGTAACAAGAAACTCTTAGGCTCGCACGACAGGATCCTTCGAGTCGGTCGTGATATTCGGGGCTTCGAGGCTCATGTCTTTCATCCTCGGGGCGGCCTGAGATCGCGGCAAGTCGTCGCACAGACCGGGACGCTATAACCACTAGGCCAGCCGCCGTTCAGCGTGCAACTTGAGCCTCAACATTGCCCTTGCAGACGCCATTCTTTGTCTGACTGCCTTGGGCTGCCTGCGTCAACGTTTCTCGCCTCTCAGCGTCGCGACCTGCAGCGCAACTTGTCTCACTTGCGCAGCGTTCATCTCCTCCACGGCCTCGTAGCCGTCTCCCCAACCGACATCCTCACAACCACGTCCGCCTCGTTTTCATCATGGACGCCGTCGATGTTTCGGAGCACTACGAGGTCAGCACCCGCGAGGACACGCCCTCCCTCCTTACCATCGTCCTTGACACGAATCCGCGAGCATGGGCTGCCATCGGTAATGTCCTACCTTTGTCTAGGGCCATCGCAAATATCCTCGTCTTTGTCAACGCCCATCTCGCCTTCAGCAACGCCAACCAGGTCGCCCTCATTGCCGCCCACGTCGACCGCGCACAATGGCTCTACCCGACGCCACCCAAGCCCACCCGCGATGCCTCGGGCGATGTATCTATGAAGGACGCCGCCCCGGCTCAGACGTCGTCGGCCAACAAGTTCCCCCAGTTTGCGCAGATCGAGGCTGCCGTCCTAGACTCTGTGAGGAAACTCATGGATCAGACGACCGAGGCTGACCTCGCCGCCACCACGACACAACTCTCAGGGGCATTAACGCTGGCCCTCTGCCACATCAACAAGGCTGCGCAAGCTCTCTGCTCGCCCACCGCCAACCTCGAGGACAGCCACAAGGCCACCACCACGGCACCTCCCACCGTACGCGGCCGCATCCTCGTCATCTCCGTGTCCGACTCGGAGCCTTCGCAATACATCCCTACCATGAACGCCGTTTTCGCCGCCGCCCACGCCCAGGTCGCCATCGATACCCTCTCCCTCACCGGCGACCCGACCTTTCTACAGCAGGCATGCTTCAACACGGGTGGCACATACCTCGCCGCAACTCATCCCCAGGGTCTGCTCACCTATCTCATGTTCGGTCTCATTGCCGACACAGAGGCTCGTGAGGCTCTCGTCGCGCCGACCCATGATACGGTCGACTTTCGCGCGGCGTGCTTCTGCCACGGTCGAGTTGTTGACACTGGCTTTGTCTGTTCCATCTGCCTCAGCATCTTTTGCGAGCTGCCAGAGAATTCCGAGTGCCTTACATGTGGCACGAAATTGTCGCTGGGCAACTACGGCGCCAAGCCCGCCGTCGTGCCTCGGAAGAAGAAGAAGAAGCGGAGAATCGTCAACGGGGGTTCACGGGAGGAGACGGGGAGTGCGACGGGGACACCTCGTCCTTGATGAATCGCTACCTATTTTGTATAATAGACCAATTAAAATAATGACGAGATACCTACAACGATTAAGACAGAATAATGCATCTATTCCTGGGCTTCAGGGGCAAATACAACTGACACATCCAAGTGACAACTTGATTTGGAGCAGAACATCAAAACCAAACTTGAGCACATTGAATAAATAAAGCATGCAATGTCTCTAGGGATAGAGGGTATCATATCAAGTCTAGCGATGGAGAAAAGGACTAAACAACCATCCATCTCGCCCCGTATTAGCCACATCTTGGCCTCAAACCCATAGCGATCAAGCCTTGAGACAGGAGTCTAATGTCTAAAGTTGCCAAACTCCATATTCCAATCTCAGAAACCAGGTATTGGCTCAATCAAAACGAACTTTGCGCCCACCCTTGGCAATCTTAGCACTATCCGGAAGCCGAGACATGGTGCAGTTCGGTTGCTTCTCTAAACCACCCATCGAGGCCAAAGCAAACGAGTCAGTGTTGTGGGCGAAGTACAAATAATACCCCGTCTGTGTCTTCTTGACAACCATGACACCGATGGCGCCAGCTGAGTGGCAGTTCTTGACTCCAGGGTGATTCATGAAGTCATCGGCAATAAAAGACTCCATGATGGCATCCTCGTCGTCATCCTGGATATTGACTCCACCCTTGCCGCGCCTTGTCCCATGATAGATCCTTTCGGCGCATCGTTGGGAGGCCATTGTCGTAGCCATGTGCTCTCCAGTGCCACTTGTTACGGCAGCAACGCTGATCTGATCTTCATCTTCTTCATCACATGGGACAACGGCAGTGCCAACTCCAACCAGGGCTGCTGGTCCAAGTCGGCCTCGATGCTTCATTCCAATCCCCCCTGAGGACGATCCAGCAGCAATATGACCTCTCTCGTCAATCGCAATGGCACCAATAGTGTCTGTGATGAAGTCCTCGTTCCCAGTCCCAGATCGGAAGCTGTCTTTGATGACTCGAGAGTTGCCCTCTGCTCTCTCATCTGGGCTGGAGGGTCGCTTAACTCCACGAGGACTTGCCAGGTCTTGCTGGCCAGCTTTATACTCCTCTAAGTCCATGGGTTTAGCCCGTGACTGTGGCGATGCAGAACCATCGCGGTTCGGAGAATGTTCATGTTGCTTTTGATGGGGCTCTGTGTTTTCCAGATTGGAAGGCTTGTCGTCCGCGGGATTTCCTTGGCTGGGCGATCCGGGCTTCCTGGAGACGGGCCTGGAACGAAATGACGATGACGATGACGATGCGCCCTGCGCACCTCTTGCAACTCCAGCGTAACTCGGCGATAGCCTCTCCGCAGTCGCCCGGACAGAAGACCGTCCCACTGTAGGTGCGGCAGTGCCCATGGTTCGAAAGTAGCTGGTCGTTGAAGAATTGTCGGTTGAGGGTGTGGTTGCTTCCTGGATCGGAGTGCCCATCCAGGGAGAATCAGGCTGCCCCTCGTTCCATGTGCCTGCCATGATAGCTGCTCTGTGATCCCGGGGGAAGGATTGCTGCGGCTTCGGTGTGGAAGCTGTGTCGTACTGACACGGAGGACATCCGATGCTTGTCTCGCCAACCTCTGGAGAAGCTCTTGAGTCCTTTGACTTCGTCTCGGCCCGCTTTAGATCTTCTTGCCAGCGTAGGAATCGATCTCGGGCATTTTTCGAAACCATGTACTCGTTGGGGCATGTAATGAGGCCATGCTCTTCAGCAAAGGCCTTGGCGCCCTCTCCGATCAGGGCATTTGGGGGAACTCGACGAAGGCTGAGAGGCTTGTTGCTCTTGTCTAGGATAAGCTTGGCGAGGGAAATTGGGTTTCGAATATCTGAGGTGGCATTAGTTATTGAAGTGTCGAAATGGATCTGAAAGACGAACTCGGAACGGCACCACAGGCGCCGCTACGACCGAGATGATCGACAACGGTGGCATCACACTCTACGACGCCGTCGATGGAGAGGTTTGAGCCGTATCCAGCGTTGGTGATTTCCTTATCCTCGAGGATTCGCAAGGCGGCTTCAACTGCTTCGGTTGCCGTGGAACCAGCTTTGAGAAATCTCATTCCCATCTCGGCGGCCCTATCATCGTCAGTCGAGGTACGCACGAGGAACCGTCGAGGAGGCCTCACGCAACACAGGCTTGAAGATGAATGTGCTCATTCTGGTGGCTATGAAATCCAGCCCCTGCATGGACAAAGATTGCAGGTACTGCCTTTGGCTTCTGCCCCATTCGCAGCACGCGATCCAACGCGCCGTCGGTGCCGTGCGGCGCGAGTTCCGAAAAAGCGGAGGCTTCATCGTCATGGCAGTCTGACATTCTTGATCGGATTCATGGGGTAAAGAGCGAACAACGCATGCAATAAGTGGTAAGTTGAGTATGGGAAAAGGTAGCGAGAGATTTGAGGCGGCCGGGCGAATTGATAGAAGCCCGGCGAGAGCGCGTGGGCGAAGATATGTTAGGAGATTGGAGGTTTTGAAGTTTTCGACCCAGGGCCTAAAGATGGAAGTTGATGAAAAGCCCTACGGGAGAAGACGCAAGAGCAAGGCGATGTTTATCTAGGTATTCACCTTCCACAAAGAAAAGAATATGGAAGCTGCGCTCGTGCGAGATGCAGGGGACATTTTACCCAACTCGATGAAAAGGAGTTGCCTACAATCAATACGCCAGCATCCGTTGATTGTCCAATTCCCCCAAATTGGGTGAGGCAAGCTGGGAAAACACGGGCAGTATGATAATGATAACAGGCTTCACACCGATATATCACTTTTTTAACCAATCCAATCTCTTTGCACGTAGCTTTGTCGTGTATTCATTTCATCGCTGTTCCAGCCTCTCAGAAATGACGTCGTATCCCAAAGCAGCAAAGTGATCCCCCTTTATTGCAGTAACGGGGCGTGAGCCACCACCAAACGGCGGGGCACCACCTGTCCTACGCAACACAGCCACACTTCAAGCCTCACCTCAAGCTTGGGAGCTTCGCAACGCACGTAACGTAATCCCACCCAACGCAACGACCACCGCCGTCGCCGCCTATCGCATTTCTCCTCGCGCGGCACGACTCTTGAGCTCTCTCTACCTCTCTATCTGTCTAGTCGTGCGCTCGATCACGCATCCTCTCTCATAATGGCCAACCAAACTCCCGCCGTTGTCATGGACAAGCAAGTCTCACCTCTCCCAGCCCCCGCACTGACGACGACAGCTAACCTCAGCTCACCAGCGGCACGGGTTTCTCCAAGCTAGGTCAGTCACCGCTACACATGCTCTCGGAGCTTTCGATTGTATCTGGGCTGCTTGCTGATACCTTTTGCAGGTTTCGCCGGCAACGATTCTCCCTCCTTCGTCTTCCCGACCGCGATCGCAACCAAGGGGCCAGCTGGCGGAGCTGGTGGCTCCGGCTCAGGACGACCGGCCGTTGCGAACAAGCCTTCTTTCCTCACCGGAGGTGCTGGACCTGGCGGTCACTTGAGCGCAAAGAGAGGAACTGAGGATCTTGACTTCTTTATCGGTGATGAGGCGATTGCTGCCTCGGGCGGACCAGGTAGGCTGCTATTGCGCCCCCTGAGTGGTCAATCCGACTGACAGAACTAGGATACGGCCTTCACTATCCCATCCGACACGGTCAAATAGAGAACTGGGTACGTCGCCGAGATATCCGACATGAGCTGGAACTGACCGCCTACAGGACCACATGGAACGGTTCTGGTCCAACTCCATCTTCAAATACCTCCGAGTCGAGCCCGAAGACCACTACTTCCTCCTCACCGAGCCCGTGAGCCTCTCGCCCCTACTTCGAAGCCGCCAAGATACTAATTAGGATAGCCCCTGAACCCTCCCGAGAACCGCGAGAACACTGCCGAGATCTTCTTCGAGTCGTTCAACTGTGCCGGCATGTACATTGCCGTCCAGGCCGTCCTCGCCCTGGCCGCTTCTTGGACATCCTCCAAGGTCCAAGATCGATCACTCACCGGAACGGTCATTGACTCTGGTGACGGTGTCACCCACGTTATCCCTGTGGCCGAGGGTTATGTCATTGGAGCCTCGATCAAGTCAATCCCCATCGCCGGTCGAGACATCACCTACTTTGTGCAATCCCTGCTGCGAGACCGCGGCGAGCCCGACTCGTCTCTCAAGACTGCCCAGGAAATCAAGGAGGAATACTGCTATGTGTGCCCCGATATCGTCAAGGAGTTTGGCAAATACGACCGAGACCGCACCCGATTCGCCCAGCACGTCGTGTCGTACCCTAATGGCCGCCAGGTCGCTGTCGACGTCGGTTACGAGCGTTTCCTTGCCCCCGAGATCTTCTTCAACCCCGAGATCTACAGCTCCGATTTCCTGACTCCTCTTCCTGTTGTTGTCGATGGTGTCATCCAGCAGTCGCCCATCGATGTTCGACGAGGCCTGTACAAGAACATTGTCCTTTCCGGAGGTAGCACGCTATACAAGGATTTCGGTCGACGATTACAGCGAGACATCAAGCAGCTGGTGGATGCCAGAATCCGAGCCAGCGAGGTCCGCAGCGGTGGTGCTCGAAGCGGTGGTCTGGATGTGCAGGTCATTACCCATAAGCGACAGCGACACGGTCCTTGGTTCGGTGGCAGTCTCCTTGGCCAGACACCCGAGTTCCGATCGTACTGCCATACCAAGGCAGAGGTAAGACTGATGATTTGTCTACATGCGACAATGGCTAACAATGGTTGCAGTACCAAGAATATGGCCCTAGCATTGTGCGGAGATTTGCTCTGCTGGGTGGTCCCGGTGGTTCTTAGAGCAAGGCTGTTAGCTGATAGATGCTTCAAGAAATACTCCCAAACAAGCCCTGGGTTTCACAACAAGGGTCCTCGCAAGCACGTTGATCTACAGTCTCGAGGGACAGGGGCACTTTTCAGAACACCTAGGCTAAAGAATCAATGTGGTCTCTTCTGTGGGGGTGCAAATGGTGGTGAGGGCGCTCAAAGGCGCTCAATCTCAAGTGACAATTATGCCTACCTTAAGCGATGCAACTATAGGTGAAAGAAAGAGATGGTGGCAGGTCTTGCAGAGTTATTACATTAGTCGTTTTCAAAAACAAACGTATTCATGCAGATGCTGCATTTCCCCGCATCTTGACTCGTATTTGGAGCCCGCCGAGGATCGAGACCGTAGTGTTCTTGAGCATGTATCTCAAAGCGTTTCTCACGAACTGCACCAGTTCAATAATCAATTCTTGGAGGCAGGGATGTTCATCCTTCGATCGAGACACGGACGTTATAACCAGATACAACCAACCTCGTTAAGCGACGTGCAGGTGTTCTAGATGCCCGCCCGAGTGTGCCTACAGGGAAAAAACGTGGATGGCATGATCTTTCTAGACGTCCCAAAACGTGGGTTGTTCTAGACGTGGCTTGGTGGCGGAGAGGGGGAGGGGCTTGCAGGAAAAGGGTTGCATCCTTCCTCTGTGATGGAGGGGAGGGAGGGGGTGACGAGTTGCTATCAACGGGATGGTTGATCCTGAGAGTTTTTTGCCAATTCGATTTGAGAGTGTGTGAGTTGTGACTCGTAGACTTGTCCGGGATGACCGAGGGGTAAGATGACGACGACGTGTGTCACTGAATGGGTGGTGGTGAGGGTTTGATGGACATGATCAGATCAGGGACGGAAGAACGATGCAACTGGCTTGATTCCGAGATGCATGGGAGTTCACGCATGATGTACAAGAAGGAAACCGGCGATATCAGATACGAGTAACAAGTTCCCCCCAATCAATTGGTACTTCTAGGCCTTTTTGCTCTAAACATAGAGAATGACATTCAAGTGGATCGATATGTGCGCCGTTAGTAGATATACAAACACATGGGCAATTTATTACATGTACTTTTTCTCTCTTCCCTCACCGCAACAAACCCCCATACTAGTAAAGAAAAAAAAAACCGCAAATATCCGTCTGTAGACGTCAAACCACTATCCACCCGTATTCATCCAAACGAACTTTCGATGAATGTCAATCGATAATTTTGCCAAAAGATGACATGGATGGATCCCAGTCCACATAAAAAAAAAAAGTGGCTATCGGTGGATTCTCAGGCACGTGGCTTTGGCGTGGTCGACGACGGCGGCAGTGGGCGGGCATCGAACCATGTGTCGATTTTAGAGTTTGCCCGGGCAGAGTTCGGTCTTTTTGTCAGTTCGAACTATGACGGGGATAAGTTCCGGTTTGACGTCTTGGTGGTGTGATGAGGCTGTAGATGTGTGAATAGTAATATCAACCTTAGAATAGATACTTGCCAGCAAGAGAATAGTTATTGTGACCTTGTCGGTTTGTGCTGTCAAGTTAGTCAAAGGCAAGTAACAATCACTGGCAAATCATAGAGGCAATCATATTTGGTGAATCGGAATCTTGTTCCATTATTGATCCTGTGGTACTCATATCACTCATATCCAACCCAATCTCGCACAAATGTGCAAGCAAGCTCAATCTAGCTACTGCTCATCAACACCGCCGCAAATCCAAAACATCAACTCCCGCCTGAACTCCTCTCATTTGCAGGTGGGTCGCCCTGCTTGTTGTTTGTGGGCAAAGTGGCTGGGTTGTTCCACAACTGCCCAGTAGATAGCCGCGCGCTTATCGGCTGGTGTCAACGACGTAGCGACCGGCAATCTTACCAGCGGTCATGAGGTCGTAGACGCTCTGGAGCTCAGAGAGACCGACAGTCTTGAAGGGGACCTTGATGAGGCCGCGGCGGAAGAAGTCGATGGCCTCAGCGGTATCGGCACGGTTGCCGACGTAAGAGCCCTTGATGCTGATCATGCGGACGACAGTGTCGAAGACGGGGGCCGAGAGGCTGGCGTTGGCGGGGAGACCAATGCACACGACAGTACCGCGGCTGCGGACGTACTGAGTAGCCTGCTGGAAGGGCTTCTCCTGGACAGCGACCAGGAGGACAGCCTGGGGACCCAGACCATCGGGGGTAGCGGCCTTGACCTCGGCGACGAGGTTGGAGGTCTTGGTGAAGTCGACAAAGGCGGTGGCGCCGAGGGACTCGCAGAGAGCCTTCTTCTCATCACCACCATCGATGGCAATGGCGTGGACACCCATGGCCTTGGCGTACTGGAGAGCGATGGAACCGAGACCACCACCGGCACCGACGATGGCGACGGACTGGCCGGCCTTGACACCGGACTCCTTCAGGCCCTTGTAGACAGTGATACCGGCGCAGAGAATGGGGGAGATGGCCTCGAGGTCGCACTCCTTGGGGATGCGAGCAACGTGGGCAGCCTTGGCGACAGCGTACTGCTGGAAGGAGCCGTCGACGGTGTAACCGGAAAGGAGAGCCTTGGCGCAGAGAGGCTCATCAGAGGTCTGGCAGAAAGAGCACTGAAGGCAAGAGCCGTGGAGCCACTTGATGCCGACGTGGTCACCAATCTGAACATCGTCGACGAGCTGGCCGCGGGCGACGACGACACCAGCACCCTCGTGGCCACCGATGAGAGGCAGCTTGGTGTCAAGAGGCCAGTCACCCATCATGGCGTGGAGATCGGTGTGGCAGACACCGGAGAACTTGACGTTGACGAGAACCTCATCGGGACCGGGCTGGCGGACGGGGACCTGCTGGTACTTGGTGGCTGTAGAGAATCATAGTTAGTATAAGCCTCGAAATGATAAAGATGTTGCAGTGCGAACGGTGGGGGATCTGTGGGCTGGGTGGGACTCGGGCCAGGAACCCGGGTCTTGGGAATATCTGATATCCAAGAGAGATATCAGGAGGAAAAAGAGGCAATTGGGATTGGAGCTCGTTGTAGAGCTCGATGGGAGGAGGTAGACGTACGACCACCGTTCTTCTCGACGACCTGCGCCCATTGAGTGGTGGGGATCTCGGCGGCCATTTTGGTTGTTGTTGTTGTTTTGTCGTAAAGACGAAAGGTGTTGTAGTTGTTGTTGAGGAGTGTTGGAGAGTTGATTGATGAGCTGGATGAGGATGGAGAGAAAAGATTCGACTTGAGGCCGGCGGAGCAAGAGTTTATATAGATGTTGGACGGGCGATCCGGAGTGAAGGGTCTACCATAGACGGATCCCTAGTGCGTATACGGGACTCGGGCCTAAACCGTATGATGGGTCAACGGGGCAGGGATGGGCGTCTGGATGCAAGGTCTCAAGCCTCATCTTCGCGGCCGCGGGGGAGAGGGAGTGGGAGAAGCCATGAGGCAGGGTGTGTGATGAAAGAGAGTCGACGTGAGTCTGCCGCACGCATCGAACCTGAGCTCAGAGCGAGGGCCAAGGGGAGGAGCCACTTCGGCTGCACGGGGGATCCGCATTTTGGGCCATGGCCATGAGTAGTTGGACTTTGTTTTCGGATGCGGCGACGGTACAAGAGCAAATGGTTGTCGGCCAGTAGTGGCGTTATTGGTGGTGGAGGGTGGAGGTTGCTGTCGAGGTGTTGCTAGAATGCCGTCTCCTCATGACGCCTACTACTAACTACTACGGTGCCTGTAGGCCTCGCTGGGAAAACCCCCGCTCCGGCCGGACATCGACTTCCCCTCACCAGCGGAGCGGGTGCGGCTGGGCGCGCGCTAGAGCCAGAGGAGAGAGAGAGACATGGGCCTAGCGCGAATTTCAGGCGTTTGTACCTCAAGGAGAAAAGGTACCTACATCCGCAGGCCCAGGAGCCACCATGGTGACAGAAACAAGGGACAGGAAGTGTGTGTATGTAATTTGGGGTGTGTGAGGCAAAAGATTGGATCTCAGCCTTGACGAGGATGGCATTGAGCATCTCTGTCCTGAATTGTGTCGTGATATTCGTGTCGCGAGCCTCCGTCATGGCACGTCAGCTGCTTTTGCGGCCCGTTTTTACACCGGACATTGGCCTCCCGTCTTAACATCCCATTCCAAAGAACCGAACCCAGAAAAAAACAAGCTATGCCTACCAGATTGTCTGCTCAGATAGCAAATGTGATAACGAGACAACTACCACCACCGCGGTAACCTCGGATCTCCCCATCAGAGCCCTACCTGAACTTACGGTCCGCAAGCCGGTTTCCATCCATTGCAGATTGCCCATCCCAACATGAGATTTCTTCATTACAGCTGACCAGGTCCTCCTGATACAGCAACGCTCGTGGGAGCCCTACAAGCTCGCTACCTACGTAACGAGAAGCCTGGTAGCCTGCGTAGCCTGCGTAGCATGGCGCCTAATGCTCCAAACCCACGCCTTTCCAAGGCTGGCGCCGCTTCCATGACCCCTAGCCTCTCATCACCACGCACCTCCGTCGAGCCATGTGGAAAGCTCCAACCGCCCATTGCATCCCATAGGTCCCACGAGGCTGGGGTGGCTGCTGGCAGCGGCTCCGTACCTACGTAAGTGTGCCATCTCCTGGTGTGGTCCTCCCTTTTTTTGTGCCTCATTCTCCATCCATGCAGTGAGGATGGATTAGACGCCCCAATTCTGCCAGCTTGCCCCATTCGGCATCAAGGAACTGCCGATGTGCATGGCTATTTCCATCTTGGTGGAAAACTGCGAGGGAAAGAGTGAGAGAAAATGCTCTAGCATGTTTAGGTTCCATTGGAATTGACGCATCAATGCCTCGACTTTGTTGTCGTGACTTTTACTCTGTTGGTGGGCGGTTGGTGTAAGTGGGATGGAATGAGGCCCAAGATCTCGTTGTTTCGCGTTATTCAGGGCCGAGGTCGGCGTTATTGCACCCGCTGGCTTTCAACTGGAGGGGCAGGCAGGAGCTACTGCCACGATTCCGTCAAAGCTTCTTTCCGTCTAGAAGCCAACTCAATCCTAACGTTACAGCCTCTTACAGACAATCTAGGAAGGAAGGCAAAGGTCAGAAAAAGAAACAAAAAAATTGTTGTCAACCTCCACTATTTTTTCCTCGTCAACCTCCACTACTGCATTTCAATGCACGCACGCATACTCTGGCAACGCCCCTCAAGAGACAACCTAGACTGGGTATCAGATCCGTGTGTCAAGTCAAGGACTGCGCCCCCATCCGTTGTCGTGTCAGCATCCTCGTCGAATCGACGTTGTCGTCGTCGTGACCAGTACCTGTGTTTCACTCCCTCCGTTCCACCGCCCTGGGCTTCATGACAAACGTACCCAGCTACATACGCAGCTCCGCGTCCTCTGGGCTGGGCGGGATCCAGTCCGCAAAGTACGGGGTAAGGCATGGATGCTTGGAGAGCGACTCATCGTCCATGCAACCTCCCTTTCGCCGGCAGCGAGTCAACGGCGCTAGTTCTCGCTCGAAGGGAGCTCTTGAGGGGAATTGTGATGGGCGACTCCCGCTGCTGCGCCCAAAGCTGCGTTCAGTTGCACTGACAAGAACTTACCCCAAAAGACGGTATGGACAACCGACAAAACGAGTGCCACCTGTGTCTGCTGTGTCGAATTACTGGACGTCGTACTAAGGCCTTGTGCAGGAGTGGAGCTGGAGGCGAACACGCGAGGGCCAAAAGGGCGCCGGCATGGGACTGGCGTTTGTCAACGACTCGAGGCATCTCGCTCTTCCCCGTACTCGAGAAACCCCAGCCAGCAACACCCAGGCAAGCATTGGAAGCATGGGCGTCCGGTCTCACTGGGCACATGCCCCCCATCCTCCCCAGGATGTGTGTGTGCCGTAATACAGCCTAACCCACCAACTGCTGCCCTGCTAGCACCACGCGATGGATAGGCAGCTTCGGATCCGTGATGCTACATGAGTTTCAACAGGAGGGATCTGCCACCCAACAGACTTTTTGCCTACAGACAGACAGCGCCGTCTCCAAGCCCATCGACGCCCGCGGGGGAGCCGTGCTGTTTCCTCTGGGGTCATCCCAGTCGGTTGGACGGAGGCCTGGAAGCAAATGCGGGGAAGCCCGGCCAGTGCAGAGTGACACTGAGAGCAGTGCTTGACTCGGAGCCCCCTGCGCCCTGCGTCGCTGCTGCTACTGTACCGTACAGGCTCTGGACCTGTAGAGCCTTGCAAGGACCGCCAGAGGGCCCTCAATGTGGCCCCAGGTGGTGGCGGGTCAGGCCGATGGTGAGACGGCTTTTGGGGTTAGCCTCGCTCATGTTCAAGATCGCCCTCAGATCTACGGTACGCACACGCACCCAGAAGGAAAAGACACGTACCCAGCCGTGCAAGGGAGAGCTCTCAGGTACCTGATTTCCAGAGGGTACGTGCCCTCGGCCCTGGGTGCAGACGTGGAGACGAGGTTCGCTCAGCGGGCATGGGGGGAGCTTTGGATCTTGGTCAGATGACCTTCAAGCTTTCTCCAAGCGGCTCAGGTCATTGGGTGAAGCCAGCTGCTTGCCTATTTTCCGTCCCTTCATCTCAACTAAAGTCAGCGCTTCCCGTTCAGGCTCCGGGTGGCCGGACGTTGTTCGTTCGTGGCTACTGATGGTTCCATGCCTCCAAGCCCCAAGCCCCAAGCTTCCATTGCATCCCACCATGAGTGAGATCTCCATGACATTTGCGGATAGATGTACCTCTTGGACGAAAGCTACAAAGAGCTCTCCCAAGACACCTGCTCAGCGTGTCGTGTCCGGATCTCAATGTTCGGGTCTCAGTGGCACGTCCCTGCACGGTCTGTGATGCCCTTGTTCGTTTCAAGGGTCTGACCTGAGATGCACCTCGCAGTAGGTCCTCCAGTCCCAGCTTCCTCTCCCATTCCCCGGGCTTTGGCAGCTGGTTGATTGGACGCTGGTCGAGTGGCAACATCTGATCTTCTTCCAGATTGTTGAGGGTCCACCCCGTGGGTGATTCTGTCACGGCTGCAGAGATGCATCTCGTCCCTTCAACCCGATTGATGCCCATGTCTGTCGTTTCCCCGCGTCTCCGGACTGGAGGGAGATTTGGCCATGAGCTTTTTTCCCCAGCCCCTGACTGACGCGGAAATGGGAGTGCGTGGTCAGTGTAAGTGGGTTCATTCACATGGAGGTCCAGTAAGTACCTGTTCGTTTCCCCTCACGACTAATTTCACGGAGATGCAGCTAGGTGACCCCCCAAAGGTGGAACTACGGGCCAGTGAGGAGCCGGAGGACGGAGCGAACACGTTTTGTGAGCCACGTTGTTAGCCAGAAGGACCAGAACCAGAAGCCGGATCTAGCATCCATCACGACCAGTCGTCGACTCGACGGCCTCGATAGTCATGATTTCTGGGGCAGCGGGCGGGGAGGGTCTGTGTGTTTCCAGGGCCTCCGCGTTTTTTCCAAGACCAAAAGCCGCGCTTATCCCTTTGAGCCCGTCATCAGGCCCGTGCTAACCCCTGTCGAGGCTCCGTAGGGGCGATGCTAATGGCATCCACTGCGGCTCCGCAGCTTGACTTGCATGAGCCGCAATTGTCTTCCCCGCATTCGACGTAGCGGCACGCCCCCCGGGGACGCCCCCAGGGGGAAGTGGTGAATTCACCTCCCACCGGCGCCGTCCGTGATACGGGGCCCCGGACTTGAGCATCAGTTGGGGCGCCCGGGGATGCCTCATGAGAGCTTTTTTTTTCGGCCTGGGGAAGGGCAGGGAACCGGCAGGAGCTGTTCTGTCTTGGGCTCAGGCCGCTCATGTGTCCTTACGTACCATACCCGATTGACGACGTCGTGACTCTGATCACACGTTTCCGCCGGCCCATGGGGATATCTGAGATCAAGTTCCTCGAGTCCGGGGAGGGCCTGACCTGGCTTGATTCCCCAGCTTGCCTAGGTAGGCATTTCTTGGGGTTGTACGCGCATCATCATTGGCTGTGGCGTCTGACCTCGCCTGATGAACATGAACCGCCGCTGGAGCCAGCAAGCTTCCGTCCGAGGGAGGGGTTGACATGACAGTCCGGGGACCAGGAAGCTCGATTTGTTCTCGTGGAAGTTGATTTCCTTCATCACATGGTTAGCATGTTGTTTCTGGCGGTTCCTGTCTTTCTCATTCCTGCACATTTCTTGTCTCTGTGTCGCGGCAAAGGCGGGCGCAGATTCGGCCATCATGACTTTTCTCAGCCCATTTGTGGGGTTACACATTACAAGTCCTCGTGCCATGAGCTCTTCTCTCAGCCGAGTTCCTGAAATTTCTCACAAAGGCCGGGATTCTGCAGGGGAAAGGAGCATTCTCGGCATTCATCTTTTTTGTTTTGTGCGCCTCTTTGACACACTGCATCATGGAGGAGTTGGGTTTGTTTGACCAACCCTTACCTCTTTTCTCTTACTCCTTTTTCCTTCACAACGCCAGGAGAACAAAACCAGTCGACTGCCTCAAGCTCGCCCATGCTTCGTGGACCGCTGCTATACTTCTATTAGTCTCAGGAGTTGTCAATCTGCGGCGCTTGCGGCGGCAACTCAGGGCGACGAAGGTCCGAGCTGAGATACACGACATACAACAAGACACACGTCAGCAAGATGCATCGCATCGTAGAAGATTCAAAGTCAAGTCGGGCAGCGATTGAGGGGCTATGTTGGCAGTAGCAATTACAGCCAACAATTTGCATTGATATGTATAAACCGGGTCAAAACAGAATTTCCTCCCGCATTCCCTTCCCTTCCCTTGGCTGGGGCCGCAAAACACCGAAACTATTCCCAAGCGCTTGCAAAGCTAACAGATATTCAGATGGATCATTTTTGTCTCGCTTCCTTCCTCTCGGCTCGCCTCGGCTCGCATTGCATTATGGAAGCACTCAGGCAGCGGCGGGGACCTCGATCGACTGCTCAACACCGTCGGCGGTGGCCGAGTTGATCTTCTTGCCAGTCTTGGCAATCTTGGTGAGGACGGTCTCGTAGGGCAGGGCGGTGACGACCTTGGCGGTCTGGTTCTCGAGGGAGACCTCGTAGCTGTCGACGCCTAGACGCGGGGTAATGTCAGCTCCTGGCTTGAAGCAGCGGTATGCATGGCGCTATAGGGGTGAAGAGCTGTCTGGGCAGGCAGAGGGGGACATACCATCGAGCTTCTTGAGGACGCGGTCGATAGCGCCAGAGCAGCCGCCGCAGCTCATGGTGACGTTGAACTCGTAGGTGTGGGCTTCGGCCATTGTGATGGTTGGTGGTTGGTGGTTGGTGGTTGGTGGTTGGTGGTTGGAGATGGTGGGGTATCAAAGGGAAAGCGATGCGTCGAGATTACCGAGAGTGATGTTGAAGATGAGAATGGGGAATTGCGTAGATGTGGTCGTCGAGGTGGTTTTGTAGGTTGCGTAGAGTTGTAATACGGTGAGTTGCTGACAATAGAGGCGATGGTGAATTAATAATGGCTGGGTTGGGCTGGCTCGGCGGCGGCTGGGCGCCTTTTTTGCGTTTTCCGTCCCGCGATAATTGCGCAATTGGGAGGCGCCCCGTTCAAGCCGGCCGAGGTTCCGCCAATTCCAGATCAAGAAGGAAATGAAATGGAATAGACGCTGCTGAAAAATTGTGAAACTTGCTCAAGACACGGGGGAATTATCTGAAACATGCTCTTGTTTACAATTCTTCCGACGCTGGCCGTTTCCATCCTTTTTCATTTTGTAAGCAATGAAGGAATTGGGCATGATGTTGCTGTGTTACCAAGTACCTATTGATTTGAGGCTATACGCTAAGCTTACACGATTTGTCGATCTTCCATCTCTCGTCATCTTAGTTGACAATGCCACAACCACGACATCTATTTAGAGAAGAGGACACATTTTCTGTTTGAATTGAGACTTGCTACCAGAGTCCGAGCGCCATTAGCCGAGTTGAGCTCATCTTCGTGATGGCTGATGTTGACTACCCTAGACCTTCAAGTTGACAACTTCATAATTGCGAATGAATAGATATATCTAGTAAATCATGTGACGAATAGATCTTGAATTATATCACCTATCGTGCAGATTGACCTTGGCGGCATAACTAAGGTATCAGTAAACAACTCGGCACGTGCCGAATCGCCAACCCATGCAGGTGCGATGACGGGTGTATTTCCTCAAGAAAGCTACATTTGAATCTCCGATCAGACGCCAACCGGACATCAATATCTCGACACTGAAATCTATCCCAACACACCTACTGTTCACGCACACGCCTCGCAAGGGAAAAAGCAAGAATGGGCTGATTCAACTACCGGCGCTAAAAAGGGGACTTCCTTCGGAAAGCTCTGACCCGAGCATTTCATCATCACCTCACTCCCCGTATAAACCTCGCAAGCTTCCAACGGAGGAGGGACGCCGCATAAGTTGGGTGACGAGAGAGAGAGGGAAGCTCTGCGGATATGTAGCCGCACATATCGGAAAATCAAGTGCGTGGGAGAGTGAGAGGCTCCCAACGGGGGACAGCCCTACCACAGGTGATGCACAACGGTCTGTATCGCCATCAGCCGCATTTCAGCCTCATGGGTATACCCACGAGGGTTTGATATCAAAGCACGCCCGCAGTCCCCCTTTCCCCTGCGAGTCTCGCCATACTGCGCTTGCTCCACCGAGATGACGCTTCTTCGAGAAGAAGCTACAGGTGTGTTCGATGCACACCTCGCTGTGCCCCTAGGTTACCTAGCGCGAGCGGATATCTGGCCGAATAGCCTCAAGCACGCTCAGGTGATCTGATCTTTATACCATGAACCCTCCCGGCGGATGCCACCGCAAAAGAAACCCGGCGCTGCGGTCGCGGGACTCCGGGCAGTTTCTCGGCGAAACCGGTTTTTCTGGACGGAGCGGACTCGGCCTTCCGCTCTCTGCTCTGTGTGTCATATCTCGGGTCTGGGTTTCTGAAGAGGCAAATATCACCGGAGTGGTATGATGGAGAGCCGTTGTTACCGAGAGATATTTTTGGGCAAGGAAGAACTGTCTGAAGATCATCTGCAACGGGCCTCGCCGGCCGTTACGAATACTTTTCGGTTATTCGACATGGCAAGGTCTTATCTTTCGGTGTGTGGTTTGCTTGGGTTTTTAGCCGGTGGGTGGGATAGTGACGAGTCACATATGGTTGATGTCGCCACGATGAGGATGGGGTTGTCATCTTGTCATGGGTAAAGTGGACAAATGCCATGTTGGGACTCGATATGCGTTTGATCGGCAGAGTTGTTCTGATCTGATCCAGAGGACATACATCCTATGCGATGATGCTCACCAAGGGCGTTGCCTTGGAATCTCGGCGACTCTCACGTTGATGCGCGGCATCTTTACACACCCTTCGTCGTCTACCATGTCCTCGTCTACCTCGGTCGTTGCCCACACGTCGTTCATCTCATCCATCCACTCCTCGAGCTCCGCCTCCTCAACAAACTCTCGCTCCGTGTCGGTGTCGACGTGCTTCATGCGCACCGTCTCGCCTGGAGAAGGCGACGACACAATCTCCACCCGCGGGTGCACGTCGACCCCGGCCACGTCGTCCCTCTCCTCGTCTGGGATCGAGTCCGGGTCCCTGGGCAGGTCGTCCCAGACGACGTAGATGGCCCGGAGGTTCCTGGCCCACGCCATGATGCACGCCAGGTTTGGGATGCTGTAGTAGGCGGTAAAGGCTGGCACGGCTAGGTACCCGATGTCGCCGCAGAGGGGGCGATTGCCACCAGCCTCATAGTCGCGCTCCATGTGCTCGACAAAGTCATACCAGCTGTCGCGCGGCACGTACAGCATGTCGCGGTCGCGGTCAAACTCGCGTATGAGCGTCATGCCCAGCGCTTCGTTGTCCTCAGGGTCGCGAAACTGCTTGGTGGCCTTGTTCTCCTTTATCCAGCGATGGGCGACCTTGCGTGACTCGTAGCATACAAACAAGGCCACAGGAGTCGGCATCTGGATTGGAGCTGGCGGCATTCCCGGGACCAGGTAGTGCATCAGCCATCTGTCTCCAAACGTGTGGAGGGTACCATTGTCTTGGCACGTGGCCTCCCAGATTCTGGAGCGGAGCTCTTTTGGGAGCTTGCTGAAGAGGTGGAATTGGTTCATCTTGAGGTGAGTTTGAGTTGAGTTGGTGATGGTGATGAAGAGAAGAGGAAGAGATGACAGAATCATGGAGGGGCAGGTCAAGACGCGGTTCCACAATGTGGCGTCTATCACTACGCCAAGTCATCTCCCTTGACGTGAAGTGTTGATATTGTGATATATTGGCAATTCAATTGTGATAACAGGTTGCTGGGATATAAACTATCCCTTGCAGGTTGGCTGCTCCATCGGAGGACAAGATACAACAACTCACGAAGCTCGACATATGATCCAGCTATTATTCACGAGCGGCAGCCTCAACTCAACTTGGATAACTCGGAGTGAATGTTGATAATCACAAACCAACTTACATATACATCAATCTCACACCTAGAACCTCGACTCAACCTTCTTCAGCGTGTCCTGTAGCGCCCACTCACTCCTGCTGGCCTTGCTCCTCACAGAGTCAGCCTGCTCCTCGGTGAACCCCCTCGCCTCGACCGCAGGATTATATCCCAACTTGTTCTTCTGTCCGACTGTGTCCGAGTCAACCACCGGCGCCGTCTTTCCATCAGCTCTCTTGTACACCGTCACCACCACCGCGCCGCCCAGACCAAGGTTATGCTGAAGACCGTACTTCGTCTCTGGGACAGCACGGTTGTTGGCCCAGCCGCGGAGATGCCACACCAACTCCGCGCACTGCGCGATGCCCGTTGCACCGAGGGGATGGCCCTTGGAGATGAGTCCGCCTGAAGGGTTGACTACGTACTTGCCGCCGTACGTGATGTCGCCTGCTCGGACGAGCTCGTGGGCTTTGCCCTTGTCGCAGAGGCCTAGGGCGTCGAGGACGATCATCTCGTTGGCGCTGAAGCAGTCGTGGAGTTCGACGACTTGGACGTCTCGAGCTGAGATGCCTGCTTGCTGTGTCGCCTCCTTTACTGCTCTTTGTGTCATCTCGTAGCCCATAAGGTCAATGGCACTGCGAGAGAACAAGCTCGGGGCGTCGGTTGCAAGACACTGGCCTGCGATTTCGATAGCCTGTTCGCGGAGGTGCGGCCGAGCCTCGAGGAAGGCTTCAGACACGATGATGGCTGCGGCACCACCGTCTGAAGTTGGACAACACTGCAGCTTGGTCAGGGGCTCGTGGATCATGGCCGCCTCGAGGATCTGCTCCTTCGTGTAAACCTGCTGGAACTGCGAGTAGGGGTTATTGGGCGAGTGTGCGTGGTTGACTCGCGCAATCTCTGCAAAGTCCTCGGCCTTGGCACCGTACCTGAGTATGTCAGCAGCCAAGTTTACGTCGCTTATGGAAGTTGCTCACTTCTCCATGTACTCTCTCCCAGCGTTGCCAAACATCTGGGCCGCACCGGGAGCGTTGGTAACACCCCTCGTGTCAGCCATCATCTTTGTCGTCGGCCCCAGAGGATTAGCCCTGTCTTTAAAGAAAGACTGCAGACTCCCCGGCATCATCTTTTCAAATCCAACAACCATGACACAATCCGCAGCGCCGTGCTGAACAAGCGTGCGAGCCATGTTGATGCCGGTACTCCCGGTGGAGCAGTTATTATTGACATTGTACACGGGAATCCCCGTCAGGCCGAACTGGTAGAACACGCGTTGGCCGCAGGTACTGTCGCCGTAGCAGTAGCATGCCACGCCCTGGTCGACGTCGTCGTAGTTGATCTTGGCGTCTAGGAGGGCCTTGACGCCGGCCTCGAAGCCGAGCTCGGTGTAGTCGACTTTTCCACGGGGCTTGATGAACTTTGTCATGCCCACGCCTAGGACGTAGGCGGATGATTTCTTGGAAGGCATATTGTGTGGTGATTGAAGCACTTGCTTTGTATTCACTGGAGTTTGTAAAAAGAGAAAAAGAGTTGTCTAGAAGTTGAGGGGAGGAGAAGCAGGCAGTATATTAATCAAGTCACAACACCCCAGGCAGATCATCCCCAGATCAAGACCCCCGGGCATTTTAACAAACCAACAGAAACAACTTGTTCAAACAAGGTAACTCGGCTCGCTCTTTAATTCGACCTTGCATCTTTGTTACCCCAGCTTTTTTTGCACTTGAATGCGGGGAAGGGACAAACAAGAAGCCGAGGCTGTTTTGCTCATGATGACCGTTTGCGCCTCGGCTTGTTGACTCAGGCGGAACATTTCACGGCCCGGGGTATTTTGTGTCTTCGGGGTTGTTTCTCGTGCTTTTAATGAATTGTCCGATGGAATAAAAGGGACATTGAGAAGACCGTTTTTGGATGATTATTGGGCTCGGGCAATTAAACGGTGATTGCTAAGCTTGTCCGGCTTCCGTTGGATGGTTGCTGATTCTATCGGCCGAGTGACTACGGCTCCGGGAATGTATCGGCCGAGTTGGACAACATGATTGCTATTCTCTGTCAAGATGACAAGTATAAAGTCGAGCATGAAGACTTGTTCAGGGTATCTAGATAAACATACCTGATTCACAGTGTTATTCTCTGTCTTTGTTTAGACCTGAACTCTTCAGCTCAAAACCCCTTAAACCTCACTTACACCATCACCACCACCCACTGACAACATGCATATCTTCCTACTCGGCGCATCTGGCCGCAACGGCTCTCTCATCCTCCAATCAGCTCTAAAACGCGGATACACTGTAACCGCCCTCGTCAGAAACCCATCCATCTTTACCAACACAAGTCCAAACCTCACCTTAGTCACCGGCTCGCCCACCTCTCAACCCGACCTTGAGGTAGCACTTCAATCTCCCACTCCCCCAGACACAGTCATCTTTGCCCTCGGCCATCGCAAGACTGGAACCTCGCCTTTTGCTGCTACAGCACCAGACTGCCCCCATGATCTCATGGAGAGTTCAACAAAGGCCTTGTTGAATGCCATCAAGGCTACAAACCTCATCAAGCAACCCAAACTCATCGTCAACTCCTCTCAGGGAGTCGGAGCCTCCATGGCATCTCTTTCAGCACCCATACGCTTCGCCCTCAACTACAGTAAAGCCCTTCGAACAGGTCTGGACGATCACACCAATGTGGATGCCCTCGTGAGAGAGAGTGGCCTACCTTTTGTCCTTGCTCGAGCGTGCCGTCTCACTGAAGGAGCTGTTACTACCATTCGCGCTTGGCCAGATGATGGACGTGGTGCTCCAGGATGGTCTGCTGCTGTATCCAGGGCCAGTGTCGCAGAGTGGTTGGTTGATGCTGTTGAAGGGAGCGACTTTGATGGAAAAGCACCTGTACTCACCAACTAAGGGGCAAGTCTTCAAATAGCGAACATGCCATTGTGAGAAACGGCCCCTCTGGCTATAATGAATTGTCCAAATTCACCATCGTAGATCAATATATGCCTGGAATATTTTCATGATTCAAGCACTAGTGTCATCAACCCTCCGAGACAACATTCTTCATGGTCCTCTTTCAATGGCATCAAAAAAATAACCCCCCCAAAACCAACCCCTATTTCTTAAACCCCTGAGCCCCACGCCCGCCGCCGATATGTCTGTGTTCAAGCCGCAATGAATACAAAGTCCCTCCTTTGACCATCTATCTTGATGCGCCCCCCGCGAGACCATACAGAAAGGTGACATTATATAAAATGCGCCCTGAAATCAGGTAAAACACTCGCCCCAACGCCCGCTGAAACTTTCCAGGGCCGAGCTGTGCCGTGCCCGCCCAAAGAGTAGCTGTTTGTTTACCTTCGCCGTTGTGGCTCGCTCATCTACATCAAGACCCAAGCCGATACCCCTTCACAGCTCCCAGGACAAAGGAAAGTGATATCAAGATGAAGTGAAGAAACATAATGACAAAGAAGAGAAGAAAAGGCAAAGTAGTGCCTACAGCATCTGGCAAAGATGCTCCAAAATCCGCTCAAGACGCATACATACATATCCAATCAAATCAGGGGACGTACTCATTCCCAGCCTTCCCATAATATCCAACCGTCAAGATCACTGACAGCTGCCGGCACCCCTACCGGGGTTCTCTGATACATGAACGGCATGTGAGGGTGTCTGTATGCGTCCCCTTGGAACCCATCGACAGGCCCGCCGGGAGGAGCAACTGGGACATTATCAAGATTCATGTTGGTTGCCCTCAAGCAACGATCCAACACCACGTGAAGCCCTTGTACAACCTCCTCTGGTTGGAACTCTGGCTTCTGGACGCAGTTGAGCACCACCGAAAGGCACACCACGTCCTTGGTGTCGCGGCCACTGATGTTGCGAATCAGCAAATCCAGCGTCTTCTCCACTGTGCTAATAAGCCGTGAAGGCGACCATAGCACCAGGTTCTCCGGGTTATAGGATGGGTAGTCGTCCGATGAATCGGGAGACATGCGCAACGCTTGCGAACCAAGCCCTGAGCTATCAGAAGCCGGCCGCACTGCCGACCGGATGTAGAAGCACACGCTCAGGGCCGCTTGGATAATGTCCCTCTTGAGCACTTGATGGTACATCTCGGCGATATCCTGGAAATGGGCCAACATAGGATCCAGCTCGTCCAGGTACTTCATGATGACCATCGACGACCTAAGATATGCCCGAGAAATCTGGGCCGGCGCGTCAGGGGCGCCAATGGCAAATGGCCGGTACAGCGCGAGCAGGGGTCGCCTCACATGCATGTCGAGAATGACCCGGGACCGCCACTGTTTGCTTTTCTGTGCGTCGCTGAGGATGCCCTGCCGGGGGAAGATATAATTAATGTCGTCGAGGAATCGCTCAAGCTTGGCTCCCACGTCCAATATCTCCTGGTAATCGCGGATCGTGTCAATGCGGTTCAGCATGTGTGCCACCTTCATCCGCACTCCCAGGGTCATGGCCGCGTAAACCTGCATCTGGTTGTCTGTGACCACATCTATCGGCTTCGACGGCGGCAAATCCTTCATGTCCGGGAACAGTTCTGCATCATCCAGGTTCCGGGGTGGCCGGCATGTAAAGTCTCCATCTCGGACAAGGCAAGGCAAGTTGCTGGCCAGAGAAATATGAAGGTCCATGTCCAGGATTGTGAACCACATTCGGCGACGCATCTCGCCCAGGTACACAGGGACCCGGGGTTCAAATTCGGAAGGATCTCGATGCAGACCCATGGTCATAGCCATGCGCACGATGGATCCCAGTGATGTCCATGAGTCCTGGATCCGGGGTGTAATCATCCGCTGCGCATGCAGGAGGAGCACCTCCACCTGAAGTACCGCGAATTCAACCAATTGCTTCCCCCTCAGACTGTCCAGCCAGGTCCGTACGAGGGCGCAGGCTGTCGGGATATGTACGCCTTCTGCGCGCTCATTGCCGAGGCCCTTGGTCTTGGTCTCGAATCGGGATGCGATGGATAGGAGTGAAAGTAGTTGTGGGAGAAAGTATTCGGATTGCAACTTGCCCTCCCAGTACAGGTTGTACTGCTCCGTGAACATGGGCAAGTGCAGGATTCGGTAGATGGTTTCGGATGTATCAACGTAAGAGTCGATGAGTCTATCGCATACCGACTTCTTTGGCAGGATGTCCGT
This sequence comes from Fusarium falciforme, assembly GCF_026873545.1. Classification (NCBI taxonomy): domain Eukaryota; kingdom Fungi; phylum Ascomycota; class Sordariomycetes; order Hypocreales; family Nectriaceae; genus Fusarium; species Fusarium falciforme. The sequence continues at coordinate 983,384 of NC_070548.1, forward strand.
CATGCGCTTATGAACAGGCATCATAGAGTCAACAAAGACGGTGATTGGGGAAAGCGACTTGCGATACTCGTCGAGGAGTGCCTTGTGGAACCTTCTAAAGTTCACCAGGGTGTCTCGAACCCCAGTGACGTTGTGGATATTGGCCATGAAATCCTTGGCTTCGTCAAACTGGTCGCATTTAGTATCATCCGGTGCAGCAGCAGAAGGGTACCTACCAAGTTAAGCAAGACACGAGGACTGTTTTGACCATGGTACCTTGTTCTCAAAGCCCCTTCCTTGACCGTCAACCCTCTGATAGTCTCAGAGGACGCCGCGATCAGTCTGCCACTAGTTTCAGAGGCGACAGGGCTTCGCGCCATGAGGTGCCTCTCTAACCTCTCCATGCGCATCGCCAGCTCTTCCAACGACGTCACATTTGTAGAATCACCGTTGCGAACCGCCCCGTACGCCGAGTCGTTGTTGGGAAGAGGAGTGCCCGAGGTAAACATGGCCGGGCCGCAGTTACGCTTTGTTGGTCGAGCAGGTTCTGGCATCTCGCTGTCAGAGCCATCGGAAAGGTTTGCGGAATCATGATCGACGGCATATTTGCAGGTTCGGTTCGATTTCTGGCATTGGGAGCATGGACAAAGGCGATCGCATCGCAGTTTTCTCTTTCGGCATTCGGTGCACGACTTTACGGGTCGCGGTCTCTTGACGCTGCGTTGCTGTTGCTGTTGCTGTTGTTGCTGCTGTTGGTGGTGAGTAGGCGCATGGCCCTGTGAAGGTGTCTGCTGGTGCATGTGGTGATGCGGTGGAGTCTGCTGCGACAGAGGCGTATCGTAAGGAGTAGAAGCCAGAACGGATGGCGGAGGGGGCGCAGCGCCCACGTCGTGGGTATTCGAATACGCTGTAGCCATCCCAAGAAAGACGGAGGTCAGGCGACAAAATTTAGCCAAGTCGAGATGGCGCGGAGATTGAGGGAGCTTGGGAGGTTTAAGGAGTCGAGCTACTGGTCGGACGATTGGTCGGCCGAGAGTGTAAGTGGGATCGAGCAACGACGGCACGCCGACGAGAAGACAACGACGACAGTCAACGAGCGGCGGTCGACCAGGCTGCGCAGACCAGCGTCGAGATGCTCAGCGGCGATGGAGAGATGTATGTGATCGTATACGGACGGAGATTCAGGCGGTCGACGACAGCCTCGGCTGGGGGAGGTAGGCAATGTTGAGTCGCAAGCGCGCCGAACTGGCGACGGACATGACGGATAGCGAGGGTAAAAGGACTCGAGCAGATGGCGAGAGGAGGTAAGAAGAAGCAGATCTGACCAAGGCGAAGCCGACACGAATAAGTCAGAGAGAGGCACCACCACACACGCAGACTCGGACAGGTTACGGGGCACGGGTTACGGGGGACGGGGACAGCTTGGACCGGTAGGCTTTTGGTCCTTCCTTGGAGATGGGGCGGCTTGCCAGGGTCGTTGGACTTTACCTTGTTCGTACCCAGACACAGGTCGACGCCGTGGAGCTAGAGCGCAGGCGTGGTCCGTCGCTCTCTTTTTCTTGCTGTCTGATTCAGCCACACCAGACACGCGCACGCACGACTCTCGAGCGATTCGGCAGTGCAGTGCAGAGTGCGTGCACCTGCGAGCTTTGCTTTCTTCGCCAGACTGACCCAGTGGAGCTGAGCTGGTTGGGTTGGGTTGAGTTGGGCTGGGGGAGATGGGCGGGAGAGGAGAGAGAAACCGATGGGGGATATTAGTTACAGGACGATTCGGAGTGGTGGTTCGTCGCGCAAGCCGGACAATTGGCAATTAGCTACAGTAGTCCAGCCCAGCGCTCAAGCTGACTAGCTTGTACCGTACTGTAGGACTTTTCGTGGGGTGAAAATGGCCGGCCAGTGGGTGGGCGATGAGTGGGATGGACCAACGGTAGTGCCAGAGCCAATGCGGCCCTCAATCTCTTGCCAACCTATGCAATGAATCGTCGGAGCGGCTCGACACGATGGATGGGGATGGCGATGGGCCACGAGGCGCTGAATTGCAGCCCAGCCCAGCCCGGAGCTGGATGTGGTGGGGGGAGGATTGATCGGCCGATGGTGACAATCCCCAATCCCGGCTCTTGGTATTGATGCTGCAAGACGACGCCAGAAGGGTCTGGTCCCGACGGTGCTGTCGATCCTTTTGATGCAGGGGGTTGTCGAGGGTAGAGTGCGGTACTGTACAGACTCAATAACTGCCAGCCTCAATGGCATCTATGCTCCCGGCATGAGCTTTATCTCCCGTCGTCAACTGATCGGGCATTTCAAAAGAGAGAACTGCAGTTCCCATCGGGGAATCGATGGATGTGCTAGCGTCAGACCGAGCTGTGTTGTTGCGAATAAGGTACGTACCCAGGACTTGGATTGGATCCTCCCAATGCCACGGAAGGCAGGTACCAAGAACAGGGCGCGTGCCTGCCTGCCTACTGTACTGCTTCCTGCTTGCTGGGGAAGGGGCTGAGGGGCATCCGCACCGTGACCGCCGTCGGAGCCGGGTCTGGGCCTAGGCCCTGGAATGACGGGTCTCGACCGTCAAGCTTTGCAGCTCGGCCCATCGCCTCCCAAGGATGGACAAAGGCGCATGAATCGCACGTGATTGCTCCGAAACCTTGGGCCTCTCATCAACAATCCGTCACATCACAGGTACAGTACCTGCAATCCCATTAAACTTCACGTTTTGATCCGTCCCCCCTTCATGAATCAATCACCACGAGGCAGCTCGTGCTAATCCGTCCCATCCCGCCATGATCGCCAACCTCGATCGTTCGCCTCCACTGACTGCGTATCTATCCGCCACCCGTGACACACTAGAGCTATCGTCCAGACAGCTCTCGAGCTCGAGGCATCAAGCGCTGGTCCACGGCATGGCACGTGCTGACCCAGGAACCCCCATCCACCTCAGACATCGACTCTCCGAACCGAGAGAGGCGGGGGAGCAAGAGAGAAAGGATAGGCACAGACCGCGAAACGGAGACGGGAGAAACGGTCAAGGGAAACACTGTCTGTGACACCAATAAGCCATTCGTACTCGGCATACTCCGTACAGTACATCTTGGCCTGTCACCAGGTTCACCGCAGCCGCAGGAATCCTCTCGGCCGACCCATCTCCAGCTTATCCCCAGTCCCTCCGCTTCCTGTAACCCCCCCTTTGCCGCCATGTGCAGAGCCGTGCTCCAGGCAGGCATTTCCATCCAATCCCCGGTCACCGACGGCAGGACACCTCTGCTGCGCTCTGCAGACATACAAATTGCGGCCTTGCAGTTCGCCCATCCATCCCGAGGCCAGACCAAGCCCAAAACAAGCCTTTGGTCGCCGGAGCCTGTGTCTGCAGACGCCAAGACAGGACTCGGAGCATGGCGATGCCCCCCTCCTGATCCCTTTTCGGCTCGTTTTGATCTCCTTGAGCTGGTTGTGGCGCCGCCCGAGGAAAGCCTTTTTCAAGCCAAGGACCGTCTGGCTAGCCAATGTGCCCAACTCGTGGGACGGCAGCCCAGCAACTCGTCATTGCCCGCCTCCCTCCCGCGGACGCCTCGTGTCATGTCTTGCTTGCATGCATTGCCGGATACCCTCCTTCATCATGGTCACTCATTGCATTGTCGGACGAATTGGTCCTCGGAGGCTAGAACCTCTCCACTCGGGTTCGCCCCCGGCGGACGACCCCAGACGGCGAGGCTCGACAACCCCATGGATACCTTGTATCATGTGTTCCGCACAATGTTGCATGCGCCATATGCGCTTACCTGCCGTGGGCTCGCGGGATTCTGCTGATTTGATTCCAGTCCAGTCCAGTCGGCCGATGGCTCGGGCTCGGATGCATGCTCCCTGCACCCTCTCTGTTGAGCAATTAGCGTCGGTTCCCTCGGCTCCGAAAGAAATCTTGTCGACGATGGATCAGCAAAGAACCCACGCCCAATGTCAACATTTGCTACGCGCGGGCGCCGATGCTGACCGTCTCCGCGATGGCTGTGGTTATTATTATGCTGACCAGCATATCCCGGGACATGCTCCTAATATTCCTCGTCTCTGGTGTCAATGGCTTCACTAGCCACGTCCCTAGTTGGTCCTAGGACCAGTTGGCTTGTTACCAGTCGTATTTCATTACTTCATGGCCCCGCGTGGCACGCTCATGGCGATGCAAAGGTAGAGACTTGACGAGCACCAAACTTGCCGGTATACCCTGGTCTCACACGCAGCTTCTCAATCTGGTATAGTGGGAATGCTTGTTTCAACAGACCCGGAGCAGAAATTCGCCTGGATTTTCGGAATAACCTCCTGAGTGAGCTCCTCCTGTCTTGGACCGGGGTCAATGGCACACCAACCGCGATCCAAGGCCAAGGCAGGGCTGAGCCTTTCCATCCGACTATTCTTGATTGCGTTTAGCACTCTTTTCATCATGCCACACTTCCGGCATGCTATTGGCTGCCGTGTCTTGGGTTTAATTGTCTTCTACCGCCCATTCTAGAAACCTTCATCTCCCGGATGCGCGCTTACTCGCTGCTAAGATGCTCATTTTGATGAATTGCCGTTGATGTTTTATTACCTGGAGAGAGCTTCTAGATGATCTGGGGAGTCTTGGCTTCCAAGGAGGGTCTCCTAGCGGAAATAACATGGTAGCAGCTCAAGATCTTGTCGAGATTGAGTGAGACATGACCATCTCCGGTTGGCCGTCGCACCATGGCCTTCCTGGTCTGGATTCCTTATTCGACAGTTCAATCATGGGCAAAGTCGATGCTCAATTCGGACGAACGGTTGTCGTCTCCGTTCAGTGTTTCACTAGACACCTATTGCATGAGTTCATATACCCTCACCGGCCACCTTTTACAACCACTGTCGATCGCCATCGACACCTGTTGAACAATGCCGTCTAATATGTAACAGCCATGGCAAAAGCCTCAAACCTGCACCTGCACCTGCACCTGTACTACACGATAGCTGGCCTCACCGGTCGTCCTCGGGCCAAGCCCCTGGAACCCCGTCCCCGTTCGGACCACGCTCCGCCTCCGACCCAGGCCGCTCCGGCCTGTCATCTTCATCTTCATTCCCCTGACGTCCAGTAGCAGCCTCGTCGACCTCACCAGTCGGGCCGGCTGTGACGCCAAGCATCTGCATCAGTCGGTTGAGCAGCCCCGCCTGATTGCCCGCACGTGCGTGCTCCTCTAGATCCCGCTGCAACTCCTCGTCGTCGAGCAGAGCGGCAAGTTCCACGTCGTCGCCCTCGGCGCCGTTGTCAACCGCAGCCGCGTGACGCGCAAACATATTACGCATACGCGCCTCTATCTCGCTGGGCGGAGCTTCGGTCTGCCGCTGCCTCTCGCGCCAGGGCAGTTGTGTCCCTTCGCTGGTGAATATGTTGTCCGCCTCCGCAGGTGGCAGGGGGTCGAATTCGTAGTTGGGCTGGGCATCAAGCAATTCTCGAGGTGCCAGCGCCATGAGTGACGTCTGACCTTCGAGGAAGGCAAGTCGGGTGGCGCCCTGGTCTGCTGGAGAGTCATCCTTGGGCAGTACGTTTGTGTCTACCTTTTCAAGGGTATTGGCTACCCTTTCCAGTACTGGAATGGCTTGAGCGTTGTTCCAGAGATCCTTTGCCTGGTGGATGTAGAGTTTCACCCAGAACGACCTTTCATTGGAGTCGGCGTTAATACCCCAGATAGATGGCGGTGTATCGAGGTTCAGTTCCTGGAATAGCGCGCAGTATAGCCAAGGAACTCGCCTCATGCCCTTCTCGAGTTCTTCGGCAGCGCGGGTCGTATCGCCGAGCTGCAGGTGAGCGAGCACCAGGGTTTGCCTTAGGTATATCGTGTCTCGGTTTTCACTCGTCTTTTCTACCTCGTTGAGAAAGTCGATGAGCCATTGAGCCTCGTGGGCTCGAATTGCAAGGACGTGGATAAAGTGCCGCATGGCATAGGGGTCCTTGGGATCCAGCGTGTAAAGAAGCTTGGCCCACTCCAGAGCTGTTCGGTAGGTTCCCTTGCGAATAAGGCTCTTGAGATAGTGATATCCAGCCAGCCAGAACTGTCTGTTCTCTGGTCGGCGGAAGTCGAGACGTGCCTTGCCCTGCTCGATGTTCTGGCGGAAGGCTGAGGTGGTCACGCGACCAAAGGTGAAGAGGGCTCGCTCGCATAGTTCGGCGGCGAGAGCCATGTTCTGATCCTGCTTGGCGACGCTGCTGACCTGCAGGAGTGTTGATACATGGTATGCTAAGATGAGTGTTAGCTGTCATGCTATAAATGTTAATATCCAATCTGGTATAACTTACGGACTTCCTTGAGCAGATGAACCATGCGCATAGGATCACCAATGTGCACACATGCGAAAAAGAAGGCCTGCACAGCATCATAGTTCTTGTCGTGGAAATACGCATACTCGGTCCACGACCCGTCGGGCGCCCTTCCCACCTCCTTCATAGTCAAACCTCCAGCGCTCTGCCTCGGCCAGTGCTCCCGTCCCTGGATAAAGACGTTGCGGCGCAGCGACACCTCTGGAAGCTTTGGCGCACCTGGCGGAGAGCGGAGGAACGTCTCGAGGTCGACTTCGCGCTGCATTTGACCTCGTCGGTTTCGGTTGCGTTCCTGCTCTTCTTCTGCCTCGGCGGATTCTATGACGTCGCGGCCAAAGAGGTTGCGCATCTCGTTGACAGCACGGAGGTGGTATGGGTTTATGGTTAGTAGTTCGTTGATCCGGCGGGTTGATTGAGTTGAAGCTGCGGCTGAGGTGTTTTGTGCGTTGGTGGTGATGTTGAGTTCCTTGATGGCCTTGTCGATTTCATCCTCCTCTTCCTCAACTTCCGGCACTGCCGCAGCAGAAGCCTTCTTCTTCTTCTTCTTCTTTTTCTTCTTCTTGCTCTTCCCTGACGTAGCCGGCTGCTGCTCCTCACTCACTTCCTCTTTGACCTGTTGTTCCTCCTCTTGCTCCTCATCCTCGTCCTGCGCATCATCATCGTCATCGCCACCTAGAGCCGCAAAGAGGCTCACCCGAGGCTTCGGAGCTGCAATAGGCGCGGTCTCCTCCTCGCTCTCATCCGATTCCTTCTCTGCGAGTCGCTGCGCCTCCTCCAGCTCTCTTTGCTTCTGGAGCTTCCGAAGCTGTCGGCTCGACATGTCTGAGGCGGGGTGTCGAGCTGTTACCCGACTTCAGAGCCTGATGTTGATATGTCGATAGAAGTGGACGGCAAAGATTTCCCCGGGTTTAAAGTTTGAGAACAAGAAGAAATTTACTTGATCTCAGAGTAATAGGCAGACATGCTCTGCTTATATACTCAACTTCTTCGTTTGTTTGAATGGACGGATGTGTCACGCCGTTGGGCTGATGACGTTTGGCGGGGCAGTGAGAGCAACGTTTTGTGAAGGCCCCTCGACCCTCTTTCGAGATGCTCGACCAATGGATAGGCTAGGATAAGACCTACAAGGGCTGACAAGGTGTGCATACATCCTGATGAGGCTTGTGAATATCAGCCTTGAGCTGCCAGCCTTCCTCGAGAAGCTTCTGTCGGTCACTCAACTGCAGCCTCGAAATCTTGTCTTTAACCGCGGTCAACCTAAACTTTCTGCACCTTCACTTCAGAGTGTTGCGTCACTGTAACTCAGAGACCTGGTGTTAGCATCATGTCACGAAAGAGACAACAAATGAGCTTGAAATCATGTATTAAGCAGGGAGCATCAGCTCGAGCCCTGTTTGCATCAAGCCCCATTTCCTAGTTTTTGCATCATGGGTTATCGTGCTCCTCGTCAACTAGGTTCTTCATCTTCGTAACCACCAACCCCGGGCCATGCCAGGCCATTCCTTGTTTTCCATTGTTATTTCATCAATTCAAAAAGGGTCAAAGCAAATCCCCTTGCAGCCTGCAATGCAAACCACCCGCAGTCCCGCCCGCTTCCAATACAATCCTAACTCCAGGCCAAGTGGCCTTGTTTCTGTGGCGGCCGAGCTCTGGCTCGTGATCCCGTCCAAGCCCATATGCCTTTGCGCAGTAGAAATGCAATCGTTCCCAAAGCCAGAGCCGTGTGTTGATACATCATACAAGGCAATTAGGAATCTTGTGATACCAAGATCGCGTCTTGGTTTGTTGTAGTTGTCCGAGAAAATGACTGCCCACCCTCTTCGTAGACGTCAGGTCTGGCGTAAAGCCCATCTTTGTTTCATAACCCATCAACCAATCCGTGCAACGCCTTCCGTTTATTGGGCGGCAGGCGTGGTATGGTACTGAGGTCGGTTTCCTCCTCGACCACCTCGTCCATAACCGCGACCACCCCGGCCACGTCCCCGGCCTCGGCCCCTGTAGTTGCGGTAACCACCGTCAACGCTACCTTGGCCAAAGGTCTCCATGTTCTTTCGCTGCTCCTCGCCCCGCCATTCGCGACCACCAGGCTTCTGGCCGCCATTCTCGGCTCGCTCTCTGGACTCGCTGGAGATGTTGTCGAAGAAAGACCTCGACTTGTTGTAGGCAACAGGAACATCGTCGGTCGTCGTGGGCTCGGGGCCCTCGGTGGTGACTTCAGGCGTCTCTGTCAAAGGAGAGCCAGCAATGGCCTCCTTGACAACGTCCTGCTTGTTGAACTTGGCATTGGACTGAGCAAAGTCAAAGTCAGAATCAGGCACCTCGACCTTGGCAGCGGCAGGTCGTCCACCACGACCACGCCCCCGACCAGCGGGTCCACCTCGCGAAACAACAGCGTTAACTCTCATTTCATTGACCTTCTTGGTCAGGTTGTCCATAGCATTTCCGCCACTGTTGCCCAGCTGAGCCATGGCAACTGCCACCGCAGCTCGGGCAGCATTGGTTGCGTCCTGTACATTACCAGGCGCGGCAGTCACGGGAGCCTTGTTAGCGGCGTCTCCTCCGACACCAGGAAGCGAGAAGGGCTTGGCAGCAGATCCAGTCAAGGGAATAACGGGAGTGATCCGGTGGTTCTTGGGTCCAGTGGGAGCAGCAGGCTTAGCATCCTCGGGCTTGGTGGCTTGTCCATTGGCGGCGAGACCGGCAGCCGCCTGCTTGACCTCCTCAACCGAGGGCTTCGAGTCGACGGGAGGAGTAGGAGCATGGGCAGGTTGACGAACACCTTGAGCCAGAGACTTCGGCTCAGTAGGGGGCGCAGCTTGTCCACTTGGCGTGGCCGCCTTGGCTCTGTCGGCACCAGGACCGATAGGAGCCGGCTTCGAGTCCTGTGAAGGGCCAGAGCTGGGGGTAGCACGTTGGTTCTGAGGGCCCTCCGGGGCGCCAGGGACACCAGGACCACCGGGGCCAGGAGGGAAAGGATAGTTGTTCCAAGGACCAGGGCCTCCAGGGCCTCCAGGGCCGTTGGGACCACCAGGTGGGAAGCCTTGACCAGGAGGGAACCAACCAGGAGGGGGAGGGTACGGCATGTTGCCGAAGTTGGGGCCAGGTCCGGGTCCAGGTCCTGGGGCACCGCCACGGCCCCAGTTGCCAGGTGGTGGACCACCATAGAAGTTGTTGGGTGGGTAAGGGCCTTGACCGAAGGCGCCGGCGGGAGGAGCGTTCTGGTTCGGGCCCTGAGCACCAGGGCGAGCTCGAGCCTTTGATTCAGTTAGCAGTTGCATCTCAAGCTGCTTTGGCAAAAGAAATTGGATTGAATCTCCCAGATCAGAAGGAAGGCAACGGAAATCTCGACATCATTTTTTGCGCTTTTCCGATGTGACATGTTTTACATCCGAAATATTTCATCATATGGGAGTTGATACAGACAGCATTGAAGAGGTGACTTACTCCGACGATAGCAGGGTCATCAGGGACAGCTGGAGGCTTGTTCTCCTTGATGCTGGGGTGCTCTTCGATTCTCAAGTCCTTGACATCGCTTCCACGGAAGACGATGTACTCGTAAACTTGGTCCGAGGGAGCAATCTCCTCCTCCGGTCGACCTTTACGGCCTTCCGTTCCGAATGATCTCACATTCTCGAGAGATACTGTGGATTCGTCCGAGTTGATCTCGTGGAGGGTGCCAACATAGCTATCCTGGAGTCAGCGACGGTCGCGGGCGCGGATGAATCGCGTGCGGGAACATACCGAATATCGCTCTTTGAGATGAGGGAGATGCGAGACCTGTGGCTGCATAAGCGGGCGAAGACAGGCGTCAACGACCACGTTTACCATACCCGAGAAATTCAGACATGGCCGAATCGAAAAGCCACGTTCAGCACGTGGCGAGCTGGAGAGAAAAGACGCTCGAAATGCAAAAGACAGAAATGAAAGTTGCAGCGAGATGTAGCAGGAGGTAGAGGAAGGGGAAGAAGAGTAGGAGGGAGGGTGTCGCGTGTGGAAGAGGTGGAGGTTGGGGGAGGTTGGTTGTGTGGAGGTAGAGTTTTGTGATTGAGGAATGAAAAGAGAGGCTGGAGGTTCTTGAGCAGCAAGCCCTGCTAGTAGCAGTGCGGGGCTAAAATGTGGATATACCTCGGTAATTTTCCGGGTACTTCTTTCGAGCTCAGGTTGAAAGCAGGTTGCGAATAGGGTAGAATGTCTCAAAGAGAGCCACCAGGGGCTTGAAAAGAGAAAAATTCGAGAGGGGACTGAGAAGAGTTTTTTAAGTGCAGTGGTTTTCACCCTGGACATTTATGTAAGCTTTGATGGAAGCGAGAGACCGGGGTACGTTTATAGATGAAGTAAACCTATATCAGTGGCAGTCAAGAACTTGAACAAACTCAATTCATGAATCCCAAACCAATGAATTTGCTCTCCTATGGATTACAATCAGAATAGTAACACCTGACTGTCTGGCTGAACGTTCACTGGCATTGACGGTATTGCCCTTATCATGCCTTTATCACAAACGATTTCAAGCGACCATACTATCTGCAGCTGGCTGAATAAACGCCAGCTGTCGAAAGTTGTATGTACTGTAAAAGCGATGGTCTACATCTAGAATCATGAAAGCATTCCCAAACCCCTGCAACGAAACGAAACGAAAGGACGCGTAGACCTCGTGCACCGAGGAACAAACCCGTGCAAGCCGAACCTGAAAGTGACTGCCTAAAACTCCATTACGTAGCCGAAACCCATCTCATCGGAACTTGCTGAAAATGACTGCGATGATAAGAATCACCAGGACTGTAATAATGGCAATCGTAATCACCCGATTTGTAGCCATCCTGTAGATCCACGGTCAGTGTTTGGCCATGGACATCAACTCCTGAAGGGGCCACTTTACCTACGCGCCATTCCCCTTAGCGTCTTAATACTCCTGTCCACGTATCCCTCACTCTCGAGTAGTCGGCCGTGTGTGTTCTCGATAATCTCTCGCTGTCTACCAAGATTGGCTAGAGTGTCTGCGCCGATTGCTTCCGTCTCGTTGGCAAGGGCCTGGCTGGCCTTCAAGCGCTGGGTGCTGCGATCAAGTCGGTCTGTACCAGAAAGCAGCTGCTGGCGCTGCTCCATATGAATATCGGATGATCCAGCGGGGTCGTCTGTGTATCGCGATCCGAAAAGGGCTGAACGGTCGGAAGAGAGGGTTGTCAACTTGCGACGGGCGCTATCTGTGTCGGACTCGTAGTTTCGGAGGCGTGGATTGACCTTGGTGCGAGAGCTGGTGGGAATGTTTTGCTTCTCCAGGCGCATTGCCGCAAGCTTGATAGCCACAAGTGTTAGCATTCAATGAAAGAGTATAGATAGTTGCGCGCATTGTAGCGTACCTGTTCATCAAGCTCCTCAAGGGCTCGCTCAGCCTGGCTGATGGCGGCCTTTCGAGGCTCACCCGCCAACTCAGGAATCTGATCCAACTTTTGCGTCAAATCAGCCTGGATGAGCTTGAACTCGGCCTCGTAAGAGCTAAAGAGCTCAGAGCCAGCGTCGGTATCGAGAGGGTTCGCCATCGTCAAGGGAGGCTGGGTAAATGACAGGTACTCGTGAATCGGCTCGAGCTAAAGACACTTGGTCGCAAGTGAAGTCGCGGACTGGTCTAGAAAGATTTATAGCTGGTGGTGGAGGATGAAGCAGTTATCGCGCAATGCTGGGGTGATGTTAGATCCAAGAATGGTCGCTGCGGTTTGACGTTCTCGTCAGCTCTTCCGGGTTCGTCTGGCCCGACCGAGGACGGTTGGTTGCCTGCGTATGACATCTTGGCCAATGAGCGACGGCTTCAGCCACACCAGTCTGGCACGTGATTATTATGGTCCGTGCACACTGGAGCGGCCGAGATATTATCTGGAATCCGCAGCCAAACTTTTCTTCCTTTTCTCTTTTTCTCTTCATAGAAAGTTGAATCCCCCGGATTGCGAAGAAAAGCGGCTCAGCGTCAAGACCTCGGTCGAGGGCGTCGGGTTGAAACAAGCTGGGCAGAGTAAAGCAGGTTTCCTGCACGGCGCTTTTAAGAATTGGCGACTCGATTTCACGTTGACCGATCCCGTTGAGTGTTCGACATGCCTTGGTTCAAACCTTTGGCATTGCAAGCATAGCTAGAGATATTGCCATGTCTGGCGATCCCGCTCCTTTACGAATTTGTTTGTGATAATGGCAACTCACTAAGAGCGCCTTGTCTGTAACTGTCTCGGTTTCTGCCCTTTGGGACTCGTTTGGGATCTCGGATGCAGATTTCTCTGCGACAGGCTGCAAACTCTTTTGCAGAGCTGTGAGTGGTAGAAGTGGTCCAGAATGGCAGCCACAGACAGCCGAGCCACTGTGGCTCACCCCGGTCGCATCCACTCCAAGTGGGCCACTCAACTCAATCGTTGGGAAGGACGGTCAGTCGTCGATGTCATTCTGCATCTCGACGTTCTCGGAACAAGCCCAAACGAAGCTCATCCATTCATCTTCAATCCTCCCGTCGCAAGATCCCGTAGATCAGACTCTCTCCCTCCCAAATTATCCAGAAGAGGACATCCCATCTCAGCTCAGCTACTGAGTTCAGCTAGCCACAGTCACTGGCTGTCACACACAATGCCTGAGTCGCGGCACATGTAAGTCCCCGTCATTGTCTGTGACTTGTCTCTGCTGGTTCCTCCCGACCCGTTCCATCTGTCCCACCCAAATGCCCAACCCCCCATCTTCTTGATGCACTCGTCATCAAATCAGCTGCGACACATTCTGCGTCCTTGTCGGTCGGGCATCCAATCATGTTTGGACGGCCACGACACCGAAGAACTTAACTTTCCGCTGTCACATGTCTTCAATCTGCCACTTCCATCTCAAGATGTTTTCCATCGACCCTGGCTCCTACTTTTCGCTGCACCCTGGCTATTCCCAACATCCCCAAACCCGACCTGATCATATCCTTGTCGACACCACGCAGCACTCATGAACGGGTCGGCTGATAGATTCGTCAGGAAAAAGGTGGCCATTGTTGGCAGCGGCTGCGCGGGAATCGGTGCTCTGTGGGCTTTGAACAAGACCTATCATGATGTCTACATGTATGAAGGCGCCGATAGGCTCGGCGGCCATACAAACACGGTCATGTACAAGAAGGGCAAGTATACAACAAAGGTTGATACAGGCTTTATCGTCTTGAATACGGCCACATATCGTGAGTTTACCAAGCCCAACGGCCATGCATTTTCTCACCGCTCGCAGCCAACTTTATCAGGTTTCTGGATAAAATCGGTGTCAAGACCGACCCTACCGAGATGACCTTTAGTGTTTCTCGAGATCGCGGTGCTTTTGAGTGGGCCGGTTCTAGCTTGACTTCGTTATTCTGCCAAAGACGAAACATTCTCTCACCTAGGATGTGGAGGATGATCTTTGACATTGTCCGCTTTAACCAATTTGCCCTGGACCTGTTGATAAACGACGAAGAAGACATGTCCACAGACCTGGGGGGTGATATGATGAACCACGTCTCCCAGGATGAGACAATCGGCGAGTACCTGGATCGTGAAGGTTACTCGGACGCATTCAGAGACGACTACCTCATCCCCATGGCCGCGGCGGTGTGGAGTACAAGCCCAGATAAATGTTCACTAGAGTTTCCAGCAGTAACTTTGGTTCGGTTTCTGTAAGTCTGCTTCACACGACGCTTGGGGCCATTCTAACTCGTCTCAGATGGAATCATCACCTGTTGTCAACAGTAGCTGCACGGCCGCAGTGGCTCACATTGAGGAACGGATCCAGCTCTTACATCGACGCTGTTATGAAGGGCTTCCCCCCGAATCACTTGTTTCTCAAGACACCAGTCAGGAATGTTTCTACAGAGAGCGACGGTAAAGTCAGAGTTCACCTAGAAAACGGATCCTCAGCGGTCTACGATCATGTAATTCTTGCGACACACGGCGATGAAGCCTACGATATTATTAGGCCATCAGCGACCGAGCAAGAGCGGTCTATCATGTCGTGTTTCAAGACATCGCAGAACGAGGCAGTTCTGCATTCTGACCTTTCCATGATGCCGGTGAGACAAAAGGCGTGGACCAGTTGGAACTACCTCACACTGTCATCACCATCGTCACGAAAGGCGAATATCGATCAGGTCTCGCTGACCTATAACATGAACATCTTGCAGCACATCCCTCGCAACACGTTCGGCGACGTCTTGGTCACTCTGAACCCTCTCCACAAGCCTAAGCCGGAGCTGACCCAAGGACGATACTACTACTCGCATCCGCTCTACACGCCTTCCGCAATCCGAGCGCAAAAGCTTTTGACGCATATCCAAAACACCCGTGGCATTAGTTATGCCGGGGCGTGGACCAAGTATGGCTTCCATGAGGATGGTTTCAGCAGCGGACTACACGTTGCTCAGGAACATCTTGGAGCGAGGCTACCTTTCCAGTTTACGGATTCCACCTACAGCAGGGGAAAGAGGCCGCGTCTGGGCCTGGCAGACCATCTACTGCGTTTGTTCATCCTGATCATCCAGGTGTTTGTGGTTCAAGTCATTGAGCGATTGTTTGGTACGGGAACTCGACAAAGCCGGCGACCCGTGAATGGCAATAATGGAAAGATTGCCAACGGAAAGTACCAATGAAGGTAAAAAGTTGGGTCATTTACAAGGACATGGAGTTTCATTTGTGATTTATCGTTTGTACTGGGAAAACATGTCAGTGGTTTGGCTATATAGCATGCAAGCGTTGAGATTGGAAAGACATACAAACAGACAGACAGCATTAATACATTTGCTATGTTCCCAACTCTTATACTTTCCGATTAACAAGGTCCGACAGTCCAGCAGCTTGACTTGCAGAGTAATCAACATGTCAGTTGGAAAGAATCGCAATCCCTACACCCAAGACAAGCTGGATGCCGAGTGTTAACCCTAGTATCAGATGCACATTCCTCCATTTGGGAACATCTAGAATGACACCCGTCTGCGGCCGGAGCCCTGGAACCACAACCTGGTCGTTTGCCTGCGCCGCAACCGCCACGGTTCCCGCTGCAAAGGCTGCCGTCAACTTGCCCATACCCTCTACACTGCCGTTCTGGGGGTTGCCGTATGTCGACTCGGCTGGGTAGCTCTGGAACTGCTGGCTGCTGTTGCTCGATCCTAGAGAAGAAGCTCCGTAGCCTTGTAGGGCGATGGCTGATGAGGCGAGGGATGTGATGTTGACACCCATCTGGTGTTCTTTGCGAGCGGCGTTGATCACGGGGCCGAAGCTAATGTTGCAGCTGTAGTACCATGAGTCGGAAGTTGATGCCTCGAAGGCTGTGACTTCGCTCCAGGTTAAACCTTGAGCAGCGGCAGCATCAAACATGAAGGTTGTCTGATCAATGCCATTCACCGCCATGAGCTCGACCCTGGTGCTATCGTCGTCGGCAATGGTGATGGTTGACTCATTTCCCCTGGCGCCTCTTGTGACTTTCCAGCTGCGACAGCGTCCAGTTACTTCGACACTGCGATTTGTGCTCACCACAAGATCGTATTTCTTCCGGCTCCGCGTGGACTCTTGGAAGATGTACTTGCATGATGCCCCTCCGCAGTAGATCAAGGGGTCATTATTGTCCCAGAGTGTACCGGGGTATGGGATATCGTCCATTGTGCCCCAAACCCATGCAAGGGCGATAGAGCCGTAGCTGAACTATTGTTAATATTTATTTACTGAGGAGGTTGTGTCGAGGTTCATACCTATTTGCTGTATAACGAAGAGCACTTAGTCCCTGCGAGCTGGATGCGAGAACTCTTTCGGTGTCTAGGTCTGACAGGTCTGGGATTGTGACATTGCCTGGTTTCAGAATGGCAAAGGAGTCTGCTGGGTTGGTGGAATATGTCAGACCCAGAGTTGCCAGGGCGATTTGGGAGATCTGATGATAACCGTCAGTACTTTGGCTGTAGTCGGCGGCTGGCTAACTTGCTATGGTAAGCAGGATAAAGGATATAGCGTAGAAACGTATCCACCGAGAGCGAGAAACCCATGTGAGCTGGACGATGCGGTTGAGATCCTTGGCCTTGAGGATCAACTCGGCCTGTACTTGCGTTAGATCATTGTCAATGGCTGTGTGTAGTTAAGGCTAAACACACCTCTCGATCTGGCCATTCACGAAGACTCAGAATCCACCATCGAATTTCCTTTGCCATAGCCTCGAGGGAAAAGGTGATGCTTAGGCCAAGTCCAAGAGTAAGGCCGATGATGAGAGCGTTGAACTCGCGCTTAGTCTCGCCTGACATGACATCTTTGCTAGAGTAGTGCCAGAGAACAACGTAGATGGCGATGACAAAGACGGCAGAGATGAGCCATCTTATCAGGTTTGCAGTGAGTGCCTTTCGCAGCTTTTTCTGGTGATGGAAGCGCTTGTCTGTATAGTGAGACGGCGTTTGCCGAGGTTCCTCGGGTGATTCTGGCTTGGGCGATCTTGATCCTTGGCGAGACTCTTGCTCTACCTCTGGATCTGGGCCTTGCAGTTGCTGTTGTTGATGTGATTGTGGTGTGTGAAACCTCTCCAGCTCCAATGAGGCCTCATGATCTCTTACCGTCGTTTCTTGCTCCATCGTGTAGCCCGAATGTTGTCTTACGAATGAATCACATGTTGTATCACCGGTTGCTACAGCATATAAGATCTGAATTAAGGTTTTCTATCTATACTGGATTGGACGAAGCTTTTTGTGGTGGCGGGAGAGCTACTTCGAGTGTGCCACTTCAAGGACGTTGGTGTCCATGTACGCTCCCTTGCACGATACCGAGGATATTGAATTGTTGGTGTCGTGAATAGTCTACAACAAGTGCCCTGAAGTTGAGTTTGAGTAGGTAGGTTGGAGAGGAACCACGATTTTGAGGTTCTACTGGTTGAGAATGCGCTCCAATGGCAACGCTTGGATTTGGAACCATTGACTTTTGTCCAGGAGTTGATCTTTGAGCTTTAGACGAAATTAAACATATTCAAACCACCTACAATGACCTCAATTGCACTTCTCAATCAAAACCAAGATCAAATATCGCATTCATACTCTCAACAGCCATGACTGATCAAGAGTTGGAAAAGTTCCTGAGCTCCGGGGTACGTACTCCACTCAGTCGGCGACCCAAACGCCGACTCCCGACGTCACCCAGAAATCGCCAGAGATCATCCGACTGGAGTCGGAACTTCAACAGCCATCCCACAGCCAGACTCTGGGAGCCTCAATTGAACCATGAACGCCGCCCCGCGACTCGTCCGAAGCTCGGCCCGCGCTGCCTCGTCGCCGTGGTCTTGTTTCTTCTGTCAGAATGCCCGGCCGAGGAATCCGTTGAGCTTCCGCCGCAAGGCGTCGACTGTGCCGCCGAAGAAGGACCCTCCGAGGCGTGCTTACACTCCTTCTATGGATGAGATTCGCGCTCACTATAGCATGAAGAATCGGACGGTGGCGTAAGAGATCCTTGGGAGAAGCTGTATGCGCTCATTGCTGACGAGAATCAGGTACTACACCCTTAGCACCATCCTCGGCTTCGTCGCCCTCACTTATGGCTCAGTGCCCCTCTACAAGATGGTAACATCCCTCTCCCTCGATACTCAAACTTCCATATACTGATACATCTATAGATCTGCCAGACCACCGGCTGGGGTGGTCAGCCCGTACGAGCCCACGGCGGCCCCGGAACCGACGACCCCGACATCGCGAGCCGCCTGGTCCCCGTCAAGGACGCCAAGCGCATCAAGGTCACCTTCAACGCCTCCGTGTCCGACGTTCTGCCCTGGAAGTTTGTGCCCCAGCAGCGCGAGGTCCGCGTCCTCCCCGGCGAGACGGCCCTGGCCTTTTACACGGCCACCAACAAGAGCGACCAGGACATTATCGGCGTCGCCACGTACAGTGTCACTCCGGCGCAGTGTGCTCCTTATTTCAGCAAGATTCAGTGCTTCTGCTTTGAGGAGCAGCGCCTCAACGCAGGAGAGACGGTCGACATGCCCGTCTTTTTCTACCTGGATCCTGACCTGTTGAACGACCTGAACATGAAGGGCGTAGAGACGGTGACGTTGAGTTACACATTCTTCAGTAAGTTACCTACGAAAGGAGAAAACGGGTTCATCACTGACTGCTCTCGCAGAAGCAAGATATGACAACAACGGACGGTTCCAGAGGCCAATGGCTGCATAAATGGATAGACGAAACAATGTAAAAATGTACAATACGCCCTACTCATACTTGTAACATGTACAAAGCGCTAGACGCCGTTGGTTAGAGAAAATAATTTACTTCCATGTCAAGCGAGATCCCGGTCTTTGTCTTTGGATTCCTTCACTACCTATCTGCAACTGATGTAGCTTGATACCTGTAATTCATTGTAGCAATTGGGCGGTTATCTATCCGTCAAGTCAATTCCGAACCCAGGAATGTCCACAGGGGCAACGCTTGCCCGAATTCCAACAGTCCCAGGCCCAATCAATCTTTCTGCCTCTGTTATGCATATTCATACAGTGGCTTTTGACAGTTTTTCAACCGATATCGCACTGAGCTTGGAGGAGCTCCCTCGCAGGGATGAATTTGCAGCTGACTCAGCCAGGGGAACAGCCCAACCTCGCATTAGCCCCTGTCCAGTACCTAGGGCCCAGTATTGCAGTCACGTGCACGTAATTTCCACACCAACTGAATTTCACCCACAACCTTTTCTCAACTTTTTTTTCCTTCCTCTCCAATCCGCTCAACCTCGCCCAACGCCCATCGACTAACATTTCAGCGTCGTCCTCGCCCAACACCGTCAAAATGGTCAAGGTTAACCCTCGTGAGTCTCATCGACATCATTGATGCTTCTGTTCTCGTTACTGACAGCTTTGCAGAGGTCGCGTCTTCCCGACGCAAGAGCCGTGCCGCTCACTTCAAGGCTCCCTCTGACCAGCGCCGTGTCATCATGAGCGCCCCTCTCTCCAAGGAGCTCCGTGAGAAGTACAACGTGAGTTTCTCCACTACACCGAAAAAATTCTCCAATTCTGACAACATCCATAGGTCCGCAGCATCCCCATCCGCAAGGACGACGAGGTCACCATCGTCCGTGGCTCCAACAAGGGCCGCGAGGGCAAGATCACCTCCGTCTACCGCCTCAAGTACGTCGTCCACGTCGAGCGCGTCACCCGCGACAAGGCCAACGGCCAGTCCGTCCCTCTGGGCATCCACCCCTCCAACGTGGTCATCACCAAGCTCAAGCTTGACAAGGACCGTGAGGACATCCTGGCCCGCTCCAAGGCTGGCCGCGACCTCGCTGCCAACGCCAAGGTCACTGCTTAAGCGGTGAACTCTTGAGCAAACCAAAAAACAAAATCACGAAAAACCAAGACGACGATCAAACCTCCCTCCTTGGCGAGGACGAATTTTTCTAATGTTTCACCAACCCTCACACACACGACACCCCCCAAGTGTGAGGGACATCTCAAAGGGCAAAGGTTGATGAGGAAATGGGCATATACTCCGGCGTTTTTGCGATACCTCCGTGCTTTCCTTCTGACGCGGTTCGGGTCTACAGCAGGGTAGATGAATTGAGAATTCTAGGGTTCTCAATGGCCATTTCACTCAACTTGGTGAAATGCTCCATGGGAGGTTTATCCCGAAGTCTTGACCTGCTCTCCCCACACGCACACATGGCGAGGACCCTCGTGATGCATCGCGGACGGTGGAAGCGGCTGTTATCACGGCTGCCACTCGCCGTCTCGCGCGTAGGATGCTAACCTTGACAGATCTTGGACACACCCTGTGTGTTGTCCCTCGTAGACTGCAATTTCTCTGCACTTCGTGCACCTCCCCAAGGTAGGTCGTAGACTCCCAACCGCTAGGATATCTCCGCGTCAACCACCAAGCCCATGGTTTTCGAGGTATACGACTAGCGAAGAGCAAACCCAGTAGAGCCCAATTTACTATCATGAAGGGCCTGCTCTCGCTTGAAGATTTTCGCCGATTCAACAAATGACGCTGGAAATTTGAAGGTGAGGTACATATCGTAGCCATACAACTTTAGTGCCCTGAATCAATACACATCTGCTCCTATTATGTCTGCATTTAGTCATCTCCCTCCGTCTTCGTCGATCAGATCACGTGTGTTACCGTCGGATGCACATAAAGCATTTATCATTCACGAGCATCATGAGACAGGCTGTTAGAACTCTCGTTATACCCATTTGATATCAACAAAGTTAATGTGGGAACAAGAGTGTCTCTAATCATACAACAGTCCGTCAATAGTCTCTAACATGATGCTGTGTATCGCACACGGCCTTCTGCCTTCGGCTGACCGTGACCCATATCTTGGATGCGTGCATCGAGATAATCCTTCTAATGTCTGCCCATGACCGTTGAAAATCCTAACATATTGGGTATTCTAACACTGGTGCTGCCTGAACGCCTGCTCCCCTGCCTCGAGATGATGCTGTAAACGATGCACCGCGTGCTGCAAGACCAGACTGTTCTGGCGCGCGAACAAAAGAAAGAATGCTTGTGAAATAAGAAGAAGTGAAAGAACTCGTACGGTAACGCATTCAAGTTGTAAGTATGAACGCAACGTCGGATGCTCATCATGTGGCATCAGCCGGGGGCATCAACGCATGTGCCATGGTCAAGAAAAGGTGAAGAGAGGTGAAGAATCTCTAACGAGTAGGAAGTCCGATGTGCTTCTTGTCATGGAGACTGACGCTGCGAAGCTGCTGCCCAAGGAGGTTCGTAGGGGGCTTATTCTCTCCTCGCTTCTCTGCGGCCGTGTTCGTCGAGGGAATGGTGTACGTGTCGCCCAACTTGGCACCGGCGCCACGAGAATTGGATGTTGTGTTCGCGATAGCAGGAGTCAGAGAAGCGGTGGCATGGCCAGAATAGTGAGGGAGCACT
Source organism: Fusarium falciforme (assembly GCF_026873545.1). Taxonomy (NCBI): domain Eukaryota; kingdom Fungi; phylum Ascomycota; class Sordariomycetes; order Hypocreales; family Nectriaceae; genus Fusarium; species Fusarium falciforme. The sequence continues at coordinate 1,004,545 of NC_070548.1, forward strand.
CCTTGAGCTGTCATGGGGGACACCTGGCCAGCAACCGCATTCGCACTCGTCTTGCCACGTCTCCGCATAGACGACCAGATCTCGTTCGAGTGCTTGGTACTGGTCTTATGTCAGTGTCATTCAGACCAAAGGTAGTGCATGTCAACATACCTTGCACTACGTTCCATCACCCGGCGACCCTTGAAAAGCAAGTTGCCATCCTCATCGCCCGAGTCCTCTGATGGCTTTGTTCGCAGGTTCTCTGATGAGATCCGAGTCTTCTCGTTGACCCTTCGACGGAACTCAAGATATCGAGGGCTGGGTTGACTGACGTAGGATTCTGAACGAGGAAGCTCAGAGGTGGAGCTGCCACGGAGGGAATCTTCGGCTCGGTGCAGCGACTCAGAGCGAGTTGCTTCATCAAGTCGGTTCCGAATAGCACCCGTACCAGCTTGAGCCATGGCGTTGAAAGGATCGTTCAAAGAGTCGTTCTCATAAGTGGATGCAGGAGGTTGTGAATCCTGGGGGTTCTCAGGAGAACTCTGGCTCGAGGCGGTTCCAAGATCGTGGCGCGGATAGTAGAAGTTCACGCCATCAAATACGACACCGGTTTGCTGATCAATGGGGACCCTCTGCCGATACATGTGGATGGCATGCAACTCGTGTTCATTCAATTCACGAATGTACCTGCGGTCAGTGTCTTTGGCATCTTCAACCTCAATATGATCAGGAAGTTGGCCGACCAGGTAGGGGATACCGAAGATGTTTCTGTCGACGAATGGGTGGAAATAGCCCTTGAAAGTCGAGCCACGAGATGGCTGAGGCAAGTGAGTCACAAGAGCTGGCTCGTCAGGACCAGCAGTCGCTAGTGAAGAGTTGCTCGTCTCCGCCCGGGGTTGGAAAGGCGGTGCCAGAGCAGCATTGACAGGAAGGCTCGACGATTTTCTCTGTGGAGCCTGGCCATCAAGCTCGGGATTTTCGACAGAAGTAATCGTGGCACCTCCCTTGGAACCGGGGCTGTGTGAAGGAGTAGGTCGATCATCGGTTTCCCCTTGTGTTCCAGGTCGTGCTGCAGCTGGACTGTTAGATCCGGCATCGGCCTGGGAATAGTAGGCAGGAAGGTCAATCGGGGTCTGAAAGAGCGGCAGTGTTCCAGCCTCCCCCTGGAGCTGCTTTTCATGCAGGAACGTGAATCTGTTAAGCTCATCACAAATCTCCTTCAAACTCGATTCCATTCCCTTGCGGTCGATCTGGTGAATGTTGTATTGGAGCTGATCTTCGACCTGTCTCTTCTTGGCACGAAGAATCTTAAGATGGCTCTTCGTGATGTCGCTGGCGAGGATTGAGCTCTTAGGAGGACTCGGCGACCTCGGGGACAAGGGAAGCACGGTGCTGGAGTGAACGCTGGTGACAGAAGGCAAATATTTCCAGACTCTCTTGTCTACACCATATCGAGCGGGTCCTTTATCTTGCTCACGTCCCGCAGTTTTTGGATTAGCATCACCCTTTGGGCGAGGTGCTTGCTGAGACTGCTTGCGGGCTGACCGGGGCTGCGTGGGAGCTGGCTGAGACTGCGCGGGAATTGGCGCCGTGTTAATGGGAAAAGGAGGCATCAGGCCGATAGGCTGCGGATGGTTTCCATAGGCAATCATCCACTGATTGTTGTAGAAGAATGGCCGGCTTGCGTCAAAGTGTTCCGCGGGGGAAAGCTGAATTGGCTTGGGTTGATGAAGCGCATGAATCTCATTCTGCTTGCCAAACGTAGCGCTCATGTTGGGTTGTGGAACGTGATTAGGCAGAGAGATCTGGTTGTAAGGGACACCTGCGAATCCAATCGGAGCGGGAAAGAAAGGGATCTGATCGGGCCTGAAAGCCATGCCAGCAGGGACGGGACCGGGAGCTTGACCAGGGAACAGAGGTTGAAACGGAGTCCAACCAGGAGGGATCACCGGGAAGGGGATGGGCTCAGGATGGACACCGTTTACAACACGGGGTTGACGCATGCCATCAACTGGACTGCGCTCTCGGGTCCATTTCGACGTAGGGGAATGAGGTCCCCGCGTGTTGGGCACGATCCGACCTCCAGCCGTAACCCGGACGTGGGTGGGCGAAACGACAGAATTGAAGAACTTTTGGAAACCCTCTGCTTTTTGGGCTGCCAGGTCCGGTGGTGCCGTCAGAGGTGCTCGTCCTTGCTCCGAATCAGTCTGGCTGCGGAATTTGCGCTCCGAGTCGGTACCATCGAGCTGCTGAGCGGCGGCTCGACGGCATCGGCGCTCCTCCTCGATGGATTCGGCTGAACTTTCCTCGACAATCAAGGAGAGGGGACGGGGCGATCCAGTGCGAATGATTTCGCCTACTTCATTGTTACATCAGTTCAAGCTAAGGGAGAAAGGATATACTCGCTCAAATCAGGGTCCGCCTCAACCTTGGCGGCCAGGACGTATGATACCTCCTCCTGCAGAGGAGCGTGTCGCAGACGCAACATCTCCCGAGCGGAGTAGGATCGGCAAACCATATTGTAAACCGTCACCTGGAACAGTACAAGGTTCTGATTAGCGACTGTCCGGCTTGAAGCTATGGTCCGAAGACCTAAACACAAACACCAGTGATAGAAGGAGAAGAGCAAATCATCAGGGTGGACTGAGAAATCTACCCGAGATATCGATTCATACATCGTGAAGAGAGTCCGATTTCTCTATGTGCAGATGCACTCTCTCTCTCTCTCTCTCTCTGATGATCCATCCAGGGGTGCTCGCAGTGCAGGTAGGCCGAAAGCCAGTGAATGGGAAAAGGGGACGACTTACGCAGGAATGAGCCTATGGAGGTGGGAAATTCTAGGAGGACAACGCAAAAAAACCTTGGTTTCTCGTGCTTCCGAAATTTGACGAGGGCACCTTAATCACTGTCTGGGCGGAAAGTTGAACGGAGGGGGCTGGAGTGGCAGCGACCTTCTTGGCAGAGACGGCAGACGACAACGGCAGTGGATAGAAGACAGCGTCGATGTAGTCGAACGAAAGAGTGCGGATGAGAAGTGGAGGTAGATGAAAGGTCTGGGTTCTGGAGAAGATTGTAAGAGAGAGTTCGCTGTCTCTTGGGGTGGAGGTAGGAGGAAAGGTTACCTGTAGTCTGGTGGGCGGCGCGAGAGGAAGGAGCACACCACGCTCCCAAGGGAGGCAGTAGTTGGGCAGCCACCAACACACGGGAGCTTGGTCCTTTGGCAGCTGCAACCGACGAACGAGACGAGGAGGCTGGAATCTTTGGAAAGACGAATGGTAAGCAACTGACAACGACTTGATTTTTGAGTGATGGTCCTGGAGGTGAGTGATGTATGGAGAGTAAACTGCCAGAGATTTCTGACAGACGAAATCAAAGAAAGAGAAAGACAAGAAGGGGCAGATTCTCAAAACAAGACAAGTGTAACAGCGCGCCGATGACCAGGGGAAGGGAAGGAGAAAGGAAAGAGTGCTGGCCCGAGGTCGGAGTGGCCAGCAGCGAACAACAAGGCAAGACTCAGCTTCCTGGAGAAGACAAGGGCAAGGAGGAAACAGTGCGAGATGCGGGTAATCCCTGAGGCGAGAAGACACCCTAGAGAACACGGACGAAGCCGAGAAGGAGCGCCGCTCTGCTTTCCTTTGGTGTACAGCACCTGTGACTGGAAGAGCTGCGGGACCTACCTGTGCTGTGATCCCAGGGTGTTAGAAGGCACTGAGCTTGAGTGAAGGGGCAGGAAGAAACGAACTTTGCTTGCCCTTCTTGGGCGGAAGGGTCCTCGGCGAGGAGGCGAATGGTAACCTCTTGCACTGTTAGCAGAAGAAGAAGGAGAAGAGAAATAGTAGCATACGCACGGAGATGAACACGGAGAAGAAGAACCACCACCATGTATGGTGGAGAGTGGATGGTGGTGTTTGGGTCAGGAAGAAGTGGAGCTGGCGAAGGAACCACCCGAGCAATTATCAAGGTACGCTATCGTTTACTATCACGGGGCAACGCGTGTGCTGCGCGTTTGGAGAATAATGCCCTTCCCTAATTATGCGCAAGATATGCGTCTAAGAGGTTGGGTATCCTAAAGACTATCATCTTTGACCAGACGTGTCGTTTAATGCGGGCCCCAAGGTAACCATGGCGGCAACGGATGGTGGACAGTGGTAGACATGTCTTGTCATTACAATAAGAGACTATTCTCTGGCCTACTAGGTGTCATTCATCTCCTGGACTTGAGCAAAAGCCACCAGTCGTTCTCCATGGCGACACTTGTCGTTAGGCGGGTAGAGTCTGTATGGTGTCGTTCCGCATGCATTATATCAGTTCCCTGTGATTATGTCTCTACATCTGAGAACACATGTCGTGGGACCTCGTGGAGTGCCATGCCAAATATATTCTGCCAATGTCCTCCATCAGGCGTCCGCTCATTGATATCCAGACTATTGTAGCAAGGCATGCATTGGGGCAATTGGCCACTAGGATACGCATTTGCCATGCAAGTGTAAGGTGGTGGTGTATTTCTCATCTTCCAATGTGTCAAGACAATGTCCATGGACTGACCTATCAAGGAGGGTACGTCTCTGCTTCCCAGGAACCAAACTTATGATTCTTTACCCTAACACTTGACTTCCCATATGAGTTTCATGCTTTCCAGAACTATGGATGTTTGTCTAAGTCCAAACGAAGTCATACTTATGCCATTGAGCAGCAGGGACAATGGGGTTGAGCGAGCAGACGTTGTGCTGAATAGGGGTACATGGTGGAGACAACGTCGTTGTGAAATTGGCGTTGGCGCCATTGACCAACCATTGATTCGTTTGCCTTGAAGCTGGGTTTGAATGATAGGGCAGGACTGAGGCAAGGGGACTTGGGCATTTGGCAACGACACAATAATCTCGCACTCACTTAGTTCTATAACTCTATGTCGAGAAGTAAAGTGTTTGATCTAGTAGTCTCGGCCATTCTTCTCTGTGAAATGTTTGTATCGAATGCAATAGGTAGGCAATAAGCAGAGAGGGGCCAGACATGCAGATCACAACACTCGTTGTAGACTGTCAACAGGTTCAGAGTTTCGAAGAGGAACTGCGTTTGAATTGAAATCTTGAGTCCACTGGATCTCACAATCTAGCACCTCGAAAATGCCTCGCTCGTAATTCGTATCACTCGAATCTCGGAGATTCATGATGCTAGGGAAATCAATTGGCGATGACCCCAGGCACTTGTCATGAGCTGAAGGATTTGGTTCACTTGATTTTATCGGCCTTTATAAAATAATACGTTAATATCTGGACAAACTGAAGCATCGTGGGATTCATCATCATCCTCGTAAGGATGATAAAAATGGCAAACAGTTTGTTCCGCATCGTGTACAATCATGTGTTGTGGTGTTTCGTTTGTTTGGCTCGAGAGGAAAAGGCGGCGAAAAGGGGGTGCTGAAACTCTCGTCACTTGAGAACCTAACAGAACTTGTCTCTTCACAGAAATTTGAAAATCAGACCAAGAACAACAAAGTGGGCGATCGAAGGATACCTCATCTTGTCACAGGATTCCATCGGCTTGTCGTTTCGAGGATATCCGAGGTCCAAGAGTATTGAAGCCACGAACGAGCCGGCAGTTCCCCTGGAATGGCTATGGCAGCCGTCAGCACAGTCTAGAACAAAGTGACAGGATGCGCGCTCTGACGTTGCGAGACGCACATCCTCAGCGTGGCGTTGGTGTTTTCCAGCTTTGCCGCCGATAGCGAAGGTCCTATAGTTTGATCGACGGACTTTACGAGATGTTTTTTTCTTCTTTTCTCATTCCTCCCCCGCAAAGTCGACTGACAGGCCACGGCTTCTGACCGAGCTCGATGTTTTTATTTCAGTGTCATAGCGCGAATCGAAAGAGACTTGCATTGGTGTCGTGGCGCGGAAGATGCGGCTCGCCGGAGCACCCAAGTCGGCCGATACTCGAAACACAACTCCCCGGCCGAGGTCAATGTCAGATTCCCGGACCCGGGACGGACCGGTTCTCTGCTCAGTTACACGAGCAAAACAGACCGGGATGGAGTCGTTGTTCTCTGAGAGAGACTGGTAAGAGCTCTCCTACTTGGCGCCATGCTGCCTTGACAGAAACTAACGGTGTGGACGCGGAAGCAATGTCCTAGATTCCGCGTCGATTACATAGCAGGAATACCATCAGGCTACGATCCGCCCCTTAACCGCAGAAGTAAAGCAAAGCAAAAACACCCACGGCAATGTCCCGTCACCATCCCGAGACAGGGGGCCCCGAGAGCCAAGTGCGTGGGTTCATGGGGGGACAAAAGGTCCGAGACCGACTGGTCTATGCAGCATCGGAGCTGTGGGGAGGCAGAGGATCAGACCGCTTAACTGGAGCGAGCGGCAAGACCAAAGGGCCATGCATATAACAAGTGCTCACATTCTCGTACAGGAAGAAGCAAGCAAGCAAGCAAGAGGTGTGGAGGGGCGGCTTTCGAACTGTCTGGGGAAGCGTCCAGCCACGAAACGAGGATGCATGGCATCTGCAGGACGGGGCCCCTTGTCGATGGGCTTATCTGAGGCGAGACTGGGGTGGGCGAGGCTGGAGAGAGCTAATTGGTCTTGGCAAGCTCATCGAAAGATGGCAGGGCTGTTGACAGCTCAACTTGAAGGGGGGGGGGCTTCACGACAAAACTTGTGACAAGGGATTGAGCGATTTCCCCACGGGAGGCGTCTGCAGAGCTGGAGACAAGGCGAGGGGAAAAGACCATTGACGCGAGGCCACGCGTGGTCAAGTGACGTCGCTGGCGATGGGATCTGAAGGACCAAGACTTAGGCGTCGTACTATGTGCGTAGCTAGCGTGTGATTCTAGGCTGTGACGGAGGACACATGATGAGAGGGGAATTGGGAGTTGAAGACGGCGATTCACAGGTCTTGGTCTTTGGTCTTGGTTAATACCATATCCAATGCCTAATGCTGCTTGTCTACTTGGACTTTGTCCATCATGGGCAAACAATTGACAGCTCCCAAGGTGACAATGACGGAGATGGTGAAGCTGAGGCAAATGGGGGGTAAAACAGCCTCGGCTCTTTCAAGTTGGGAAACCCGGCCTGTCCGAGGTCACGCCCTGGCTCCACATGTTCCGGGGCGGCTCCACGATTGATGACCTCGTTTCCCCGGCTCATGAGACTTTTCGAGACTCTTCTCTTTTTTCTCGTGCCCATGCCGATGAGATATGCAGAGTTGCGCGTTTTACAGACACACACATACAAGCCTCGTTTTTGACTGTGCCTCTTAATTGCAGAGGCTATTCCTGCTAGAATCAAATTTAATGGGGTTTCACAGACATTTTGCCCGGTCAAGCTTGTGAAGAGCTGCTCATTGCCCCTCCATGTTTTTTTACCCCTCCACACCTCATCGCCAAAACAGCCTCAACGCCACGGGAAGGCCAGGGGTGTCCCCCCTCCCCCCTCGTCTATCATGGGCCCTTAAACTTTCTAGCATTTCAATCTTTCCCGTGGCAGCCGCTCAAGTTTTTACGTTACCGGCTTGGGTTACACACTCGTCGTTGATAGGCTCTTTGTTGGTGGGGGTTCCCCCTTGTGAATCGTGTATGATCCTCATGACGCACATGTGCCGACGCCCTGAGATTCGCGCCAGCGGAGAACATCTTGCCCCATGAATTACAACGGCCAATTCAAGGTACCAAATAGAAGCAAGGAGATGAGATTCTCCCTACTGGGCCGATTTGACCGGCAAACCGGATACTAGACGCCTCATGGCGCCCCGCTCACATCTTGTTTGTTCCCACGCTTGATACCCCACCATTGGATCGATGTACCAGCAGCAAACCGTACGAAACCACAGGTTACCGTGTGTATCCATCCATTCCAGATGTTGCGAGCCGGGGCGGACGGAGAAGGGGGCGTGGTGCTTTCGGCGCTGCGGAGACTAAAGATGGCTTCACCAACGGGAGTTGCGTATGCGGGTGGGCTCACTTTGTGTGTCCTCTTTCCACTGCCCGGTCTCGAGGACGTCCATTCGATCTGCTGCTGGCTCAAGGGCCGATGAGACGGGTACTAAAGATGACGGATCGCCCACCCTTGTTTTGTAATGATGGCATTCTCATTGAGAACTCATTCCACACCATCCATCCATCCATCACAAGCTTGATCGGATCTCTCCACAATCCACCCAGAGCTAAAGCTCCAACTCCACTCTCACGTACCGAGGTCTCGACAACACTACCTTTCCTTAACTCAATTGCACTTCTTTGTTCCTTCGAGCGCTTCTCTCTCACCTTCATCTGTAAAATCATCATAACGAAACTCAGCTATACGAAAAACACTACCAATCGTTCCAATTCCTCCATCCACTCACATCCTCGATAGCTTTACCAAGCTACCCTAAATCATCAACGATGGCTCCTCTCGTCCCCCACTGGAAGCAGCCTTCCCACCCCGACATCCAAGAGGTCGTCGTCGTCAACGCCGAAGAGTTCACCACAAAGAGCATCTCGCGCGTCTCCCTCCCCCCCTTTGCCGTATTCGCAAAGTTCGACTTCCCTCCCTGCACCCCGGCGAATGAGCCCACCTACGCGACCGTCCAGACCGGCCGCGATACTCACCTCAACCTAAACAGCGATCTGCTGTACATCAACCACTCTTGCGAACCTACTCTCGTTAGTTGAACCTACTTGAAGGAGAACCCCCGGCTGTTGTTGAATCGTCCCTCCCCCTTGCCCAGAGGGAATCTCTTGATTAACACGATTAGCTCTTCGATGTGCGCAACTTCAACGTCCTAGTTGGCCCCAAGGGCATCAAGCCCGGTGATGAACTCACCGTGAGTCCATTGGCCTCTTTCCTGACTGGTGCTTCAATTGACGAAATACCAGTTCTTCTACCCCTCGACCGAATGGCACATGGCCCAGCCCTTCGACTGCCTCTGCGGAACGCCTACCTGCCGAGGCCGCATCGCTGGTGCCCGCGACATGACCGAAGCCCAGCTCGACGGTGTCTGGCTCAACGGCCACATCATCCAGCTCCGCGCTGAGCAGGAAGCCGCCCGCATCGCCCGGTCCGCGGACCCTACCGTCAACGCCCTCCACGAGGCCGTCGTCCACGCCGAGAAAGTCCTCGAGGCTGCCCGTCTCGCCCTGCGCACCTACACTGGCAACGCGCACGCCCAGAACGGCAACGGCATCATCACGCCCAAATTCGCCAATGGCACGCTCGGAAAAGTAGCTGGATCAGAGCACCGCGGTCCCACCTCTCGTGAGCTGGGTGGTGAGATGGGCGGTGATACCATCCGTGTCTAAGGAAGACGGAGCGTCGAGAGGAAGACGTGATAGCCGCGACTGGAAAATGTTGTTGCTGTTAGAGAATCCTGTTGACGCTGGTAGATAGACGACATGTTCCCTTCTCAAGTTGACGCTTTTAGGACCAAGATTGGAGAAAATCAAGAAATTGCTCGTGCTTTGGATTCATAGCTGAAAAACGATAAGCCACCATCATTGCACCCATTCGCATACCTCCCTGAGCAGGGTTGTCGTGAACAAGTCCCCCAATTCCAATCATCAAACTCTTGCTCCGCCGTCATAAACTCCATGATATACACTTCCAAACGCCAAAAGTCGTCATGTCGAATACGGTTCGTCGTCGAGATATAAGAACATCGCTGCGTCCATTACCGCACATGATGCAGTAGATCCATCCCCTGATTATTTCTTCTCCTTTGAATCCTTCCACCGGCTCCATGCGCTACGCCCCTTTTCAGAGCCAGCGCCGCCACTGTACTTGGCCTCCTCCTTCTCCCATTCGTTCCGTTCCATGCTGCGACGTGCCAAAAACGCGCGTGCAAATTTCCATGCCTCCGTATCAGCCAAGTTCCACGCTTCGAGGGATGCGCGCTGTCGAGTGTCGGCGGTTTGCTTGGTTAGGGCAATGATCCTCTTGGCACGCTCTAGAAGAGCTTGCTCCTTTTTTCTTTTCTCTTGTGGACTCAATTCCCTCCCCTTGGCAACCTCGTCGGGGTTTGGCTGCGGCTTTTCGATCCTATCGTCCTTTGTCGGCTTTTCTGCGCGCTTTCCCTTCGTTGATTTGGAATCTTGAGCCTTTCCATCCTTGGCCTTCTCTGCTGGCTTTGTGCCGGCTCTGTCTGCTTCCCCAGAGCCCTGCGGAATGCGGAATCCAAAGTGCCAATTGATATCGGAGGGAACTTCCGCCTCGGCTGTTAACCATAGCGCATGTGCTGGAGCATGTTCATCCGCCACAGCCTGCTTGAAGCGCATGATGCGGAGGTTGCTGGACACTTTGTCACCCAAGATCTTCTGGGTAATGGTCTCAAGCCATGGATCGCGAGGAGACTCTTTTCGGATCCAGGCAGCATCAATCCTCTCCCGAAGATTCGAAAGCGTGACAAGAGTCCAAGGGTGAGGTACTGTTCCAATGGCGTAGGTGCGAGTCGAGTTCTGGTACTGTTCAAGGGTGTTGACCTTCAAGGCCGCGGAGCCTGCAGCACAGCGCTTGCAACTGGAAAGCCTGGGGGGACATGAAGAAGGGATCGGGTTGTCGGGACAAAACGCCAGGGCGTTGGCGAGCTTCATCGCTGGGGCGACCATATCGGTGGTGTGTTCAGGGAAGGGCTTGAGAACGTCGATACCATCGGGGAAGCTGTTCTGCCAGGCGATGTGCATATGAGCATTGATCAGCCTGTTGAGAGACCCCAGACCCTTGGCTCGTCCATTTGTGAGACTTTCATGAACCTTGGCATATTGCTTCTTGATAAGCTCTGGGCTGTAATGGGCCAGGGAATCTGGTGTCTTGTCCGTCTTGAACGTGTCCTTGGGCGCCCCCGTGATGACGCTCTTGGCGGTCTTCAAGTTGTCGGAATCTAGCAAAGACCGGATAGCCTTGGTCACGTCGTCCTTTTGGCCGACTATGAGTGCACTGTCGAGGCCCTTCCATTTAGTCAGGGCAGGATATTCACCTCTTCGAAGGAAACTCAACAGATGGTCCTCGGTGAGGGCCATTGGGAACAAGGTGTATTCCGCCAAAAGGCCGGTACCCATAGCTCCCCATGCCAGCCATTTCATCAAGTCCTTTTTCAGCTCTGGATCTACCTGGAGTCTCTGTACCTCGGCATACATTGGATTGTTCATGGCCTCGGAAGCGCCCAGAATGGTAGGTCGGAAACCCTGCGCCCACCATGCGCGACGCCAGGTCAGAAGCAGGTCGCTTTCGGCATCCTTCTCCTCCCTCGACTTTTTGAGAGTAGAATCGTAGTAGCAGTATATGAAGGGGCGATCACGGAGCGGAGGTAGAAGAGCACGGTCTTCGTCGAGGGTGAGGGAGCTAGAGAAGGGCACAGACAGCCACTTCCAATCAGCCCACCAAGAAGAACCGTGGTACGAGTCCTGTGCTCGAACCGGAGGCCGATGAGAGGGCCCACGGAAGGGATTCAAGCCTGTCATGCCCTTGGTGAGGGACTCGCGAAGGCTGGACACAGAAGTTTTGCCCTTCTTGGGTTCCGCGTTCTTGGCGGCATTGTCTGGAGCGGCAACATGCGTGGTAGTAGGTGATAGGATGGTGAAAATCGTGAATGCGAAAACGAGGGCGATGAGGATAAGATAAGTCAATCGTCGAGAAGTAAACCGGCGTGGTCGGCCGTAGAAGATGTTGAAGGCCATGATGTATCAGTCGCCGGGGCAATGTGACCGAAGTAAATCGTAAAACAAGAATCGCAAAAGTGAAAGGGAGCGACACGTTTGACCGGACTATGTAGTCGTCGAGAGGACACGAATGGCTGGCATCGGGCAGGTAATTGGCTGATCGGGCTGAGCCACGAGTCTCATGAAACGAGGGCGACAAGACGTTGTCAAGGACGCATTTCGATGATAGCGAGAGGACGCCAATTATGGCAACGACAAACAGAGATGGTATGACGAGAGACGAGACAGGAGTGGCCGTGGGCCGGTTCTTGAGGACTAAATTAGTTGTCGAGGGAGGGGGAAATGGATACGAGAAATGCTGATGGGAGCTCTCGTGAGTGATCCCTTTTATGCAAGTGTTGGAGGGATGACCAGCGAGTGGGGTGGGCCGCCAGGGAAGTGAGACCTGAACCACGCGTTACCGAATCGGGTCTGGATCAATTAACGGGCAAGGGGCTTGGGCATGAAGATTTGCGCCATAGAGGCCGGTAGGAGAATTGCCAATTGAGATGAAGCTGTAAATGAGGGCATACTTCTCGCCCTGTTACTGCAGTCTGGTATACTCGCAGCGTGAGGCGGTGCCGGGGGTAAAATGCCCTTGGATCCTTGATCGACCTGCAATCCACTTGAGCATCTGACTGTGGAGATCCTGACGTCGAGCTTCGGGAGCTTGATCGGTCCAGGCCCACTCGCTCAGGTCCCGGGGCTTCAAGGGACGTCGGGTGGGCCTGGTTGTCTCGAAGCTGGCCGTGAAGCTGGAACGCCAAGAACAATTGAATTCTTTGGATCCCATACGTGAGGTTGCCCGTTGCTGCCTGGTGTTGATGGCAAGTGCAACAGTTGACTAAACCCTTTTGCTTCACCTCGTCCCTGGGGCTCTAAACACGAGAGGCTCAATGCACTCGTCTCAATGATGATCTATTTGATGGGGCTTGTCTGCATGTTGCATCGCCACTAATTAAATCGGCGCCAGCGCTCCATAGGGCTGATTTAGGCCAGGCCATGGAGTTCAAGTCAAGACCCTTGATCAGCAGAAAAATAATCATTCTGCGTCGTGCGTGCACTTTATCTCAAGGGTTTGAGACTTCTGTTGATCCTGTACTACTTCTCTTGCGCCGTATGTTCGTAGATTACTTCATCCATTTGGTGTAAGCGTGAGTGGCTGTCATGTACCGTGTGGTGGAGGAGATGGCCATGTCATCCATGGAACTGAGCTTGTACCTCAGGGAACCGGTAAGAGCACGCTATCTTCAACGTAAGCCTGGCTTCTTTCAGCAGCTAAGAAAACAAGATCTGTAATGCCCTTTCACTCTTTTCTCGATATAAAACGAATTTTTTTGCATCTGCTGAGGCCAGTTACAGAGTCACAACCTCCCCAAGTAACTTCGCTGCAACTTTCGGTTAATGTTTGCCCAAAGCCCAAATTCCATCACTGCCACCCACTGTATCTTACTGCAGGTGGCCGACACCGCGGGCGAACGTGCCATGCGAACGAACTGCACAGGCAGACAGACACAGACAGGCAGCAATGACCCCATGCACGCCTACACCTACGCCTGGTCTTTCACTCCTACCGACTCTTCCCTCCTCCCTCCCTTTAGCTTACCTGTGACACACGACAAAGTCATTTGGAACTAGAAAAACAGCTCCTCTCGAATCGCACAGGCTGGCCATCCAGCTCTGACTCCCCTCCCCTCATCCTGGGCAGGGTAGGTAGGTACTGCAAACAAACGGCAAACGCACCTGCCCTCCCGTGACCTGAACCACTGCTTCTCCTCCCAGGTATATCTTGCACCCAACATCTTTCAAATGCTGCATCTTGCCAACATTTATCGAGCCTTTCCTCACCTATCAGCGAAATTATCTGGGCGCCGGATATTTGCCCTGGATCTTACTCGTCTACACAACTGACCCCGCCCCAGAACATTACACTTGTTGGGCTTTACATCGCCTCGCCGTGCTCACTTCGCCCATCTTTGACCACCTGTTGCCCACCTCTAGACGAGTTCTGCAGATACTCGTCACGATTTCTGGTCAGCGTCTTCCCACTCCTCCACGTCGGGGCTAAACGCTGGGACCGGCGGCTAGTCGACGCCGCCATGGGTCTCAAGCAGTTCAACCTCGACCTTAGGGCCGCTACGTCCAACTATAACGACCCGCACGTCACAAATGTGCGAAAGGGAGACTCAGATGGAGAGATTGTATTCACCTATGGCCTGGAAGGGCAGCCGCCCTTGGAGATCCAGGCTCTCTCAACAGGTATGATCTTGCGATACTGCTCCCCAGACTCTGGACTGCGCATTGAGCTGGGACATTCAATCACCCATCCCCTGCGGAAAGCGGAAGTAATCCAGCTGACAATATCCAGATGCCGATTCCTATCCCAGACACTCGAGCTTCATGATATTCACCTCGTCAGACCACGCCACCAAGGATATGGATGAGTGGCTTCAGAGTTTCGCTGCCTTGACCGGAGGCAAGGATGTGACCGAAGTTATCTCGCTGGTTTCCAGACGGTTGACCGCCAAGCTCAGCAACAGCGATCCATCCATAGCCGTCATCAGCAGCGACGAGGATGAGGCAGATGGCGACTCTGCATTCGACAGTGACGACTTCTCCCAGGACGATGAGGACGAGGAGGAGTATCGCATTGATATCACACCGCTGCCGCCTAGAAGACCGGCTGCGAGATGTGCGGCTGGCTCTCCAGGATCGACCACTCGCTTGAAGCGGCACCTGCGAGACGCTAAGAGGGAAGGTTTTTGTATCTCTGTCCCATTCACGAAGAAGGTCGACAACCTCTCTGGTATCTTCTCGCTGTCCATCCGTGTTTCGAAACTCGGCATCCCAGAGGAAGCCTTGGAGGCATGGGACCTCAAGTCTTCGGAGTACGTGGTCATGTTGATCAAATTGCCAATGGGATATCCTTCTGCGACCGAGTTTATACGTCTACCCTCGGACCAGTCAATGGTGCAATTCAGATTCGGTAAATGCGCCAGTCCAAAGCCGTCCTACCATACAATGAAACGGATGTTCGAGTCTGACCTTAGCACGGAGTCCCAGCATCCTCCTCACAAAGACAACAGCAGGGACAGCGATCATTTTCTACCGCTGTACATGTCAGCATCTCTTAATCCCCTACTCAACCAAGAGTTCCCTAGTCTTCTACAACTTCGACGATCCGACAACTTTTCCTGGGATCAAGCACAGACATTCAAGTTCGATCTGAGTCGAGGCAGTCACTTCAGAGACGCTTCCTCTTCGGTCAAAAACTCTAAAGATGACCGGGATAGCTCTGCTGATTGGTTTAGTCTTGAGTTCCTTCGACGAGACTACGTTTCAGCAGGTGAAGATCTCAACATCTTTCTTGTGGCGATGCAGTTTGGCCTGCAGAGACTAATCAAATGCACAAAATACTGCATGGTCTGCCATCAAAGAATGGATGGAGGGTTTGAGGCCGTCAAGCCTTTCGTTTGCGGAAACCTGCTCTGCCTTTACCAGTACCTGTCGCTCGGGTTTGGCCAGAGCATCGAGCACGACATTATCAATAGCCCGGCCGTGGTCGACCTCCTTATTTCCTTCTTCTACTCTGCCGTTTTCAGCAATCGTCTTCGCGAATTTCCACAAGGACTGGGTCTGAAATGCGCTGATCCAGGCTCCCTCAAGGACCCCTCAGAGCATCTGGACGTGGAGGTGTCCTTCAGGGATAAGAAGATTCGGTTCTCTAGCGCCGACTATGGCTCTCATAAAAAGATGAAGGAGGGTGACTGTGTCCTTCTTGTCATCAGGCCCAAGGAGATGACAACACCAGTGCCTATCGTGCACTCGAGTAAGTGGACACTTTTCTTTTGGTTCCCGGTTGACAGCAACACTAACATCGAGACAGCTGTGGAGAGGCACACGTGCATCATTGAATCGCCCGGGAACTCGGAGTGCACTTTTCGAATCATTGAGACACAAATAGCGCCCATCAACGTCATGCCACTATCGGAAAATGAGACGAGGACCCATGCAACCCATCCGAGCGCAGACTGGGTTCGTGTCATGCTTTTCCACCACAACAAGGATATCGATGAGCTTCAGACTGCGGACCGTGATTACAATCTCATTCAACTGACTAGGATGATCCCGCCTGTCGAGGAAATGAGATCTTACCTTGTGGAGAGGCCAGGAAGTAGCCTGTCCCTTTGGAAGGGCATGAACAATTCGACATTGGCTCTCCTCAACTGGATCGTGGCATCGAACAGATCTTTCATTGTTCAAGACGGTCCAATCCCTAATGGTCAATCACCGGCAGGAGGGGCAGCAGACAGTCCCAGCATTGTCCAGGGCATGGGTGCGGGCTGGGTGCAGTTTCGCTTCGCTCAGGGCTCGCCGGAGAAGGAAGAGGCTTTCTTCAAGGAGCTCACGAAACTGAAAGAAATTGGCGGGCAACCAAAAACACACCCAAGTCTATTCGCATGGCATGGAAGTCCGCTCGAGAATTGGCACAGCATCATTCGGACTGGGCTTGACTTTTCTACGACACTGCATGGACGAGCGTACGGCAACGGAGTCTATTTGAGCAAGGTATTTTCGACCAGTCAGGGCTATACGATGGGGGGCGTTCACGGAAGCTACTTGGTAAGTTGACCACACCTGGAGGAAGGTTGAAGACGGTAGGGCAGGGGATACTCTCTGCTAAGGCGTACATCTCATGAGGAGCTGGAGCGAGTATCGGATTAATCTTGCGTTCGGCTCCTCTAGGATATACGTTCACTCACAGTATTCCCCTTGTCCTTGCTAATCACGCAGTCATTCATTCTATGGCCCTTTGTGGTTTCTCTGTTGGTGGTGATTGTTGGCTGACATTTAATAATATAGGCTTCTTCGGCATGGCCGAATTCTCGACTCAATATCTCCAGTGCTATCAGCATGTGCGAGATCGTCAACGATCCGGCCCGATACGTGTCAACGCAACCGCATTTTGTTATCGACAAAATCGAGTGGATTCAGTGCCGGTACCTATTTGTTCGGGTGAACGCCTCTTCACAAACCGGCAACCAATGGCGCCCGAAGAAATCAGTCTTCACCTCGAAGGGCTATCTCGGGCAAGACCCTCAACATCGGTTGATCGGTGACCATAGAAATGAAATCCTGATCCCCTTGTCGGCAATTCCAACTGCCCGCCGTCGTGCTCTCGGACAGCAAGGCTCTGTCGGTGGTCCGGGCCTCACGCGAGAGAACCCTATCTTGCTCGATGAAGAAGATGGGGATGTTCTTGAGGAGATTGACGGGGAACTCGACGATCTCCTGGCCTCGGATGGCGAGGAAGAGGATAGCCAGAGACAAACGGTGCGAAAACGACGACGAACTTCCACGGACTCGGGCCTGGGAGAGCTACGACCATCCAAGCTGACGACGGGGATGCAGGACCGGAACAACACAGGCCAACCACAGGCTGGCACTACCACCACCTTCAGGCCTGGCGGTCTGGATCTGGCCTCTCTTCCCAAGCTCGCCGAGCCGACCTGGGCGGCGTCATCCCCGGGAGCCCTACGTGCCCTCAACCGAGAGATCAAGGATCTGCAAAAGATACAATCCAACACTGATCTCGCTTCGCTAGGATGGTATATCGACTTTGACAAGCTGGACAACATGTTCCACTGGATCGTCGAGCTCCACAGCTTTGACGTGAACCTCCCCCTTGCGCAAGATATGAAGCGCGCTGGCTGCTCCAGCATAGTCCTGGAACTTCGTTTCGGCAGCTCGTACCCGGTATCACCACCTTTTGTCCGTGTCATCCGCCCACGCTTCCTCCCCTTCGCCCACGGGGGTGGTGGCCATGTTACCATAGGCGGCGCTATATGCTCAGAGCTGCTCACCAACTCGGGCTGGTCCCCCGCCCTGTCGTTGGAAAAGGTGTTCCTCGAAGTCAGGATGAATCTCTGCGACATGGACCCTCCAGCCCACCTTGACCGGGCAGATGGCTTGGGGTCGATGGATTACAACATCTTCGAGGCTATTGACGCATTCCGCCGTGCTGCCACGGCACATGGGTGGCAGATTCCTTCGGACATGGACATGGTTAGTAGCATGTCCGCGCTGCTAAACTAATGGAGAGTTCTCCTGAGCAACATTTTGATGTATACACACCGAGATCGAGTGTGTTATATCAACCAAGGCAGTTTTCTGTGCCTTATTACTATTTGGCTTGTTTCTTGTCTTCAGAGACAAGTGGCGTTAAGGGCGTGCCAGATTTGAGGGATGTGATGATATAAGATCACAAATATGCTGAGGGGATGAAGAATATTACCTAGACAGCAACACTCACGAGGCACAGATCGGTAGACGGGCGACGGAAAACGGTCTCGTGTATTCTAAGTTGGCACGAATCGCTATGAATTGATGAATTGATGATTAAAGACTTTGACATGATCAGGGACCATAATCAAGACACTGTAGGATGGCAGTGGACCTGATTTGTCAAGGAGTTGTGACACTTCCTCTCCATTGCATCCTTAAACTTCCCTTCAGCCGATCAATGACATCAAATGGCAGCAGTATCACCATCGACAGCAGAACAGCAAGAATTCATTTCAACTTTTTATTTCATTATCTGGCAGCATCGCCATTTGCAAGGCTCGCTGGCTTCTTTAACCTGGCCCTTCTGGCAACACCTCAACTCCCCCTGGCCAAATACCCGTCTATAAAACTCCCCCATCTCTCTCTTTTTTAGGTTGGTCCGGAATTCTACGATTCGATGTTTTCTCATGCGATTGGAAGACTTGCGATATCAAGAGAACCACATCTCGAAAGAAGGTCCTTTTTGTTTTCTCCAAGACATACCGTTTCCCCTCGACCCAGCTAGGGATGGAGGTGGGGTAGGTAGATAGCTACTAACCCTCAAGCAAGGTTTTTCAAGATTTTGTTGTTGTTTGTGTTTGTGTTTGTTTGTGTGTGTAGCAAAAGAATCAAGGAATCAACAAAGGAGAAAGAAAGGGTCCAAACGTGGGAATGGATGAGATTGTGCAGCATAGTAGAAAGCAAGAAACCCCTTCCTCCTACCCACGCTGCACCAGCCTATACCAAACCCTTTCCTTCCACAGTGTCTCCTTTTGTTGCACCGCACACCGACGTGTGCCGTTCCAAGTATCCCGTCAGGATACATTCTAGGGGGTGGGGGATGAAATGGAAAAATATCGAAACGGCCGGGAAACCAAGGCCTGGCAGATAAGACAAGCACCCAAAGAAGCTCCCCTTAAACTCCAAAACAAAACATCCCAGGTCAGAACAAAACGTCGCATGACGGGGATGAGCGTCGCGACTGCGGTACCGAGGGCGGGATGCGCCTCGTACAAGGCCGTTTAGAAATCAAGGATCCGACAGGACTTGAGTATTCGTCCATGTCGAGTAAAACGCCATAGTATGATTGGTTGAGGTTGTCACTCGTGACAAACCGTGGATGTCAGTAGTTGGTGATTTAGTTGTGCTGGAAGAGCACGCTGATCGACTCGCCGTGGTGGACGCGGCGGATGGCCTCGGCGAAGACGGGCGAGATGTCGATCACCTCGAGCTTGGGACATAGTCGTCGGTGCTCATTCTGGGGGACCGAGTTGGTAACCAGAATCTTGTCAATGGCAGAAGCATTGATACGGGCAATGGCGTCACCGCTAAACACTCCGTGAGTGAGAAGAGCGTACACCTTGGTAGCGCCCTCCTTCTTCAGAAGCTTAGCAGCGCGCGTGATGGTGTTTCCAGTGTCAATGATGTCGTCGACCAGGATGCAGATGCGGTTTGCGACATCACCCACAAGCATCATGCTGGCATTGCGGTGCTCAGTGAACCGGATCGGACGGCGCTCCTAGAGGTATTGTATGAGTTTTGAACAGAGGGGAATCAAGAGATTATTTGAATTACCTTATGAATCAGGGCAAAATCCGTCTTGAGGCTGTCAGCGATCAGGGTAGCTCGCTTGGCACCTCCGGCATCGGGGGAGACAATGACGGAGTTTTGGTAGCCAGGGATTTGCGACTGGATGTAGTTCTGGATCAGGGCCTTTCCGTAGAGATTGTCGACGGGAATATCAAAGAAGCCCTGGTATTGGGGATCGTGAAGATCCATAGTGATGATGTGGTCTGCGCCGGCGCAAGTGAGCAGGTCGGCAACCAGAGTGCCGGCCTGGGCAATCCAGTGCTTGTAACCAGGCTTGGGCTGGAAGGCCGAGATGTTGGACTGGTTTTCGTAGTCATGGGTAGTGTAACTTCGCTGTGAGGAAATAGAATTCTCCTGCTGGTGACCACGGTTGGAAGTGGTGCTGGAGATCGTATCTGATCGGCGGGGCGGCGCGAAGTCGCCATTGGTGCCATTGACACCGTTGACGCCGTTGGCAGCGCCCTCCCTGGCGATGGCGGTCTTGGACAGCTTCTCAGTGAGGTTGTTAACGCCATTGGGCAAGCCGGCAGACCGAGGGGCGCCAGGACGAGGCGTGGGAGGCACACTCTCGAAGGT
This sequence comes from Fusarium falciforme, assembly GCF_026873545.1. NCBI lineage: Eukaryota > Fungi > Ascomycota > Sordariomycetes > Hypocreales > Nectriaceae > Fusarium > Fusarium falciforme. Next base: position 1,024,685 of record NC_070548.1, read on the forward strand.
GTAGTCGTTTCGGGAACCCCCAGTGGGTTGCGACAAAGGAGCGCCGGCCTTGTTGTAGGGCCAGTCGGGCTGTCGGGAGTAGGGGAAGAGTGGGACAACTGCAGTGACTCGCTTTGCTGAACCGATTTTGCAGGCCGAGATCATGATGCAGAGGTCAATGAGGTTGTCATTGACGTTGCCCGAGCCGGATTGAATGATGTAGACATCCTTTCCACGGACCGAGTCCTTGATTTCGCAGCGACTCTCGCCGCCAGAGAATTTTGAAAGAATGCGGTTACTTTGGGGAACGCCGAGGATGTTGCAGACGTTTTCTGTGAGCTGGGGGTGGGAATTGCCTCCCAGAACGACGATATTGCGCACCATTGTGAAGGCGAGGATGTGATTGTCGGGTAAAGGTTCAAGAGTGGTCGTCGGCTAAGAGAGCAAAAAGTTTTGAAGAGCGGCGAAGGACGGAAGCGGAAACGGGTGTGGAGGGGCCGATTCGGAGGGGCGAGCAATGGAGAAGAGAGGGGAGGCGTGACCGAGTCAAGAATACCGGACACGAGGAAGGAGCTCTGGATGATTGCGAGAACGATTATGAAGAGGGGGAAACCCTAGACAAGTCGAAACGAGTCGATCCGAGATCGAGGTAATCCGAAGTCGAGACGAGACGTGACGAAGTTGAGGGTTTGCGAGGCAAAACCTTGACTGGGTGACTTTTTTTTTTTTTTTTTTTTTCTTTCAATGGCGGGCCGGGCCTGTTGGAGCGCAGCACAGCACAGCGCAGCGCAGCAACTGGGAGCGCGTGGAGTGGGGTGGTGGAGGCGGGATTGCAAATGCCTGCCCGGTGAGTAAGTGGTGAAGCGTGTGAGTTGCTGCAAGATGTCGGTTGAAGACAAAATTGGCGCCGGGGGACTCTCTGAGCGCGCTGTAGGAGGAGGTTGGTGACGCTTTTGGGGGGACCTGAAGGCCTGTCCGGGGGCGCTGAAGCGGCGCGAGGGATGACTCGACAGCGGTCGACAGGACAGGGGTGGAGGCCGATTGCTGTAGCCGACTGAGACGCACAGAGCAGTCGACGTCACTGCGTCAGAGGCTCACAGCTCAGCAGGTTTCCAATGCCGAATGACAGGGCAGGGGATCCTAAACAAAGAACCTGGCGGTGCGAAGCCGGAGATGGCGGTCGGGGAGTGAGTAGGAGGGAGCAGCCAGCCAGTTGAATGGAGGCAAGTATTTCGTTTAAAGGTGACGAGGAAGAGATGGAGGAAAGAGGAACTCGGCAGACTGACGTGACGAACGAACCGACGAAATAAAGCCCGGGGATGGCGCGGCGGTCGCAGGAGCAGTCCAGTCCAAGTGGAGGAGGAGTGGGAGTGGAGATGGCGATGCGATGGGATGTCGATGGGCGAATATCAAAGGCCCATTGTGTGCGAATGGATGCGTGAATTTGAAAGAAACTCTCGAGGAGTGGGAGGAAGGGAGGGAGCAGGTGGATACAGTACAGATTTTAGTTTCTCTGGGGTTGCGTAGACTTTGGGCAACACGGTGACGACGAGATGAAATGATCTTTTATGATTTCGGACAAGCAGGAGCGTCAAGTAACGAGACAGGAGTCATTGGCAGTCCAAGTCGGAGCCCAGAAATGATGAAATGGCGACGGGGTACATGACACCCGCCAAGACACAAATTCACACAACCATGTACTGCTATTCTTAGTCAAGCGTGGCTGCCGCAGGCAACCAACCAGCAGCCGAGGAAAAAATACAGCCAGCGATCGATGCCGGTCCACCGGTACCCGGAGGGAAGGAGGGGCGAACCACGAGCGCCAATTGCAAAGACAATGCAGAGACATTCTCCCAGGTTTTCGGGATCGAGACTGCGCGCGGGGGCAGTGTGAGTGGTGAGATTCTGGCTGCAAGGAAGGGAGAAAGGAAAACAAAAGGAAGATAACGATTTCCTTCACCTGCCCAGTTACTGCTCTCCTCACACCATGGAGCCGCTCTCCCTTACCCACCCGCGGCTCTAGCTGCAGCCTGAAGATGGAGGACGGGAGGTTTTTTTTTTCCATTCACATGAACCTGGACTTGTACCCACCCCCGCCAATTCTCATGTACCAAGGGTACCTGCTGGCCAGGTGTAGCTCTCCAGACGGATCCCCCATGCTGTTATGAGTGATAAAAAAAAGGGTCGATACAAGTTGGCAAAACCCGAGTCCACCACAACCCGGATGCTGCTAGGAACAAGGGTAGCTCTGCAGTTCTACCTTGCTCCGTCAACTGCAGACCGCCCTATTCTTCGAAATTCATGCTGTACCTTGTTCTGGGAAGGTTGAAGCGGCTTCCCTGAATCGGCGAGTCTTGCTCTTCAACCTCCCCGAGCCGGAGACGGAGTACCGAGGGTGTACCTCCGAAAAATGTGCAGGACTGCGGCGGGAGCGGGCGGGGGAGAAACACCGACTGCAGAGAGGGAGCTGGAACAATCCACTTGGGAAATGGGAAATTCCACTGGACTTTCTGGGCTTCATGGATGCGAAACGGGCTCCATGGCTCTAACGCCGTAGGCGTCTGGTCACCACCAGGAGTTTGCCCGGCGGCGGTTCAGCCCGGCAGGGATGCGTAGTCAGTTGATCTGTACGACACCCGTTCACACGACATTCACCTTGGAGCTGCCAACCAGTCACAGCCGTAAGCCCGTCCCTTTTATCCTATTCTTTCCTTCTTCCTGCCTGGTCATGCTGAGCATTATAAAAAAAGAGCCGCTGCAAATCATATTCGCGAGACACACACGCAGCCCTGGAACAGGTCGGCTCTGCAACGTGTCCAACGTCCCGATGACGGACTCAAGGTCTTGGCAAATGTACAATGTAAAACGCCACAGTGCAGCTCTCCCGAGGCGTGATGCACAATATCAAGACTGCAGGCGGCGTTCTCAGCAACTGCTGGCCTGTGGTTACACCATGTGTGCTGAATCTCTTTGTCAACTGACGCATGTTGGCTGCGACGGGCATGGGACAATTGCCGTTTTCATCTCTGTCACTGTGAGCAAAAACCCATGTCTGCGTGGCTTGCATCACTCGATCCCTCATCAGGTCTCGCCTTGTCCTAGGATAGGATGTCGAGTACCAGTGTGTGCGTTCTAGAAGGGAAGAAAAAAAGCACCTAAATCACGCGACCTCCTTCTCCCAAGAACAATCGGGAGTTCCAGACCATTTCAACTTTTTTTTTTAGCACCATGCGCTTAGACTTGCGTAGGTAGCTCAAATGCCACCGAGATCCGGGGAGGGATCGTGTTCTGTTCCCCTTCTGATGATGGCATTGCACATCAGATGGCTCCCATTGGATCCTTTGCCTGTAGGTTGACCCCTCTTTGAGAACCTGCGTGCTGCGATGCCGGATGTGAGAAGAAAAAAAAAGAATCGCGGGGGGCGTCTTTGCCTTGTGCCGATGGCTTGCGCACGAACGAATTGGAGCCTGACATTGGAGTAAAAGAGGAGGAAAAAGAAAAGAAAGAAAAAAACCTTTTGCGCAGGTACATGATGAAATTGACTCCACTGTAACACGGAGTTTCCCTTTCTTGCGCACATGGTAAAAGGTGAGCAATTGAGGCTCACATGCAAAAAAAAAAAAAAAAATGAAAGAGTCGTGAATTGGAGGGCAGCCAACTTTTGCCCAAGTCTCAACCTTGAATCAACATCTCACACCTTGTGCTTCTGCTACATTCGCACAAGGTGTCGATCGTGCACCACCCTCAATTCCAGAAAAGAACTCCAAGTGAGAAAAAAAAAAAGCCTCCCGTTTTTGAGTGTCTCACAAGTTGTTGCGTGAGGGTGCACCCACCTTTTTTCTGTTCTTCAGCCTCGTCTTTCTGCGGGGCCCTGATTGGCTCCTTCAACTACACATTCTGGATCCCCCATTTTTCTTTCCTTTGCAGCTCAGAGCCTCATCCTCACTCACCATCAGAATCTCACCTTGACTCGACTGGTTCGCTTTGCTGAGGCGACGCATCAACCGAAGCCATGAAGATTCTCGAGTCTCAAGCCGCTGTGCTCAGTAATTGGGAGGTGTACGAGCACCTCACCGAGCAAAAGGAGCGCTACAAGAAGACTAAACATCGAGGTCCTCAAAATTATGAAGATCTAGTTCGCTATGTAGGTCATTCTCCGGTTTGCTTCTATTTAGATGCGCAGTTCAAAATTCAAGGATATATAACTGACGATGCTACAGCTCCTGAATTATCTCCGCTCAAATCCTAACCCTCTCAGCGAGGACCCTATTCCCTACACCGAGGGCTGCATCACCCTGCTCCTCGAGCGCCTGAGGCCTTTCAACCTAGCCAAGAGTGAGGTTATCATGATCATCAACCTCCGCCCTAGCACTCCTCCGGTTCTTGGCTCTGCTCTCGAGGATATGTATGAGCGCTTCACCGCAGAGCAGCAGGAGGAAATGGTCACCATCATCGCCGAAGTCCTTGGCCCATTCGGGCAAGAGGCTGAGGCGGCCGATGCATCCATGGCCGACGCATAGCCTGGAGTCCAGACTTTGTCAGGCATTGTATCCAGGGCCAGCTCTGTCTTATAATATCACCCACTGCTACCACCACATGTCACCTGGGCTCGCCCATTCAAATCTCACAGTATCATACACGTGCTCGCGCTCTGGCTGTTTGGCCCTGTCGTCGGTGTCACAGCCGTCTTGCACAAGTCCTCAAACGCCAGCTTCAACAGCTCCCCTGTCACCGCCGAGCACTCGACGTACCGGTCCGCCCTCAAGGTCTGCGCCACCTGGTACGCTTCCTGGGGGTAGATGATCCCATTGGGGTCCTTCTCCGACCTCAGATCCCGCTTCAACCCGAGGATGATGAGAGGCAGGGTGTCGAACCTCTGAAACGCCATCTTGACCTCGTTGATCCACTACAACGTCCCCAACTGTCAGCCCTCCTTCCGAGAACAGGGTTTTGCATCACTTACATATCTCTGCATGTTGATCAAAGTCAGCCGCTGGCTGATATCGAAGCAAATAACAATGGCATCGGGGTCTAGGAGCCTCCAGTTATCAGGGCTGGACGTATCAAAGAACTCAAACCGGTACTGCCTGGTCCCGCTCTTGATCTCAAAGATGTATGGCTGGTCGATGTCGCGGAGCAGGGGGATTGGGTTGATGTTTTCGCCCGCGCTTAGCCGTCTAAAGAGGACCTAGGATGAGATGATGATAGGGCCAGATTAAGTAGACGGGTTAGGACTGCGTACGAGAGGAATGTTGTCTTGCCACACTTTTCATCGCCTACGAGGAGAATCTTGATCACTTCGGTGTCCATCTTGTGCCTGTGTAAGAAGCCTTTTTTCAGATTATTGATGGATCAGATCACGATCTATGAGGGATGAAGCCAGCTTGAAGGAGTAGGCTATCGCTGTTTAAATGGAAGCTGGGGTATTGATAGTGGTGAGCTGAGAGCTGTACGTAACTTATCTCTCGGCCTGTCCGCTCTCCCCGTGTGGCGCACCAATAACGCCACAGCGACTAACAAGCCACACATCCAAGTCGCTGTTGAAGCCCTTTTTCACCATGACTCTGATGGGCCTGCATACAACGGACCAAAATTTGGAACCCACCAACCTCACATGAGACGCTTTGGTCGTCAACTTGGGCGCCAAAGTCCGCTCGGAGCCATCATCAGCGGAGCTCAGATTCATCATCAACCGTCACGACGCAGCGCTTCAGTTTCTTCGAGTTCTTCATCAAGTGGTGAATCCCCCGAAGCTCGTGCGCAGCGAAAGGCTGCCAGGTACCGCACCATGTCCGGAGACGCAAATTATCAGTCATGGACCAAGAACGGTCTCATTCAGAGGGTCAAGGAGCTCGAGGCCGAGCTCAAGAGCCGGCCAGCCCCAGAACTCAAGGTCGAGGTTGTGGAACAGCCACAGCAGAAAAGTGAAGGCGACAATACGACGCCGGGGACCAAAAAGGCCAAGCCCAAAGGCAAACGAAAGATGGACCCGAGCAAGTACTCGACGCGGTTCATCGCCCTGAAGCTCGCGTACCTGGGCAAGAACTACGGCGGCTTCGAGTTCCAGGCCATGGCCAACGCCCCGTCTATCGAGGAGGAGCTGTGGAACGCTCTCACAAAGGCGTGCCTCATCTTTCCCAAGGATGAACGAGTTGTTGACTTTGAGTGCTGCGAGTACTCCAAGTGCGGCCGCACCGATAAAGGCGTCAGCGCCTTTGGACAGGTCATTGGCCTGCGGGTTCGGAGCAACAGACCCTTGCCTAAGAAGCGACGGCGTCTAAGTGAAGCGGGCGATGCCATGGTTGTGGATGAACCAACAGGAGAGAACGGAGAGGAAGAGGATGATTTTGATACATCATCATTCGACCCTATCAAAGATGAGCTGCAGTATCCTCGACTCCTCAACCGTGTGCTCCCCCCTGATATCCGCATCCTCGCCTGGTGTCCCTCCCCACCACCAGACTTCTCAGCCCGCTTCTCCTGTCGAGAGCGCCAGTACCGCTACTTCTTTACCCAGCCTGCCTTTACGCCAGAGCCTACGGCTGGCGGCGCGAAGAACGGTTGGCTCGACATTGAGGCCATGCGCGATGCGGCGAAGCGGTATGAGGGTGAGCACGACTTTCGCAACTTTTGCAAGATCGACCCGGGGAAGCAGATTACAAACTTTGTGCGCACCATCTATGAGGCCGATATCAAGGAGGTCCGCGATGTCAGCTCCGCCTTGCCATACCTCTCCGGGTCGCAGTATGCGCCAGCGGAAGGAGTCTCGGATAAGGACGCTGTGCACCCCAAGGTGTACATGTTCCAGGTCCGCGGCTCGGCTTTCCTATGGCACCAGATCCGCCACATGGTAGGAGTGCTATTCCTCGTGGGTCAGCGCCTCGAGAAGCCAGAGGTCATATCGACTCTACTCGACGTGGCCAAAAACCCGTGCAAGCCCAACTACGTCATGGCCGACGAGGTGCCCCTGGTGCTCTGGGACTGCATCTTCCCTGGCGAGGATTCTGCTCCTGTGGATCCTGCTGCTGAGAAGCAGGATGCCCTTGACTGGGTGTACCTCGCCGACGATCCGGCGCTCTGCAAACCGGGCCAGTTCGGTGTGATAGACGGTCTATGGGCGCATTGGCGTGAGCGTAAGCTTGATGAGCTACTATCAAACCAGCTCCTGCAGCTTGTCTCGCAGCAAGGCAGCACAGATCCCTCTCGCCAGATCTCGCGGCCGGAGCCCGCCAAAGCAAACAGCACCATGGTGTATGAAGGAGGCAACGGCGCACGCATGGGAGGTCGCTACGTGCCGCTCCTGGAAAAGGACAAGTTGCAGTCTCCCGAGGAGCAGAATGAGCGGTACGCGATCCGAAAGGGGTATGCTAGCTCAGAGGATATGCGAGCGCAGAGGGGCTTTGGCAGGAGAAAGGATGAGTCCACAGCGGACGAGTAGACATTAGATGCATAAAAGTGTTTTCAAGCAAGCTCAAAGCCGCACGTCTATCGCCGGCGAGCACAAACAATACAACAAAAACGCCCTTTGGGTATACCCTCTAATTCTGCCCCTTTTCTTCTGCCCTGCTCTCGTACAGACATCGTCTTACACCCCTCCATACCTCTTCAACGATCTTGCGTCGCGGCAGCAAGCGAGGAAACACGACGACAACGTCTTCTTCACCCTCCACTACCACGACGAGGTAGTACCGCACCTCGAAGCCAAGGAACGCCTCGTTGACTAAAATATCCTGTATCTTCTCCGTCGGGATGAATCTCGTCGCCGTGCCTGCCAGGTAACTACCCGCACAGGAGCTAGTCTGCACGCCGAGACCCCTCATGACGAGAATGCTCTCGCACGCATACCCCCTACGGCTAAGCAGCCACAGCACAGCAAAGCTCCCAGGCACGAGGACAGAGACAGGTATATTCTCCGCAAGCGCAGATATCGAAGCCGGAGCCTGCAGGTGCGCGCGCGGGACGAGGTCCTTGAGCAGAGGCGGTATGGCGCTGGCGAGGAGCGGCGAGAGGGTGAGGCGCGCGTAGAGGAGCAGGAGGACGAAGACGGTGACGAGGAAGCGCGAGAGGAGGATGAGGGTGTGGAGGGCGGGAGGAATTGGTCGGAGGGTTGTTACGGTGAATTCGGCCGTCGTGGGGGAGGGATGCCTGATCCGCAGGCGGGGAGATGTCGAGAGCATGGTGGTTGACTTGGTGATGGGTTAACATTTGAGCATGGTGGGTTGTGTGCGCTGGCCGAGGTTGTCTCTGTCGTGTATGCTGAAGAAACCGAGAAAGTCTGGACTTGTGGTGAGTGCGACGGTTGTAAACAGACAATTGAAGCTATAACTGCTGTGCCAGCCAGCTATGTGAAGGAGAGGAAGCTGTAATCATGGGGAGTTGAAGCTCAAGTCCAGCAGAGCAATCACAGGCACAAGCCCCACCACTAGCCACACACCCACAGACCCTACCTTTATAAGCCCCAAATTATGCACCAACTTCCGACTGTAATGGTCCAACGGCGAAGACGTTCAAATACGCTCATCTTCCCATCCCAATTCCACCACCTTCGGGTGGTGGCCCTCCGCCGCGCCCCGTCCGAACGCCGCGGTGGCCGCCCACTCGTGCAGGAAACTCACGATGCTGGTAACCCCTTGGCGGTCCTGAGCGCTGGAGATGACCCTTGAGGGAGGCTTCACTCTGCAGAGATCTCTCCCCCGTCGCGTGGCGGGTGGGAATACGCTTGTGCGGGGGGATTTGGGTTGGTTGAGGATGAGATGGGACAGTCAACGCTTTCTTTTTTGCATTTTTTGCAGATTGATTACACACATGAAATGCCGATTAAAAATTGTGTTTCAATTAAATCGCATCAGCTCTTTCGTTTGCAGACATTTTTAATGTCATTGAGGTCAGGTGTGGTGCTGTGCTGTCTGATTCGAACCTTCCCACTGAATTTCCTAGACCTCGCACATGAAGCCATCACCACATCTCGCCTCACAAGTCACAGAAATAACAGACTTATGCAAGACAAACCACATTCGTTCAATTCGTAAACACTAAAAGCCCTCCGGGGGAATAAAAATAAAAGAGCTATCCAATCCAATCCTTTCCAATCCTAGTCATCCATCAATCATTCCCATCAAACTATCCCCATGTCCCATAATCCGGTCCATTGAATCCAATCCAATCCAATCCATTCATCCCGTCCATCATCATTCACTCAAAACTCAAACAAGTGCCGCGAGGCAACATTGTATAACGCAATTCGCTGCATTTATTTCCCGCATCGTGTCCTCGACTTTTTGGGGCCTTTCGTCTGATCCAAGGAACACGACGGCCTTGAGATTGACCCTCTTCTTTTTCTTCTTCTTCTCCCCCTTCCCCAAGAATGTTAAAAAAGAACAGAACAGAAAACATTGCGCGTATGCAATTCAACCACCCCCAAACATAATCTGTAAAGCCACGGGTTTGCTTTTGCAAGGACCACACACGTCCCGACCCAGAGAAACGAAGAGTCATGCATAGTTCATCAGATCGCCCGCCAGTCAATGCAACTGAACCCGCCGTGACAGGGCCTCAGAACTTCAAGAAACCAAAAACAAGAAACAAAACCAGGGATTTTCATCCGTGTCGTGACAAGGCGCAGGAATGCAATCTCAGCGTCGGACAACAAACATGGTATCGACTTAAGAGATGGTAGATAACGCCGATCGCCATGCAGAGAATCGAATCGAAAAAGTACAAGTGTCGTTTATAAGGAGTGGTAGAAGGAAACAAGATGCCGTACAACGCGCTGCTTGCGCCCGGATGAGACCTCCTAGATCATCTCGCTCCGGTGCAGGCCCGTCGACAGATGCTTGTTCTTAGTGTCGATAGGAGATCGCAGCACATCAGGGTTGTACGACACCGGGGGAGGCGACTTGAGCTTTACAGGCATGGGAATGCTCTCGTATGGTGCCTCATAAGTGGGCGACTTATGCTTTCCGGGCATCGGGATGCTCTCGTATGGTGCCTCAAAGGGGGGCGACATGGTGTATTCCTTGCGGCTACGGCTAGCCGATCGGAGACGCTCAGTCGCCTTGGAGATACGGCTGGAGATGCTGCCGCCATCACCGACACTTCGGCCCCGGCTGTGACCCTTCTGAACAGGGGCGGGAGGAGGGCTGGCCTCGGATCCCATGTCGTTGCCAGAAGTGTCCTCGTCGTCCATGACAATCTCAATCATGCCAGATGCAACAGCTCCGCCCTGCTGGGCTCGGTGAGCGACGTGAGGAAGGGGAGCTGGGGGTGGAGGAGGAGGCGAAGCCAGATGTCGGAGCTCCTTCAACACCGGAGGAGGTGGTGGCATAGGCTCCTCGTGAGACCGACGTCGCTCGCCGCCAGGGTATTCATCGATGCGGCCTACGCTGCCCTTGCGGTCGGGCCAAACTGAATGCTGGCTTGGCTCGTCAGGGATAGGAGCCGACATGCTTCGGGGAATGCTGGGTCGGGTTGGCGGCTGATAAACAGTCGAGGGCAACAGAGTGAGAAGATCACCACCCATGTCCTTATCGGGCGAGGCATGGGGTGAGGCGTTTGGTGTCTGCCTCTGAACAAAGTTGGGTGGGATCGAAGGGACATCGGGCCTAGGAGTGCTGCCAGTCTTGTCGTGGTTGCCCTCAATGATGAGCCTCATGGCCTTGGGGGTAGCAGGAAGACCCATGACAGGTCCGTTACGCGCGTACATGCTCTTGACTGGCTGCTCAGTAGGACTGGGACCCCGTGCCTCGTCAGACCACTCCTTGGGCTCAGGGGCTTCAACTGCCGTCGGGAGAGCAGGAGAAAAGTCGTTGGGGTGAGGAATGGATGGCGCCTGGGGACGTTTAGCCAGGGACTTGCGACGCTCCTCGAGTTCTCGGGCAGCCTGCTCCTTCTTCCGCTGACGGTCATCCTTCATCTGCTTGAGATCGCCAGCGTGGTCAGTCGAGGCGGTCCTACCATGGGCGAACAGGGGCTCAGGAATCTCAATGGCATCCGAGTTGGCCCTGATTCGAGTCTCCGAAGGAGATCGCTTGCCGCCGACAGAGGGTGAGTTGAGGCCACGGCTAACACTGCGGCTGTGCTTGTTCCTAAACTCCTCTTGAGCCGCCATGGCGGCTCTGTAATCCTCCTCATCTTCCGAGCCCTGGTAGTGGGGAGCGGTCGCCGACAGGGGAAGAGGAGAGGATGGGGATCGCTGAACTGATCCCTCCCGTCCTTGGCCACGACCGCGGATGTCAAGAGCTGGGGGACGGCGACTATCAGGGCTCCTGCGGCGGCTTCCACGGCTCGATCCGCGGCTCTTTGGCTTCGAAATGGAGGAGCTCAACTTGCGCACCGTAGCGGGCTCACCCATATGAGCGTGTCTTGGGGTGCTCAGGTTAATCAGATCTTCGGGAGACATAGGAATCGGAGAAGTAGGTGATCGCTTAGCCTTGGGCCAGCCTCGGGCTACGACGCGGCCACGCTCCTCGGAGTGCTCTCGAGGGCCGGCTGTTCGCTCGCGGCTACCGGGACGGCTGCGTGAGCCCTCGCGAGTCCTTGACTGACTGCGTTGTCGGCTGCGCTGCCTCTTTTGGTAGTGCTGGGCGGCATCCAGGCTGTGGATGTAGTCCTCTCGGTTTCGGACAGCTTGGTGTCGCAGGCTTCGTCCAGCGCTGGAGGCAGAGGTGACAGAGCTGCTGGTCACCGAGCCCGGTCCACGGCGCCGAGTAGGCCAGTGGTAGCGGGTAGACGAAGCAACAGACTGCTCAGGGGATGTCACATCACTCCCTTCTGGTATGGCCGGGGACGATGTCAATCGCAGATCGACGCCCACGGGAATACGATCACGCGAGCCGTTACGACGGTTCCTCTTCATCATGATGTTGTGGTCCGGAGGAGGGGGAACATGTTCAGCAGGCTGGACAACGCGCTCAGCGTGCTCCCTCATCATCATCGGGCTAGCCGTGGCAGCACGCTGAAGCAGGTTACCAGCAATCATGTTGTTGTCTTGACCTGATGGATTGCGAGCATGGCCAGATCGAGTGTCCATGTCGTACAGAACAGCTGACAGCTCAGCGTTCCTGATAGCATCGCGGTTGAGGTCCGATGGGGTCTCGCCGATGGAGGGCAGACGTCCGCGTCCTCGTGCCGATACAGGTGTGTTGAACCTGCTGTTGCTGGATGGGCGGAGGAATGCGGTTGTGGCATCGTTGTTGGTGGACACGTAGGGAGAAGCAGCCGAGTCGGCAATAGGAGTGACACCAGCGGCAATGGGAGTCTGACCACCGTCTCCAGCAAAGAACTTGGACTTTTGCGACTGATCGCCAAAGGAGGTGATGAGCTTCAGCGCCGATGTCTTGGCAATGCTGCGCTGAGGGCCACGCTGGAAGCCAGGAGGCGAAAGAGGTGGGCTGAGCACTTCGGGGATGCTGGGGTTCATGGTCTGGAAGTTGAGCTGGGCGGCAGATGGAGAAGTCCAGGGCTCGGTGGACTCCTGATCAGTGCATGCGAAGCATCGGATAGCCAGCTGCTGCTGACCGTGCTGCACAGCCCACTCTCCCCATTTCCGAATGATGGCGGCCTGGCGCTCCCAGACACTAGAGAAAGCCAAGCAAGTGAGAATCAAGGCTTCCATGTAACGCTTGTGAGAGATGTAGACCTCGATAGCGTCGTTGTGGTCACCCATGCCGAGCATGATTGTGACGGCGGCATGAATGTCACCAGTCTCGAGAAGGCGCTGCACGTAGGTACGGCCAATCTTGTGCTGTGAAGCCTGGTTGCCGATGCCACTGAGAGCCAGCAACATCCAGTCCGAGGATGTCATGTTTTCTGAGGTTGCACTCATGATATCGGGATCAATGTCGCCAAGCCACTTCGCCAACAAGATACGGCTGGCAGACCCCTGAGGGTGTCGGGCCTGCTCGTCCCTGATGAGATCCTCGATCTCCTTGTTCCATCCAAAGATGGTGCTGAGCATCTGACGACGGAGATCATCGTTGGTGAGACGAGCGTCCATGGTTCCCATGTGGTGCTTGTAGGGAATGTCACTCAGACGAGCGCGAGTGTACTTGAACAGGTCATGAACCTTGCTATCATCAGGGCTGCGGGGAACCTCGTTGCGAAGGCGAGAGGGCCTTCGTCGAGAACGGCTGGACGCCATTGAAGGGACGCTAGTAGTGCCCAGAGAGTAACCCATGGAGTAAGAATCGATATCCCTCCTTTGGCCAAGAGTCGAAGACCGAAGAGAGGTTCCAGCAGAGATATGGGTAGTGTCAGACATCCCCCTGGATCTCATCGATCCAGCGTAACGGCCCTGTGTGTTGGATCCCGCCGAGGAGAGGGAGGACAGCCCACTTCGGCTTGAGATCGGGCTGGCAGATTCGTAGGCCTCATTGCCGCCCGAGTCGTACACTTGGCGTTGGGCTAGGCGGGCGAACGGTGACAGGTGATCTTCATCACTCTCGGAGACATTGATCTCCAGCGGAACGGAACTTGTCTCAGACTCCGAGTTGATAGTGGTCGCAGAAGTGGCCGACCGATCACCGGTCTCCTCCGACACTGGAGGCGAGGGAGGCAGCAGGTTCGCTGGGTGTTGGACATTCGCCACCATGATGGCAGGGGAGTTGAGGTCGAACTGCTGCACCGTGTTGTTGGGCCCCAGGGTGAAGAGCGTAGCTCCTGGGCCATAGACGGCGAGGCCCCGGACGATGTCGAGGGTTGGGATAGGGTCGTGGGTGACGTGCTTGGTCCTAACATCCCATGACTGTGTTTGGCTGTGAACAGGTTAGTATAGAATCATGCAGTTAAGCGCGCGCGTAGACTAGGGTGTTTTGTGGTGGTGGCAAGCTGTGACTTACGAGTCAGAGTATTGGATTATGCGGCCGTTCTTGGACCAACCCATCCAGTTGGGACCATCCATGGAGATCTCCGTCTTCTTCAGGTTTCGAACCACCTTTGCGGGATCGTCAGGACTGAACTTCTTGGCCACGCTCCAGACCCGGAGGTCTCCATCACGCATTTGGACTGAGAGCATATCCGACTTTTGCCGCGATGACGAAGCATGCCATGCCAAGTTGACAATGGGTGACGGTCCTCTGGAGGTGGTGAGATTGTGTAGAATAGTGAAGCGTGGCTGCAGAGTCGCGATAAAGAGGGAGCCATTTTGATAACTGAGCCGCGTTAGTGAGATGTGATGAAGAGTGCATGAAGGACTCACCCAATGGCGAATGTGCGGCAATCTGCTGATGGTGCCAGCGCAGTCACTGCAATTTGATCGATTGTCCTTGCAGAAACGTGCTCAGAAGTTGAGGGTTCAAACATGATGATACTTCCTTTTGTGTTTCCTGCGCCTTGTTAGTTCTCACTCTCATATCAGGTCAATCACACGTACCAAAAGCAACATTGCCGTTTTTCATCCAGGCTGCAACAGTCAGGTGTTCATATGATGCAAATCGGGAAATCTCATCACCCGTCATCAAATCCCACACAATTGCGGTCTGGCCGACGTCGTAGCTCACAACGAAGCGGCCGGCACCCGCCTCGCTGTGGTTGTCCACGGCCAATAATTGAACATCGTCGGCGTGCCGCGAGAACCTCCGCTCGATTGTGAGGGTGTCATGGTGGCAGCAGACAATGGATGATCCCTGGGCGTACAGAAACATGGCGGCCGTGGCGGCGCAGGGATCAAAATACTTGAGGTCGGTTACGTGAGGCATGGTGGTGCTGTCCTGGACCTGCGACGTCTTGCTCCTGACGGTCCCCCTTCCAGAGCTCATTGAGACGGTGCGGTTCCGCGACGATGTTGGCACGGCGGCGGACATGATGGGCCTGATATCCTTTCGAATCTCAACCTGCGATTCACGGAGCTCACGTTAGCCAGTCGGCTGGCGGCAGGGGACGACGACAGTTCGGGAACTGGTCTGCAGGGGCCTTGGAGTCGTGTGCGACGATGCACGTACTGTTCTAATGCGATGTCGACGAGGGACGACCCCCGATGGCCGGGGCCTTTGCTCTTGTTGCTCTCAGAGTCGCAGTAACAGGCGGGAAGCTACACGCTGGGGCTGTCGAACATGCCTCGGAGTGTCCTACTGCCCGCACCCGGACAATGACTCTTCTCGGGGCGCCTTGGTAAGCCAAAGTCTCGGATCGCGATGCACTCTGCTCTTTTGTTCCGCCACGGTATGCGATACGGCGATGCGGGTAGCGACGGTGAACCAGGGTTGGACAATGGGCGGGACTCGTGAAGCTGTGTGTCTCGGTTGCAACGTGGAGAGGATGTAGTTTTCGAATGCGGTGAGAGGGAGTGAGAGGTTCTTGAGGGAGGCGGTTAGTTTAGTGAAGATGAAGAGAAGAAAGGAGACGCGAGCGAGCGTGGAGAGGAAGAAGAGATGCGTGTGGAGATGGGCCAAGCAGTGGTTTTGCTTGACAGAGACGCTATAGGCGCAAGCCGGCAACAGTCTGAACGCAACCGCTCTACCTCGACCGGGCCTGAATGTGATTGCCTGGGGTCGGACGACAGCCGAATAAGGACGGGTGGGCAAGGTGGGCAAGGTCTACAATGGAAGAGCGGACAAGAGTGGATGGAGGCTGGAGAGGGGTGTGACCCGGCGCTTGACTTGCAGGAGTAGCTTGGGAACCTCTCTTGAAGGGATTCTAGGGTCTGGTAACTTGTGTGGGTGTGGATGTGGATGTGCGCGCGTGTATGCTGTGCTAAGCAACGACAGGCGACTACGCTGAAGAGTTGGGTGAGGATCTGAGGAGCGAACAACAGGATGCGGCACGAGGCGTTGGAGGAGGCGTTCGACGAGGCGCAGATGGGCAGCAAGAGAGGCGATAGGGCGATGTATAGGGTGATGATGACGGGTGTGAGGTTTGGTTTCGGAAGACGACGGCAAGTTATGAGAATAAGAAAAAAATCATTACCTGTTTCTTCCCACAAACTGAAGCTGGGATGGGCAAGCTGGGGGCTGGGAGTGTTGTTGTTGGTGGAGTTGTTGTATGAGCTGAAGATGTGACAGTGTGATGAGGCGACACAGACACAGCACAGGACAAGGGGAGAGAAGGACTAGGAAGAAGCCCAAGAGTGGAATCTAGAGCAGAAAAAGAGCAGGTCGGGATGGTTTTGAGAAGGACGCAGGCGATCCAGGGTGCCTGAGAGCGAGCAGTGTGGGTGCCGTTACTGCGTGTGCTCAGTGTGATGGACCATCCATCATGGGTCATGGGCGAGGGGTCCAGAGTCAGAGATGGCGCCTAGAAAGTGGCGTCCTGGCCTGTCAGTGGACGCCTGTGCCAGAGGCCATATAATTAGAGCCCTGCGAACGTTGGGTTCCATGGATCAGCGGAGACGGACCGGCTCATGGGCAACATGGCACCCAGGGGTCGACATGGCGGATGGTGGACGGCGGCTGGGGATTGGAGCCTTGAACAGCACGGCCTCGATGTGCTGGGACGGACATCCATTGTTAGCACCAGCCGGTGGAGACTGGTGGCCAAGACGAGGAGAGGAGCTGCATGGAACTGGGATCCCCTCTCGTGCTGTAGAGGGAGCTCTGTCGCCCTCTAGCAGGTCTCGTAAACAGGGGTCTCGAGCAAGGCATCGGATGGCGCAGAAAAAAAACGCCAGTCCGGGCGGAGGCGGTCACCTTGACGTGAATGGATCGCCGGCGGCGGCTGCGGGCTTGGATTGATGAATGACGAGCAACAGCGAAATCGACTACTCTATGGATGCGATGCCGAATTGTGGATCGACGGATCGTTTCCTTCATGACAAGGCGAGTAGCCAGCAGCGAGTAGCAACGGCTCAAACAAAACGTCTAATGAGCAATGCCCCCTGCCATATTTAGCCTCGTGGGTTGGCCGCGTGCCTTTTGAGTTGACCCCGTCGTTGACTCGTTGGACGGTTTGTCGAGGTGGGTGGCCCGCTCAGCGGAGCCCCTTGTAAAAACCTCCATGGTCCATTCCGACTCGAGAACTCGACGCTCGATCGACTCGACCTATCAATCAATCAATTGTGTCCCGTCGCTCGAATCCAGGCGCCTGAGTTGGCCCCGGACCTCACCGTCTCGGGCTCGATTCTTATCATGGACACATTCCCTTGGTCGTCATGGCTTTTACCGTCGTCTCATCCAAATTCCATCCTACCTATGCATTGATTCAACCCGTCAATCACCGTCTCGCGGTCCCTGCTGCCCCTCTTTTTGTGAGATGGGCAGAGCTATGCGGGGCTACGTCTGGTACGACGACGAGCGGTGGCTTTCTCAAGCGTTGCAGGACAACACAGCAGAGCATATAGGTAGCGCAGCACAGCGTCTTTGCACGCTGGCCTGGCGTCGCGACAACGAGTGCAGTAGGGTCGGCGACACGGCATCGTCGATCCAGTTCTGCTGGAGGTCCCGTTGAGACGGCAGGCCGGTTGGTACCTTACATTGCGGTCTGCGTGTGCGTGGACACGGCATCATGGTGGTGGTTAGGCGGCGACATGGAATGCCAATGCTTTCTGGCAGCCTCGGATCCTGCGGTGGGGGCTGCTGCCCTGTGGCTCCAGAGGTCTCCAAGCCTAGCCTCACAACAACTGCAACTGCCATATGCCTCGCTAGGTGCTCGCTCAGGCAGTGTTGAGTACGCGCGACAAATCGAGGTTGACGGTCTCGAGGTGAGGTGAGTGAATGAGGAAAAGCATGTGGTTGGGAGATGGAGCATGGGGGCACGCGGGGTGGGGCACGCCTTCCCGGTAACCGTTCAATCGACGTCGACGTCGAAGCGCCCGGATGTGCTCCAGATGTGCTGCAGGTGCGTTACGGTACTTGATTGGCCGCGCTAGCTGGGAGCTCTCTCCCGGGACGGGCCAATGGGCGGGCCGATCACCATCCCCAGCAGGGATCTAATCGCCCTCTTCTTCCCGGCCCGCTAGCAAGGGAAAGGGTCCACTCCACCTTTTCTCCAACCTAGGGACGGAAAGAGCTCAGAGCTGCCCAAGCCCAAGCACAGCTCTCAACGTTCACTCATGAGCATCAGCCTCTTGGATCTCTTGGAGCAGGATGTGCCTTGGCGCCGAAATGGCACGATGAGGAGGAAATGAGGGTTCGGTTCACACGAAGCGAAGCGCACTTGCGTGCCTTCCTGTTTGGCGCTCCCAATGCCTCTCGTCATCTCAGGTCATTTCCGGCATTGTCCAACGGCTTTTTGGCGATTCTTTACCGAAGCACTTGCCTTGCTGTGTAGATTCCCGCTCGTCACGAGTCACCCATGTCCAACTCACCCGCGCCAATGCCCGCCGGACCCACTTTCGACCTCTGACGAGTGTTGAGTGTTGGAAGGAGCAGGTGAGAGTCAGAAATTGACTCCAAGTATGAGTCTTCTCACGTTGTTGGACGTGGCGGTCTCTGGCTCTTTCCTTCTGGCATTGACTTGGTCGGATGTGGATCATTGTTTCCGTCCGAGTGCCTTGCTACGTACACAATCCTCCTAACTCTCCTCCCGCATACACGATCTTTGGTTGCTTTTGCTGTACCCCTGGTCCATCCCGCCCATTGCTACCACACCCACACTCTATTCTACATATCCATTCGCGTATATCTCTTCTTCATTAAGCCCATGACAGCTCAGATCGCGTCTAAACACGTCACCTTGCTCATTTCATTTCCTTTGCCAGCGCTCCGCTTATAAGGCTTTGCTTTTCTTTACCGTCTGTCCAGTCCATCACCGCATGGGTCTGGAATTCATGTCGGACAGAGAGCGCGGCTCGACCGCCATTGGGGCTTGTCTCTCGACTACCAGATCGACGATGTTTGCCCGGGGTCAGAGACTGAATCTCCACATGGATGCAAGTCGCCCAGCATCATCCAAGCAACCTGCCTCTGTGGGCCATTGAGATGTTTGACCGACCTCCCCGAATGCCCGGGACCGAGGACCAACAGAGGCAGACTGGCTGTCTCATGAGCAACGAGTCAACCATAGGGCTTGTCCTTGAACTCCCCACGGGCGGAAAGCCTTTATCCCGACGTCTGTCTCACCGGCAGGTGGCCAAAATGGGCAACGAGGCTTGCACATCCAGATTTAGCACCAACCAACCAACAAGCAAGTCCCCTGTCGAACTCACTTTTGCTTCTTGTCCTCTTCACCGCGCCTCAGCTCAACAAGCACCTCGTACCTCAACCTATCCTAAAGAGGAGTTTACGGAATTGCGATCCTAGATATGACGAATTTGCCTCCGTTTCCTAGACCTCTCAGCTCTCATGGCCAAGATCATGACCAGTCCGGTGGTCCACTATTGCTCATAGGGCATCACACGACAACAGCCTCTCGGACTAATAACTGGATTTGCGTTGTCCAACGCATCAAGCTCTATGTGCCGCGCCTCTCGTGTCAGATCATGCTAAACCGCCTTGAAACTTACTAATCCACGCGGCTACATGCTGTGGAATAGCTTCCCTCTCGTGGCCAGCCCAAGAATCAGCCTTGAAGTGCAGATACAAGTGGATTCCTCTGCAAAAACCTCCCTTGCTGCACGCACTTAACAGCCAAAAGCATGGTGCGGGCCTCAGCGCCACTGCCTTGAGAGTGTTTTGTCCACCAAGCGCGAAATTGACTATCCCGGCGGACCGGGCTCGTCTTGTTCACGAGGGCTCCCCGTGATGCGACCTTGAGGTTCAAACGGTCTAGCAGACGGGCCTCGTACCCCACGGCTCATTGAATGTACAGAATATGATCTCAAGCTTGCTGCAGCCTCGCACGGACTGGCTCTTGTGCGCCCTTGTCGTGTGGGCGCGGATAACTGCAGGCACTCGATCTGGAAGATGTCCAACCTCACTCGGTGCTTCTATACCTCGCGCTTGCGTCTCGTACCTGCTGTCCCACCTCAGGATGCCGTCACGGGCGGAGGCTCTTGGTTGTGGTGCAACTCATTCGTTGACTAAGATACCGGTCAGAGTTCCGGTCTACGATCTTGTCATCACATATTTCCTGTTGGCCCTGGCAGGCTGGACCCGGTCAACAACGGTCTGTTGACCTGGTCGCGGAAAACCCGGTCACTTTTCTCACGCATGCGCCAGCTGGGGTATTGGGATGCCATGCTATAGCTGCGGCCCAAACCGCGGCCAGGCTGGTGGGTGGTATCTCTTACAGGTTGGGAGCGCCACTCAAGCGGGCCTTTGGCTCTGTGGAGATATTCGCAGGCTATTCGAGTATAGCCCCATTTCGATGATTTTGAGGCCATTGCTGGCATTGAAGAAGTGATTACGCCCCTGCAATCTCTCGAGGTCGCAGTGTGACGGCCATCACTCTCGACCGGCTCGAGGTTGCTCCGAGAGTTGACTGGTATTCTCAGATACATCCAGACTCGGCATGACCTGATAGCGGCGTGTTATGAAGTCTGGTTTGCCACTTTAACACGGCTCGTTCGTTGCTCTTGAGCTCTGAACCTGCCCGAAGTTCTCTCTGGGCTATACCTCCGAAGGAAATGCTGACTTGCAGGTGCAGGGGGAACTAGACGCACGGGACCAGTCGGCAATCTTGACTATCTTGGCCTTGCAAGCCATGAGACAAGCAAGGTGTGCCACAGCTCACAGCCATCATTTTACTCCCAGCAGCCTCTTGGAGGTATTACTCAACTGTTTGCTGAGCCTTGAGCCGTTCCCCTCCCGGAGCTTGAGAGGCCTTTCCAAACTTCTCCACAGTTGTGAGCTGAGCCCCATGAGGCAACCAGCCAAGGATTCAGCTGATGTGACAGTAGTAGCACGAGGCATTTCCGTTCTGGCACTTGATTGTTTGTGAGTGGCTGGAAGAGCGCACGTTTGAGGCTGGATAATGAGCCGTGAGAAGAATCAAGATGGGATTCGAGAAGGTCTTTGAGGTCCAAGCTCAATCTGCAACACTCATCGCCTCATGTGATGCGCAACTTTGAGCGGCATTTCGTTTCTCGGACGAGAAACATGGACCGTGCCTGAGACGGATGGGTATCGCGGAGTAGACGACGGAGCGGCCACGCGGACATTGTGGAGTTGGAGGCGCTCGATGTCTTCTAGACTGTGACAGCCTTGGCAAACAAGAAGGTTGGTCCGAGTGGCTGTCGATCGCTTTTGCACGTTTTCTGTGGCGGGTTGTGGATGTGATGGACCTGAAGATCAGCGCCCGCTCGATATCTCGCCCTCAACTCCAGCCGTGCCGATTTTCACGCAGACTTGAGTTTGAGCACACTGCCGAGTCTCTGGCTTGGCTGACCTCTTTTCTCTTGTCACATTTCACTCACGGCAGCGGAGCTAACAGCACAGGTTTACCCTTGATGAGTGACCCCTCCATTCACCAAGTCGATGCATGTCAGCTCGCGGCATCACCGTCCATCACCTCGCATAGCTCCAGGATTCCCCACAATCGAATCTCAAACTCTGAGGCGCTCCCTCCATCCCAAGGAGTGAAAAGCTTTGCAATAGAAACGGCATAACACAGACGGAAGGCTGGACGTGTCAGACACAACCCCTCTCTGAGGCATCGGCACTACACCACCATCGATCTGAAGCATCGAACGAGGTTGCGCTTGGATCTCAGTTGGACTCGGGGGCGCTCCAATTGGAACCGAGCCGACCACGCGGGGGATTCGACGTTGTGCATGAATGGAATGCGGGCGCCGGGGTGTTGAAGGACTCGATTGGGCTGCGAACGGGGCCCAAGAGGGACCTTCTGAAGTAGAGGTCAAAATGCAGACATCGTGCACATGAATTGGCTTTTGTGAGCGGGCGTTTTGCACCGGCCGTGGTCAGAGTGTCGTCGCCATTCATGTCTTGTACCATGCAGATGAGACATTGATTGACCACCATCAATCACGATCGAGGATTGCCGAGGAAGCGTGGGTGATGCAAGATGTCCAACTTGGACGTCAATGGAAGAAGGCGGATGCAGGAATGATGGGTCAACGCTTGTGCATCCTCGCCAAGTCACTTGCCAGCAGCTATCGAAACGTTGGGATCGGGCCAAGAGATGTTGGTGTTACAAGCTCCTTATTTGTCCAAGTATGCAAGCCTTTCGTACTAACAGCTTGGCAAAGGAGGCGATAGTGAGATACCGCGGTACTCTGATAAGACTAACCACTTAGACAAGCTTTTCTCTGAATAACTTCCTATTTGCTCAAGACACACTACCTAACTACAGTTCTATTTCGCTACATCAACGCATGTCCATCTACTTGACTCTCGAAGCCACTTTTCAAATGTCTGCAGGCCAGGCTCCTGCTCTCGCAACGAGGCTATATCCGCATCCCATCCCGCCGTCCTAAACCACTCGAAACTCTTTGAGGCATCGCTCACCATCCACAAGACAGGATATGAAACTGCTCTATAAGTCTGAGGGAGGAGCTCTCCTACTGTCCTCTGGAACACATTCTGAAGCTCGGAAAAGTTCAGTTCATCACCCGCTAGGGCAATGGCTTTGGCTGCCCACGCTTCAGGGTTCAGGAGCGCCTTGGCGGCAAAGATTCCAATGTCGTGGGTACTGATCATTTGCATCTTGCGGTCTGCGGGCATTCCAGCAGCCCAAAGTGACGCCATGAGCTGGCCAAAGAAGCCAGGGTTGTAGCTATCCATGAAGCCCGTCGGCCTAAGGATGGTCCACCTCTTGCCCGACTCTTGGCACAGTTGACGCAGCCGGAGTTCGATGCGATGCTTTGCTGCAAAGTGAGGTACCTCTGTCGGTTGGGACCAGCTCACAAGGTCGCCGCCGCGGTCAACACTTGTGAACATGATGTGGTCGACTGTTGAGTGCGCTGTGGCTGCTTCTATGAGAGGGAGGGCTTGGGCTTCGTCGTTGGGTGGAACTGTGACGAGAAAGATTGATGCGATTGATGGATAGGCTGAAAAAATTGGCTCTGGATTTTGAGTCTCGCCTTGTACCAGCACAATGTCTGGGTAAGTTGACTGAAGGGCTTGAGACTTGGGCGATGAGATGGATCTCGTCAGAGCCAGAACTCGAATTTGATGTTGAGAGGCATTGAGGATCTTGTAGATGGCGTCGATGGTGGCTCTGCCTTGTTGGCCTGTAGCTCCAACGATGAGGATATCTCGGGTCATTTTAGTGGTTGTCTATTAATGTCGAGAGTGAGTTTGATTCATGGAATGTTCATCGAGGGCGACGAGGCGGAGTTATACCATGGTCCACGGAGACTTTTCGGATGCATTCCAACCGGCGACTTTCAGGCTAAGACAAGCTAACGAACGGATGGTTCCTAGATGTCTTACAAATAAATGCACAGCCTTGTTGGAGTATTACGACGACAGATGAGTCAATGATTATCGCATTGAGATGAGGATGATAATTAAAATGAACGTCATTGAGGTGTTGATGACCAAGCAAGCAAGTGTCGCCATAGAAGTTGGCTCTTAGAACTAGTAATGACATGGGTCGATCACTCAGGCTATCCAACATGGACAAGTCCCTCCAAAGATCACTATGGACGATTCAATCGAGAACAGCTGCCATCATAATATAATTCAATCATGCTCTAGTGGATGCGGCGGAACTCTCATCTCCCATCACGCCTTGGGCTTGAGTCCCTGGGCCGTCCAAACCTCAACATGAAGGGCTCTAACCTCTTGATCCAAGCCCTCAACCGGCCCCTCAACTTGAATGCCCGGAGCAACTTGCTGGATACTCAACGGGCTGACAGGGCTCTTTCCAATACCATACTCATCCCGCCAGGCGCCCAACTGCTCCGTCGAAGACGCATACACAATCCTCCCAAGTCCGCACCACGCATGCGCCGCCGAACACATGGCGCAGTGCTCTCCACTCGTATAAACTGTTGATTCTGCGCGCTCGGTTGGTGAGAGGTTCTGTTGCGCCCATCGAGCGAGTGTGAACTCGGGGTGTAGGGTGGCATCCGAGCCGGTGGTCTCGCGGTTGCGGTCCGTCTGGAGGACATCACCAGAGGCAGAGACTAGGACTGAGCCGAAGGGCCAGTCGCCGGCTTGAAGGGCCTCGCGGGCGAGGGAGACGGCGAGGCGGAGGTGCTGAATGTCCTTATCGTTGACCATGATGTCTGTGTCGATCTCAGGGGCTTGTATCTCGGCAAGCATGCAGTGAGGTCTTATACAGATTCAACAGAGAGCAAAGTAGCTGGCAAATAGAATGTAGGTTTGTAATATAGTAGCTGACGTGATGGCGTCGTTGGATATCGACTTTTGAAGTGGCCCGTTGGTGGAATTACTAAGTTCATGATGCGGGGAAGGATGCTAGGGTTTTGATAGAGACGAGGGGGCCTGAGCAACATGAGATGGAGAGCAAACGTCAAAATTAAGCTTATTCCGCGATGGATATTAGTAATGGTTCAAGAACATGACAGTTAGTAAAGAGTCTGGCTCATCAGGGGAGAGTGAAGGGGTTCACAGTTTTGAGTTGGTTGAGAGGTTGGGTGAAAGCACCATAGACACGCCTTCAGTTCTGCAACTGCTCAACGGAAATGGCCAGACCACTCATGTGCCCATTTAATAAGAACGACTCTAGTTCCTAGGCTTTCACTTGTCAGTGGTAGCTCTATCTGACATGATGTAGTTGGTCCAGTCCGGTTGAGGGTTGCCCATGACTGACAACAGCGTGCGAGTGCTTTTCCAACAACAGGTCAGTCTGGACTTGGACAACGTATTCCCCCTTGACCTAGATTCTAATATGTACAAGATGCAACTCTTTCCCCAAGAAATCGACTTGAGCCTGTTGCTCTCATGGACACTCGGCCATCACATGCATCGCCCGAGGTACTCGGTTCAAAATCATTACAAGATGGTCCATGATCAAACTCTCTAGTGGAGGGTATCATCAATCAGTTCGACATGAGCCGTCTCTCCCAGACTCGTCTCTATATCTAATAGAATACGTCAAGGCAATTCACAGTGACACCCAGACGAGCTGTCACGTCCAGTGTCAAACGCCACAAGTCCTTTCCTGGCAGGAAGCAAGTTGTCAAAACCATGTCCATATCAACAGACCACGCTCATCCAGCAAAATATCATATAACATAGCCAGCTGTTATTACCCAACAGATCGCAGCTCTTCAAAGGCAGCTCACAAGTCGAACCCACCCAAGGCCAGAAGCTCAAGCACTGATGTCCGAAGAGCATCAAAAAGTTCGGCAAGTATCCAACAGAGAGACATAATAGAAATGAAACAGCCAAAGCTTCATTCAACAGCTGTAATTCTTCACACGCCCCTATGCAGCTGTCAAGCCACGGTCTGCATCGCCAACCCGGCTCTTAGTCTAGGGGCGTACACACCAGACACTCCCCTTTGTCCAGTGCGGAGCTACATGTCCAGGAAACAAAACTAGATGATGCGTTAGGGCTACACATTCTATTAACAATGATTAGTCTATAGTTCATTCGTTTTGCACTCCATGGTGTACCCTCCTCAGTCTTTTGCAAAAATTCACCTCCTTGTCGGTGCCCTTGTCAAAGCCGGCTCTCATCGCACCCTTTCACGTGAAACTGACATCATAAATAAGAAAGAGACTCTTTCAAGTGTAATTTCAGCATCCATAGACCAGGAAGATCCCGGCGACAAAGAAACCAAGGGAGATGCGTACGTTGTAAAGTCCTGTGTTGTAAGTTTAGGCTTCCATTGTCCTGAAATACAGTAGACAACACCACTATAGATAGTCCTTGTGGCTTTGAACAAAAGACGTATCTGATGTATCTAAAATAGTCCTGTTCCTACAATAGAAACCACAAAAGAGTAACAAAGACCTTCAACTGCTGGGTTTCACCCCTCAGCCACGGGACGTCATGTCACAAACACAACTACACCAACTCCAACATCTACATCCACTCCCAATAGAAAGTCCTATCGACAATCCCCATGCTTCCTTCACGTGGAAAAAAGCCATCAGTTTAGGACGCCGATCTCATCGAGAGACACAGGCGCGCGATGCGCTTTCACCGCCTACCTAGGCGGCAGAGGCGTCAGCCCGGCCTTGTCAGCTGTAGGGCCATGTGACGGTTGTTCAAGCCGGCACGGGACGGGACCACGGGCGCCGAGGCAGATAAGAATCAAGACGCCTTGTAGAGAGAGGCAGCCCGTTATGATTTAGAGGCTTGGTTTATTCAACAGAGGCTCGGTAGCTGACAGTGGCACATGCTTGCTCTCCGATCGTGGGTGGCTTTGTTAACAACTCGTATTGTCGGCAAGTTCCCGCGACTCAGGGCAGCGGATAATAAGCCAAAAGCAGAGGTCAAAAGACCAGGGAGCCACCACAATCAAAACGCTATTTCACATGAAAAGAGGAACTCGGAATTGTTTCAATAGTCGTCAATAGACATTGCAAATGCTAACTAACTAGTAGGGTATCTCAAAAGACCAGGGCTGGCTCGACGGCCGCCGTAAAAGAAATCAAAACTATCCTAAGGTATCTAGAGTAATGCAATAAACCCATCCATGCAATGCCGTGTGAATGCATATCCTTTCCCGTGTGCCATGCCAGGCATCTTGCTCCAGTAAACCCAAATGTGTGCCAGCTGATTTGGCCCAGTGGTGGGCGGCTGATGCAAGAACTGTAACCAATACCCAATGCCCCATGACCCTGTCTGTATTCAGACCCATTCCATGACAAGAAAAAAAAAAAAAGAACTCCCATGCGCTAGCGATGCTTGCCAGTCCTAGCAAAGGACTGGATGTACCAAAACAAGATGAAGAAGAGAGAAGAATAGGAAAAACAGAAGCGGCCGACCGAGGGAACAGACCGAAGCCTGATCCGTGACCGGCCCGCGTGCGGGGAACCAGGACCCTCTTTGGTCCGGTCAAAGGCCGAGTCTCCGAGGCCCACACCAGAGCGAGTAGCGTCTTCCACCCGCCCGGACAATCCTCGTAGCGATAGGGAAAGGAAAGCTTGGGCCGGTTCGGAATCATGTTTGTTTGTTATTGTTGTCATCCATTCCTCGGTCCGGCCAAACTTGGCTGTTGATGTGTTGACTCATCCCCCACCCCCACATTGGAGCCTGGGGAAAACGTGGCGAAGAGCCTTCAGTCCGAATCCGAGAGAGTCCGTCCATGTCGTCATCGACCAAGCTCCGGTGTGGCTGTCGGCTATTGCATCCCACAATAGGGCAAAGTGATTAAGCCGGCGGTTAGAAGTGTTGCCGGTGTGTCGTGTGTGTGTTGCGAAAGTAGACCAAGGAAGGTTGAATGAAGGTGTGGTGGTTGCCTTCACGTGAAGTGTCCTTGTGTTGAAAGGCCATCTGGTATTATGATGGGGTAGTGGTGTAGAAGATCTGGCATGTGCATTCTGTGCACATGCGACTGTTGATGTGTGGGGTATCTCGGGGGTATCATATGTAGTAATGCAAAGAAAGCAGCCTGTGCTCGTGTTAGTGACTGTTTGAGACAGACAGCAAATTCCAGTACGCACGCTATCATTAATCGTAACAGTCATGAAGAGCAACCAAAGCTCGTCTACTCAGCAGACTCCTGGATGGAGGTGAGCTTGGTCTTGGGACTCTTCTTGTTGGAACTGCTACGGCGCTGCTTTCGTGCGGCGGCGGCACGGCGACGCTCCTTCTCCATGGCGACGACGCGGATGAACTCGCGCTGCATGGCCGCCTGGCGCTCGCGCTCAGCCTGGAGGAGCTCGAAGTCGGAGATGACGTTGGGAGGAGAGGCGATGGCGCCAGGAGAAGAGCTGCCGGCGCTGGAGACGCTTCGGGCGTCATCGTCGAAGGGGTCGGGGAGGAACAGGTCGTCGTCGGAGAGATAAGACGTAGGGCGTTCCTCGCGGTCGGACTCGGAGAGAGATTCGCGTCGAGGCCAAGAAGGGAAAGCGCAGGCCGAGTCGTGAGAGGTGAAGCTGCTGCGCGAGGTGATATCCATGGGCGCAGAGGAAGCGCACATGGAGCTGTAAGAGCCGTATGAGCCGAACATTGTGGCGGTTGTGGTTGTTGGTAGGCGAGGTGAGGATGGCGAGTGAAGCTCGGTGAGCTGAGAGGTTGCTTAATAGCAAGAGATGCTGTTGATCACTTTGATGCTTGTTGTGGAGAGCAGATAAATGGATCCTTGGGTGAAAACCCGGGGACGTGGGATTGTTATAAATGAAGCAAAACGGACAGGCAGCCGGCAGAGGGAAGCCTGGGGGGGTGGGCGATGCTGGCTGGAATGGAGGACAAGACGGGAATGGGAAGGGGGTGGAGGCGTGTATCCGCCGGGAGGGGGTGTGAAGGGAGTGGAGTTTGACTCGAGGTTGGGGGTGTGGTCCAGGTAAGGGTCGCCGGTGAAGACTTCCTCGCAGCAGAGCAACGGCAAGGGTCCTCTGCCTGGGGTCCCGTCAGGTCGGGCGTCGGGATACGGTGCGGTTAGGCTTGCTTTCTGCTGGCTGTCGCTGGGCTGGCAGGCTGTCGGGAAACCTCGCCGAGCTCGTCAGTGGTAGAGTCCAGTGTGTGGGGGGGTGGACAAGGGCGTGGTGAAATGAGCGGTGGAAGACACAGAGACGAGAATAAGGGCGGGTAAGCGGCGGGCATGCGCGGAGCGGGTGAATGGCTAAGCTTCCTTTCCAGCTGGGAGCCCAAGGCGTGGGAGCGTGGGTGACTCTGACTCTGACTCAAAGGGGGGGCGTGTTCTTGTCAAGAAGCCGGCTCGGTATCCAGATTCTATTCTTGCCAAGACCTTTCTTTTCGTTGCTTGTTGTTGTCGCGTCCACTTGCCCAAGATGGCACACAGAGCCAAGTAGGTACACGACTCGCGAGAAGGAAAAAGGAAGAATAATCGAAGGATGGATTCTCAAGCGCTGCAGTAATGAGTCGAGCTGTTCAGTGACGCTGCGGGAATGAGTCGAGCTTGGTAAGAGTGGTGATGTGGCAAACACGATTGATTAATTGCTTTGTAGAAGATGGAATCAATGAGACGTGTGTAGAGAAACAACAACGACCAAAAAGGTGAGATAAGCACGGCTTCATAAACCCAACAAACAAACGTTACAATAACAAAATGACGGTCGGACATGTTGGGCAAGACAAAGGCCGCTCTCATCCAAGACAACAAAAACCTGCTTTGATTGATTGCTTCCGTGGCTTGCTTGCTCGTTGTCTTGCCTGTTTGCTCTGCTTCCATCTGAACCCCTACGCGGCTGGCGCCTACGTCTTCGTAATCTGGGGGAG
This sequence comes from Fusarium falciforme, assembly GCF_026873545.1. Lineage (NCBI taxonomy): Eukaryota > Fungi > Ascomycota > Sordariomycetes > Hypocreales > Nectriaceae > Fusarium > Fusarium falciforme. Next base: position 1,053,757 of record NC_070548.1, read on the forward strand.
GCCTCGATTCGCTGCCAGCGTCTGAATCATCATCACCACCCCCAAAAACAGGGCTTTTATCACTCGGATTCGGAAGCACAGTCATGGCGGCACAGCCGGTCGGGATTTGCTTGTAATAGGGAATAGATAGGTTGATTGATGACGAGTTGTCAGCGCGGCGCGCGGCGATGCACACACACAAAACCACCTACAACAGCAAAAATACAGTACGACTGGATTACGAGTGTGTGATGAACACGAGTGAATCATCCTTACCCCGTGCCTCTCTATTGGCGACCATCACGGTTGCTTCTTTTTTCGTCTGACCCAGTCATACACTGCATTCCTGCTCGGTCGGCGGCATCGGATCTTGAACCGTCCGTTTGATCATCGCAGCATCAAAAGAGACAATCATTAATCAATCAATCAATCGTTCAATTACTTGCTTGCTTGCTTGTGGCTTCTTGTCTCCTGTTTGCTTTTTCCTTCTTGTCTCTCTCCTCCTTTGCCTCTTCCCCCCCCCACGCCCCCTCTCCCCCCCTTTCAGGCTCTCTGAGAAGAGGCCCCCCGCGATGGCCACAGCAGCCCAAAATCCGCCCTGGGCTGGGCTGGGTGCCCTGGAATCTCCCGAGGGAAACTCAGCTCTCTCTCTCGGGGAAAGAAAAGGGCGGCTAACCACACACCCCTCCTGGCCCCCCGTTCCCGTACCTTTGGGCACCTTATTTCCCATCTTGGGGGTGGACGGCGGCAGGGCTTGCATCCTGACCGCCTCCCTTGGTGACAGAGCACGCCTTTACAGGGCTCCGATGGCCTATCTGCTCTACGCGTTTGACCCGACCGCCCGAAGGGAGTCGTTGATCGATTGGGTTGCATGTGCGGCGACTGTCCGGACAGAGAGAGCTGATGGGATGCCTATCCACCAGTAAAGTCGTCGATAGTAATTATTGATGCTTTTTCACCGCCGGCCAGCGACAGCAAGAAGCAGCGAATAACTCGCCGACAACCAACTTGACACGATGGAGGGGGATAGGAACACGCGCACCTATCCGTTGCGAGCCCTGTTCATCCGCTTCTTCATTCATCACTCTGACTCTATCGCGACTTTGTGTGTTCCCCCCTCTCCAATCGAGAAGCCTTCTTACCAAGCCGCTCCAATCCCGAGTCAACAGAACGGAATCCAGATATACTCTCCACTTTCCACCCCCATCTTCCGCCAATAACCCGGACCGGAATACCCTCTCTCGCCCTTTAGACTTACTTCCCTGCATGCCCGTTAGCTTTTCTCCCTCTCAACCCCTCCGATAGAGCTCCTCCCATGGCGGACCGACAAAACTGCCCTTTTCGTCCAGACTGGGGACCGCACGAATCAGCATCCTCGCTCGCACACCCCTCCCCTCACCGCCGGCCGGCATGGATTGCGATCCCGGTAGCCAATCACAGCAGCCACCGCCTTCTCCGCGATGGCTCCCCTGGGATATCTTCGGTATCGCAATCGAAGACAGGAGTGGGGGCATGTGTGGGCTTCAGGGTTTCCTATCCATGACATGAATCCCAGCTTGTGAATCTCGCCAAATTTCACAATCAGGGAAGAAAAGAAGCAAGAAATCAGTCACAAAATTTGCTTCAAAATTTTCATGAAAATTTTTTCTATCCCAACCTCCTGGGTAGAGTATCATGCAAAAAAGCAAAACGGCTTATAGCGGTTATCCACCTCCGTCCTTTATTTTTCATACAGACTGTGTGTATCCATGTAAACACAAGCCTCTATACCCTTTAACCTCTTCAGCCACAAGGTGCCACTCCGCCTTCCCGAGTTTCCTCGGTGCGACAATGGTACTCGGAGCCGCGCCCGTAGTCCTTTAGCCGACTGTCAGTTTTCCACCTCTCTTGGCAAGCCCCTCTGTGCGGAGCCGTCGATAGCTCCAACTATGCTCTCGACTATCATTTTTCCGCCTCGTTGGTGTATTTTTTTTTGCTGTTGTTTTCTCCCCCTTTGTGTGCGCGCGGCATGCTCCGTCCATGACTCTCGGCCCTGTCTCTCACGGACCATCAAATTGTCTCGATTGAATCAGGGGGAATGAACGCATCTGATAGATCGCAAAAAACACTCCAAAATACGTGAGGCAGGTAAGGGACGAGCGCATGCGTTTGCAACTATGTTCGAGATTGGCCTGGAGGAGTCGAGCTTTTTGGCTGCAATCAATCAGCTTCATCAGATAGTGGTAGCTCAACAGCTGCGTGCTTCCCCGCGGTTTCACCGCGATGATCTGCAGTTCCAGCCCGGTGCTGTGGCACACCCCGTTTGCGCCGCTCTCGGGTTCCAGAGCTTTCAGCTGTAAAGCCCAGAGCACTGCTGATCAGCCCTGAAAGCACCTGTCACATTCACAAGAAGCTGAGCCGTGATAGTCTGGCCCTTTGACCGAGCTCTGTCGGATTATCAGAAGCTTCAGCTAGTATCCCACGGATTCTGTCCGTTGACAATGCTTCCCCCCCGCCGGAAATCTCTTACATTCCCGGTCCCCGCATTCTCATCCGTCTCTAGGGCGGTCAAGAGCAAATGCGCATCTCGGCCGCTTGAGGTGACCTGCCGAACGTTGCATGTGCATGTCCTGCAGCTACGGAACGGATGCAGTGAGTCAGAGGAAATGCATCCATTCTCAGGGTTTGTCTGCCCTCTCCTGTCGTGTGCACCGCCATTCTGCAGCCAACGACATCAGTCATGATTAGATGGAACAGCATCAGCAACAACAAGTGTAACAGCGACAAGCGGGGGGGAAGGCGTTCCGACGTCAAACAGATTTTTCACCGAGCCCACAACTCATGAATATTCTTTCACACCCCCCGGCATCAAAATATTTGCCGGCCCAAAATCATCTCGGGACAAGATACCTGTGTCCCGTCCCTTGTGCCGTCTGGGGAAGTCATTACTCAAGCTTGATTAGTTGGCCCGCCTTCTTGGCTTGGCACTTTGACAGGGGATATTCCACGGAAATGTAGGGAACAGGTTGCCTTGGTAATTCCGGCTCAACACCTCGGCCCAAAAGCACAAGGGCAAAAAATAAAAATCCAGCAACTTGGGATTTGCAATCTCGCTGATGTGGAGTTTTCTCGGCTTCTGGATCGTTACCTGGTCCTTGGTTGACCCTTGTCAATTGCTGCCGCACCCGCGCGCGCGGGTTCAAAAGCCAGCCCGGGGTTGGGAGCTGGGTGTGTTTTGGGTTGCGGCCTTGGATCCGATGCCTCGGTCAGAGATCGGTCGTGAATTTCTTGGTTGTTGTCAGGGCCTCCCCCCCTTCACCGGGGGGTTGTATTGCCCAGCTTCTCTGACATCAGCGATGCCGCGGTAGAAGCGAAGTCGTCATCGCCCATCCATCAGAAGTGTGTGTGTGTGTGTGCGTGTTTACATCCAGCTACGTCAAGAAGGATTTCTTGTTTACTGTTCACGGCAATACGGGAAGAGTCGCGGCGAACACGGCACCGCATTCTATCTCTCATGGACAAATACTTGTCCAAAGTTGGCAGCTGTATCTGTCTCGGTGCATTATCCAAACCGCCGGTCCTTTATCTCGCTCGAGTCGATAAACGTCTTTGCTTTTCACCGAGTGTTTTGCCGCGGTGTCTTGCCGCCCCCCGTGGGTGTGCTCCCCCTCAGCTGGAATACTCCCCGAGGCCCGATTAATTGACCGCGTATGCTTCGGACAGAAACGCGTTTCGTTCCTAATCAATCAGCGCGAACCAAGGCACGCACACCGACGAGCGCGCCCTCCCTACCTAGTCGCCTAAGCATTCATCCACCGCCAATTCCCATGTCCCGCTCCCGGAACTTTGAACGGCCGGGTGCATTTGAAACCTTTATCTCGACCGGGGACAGGGTGTTCAATCTTTTGGGGACCCGTCCCGTCGGTTGCCAAGGGCTTTTTGTCTCCAAATCTCGCTAAGCAAGATTTCTGCTCCAACTTCAGGCTCTCCCGCTCCCATTCCCAGCCGACCGGCGACTCGGGACCACATTCCTGTGATCCGAGCGAGGGTTTACCCCATGTAGCCTTCTTCTCCCGGGCGCGATAGCGTCTTCCGGGGTAAGAGAGAGCCCAGGACGAAAGCAAGGCCCGAGGAAGACCCCCTTTGAATTTCCACCGACTCAAGGCCTTGCTCGCTCCGGCTCCACATTGGGAAAGACGCCGTCGCCCCCGGACCCGATCCGACGGTTCGCTGCTCCCAAAGCCGGGTATTTCCTGACCGTGCCCTCCAGGGGTCCTGACTCTCCTCCTTACTCTTTGGTAAGGAAGAAAGATGCACGCCCCTGACATGGGGATGGACGGACCAAGTGTCGGAGGGGCTCCGTCGAAATTTTCTAGAGCTTCCTTTTCCTTTCGCCGGGACCCTCCCCGATGTCGTCCACCTTCTCTTTACTGCTTAGACGGGGGAGCCACAACGCTCGGTGCAAAGACCACCGACCATGTTCTGCAAGGTTGCACTAGAAGGTCGGTAGAAGGTCCGGTCGAAGGATGAGGAAGTTCGAGATGGATGCTCTGTGTCATGGAAAGCAAGAGTTTTTCGCCTCCTTCCCCATTGACGCAAACCCAGATGCCCTCCTCTTCTGTGTTGCTCCCTCGGTCCGACGTCTCACTGGACAAAGCTGAGGGAAAACACTGGGGAAGGATGGATCTCTTAGCTTCCGCATTTTCCACGTGCTGCGGTACCGCAACGCAACGACTTTTTCCCTCCCCACTCGCTAGAACACCCGCGGCAAAAAGGGTAATCAAGGGTGTGGGCAAAACGGCTGGAAGGAAAACTTGGCCGAGAAGCCCAAAGGGGGCATCTCATTCCGCTGGTAAAGCACGCCCCCTCTTTTCCGTTCGGTGTAACCTTGAGCGAAACGGAGAGACGTGCTCCCAACTTCCCGAATCGTCAAAAGGTGAATCGCGAGTCGCGTAGTCAACCCCCTTCACCGTGGTCCTGCCACGCGATTGACAGCTTAACAGCTTGGGGGTGGTCGCGGGGTTTCCGTGAGGCGCGCACCATGGTCGATGGTGAAGCTTCGCATTGAAGCCAAGATAGGGAGACGGAAATGACTGCGATTTCCCCGGAGATGGCCAAGCAACGCCTCAGCTGGGGACATCAAAGACATGTCTTAATATGGTGATCCCCCGCAAAAAAGGATACGGTGGAATGGCTTCCGGCCGATAAGAGTTCCCGTTTTGTCTCTTGAAATCCGGAGGCGTTGAGACATTCATGTCTTGACTGCGTTCAACAACAGCAACAACAACTGAAGCCGTAATAGATCGCAAAAACACACTCATACAGAAACCCCAAAAGGTAGAACAAAGACACGCCAATCAAAACAATCGCCGATGCAGTTCCCCGCGACTCAGCTACTACTGACTCTCTCAAGAAAGCTACTATCGACAATCCTTTCTTGTTTCGAGCCACACGGCAAAGGTAGGCGATTCGGGTTGCCCTTGAAGGGAAGAAGCCGAAGATGTAACCAGCCACACCACGCAACGTGGGAGCGCCACCTACGCCACGACCTACGGCGTTTGATTGCCCGTTTTGACATTATTGCGAACAGATCCTAATGAGGGGGGGGATCGCGATCAAGTTCCCGTTGAGGGCATCCGGTCAGCGATGACGTCGGCAGAGGCATCGTCAAGATGTTGCCTTGCGCTCATCTCATCTTTAAATCCGGTTCGAGTAGAAGTGTCTGCGTCTTACTGACAAGGTACAAGTATCACTGGCAGAGGAATGCATGCGAAAGCGAAGTGGCTGTTTGTCTGCCGCTGGTTGCACCCGTAATACGGTGAGCCGCGAATACGGTGCAACTATTGCTCCTTTCACTGGTCGTCGGGCGCCCAGAAATAGCATCAGAATATTGATACGGTGTCAGCCTGTTAATATCCTCCTATCGCATCTCCCGCCTCCGTTTTCGCTGTGAGATTGGCTCGGTGCTGTCAGCTCCCGACGAGACGGCAACGTTTACTCCCCCCGTCACGAGACGTGCCTCGGGCGCGTACTGTAACGATGGATGATGGCTTGTCACCCTGAAATGCTTCGTTACAGGTTGGCAAGCAGGCAGACGCGGAGGGTGTATGCTTTCTTGTGTCCTCAGCCACCGGGGCAACAGTCACACTTCAACTGCGGTTTGCTTATTGGGGCTGATAAACCAATCTTTCAGCGCCGCCTGGTTGGTGATGACGATACTCAGCCAGCAGCGCCTCGTCATCTTTGATTGCGGCTTGGTAGGTCACATGGTTGTTTTCGCCTGTTGCCAGCAACCACTGCGCTGGCTGCCAATATCTTGGGCTTTCTTGCTGTTTGCCTACTTGATTGGTTTCCCGTGTTCCTTGGCCAGGTGTGCATCGCCGTCGTTAATGATGATGGCATGTCGCCAGCAAACAGGGCGTCCTTTGAAATCATGATACTGTCAGAAGCATGCAATTCGGGGACATGCTCGGGGACATGACGGTTCCCGCCTCATATCATGGCCACGTCCATGATGCCGTCATCAGCGCCCACGCCCTTGGGTGAGACTGACACGGCGATGCTGCCGCTTCTCCTCCCGCGGGTTCCATTCAATATGGATGTCGTGCCTAATTCATGATGCAGGGCCCTTTTTTCGTCCCGACGGTCCCTTTGCCAATCTGCTGATGCCCGTGACCCAATCTGAGTCTGCCCATCTGAAGCATACCACGTCTGGCAAACAAGGCGTGTGTGGGGGCATCCTAGGTATGGCTTCGTGGGGTGGTCACTTTTTCGTGGGGTTTCCTTGACGGGCAGCCCGAAGTCAGCGAGGCTGTTATGTTGTCTCTCCTTATCTGGCGGCAAGAAGCAAGTAAAGCAAAGCAAAGCAAAGCAACCACCCGCTTGAGGCTGCCACCCCCAAGCCGTGTCTTGGTTGTTTGTGTGTGTGATGTATCTGGGGATTAGTTTCCTCAGTTGTTATCTCTCTTCTCAAACACCAAATGTGCAGTATCTCATTGGCGGCGCCCCTTGATGCGCGGGATCAAACGCCATCCCGTTGATTGAAGCAAGCCAGGATGAAGCATTAGGCTCGGATCAGGTGCTCGTGCCCCCTTCCCGATCATCTCGCATCCCGTTTACGGGGACGCTTTTCACATCCCGCGACGGTTGATGAGGCTGGCTCCCCGGAAACCCTTTCTCTTGTCCCCCCACGCACTGCATCACGGCCGAGCGTCCCTCAACCAAAGGATTCACCCACGCGGACCCCGGGTCCGGGAGGGGACACGGCCGGGAGAGGATGGGGGCTTTTTAGTGCCCGCTCCTGTTCGCAGGGATAAATGAGGCGGGAGTTTGCTGTCTGTTGAGTATGAGTAAGGGGGAGGCATGGTGTTTGCTTCAAGTGCAGGGGGAGATAAGATCAATCATAGACGAGTTTCTCAGCTGGGTTGCCGCCTCGATATTCCCAAGTGTTTGTGAGCTATCAACTCCCAAACTCTCGATATCACTTCCAGAGGCGGTCAGTTACGATCGCAAAAAAAAATCCTCTGGGCTGGGACCATACGAAACTGCCGGGTAAATTGGTTGCTGCACCATAACGACACGCCCTTCCCGTCCGATGCGCTGCGATGCGATGCAGCGCATGCAGCCTTGCCGGCTCTGCCGCAGCTTGCATATGCCCTCTCTTTTTGCTTCACCGATCCAGCTCGTGCTTGTTTCGGCTTTCACTGCAACCCACAGAGTTTCCCCCCCGTCACTGTCACTGCTTCACCGCATCGTCTTGCGTGCGCCATACATATAAACAAGACGCATACCGCCTTTTGAAACCGCCCTTTCTTCCCCTGCGGCCAAAACGTTTGGTTCTCTATATTCCCAGACTCTGCAGGGGATATTAAACTCTCCTCTGAAAGCTGTGCTGCCCTAACCCTAGCAATTCTGCTGTGCTGTTTCTGCGTCGGTGGTTTTCATCTCATCTCTGCGCTGGCTCGACTTACACGACACCAACTGTCCCTTGCAGACCAGACGCAGCTACCCTTGTTTGCCTGAATGACTCAGAGAGAAAAAAGTCTTTTGATAGATTGCGTTCAGGATGTGATATGTCGTTCCGTTCCCGTGACCGCTCGGTTAAATCTGCCAGTTGTTTTGTTTGGGTTTCACTGTTGCGGTGAGGCCATCTACAAACCTCGCAGCCCAACTGTGTCGTGTCAGCTACGTCATGCTGTTCGAGTCTCACGACATGTTCAGCTCTTTTGACGGGCATGAGAAATCAATTCCAACTGCATTGCCCCTGCATGATGAGGGTTTGTACCTACTTTTGCGCACGAACTGTCTATAATGTTGAGATTGAGGCCAGCTCGGATCGGGCACTGGCTCCAGGGTAGGTGAATGTTGAGTCGTTCTCATCCACATTGGCCTATTTGCCTCGCAGTCGTTCATTTACTATGCGTTATATGTAATTCGTTGGTAATAGCTTGTATGCTTGGCAGTCACGTCAGTTCTACCGGTTGTTGAGTTTTGGTAATGTGTAGTTGCTTGAGTGGATTTGCAGTTGCAAGTCATCAAACAACCACAAGAAGATGAAAGCCATAACGATTCGTAATTACACACCTCAAATCTGCAGAGTCCGAGACATGAACGTCTATCTATGACTCTAGTACAATAGAGTCATTCGGCCATACTACCATCATCTCTGCATACTTACCAGGTTGTTCATATTATCACCTAACACGCCTCCTTCTCCCTACATAAGACTACAGAGGGAGGATGAGAGCCTCTTCTTATCCCTTTTGACTGGGATAGGTCATTAATTTTCAAGAAGAGTTGTTGAGAATAGAATGACCGGCGCCACTTCAGTGAGATTAAGAAATATCGTTGTCATGCATGAAAGACTGGCCGTGAAGTCTTGCCGTTCTCATAACACCCAATCTTATTCCTCCCAAGCCACCCTGATTCACCAAATGGACTTGCATGAAGAAAACCCTTGACGCTACAAGTCATAGCCTAATATTCAATAGCCCGTATGGGAAATACATAGCCCCCGGAGCTGACGTCCCTAGCGAGATACCGACATGTGCATATGGCCTGGGTTTTGATCCAGTTGGCATACATAGCAAGTGGGCAAGTAGATGGCAACTCCTCGAGTGTTACAGAACCAATGTGAGTTGGTTCGCGCAATATTCAAGACCTGAATACTGGTCTCGAGCAGAGTCTGGCGCATCGTCATGTATATATGTGCGTAACCAAGCGTACACCAAATACGTGAGCAACACAATCTTGGGCTCTGACACGTAGAGCAGCCGTATAATCGAGTGTATACCAAAATATGAAACAGCGCCAGACACCCCGACTCCTCCCATGACAATAAACATCCAACGAGATGAAACTCAGATGACCGACCCTTCCCACCATGCCTCAGCTCCGCAGAGCCTCTAACCGGTTGCGCATCTGGTCCATCATAGCCTCGGCATCCTCCTCTTCCTCCTCCTCCTCCTGGGGCTTCTGCGGCTCTGGCACAGGCGCCACGGGAAGCTTGGGCTCGCGGTCCTTTAGGATCTCGCCCAGCACCTTGTCCACTTCTCCCTCGGCCTCCTCGTCCTCCATCAGCATATCCCCATCGGCGGGCAGCGAGTCCTCCACCATCTCCTCGATGATTCCTGCCTTCATCAGCTCCACGCTCAGCTCCTGCATGGTGCCCGCCAGCTCCGGAAGTCGGATCAGCGTGTTGACGTCCTTCATGATGCCCACGCTCGCCCGGATCGAGCCCTCAATCTTGCGCACCGCAAACGCCTCGTTGACCTGCATTTGCACAGAGTTGAGCTGCGCCTTGGACGTGACCAGCCGCGCCGACGTCTTGCGCGCCCGGACGAGCTCGCGCGCAAAGTCCCGGACCTCCTGCTGGGCCTGCTTGGCGCGGGCCGGGTCGCGCTGGCCTCGACGGTCGGCCTGGATGATGAGGTTCCTGGTCTTGGCTTCGACTTGCTTGACTGAGGCAATGTCTCGATCGATCTTGCGGATGTTTTGGCGCATCAACGCATTGCATTTGCGCATCTACCGAGGCAACGGTGGCAGGTTAGCACGGGGTCACGCCATGGCAGGACGTGTGCAATCCTGAGCGTACCTGGGCCTGAGGATCAGGCTTGGCAAAGAGAGACCTGAATGTCTCCATGGTGGCGGTCGGGAGGTAGCGAGGAGGAGTCGAGCGAAGGGTTCGTGATAAGCTAAAATGGCCGCGCCAATGACGCAACTGGAGATGGCCAGCGAGCGGAGCAAATGGCTCAGGTGTGTTCAACTCGGCCGTAAACGGTGGAACAGTGTTCTTCTCAGATAGAGTAGGATTCTCGCCTCGCACAAACCGATAAGGCGGCTTGATATCGTCTCGCTAGTCGTCGAGTCAGTCGCAGCTCGTCGTTGGATGATGTTGGGTCATGGTGGTGAGGCTCGACCACACCAGCCCAAGCCTCGAGGCTGACGAAAGGCGGGCGGCAGGACGGCGATTTGATTGGTCTGACGGGAGGCGGACATACAGGGGACCACGGGCGGCTTATCCACTGGAGGAGTCGCTGTGGCCTGCGCCGGTGGTGCCTGGCACAGTTACCCCGCCATCCACATGCCGGGCGCGTGTAGGTCGGGTCGACCGCTCAGGCAGGCTCTAGGCTAGGCTGCCGTAGCCGGGGATGCTGAGAGAAGATGAACCACGAATGCCAGGTCAGATTGAGTTGATTGCGATGCTATCTAGAGTTTCTGGAAACATATGTCAAACCTAATTGTCTCCTATGCATCATGCCCGCTTCAGGTGACCAAGCAATGGATCCAAGCTCCCTCCAGCATCTTCTAGGAGCTCCAGCCCGGAAATAGTGGAGAGGGGCGGTACCCAGAGAGTGACAACGTCAGAGCGGGCACCTCTCTCCAATGCGCTAGGGCGGTACCTTGCCTTCCGCGGTAGTTCGGCAGTGCGAGCAGGTACACCCGCATCAAATGCCCCTCAGCTGCGATGCCGTTCTGTCCCCTTCTCACACATTCTACGCCGCCTTCTCTTTCAGCAAACAACGGGACCGTCCAAGCCTCACAGCGGGCGGAGTACTCCCTGCTACCTACCGTACAGCTAATACAGAAGGGGGCCGCCTGAGCTAAACCTGCATCTCCTCCGCCCACCAAAAACTCATCCACTCTACTCTTCTTCACTCTGCTGCATCATCAACAACCGCCCTTTCTCCTTCTCTCTGTTTTTTTTCCTTCTTGACTTAAAACTTTGAGATACCCTTTGACGACTTTTTCCCACACTCTTCATCACAATGGCTGACACTGTCTTCCCCGAAGGTATGTCGCCTACAGCCCTGTCTTGTGTTATCGCCAGCCTCCCCCCTCCCGGGCCCGGTCCTGCTCTCTGTCGCCGCGCCCACCGACAATTAGCAAGACCTGCCTCGGGATTGCTTCATCCTGATCGCATCTCCTCACGCTTCGTGTCAATGTTTCGAAGCACTCGCTAACCCCTCTCCCCGCAGTCCTCTGGGCCCAGCGATCCTCCGTCGCCGACCCCGCCAAGAACTTCATCTACCTGACCCTCGCGGTCCCCGACGTGCCCAAGGATGGCCTCACCCTCGACCTCAAGCCCACCAGCCTCAACTTCACCGGCACTTCATCCACTCTCAAGAGGAAGTACCACGTCGAGCTCGAGTTCTGGGGCGAGATCGACCCCGCCGAGAGCAAGATCAACCACACTGCCAAGAACATTGAGATCAAGCTTCACAAGAAGGAGCTCAAGGAGGAGTACTGGCCTCGGTTGCTCAAGGAATCCAAGCGTGTTCACTTCCTCAAGACCGACTTTGACAAGTGGGTCGACGAGGATGAGCAGAACGAGGCTCCCGAGGACGACTTCTCTCAGTTTGGCGGCATGAGTGAGTGAACCTGAGATAACCACTGCGCAGCATGAAGCTAACCGGATACAACAGACGGCATGCCCGGTATGGGCGACATGGGTGGTGACTTTGGTGGCATCGACTTCTCCAAGCTCGGAGGCGGTGCTGGTTTCCCCGGTGCCGAGGGAGCAGGCGACGACGATGAGGGTGACGATGATGACGAAGAGGACATGCCCGCTCTTGAGGGCGATGACAAGAAGGAGGCTGACAAGCCCGCTGCCGCCGCCGCTGCCCCTGCGGCCACCGAGAAGAAGGACTAAATGGAAGCACGGATGTTTGTTGCTGCGATCGAGAGGAGCATCTCTTAACAACTGGATCAGGCGGGGTGGCTTAGGCGTTGTGCTACTTGGTTCTTACGGATCCATCGTTGAAAATGCACTACCCGTTTCGATATGGAGAAAAAAATGGAAAAAGTATAAAGTAATAATGTCTCCTTGATGGCTCGGTGTAATCTCGTGTGTGCTGTGAAACTCTTGTCGTCTTGGTGAAATGCTGTGTTGCGCCAGAGCCTCTTGTTCAATGTCTTGGTTCTCATTTCAAGGCTGGCTGAATCTGCACTCCATGAGACATGGCTTTTGTTGTAGATGGCTTTGCTACAGATAACTTTCACTCACAACCGGCAACTGGTTGACAACTCGCAATAGAAGTTGGTCCTTTCTAACGTTTAAACTTTACATAAATCACGTCGGCAAAGCAAATGCGTGGAACCTTGTCTTATTCCATCTATTATACATTTCACCTGCTCAGCCCGGCTCAGCACCAGGTCAGGTCTGGTGCCCATTAGGAAAAGACTTGGACCGGGCTTTCGTCGATAAGTAGCGGGACGAGGGAGTAGAATGAGATCAAAAGCAATAACAAATGCAAAACCAGCTGCCCCGTTATCCGACCTCGGAGTGTCCCTCTTCCTCTCCCTCAAAAACAATCTGTTGTGACAGTAACCATGGGGAACCCAGCGTGTCCTTGCTCCTCAGCATGTGCCAAATAGCAACTTGTTTTTGATGTTTATTAATTATTTCTCGCAATACCCTTCTTTCTCGCGTAAATTGCTCACTATCGTCGTGGTTAGCTTCGTTCGTCGACAAGTATAGCATCAAGTACATACAGCAATACCATCCATGTCAGCATCACCGCCAGCGGCAGCTGGTGCCGGGGCCGGAGCAGCCGCGTTGTTGGCCTCGGGGTTGGCCGCAGCGTCGAAGTAGTCGTTCATCTCTGAGTCGAGCTCCTCGCGAGTCTTCTTCGCGGGACGGTTGTTGCGACCACGGCGCTTCTTGTTGGCGGCAGCTCCCTTGGCAGCACCACCCTTGGCAGCGCCGGCGTTGTGCTTGTCAGCAGCCGCCGACTTGGGCTGAGCCTTGGGCTGACTATTTGCTTGTTAGCGCAGTTCTCGGTCTCATGTGAATCAACTTACGTGGTGCGCTCAGCGAGAGTCTTAACAGCAGGGATGACCTTATCGGCCTGGGCGGCTCCGACAACGATCTCGATCTATTTAAGTTAGAGATTGTGGAAAGCATTTGGGTTAACCAGAACGTACCTTGATAGGTCGGTTGTCAACCAAAAGACCGTTCAGTTTCTGGAAGGCCTTGCTGGCGCCGTCCGACTTGTGGAAGGTCACGTTGGCGATACCACGGCTTTGCGAGTTGGGACCGTAGGAGATCTCGACTCGCTTGATGGGACCAACGGACTGGACGAAATACTCCTATCGGGGGGAAACAGTGTTAGTCTTCCGAAGTGTAGTTGTACGATAACCGCCATTCCGTCTTCGAGCCTCGATCGTTCCAGTTCCGGGAGAGTTTTACATCGCCAGGGTTTGGCAGTCATTGCGGGCGGGTGGCCAGCGAGCAGAGCAGTAAGCCGATGCTAGAATCCTCGTTGCCCACCTGGGGCTTTGGTGATCATTAGGAGCATAGACCCACACGGTTCTCATTTCAAAAGCACAGCCCACATCTCGGGATCCCAGCCCAAGTTCTATACCGGTGTAGTAACTCGACAGATCAACTGCCAGAAAGACGAACGACATGTTTCTAAAAGCCCAAGTTCGCATATGACCGAGGGATGATCGAATACTCCGGATCCTCGAGGATTCTGTGCATGTGCTCACTGCTTGCTCGCTGAAGTCGGCGCGGGATTTCAAAGACGGTTTCATCCGAAGGAAATCGCTGGCCGTGGCTGGTGGAATGCGCATATCGTTTCGACAAGCCTCTATCCGTTGGAGTCGGCGCTATACAAGCAAGGAAAGCTGACCAGGCATTTCCTGCGAAATCATCGCGCGACAAGGATGTTCTCAACTTCCGACAGTTACCATGTTCCAGGCACTTTTCGTCAAGGAAGGAGAATGGGCGTCCGATAGCTCCGGGCCAGCGGGCTGAGTCGATAGACTAGCCGATAAGACGCGACGTCGAAAGGCAAAAAGGAGAGCGGCGATGAAGAACAGGTCGAACAAAGTCCGGGGCATCAAGAGCCACAGCGGAGACATACCTTAATCTGCTGCTCCGAGACGTCCTTAGGCTGTGACGCGTTAGTGAGGGGCCATGCCGAGAGCGGTTGGGAATCTTACCAGATTGCTGACGATAATCTTGCTGTCACTGTTGGTGGGGGTCGCCTTTGCCGGAACGGGCTTTGCGCCAGCACCGCGAGCGGGCTTCGAGTTCTTCTGGATACCTCCGACAGGCGCGGCTGCGGCGGGGCGTCCGGTGGAACGGCGCGGGTTGTTGCGACGGCGAGCGCTGCGGCGCTGGGCCTGAGTGATGTCCTCAAGAGCTTGGTCGAGCTTGCCAGACATTGTGTTTGTTGGTGTGAAAATGTTGGTGATGTTGGGTCAATGAAAAAAAATGAGAGGCAATGGTATGCCTTTCGGGTCGAGGATCGATGCTGTTCTGGCTGATATAGCGGTCAGATCAGCAGGTAGATCGAATGACACGTTTTGTCTGGTGTCAAAGGCGCGGTGCGGAAATGAGGCGATGACAAAGGCTTGATGTCAACGACGGCGCGTAGAGTCGCAAGGTGTGAAAGAAGAGAAAGGTGTTCGCAAGGTGCGTTCGGGTGATTGAAATGGACGAAAGAAACGGCGCGCAGGGATTAAGGCGGGCCGGTGAAAGAAGAAGAAGTTTTGAGATGTGGGCGTGCTTTGTTTGGAGTTGGGTTGAAAGATGGAGGAGAAGAAGAGGGAGTTGGAGAGAGGGACAGATGCGTAGAAAAACACGGGGTGGGCGTTGCTTCTTGCTCCTTCCGACGCCTGCCTAAGGAGCTGAGCGCGCAGGCACGCGGGTCGCTTAAGGCGTCGCCGGTGCGCTAGTCTACTTTGGGTAGTGCTTAGCCACAAATCGCCACAACGACAACATGCAGCGCCAATCAGTGGATGGGATGGAGGCCTGATGATGCATTGAAAGGACAACACCAACGATGGCCAGCTCCCAGAGACCTCTGTGTTTCATGCAAGGCCATTGGAATTGGAATAACAAAGATGAAAATGTTGACGAAAGAGAGATTGAACGAAAATAGCTTGTTTGGGTTGCTATGGAATCGGTCCGAGGTAACGAACAATGTGAGATCGCTTTCAAGAGACTTTGAGGTTATGCTCTGGCGCACTCCGAGTCCCAAACCAGGCAGTCTTTGAAGCTCATCCTTTGTAGATGCAGTCGTCGAAAACGCGTAGTATGTAATACGGATGTGTCGAAAACCGGAACGCTCGCTGCCATGCAACCCTCTGAGTGATTCTTCCCCTTATTGCATCGATCTTTTGTCTAGGTCCAGAATGGACTCGAATCTTTCAACAATTTCCTTTAACGCCGAGCAGCCCTCTCCTAGAGAATAAATGTCCCAATGGTGAAATTGTACAATGCGCTATCAGCCATGGCGAAAGGCCATCATAGCGCAGCTTGCTTGGAGCTTCCCTTCTTCGGAGCCTCGACTTCTTTCACGGCGTTGATCTCGAGGAAATGATAGACGACAATGAGAATCATTGATGTAGAGCCGAGAAAGATGGCTAGTCGGTAAAGATCGCCGTCGGAAATCATCGTTGCGGTTGAATCGAGGGATCAAGAGAGGACGGTTGGGACTGGGAGCTTCGTGAGGTCAGCGACTGCTTTGCGCGATACGGGCACTCGGACTGTTTGTTTACCAGTAATATCTGTAATTGACAGAATAGCCTGCGCACGTAAATGCGATGTCTGCAAATTCAAGGAAGACGGCGAAGCTCGAGTGCACGCGAATCTGTAGATGGTGATGGGAGCTTTCCAACTGGCCAGATGGAGCTTTGGTCGCTTCGACCACTGAGGTAAGCGTCACGTTAGGGGCTTCGAGAGGTACGTACTCGTGTCCACTAGGTCAGTGGCGCCGGACTGCCCGCCAGAATCTGACCCCCGACTCGCGGCCTGGGGACGAATCCACGAAAAAAGTCTTGGGCAGGACTGCCTCGCACGTGACTCATTGTGACTTCATCCTCCACCCAATACAGCCCAGCCCACCAACTATCAGCAATCTTTAACACCCATCTTTTTTCCCATCTGGCGGCATTGGTTTCGGCTTTGCACAACTGGGAAACCTGGGAAACACGGCACCGGAAACGATTTTCGATCGAGTCGACTGTTGAGCGCCTCCCGCTCGTCTTTACTTCGAACGATTACCCCGCCACCGACCGCCCATCATGCCTCCCAAGAAGGGCAAGGAGCCCGCCCCCAAGAAGGCGACCAAGTCGGTCGAGGACCGGACTTTTGGCATGAAAAATAAAAAGGGTGGTGCTGCCAAGAAGGAAATTGCCCGTATGTCGGCGAACCTCAAGAACAGTGGTAGCGCCGAGGAGAAGCGTAAGCAGGCTGAGAAGGAAGCCCGAGAGCGCGAGAAGAAGGCCGCAGAGGAGGCCCGTAGGGAGACAGAGGCATTGTTGAACAAGCCCGCTCAGGTTCAGAAGGTGCCTTTCGGCGTCGACCCCAAGACAGTTGTATGCATCTTTTACAAGAAAGGCAACTGTGAGAAGGGAAGGAAGTGCAAGTTTGCACACGATCTGGCCATCGAGCGCAAGACGGAGAAGAAGAACCTGTACAGCGACACCCGAAAAGAAGAGGAGGAAACTAAGAAAGCCGAGACTTCTGCAGACTGGGATGAAGAGAAGCTTCGAAAGGTTGTTCTGTCCAAGAAGGGTAACCAACGGACAACCACCGACAAGGTGTGCAAGTACTTTATCGAGGCCATTGAGGATGGAAAATACGGCTGGTTCTGGATTTGTCCCAATGGCGGCGACAAGTGCATGTACAAGCATGCTCTCCCCCCTGGGTACGTATACCTTGTCTTGATATGTAATACCAAGCATGCTAATTGGATACAGATTCGTTCTGAAGACCAAGGAACAGAGAGCGGCCGAAAAGGCACTCCTAGACAAGTCGCCACTCAAGACCCTGACGCTGGAAGACTTCTTGGAGTCGGAGCGACACAAATTGACTGGCGATTTGACTCCGGTGACGCCCGAGACTTTTGCCAAATGGAAGAAGGAGCGTCTGGACAAGAAAGCCGCCGAGGAACAGTTGCGCAAGGCTAAGGAAAACACTGGACGTGCCCTCTTCGAGAGTGGCAAGTGGAGAGATGAGGACGATTCAGAGGCCACCGACGACGAGGACGAGGACGTGTGGAACCTGGAGAAGCTCAGGAAGGAGACAGAAGCTATCCGATCAGAGAAGGAAGACGCTCGTCTGGCTGCACTACACGGCACATCGAACTTTGGCACTCCGAACTTTGGCACTCCAGGCGCCGATACACCAGCAGAAGACACTCCAGCCGAGACTCCAGCCGAGGAGGCCTCAGCGGAGGAGACCCCAGCCGAGGAAAAGTCTGGATCTTGAGCTCTTGGGAAGACTGGCGCATGGAGAATGTAGAGTCTAGAAGATCGAGTATCTGGGATTTCGTCGAGTACTCACTTGTTGAGCTCGCCGGGGAACAGACCATCCAGAGGCAAGCCGAGCCCTGCTGCTGACCTCACGCCAGTGACACCACAAGCGAGAGGCGCGAGCAGGTTCTCCATGGCGATCCGTTGCCTTGCCAATCCTCCACGGGAGGAGGGATGACGTCTTTTCCCCGAGTAGAATATATCATGGTGGCATACGAGCTGACAAGAGAATGGTTTAACCCCTGTGTGACTAGGCAAACATGGCGGCATTCGTGCAGAACGTGGCAGACTTGGGCTTATGCCGTGTGGGCTCGGGCGACATGTAGTTGTGAGGCGTGGTGATGTGAAGCAGAGTAAGCCGCGGTTTACCTTGGCTGGAGTTTTGATGGATGGCGGGGGATGCATGAGTGCCGGGGTCAAAGGGGGTCGGATGCCCAGATCTGGTGCAGATCATGAGAGTTCCGGGAGTGTAAGGGTTGTTTCCGACCGTGATGAGCGGCACTGGAGCGGGCTGGACTCTTTGACATGTCATCATGGGCGTCGGGGGGTTAACGCGGCTGTCCAACCCGAGCCAAAGTGTTGCTGTGACTGCGGGGAGAGGATTTGCGCCCGCGGCTATTGGATGATTAAGTATCCGGACTTGAAAGTCCGCCTGATTCCACAGAGCTTCGGTTGAGAAACGGCAAAGGCATTGGGATGATTCGAGTTCGGAGCATTCCGGGGCACATGATGTCGGAAGGGACGTCTCGTCTCATGATGGAATATGTTTGATGTTGAGTCTTGGAGTTGAACAAGCTGGTAGAGAACAACCACCTAACAAGCTCAGAAATGCAGCTGAAAGTGATCCATCATTGAAAAAGAAACGAGAAATGCAACCCAGAAAGTAGAGGAACTACTGAAAGCATGTGATGAAGCACCCGGCAGTTAGTGCCTGTACCAACGAACAAGGTCCAGTCGTCGGACACCAACAACCGATCTTGATGGCCTTACAGGGCGCCGAGGATGTCTTGTAGTGGACGTAGGCCCTGAAGACAGGCTGCTTCCAGGGACGACACGCCTTGAGATGGAGGGGGGCGAACCCCGCAGACACTGGCTTCCATTTCGTCTCTCCCCCACGATAAGCGAGGTCAGCCTCTGAGGTGCCCGCGCTTTCCATATCCGAGGATTTGTACATTGGCACTTTGAGGTTCGCAAGAGAGACATGACCCGTTCTTTCTCCCCCGCGCCTTTCTTCCCGTCTGGCAGACCAATTGATAGGTACTTGAATACATATCTCCACCCTCGCTGCCGCAGACCTCAACCCTCCAACCTTCATCTTTCATTCCCCTTTCCCCCTAATTTGACTGTTTGTCCAGAAGCTACAACTTGGCATCCACTGCCCGCTGCCGTTCGCCGCCGCCGTCTGCCGCGGGCACCCGGACGCCCGAGCGCCCGAGCAGAGAGAAAGAGCCGCCCACCGCCCGATAACCCGCCGCCGCTCCGACCCCCGACCTCCGAAACTGGGCCCTCGAACCCCTCCGTTGATTTTCCCCCATCGTCTCTACACTCGGCTCTCTGGTGTCTCGCGTCTGAATGGACCCTGCGGCTGTCCGCGACAGGCCGTGTTTCGACCGCGCCTCCGAATAACAGCTGCTGCCAAGCAAAATCGGCTTTGCAACTCGATTCTCGCTCGCTCAGGCCTCCCGTCGTCTCTTGGCCTGGCCTACCCCCTCGGCGCCCTCTGGTCTGAGGCCCAATTGCTCTCTCCCCCCGAGAGCGGGAGGAAGCAATGACTGCTGAAGCTCGACTGGCCCACCAAGATGTTACAGGCCATCAATCGTCATCGTCGTCATTCCCATCCCCGGTTGCAAGCTCTACAATCATCATGCCCGACGGCGCTGAAGGGCGACGCGATGGCGAGACGACGGCCATGACCGCGACGGGCGCCGCCGTCACCGCAACACCAAAGAACCATTCCTACCACCGATTCATCAAACGATATCGAACCGAGATCTCAGCCAGCTCATCCAGTGTCTTCTCCACTCTCGCCGCGTTTCCTCTCGATAGTGTCAAGACGCGCATGCAGACATACCACTACAAGGGATTTCTTGATTGCGTGCGGCATACCTACGCAAATGAAAAGCTCGGTGGCTTTTTTCGAGGTATAACCCAGCCAATTGAGATGACCTCTTTATTCCTTTCTCTAACCTGAGTATTGTAGGCGTCACGGCCCCGATGGCCAGTATCACACTCGTCCGTACTGTCTCCTTCTCCATCTACCAACGCGCAAAATACTCCTATTCCAGCTGGGTGAAGCGAAATCTCGGATTCGACATCATCGGCCACGTCAACCAACGCGGTACATACCCGAATCTCTACTCGGTCGCATGCTTTGGGGCCGCTGGTGCGACTGCTGGTTCCGCCATAACATTCCTCGCCTGTCCTTTCGAGCTCACAAAACTCAGCGCCCAGGTTTCTGTCCTGCTCGCTGAGCGGGGTGTCACCAATGGAGGTAGTCACGCGGTGGCTGCTAGCTATCAGAACAAGGGCACACTGCGGACAATGGCCAACATAATTAAGCACCGCGGCGTGTTGGGACTTTACACTGGCTTTAAACTTCATCTATGTATGTGATTTGTACAAATCACGGGGCAGTCGATGCTAACGGGCTCCCTAGTACGCGATACTTTGGGAACGGCCATCTATTTTATGGTGTATGAAAGCGGGAAACAGGTCGGAAACACGTTGGCTGGCGATCATCCTAACAGTAATAAGGCGGCCGTTGTAGCCGCCGGGGGTATGTGTGGGCTGGTCTCTTGGGCTATGATATGTAAGGAACTTGAAATCGCTGCTTGTTTTGCGTACTGACGATGTGTATAGATCCCATCGACTCGGCCAAGAGCATCTACCAGCGCAACTCCCTCCTCTATTCCAAAGGCCAAACGGTCGAGCCGGCACCCAAGATCGAGTTCTTTAAGCGGCACATGTATCGCGGCCTCGGAGTCTCCATGACCCGCTCATGCGTGGTGAACGCCATCTTCTTTTCATCGTTTGAATTTATCAAGAAACACATCGACTCGCTCGAAGACGAGGGCAGGATCTGAGAGTTCCTGACCGAAAGATGTATAAAAAACAGATATCCCGGTTGGTGGGGGTTTGGGACTTTTAACTTGGGTAACTCTGGATGATTACCCCTGGGCAAATACGGGCACAGATGCATGCATTATGAAAGGGCGTTTTTTTTTTTTTTTTTTGGAACTATGTGTTGACTTTACCTGTTTATTATCTATTGTATCCCTCTCATCCCGACGTCATATCCGCTTTGAGTGGTGAGACGGCGAATGGTTTTCACATGGTCAACCCAATGACGGCTGAGAAAGGAGGTTATGATGGCCACATGGCGAATGAGTGGTGACGGGGACCCCCTTGAACTAGGGAGAATGTAGCGACAATAAACAGCTCCTTGAAAGATCATACTACCTGCATGTGTATAAATGGTCTGCTCTGTTTGCCTGGCCACTATCACTGAAGTATTTGAGGCGGTTAATTTGGTGCCTGTAGGAGAGAATGAGATGTTGCTTTGGGTCTGACTACCTAGTTCCTTGATGAGGGAACAGCTGATATACAGGCTCCTTTCTTAGCTTCTCATTTCCCTAGTCCTTGTCCACTTCCACCCCTAGCCTTTCTATCTTTCGCATCGCCCCTGTAGTATCATGCCTTTACTTCTTCTCACCCTCCTTGCCCTGCTCGCCAGCCTGAGTCTTGGCGTGCTCGGCCTTGTCAGCCTCCGACTGAGCCTTCCTGGAAAACTCAGGATCGTTGCTGGACTCGGCCTAAGCTATAGTGTTAGGCATCTCGGAGTCGTATGGCTTTGCGGGAGGGAAGTGGCGGGTAACTCACATTGGCGGCCATGATGCGGGCCTTGGCCTCCTGGGTCCAGTCGACCTTCTTGTCGTTCTAATTTCCGGACATGGTTGTGAAGAGTGAACTTTGTTTAGAAAGTGAAAGCTGTTAGTTGAGTTGTTGTGAGCTGAGTTGAGTTGTAGTGTGTGTTAATGGGGAGAAGAAGTCGGTGAAAGCTGGGAGAGGTCAGGGGTATTTATACGTTTCCTAGACGGAGGAGCTCCTGGTAGGTAAACAGAAGTAATGTGTTCTTTTGTATTGTATGCTGGTGTTGGCACTCGCTGTTGTGATTGTTCTGCTTGCAAGTAGACTTGCTGTATTAGCAAGCAACAGCAATTACGAAAGCAAAACACCCGCCGTTGACAATCAGCAGTCAAGAACTACGCAACAGATTCTTTCTGCCCCAGGGTTTGTTTCCTGGAAAGTTTTTCCCTATTTGTTGTCTGAGAACACGTCTTGGCTGGCGACAACGAACAACAGATTGAAACGACGGCGATTGTAAGGGAGGCTTGTATTTGGAAACACTCCTAGCTTTGTATCCAGAGAAAAATGGATACGTAGAAACAAGGCCAGTTTGATGAGCATATCTGGGATCATCAAACTGATTCAGTTAGAAGACTTTGCTGAATTGTCGATGCTTTCCTGACTGAGAACTTCACTCTGTGACCAAACAGAAAAGTCTGTGACGTGGTTTGGCCGCTGTAGAGTGAGAGGTGTCCCATAGGCTATCCTTTAAACTAGAAGGCTGCTTAAATTTCAAGAAAGTTGTCGATAAAGTTTGTCAAGGTGACATCCTAGAGCCTAGACAAAGGAGTGTGGGATAGTCGGAGACGTCGGATGCAACTGCACATCTCCATACTATACCGACGTATTTTACAAACTTGATTCATACTCCTACAAAAGCTTCAGGAAACTACATGTCATGATCGTGAATTATGTTGGGTATTCTAAATGTACTCGTTTCTCGTCCAAACCTCTATTTATCTCAGACGCACGCTCAGCCCCTCGCCATGAATAGCCTGTTGGTCGTATATCCTAACAATACAACCAATTCAATGCCCATATCGACGGGCCAAAGTCGTCATAGACACTAAATCGAGCCATGTTCTGGGTTACAGGCGTTTCCTGTAGTTTCCAAATACGCTCATTTGCGTAGACATTTCAGCAGAGGAGCAATTCTTGACTTCTTGCTCAGGCCAACTCGGTAGACTGGCTTGTTGAGGATTGCCGATAGTCCTCGAGAGGGAGTCGTAGTCTTACTTACGACTGCTGGCTTCTCCTCTTTCTCTTCCTTTTTTGGTGTTGTTGTATCTTCTAGAGACTTAGAAATCTCGTCCTCGCTGGGATCGACCTTGTTCATGGAGGTTAGTCTGGATTCCTGCAACACAGACTTGTCTTCTCGGCTATCCATGGCCTCTTTGCTCTTCTCTTCCTGCTCATCGTCGACCTTGACCTCCTCGACTTGATCATGTGCTTCAAACTTCGCCGCAGATCGCTTAGTGACCTTGGTGGAAGGAACTGCATCATTAATTGACGGCTGCTCGACTTGTGGACTCGGTTCCTTCGTTTCTGTTGCAGGTTGATCTGCCTTCCGTGGCCTGCCTCTTTTCTTCTTTGGCTTCGTGACGGGTGTCCCTTCTGGTTGATCCGCCGGTGTCACTTCTTCTGCTGCTGCCTGTTTCTTTGGTCGCCCTCTCGGCTTCTTTGCTTTGGCGGGTGGTTTCGTGACTGGTTCCGTGGGAATCTCTGCAGGAGGCTCTGTCGGAGGTTCTACCAGGGGCTCTGCTGGAGGTTCCAGGTGTTGCGGCTCGTTGTGAACTGGCCTCGTCTCCTCCACAGCTGGTAATTCTGGTTGGTCGACCCTGGTCGGCTCTGGCACCTCATAAACCACTGGCTCAGCTGGACTCTCACGTCTCTGACGCTCTCGCTGTCTCGGCTGCTTTTCCCTCGGCGGTGACTCGCCCCCAGCAATGACATCGGGTGACGAATCCCATCTCAGTCTAACAGACTGCCCAGTCGCAATCCTCAGCGGGTCCATCATACTCGAGGGCATGGGGGCCGTGCTGGGCATTGGAGCAGTGCTCATCAAGCAGGTTCCGTTGCTCCGAGGGGTGTTGACGTTGGTTGCCTCGTCGCTTGAACCTATGTTCTGGATATTGAACTGATAAATCGGGGGTAATGGCTGGTTTAGGCTGTCGCTAGATGGCATATGCACACTCTCGTACTCCATCTTTTGAGTTTCAGTCAAGGGCTTTGGGGCGATGTAGAAGGAAACATCGTCCATGACCGGTAGCGTGGGCGGAAGCATGCTGGGCGTTGGCTCTGGCTGTGATTCTCGTCCTTCGTTGTCGTTGCTGAATGGGATGGTGACCAGATCGACTTCATTGGATCCTTGAATAGATGCTTCTGGATATTCCACCTTCCTTCGCTTTCTCCTCCCTGTTGGCGAGATCTCTAGCCCGTCATGGACTGGATCTGGATTCCTTCCAGACTTTGTGTTTAGCAAGTCCCATGTGGTCTTTGAAGTTGACCCCAGGGTCTGTTGGGGCTCTCGGCGCTTAATGCGGATCTTCGTTTTCGGGCGGCTCTGTCCAACTTCAGGGGAGCTCGGGACATCCCAGGGATCATCCATAACAGCCGTGGGTGCCTTCTTCCTCCCTGGCGTTGACGCCTGTGTCCATTCATCCGGGGTGTTTTCATACGGTGCTTTTTGCCCTTTTGTGGCTGTACGGTCTGTGACAGAGACGAGCGACGATGGCTCAACCAGTCCTGTTACGGTACGCTTGAAGGGTGCTGGTGCTGTCATTTCTGAGCTTGAGAGTCGATCCTGGTCATAAGATCGGGTCGTCCCTTCTGGAACATAGGTTCGAGCGGCATCATTCTGCTCGTCGTAAATATTCCGGAAGAAGGACGGATCTGTTGATGTTGTCGCGCGGCTTACACGCCCTGAAGAATGACTCGTTGTAGCCTCAGCTCCAGCAGGCGAGATTGGCCCCCTTGGGCTTCGTGGTGGAGAATAACCGTGATCCTCATCATCATCAGAGTCTAGGATGACGATGGGAGGCATCCTGGCGGCCGACACACCAAGTGGGTGATTGCGTGTATCAATTGTATTCTTCGCCTGAGAGACGAGGCGAGCGTGTTGTGACGTGGGGCCTCCTGACACGCGTGAGCACGTGACCTCGCATGTTTGACACGACCGGCCACCAGCAACACCACAAGTGCACAAGGTCGAGATACACATGAGACAATTCACTTGGCAAAAGACACTCAAATCACAGTAAAGCAGGTTAGGTTGGCAAAAAGTTTTCATAATCATGAAAAATAGGTCAATTTGTTGATTTTAGACCTCCATCTGCTCCCAATTGGGAGGGTATATGCAAATGTTGAATGCTCGCCAAACCATCCGTCCCATTCCCAATATCATTCCGTATCCGTAGGTTAACTTTTGGGATTCCACAAACACTACTGGTCTTTTTTGACCAGCCCCAAACGCCGATGTTGAAATCGTAGCTGATCCGCAGATTCAGCCTCCACAAAAAAGCACACTCCTTATTAGCACAGTCATCATCATCATCACCATACGCCACCATCCCCTTCAACCCTCAAGCACACAGCATGGGCTGATATTTACTGGGCGTACTTGGCGCGGAAGAACTTAGCGGCGTTAACCATGTTGCTAAGAGCCTCCTTGGTCTCCTTCCACTGGCGGGTCTTGAGACCGCAGTCAGGGTCGATCCAGAGCTGCTCAGGCTTGAGGAACTGGAGCATCTCCTCGATGCGGTCCTTGATCTCCTGCTCGCTGGGGACACGAGGGGAGTGGATGTCGTAGACACCAGGGCCGATGTGGCGGGGATAGGCAGAGTCGACGAAGACTCGGAGAAGCTTGGCGTCAGACTTGCTGTTCTCGATGGACAGAACATCGGCATCGAGGGCAGCGATGGCGTGGAAGAAGTCCTGGAACTCAGAGTAGCAGAAGTGGGAGTGGATCTGAGTGGAGTCCTCGACACCAGTGGTGGACAGGCGGAAAGCCTTGACAGCCCACTTGAGGTAGGCGTCACGCTCCTCACCGGAGCGGAGAGGGAGACCCTCACGGAGAGCGGGCTCATCGACCTGGATGACGTCGACACCGGCCTTCTCAAGGTCGACGACCTCGTCACGGAGGGCGAGAGCAAGCTGCTCAGCCTGGACGGACTGGTGGACGTCGTCACGGGGGAAAGACCATCGAAGGCAGGTGACGGGACCAGTGAGCATACCCTTCATGGGCTTGCTGGAGACGGTAACGGCGTACTTGGACTCCTTGACGGTCATGGGGGCAGGGCGAGAGATGTCACCGACAATGATGGGAGGTCGGACGCATCGGGAGCCGTAAGACTGAACCCAGGCGTGGGTGGTGAAGGTGTAACCATCCAGGCGCTCACCGAAGAACTGGACCATGTCGTTTCGCTCGGGCTCACCGTGGACGAAGACATCAAGGCCAAGCTCCTCCTGGATCTTGATGTTCTCATCAATCTCCTTCTCGATGAAGCGGTCGTACTCCTCAAGGGTGATCTCGCCCTTGGTGAACTTGTTTCGCTGGACACGGATCTCCTTGGTCTGGGGGAAGGAGCCGATGGTGGTGGTGGGGAAGAGAGGGAGGTTCAGCTTCTTCTGCTGCTGGCTGATACGGGCAGGGAACTCGCTCTTGCGGTTGTAGTCCTGCTCAGTGATCTTGGACTGGCGGTCCTTGACCTGGGGGTTGTTGGTTCGGGGGGAGGTGGCACGAGCCTGGATGGACTTGGCGTTGGCCTCAAGCTGCTCACGGACGGCAGCAGGGCCCTCAGTAACAGCCTTGGCAATGAGAGCAATCTCGGAAGCCTTCTCAGTGGCGAAAGAGAACCAGTCGGCAACCTCGGGGTCCAGCTTCTTCTCGCTGGCAAGAGTGTGAGGGGTGTGGAGGAGGGAGGAGGAGGTGGCGGCAATGACGCGGTCCTTGCCGAGCTTCTGGATGGCAGTCTCGACAATCTCAATGGCGCGCTTCAGGTTGGTCTTCCAGATGTTGCGGCCGTCGACGACACCAGCAGAGAGGACAGTCTTGGGGCCGAGAGCACCGAGGACGGTCTCGAGCTGCTCAGGGTTGCGGACAAGGTCGATGTGGACACCATAGACATCCTTGGGGAGGAGGTCAAGGTTGTGGACGATGTCACCGAAGTAAGTGGTGAAGACGAGCTTGGGGATCTTGTCACCCAGGCTGGCGAACTTCTCGTAGGCGGGCTTGAAGGCAGCCTTGGTCTTGGCGGGGAGATCGAAGACGAGGACGGGCTCATCGATCTGGACAGTCTCGGCACCAGCCTCCTTGAGCTGGGTAAGGAGCTGCTCGTAGACGGGCAGAAGCTTCTCGAGGAGGTCGATGGGGTCGACAGACTGACCACGGTCGGCCTTGCCGAGGTGGAGGAAGGAGACGGGACCAACGAGGACGGGGCGGGTGGGGATGCCAGCCTCCTTGGCCTCCTTGAACTCGTTGACAGCCTTGGGGCTGGCAGTGAGAGTGAAGGTCTGGTTGTCCTGGA
The DNA here is from genome assembly GCF_026873545.1 of Fusarium falciforme. Classification (NCBI taxonomy): domain Eukaryota; kingdom Fungi; phylum Ascomycota; class Sordariomycetes; order Hypocreales; family Nectriaceae; genus Fusarium; species Fusarium falciforme. The sequence continues at coordinate 1,080,915 of NC_070548.1, forward strand.
GGGTGGGCTTCACGTAGTGGTAGTTGGAGTCGAACCACTTGACCATCTCCAGAGAGGGGACATCGACGCCCTCCTTCTGGTGGCCACGGCCCATGGCGAAGTACTGGTCAATGGGGTCGAGACCATCCTTGGTGTATCGCTCGGGAACGGCCTGAGAGGTGGGGTCAGCACATGCTTACGACATGAGAATGTTATGAGGTGAACATACACCAAAGTCCTGGATCTGGTGAAGGACCTGGTCGTAGAGGGCGAAGTCGTTGCTGGGGATGACGTCGACACCGGCATCCTGCTGGATCTTCCAGTGGGCAAGACGGAGGCGCTTGGCCTCAGCGAGGAGGTCAGCCTGGGAGATCTTTCCACCCCAGTCTAAGCTTTGTTAGCGGTGAGGCCCAGACAGGTATTTTCAGTGAGACTGACAAGCTTCGGTGGCCTTCTTCAGGTCACGGTTGACACCCATACGGGGGAAACCGAGGATCGCGGACTGAACCATCTTGGCGGTTTATCCGTACTCTGGATGATTCTTTTGGATTGGAAGATGCTATTGCAGAGGTTAGAAGCAGAGTTTTCGTCAGTGAGCGTGGGGAGCACGGAGCAGGCGGGGAGAAGGGCGGGGTGAGGGGCAGCCGACTCGTAAGAGCTGGAGGGGAGCTTGAAGGAGGGAGCTTGACGTACAGATTGGTTCAGAGCCCTTGCCTGTACCAAATTGGATCAATTGAGAGATCCTTTTCGAGAGAGAACAGAGGGCAAAGAGAGGATGAAGAAGAAGAAAAGAAGAAGAGAAGGAGGGAAGGAGGGGAGGTAGAAAAATGTTTTTGAGACGAAAATCTCAGGCAGGGAGACCAGGCCGAAAGCGGGGGAGGGGTAAAAATGTGGTGAATTGGCTGCTCATTGGCACCACCTCAGAGACAGACACACAGGGAAGCTTCAAAGTTCTGATCTTCATGCTCACGGCAGTACGTACCCTCCATCCTAGCGGCAGCAACACCTCAATCTGCGCAATCTCACGTATTCGCACAACAGGCGTGCCGTGGTTGGTTGGCCGGGGATGGCGGTTGCCGGAGTGGATGTCCAGGGCCTCTCAGGCGGCTCGCGGGCTGTCGGCGACGCTAATGGAGGGGCAGTTTGCAGCAGCTCTGCAGCTTTTTGCAAGGGTTTGCACCGTTTTCGCAGGGCGAACGGGGCGGGGCCAGCAGGCGTCCGCGAAGGCGTGCTTGGTCTCGGCTCCCGAGGGTCAATCACCTCATCAACCCAAGCCCTTTTCTCTCCATTGAGACGCCGTAGAGCAAGCTAAGGATCTGGGACCAAATTTTACGCCGCCGTAGATCGGCCTTTGCACCCACTCTTTGCCACTGTGTTGTCTGATCGACCGTTCTTTGCTCCCCACCAAGAGTCCATCTCATCGTCTCCTGCCATCGCGTGCCGCTGGGCATGCCACGTGCCCCATCATTGTCCCTCTTTGCTTTGTGTTACGAGTGTTTGAACCTAGGGTCTATGTAACTGTAGCTACCGGGCAATGTCGGGCTCAATCGGCCATTCTATCGGGCTTCTCTCGATGTTCGGTTGAGAGGCTTAGCCCTTACGTGAGACATCATGACTCCATGGATCCATGTCTGAGTTTACCAACCCCTCCCGCCACGAATTGTTGGGAAGGGGAGGCTGCGGACGCGAATCATGTAAGGCGATAACCATAATCGCAATTCACCTTGATTTTGAGGCCCTTCACCTTGATTCGTGGCACTTTTGATCTAGATATCTATTCGGTAAGGTTCCGTGTTTAGGTCTCTGAGCTATGCTTTGTCAAGATGAAAACTTCACGGTCAAGCAAGATCGGATTGCGATTGCTACTTTAGATCGCCACAATTCTTCAATTGCCAATTCGATAATTGGCAATCCCCAAAATGTTTTCGTGGCAGCCACACTGCCTTCCAGGAGCTACTCCAATTACGCATTGAGGAGCAATGGGAGGAAACCAAACCCTGCATCAAGTGCCTACCGGGGAACGGATGCTAAAAACTGGAAACGAATTGGGATGGATGACTACTCAGCTTGATATCAATCCAATATATTGGATCGATGGGAGGGCCAAACGACGTCAAATTCAAGGCCTGTGGTTGTGCCTTCCTTTCCCGTCTCTTATCATGCTTTCGACTGAGCAAGGCACGAGGCATGGCACGAATGCCCTCATAGGGAAGGAACAACCTGAGAGGGAGAGGCCAGACATGACTGCCTCAGCAGACTTCTAGGTATCCCGTCATCTGTTTGAACGTCCACTAACCCTTGGATTCCTCGTTCTTCAACCTTCAGACGTCTTTCTTGATCTTCTTCATCTCCATTCTGGTCGTACTTGTTCTTGGCCCTTCGCGGGCATATGAAACCACTGCTTTCTTGGAACACCATCATTCATCCTCGACCTTCTTTTGTGGCTTCCCCCGTACAAACCCCATGACGCTCTTTTGCTGTTGCAAGCCCCATCGCATGGCCCCAGGAACATCATCATCCCCTCCCCGAGATGTAGCCCTTCAGCTGATTCCCTCTCCAACCTCACCTACTGTGCAGGGACAAGCAGACTCAGAGCTGAGGCACCAACCTTCATTGATCGGGTTGTCCGATGCTCCATGGGCGATGCCAAATCATCAAGGCTCCTATGACAATGGTTCCATTATCCATCACCCCCTCGACGACGATTCCGACAGTGATCAGGATCAACCCCACGCAGCCAAGAAGGGAGGCTGTGCTTTTGACGCCGTGCGGAACAAGCTCATTCGAACCATGTCTCACGACTCGAGTACCAAGAACCCATCCCTTACTTCTCTTGGCAATAGCGACGAGGAGATTGCACGACGAGCCGAGTTGAGGCGTCTCATGCGTCAGAGAATCCAGGATGAGCTGCAAACAGAACAACCAGACGACGACATGGAAAACAAGCCTGCGCATGGAATTCGCTGCATAGCATCCATAGTCAACCTCGGCTTGCCAAGTGCTGGACCTCGAGACGCCATTGAATTCGCTGTCAATAAATCTCCCTCTCTCGATGCCCGAGTACCACGGTCTGGCAAGGATCAATCTCACGAAAGAGATGTGCTAGAGTCGCAAAACTCCACGGATGACCAAAAGAAAATGTCATTGGATCGAAATAATCTGACGGAAGAAGACAATAAGGCTGAGAAGGACGGTGATAAAAGCAATGGAACTGATCTTGCCACCAATCTCCCATCGCAAACATCTCGGTCCGGACAAATAGAGCAAGCCCATTCTCAGAAGTCTTTCCAGTTGTCTAATAGTGCCACTCGTCTTGATCGCATTTTGGGCCCTGACAATAGCTTCAATAGCCGCCATCCTTCTTCTTCCGCCGATGGCCACTCGGCTCTTGGAGTGTGGCTGATTGCTCAGGGTCTTCGTTCACGAGACAACTCGACTCTTCATTTTGACGATGACGAAGAGGAAGAAGCAGCTGGAGATGGTATCGATAGCTCTGAGGTTGTAAACCAGCCTGGACCTGCGGAAACAGCGAAGAAAGAATCGACCTCCGGCTCCCAGAACATCCTCTCGAAGGAAGACACGTTACCAACCAACCAAGTGTCTGTGGCCACTGGTACACTTGATAGGGTGAAACTAAGTGGTGACCTCGATTCAGAACGATGCAAGGTGAATCCTTATCCCGAGATCGGCTCTCGTCGCACTGGACACACTTCTTCACATCTTTCCGGAGAACGAACTGGAGCTCCGACGGTGGCAACAACTCGCAACTCTCTTGTCGATAACTCATCATCATGTTATCCATCCAAGTTTCAACCAAGCCCTGCTCGCTCTCGACAGAATTTGTATAGTCTAGATCTCAAAGAACTCGAAGGTATGGAACTGTCCCCCTTCAAGTGTGAGTTCTTAGTCACCCATTACATGATGTCGATTAACACAGTGATCAGGGCAGCCCAAATCGTCTCAGGACCAAGAAAGTGCCTCAAAGCAACAGAGCTCGAGCAACGACGATGAGCCTCAAAGTAAAGAAATTGACGTTGATCATGGCTGCCAGGGCCAAAATCCCACCCAAGCCGCTCCCGACCCAGTGTCACGGTCACAATCAGAGTGTGCGAGTTTTCTCCAACGTGAGGCCGAACTTGGAACGATTGAGAGACGATTTGGCGACTTACTCAGTCGAAAAAAGCCCAACAGTCAGTATACGAGCCGGTTCCGCGAAGAGTTCAACGAGCCCTCTCTCGGGCAGCCTGTTCGCAAGTCCTTCATGAGCAAGATTCACCTCACCGTCCCAATCCGGTTCAAGGTCAGTTCACAAAGCCTCAGTGGTCACGACGAAGGAAATACGCCTGGCCTCTCACGAGAGCCAAGTCCTACGCCTGGTTTTCCAGAGACGACGATCGGCCACAAAAAAGGAGCAAGCGATAGACGAAAGAAGCTGTCGAATCTGAGCATCCGGTCTCATATGAGCCCACTATCATCGGAGATCTTCCAAAAGCCACATTTGGAACGTCAGGAAAGCGCTACAGACTTGTGGCAACGTGCCATCAGGCTCGAGGCAGAAGAACGGCACAGCGGCAGCAATCGCTTAAGCACGCCCAATCCGGACCATCAACGAAGTGCGTCATCTAACCGATCATTGAGAGTGACTGGCACCCCGCAGAAAAGAGTCAGCAAGAGCTCTCTTTCGACAGAGAACACCCAGAGAGAAACATCCCAGCTAACTCCAACAACTGATGAAGTGTCTGGTGAGCACAATTCCAAATGGCTGATTCAAAGATGGGTTGTTCAAATGCGACCTGGGACTCCTCACACGACTGAGGGTGCTAAGAGCTTGGTGTCTCTAAATTTGGAGAGTCCTCCAAGATCATGGGCGAGGTTTCCATCATACAACAGAGAAGAGAGAAACAAGAATGCCTCAGCCAAGGACAACGTCCATCCGCGAGATTTTGCAATCAAGCTTGTTTCATCAGAGGGCCAGGTTTATTAGGCCACTGATTTGGTCCCTGGCGAAGAGAAGCAACGTGCTCAGACACTGCCACACTCCTTTTCCGCGAGACTTGGGCAAGTGGTAAAGTCGAAGATCGTCAAACTGATGCCCTCGAGACGTTTTCAACCAGAAAGGGGGCAGGTGCCTGCGGAAGGGCTGGTTGGCTCACAAACAGCTCATCTAGAGTACCCGGAACTCGAAATCCAGCCCACAGAGTCAGGATATGAAGAACTTCGGGTGCTAGAGAGGGAAATCAATAACATGAAAGGCGAGAACAGGTTGTCAACACCTGAGGGTGAAGCGTCAAGACCACGATCCACCAAGAGTTTGGGTGACCGGATATCTGCTTTGATGCACGAGGCAGCCATGGAGGAGCATCATGACCATGGTGATGAATCGGCCTTGGGCGAAACCCTTGCTACACCTGTCACACCCAGCCTACTTCAAGAGAGTATCGTGGCAACAGACGTGTTTCTTACGCCAGAAAGCCGCCTCTCTTACGCCAATAGCAGCCAGCAGGGAAAGTCAGGCTCAGATACAGGGTCGGCAGAAATCAGAGGGCGCGAGGCACTCAAGGCATTTATCGAGACCGATCAACGTGCACATCGTTCAAGATCGATAACCTGGGCAGGAAGGCCTCAGGCTGAAGACACACGAAAGCAGCAACGCTCTGACAACGCAACTGGCAGTTTATATCAGAACGAAACGAAGAGTATGAGTATGCGACCTCACAGCAGATGAGAAACCGCACGAGTCAACAGTGGATAGGCACGGCGTTATGGAATTGCGAAAGCAAGTTGGTTGAAAAGACATTAATTATGTAGGTATTCAAGGCGATGCTTGTAACTAAGTAACTACTTACGCATTTTATATCCAAACATCGAATGATATACCTGGCTTCGCACACTCTATGGAGACCTTGCTTTTGTTTCGTGACATTATGTCGTAATAAAATGGGTGTTGGGCAAGACACATATCCCACCACAGGCACCTCAGACCTAACGAGCAATGGGAACCCTGGCCAATTGGTGAATCCTACAAACCGTGGTGTGGGCATCAAGGGATAGTGAGCTAGAGTCAGTAGTCAGTATGGGCACCAAGAGGCTGGGAGGAAAGGGTGCGGTCTGGGAACCACCAGGCGACTCTGAACAAGGCCAAGACCACTTTAGACGTATTCCTTCTCCTTCTCGTCCTCCTTGTCCCTCAACTCAATACGCTCCAGCCGAGCCCTTGCCTCACCCTCCTTGCGCTGCATCTCCTCCTTTCGTTCACGCAACGCAATGCAGAAGCGAGAGCGGGCACGAATGCTGGGACCCTTCCAGATGAAGACGAATGGAATGATGCACATGAGAGCACTGAGACCTCCAAGAAGGGAACATGCACCGGGAATTTCAAGGCGACGGAACATGGGGGTTGTGGCCAGGGGTAAGACCACTGCAAAGAGAGAGCGGCAGGTAGAAGCAGCGGCATTGGCGGAAGCGGCGAAGATCTCGTAGGCGTCTGTGAGATAGTTGAGCATGGCCATAAAGATGAGCATGAAACCCATGCCAAAGGGAATGCCAGCCAGCATGGGTGCGATAAAGGAAACACCTTCGCGAGCGGACCAGCCCAGCCAGAAGAGAGAGATGACGAAGAGGGGACCACCAAGGCAGGCCAGGGGGAGGCGACGGTATTCCTCACGCTGAACCCAGGGGGCATCGCGGGCTGTAGCACGGGCTAGGGCGTTATCCCAGGCCCAGAAGATGGGCAGAGTCACGGCTGCACCGCCAAAGATGGGGAGGTAGGCTAGGCCTGTGACACCGGGTGAAAGGCCATACACGTCTTGGAAGATGATGGGGAATGCCTGGAAGGACATGTAGAAGATGGTGTAGACGAGGGAGAGGTAGGCACAGGTGGTAGTGACGATGGGCTCAAAGATGAGCATGCGAAGGGGTCGGGTGAGAACCACAGTGAGAAGCTGTCTGAGGTCTGTTGACTCGAGATCGCGAGGGGCAATAGCTCTAGAGGCTGGGTCTTCCTTGCGGATCTTGCGGGCACGGCGGGATAGGAGGATTGGTCCGTAGGTCTCGGGGAGAAAAGCGATGAGGACGAGGGTCACACCGGCGACGATGAGGGCAATCCAGAAGACCCAACGCCAGCCAATGCTAGGACCAGCGAATCCAGAGATGATGGGAGAAAGAATAGGGCCTCCGGTTGTACACTATTATCTCGAATTAGTTTGGGTTCTTTAATCAGGTATTGGCAAGTCATAATGACGTTGGGCAACTCACCACCATGAAGATGGCAAAGGCTCTTCCTCTCGTCCGGGGGTCATTATACACATCCGCCAGGATACCAGCAACAATAGCAATAGGCGAGCTCGCAAAGGCACCGCAGAAGAAGCGAAAGATGAGTAGGGCAGGCCAATTGGGGGCGAGGGCGCAAGCCATGGTGAAGACAGTGAAGAGACCAAAGGTCGCGAAACTGAGATCTCTCCGACCGAAGTGCTCGCTCAGAGGGCCCCAGATTATGGGACCAAAGACGTAGCCGATGAGGTAGACCGATATGGGTAAGACTTTCCCGGCTTGGGAGGTGATACCAAAGTCCTCGACGATGTTGGGGATGGCTAAGCTGGGCAGGGCAGAGCCCATGGTGGAGTTGATAACTAGCACCGCCGTGTAGAAGAGGACCAGGTTCTTCTTCGACTACACACACAGAATCATCGTCAGCAGAGTACCTACTAGACTAGATCCAAAGTCACATACCTTTGACCAGTTGTATGGGTTCTCGGGGTCGTCTAACTCCCAATTGACGAGAACCTCGTTTGTACGGCTTCGAGTTCGCGAGCGAATGTTGTGAAGGGCACCGATGCCTCGATCTGCCGCCTCTTCTTCATAGCGGGATTGAGCTTCGATCTCTTCTAGACGGTTGATTCTATCTGAGAAAGTACTGCTTCTTCTCCGACCCCCTGGTTGTGCGTAAGCTCACGATCCAAGACGACACAAGGCATTGGTAATCAAGGCACAGAAAATGGTACAGCGGTGGCGTTTACTCACGGTATGGGGACGGATCCCGCATCGTCTCGCCGGATTCACTCGAAGGCATGTTGTTCGTATGAGCTCAAGATACAGTCAAGTCACTGAGGTTATTCACACAAGACACGGGTCAATTGGAGAAACAGAGTGGCAACAGGTAGTTATCCGAGGATGCAGAAAAAAGGAAGCATGTTGGCCCAGCACGCAAAGCGGAGCAATGTCCTCTGACTCTTTGAGTGTTCCCATGACGGTCAGTTCATCAACACAAGGGCGTTCAACCCCGCCCAAAAGCCGGGGATAAGACGGCTCCGGTCCACGATTGGCTATCTCGCAGTCCGGAGCCGGGCCTCAAAATATGGGGGGCGGTTCGGATGGGCGTGGGCTGGCGCCGTCTTCGGGGGGGCGAGTGTGTGTGGGAGAACATTGCTCTGCGGGAGACCATCGTGGAGGAGGGAGGATGCTACCCGAGGTGAGTTGCCTATCCCGGACCGATCAATCGGATATCGATCGCAGCCCAGTTCGCGTTAGCGCGGAGAGCATCGAGATTGCATGACGAATCGCGGCAGAGGTGATGGATAGACCGCTTTATCAACGAGATTCGCCTTTGGCTCCTTTTTTTTTCGGCCGACAGGGTTTTTGCTTGCGGACCGGCAGTGAGAGCCGGAAAAGTGACAGAACACTAGGCCCGGGCAGTTGCTCTGCCATGCCGACCCTGGTAGAGGCGTCCATCGGAATTAGAGACCGACTTTGAGGCCCGTTTTGGGTGCGTCACGAGATCTGCTGTCAAAGGTTGTCCAGGCTGCTGCATTTCAAATGAACTAAGGATAAGAGTTCACCCGGTGTTGGTTTGTCATGGGCTTTGCCTTTTCTCGTTTCGAGGGGGGTATCAAGAGCTTCAAGTTTCTTGTTCAGGTCTCTAGGTTGATTTGCTTTCCGAATCTGGCATACAGCTCGACCTTGAGCTTGGTCATGTCCTCGCGGATGGACGAAAGCTTCTCCTCCAGCTCTGTCGACTCCTCCTCGAGCTTCTCTGTGGCTTCTTCGAGCATCTCCTGAGCCTGCTCTAGGGAGACGTGGAAGAAGGCATCGCCGATCTTGTACCTGTGGCGGTGGTCAGCCGGTGATCATGGAGAGAGACGGGAAGAGGATCTGTACTGAATCTTTTCGTCCTCGTCGGCAAGTTCGAGTTCTGTGGATAAGTCGTCGAGTTCCTCCTTTTCCTTCTTCAGAGGGATCAGTATATGTCCAAGAAGGTTGTATAATTCGTTGGGTAGGTAGCCCCAGCAGACGTACGTTCTTTGCCCCCAGCTCCTCCTCCAAGACAATCTCACGCTGGTGTAGCCGGCTGAATCGGTTGATCTTGTCCTGATCCTCTCGTCGCACCTCGACTTCGTCGGTCGTCTCCTCGTCCGCCTTGGACAGCTAGAGAATTGTTAGACGTGATCATGCTCAGAGCGACCGACAGGAGAGTACTCACCATGCGGCGCTGCATTATTGAGGCCATGTTGGGCAACTGAGGCGTGTCTGTTGTACGGATATCGAGCTTGTGATCTTGCGCCCACAGCTCGAATGCTACCAGAGAGTCCAAGGTGGGTTACAGTGCGGGGATAAGGCATCTGGGCTGACACTGTACGCCTGAGCCCCTCCTCAGGTTCCTTCCGCACTGAAATTGCCCTGAGCGGGTCAGGCTGAGGGTGTGAAGCTCCGAGGTACGTACCTCAAGCTCGGGCGCTGCCGATTGGTCAACTCCGCACTCAAGGCACCAGGTGAGGTCAGAGAGCCGCCAGGCTGAAAACACGCCTTATCAACATCCAATTGCGGGGACAGCTCAAGCGTGTAAACAAGTCGACCAGCTTCATCATCAGCATCGTCACCATGGCGCTCGGAAAGAAGCCATACCCTAAGGCGACCGTCAAGAAGATCATCAAGGCGCATTCTAATCACAATATCAAAAAGAATGCCGACGTCACGGTGCGTGTGGATAGGCTCGCGATCGCAACATGTCATGCTAATGTTTACATGCTATAGATCTTCCTCGACTATGTCCTGTTCATGGAAACGTACGACTTCGAAGTCCTAAATCGATCGATAGCACGCTAATATTCATGATAACAGTCTAGTCAAGGAAGCGGCGATTCAATCGAAGCAATCGGGCGAGCGAGGACTGTCTGCGCGAAGCGTCAAGAAGGTGACGAGAGTATGTGCCACGCGATACTTCTCCTCCAACACAAACTGATGGTTCCATCCAGGACACTTTGACAAAGTTCAAGGGCTGAAAGAGACGACTCACTTTGAACCACGACATATGCGATCAAGATCGGATGACAATGGGGCCGATGATGTTAACTGGGTCAAAGAGCTGCATCGCGACGAGCCTGCGCCACCACGACGGCATACTTGCTGGACACTTACAACAGAGTCTATGGCGCAACACAATACGTCTGAGGAAGGCCAGGACATTGACTCCAGATGCGCTGCACCCTCTAAAAGGGGCTCGTCGCAAAGAGGAGACAGATGGAGTGCATTGGCTGGGCACGAGACCAGCTGAATCCAATGCGACTTGGCGGGTTAGTGGGGCAGTTTGCCATGACGATGGATGGCAACTGGAACAATGCAGCCCCTTGAACCAAGGGACGGGAGGATACGTAGCTGTCGCAAAGGCAGAGAATGGGAGAACACGGCGACAGAAATGAATCAAGACAAAGCATGCCAATTGAACCATTGTTGGATTGTGTCTCGATGACTCCATCCATTCTTCTTGCTGCTTCTAGAAGAGTGGCCAGTGTCGCTCAGAGGCCATGCAGGGGGTTGCCGGGCACTTGGGGTTAGTGCCACTGGCGCCCGGGCTGGCACTGGCGCTCACTGCCCTGGGCCTGGGCTGCCTGGGCGGGCTGGCTGGCCTCGTTTGGCCTGTACCACCACCACCACAACTTGGCCTTCTTCTTCCTCTCCAACTCCTCTTTTTCGTCTTCTCCCACAACTCACCCGCATTCTCCACCTCTCCACCCCTCTGCTTCGGCATCCATCTTACCTGTACTCCCTCTCGATCCTCTCTACGACGTTTACGTCCCTAAACCAAGCTCTCTCCACCTCTGCAAGCCTGTCGCACGTCACCGACGACAGCATCTCCAACCCTCGCGCAAACAGTCTCTGACTCGATCCTCCACCCTCGACCTCACACCACCCTCTCCCGCGATGGCTGCCCAGGCTGCTCAGCCCGCTTCCAAGTCGGCCAAGAAGAAGGCCGCCAAGGCCATCGAGCGAACTGAATCCCCCGCCCCCAGCGTCACCTCCGCCGTCGCCGATAAGACCGGCGACGACACCTTCGAGTCCCCCTACATCAAGGAGCTCCAAAAGTGAGTATCGCCGCTCTGCTGCGGCAGTTTTATAGGAGCTCGACGCTGACGGTCGCAAAAGGAACATTCGCAATGTCAACAAGAAGATTGTGAGTCTTGCGCATCTCTTTTCGCGCCCAAACGCTTGACGTTTCGTCATACTGACCCCTCGCGACTAGACCAACGCTTCCAAGACCGACGCCCTTCTAAGCCAACACGCTGACAAGTCGCTCGATGAGCTGGTTGCCGCCAAGATCATCAACGCCGACCAGAAGGCCCAGATCCTCAAGAAGCCCGCTCTGCAGGCCCAGCTCGCTCAGTTCGAGGAGCAGCTGACGCAATACCAGAAGGTCGACGAGCAGTACCGGACACGCGCCGCCGCCGACAAGGCCGAGTGGGAGAAGGGCCTCGAGAAGGCCAAGGCCGATGCTGTTGCTGAGGCCAAGGAGGAGGCCAGCAAGTCTCTGAACGACAACCTGCTGGTCCTGTCGCAGTTCCTGCGACTTGCTGCCTACCGCCGTGAGGAGGCTCAGGACCCCGAGTCTGACGAGAGTCAGGCTATTGAGGGCGTCCTCCTTGCCATCTACTCTGGCGACCAGAATGCCGTTCAGTCCATGCTGAAGCTTGTCAACGGTACTGAGGACCAGATCTTCAGCGTTCCCGGAGAGCAGCTGCAGACCACTTGTAAGTTGGCCGACCGTTCCGTCATGTCTTTCCTAACAAGGTGCAGTCTCCAAGGTCAAGTCTTTGGCTCAAGAGTATAAGACTCCGTATGACGAAGTCCCGGCTACCGAGGGTGAGGCTGCTCCCGCCGAGGTTGCCTCGGACCCCACTGTCGCACACGCCTCCGCCACCGAGATCGAAGCTGGCGATGTTTCCGCTCCCGTCGAAGCTGCTGTCCAGCCTCCTTCCAACGGTCTGGCCAATGCCAGCGTGGCCGACGACGCTGCTAACGCCGTCGCCGAGAGCCATTGGGACACCCCTAACCAGGAGCTGTCCGCTTCTCAGGAGTGGGTTGACGTGAAGGCTACTGAGGCTACTGAAGCCGAAGCTGCTGCCCCAGCCCCTGCTGCCAACACTCAGTCTTGGGCTGATGACCACCCTGAACACGCCGCTGAGGTATGTTGATATTGTATACTCGTAAGGGCAACGAGACTAATGCACCTATCCAGACCGCCGCTCCCGCCGACCCCAACGACGGATTCCACCAGGTCCAGCGAAACCGACCTGGCAGCCACCGCGGTCGTGGTCGCGGTGACTGGCGCGGCCGAGGCGGCCACCGTGGTGATGGCCGTGGACGAGGTCGTGGCCACCGTGGTGCCCCCCGAGGCGGCCGCCGCAACGAGGAGTCGTAAACGCTCCCTAACATGACATGGCATGGGTTAGAATCACAACCTACGAATCTCCTTGCATTTCCCGGAGGCAATGTACACCATGAGATGACGGCGTTTGCAAGTCAAGATTTCTTTGGCATTTGGCCGGGGAACGGTGGGCTTGGGGGCTTTGCATTTTGGGGTTTTGCTGATTTTGGGACTCGGAAATACATCTGGCCACGGTGTCGGTCGGAGTCTTTAATACCTTTGTAACACTGTAGGCCTTCCGGAAGGATACATGGGGTAGTAGGTAAACAATGTGAATGGATACCCGCCAGTGTGCTGTCTTGGATGTGAAGTCAGGCTGAGTCGCGTGATGACATTTATGTGAGACGATTCGACTTGGAAGCAAGATGTGATTATTAAATGCAGATGATAATGACCATCGGTTCAGAATCATTTATTTGGCAAAGCATTGGTCAACCCGAGCGCTTCTTGAGCTCTGAGCATCGTGATGTGGCTCGTTGACATAGGGCTGATTTTGAGCTTCGACCTGTGCCGTCATAGGGTTCGCAGGGGTCTTGAAAAGTGTGGGGAGCTTTGGAGGGGTTTCAATTGGCCAGGGGCCGGGTCTTTTCAACCCCGACCGACTTATAGCAACGTGGTCGTAGGAGAGGTGTTGCTGTGAGAGGTAGCGTGCCTTTATTGAAACCGGAATAAGGCGATATTTCTGCCGTTATTGGCGTTGAAAGATTGCATATAATCGGCTGCAGGAATGCATCATGCAAGCTCTCCTGGCTACAGGTTCAAGCTTGGTATACGCCACGGGCATGGTGCGAGAACCCGCGGCACAAGACAAGGGCTTTGCGGCCCAACTAAGCGCAGCTTGCCTCTTCCAAAGAGAACACCTTGGCCAATTCACAGATACACGCATTTTTCCACGGGGTTCTGCCTGTGACCAAAGATCATGAACTTTGAACAACAACTGAGCCACTTGCCACGGCTTGGGACTTGGTTGGGGAATCCTGGGGCTTTGATGTGTCAAGCGAATTGACCGCCAAGACGAGGCCGAAACCAGGGGATCATCCAAGGGAGCTTATCGGGCCAATAGATAATTTTTTCCTGCTTATCGCAATTGTCAGCCTCGCATTACAAGGCACGTCAGCGCCAATCTGTACCTATTGTTAGCTGTCCTCTTTCCTTTGAGTGGCTGGAAACTTGCACAAGCTTTAACAGCCATCGTGGCTTCTTGCTACGGTACTTTAAGTTGTCCCCATTGGAGAGTCAACCTACCCATCCATTGAGGCCACATCAACCTCTCTCACCTACTAACCTTTTTTTAACGAAACTTTCTGGCTCTTTTTTTCCGCCATAGACGTTAATCGTCTTCCCCTTTTTCCTTTTATTGCTTTACAGAGGCGGCGTTCCTCGTTGATAAGACTTGCTCCCCAAAGAATCTGGTGCGCGCGCACCCCCACCAAAAAAACCACCCATGATGGCGTCCTCAAGAGTATCGCCTCTGAAGGCACTCCTGGCGGCCGTCTTCCTCTTTGCCACAAACGTCTTTGCCGTCGCCGCCGTTTTGGGCGTTGATCTCGGCACAGAGTACATCAAGGCCGCCCTCGTCAAGCCCGGCATCCCCCTCGAGATCGTCCTAACAAAGGACTCCCGCCGAAAAGAGACGTCGGCTGTCGTCTTCAAGCCCTCGCGAAATGGTCCCCAGAAGGGCCAGTACCCCGAGAGGGCCTACGGTGCCGACGCCATGGCTCTTGCTCCTCGATTCCCCAGCGACGTCTACCCGAACCTCAAGACCATCCTTGGTCTCACCACACAAGACTCCATTGTCCAGGAGTACGCTGCTCGACACCCCGCCCTCCAATTGGAGACCCACGCCACCCGAGGCACCGCTGCTTTCAAGAGCAAGGCCTTTACAGCTGAGGTGGAGGCATGGATGGTCGAGGAGCTTCTCGCCATGGAGTTGCAGAGCATCCAGAAGAACGCCGAGGTGGCTGCCGGTGACGGAACCAGTGTCCGCTCCATCGTCCTCACCGTTCCTCCCTTCTACACCGTCGACGAAAAGCGGGCCGTCCAGACCGCCGCTGAGCTCGCCGGCCTGAAGGTCCTCAGCCTGGTCAGCGATGGTCTGGCCGTCGGTCTCAACTACGCCACCAGCCGAGAGTTCCCCAACGTCAGCAACGGATCCAAGCCCGAGTACAACCTGGTGTTCGACATGGGCGCCGGCTCTACTAAGGCTACTGTCATGAAGTTCCAGAGCCGATCCGTCAAGGACATTGGCAAGTACAACAAGACCGTCCAGGAGGTCCAGGTTCTGGGCGCTGGCTGGGACCGAACCCTTGGCGGAGATGCTCTGAACTACCTCATCCTCGACGACATGGTCTCACAGTTTGTCGAGTCCAAGGGCGCCCAGAAGATCTCTGTCACCGCCGAGGACGTCAAGGCCCACGGTCGCGCCGTCGCGAAGCTCTCCAACCAAGTTGAGAAGCTTCGCCATGTCCTCAGCGCCAACCAGAACACCGGAGCCAGCTTCGAGGGTCTATACGAGGACATTGACTTCAAGTACAAGATCACTCGCACTCAGTTCGAGGAGATGGCTGAGGAGCACGCCGAGAGGATCACCGTTGTCGTCAACGATGCCCTTAAGATGGCCAACCTTGACATTATCGACATTGACTCCATCATTCTTAACGGAGGCGCTACCCGAACTCCCTTTGTCCAGAAGGTTCTTGAGAAGCTTGCCGGTACCCCAGAGAAGATCCGAACCAACGTCAACTCTGACGAAGCCGCCGTCTTTGGTGCCGGTTTCAGGGCCGCCGAGCTCAGCCCCAGCTTCCGCGTCAAGGAGATCCGAATTGCAGAGGGTGCTTTGTACCCGGCCGGTCTGAAGTGGACTGCCGGCGAGGAGACTCAGCACCAGCGTCTCTGGTCTGCTGTGTCTCACCAGGGCACCCCTAAGGAGGTCACCTTCACCAACGACCAAGACTTTACTGCTACATTCTACCAGCAGGTCGGTTCTGAGGAGAAGGATGTCAAGACTCTGACCACCAAGAACCTGACTGCTACTTTCGCGGCCATCAAGGAGAAGTACCCTTCGTGCATCGAGTCGGACATTCATTTCAAGCTCGCCGTTAGACCGAGCAGCGAGAACGGCGAAGTCGAGGTCGTCAAGGCCGCTGTCGAGTGCGAGGCCGAGGTGAAGGACGGCTTCGTGGATGGAGTCAAGAACCTCTTTGGGTTCGGAAAGAAGGACCAGAAGCCTCTCAAGGAAGAGGAGAAGGTCGAGGGCTCTGAGGAGGAGATGAAGGAGAAGGCTTCCGAGGAGGCCTCTTCCTCTACTGAGTCCGCCGAATCCGCTTCGTCGGAGGCTGAGGCCACGGCCTCTGGCAGCACTGAAGAAGTCAAGCCCGACGTCAAGAAGAGAGAGACTGTTGGCATCCCCGTGGGCGTGACCTTGAAGAATGTCGGCATTCCCGATCTCACCAAGGCCGAGATTTCCAAGTCCAAGGACCGCCTCAAGGCTTTTGCCGCTTCCGACAAGGCTCGGCTACAGAGAGAGGAGGCCCTTAACCAGCTTGAGGGATACACCTACAAGATTAGAGATCTCCTTGAGAACGACGCCTTTGTCGCCGCCGCCACCGAGGAGGAGAAGACCAAGCTGGCTGAGCTCTCGAGCGAAACCAGCGAGTGGCTCTATGACGATGGAGCTGATGCTTCCAAGGATGTGCTCAAGGCCAAGCTCAAGGTCCTCCAGGACCGTGTTGCCCCTATTCAGAAGAGGGCTGATGAGGCTGAGAAGCGCCCTGAGCAGATCGCTGCTCTGAAGGGCATCTTGGAAAAGACTTCAGAGTTTATTGAGCAGATCAAGGGGCAGATCAAGGAGCACGAGAGCTGGCATTCGTCCGCTTCGGCCTCTGCTTCTGCCTCTGAGGCGATCAAGTCCAGCACCACTGAGGTTCCCGCTGAGAAGGAGACTGGCGAGTTTGACGGCCTCGAGGACGAGGACAGCGCGTCGACAACGACGACTCGCAAGATGGAGGACGTCATCAAGGAGAAGGGACCCATTCCCCCTCTCTACGTGATTGAAGACCTCACCGAGGTGATCACTCTTCACAAGTCAACCAAGGAGTGGTTGAGCGAGATGGAGGTCAAGCAGGCAGCCCTGAGCGCGGTCGAGAACCCCGTGCTCCTTCTCAAGGATCTCATTGCCAAGCGCGAGAAGCTCGAGAAGGCCGGTATGGAGGTGGCCCTCAAGGGCGCCAGGAAGGTGGAGGAGAAGTCGCGACAGGCCAAGAAGAACGCCAAGGCGGCCAAGAAGAGCAAGAAGAGCAAGTCTTCGTCGACGGCGAGCGGTGACGCGTCTGAGGAGACGGTCAAAATCAACGCCGAGGACTTTATGAAGGACGGAGAGCTTGACCAGGAGCAGCTGGAGAAGCTGATCAAGCAGCTCAAGTTGGAGAAGAAGGGTGAGGAGGAGGGAGAGAAGAAGCCCACGCATGACGAGCTATAGATGGCGGCGCCCAGTTGGTTCTTTGATTGTTTTTTGTAGCTCAAAAAGGAAAGCTACTTACCTACCTACCATTTTGGTGTTGATATTGTATGAGTTGATTGATACCGGTACGGATGTTGATAGAGCATCTGGCCACGAGCAAGTAGACACTTGAATGAGGACATAGTCACGATATCTCATGATACTTGCGTAGCTCTCTGATATTGTAGGTGACACGTATCTTGTCTTGGTCACTTGACGGACTGTTCCATGGAAGCCAACGCATCCATTCCCGAGATGCTCCCACGTCCGACATGTCATCAACAAAGGTCCTCGGCAACAGCTCGCACGGGGAGCCAAAAAAAACTCGTCATCGACTCCCCAGTCCCGTTCCCCGTGACCGATCCTGTCCAAGTTTGCCTCGTGGGTTCTCATGTATCGTATCAATGCCATGCTGTCCCTGTTACCAGTTGTACTTGAATTGTACTTGCACATGGAGAAACCATAGATCTCCTCCACGAGGCCTCCTCCCTCCCCCCTTTTCCCCCTTACTAAGATTGTACCTCTAATCGTACATATGCGTGTCTGGAGTTGTGCTTGTGTAGCATCGTTGCTACCGGAGACGCGGATAGGAGAAAAAAACACAGGTTCCCGTCTCTCGTTTTTTTTGTTTGCTACAAACAGAACTTGAGGAGATACAAGAAACGCGTGTTGTGTAAGGGGGGTAAAGAGGTCGTCTAGATGAGGCGACTGTCATACAGCGGAAAGAGCCTGTTTATATTTGATTGCCTCTCTTTTTTTTTTCCTACAGGGAATGAAACCCTTTTTGATCTCGTGATGGAAAGTTTGAGGAATAAAGAAACATCTTGG
This sequence comes from Fusarium falciforme, assembly GCF_026873545.1. Classification (NCBI taxonomy): domain Eukaryota; kingdom Fungi; phylum Ascomycota; class Sordariomycetes; order Hypocreales; family Nectriaceae; genus Fusarium; species Fusarium falciforme. The sequence continues at coordinate 1,098,914 of NC_070548.1, forward strand.
CAGTGGTTTGAGAGGGTCTTTTCTGGTGCTGTCGTACATTGTCGATTGGTGATGGTGTTTCTAAGTGATTCACTGGCCTTGCACTGTCAACCAGCGTTTTTTTCTTGCCATATAATTCTCTTCCTTTCTTCTTCCCGCCTTCCTTTCCTCAGGTAGACAATAACCCTCCTATCTCAAACGTTTACCATCCGTCGCTCCTTCCTCCTCCTCAACCCTCTCGCTTCACCTTCTTCACGTTCACACACGCCAGTCTATCTATACAATATTCTCCAACCATGAGAAGCCCTCTTTTGCTCGTCACGCTCCTTGCGACAAGCTTCGCTACTGCCCTCGTCGCGCCTGCTGGCAAGGTTCCGGTGGGCAAGGTTCCTGCTGGCTTCTCTCTCGAGGCGAGCACGCGCAGTGGCTCCAAGCCCAGCTTTGTCAAGGCGCTCGTGGCTGCAAAGGAGAAATGGGGCGGTGGTGTTCCGCGAGAGACCCTGGAGGCCTTTTCTCTTCTTGAGGACGGTAAGATGATGTGATGTATCGACGTGAAATAGAGTGCTGATGGCGTGCAGATGGCCAGGTGAACGTGGAGCCTCTCGAGAACGACGCCATCTACATCGCCGACGTCAAGATTGGAAACCCTCCCCAGACGGTCAAGATTGCCATCGACACTGGATCTGCTGATTTGTAAGAAGCCCACGTTTATTGTACTGGTGCTCTGCTGACTGTTTAGCTGGGTGCAATCCTCCGACACCATCTATCGATTCAACCCCGAGGGTCCCTGGGCTCCTCAGTACAAGCCCAACATGTCCAGGACCTCTCGTCGCCTCCGCGATGCGATGTGGGATGTTTCCTATGGTGAGTTGACATACTCACCAATATCTGGTCAAATCTCTAACTCGTGGTTTTAGTCGACGGTTCTCATGCTCACGGCAGTGTCTATCTCGATACGGTCCGCATGGGCGGCTTCGAACTCAAGGACGCAGCCATCCAGTCAGCGCACATCGTCGCCATGCGGTTTGAGACTCGCACCGAGATCACGGGCATCATGGGCCTCGCCAAGAACCTCTCCAGCAACGTCAGCCCCCAGACTCCCTCTCTGCTCGATACGCTGCGTCCCCATCTCGACAGCCCAGTCTTCACCGCTGATCTGCGTCGCAACGCCACGGGCCGCTTCGATTTCGGTCGTATCGACGAGAGCCGGATGAAGGACAACATCACGTGGGTCAACACGCGCGAGGACAGTCCTCACTGGGACGTCACCTTTGACATGACAGCCTGGAACGGTCAGCGTCGTGTCTGGTTCGCCCACACGTTCGAGGCCACCGTCGACACGGGCACCTCGCTGCTGTTCATGCCCCCTTCCCTTGCCGCTCTGTACTGGTACGACGTGCCAGGCATGCGCGTCGACCCTCGCCTCGACAACTCCTTTACCTTTCCCTGCCAGTTTGCCGACGGTCTGCCAGACCTGATGTTCAAGATACCCGGCACAGAGCACATCTTGACCATTCCCGGGTCGTACCTCAACTACGGACCTGTTAAGGACGATCCAGAGTACTGCTGGGGAGGCATGCAGAGCGCCGATGCTATTGGCGGCGTCACCATCTTTGGTGACGTGGTGCTCAAGGCGCTGTACGTGGCTTTCGACCTGGAGAACAACAAGGTTGGGTTTGCCAACAAGCATCTCGACGATGTCGACGAGTGACATTTGATGGCACATATTCTTAAGGAGGGCATGCGTGGGACCTAATTCTGCTAATTATGACCAAGTGTGGTACAAGTCAGCTATTGTAATGGTACATTTCGATATGACGCAGCAAGCTAAGGTTAGCAACTGAATTCAAATCGAGACACTTAATCTTGACAAGGACGTGAACAATGTGTGAGGAATCAAGCATGTATTACCCGCCTAGGTGGAATAATCAAGGTAGACACAAACCTGGTGATGCCTCGATTGACATATAAACTCCAACATGGTGATGCACTTGCCATCACTCCAAGTGTCGATCAACAAGACACTCACATGATACCGCCTATCCAGATGCACCCTCGTCCAAACGATTGAATCCCTCCCCTCCCGTATCCTCCCATGCAGCGAACCCTAGCCGAAATATATGTCCTAACCTCGTCGAGTGAGCAACAGCCAGATGTGGTGCGTGCGACCGAGAGCGAGAGGATGAGTGATGTAGTCAAAAATGTTGCGATGCTGCCTCTATAAAACGCCGGGAATCTTTCGTAGCGAACGACATAAAAGGGGGCCCGAGGGAGGGCGCGCCTGGGATCATTTGATTCCCCTCAGTCCCCGGAAACTCCAACAACCAGTATACATGACAAACAGCCGTGGGCATGAACGTTGGTGATGCGCCCAGGCCTGATTCGTGAACATCCAAAAATTACAATGCGAAGCTAACCCCGGTCGCGGAGGTGCCATCGAGCCGGTCTTGAGACAAGTGAGCGGTTTCGATGGCCTTCTCCGCACATGATGCTCGTGTGAGATGAGATCCACCGCGGCAGGGGGTGCTTTGGTCTCCTGAGACTTGACTGGGCCTTGTGAGAAGATTAAAATGGCCTATAGTCGAATGTCGTCCTTATGCTCTCTATTCATGGTCTCCGTCTTGAAAGTCAATCTTCTCGTCAGCGGGGCCCGTCTCGCAAGTCAGCGTGGGTGACGACATAGTATTCACCTTCACTGGCACCCGGGGTCGGGGGCATGTTGCCCGAGGACGGGGCCTGCTGGGTGGCGCGGGCGGTGCCTGGTCGTGAACGGGCCTTGGCGTCATCCTTGGAAGCGTCTTCGGCCTGAAGGTTCTGGTTGTGCTGCTGCTCGTCGTCGGCGGCGCCCTTGTTGGCGACCTGGGGCAGAGGGGGTCGCGATCCGCCCGGAGCGGAGCGGCGGAGGCGGTCCTCCATCTCACGGATACGAGCCTCAAGCGAGGCAAGCTCCTCCGTGTTCTTGTCGACAGTTTGCTTCCTGTAGATACGAGGTTAGGCATCGGCGCCCTGGTCAAGGAGTTGAAAGTGGTAGACCAACTTGTCGTGGACTTGCTGGTCCAGGTCGCTCAGTGAGTTTTCGATGCGAAAAATGTCCATCAGCTCCGCTGAGAAGGAACGGGCGATGGTTCTGTCGAGGATGTAACGGTTAGCTCTGCGCGCGCGCCACTGACGAGTGCATCGACGGCATCGTTTCAACCGTCAATGGGGAGGCATAAAGGGGAGACGGACGATTGAGGGCGACGGCCGTTGGGCTGCCAGTCGCGGTCGAGCTCCTCATCGGTGAGAGTCATGGCGGGCGATTAGAATATGGAGGATATAATGCGAACGAAGAGATATGAGGGTATCACGGAAGGAATTAAGAAGATGTTGGATGATGAAGGAGAGATGAGAGATGGAGGGAGGGAGGGAGGAGGTTTGAAAGAAAGTAGAGGTGAAAGAAAGGTCGGCAGGTTCCCCCCGAAACAACTTACTTTGTACCTTCCCAAGGCCGTACCGCATCCCCGACTCAAGTTCCAAGGGACGGGTAGTACCTTGGAGCTAGCGACTGGCGCATCTCCCTCGGCAGGCTCCCCCCACCTACCGCCCAGGGGACAGCTCCTAGACCCCTCCACTCCCTAGCGGTTAATGGTTAATGGTTCAGAGGGACTGCCCAGCGGGGCTTAGGGCAGCAGGTCCCCTGGAATTAGCGACCTGCCTTCAGGGGGTGTGCGGTCAATGCATGGAGGGTGTGAATGTTTTGTTTGGCAGATGGGAAAAGGAGACGAGAATGATCATCAGCAAAGACATCGATCGAGTAGACACTACGAAGTTGAGTTACATGGTTGTTAGATGAACACGATAGACTTGTGTCCAAGTGACAGGTCCTCGGGGATCCAAGTGTCAGCACGAGAAAAAAGGGCCCAAGACATGGCGTCTCCTTTGTCTGGGTAACCATAACCCATCTAATTAATGGACAAAGGATAACGAGGAGGGCGCATCATGCAAGCACCTCACAGTCTCGTCATGCCAACAGCCGCACGCTATCGCAGATGACAAGTCGACCTCTATGTGTCTTCCAGGCCCCAATTGGCTCTCGGACACGAGATTGGCTGGTTATTGAACTATGCCCCTTGCCTTGGGTCTATTGAGAAAGTGGTAAAATGAGAGCCGAGATAGCATTTAGAGAAGGGAGTGTTGACACGCCCCCATCATCATCAGATTTCCTCGTCTGCGAGAGATGAAGTGAATGACGGATGCGGAGAAGCCGATAGCTGTTGTAGCTGTTGCCGCTCCTGCATGACAGGACCGCATGAGATGTAATAACCAACCATCTATTTTTACAGTATCCGTGTTTCGTTTTACTCCTGACGCGCGCAGCAGCAGCAGTCATCGGCGACCATCCAACCCATGGATCTCACGTGCATCACCAATCACGACTGCAGACCTCAAACTTCATGTAGCTGTCCTCAAAAGATGACAATTTCCACTCAGCTAACCTCGAGGCAAATGAAGCTCGGCTCGGCATTGCCCATCACCATCAATACATGCCCAATTCCAGGGGGCCAGTGGGCGTATGACATCAATCTTAATTTGCCCTACTATTAAGATTGGAGCTGCCCAAACACCCCCCCTTCGCTTTATCCGAGACCAGTTGACACAAGAAATCAATCTCATTCCTTCTCTTTACCCGTCGCGTGAAACTGTTCCCATTCCAGACAAAAAAGTCATTAATGAATGCGTCCTTCCCCCAGGGGGGCAAGGGTCTCATGAGGGCTCATGCCCATGACACTAAGCAACCCGCATGCGCCTTTTTGCTCATTTGCACCCGCGCGCAGATGGCCCATCTCCGCTTTTGTCTGGGGGAAGGTAGTGTGGTGTGCCATGTATGCATGAAATACGCTTGTGAGGTCATCACATCACGGCTGCTGTGCATCAGAACGTGGCCGTTGGGACCTGACCTGAGTTATCTATGTCCATCATCACGAGCCACTCACACCACGGGATCTAACCAGCCCAACTACGGCTGCCCTGACCATAGAGTCTCTACCTAATCTCTCACGGGGCCAGGATGGTTATCTTAATCGGGATTTGAGCACTTTGCGCAATCACTCGAGCCAGAGGTTCAGGGTAGGATATTTGAATGAGGATGATATTCGCGAAACCTCGTGTCTGGCTCGTGTAAACTTACTCACTCCTTGGCAACAGAGCCTCCCTGTCGAATCCTGTGCGACGATGTCTTGCTGCCGACTTGCTTGCTCCAATGCGAGGGCGCCCTGTCTAGATTCGTATTCTGAGTTATCGCTTCGTCCTGCTTCATCTCAGCTTCAACCAAGCCAGCATCACTTCAAGTCCTTTCGCTCTACCAACATCATCCTTTCCATGTACTACCAGGGCCAACCCCCACGGTCCGAGCATTTGTTCCTGTCAGATTCTAGAAGCACCTGATCAATTTTTCCATGAGGCATGCGTCCCATCCACGTAAAGCCACCACGTGAGCTGCTAGGAGGGAACCGTTATCAAAAAGATAACCACCAAGACATCACACAACCCATCCATCATCGACGGTTAATTATGCACTTTTCAAGATACCATTCATTTACTCAACCAAAAAAATAGGAGAAAAGGTCAAAAAACAAGTTCACATGCCCCGTACTGGAATCGAACCAGTGATCTTATCATTACTAGTGATACGCTTTACCACTGAGCCAACGGGGCTTCTTAGTGAGCTTGTTGACGAGGAGAGCGATAATTCGGATTCTGTGTGTCGACGTGGCTGTTTCGACGACCACCCCGCTCGGGACATACTTTCGACGTCGTTTCTGCCATCTTCAGTGTCCTGTCAAGGCCAATATATACCAAATCAGCAATCAGATGTCAATGAATGATACAATAGTGGCTCTTTTTGCGCCTGCATGCTTCTCCTACCGGTCTCAAGATTTCATGCCCAGATGCGGAAATGCACCTCGTGAGCCAGAGCATTTCATTGGATAACTTCAAACACTCCCAGAAATCAGATTTCAGTTAAGAAGTCACTGCTTCAGTCAATTTGGGACTCGTATCAACTGAGGCTCGTAATGGAATTTAAGGGACGGCGGCAAGTGAAAAGCCTCAGCTCGGCATCAGATCCGACCTTGACACTGTCAGGGTGGATTTGGTGATTTTGGGAGCCAGTGCTGGGCACACAAATAGAGGTCGATCTGAGGATTCCTAAACGGGCACAAGAGAGTGCTGCATAAGAGAAGTGAACCTGAAGTAAGATATTTCTGATCAGAGCTAGTTCTGCCGTAGCCTATCGCAACGTCATTGTCAGTGGCCGCCAGGTGCCGAATCTGAGCATCAATTCAACACAATGCAAGGCATACACACCTAGATCTATTCATTTCATATCAAAAACAAGATCTATTGTTGCCATCGACATATAAAACCTTAACTCATTTCGACGAAGTCGTCTCCTTTCTCTCCTTTCCTTCGCCACGATATCGAAAACACTTCGACAGCCTAGATATCAACTCAACCCATCACTCCAACCCTCACCCAAAACACCCGTCAACAACACCCGACACCACTCCACCGCAATGGCTAACTCGCATGATTCCGACTTCGACCCCCTGCTGGAGCCAGTTACCGAAAACGGCGGGGTCGGAATTGGCCTCATCATCTTCATCGTCTTTTTGCTCTCCCTGTCCGTGTACATCCACGCAGCCGGGAGCTGGCGACGCTACCGCCGCCAGAACCAGGAGACCGTCATCATTTCTGTCCACGTGGAGGAAGCCATCCTTGTTGCCTTCAACCTCGATGACGACTAAAGCATCACTTGGGTTATCAACCACCACCAATGATGCGACTTGGAGCTTGAAACAACAAGATTCGTCAGGTATGTATACTCCTCTGAACATCAACTCAGAACATCTCACTGATATCCAGAGACAGACCACTCTACATCACCTCGACGCTTTGAAGGGTGACTTAGCACCGAGCGGCCATCGAATGCCAAACCACAACAACTCCAGATCATATCATCAACGACCTTTTGGAACGGAATACGTCGCCGCTGGGTGTAATGGTGGATTTGGAGGATGAGCTTGTCCAGCCTGTTGACTGCGGTTCGTGGGTCCAGGCATGATCTCTACCCATGTTCTTACACCTCTACTTTTTAATCTCGGAGATGGCAGAATCAAAGCAACTTTGACAACTCATTCGTGGCACTTGGTGTGAAACAGCCTATCGTAGATCTTTGATTGCGTGTCAAGTGACGAGTTGCCTGTAATGTCTATGAGAATACCCTGCAAGAGTTGCTTGGGTGCAGAAGCGTAACGAGAAAAAGAGCCAGAAGGCACGGGACGATGGTGGCAGTTTTCACGCTATGAGAGGCATAAACAAGAGTACGTGACTGATGTTGTCAATGAAAAGAGTCGGTGAAGGATACACCATAGATTGATTCGCCTGTCTATCCTTTCTACCAGTCCCCCTTCTTCTGGAGGACATTAACTTCCGGCGGTCAAATACGCCGGGAAGCAAGCAAAAAACGCCAAAACTCCAAATAGATGTGTACATGAATCATTCCTTCATATCGCACAGTTTTCCTTCTTTTTCTTTCGTCTTGTATGTGTGTTCATCGAATGCGATCGTTGATCTGTCCATTGTTCCATTTCCATCGTACCTTCACTCACTCTCTCTTGAAATCGTTCATGTTATCGTATGTCTTGCAGTCATTTCGGTCATGCTTCATAAAGCCCTGTTTAGCTGCGGATCGAAGGCGACTTGCCCAGGCCAAATTGGATAGAGGGCGGCTTGGCCGCCTGGATCTCGGCTCGCTTCTCGGGGTTCTTGGTAGGGTCGTTGGCATCATCACCATCAGCGCCAGGGTTGGCCATCTATAATCCATTAGTAACCTGCACCAATGTTGTAGAGCAAGGGACTCACCTCGTATTCCAGAGTCTTGATAAACCAGTAGAACGCCACAGCAATGAGAGATCCAATAAAGGGACCAACCCCTGTTACTCGTTAGTATTCGAAAGCTAATCACGAATCCAAGACTTACAGTAAATCCAATGCTCAGTGTCAAAGGTGCCAGTAACCACACAAGGACCAAAGCTTCGGGCTGGGTTCAGAGAACCTCCAGTGAACTGAACACCCACCATCTCGGCAATGAACAGAGCCAGACCAATACCAACGGGGGCGATAAAGGTGGCACGGTGCTTCTCCTTGGCAAGCATAAAGATGGTAAACACCAGCTCAGCCGTCAGAATAGCCTCGATGAACACTCCCTGGACCAGGGATGCTCCACCTCCCAGTGTAGTCCTGACATTGAACGCCTCTGGGAAAAGGTAAAGCACAACAACTGAGGCAAGCATTGCACCGAGAATCTGGGAGATGAAAAGGCAGACAGCTCGTGTCAGGCTGATGGCCTTGACCATCAGCATGGCAATGGTAACAGCCGGGTTGAATAGACCACCGCTGATGCGGAAGAAAACCCAGACGTTGACCATAAGAGAGAAGCCAAAGATGATGGAGATGTACAGAAGAGTAGAGACGGAGAAACCAGTCGACTCTCCCGTAGTAGTCTTGGCGCTGGTGTTGGACTGAATGTTGGCAACCTCTGTACCAGCAAAAGCAAAGAAGAGGAACATGGTGGTGCCGATAAACTCTCCCAGGCTGGCCACAAAGTGGTTCTTGAAATCGGAGTTCATCCACTGGGTCAAGGGGAGGCGCATCACCTGGGCCTTCTCATGAGCAGTCAGATTGTTCCAATCGAGGCGGCCCGAGGCAAGGTTGACACCATGGCTTGAAGAGGGACGGCGTTGATGGTTGAGATGACCTGGGTGGTAGCCCATCTCTTCGTCAGTCAGCCGTCGTCCTCGGGAACTCTCGAATGGATCCTTGGCGTAGCGGAGATCATCATTGTAGAGATCTTCATCAGAGTCGTGGGGCGCAGTTCGACGACGGTTCATGAACGCCGGGGGAGGACAGTTGCTTCTCCGAGAGGTGTAACGCTCTGGGCGACCCTCGTTGCGCCAGTATCGCTCGTAGTCGCCGAGCGTAGGGTGGTCACGGGGCTCTTGATCAAAGTCCCAGTCTTCGCGGAAGCGACGCCGTTGAGACTTCATGGAGCCCCCTGAATGCTGGAGAGGATCTACATCATGAGAGAACCGAGTTGCGCCTTTGGGAGTGGCATAAACACCAGTACGAGAACCGGGTCTTGATCGAATGGCTTCATGGCTGGGAGCGGGCTGAAGGGGTACAATGGTGTCGGCTTCCGAGTTTCGTGAAGGTTGCTGGTCTGTAGGGGAGCCAGGAGGTGCAAAGGGTACACTGTCATTGTTTGGGGAGCTGATAGCCTCTCCTGGAGGGCTGTAGGCCGACACATTGGCTGCAGGTGTGCTGCGAGCTGAGCGGGTGACGCTGGGGGTGTGTAGGGAGGACATGTCGAAATCAGGGGTAGGGGATCTCAAAGATGTTTCAATAGAGGGCAAAGAATCAAGAGACATCAACCGAAATGCGAACTCGAGAGAAGCCCTCGATTCTTGTGCTACTGTTGCTGCTGCTTTGCTAGCTGTTGGTTCATGATTGCCACCATCGAGATGCCCTCGATATTTATGCCTTCGAGCTCTCGACGAAGAGGCTGTATTCAGAGTTCCTCCAAGATCCTCATCACGCCGACTCGGCCCTGATTCTCTCAATCAACCCTTGCAAATGACATCGTTGGAGGTCCCAGTGTGGGGATGGAGGCATTCGAAGGAGCCTCGGCGCCAGATTGCATCGGCCGCAGAGAATAGCTGAGATGGATGCAAGCGAGCCCTGACTTACATGCGTGAAAGAAAAGGTGGGCTCAAGCCTGGATCTTGAGAAGTTTGAAGGGTCTTGTCCATGGGAGGTCCCTGAAGGTCTGTAAGCCGACGTGGCGAGCGGGGAGGTCCGGTAGATAAGTCGTGGTGAGAATGACGTAGCCGGTAGCGGCAAAAGGATCTCAACGATGCCGGTAGCTTGCAAACAGAACACAGATCGTTGCCAATGGGACGAGGCAGACGAGGCGAGCTAGCTACGGGTGGAGGAGCTGGGATCAAGGCTGTAAGTGAGGCTGGCTGAGAGGCCCACAGGCGGTGCTTCAAGTTAAACGACATACGTAGGTCGTGCAGCAAAAGAACTCGCTAAGCCAACTTGGAAGGGGAAAGAAACTCCTTTCTCCATAGAAGATCACAGAGAAGCTGTCGTTTCATGTTACTGAGCGCTAATGCGGCTTTGACGCGCAACCACGCGATCACTTGCATGCCTCACTCAGATACTTGGTGCGGTCTCGCAGGTTAAGGTTGAGACATGCTGTACCCAGGACCAAGGTAAGGAGATGCTTGCTGGCTGTCTGACATGGTCAGGGCGCCTTTGCGGGGGAGGCTGGATGGGAACTGGCCTCATTGATTTCACTGTAGGAAGACTCTGAATCGAATGCAACGGCATCGAAGATCATCAAGGCGTGATGATATCTGGGACCAGTTAGTGGAAACCTTGAGCTTCAATGTGATGGGATGCCGGGTGGCGGCGAAAAGCAAAGTCCGAAGCCTCCGAGATGCATTCGGCTCCGGAAGAGGCATAATGTGGCTCTCGACCCACAGCAGGACAACCTCAAAGTTGGCAATGCGTCTCGCGTAAGTAGCGGTCGGTGGCAGGGACGGGATCGAATCCTGAAAAAAGGTCGAAATCTAGCTTCTGCTCGAAGGGACCAACGGCCAAGAGGCTAGTTGGATGCGGGGATGGAGGGGAATGGCTTCATCGGCAAGGCAGAAAAGAGGTTGGTTTGGCGGGGTATCAGGACCCTTCTCTGGGGTCAGGATGAAAGCGCACAGCTCGCTTGAGTGAGCTTCAATCAGGTCGTGAGGGGTAAATTCTCTCATTGAGGGGAAGTGGAACTGATCACGCAAGAGGAGCAAGGGACGGTGATGCCCAAGAGTGGTGACATGCAGTTTTGATAATTGAGATGGTGTTGAGGCTGGTACTAACACAAAGAGACGAAAGAGATGATAGTGGGTGAAAATGACACGTGACCACGCGTCAACGCTTCAACGACAAACCACCCACTCACGTCACTTTTCTCCCCTACCCGCGCGTGTAAATCGAATTGCGCATGCAAGTCCTGCCAGTCGCCATTGACATTGATTGACTGCCGCCTTGCAGTGAAAGGACAGGATAGGACAGCCAGTCTGCAGTGCAGGTTCCCTTTGCCACAAACCGTTGCACGTGTTTGTCGTTCATCGGGTAGGCGCCTACTGCTGCTGTTGCTGCCATGGATATCACGCGGGGTTCGCGGCGTGCCCGCCATGTAGCTGCTGCCCATACCACTCCCAACGCCGCCGCCGCTTCAAGCCCTCAAGGACCTGGAGGTACCATACCGAACACATCTTCACCCGCTGGAACTCCCAGCGGCCCTGCTAGACTTCCTCCGGCCCAGGGGGCATCACCCGCGGCGGCGCTGGTAACCCCTGATGCCCCTGCTGCGCTGCATCGGACGCCCGATCAGCCTCCCGATCAACGGCGTCGTCGAGCACCTCCTCCGAACCGGTTTCGGCTTTATAGAAGTGAGTAGGTCTACCTCTTCGTCGTCTTCTTTTTCGTCCCATCTCTTTTTTGGAAGTATTTTGCCCCACGCTTGCATTGCGCTGCCAGTTGCAGTGTCGTTCATGCAGCCTTTGCCAGTGCCAAACCCCCTGTTAGTGCAAGTACAAAGTGACGCCTCTGGATGCAGCGCATCTACCAGTTGAAATGCGCCTGAAGCTCTTGATGATGATTATCTGTCACTGGCATCAAGGATATGACCTCACTTGGACTTTGAAATCTTCCCTTTTCGGACGATTGTAAAAATCACCAGAAAGGTCCTCACCCTTCTCCCACCTCTTGCTCTTCTCCTCGACCACTTCACACACTCAACACTTCCCACCACCCAATTCATCTTCTTCAACTTCGCACATCTTCAATTCTTCTTCACCCAAGATCCCCTCTCTCGATTGCTCGTTTTTCTACATCAATCACTTGAAGAACCCGCAATCCATCCGCAAACATGCCTGCTCTCCGCAGCCGTTCCACCAACGTTCGGCACACTCCCCTCAAGAACAAGAAGCCCCTCAAGCGAGCTCCCCTTCAAGAACTTCCTATCAAGTGCAACAGTCGTCTCAACCGCCAAGGCGGGTGCACAAACATCCCTCTCTACTCCACAGGCCAGGAGAACCTTTCAACCATCGCTCAGGAGGCCGAGTTCCTCGCCTCCCTCAACGCGCTGGACGCTCCCATCTACGTTGACGAGGAAGCCGCCGCTGTCGAGGAAGTTGTTGAGAACTTGACTGGCTACTCGGAGGCCGTGCGTCGTGCAATCATTCCGGGCACCGGCTTGATAGACCTCGACTTGATCGACACTGACGGTGTCGAGTTGGACGAGTCTCTTCTCGATCTCATCGACTCGGCCATTGAAGAACAACTCCAACAGGCAATGGATGAAGTTGAAATGGAAATTAACGACATGCTAGCTGCTCAGCCCGCCGACCACCCACGCTTGAGTATGCCTCTCCTCGACTCCGACGACTCGGGCTCTGAGCCCGACCTCAGCGTCCTGGGCATGGCCCGTCCCGGCACCACCGCCGCCCCTCAGATCCCGAGCCCTTACAACAACCGAGGCGCCGAGCAAGTCGACGATGAGGAGGAAGAGATTGACGACGACGAGGCCATGTCTCCCGAGCAGTACGAGGCCGAAACCACAAGCATTGAGGAGGAAGACGAGCCCGCCGAGGACGAAGATGTTGAGGAGGTTGCCCATCTCATCGACCCAGCCACCGCTGGCCTCAAGGAAATCTCCAACCTTGCCCGCTTCACCGTTAGCAGCCACAAGCCCGGTAACGGTGTTGAAGAGCTCAAGAGCGACGACCTTAAGATGTACTGGCAGTAAGTCTACACCCAGCATCACCCCCTGTATGCACTAGAAACTGACATGCCCAGGTCTGACGGTCCTCAGCCACACAAGCTCACAATGTATTTCACCCGCCGCGTCGACATCCGCGACATTCGCTTCTACGTGGACTACAACGAAGACGAGTCGTACACCCCAACCAAGGTCGTCTTCAAGGCCGGCACCGGCGAGAACAACCTCATCGAGTTCGCAACCATGGCTCTCGACAACCCCGTCGGCTGGCAGCAGGTCCCCGTCGCCGGCGCCGGCGGCGACCCCGACGGCAACACCCTCGTCGCTTGGGTCCTGCAGATGCAGATCCTCGAGAACCACCAGAACGGAAAGGACACGCACCTCCGCGGTATCAAGATCTACTCCTTCGACAACGAGTCCGCCTTCGCCCCCGGCCGCGATGGAAACCCCGTCAGCGACGCCGTCGGACTTGTGGATGGCGCTATCCGCCGTGCTGAAGGAGACGTTGGACGGGTCAGAGTCAGCAGTGTGCAAAGAGATCCAGCTCAGTATGAGCCCGGCGCCGGGGGACTGTCTATCCCCGACTTCATGCGTGATCCCGAGATTCGTTGAGGTGGATGGCTTTGCTTAGGAATGGGATATCCGGCAGTGGAGTCTGGAGCAGGAGATGTGTTTGAATGATCTGCCCCATATGGAGGCTTCAAAACCGGTGCTTTAGTAGATGATCAAGTAGGGCATGATGAGATATGATACCAAAACTTTACAAACTTCAAAACTTGATCCCCTCAAAGACACGTAGAATCGCAGTGTTCGTGATAATGAATTTAAATTGTGACTAGAAAGTTCTTTGTTCGTGAGAAAAACGGTTCCTTACAAAAACAATGTCGTTGACACGTCTCCTTGTCCCCCATCAGTAGAGCAGAGCAACCCTGAGAGACCTCTAATTACACGCTTAGCTCTCCGCTAACATCCCTCGCTATGGCTACTCATACATGCATGCTATGAAAGTCCCCATCTGAACCCGGTCCAAAAATCTACGTACTTCTTGAGCCTCAAAGTAGGCACTCGCATCTCCTCTGCCCTCCTCACCATCATCCGTCATTCATTAGACAGTGACACGGGCAGGAAGATCCTCCATATCATCCATCACGCTGTCCGAATCGTTGGGGTCAACCTCTTCGACGGCATTGATAGAGCGGAACCTGGAGAGGACCCTTCTCTTACGCAGGCGCGGCTGCTCAACCTCTTGTGCCTCGGCAGCTTGCGCCCCAGTATCCTCAGTAGGGTCCTGGTAGGCAGCTGTGTGACGTCGAGAGCTTCGCTTGGCGGGAGTAGGCTTGGAAGGTGTGGACTTGACTGTCGACTTGCGAGGCGCCTTGGGGGCCTTTGGTGCCTTCGCCCTGCCCATTCCTGTCCTCTTCGCGGTGCGAGTTGCCTTGGGGGGAGCGGGCTCGACATAATCGAGAGTCTCAGTAGGCTCCTCGGATCGGACAGTCTCCTCAGGCTGGGGTGTCTCTTCAGGCTGGGCCGTCTCTACAGCCTCTACGGATTGATTAGTCTCAATGGACTCCATGGCGAGAGCTGGATCAACCATATCAATGTCGGCGGATTCGATAGGCGCAATAGGGGCATCGGGAGCGGCCGGCTCCATCATGGCCATGGGCACAGATGATTCGACATGGTCCATTGGCTCGATCGGCAAGTCAGGCTGAATATGCTCATCGGGAACGGGGTATTCGCCCAACTGGGGCTCAACATTTTCCTCCTCGCGAATGAAAGCGTCACTAACGGGATCGGCATTGTGATTCGCGTGTTGTGAGCCGGGGACGGTGGCCTTGGGAATAGTGTTCAAAAACACCATCTCATCGGCGTCGTCGAAATGGTCATCATCGACGTTGGGAAGCTGGCCGGTCTGGTTGTAGAGGTCTGTGAGAAACTGGGCGCAGTCTCGCACACTCTTCTCTTGCCAATTGGGGACGGTCTGCTTGAGGCGTCGCCACAGAAGCATCTGGGTCGGACGATGCCAGCTGTTGCGGAATCGCTTGTCAACCAACCGTTGCCAGGGAATCTTTGCTTCATCCATGGCGGGTGAGCTTTGGATCGCCATGATCATGCGGTAACGCTCCTCCTCGGGCATCGACTGAATTTGCCGGCGGGCCTTCTCCAGACGGAACGTGATGGGAGCATCAGGTTGAGTTGATACCAGCTTGTCCTTACCATGGGTCTTGATGTTCATGGCCTTCCACTTGGTGATGCATTGGAGTCGACTTCGTGTTCTCATCATACGCTCACTGATGTTTTGCCAATCGATGAGCTCCTCGTAAGGCTTCTTAAGCAGCTCACGGGATGGTTGAATGCGTCGCAACTCGTCAATGGCGCCCATAGCTTCCATCACATACTGTGTGAGGTTGCCCTCCTCCGTCTCGTCCCAGGCGTCCTTTCGCTGGGAGTCTCCACAAACAATGTAGTTGCGGTAGCGATCTCGAAGATCTTCGGGGTGGCGGTTGATGATGGCAGCAATCTTGGACCACTTTGTGCCATGGATCTCGATCAGGTCGCGAAGTTCAGTGTCCTGCTCAACGGTCCAGGTACCACGAGCAACAAAGTTGTGGAATTTCTTGCGAGTAATGTTGATGATCTTCTGTCGGTGTCGGTCTGGGCAAGTCTCAAAGATGCGCATCCAGAGGGCAGCATGCTCATCGCCGGCAGTTGTGCCTCCAGGGGCGTGGATCATCTCGTTGAGCTGGTACTGCTGCATGTCGTGTTCTACCCGGTAGCTCTCAACTGCTTGTGCGATACGGCCGAGCTCTTGGTCGCTGAAGCGGCCCTGGGTGTAACCGGACATTCGGTTGCGACGCGCTTGACTGCTCTCTTCACCCTCCTCATCGTCATCTGGCATGGGCTGGGATGTTTGGGGCTCGACCTTTCTACGTCTTGTGGCCTTCTTAGCTCGACCTCGAGGCTTGGGTGTCGTGGCAGAAGGTGATGGCAGGGGAGCAAGTCCATCTTGCTGTACCTCTGGAGATGGTGACTTTTCAAAGTATGTGGGCTTGGCCTTCTTCGAAGAACCCTTGGCCGAAGACCGCGTTCTCTTGGGGGCGGTGCTGGGCGGATGGGGGGTCTGAATGGGACTGCCAGGAACGTCGTATACATCGTGAGCTTGGGGACGTTGAGCTGAAGTTGGGATCTCCATATCTGGCTGGCCATAGGGGTCTTGACTTTCAGGGTGGGTTTGTCCATTGACATGCTCATTCCATGCTTCTCTGGCTAGGTTCTCGACATCATGGTCAGCGGCGTTGGCGGAGCCGTTAAGTGCGAACGAGTCGGTGCCTAGATCTCGATCGGTGACATCGCCAGGGTTTTGCTGAGAGATAGGTGCATCGACATCCATCTCGTCCTGATGTGCGTTGACAGGGGCACTACCCTCTCGTGAACGAGCTTCACGTAGCTGCAGGCGAGCATCGTTGGGTGAATCGGGGGCACTGTCTGCAGTATCATCATAGATTGCATCCGCACGAGTCGCGTTTCTGGTGTGTAGAAATGAGGCGGCCTGAGTGTCGCGGCCGTTGAGTTGTTCAGCCGTCAAAGGCTCCTCACCTTCCTGTGTTCCCTGTACGACGTCTTGGGACTCAGCCTCGTCATCATGGGGCTTCCGCTTCTTGCGTTGCTTCCCATCGGTGGAATCAGAGGCCTTGCGCTTGCGCTTTGGCTGTGTAGCAGGGACGGTGTTTTCTTCATTTAGATCAACAGCTGAGGCTTCCTGGAGCTGGGCCTGGTCGGCAGTCGATGTATTGTTTTCGCCGAGGCTGTCGGGGATCTCGACTGGCGAGGCAGCCTTTCTCTTGGACTTTCTGGGCTTGCGCGAAGATTCTTCCTCGGTCGGGATCTGGGGAGATGCACTATCGGTGGTGGTTCCCTTCTTCTTGCGCTCCTTCTTGTCGCGTTTGGATTTTCGGTTCTGGGATGAAGGTGTATCCTCATCCATGATCGCCTCGGGGGCCCGGTTGTCAAAAGACGCGTCGTTCACTTGCGAGGAGTAGGGAGCTTGTGCAGCGTTGCTGTCGAACATCTCGAGCGCGCCAAAGTCGTCTTCTTGCGCGCCTTCCTCTGTGTCGACCTGGGGGTCGTGCTCGAAGCCATCGAAGCCGCCCAGGCCGTCAATTGCCTGCTCTCCGGAATCCATCATCGCTTGGGCGGGCGTATATGACTCTTGCGGCTCGCCGTCGCGGTCGGCGTCTGGGTTCTTCTCTTGGTGTTGCTCGCGGTCGTGGTCGTGATTCTCGGCACGGTCGGTGGGAGTTTGCTTATCTGGCCCGTTGGACGGTGAGCCCATGAGGGACCAGAGGGTCGACGCAAGCCGGAAATCAGGCCACTTGCTATTGCCGGCGCCGTTGGACGACATCGATGAGCTTCTAGGCGTCGATGTCTTTTCACTTGTTCAGAGCACGCGCGAAGAGGACATGTGTAGGGTAAGGAGATTTGAAAAAAGGGTGTGGGGCTGCAGGAAAAAACTGGCGGCGCGTTACCCTGAGGCGAGCTACAGTCGGGTGTTGGGTGTTTTCGTGACAACCAGGGGTTGCTGCCTTGTGGGTCAGGCATCAAGTCACCAAGCTCCGTTGCCAGAGCTCCCAAGCGATCCAAGGTGCACTACAAAATAACTTCTTGTTAAACATTACGAGTACTCTAGGGAAATTGACAGTTGTGTCGACATGAGCCAAGAAAATCTATGCTGTCAGCTGTTGTACAGGTCGCTTCACCAGAGACCAAAGTCATCCATTCACCAGCGCCTTTTCACCTCTTCTCTCCCAGCCGTTTCCGGAGGGACCCGGCTTTTCCCAAACCATCCATCCAAATACAAAGGAACAACGTCATTAGTCTTGACTTCTCTCCAAAGGAACGTGACCAGGGTAATCATGAAGGCGTTTAATCGTCTTCCTTCTCCGCCTCCTTGAGCTTCACCGTAATGCCCTTTCGGTTCTGCTCGATCTCGTACTGACCGCCCAGGACCAAGTCCTTGGCCACCAGCTCGCGAGTTCGGCCCAAACTCTCAATGTCGGCAATTCTCTGGATCGTACCCTCCAGATGCTTCTCAAAGTTGGGCTCGGCGCAGATCTCTTTGAAAGCTCGGTGCATCGGAACGCTGCTCGCTCGAACATCCGCTTGGCTGGTGATGCTGAACAGGTTCAGGCTGTCGAGCTCCCGAATAAAGTCGCATCTCGTCATGATCTGCTGAGCAATATGGAAGGGATACGTAGGAAGGATGTGGCCGACATCGGGGTCGTAAGTTTGTGACATCTCCTCTTCCTTGTCGACCAGAGCTTTGGCCAGACACATGGCAGCGGCCTATACAATTGTCAATGTCAAATCCAGGTCAATCAGCATGGCCTCAACTTACCGCCCACTTCTGCTGATCCATAACATCGTCATCCATCTCAGGGCCGAGGATCCAGCATTGGTTAAGGAACCATCTCTTCTCAATGTCCTTGATCTTCTCGCAGGTTCCAAGCATATCTCTGCTCTTGGCCACCCGGTTCAAGAAGCTCAGACGACCACCAACTTTGTCATAAATCTCCTCAAGTATCGCACTATCAAGATTCTCCCTGAAATATCTTTGACGATACCTCTGGAGGGCCGAGATAGCTTGCTGCTTGGGCAGGTCAGTGACAGGGAGGACCTCCATCCTGGTGGCCAGCTGCTTCAGACGCTCGTAGATCCAGTAGTCGTCAGAATTGAAGACCATCGTGACCAAGTTAGCGGCAGCCCATTGCTCAGCCCGCTGTTGCAAGAGTTCAATAAGGTCTCGCCCATCTTCATCGTTGCGAAGGAGATGCATCTGGTTAACAATGACGACCAGTGGCTTGCCCCTTTCTCGTCGCTTCTGCATGGCAACCTTTTCCAACTTGTTGAGGGCGCGTTCAATGTCAAGTAAGGCCGTGGATTCACGTGGACCCCTCTCGCTGAAGTAGCCTCCGATATAGTCCTCATGGAACTCATAGTCGAGAGCCTTACCGAGACGAATCCTGAAAATTTCGAGGTCGGCATGTGCTTCAAACATGGCCACACCGTCGCCATCATTTTTGCGCATTGCGTCAATCAACATGCTGCTTTTGCCAGAGCCCTTATCACCAATCAAAAGATGGTAGTGTCCAACATTGCGTCCCATGACAATATCGTCAATACGCTCCTGCTCTGGACGGGGTATCCAGTGCTCACTGGAACCACCCTGATGGGGGACATCCTTGCCAATGGCGGCCAGTTCGAGGACGGGATCACCGGGCTCAAAAGCACGAGTCATCTTGGAGAGGACAAGCATCTTGTAGGTCTTGTGATAGATGTAACCAGCAGCCGCAAAGCCAAGGCCCAGCACCAGTATGGATGCAAAAGTCGTGGCAGCCGACTCTCCCATCTTAGCCAGCAGGGTGGGCTCTGCAGAGAAGTTGGGGCCTTGTTGGCCCTGTGCATCGTCGGGGATTTCTTCTACTTGCCCATGTCAGTTTTCACTCGGCATTGGACGTTGATCATTGCCACATGGTAAAGTAAAGAAGCGCATGGATGGTAGCCTATGCTGCTTATCAAAGGCCATGGGTCTCAAGAATGAAGCAGCCATTGGCGACATGTAGACAAAGATCCAAATATTGCAAATCAGAAACACGGCTCGTGAATTGCATGGGAGATGCATATTGAGCACCACGATGTAAGCCATAAGCCGATCTCAGTGACGGCTCGGGTTGATGCCGGACTGGGCAGAAGCCAGATGCCGAAGCTGGACCCCTGAACAAGACAGCAGATGCAGAACGAATATGCAATCACGGCCCCAGAAACGTACAGTAACGAAACAAAAATAGAATGTGCAGAAACAGACAAATCAGCATCCATACGTACCTCTTCTTTTGCCGCTCTGTGTTGAAAAGCGCAGCCTGCTTGTAGCACTGCTTGGCCCCCAATGACGGACCCGCGAGCCAGTCCAAGGTGCCAAGTGACCAAAGCTGACCTGCCCGTTAAGGCGTCGCACCAGGCGACCTGGATACCGCAAAATCATGGCTGCTGGCTGTACAAGCTCACTGGGAGCATCGGCGAAGAACCCTGAATTCAATTGACGTGCCGTGCCGTCAAGAAGTTCGTGATGAGGCCCAGACAAAGGAGGGAAAAAGGGAGCAGAGACTCGCGGGCGTCGTGGCACGAAACAGACGGGCCCGTCTAATTGTACTAAGAAAAAGGGAAAAGGGTACGTACCTCGTGCAGTGACAGACTGCTGCGCTCAGTCTGGCCTTGACTAGTCTTGGCGCACGACATGATCCAGGCACTCGGCGACCACTACTGCACCTCTAACTGATGTGCCCGCCATGATGTTGCCCTCCAGGGACCCGTCAGGCCTCGTCAGGACCGCGCTAGGGAGGCAGGGCGCTGGAAAGGCCACTGTGATGGCGCCGTTGAGCGGGGAAGCCAACTTGATCCAGCAGGCGGAGGCCTCGTCAATCGAAATTCAGCAGGACAGGGGGTCAGGTTGGTTCATGGGTGAATGTCACCGACAATGCTGAGATGACCTCAGCTGAGCCAGAGAGAATTTGGTGAGTTGTCAACGCCTTGCATTGTCATGCTACCTACTAGGTAGGTAGATAGTACTACTAGCTTGTCAACCTCGGATACTGCCTTGCGGAGGGAGGTACATCAACATCGAACCACGCTCAAGTTTTAGACCTTTTGCTTGCGCGTCCCCGAATCCGCCATAACCAAGAATGGCCACAATATTCAAACCTTGAATGCATAGGTAGCAAACGATATCTCGCTACCTGTTCGCAGGATCCCCCCCACAGCAATAATGCCCAACTCCGATTTCAACTGGTGGCCCCTTTTTAGCCGTCGCAACGATGTGGTGACAATGGGACCCCACGTGACCTCCTGCATGCAACTTCAACAACGGCCCTTCACCTCCAAGCACAACAAACAAACGACCTCGTCATGAGTCCAAACGCGCTGCAAAAACGTCATCGAATCAAAGACCGTGCAGAGGCTAAGATTTGCTACACAAATTAACCTTACTTGCTTACTTTCTCCAGTGAATCTCTGATATCTGAGCCCAAAGGTGAGAAACCGCCGGAGCAGGAGCGCTCTACTTCTTCCCTCACCTGCAACCTCACCCGCGATTCTACCCCACCCACTCATTTCGGCGACCATTTCTCTACCTAGTTCGTCCTGCTCCTTGAACCTCACTACCTTGTTGCACCCTTTCCTACTACTATCCACTCGAATGTCCGGCCCCAGCATCGCGACGTAGCCAGCAAAGAAGGGATGCCGCCTTTCGCCGCCGAACTCGAAGAGTGGTGGCTGGGCAGTGGGTATGAAGCTCTCACTCGCCTGACAGACAACGAGGATGATCAACTCAGCCCTCGCCAATGCGGGTTTGCCCGGGATTTACAGCGCCGACTCTTATCATTCGACAACGACCGGGCTCTTCAGGCCGAAATCCAGGAAGCGTGGCCCGCCATTCGTACTGCCAGAGGTATTGACTACAGCGCAAATCTTCGAGACAAGGTAAAGGACATGGTCCGCAACGTCTTCCGACGGCCCGAGGATGGGGGAATCGATTCTGCTCGCGTCATGGATGCGCTGGGGTACCTGGATGCGATGGAAATTGATCGTCTGCGTCGTGTCGAAACTGCAAAAGCTGCAGTAGAGGCTCAGCGCACCCGCGTGATTGAAGCAAAAAAGTCTGGACTGGAGGTTCCTCCCGTCAATGATACTCATCCTCATATTCTTGAAGAACTTGATCGTACAACTTCTGCCAAGTACAAGCGATTTCACGCCGGTTTCCGAAGTTGGGTAAGGCAACCCGGATGGACACATAGTGAGCGTTTCACTAACGGGACTCCCAGATACTCATCAAAGAACTGACCCAGGATGCCGACCTGCGAAAGGAGATACCCCAGATCATGGCACTACTCAACGCCCTCTTTCCGCCGGCTGTATTCCTCGAGGATCAAGATGATCGAGACCCGACCCCGTATTCGCCAGGCCTTCGCGATAGCATTCGCTTCGCCGTCTTCGAGCATTTGATGTCGCAGGATCCCTTTTCCCAGCAACGCCAACAGGTCATTCAAATGAAATTGCTCTGCTGGTGCGACATTCCCCAATACCCCCAGGCCAGAGAGGCTCTCGTCCGATACCACGAAGAAACCAAGAAGCTGGGAGAAATCTGCTCATCGATCCTGAATGCCGCTGGAGAGACCATCCCAAGACAAAGACCGCCCAGTGATGTACCGACTGAAGCAACATCTGCCGAATCTTCTTCTTTGAAATCACGCGCAAGCACCGCGCACAACTCTTGGCAAATCCTCAGCAGTTCCCCTCGCACGCAGAGCTTTGAAGAAACCTTCAGCGCCACTTCTTCATTTGATGCCAGGCGATCTGGTTTGGCATCACCATTAGCATCACCCGTTCCATCCTCAGCACCTCCGGTCCCCAATCCCCTTCTCAAAGGTATGCCTGGTCGCGAGTTTTCCCCCGCCAAGACAGACGGTGCTAGATTTGCTGGAGATTTGCATGCTCCTCCTATTCTCTGCTATCCCGACGATATCTCGAAAACAGAGTTCCTTCAGCACCCCCTCGCACGCGAGTTTGACATGACATCGCTCGAAAAATCCATGCTGGGCCTTCTCATACCCAAAGAACTCAAAAGCCGAGAATGGTAGTACAGTCTCGACAGCGAGGATGACGAAGATGATGGGAATGAGCCCGACCACAAAAAGAATCCGCCGCCTACCAGTAAGACCCCGGCCAAGAAAGGAAAGCGTTCCAAGACGAAAGAACCCGCATCTCCTGCTCCTCCTATCCCCCCGATTCCGGATTCTGTTCTAAGCACAACCGCGACACCCAAGGTCCTGCAAAAGTTTCTCAAGCACATGATTTCTCGGTCAGAACTGAAACAAGGGATGGTTATCGACCCGGCTTCTCTTCAGGCAATTGCTGAGAATGCGAGTGTCCCTCTTCCAAGCGGATCGGCCTCTACGAAGAGCCGACGAGTATTCAAAACCGAAATCTTTCGTCACAATACAAGTTCGGGCGTGGATGCTTTGGGTTCGAACTCAGGTCACGACATGGAGGTTATACGCCCCCTTCTAAAAACTGTATCAACAACACAATCTTGCTTTGATGAGGATTCTCTTCTAGAAGTTGAGCCGCTCACGGAAGCGATCGAGGATGTCTCAGAGGATCAACTTCTACCTGACATTGTCTCGCCGACAGTTCAGACACAACAAGACGACACTGATGTGAGATATGAGCTGGACAAGCCCCGTCTTTCGCCTATGGAATACACGCGACTATATTTGATCGAAAAGGTCAACTCTGAGAGAGAAAACCGGCCCTGCGAGCTCCCTCGACCTGGTAAACGATGTTACTGGTCGGTTCGTGGGGAGACATTCCTCGTCATTCCCCAGATACCTGACTGTATTCGGCGAGAACTGGCGTCTGGGGACGATGCCAACCGTGAGGGGTCTGGAGGCGGAACTGAACCTGGGTCTGATACAGAGTCAGTGGCAACGGTCAGGCCAGAGCCCCCAAGTGTTAACTTTCCGCGCTTGTCGCTCCATCTTGGCGATATGCGGGGTCTTCTTTTGGATATTCCATTCGCCAACATTGGAAACGAGACGAACTTGTCCGAAACAAACGCCCTTCAAGAGGCGAGCCTTGAGGCCAATGTCGATGTACAGGACGGGCTGGACCCAACTTACCCCCAACAGCATGGTAAGACATCCTCGCATTCACTATTCTATCTATTTGCGAGACTAACTGTAGTAGCTGTTACCGATTTAGAGACTGATAGACTGTCATGTTATGAAACGAAGCTGGAAGATGGGAGCAAGTTGCTTCTCTCAATGACACCTGATCAAGCTCCTGAGAGCAGTATCAGCGATGACGACGACGATATGATGACAGGAGAGACGCCTCCTGAACAATTTTTGGTAGATCCAACAGATTTCAATGTTGGTTCGAGTCGAAAACTCCAAGATCAATCAGAGCCTTCGTTCCAAACGCCCAAGATCTGTGTCGAAACGTCACATCTCGCAGAAGAACCAGAAGGACAGCTCGGACGACTGCAAAATGGCTTTCAAGATCGCCCCCTTTCACCGGAAACCTCGAGATTGCACGCTGGAGGTTTACTTACTTCGGACTATGCGACACCAAAAGCCAAAGGCAAAGCGGTCGAATACAACGCCTACGCAATTACATCGACCGTCACACAAAGCCCCCTTGCACGTTTCCCAATTGCTGTTCAACCAGGCCAGCGTTTGACACCTGGAACCCTCACACGACGGGTCATCGGAGCTGCTGGTGGGCAGATCTGTGTAGAGGACTCTCACCAGGCCCAGCTAGTTCATAGTCTCGATGACAAGCTGCCTCAGGGGCTCTCAGCGGATTTATGGGATGATGATGCCGAATCAATGATATCAGCTCTTCAGCCAGAGCCTTTGAAGATCAACCGACCCAAGCCCCAGGACAAGGAAGAAGGCGATCGTCGATGGTCAGGACTCTTTGATGCCTTGACTGGGGATGTGTCTCCAGAGATTGGCATCCTTGGAGTGGGTGCTTTGCACGACCGTGAGCGCGAATCTGATGAAATGGCAGAGGAAAGCCGTATGATGGCAGAAAAAGACCAGACAGTCCGGAGACTACAGCGTCAGCTACGCAGCCATCTAGACCCGAATCTGTCACCGGAACGGAGTCTTCAGCGCTCATCATCCACCCTCATAACCCCGACACAGCCTCGGAGAAACGTGGATCGCAAGGCCTTGTTCAACATAGAGCCGCAAGTAGGGCACTCGGGCTTCACTCCAGAGCATAATGAAGAGGAACCGACGGGGGGGACGTTTCCTCGGTCGAGAATGATGCTGAACCTCAGGGACACCCAGGCGCGCCTCCGATACCCCTTACGAGAGCTAAACGAGGCCCAGCTCAGCAGAAGCCATGATAACGCACCCCCGGCGATAAGGCGTCTCCCTGACGTGCCGAACCGCCATCAACAAAGGGCAGCCCTCAGGGATCTGGAAAGGGCCGTTACGGCTACCCCACGAAGGGCCTTGAAGTTCCCCCGCGAGAGCATCGACGGGCCTGAAGGTTCTAACGACGTTTCTAGATGGTCAGACTCGACTGAAAGCTCGGGCTGGTCACAAGTCACGGCGGAGAAGGACGATGACGAGCCTTATCCTTCAACTACGACACGGGATTTCTCTCAGTCGACCAAACTCAAGAAGCAACGGCCAAACCAGAAGTCTGTGCCCGTCGACACCCCCCGTCCCTCGACTCGGCAGGGTGATGCCTCAGCTGGAGCTTCATCCTCGGTGCCCGTCGACAAAGAAGCGGCCACAGTCATCTGCGAGACCCCGACTCCGGACGAGCCAAGCAGCACCCCTATGCCGCGAACACCATCCTCCGCCATCAGCAGCCTCTTCCGCAAACGTGTTCGGTCCGAGCATGGTAATCCCGCAACTCCTCGAACGCCAGTGACCCCACGCACGCACTGGCGTCCGTTTGACGACCCGGATCCCCAGCTTCCTTGTTCCTCGCCGTGGCTATCAGGGCAACGTGAGGACAAGCGAGAGAAGGAGGCAAGGGCGGCGTACTTCCGGGAAAAGGCAGAACGGGATCTTGAGGGTAAACCATCACTGAAGAAGTCAAGCCGCAAGGGTTCTTTTGGGAGTATCAGGAGCAGGGGGGAAATCAAACGGAAGAGCCTTGGTCTCGATCGCCGACAGAGTATGGAGAGTCTTGTTGGCTGGAAAAGCTTCATCGAAGACGCCCCCGAGCCGCTCTTCTCATCCCCCCTACCTCCAGTGCCGCCTCTCCCAACGCCATCCCAGCTCAACCTCACTCTCAACCGCCTGGATCAAGCACAGGCACAGGCACCGCTCCGGGTCGCCTCCGCGGTCGAAGCCTCTGCTGCTGCCGCTGCCGCTGCGTATCGCTCCAAGAAGCCGCAGGGGCTCAAGGTGGAGACACGAAAGCTCCGCAAGGCAAGCCGGGATGAGCTGCGGGGAACACGGACACCGAGCGGCACGACGACGGCGACTGCGACCAGCGGGAGCAGTGGAGGAGGTCTCAGGACGGCCTTGCGCCTTGATGGGAGAAAGTTGAGCTCTGGACGAGCGGCGGTGGACGAAGGAGAGAGGCTGGTGGATAGGAGAGAAGATGAGGTTGTATCGAGACGCAGATGAAGTTTTGGATTGACGTTGGAGGGTCATGGTCATAGTCAAATGTCTAGAACTTCTTGACTGATTGCTATCTCGTATATGGACGAATGGTCGAGGGCATGTCGAGATTGTCGTTACATCGAGTTTTGGACGGAACGTATGTAGCTTCATATCATCAACAGTGCTCGAGCATAATGCCGGTTTCTCAGGGGCTCGCCGCGGTACAGGTTGCACGAGTGTTTGGCCTGCTTCAACAGGGACCCTTTCTGCTCTACTGCGTACCGTACCGTACTCTATCTCTGACCCGGATGCCCCTTTCTCGTGCCTCGAGATGGCATGATACGACGTTGAACAAAGGAGCTTTTGCCTGATGGAGACCCGGTGAGCAACGACCAGACGAATTACTCACCTTGGTTCACCATGGATGATGACAAAGTGTTCATCATCTGCAACTCGCAATTGCGCTGCGGCAGCGACCGATCCTTGCGAAGCGAAGATGATCCTGGTGAACATCCTCTCGCCTCGCCCGGGGAGCCTGTCGACATCTGACTCGTGTCCCGCATGAATCACAACACGGCCCCAGAAGCCATACATACCTGGAGGGGCCGCATCCATGTCACCCCTTCACCCACAGCGCCTCCTAGACTCCGGGATTAAGCAGAGAGAGCTGCGACAAGGACGAGCGCGCTTCACCACGGCATTAGCATGTTAGTACTGTAAACATAGAAACACGGGGAATAGGTAAGCCCCACCACCCAGAAACCGCCCACACCCAGAAACCGCCCACCTTTTCCCCACCAACACATCAATCTTCAATTATCTTCAAACCGCGATTTCTCGTGCAATATTAAAGCTATCGCGATAATTCTTATATTTTTAGAATCCTCATGCCGAATTACACTAAAATCGACATCCAAAACGCCCTCCAGGAAGTCCGCGAAGGTATACCCATGCGGACTACTACCGGGCGACATGGCATACCAATATCAACCCTCCGTGGCCGCATTTCCGGCGCTCAAAGTCACACCGAAAGTCATAAACACTTCTAAAAGCTCTCAGCAGAGCAAGAAAAGCATCTCGCTACTTAGATCATAGCCCAAGACAACCTAGGCTTTACACCAAGTCATACCCAGGTCATCGACTTTGCTAGGCATATTGCCCGACTCAACGGCAATAAGGAACCCATTAGGGTTCACTAGATAGACAGTTTTTTACGCCGTAACAAAGGCATAAAGATATTACGAGGTCAGAGACTTAATTCGGCTCGGTTTAATAGAGCAACTATTGAGAATATCAAGGGTTTCTTTCCTCATCTCGCCATTCCAGTTATCAAGGAAATTAAGCAAGAAAATCATCATAATATAGATAAAATAGGCATCATAGAGGGACTTGGATATAATAGCCTTATACTAGGAAGGGCAGAGAAGACCCATACGATCGTTCAAAACCCCGGCTCAATAAACTAGACTACAATTATTAAGTATATCTTAGCCGCAGGAAAAGCCCTAACGCCGCTGGTTATATATAAAGGTCAGATAGTTTAATAGTCTTGGTTTCCTAAAGACCCTTATTTCCTTGACTTCCTAAAGGATTAGGACTTTATATGTAGTCAAAAGGGCTAGACCAATAACTAGATTACGATACTATGGCTTAAGAAGATCTTTATCCTATAGACAAAGCCAGCAAAGAAGGGAAATAAGAGACTACTTATTATTAACAGCCACGGCAGTTATATTACTAACAAGTTTATATTCGAATGCTTCTAGAACGATATATATATCCTTTACCTTATACCGCATTCTTCCTATGTTCTTTAGCCTCTTAACCTTATAGTCTTTAGCCCTATTAAGCAGCGTTATCATCATCTTATATCTTCGCTTTCCTCGATCTAAGTATATACCCCTATCGGCAAGTATACCTTCCTATGATATTATTACGAGGTAAGGAAAGCAGGGATAACATCTAAGAATATCCTTGTAAGTTAGAAAGCCTCTAGACTTTAGCCAATATTAATAGCAAAGCCCCTAATAAACCCTATAATAATTATATTGCCAAAGACCCCAAAAACACCGCAAAAGAGGGCCTATTCGCTATCCCCTTATCTTTTTAAGACCCCTATATCATCACGAGAGCTTTAAGCTTCACTTAAGAGCATCCCATCAGCATCAAAGCTCAATCATACGATACGACTTTTCATAGGGAAAATTACTAAGGATATAAACCACAAAAACCTCACATTAGCAAGTCAAGAAAGGGAATTAATACTCTTCAGGCAAGAAAGAGAGGAAATAAGACCCAAGAGAAGAAAGAAGGTTCCCTTTGATCCTAATTAATACTTCGCAAAGGTTCCTAATATTAATAAAGCCCATCAGGAGATATTAAAGCTTCTAAAGCCAAGGGAGATATTAAAGAAAGTCAGGAAGTAAAAAAAAGCAGATCTATTTCATAAGTAGCAATTAGAGATTACAGAGATGCCAGATTTAGTATTCTCATAATATTATATTATTATTAAAATTGATGTTATTCATAATGCTTCAAATGAGCAATATTCGCAAAGGTGGGCGGTTTCTAGGTGTGGGCGGTTTCTGGGTGGTGGGGCTTACTGGCCGTTTGGCCACCCTCCATCTCCTCCCCGTGACGATGCACGAGACCAATTGCCCCGTACTCCACCAGACGTCGAATCACCTGCAGAGCACCGCGCATCCCGAATATGCCACGGGGAGGCCCGCCCTCAGAGACGCGCCTGGTTACCGGCGTGGGTCGGCTTCGCTCGCCATTGGATCTCGTGTGCCTGGTGACAAGTGCCGGGCGAATAATGAGACTGTATCCGGCGGATTTTCAGTGCAATACTGTACAGTACAGTAGGTACCACAGAGAACAAGACGTCTGGATGAAAAGCCACCGAGCAGATCCTGGATGCAATTTGGCCTCAGGTCTGCGTCTGCATCTGCGCATGTGTCGGGTGCTGCTGCTGCTGCGTCGTCAAGACAAGCGATGTTGTTGCTATGATGTAAGTGAGCGGGATAGTGCTTCCTCTTGGTTCATCTGGTGTGGTTCCTTGGGCCGTATTCAGGTCCACGTCGTCTCTGGCTTCACTCACGACATGAAGCCATCCACACATATCCCATGGCGGACACACCGCTCCCCACGGCCCCCCACTCATTGCAGGCCTCCTTCTTCAACACCACTGTCGATTCTGTGAATAATCGGCCCCGCCTCCGATGGGAATTTGTCGATCATCCCCAGTCTGGGAGTCTGGGGTAGGTATCGGCCAGTATCACCGCGAGCAGCCATTCATCAAGGTCTCGGCCTTCGGCCAACGCCCGAGCCACATCTCGTCTCCTGCTTCCATCTGGATGGCACATCCTTCCTCAAGAGGCTATTGGATACCCAGAACCAAACCGTGCCAATCATATCCTGTTTCTTCGGGCCATCGCTGCTGCTACTTCAGAATCGCACTAAAGTTGTCGACTATGGCATTCGGAATTATCATCTGAACGAAGTAGTGGATCATCATGTCAGATCGGCCTCTGGGCGCCGTCTTGACACAAGGCCAGAACCTCCCTGGTGAAGAGGTTCCCAAGGGCGTGTAAAGGCTGCAGATCTTGGTTTGTTGACAGCAAGCGCTCGCGCGCCACTAACGAAACCACCAGTGAGTGGTTCATGGTAGATACTTGGCGCATAGAGCCAATCCTTGCCTGTACATAGCAATTGATCCCGACTTTGTTGCGTAGTTGGTTGGTCTGGATGGGATGACCGCGGATCACCAGTTCAACAAAACAGACGACATTGGCCCTGCTCAAAGCCGTCCCCTCTCCTCCAGTTTGCAGAGTGTCTAGACCTTGGGTCCGTTGCTCGATGGGTGATCCAGGTTCCGGGCTCCTGAATAGTAGCTGGGCCTCCCGAGTGCCCTCCAATAAACGGTGGTTACTGGTGGCTGGCGCATTGAAAACTAAAGACCGTGCAGTCCCTGCTTCGACGGTTGCTTAATCCCGAACAGCGGTTGACCTGGTCTGGAGAAATCGGCCTGGACCCGTTTCTTGGTCGGCGGAGTCGACGATCTCCAGCAAGGCCTGTTGGAGGCTTGCACCATGCTTCCAAGCATGGCCAACCATCTCCAAATTCCCAGGACGCTGGTGAGACATCAACATTGTTCGGCCACGACTCGCCGACCTGTTTCCAAGCTTGTCACTGTTTGCATCACATGCGTCCTCTGTCACTCAGTGGGGGTCATTATATCGTTCCACTCAAACCCAAGAGAGATGTGTGCTTCTGGATGCTCCTCGTACATACCGTGCTGCGGTAGCACCTACGCACGTAGTTATGTTGCAACTCAAGGGCTTTGCTATCCTTGGTCATGCCAAGGGCTGGTCGGTTCACCGCATCTTTCTAGATTGCCGGCCCGGTCGGTTCGTCTTGGGACGATCGTCCCCGGCCCGGTGACGGGAGATCTGCCAAACCTAAGAAGAGCATGCTTCTAGGAGACTTTTTATTCGTGTGTTGGCGGAAAATTGACATCGGGACTAGTCACCAGTCAATCAATTTCTATTGCCATGCTGTCAGCTTCATCCTCGTTGACCTTCTTGGGCTTAAAGACCCCGTATTGGCACCTAACAACGTGACAAGAAACGTGCTAAGGTGTGACGCTAATTTGGTGGGCGCGGTGGGTGCGGCCTGTGTGGTATCGAGCGCCTACCAAAGATGTCAGTTGACGAGGGCTGAGTGGTGGTGGTGGTGGTGGAGGTGGAGTTGGAGATGGGCATAATCTTGCACTTACAGCGACCCGCCTCCATGCGCTCTGGACCACTTAGGCGTATTTGTGCTGGTTGACGAGCTGAGCTCCATGTCCCCCCCCCGGAGCAGGTTGATACGAGCTGGCCTGCGACCTGCCGATGGCGTACAGGCTATACAGATCCTTCTGCAACAGGATCGAGACCAACAGCGCGGTAGTGTAGGCAGGCCGGCGAGGTTGAGGGATCGCCAGGGTCCTCTGGTGGCAAAATCGTACACGGACTGCCCTTAGCACGGCATCAGGCAGCTTGATGCTTGTCAATGCTGCAGGTCCGCGTCCGCCCTCAGACTGGGTACGGGTAAAACATGGCATCTTCATTCCCGAGGAGTGATCCCGTGAGCTCTTCAGCCGTTACAGTATTGGGTTAGTGAGGGATACATAGGGCCGTCAGCAAGGTGCCTAATTACCACAGGCGAGTGGCATTGCGTCGTTCTGCGACTTGTGTGTCAAACCCATCGTTCGGTTGGGCTGGATAGGCTGGGTTGCTGGAACCAACAGCTTGGCCATCACGCTGGTTATGACGTATATCATCTGCCAAATGCGCACGTTTCTTCGGGAGGGTCTGGACGCCATCGATTTGGTTGGATCCATTCACCCGCTCAGTATCCAGACTAGGGAAAAGACGGGAGTCAGTCGACGGACCGCACCTTGACCGGCGCGCCGTCGAAGTCAGTTCCCGGGGTTTATTGAACGCCAGACCGACCACTCGGACCACACCGTCCAGCGGTGTAAGAGCAGCTGAGGACGGCTCGGGGTGATCGATGGGGATGTTTGGTACTGGTTGCTAGTTGCGGCTGCCAAAGAGGGTAGGTAGAGAGAGCCTCCTTGACTCTAAACTGATGAGTGGCTTTAGCACAGCAAGTTAAGTAAGACCTTGAAACAAACGAAGCTACCTCGCAACTTTCAGGAGACTCTAAGCCTCGTGTGCCATCTCGATCAGCTCGTATGGCGTACTCTGTAATCAGCCATGATGCCCGTTGCACGATCTTGCTCTGATTCAGGATCCATGTTCACCCTCGATACAACAGGGAAGAAAGGCACAGGTGAGGACGCGGCTGGCTGATGAAAGACAATTCTTTTGGTAAGACCGAACGCGCGAGCATCGTCCAGGTACCTCGAGGTACCGCTGCGTGTCAGCAATCCACACAGATTGTCGTGGGTCTTTAGCCGCAGGCCTGCTAAGCCTAGAAAGGAATAGAGATGGCATTGCGCTATTTGCGTTCCCATAGGCCACGGGGCCAAAAGCCATCAAGATCAGGGTCGCTCCTAGGCCTCTGCGCGCATCAGTTTGTCGAATGATCCGCAGTATTAGCCCTCGGAGTGTTTGGGAGCATTCTCGGGCTCGTGCAGGACGTTGGGTCTTGTACTCCGTAGTGGAGAGAGCTCAGTTCTCAGCGGTAGGACTCGCAGTTTTGCAACGCGGAACGTGCCACATTTCCCAAGCTGTCGTCAGAAAGAAAGCCATTTGTCATGGTGAGCTTGAGTTCCAGATTCGCCCGCGCTCTGTTTGGTTGTTTGTTACCGCGTGGCAAATAACTTTTGGTTCGGTAGCTGGCTGACTTGCCATGAGAGGTCCAACAGGGGCCTTGAAACCGTTGTGGCTTCTAGATGGAGGCCAGGACAGGGGAGAGGCTCAGCCTGCCATGTGTTAGTGCGAGTTGTGCTGAGCGAGGATTACTCATTTGGGGAACCCGGGTGATGGACAAATTTACTTGCATATGTATGTACGAAGTGTTCTTTTGACGAGGCATGAGGTGTGTCTCTTGTTCCTTATCCATGTGCTCATTGAACAGAGTACTTGAACAGATGAGGCCAGACCAAGTTGACGACTCCAAGGCAAGTACTTCGGAAGAGGCGATTGGTGAAGCGTGGCAGCACAGGAGCTCATCCTAAAGGCATCCTATTCCGATGTTAGACTAGCCCACCTAGACGAAACCTCCAATTCAGTGTAGAGTATCCGTAACTCCGTATATCAGCGTCTTGGCCACCAAGGAAGAAGCTCAAACATTACCATCGCTGTAATGTTAATAGCCCAATGCATGCGACGGCCCTGGCAGACGACACCACGTTCAGGGCGTTCCAAGGCAAGGACCAGCATGCCGGTCAAGGAGGCACGCAAGTCTTGGGTTCCCAGCAAAAGTCAGGGGACTGCATCTCTAGCCAGGGCTACTGCCCCCCGCCATTGCAAAAAGCAAAACGCGAAGGGTCGAGCGTCTCAGTTCTTGAGGAGGAGGTGCGCCTCTCGAAAGGTGGTCAAGCTTCCAACGATGTTACCACACGCAACGGGCTGCCTTACGACAGGAGTACGAAGTACAGTACTGGGAAGCTATTAGCCCAGGCTGAGCCTTGAGGTTTGCGTGGGGGTTATACCTGGTGTGTGGCGTTGGTGCCATCCATTGTCAAGGATTCCACAGCTCCTCGATGGCACTGTCACGTACCGGTATCTAACACGTTGCCATTGCCGAATGTAATCGACATTGGATATCAATCGGATTGGCAAATGTGGTTTTGATGATCGACCGACCCAAGCCTTGTCTCATGGAGGGACTGTGCCCTGACCAACATGAGGCCCGTGAGAGCGCGGCTGGCGGTTGACTGCGGAGGATGCAATGTTGCTTCTTCCCACAAGTACCCGTCCAGCTACGGGGCATGTCATAGAGTAGGGATCTCGAGAAAAAGCAAGGTTAAACAAGGTAGCTAAGCTATCCTAACCTAGCAGGATAGGCATGAATCAAGGTTCTGTACGAGGTAGCTTTAGTCCCGTCTTCTGTGCTATTCATAAGCTTCGAGACTTACCATGGATGCTGTAGCTGGCACAAGTGCGAAAAAGTCATTCCCTCGAATGACATGCTTCCTAGAGTCTCACTGACAGAGCCCCAAAAGAGTCGTTGATTGATCCTAGGCCGCGGCTTTCCAGGCCCCAGAATAATGCAAGCGCTAATAACACGGTGCAGTAGTGTGCTGCAGTAGAACAGGGCACTAGTAATAGGGACTTGGAATTACCAAGTCAGCCTGGGTTCTAGAGCAGAAAAGGGGCGGAGGACAACTGCGAGATTGGACCTGCACATGGTACGGAGCACATAGATCCGAAGCAGGATCCCATGAGATGCGGAAATGCCTTTCAGAGAACAGCCCGCGCCGAGTCAGGATCGCCATGATGCTGTTGGCTGCATACTGCGAGGTGCAGCATAAGTCCAAGGCGATTCGGCAGGTCAGGTGGATGGTCTAGATCTGCTCAAAGTCGGGGTCTCCGCAAGCAAATCGTTGGAGCCATATAGAGCAAAAGCAAGTCAAAGATTGACAAGCATCATGCTAGTTGACGATGCTGATGAAATGAATGAGATGGATGAAGAGATTTGTGAAAGAGGCCCTTGTCTACCATGAGCTTAATGGAAGTGGAAGCTCATGGGAAGGTGCACTGTGTCAGATTTCTGATGCACTGTGATCTCCATGGTTCCATCGAGGAAGGTACGGTGGGCGGACACTGTCCTTGAATTAGGTTTGGGCAACCTGGTCCGCCAACCTGGAACAACAAAAAACTATCAACTTAACCAAGACGAATACATACATACCTTCCGAGCCCATCAGATGTCAGGATCCCAATTAACCGTATCCAACCAGCTTCTTGATTTCTGACGAAATGTCTCCATCTACAGAGTATCCTATCCGGCTGCAGAAACGCAAGACTGCATGCCCGCCTCCACTCCTCCTCACCGGTGCCCAAACCTGATTCTGAGGCCAGGTGCAATATCTACAATAGCGATCAGGGCTCGGAAGCATCCTGTCCGCATCCAATGCTTCCTTCGCTGTCGTGCGCCCTGCAGCCCTTACTCGAGCAACAAGACTAGACAACCGTGATTGGTGTGATGGGAGTGACGGAGCAAGAGATACCACACGAACAGAAGACGATGACAGCAACTTTGAGGCCTACTGGTGGTTTACAAGCCCGGCCCCTCCCGCACGTCAGCGCGTTACCTACATGTATGTATGTATGGATCGCAAGTGTGTCTCTGCCGCCGTCACCACTGTTGGCACTCCAACTGAAACCAGCGCCAAATACCATGCCATTGACAACATCATCACCACTCCCAATCACAGTACTTTGCTGCAATGATATCATGCTACAGCAGCACTACAACGTTGGAGGCCGCAAGCCCTAGTCTTGCCTTGAGTTGGTGGACATTGTTGTCGTGCGACTCTTGGAGAGGGATCAACGTATTGTCGAACCACGACTGGGCAATGTGCTCCACATGCCCTCGTACCCAAGCATAGCCAGCCTGGCTTCTGAGAATCTATCGCTTCCAGGACCGCGCAAGAATCGATGACTTGTTGGCCAGCACCCTTTTTGCCTAAGGCAGCCCTCCCAGGCTACACAACTGCTCACAAGCAACAGCCTCTTCCCTCATATCTCGGTCACCAGCATCGATAGCGCTGCCGCTCACCGTCCAGCCCAAGACCACGAGCAGTCGAGACAAGCTGCGTCCCACTTGGTACATGGAGGGTTCGAAGTACCCTGAGGTATCTGGCCGTCTCTCGTCAGGGCCCTGAAAACGCTAAGTCTTTGGAGGGTGGAGAGGCCAAGGTCCCCCCATCCAGCTGGGTGGGGACGTATGCTCAGTGGCCTCCACGTCCCATGCACCCATCGTCGAGAGCTAAGGGGACCTAGCCCGCTAGTGGCCCCAGGCAGGGATTGGAGGAGACACTTTGATGGCATCGTTCGGCGGGCCTGGACGATCCTGGACGGGACCAACGGCACATGGTGGGTGAAGCTCCTGGGTCCCTGGACAGTGGCACTCTTCACCTTGCCCATGAGGCCAACCTCATCGTTGGACCATGATGGTTGTGGGGAGATGGCGTCGACGGGCATCAGAAGTCTCCAGTGCTGGATCTTAGAATCCTTCACACATTGTCACCCTCTAGCCTGCCTCCCAAATAAGACGTCTCCCCCACATGGCCCCTCCATCCCTCTCATCTTTCCCTCCCTTTCA
This sequence comes from Fusarium falciforme, assembly GCF_026873545.1. Lineage (NCBI taxonomy): Eukaryota > Fungi > Ascomycota > Sordariomycetes > Hypocreales > Nectriaceae > Fusarium > Fusarium falciforme. The sequence goes on from NC_070548.1 coordinate 1,134,737, forward strand.
TCTTGCGACCATTGAACTGTCGCCCGTTCCAGGCGACTAAAGGAGCTTCGATCAGCCGCTGGTGCGCTGGTGTCGACGGCTAGTCCAGCCCAACACCCACACCACCACACGCCAGTCTCCACAGCTTCATGCCGAGTCGTCACCCTCTGAGCTCGAGGGATCGTATTTGATCAACCGCCATCTCACCTGGACGGTTGTCGAAGCGTCCGACTCTCTCAATTCAACTCCCGGACACCGCTCACTTGCACAGGGGCGCACCGACGGTACCGAATGGCCCCGGAAATCCCCTTTGACTTTGCTTCGAGTGAGAGAGACCTGGCTTGGTGCGACAGCCATAGCATGTCTTCCGAGGACCAAGACGCCATGATGCCGCAATCACCTTCAACGATGGAACCCCTGTGGCTGAACTCGACGGCAGCGCAGATGCAGTCGGGTCAGATATCACCTCTGAGCGCAGGAATAGACATGTCGTCTGCACCAACAATGATCCATTCCGCAGCCTCATCTGTTGACTCTTGGAGTACTGGCTATGGCGAGCGTGATGATGTGGAGATGGACAACACCTGGGAGCAAGGATCCGACGACATTCTTACAATTCCGAAGCTGGAGCCGGTCGAGGACGATTTGAACATGGACGATCTGAAGGCAGCGCCATTGGCACCAGCTCCCGCAGAACCCTCAAGCACCAACCCCAAGCCAAAACGACCTCGAGGAAGACCAAGGAAGCATCCCTTGACCCCAGCAGTGGGTGCCAGCAAGGTGACCAAAGGTCGATCAAAGACTGGATGCATTACATGCCGTAAGCGCAAGAAGAAGTGCGACGAAGCAAAGCCCCGATGTACGACCCAAGCCAATTCACCCAACTTGTTCATTGGTTTTAACGAATGTATTAGGCATGAACTGTGAGAAGAACGCCGTGGTCTGTGAGGGCTACCACGAGAAGCAGATCTGGAAGAGTGGCAAGGAGAAGGCTGAAGAGGGTACGTTTAACCTGACAACGACGGTTTAGTCTCCCTAACCATAGAAACAGAGCGGTTGCGGCGAGAAAGCCTCCCCATGATCACCATGCAGCCCATTTTCCATGGTGTCGAGACAGCGGAGGACAAGATCTTCTGGAAGCACTACATCACGCAGCTGAGCAACGTCCTTACAGTAGAAGGCGAGGCCAAGAATGCCTTCAAGGACATTATTCTTCAGCTCGCCAACAAGCACCAAGGCCTCATGCACTCCATCCTGGCCGTCAGTGGCAAACACATTGATTGGGATACTCCCTACGGTGCCAAGTTGCTAGCCGATAACCCCCAGTCAAGCCGTGAGGCATTGCAGCAGCGAGCGGACTATCACCACGATGAATCGATGAAACGGCTCTACGCGGATATGGGCCGGTCTGAGGACAAGGACGACCCCGAGAACAAGATGATTCTGTCGGCAAGATATGGACAGATGCTGTGCTTGCTGCTTCAAACTCGCGCTGATGGGAACCCCCGGGGCGAACACCGAGTGCACCTCCAAGCGTACCAGACTCTAATCCACAACTCACCCCCTGAGGACCCGGCCTTCCACACCTTCATCACCGAGTTCTTCCAGTACCACATCTACGCTGATGATCTGTTCTGGCATCCCGAGAGCAACACAGCGCGCTTGTCCTCTGAGGACTGGACCCCATCCGAACCAATTCATCCACCTCGACTGCTGGGCGTTTCTGACGGCCTCTTCCACTACCTTACTCAGATCACCACCATCCGGAACACCGTCCGTGCCAACATGGCAGCTTCGGTTGACCCTGTTGTTGACTACACTAGCTTATACCGGGCGGCAGAAATCGACGCCGCCATCCGGGAGTGGACGCCTCAATGGCCGCCAGGCGACAGCCGTGATCGTGTCGGGCTGCTGTACAAGCAGATGATGTGGGTGTATCTCTTCAGGTCCATCTACCCGCCTTCAGTGCCACCGATGCGCCGTTCGACCTTTAGCACGCTGCCTATCCTACCGCCGCCCCCGCCGACCATGCCCTCTGCGCCGGCACGACGAGCCTCGATGATGGCCACGGTGTCGATGGGTAAAGGCCCTTTGGATATCCACATGGCGAGCAGCTGCCCGACTTCAAGGAACCCATCCAGAACAAGTTCGATGCACGAGCAGGACTCGACTTCATCTTGCGACAGAGCATCATCACCACCACCGAGCCGACGGCCGGCGTATCATGACCGCCGCATTACTCTGGCGATTGAAGAGTCACTGGCCATCCTAGAATCCTTCAAGCCTTCAGACCCCTCACAGACCCTCCTCCTCATCCCATGTCTTGTCATCGGCACTGCATGCTTCGAGCCAACCCAACGCGAGCGCATCCGGGGCGGAATCAAGGCAGTGCGTGGCTACACAGGTCTTCGAAACTGCGACCGCGTGATCGAGCTTCTCGAAAAGGTCTGGTCCTGCATGGAAGAGGGCGACTGGGTCTCTGTATGGGACTGGCAGGGCGTGGCTCGCCGGATGCGCCTCGACTTCTCCTGCTCATGAATTATCACGACATTATACAACCGAATTAATACGTTTATCACGGAGAACTGCAGACCCATCCGCCACCTCTGGGCGTTGGAGGCCATCGAGCCTCTAGTTTGTGTCCAAGTTTCATAATATCTACCAAGCACTGTCAACGACCGAGACGGTATACCAGTCTGTTATTATTATTGTTATTTTCATCCAGCACAATGGCAGTTCTACTCATGATGAGCTTTGAGGAATCTGGATACAGCGGGGTCACGCACAAGTACAGGATTCGAGAAGAACAACAAATGCCTTGATCATTTCAACACGGAGGCAGTCATCTTTGATCACTTTACTACGACGATGTTAATATCAGGGCTATCACGAGGAATGGAGGGTTTGACTACTCTTCTGTAACCCGCGGGATTGTAATATCCGCACTTTTTTCTTTTATTGTTTTTGATCCGAACGAACCTCCGACTACGCCACTGAGGCACTTTGGGTGGCACAGCATGGCTTTTATATACTGGAGGTCCTACCCCTGAGGGGATGAAAGCTCTATTGAGGAGAAGCAAGGCGTTCATGTTTTTGGATCTGGACGGTGTCTCGTCTCATGAGACGAACCAGAACCTTTGAACGGAAGGGGATATGGCAATGTCTTTTTTATTTGCGATTGGTTTTATTATTACTGCCATCTGCTTCCATTTTACGGGATGATGGGATATGAAGCACCCGGCGTCAAGAATGTCAGGCTGGGGCAACTGAACGATCAGGGTGGGAAACATGTCGAGATGTTATAGGCATGCTATGCTGCTGCTGCTTTTACTTTTATTCCGGTAGTTTTACAATGATGCAAGACGAACCAGGGCAAGAACAAGATGCTGAGCCAGGTCGATTCATTTGATGGTCATTATCATCTCACTTCATTTTCGATTGTCTATGTGACTTTGTCGGAAGTGAGGCCTTGATAATACTCAGTTACTCGATGTAGATGTTATAGCCTTGTTCAAGGCACATGGAGAAGACGTATTCATGTCTATGCTGCCTCTTCTTCATAGAGTTTAACCCCCGCCCGCGGGTATCCATCAACCTCGATCGCTCGTGTTCACACTTTGAGGAGGCTCGAAGCAGAAAAGAGTCCGCTCGTTATGACCTAGAGCAACACCTGGGAGCCAGGTTGAACAGTCACATCATACGCAGAGAAACAACCTATCGCCGGAAGGACAGAATGCATTTGTGATCCTAAGCACGATACATGAACACCTTCAGACGCATATAGCAACATGAAGGGGCAATTCGTTCTTTCCACCTCTAACAGACTTGGTTTCCTTAAAAAAGCATACAGAACCGTAGCGTCGCCCCAGGTTGAGCATAGGAAATGTTCCCCAAATAACATTTTCAGACTTGGGTCCTTCGGATAACTGGCCTCTTTTCATCATGGTCTTTTCATCAATCATCACGTTTCTCGCCCTCAAAGTAGAATTTGCCCAGAGGCTCACCACCTCGGCCAGGCCCTACCAGACCCGACGCTGGTGCTCTGGTTTCGCCTCTGTCTAGCCGCTGGACGATCCTCTCCGCTGCTTCGTGACCAGCACTGGGTTGTGACTGCGCCTGCGGCACCGGTACGGGCCCTCGGAAGGTTGTGTCAACGAAGGTATCGTTTTCAGCACCCTGTCCTGGGTTCGGGTCGGTGGCCACACCATCCACCATCCGGGCATCACGGCGCTCCTGGAGGGCAGAGATGCTCACAGGTGTGTCACCACCCATATGAGTATCGCGCTCTCGCCGGGCGTCGCTGAGCCCTGAGTTCGTCCTCTCAAGACCCCAGATCTGAGGGGCTGGTCGACGGTGGTAGATGGGTCCAGACACAGTGCTGCCAGCGCCTTCACCAAAGCCCACCAGAGATGCAGAACCGTCATCACTCATGCGATCATCGTAGCCGCCTACGGATCGAGTTGTGGTACCATCAAGATCCTCATCCATGGCATCAGGATAACCCCCCATGCTTGTAACTGAATCGGCTTCACGATAATTGGTATCGGTACTCAGCATATCCTCGTCATGGTCGCCGCCCGTGGTGCGCGCATCATCGCCCTCGCCAATGTGGCTCTCGGTCGCGCTGGCTGTGCCAACAGTGCTCATCTTGGTGACAGCAACAGGCTGTCCATTGCTATCAAAGTAGGCGGGAGTCAGGTGCTGGGTCGCAGGGAAGTTGGGAGGGAAGCCGGTCGTCGAGGTCGGGGTGGTTTGCGGCGAAGCGGAGGATGCGCCGGCGGGAGGAGGTGCATGGGTCGGGGCTCGGAGGGTGGCAACGCGCTCGAGGCCGGCGAGTCGGGAGATGCGGTCGGCGCGCTCAGCCTCGAGGCTGGTGGTGGAAGGGTTGTGCTGGTGGCCTCTGCCGAGGGGACCCTGGGGGAAGTGGCCGCGATGGCCGTCCTTGATGGCTGTGGTGGACAGGGCGGAGAGGGAGGTGGTGGTGCTCGTGGGAGTACCGCTGATAAGAAAGGAGGAGCGATGTCAGTTCCATGTCGAGGTTCAAGCAATGCGACGTCATTGCACGACGGGGTTAGTTGGAGCGAGAGGGACCCACGGCATCTCAGAGGGTGTCTCTGGTCTGGAGCCCGGAGGCGGGAGGTTGATAAAGGTTGGGGGTTGTGTCTGCGCCATGGTGTCTCTAGACTGACCAGGAGAAGGAGGTCGAGATGATGGGTGATGGAGGAGTAGCGAACAAAGGCGAGCGTGAATGTGAGGCGACGTCAGGAAACGAGTTGATCCGCCGTCCACAGCGGCTCAGGCAGTTTGGGCGCGCACGTCAATGCCAATGGGCAGCGGCAGTGTAGAGAGTCGCGATTGTCTGTCGGAACAAGAGAGAATAGATGGATTTGTTAGGAGAGAGATGACAAAGGGGGAGATGATGAAGAAGAAGAAAGGAAATGCGTGAGTGCGTGAGTGCGTGTGTGTGTGTCGTCGCAAAAAAGATCAGCTGGGCGAGAAACTGGAATGATGCCCAGGGCCCATGGAGAGACGGATTGGAAGGATGCAAGGCACACATCGCCCCTTCCTCACTGGACCAGAGCGCCATCGCCCTGCCGCTGCAGCGCTGCAAGCCTCAGTGAAGGAGACGGCCCCGGCCTAGAATGGGGGACCCGACCCGGGAAGCCGCAGCACGCGCTGGGCGACACACACACTGGACTGGACCTAAAACCAAGCTTCCCATCACATCGATGAGGGGGCGGGGCAATGGCGAGTGATTGGGCGGATAGAGAGGTGGGTTAGGTATGACGTCGCCAGCCGGTTACGTGATTGGACAGCTTCCATGTGGCCTCTTTGTGAAGCTGCTGTTTTGTCTCTCAAGGGTCAAACGTGGCCTTGGCTCAAAAGATGGATGCCCAGCGAATGAGTTGAAAGTCCTTTATCGGATAGTTGGGCTGATTATCAGGTGCTGCCCATTCTTTGACAATGCCAGTCCGGCTTCCACCTCCGGACTCCGAAAGTGGGGCCGTGTTGAATCCGCATTCCGTCCACTAGCCCCGAAGCCAACTCAACCACATCGGCTGATCACAAGCAAAGTCTTGACCTCGAACGTTTGTTTCACCATTCTCAATTGTCAGCAGTCATCTGTATCGACAATTATTATTCTCGAGGCAAATGCTCTTCTATCTCTCAAGTGCCTGGTCTAGTAGAGCTTTCTCTCTTATCCAATTTCCCGCCTTTTCCGCGAAACAAATTGACTTGTCTCAGCGCCACGCCACATACACACGGACGACGCGTCCACCCAACTAGAGCTGATTAACCCGCCAAAAGCCAATCCCAATTCCCACCCGTTGCAGCGCCATAAAATAGTAAAAAGCAAAAAGACAAAGACAGAAGTTGGACGCCAACAATGACATGCTTTCAGGTCATTTCAGACTTGATGGAATATCGACAAGGAATAGCTGTGAATAGCAGAGCTTCTTTTTCTTTCTCATAGGAAAGCAGCGGCGATGGACACGATGCCCACCATGGTCAGGGCCATATAGCCCGAGGTCTGGATGGAGCGGGAAGAAGCATTGATGTCGGGAGCCATGGTCGAGGGCTGGGGAGGGTTCCACGAGACAATCGACTGTTCCGTCTCGGTAGCAGAGGTGACCTTGGCCTTGCTGTTCTTCTTAGTCTCGGTCTCCTTGTCCTTGTCGGTGCTGTCCTTGTCCTTGTCCTCGTCGTCTCCGGTAGCCGTGGGCTCAGGCTCCTCCGTCTTGTCGGACCCCTTGGTCTCGTCGGGCTCGGCAGTGGTCTGGGTGGCCTTGTCGTCGGTGGCAGTAGCCTTGGCCTTGGCCACCTCAGTGGTAGACTCGTCACCAGCAGCGATGACGCCGGTGATGACGAGGGCGAGAGGAAGAACGTGCTTGGCGAAACGCATGATGTCGGTGTTGTAAAATATGAGGTGATTAAATCGTGTATGAATTCGGTGATGTGATTATGATTCTTGTACAATGCAAGATGTTCGTTCGTTATATGGCTCGATCAAGTGATGGTTGACGGCTCGACTCGAAGGGTAAGTTGGAAAAGGGGAGACGAAGCCGGAAGCGATGGAAAGTAATGCAGGAGCCAAACTTCCAGGGGAAGGAGTAACGAAGAAAAAATAAGCAGTCAAGCGAAGGACGAGGCTGGGCAAATGTGAAACGAAGGCACCCAGGTAAAAAAGGAAGTAAGAAAAATGGGAATGCAGTGCAGGAAACCAGGGGAACAAGAGAAGGTCAAATGCTTTAAAAAGACCTTGCTCCACTGGACGCAGGACCCTGCCTGCCTGGGCAGTACCAGGCTCTGGGGTGTTAATTTTGGAACCAATGCTGAGAAAGCCTCCGGCCCACCGCGTTATTCCTGGGGTACCTACGTGTATTGGTTGGTGCGTCCAGTCAAGTAAGACAAGACAAGTAATAGGGGGCTTTTCAGTGGCAAAGATGAGAACCAGTGTTCGTGATGAATTCCCAGCTAACGGAAAGAGCGAGCCGTCCAAAGTCTTACTGCGGTTTGTTAGCAGTGCCGACTGTCCGGAAGCATGGCAAGAAGCAAAAAACACGGCATCCATGGATCGGCAAGGTTATTAAGGGGGACTGAATAGTGGCACGTCCATTTCTGCACAACCAAAGCTGAACAGTTCAATTACAGAGACAATAAAAAAGGCCATAACAAAACAAATAACAAAACAACAACGATTCACCTCTTGTCGTTCATCGTCACATTCCACCACGCACATGTACATATTCCAGCCAGCCCCAGAAAACTTCGTATATGCACAAGCCCCCCCCCTCCATACAACACAAGCTGACGTACGCATGTCCAATCCGCGTGCCGCTTCTTCCCCATTTGCCCGTCGGGGCCATGGATCTCGCCATTTTTTTCAATAGGGCCACGGTTGACCTGCATCATGGACACGACATTGAGCAGCTTTTTGTCAACCCGAACCTGGGCCTCGGCTTCAAGCCACAAACATTGGAATGGCTGAGAAAGGCCCGTGCGGGTCTTGCGCGTCTTTCTTGTGAGGCTCTGCCTCTACGGCTTCTTTCTGCCGAGATGGTCATTGAGCTAACACATAAACCTCGCTGCCGCCCATGATGTTGCTTGCCGGATTCCGAGGGGAGACGTCATCCATGTCTTTTGTCTTTATCTATCCATCTATTCCAGAGCTCGAGCTATTCCACCTTTTACCCCTATTCTCGCCATCCATTACCGTCTTGACTTCACGTCTCATACACTCAACTCTCATCCACGTCACTTAAATGGTATACCTGTAGCGCGGACTCTCGTCTCCAAGCTCCGCCAGCTCATCTTCACGCATGTTTCGATGCTTCTCCTTCATTACGCCAGCCTGTCGCTGCTCATTCACCCGCTTGTACCACCACCAAAGGAATCCGTAGATGATGGTTCCGAGAGCTACCATGCTGAGCGTCACAGCATGACCGCGAGTGTAACGGGGCTTGTCCTTGGCAGGGCTTTCGGTCTTGTCAGCAAGAGGCTCTCCTCTCAAGGGGGTATACTCACTAGATAAAAGCAGACATGATGCCCGCCGCATTTCCCCAGGTCAACTGCATACCCGTACCAGTCGTACGCTTTCCATACCGTGGCGAGTTTGTCGGCAACTAAAACACACAACTCTGTCAATCACACATTCGTCTCACACAGCTCATATCGGACTTACCCAAGCTAGTGGCAGACCAACAACAACATACAGTCCACCCGCAACGAGGAAGCATCCAAAGTAGTGAACGCCCGAGGCAACATCCGCCAACAATACTGCGTATCCAACAACACTGATAAGGCCGAAGATGACGCAGAACAGCCCACGGCGCTGCATGCGGTCCGAGAGATAGGCCGTCGTCATATATGCAGCCGCGCCGAGGAAGTAGCATGGTACAGTAAGGAGCTGAGTCTCTGCAACTGTCCAGTCACCAAGATCCTTAATGATGGTGGGGAGGAAAGTCGAGAAGCCTGTAATGGCCCGTTAGAATCGAATCAGACTCGGAAAGATCGAAGCCAAATGCTGGAGACTTACCGTACAGCATGGTGTCAACACCAAACTGTGCAACACAAAACGCCCACACCTTCCAGTCCTTGAAAGCGCAGAGCATATCCGCCTTGCTAAACTCGCGGCTGGACTCTGTGTTTCCGTACTCACGCGCATGCCTCACTCGCATCAGCTTCCTCTCCTTGTCGTCGAGGAAGTAGGCCGTCTCAGCATCGTTGGGCAACGCAAAGTACGTCACGATGCCGACCAGGAAACTCGGGATGCCCTCAATGATCATGATCCAGCGCCATCCACTCATGCCGTGTAGACCGTCCATGTGGCCGATGCCATACGCCAGCAGACCACCGAGGGCACCCGCGACGGCGGCACTGACAAAGAGGTATCCCACGCGCAGGGCGAGTTCTTGCTTGGTGTAAAAGAAAGTCAGGTAAACAGTCAAACCAGGGAACAGACCGGCCTCGACAGCTCCGAGCAAGAGACGGCAAGCAATGAGGGCGCCATATGAGTTGACCAGACCCATGAGAGTGGCGATGAGTCCCCACGCGGCAGCAATGAAAGCGATCCAGCGTCGAGGAGTAAAGAGCTTCAAGACAAGGTTGGAAGGAACCTCGAAGAGCAAATACGTGACAAACAGGATTGACACGGCAACCTGAAACTGCTCCGAAGAGAGGTTCAGATCCTCTTCGAGACCGTACAACCTCGCATTACCAATGTTGACTCTGCAAGTTCGAATTAGTCACCAAGAACCAGGGAAAAAAAGAGTTGTCGAGGAGCAACAACAAACCTGTCGAGGAAACTAAAGAGGTAAAGAACCATGACGAGGGGGATGATGTAAAAGTCCAGCTTCATCACGAGCCTCTTCTCATCCTCGGCCGTGTGAGTCTGAACTTGAGCCTCATCATCGCCCAAGGTCTGTGGCGTGGTGGTTTCCTCGCCAGGCGCAAACTCGGACTTGTTGGCCATGGTTCAGAGTTGGTGACTTGCCGAGATCTACACAAGGATGAGTATTCGCACTCTTCAACACGGAAAAAAAAAAAAAAAGAAAGAAAGAAAGAAAGAAAAGAAAGAAAAACTCACGATAGGATCAAACCGCTTCTTCTCCTCTTCCAACGGAGAATTCCTTCTGGAAGAAACCGAACGAACGATGCAGCTGTCAAGAATGGGGTTGGCGTGAAGAAAAGGCCGCGCCACATGAGAAAAGGTAACACCCAAAAACTAACTAGTCTTGGCGCAGGCGAGAGATAAAAAAAAAAAAATCAGATAGGTATCGTTTTATGACAAAGCTCCGCTCTTTGTCAGACCATCCAGTCCTTGCTCATAGGCCGCGCTCTCTTCATCGTGGGGGAAGAAAGAGGAGGTAGAAGACTTTGAGATTGGGTGGGTTTTGGGTCTGGCCGAGACACTTTACGGGCAGATGGAACGCTCCCATCGAGAGAGAAAAGATGTGGTGAGTGACTCTTTTCCAAGGGGTTTGTTTGTGGTGGCAATTGGATCAGAGGCGACTATCAGATGCAAACATGTGAGAATCCAAGCAAGAGATTGATCTACTGTTGTTCCTCTGCTGGATGATTCTCGTGAACCCTCCCTTACTTGGCAGTTGCGCATTTATCCATTGCATGCATCCTTCCCTCCCGGCCATGCATGGCATCGCGCCACCGATAACGGCCACTCCTAGGCGGCCGACTTCTCCATCACCCACTGCAAGTGGAGGGTCAGATACTATCTCGTCATCACCACCTATGCTCGTTACTAACCATATTGCTTTTCACAAAACCCGAATTACATGGTGTGTATTCACAAGTCAATGACAACCTGAGCAATGAGCAAAGAGCCAAGATTAAAATGACTCGACATCATCCTGTGCCACTGTCCGTACCACATCGTCACTCGTCCCACCCACAACCAGTCACAGCACGCGAGCACTGATTCCAAATCAACCATGATCCATGATTACCAACACCCAACCACTCAAAACTCAGACACACAGAAACATGGCGGAAAATGGGCTACATTGATCATCGCTGTTACTCAATTAACGTGACAGGATCCCTAAACTAGCCTTCGGGAACCTTGTCCTCCCCGTATGTATCATTTCACTCCAATCACACCTTTCAACAACACCTGTATGAGACGTATGAATATCACGGTCCCTACCGACGAGAATGAATGGCAACAAAAGAATATAAAGGGTATGAGGTGCGGAAATCCCCCCTCTTCATCCGCTGTGTACAGGTTCATGCATGATAGACGCAAGGAAAAATGGGTGTTACAACGTATGTACAAGTATCTGACATTATTATTCCCTCTCCCAATCAGATCTTCGAAAAGGTCAAATCAAGAATCTCGCTTTCCTCCTTTTTCCTTCCTTTTTGCCATGGCCGTTGTACTCGACACATGGCGATACCCCTCATTTACCTGTAAGGTTGCGCCGGCATCTCATACACGTTCGCTGGAGGCGATGATCCGTGAGCACTTGTCACCTGGTTACCGTCGATCTCGGCCGCGTCGTTCTGGTGCCATCGAGCAGCGGCGCTGTCACTGGCGAGCTCAGCTGTGTTGGCAGGGCTGTGCATCTCAGCGGCAGCAAAGTTGGGAGAGCCCTGCTCGCCTCCAGCGACACGAGAGTAGTTGGTTTCGGGGCTCACGCCTCCCATGTTGTCACCACCAGTAGTACGCGAGTAGTTTGTCTCAGGGCTCGCGGGCATGTAGGCACGTCCGTAGGGTTGGGGCTTGGCGAATCCGGCACGGCCATCACCAAGAGCAGTGCCACGGTAGCCTTCGGGGGTAGAACCCTTGGTAGGGTTGCGGCTGGGAGCCAGAGTCGAGGAAGCAGTGGTGGGGGAGACCTGGGACATGTTGGGAGCAGTACCAGAGCCGCTGACGGGACCGCCAACGGGGACCTCGGATGAGCCAAAGACATCGTCGTACTCGGCCTTGTGCTTGTCGTTGCGGCGCTTCTTGACGCAGAACCAGATCAGGGCACCAATGATGAGAAGGCCGGCAACACCAGCACCAGCACCAATACCAGCCTTGGCACCAGTGGACAGTCCACCATCGTCACCGCCGCCGCTGCTGCTGTTGTTGTTGTCGGACTCGGGGACACCAGTTCCGGCGGAGCCATAATCTCCCGAGGACGCAACAGTCACAGTTTGAACAACACCCGTGGTAACTCTCGTAGAGGTAATAGTGAGGGTGCCGGTGCTAGTAACGGTTGTCTTGGCGCCGGCCTGCTCGGTCTCGGTGATGGTCTTGGTGACCTTGGTCTCCTTGCTCACGGTAGAAATGACGGTTCGAGCGACCGTGTTGACAACGGTCTTATCACTGTCCTCACCCACGGTAACAGTAACGAGCTTGGTGATGGTGGCACGCTTCTCGAGGCCTCGTCGGAAAGCGCGGAGGCCATAGTGCTCGTTGTTGAAGGATTCGGGGACCGAAGTAATGGTGGGCGCGGGCTGCTCGAAGATAAGCTCGTCGTAGCTGCCGACAGTTCGGGGAGCGAGGTTCAGGGCACGCTTCTCGTTGGCCCACACGGTAGTAGTGGCATATACGGTTTTAGTCGCGGTCTCGGCATCGCTGCTAGTAACAGTGGTGGTCTCAAACGCAGTCGAAGTAACTAGGACGGTAGAAGTGATGGTTCGCATCACAGTCGTCTGCTGGCTCACAGTCTTGACATCGGCATCGGTGACGGTGACAGTTCGGGTAATGGTAGTATCCCCAGAGTCCGTCGTCGTAGGGGAGGACTCGGTTGTGCTGTCCTCGGTGGGCTCCGGCTCGCTAGTCGGCTCGTTGTTGGTAGTCTCAGCGGGTTCGTTGGTGGTTTCTTCGGTGGGCGATGCCTCTGGAGCCGTTGTAGCATCAGCCGTCGGCTCGGTCTCTTCAGCTGTGGTCGCGGGACTGTTGGCGCCCGAGTTGGCGTTCTGGCGGACAGCGAGCTTGGAGGCTTCAGCTCCGAGGAGCAGGCCCAGGAACAAAAGTCGTCGAATCTGCATCTGGGCAAGTCTTGCTGGAGTTGGCGATAGCAAGTGTGATGGACGGTTCAATCAAGGCCAGTCGAGAAGGCGATGATCGAATGACGACAATAGATGTCAAGGGGGTGTTGGAGATACCCACGAGGGCCAAGTCGATGAAAGACACAGGAAATAAAAAACAGGGCCCGTCTCGGATTGAAGATGTTATTGAGAGGGGGTACGTGGCGTGGGCGACAGATCAAGCAGGCAGTTGGCTGCTCCGGCTTGTGTGAGGTGGGTAAAAAGGGAGAATGGCACGCGCGTCGTCAAGAGGTGAGGTAGTTGAGCAAGCAACGGCGAGTCAGTGATGATGGGCTGAAAGGAAAAAAACAACGCAAGGAAAAAGAAGAGTAAGCAGCAAAATAGGTCAGTTAACGAGTGGAAGGAACAGTAGGAGATACAAGCAGCACTTGAAAAAAGACTGCCCGTGGTGGTTGGTTTGGTTGCGCAGAACGAAGGATTGAGAAAGAGGCGTGGCCACCCAGAGGGGGGAGAGGATGGGTTGAGTGAGTCGGGGGGGGGGACGTGTGAAAGGAATGCCCGGTCGGGATGGGCGGCTTTGAGTGGGCGAGCCTAAAAAAAAGGTGCACCTGCAGTTGCGGGCAGGTACGAGGAACGGACGCTAAAAGGTACCGGATACTTTGTGGCAAAGTACCCCTGCAGGATTTATGACAATTCTTTTCAACGTCTACCGTAGAAGGAGAAAAAGAATCGACGTGGAATACAGTTGCGAATAACAGGCGATAGTTCAATTGAAACACCAACCTCTTGAAACTCGAATCAAGGATTTTTCCATTCGAAAATAGGCCGCGGTTAAAGGCGTGCATCTGCATCTGCAACTGCATGCTCCCATCACCTTTGCAATGTGTCACAGCGCGACGCGCTCTGGCTGCCCGGACCTGCGCACATCCTGTCTGCAGCAGGCATGGCCCCTTCTTTTTTGGGGAGTTGCATGCCCCCCTTTTCGGCCTAAGCCGTTTTTCACTGGCCGCCGACTAAATTACACCAAGTGGACATGAGCTACATGTCTTGAGGACCTGACGCAATGCCTTTTTTGCCATTGCATGTTGATCGTCTGGGTCTTTTTTTTTCTTAGAGCGAAAAGAAGAAAAACGTGACTTGAATGCCAAGATGATTTACGTCGGTGATTTCGGCTGTTGGAAGCCAATTCCATGAATCGAGCAAGTCCATTTGGGCATTTTGTTAATTGTGGCGTCGCCGAGAGTCGATATTAAACCGTCGCCGAGACTTTCTTACCGTCCCTTTTTCCAACGGGGTGGTTACATCTTGATCCTCTTCCAGAGCCATCAACTGGTCCTCACTTTCTTGACAGCCAGACATACACACATGCATCCTCCCACAGGTAGGCCTCCCAACGAATGACATCAATCTCCCTCCCTGTTCGTATTTGACGGGTCACGCTGGTCGGCCAAGGGCGACTTGGTCCATATGAGGCCTAGCCCAATGCCCCAAATAGGAGCACGGTCCGGGATCCGTTTCGATTTCCGTTGGGCCAGGCCAAAATGGCATCACTTGAAGCCCATGCGTCGTTCTTCTCTCTCTCTTTTCTCCAGGCTCGCTCGCTCATGGACCCTTTTTTTTCGCTAGTGATAACAAGCCTCGTTGGATGGTTGCATCCGAGGACCGACCGCAACCTTGACTACCTACTTTTGATCCAAGTGTTGGAGAAGGTGTCTTCCCACCTTCTCAGCCACGTTGATCGTTGACTCGGCGCAACTCGGATAGGCTCGTGACTTGTACATGCCGGTTGCCGTAATCTCTACACCAAACATGCCACATCTCTGATCAATTGACTTTCCCCAGACTAGACCCCGTATCTTCTCTGACATGCTCACCGAGTTAATTATTCTCCCCGGCTGACCGCCGTAGGCTCAAACTATCCCACGGTCATGCCGCGTCCGACGGACTCGGGTGATCAACAGGGCCACGCCGTCTCTGACAAGACTGCCTCCTGCTTCTCTCCACCAGCCGTCGTCATCATTGGCCTCCCCGTACATCATTGGCCATGAAACGTTTCAGGACGCCTCGGGACCAATCGAGATAACTCAAATCAGCGAGATCGAGACCCGGACAAACCACTTCGCCTGCGCCTCAGGTTCGGATTATCTCACGGTGAGTATAGGCAAATATGCATGAACTTGGCTCTGGACGACTACTCTCGCTTAGTTCCCCCGGTACAGTATCCGGGGAGGCATCCCATGCGTAATAATATGGCTGGTATAGCAACTTTATTGAAAATCTGAAAGCAGCGAAATTTTGCCTGTGACGAAGAAATGTTGGCTTGTACGGCATCCGTATTAAAATGTTTACTCCAAGCTCTTCAAGACCGTGGTCTCTTTATCTAAACCCCCAGCCAAGATGGCTTCTGATGTTACAAACTCTTTCCAATCCGTCCTCTTACACAGTAAGGCATGGGTGGGCTTAGAAGTTCTCCTTGCCCCAGACAAAAGAGAATCTGTAATCTCGGTCAGCTGAATGATCTTGACTCTCAAGTATTAAAAAAACTCACCCAGGCTCCGTGTACTTGTTGCAATACACGTGCAGAGCGCTGCCCAGTCCCTTGGGTCCACAGAAGAAGACTCCGGCCTCGGCAGGGCTGTGCAGCTTCCTGATGCCCCGGAAGATCATGTCCCAGTTGGGTCGGCCAAAGTTGGTCGGGCTGCGCAGGCCCGTGATGGTGTCCTTGTCGGCGTTGGCGTCGTTGATCATGATGTTTGTAGCGTCGTCAGCCTTGATCTTGGCCGTCAGGTATGTGTGAATCTCGATCCGGTGGTCCAGATCCTGCGCCTCGACAGCCAGCAGCAGGGAACGGAACCACTCGAAAGACTCAAAGTCACGGCAGATCCAGAAGAAGTAGACCTTGGAGAGTCGCGTCTTCTTCTGGGGGTAGTTCATCCGGTACCAGATGGACTTGAGAATCGAGGCAAACGGTGTCACGCCGATACCAGCACCGACGAGAACCGAAACCTCATACTTAAAGACATCTTCCGAGGCAGAGCCAAAGGGACCGTCGACGTAGACGCGGGGAAGAACTCGACGAAGAGCTGGGTCAACCTCTCCGTTGTTGCCGTTAACACCAACAACCTGGCTCGCGTCCTTCTTCTTACCCCACTCGCAGCCCAGTGTCGCAGAAACAGCCTTGGTAAAGTCACCAACGCAACGCATGTGAATCGAGATGTAGTCCTCCTCGGGGGCGCTGGTCAGGGTGAAGGGATGGTACTGCCAAAGTGACACAGCAGGGCAGCAGAAGAAGATGTACTGGCCAGCTCGCGTCTTTGTGTGCTCCTTCTTCATCTGAATCTCGCAAACGTTGCTGGGGTGCTGAATGACCTTGGTGATGTAAGTTCTGTGACGGCCGCGCACTTCACGGGCGATCCTCTCAGCAAGGTAGATGAAGCCACTGTACATCCAGTACTGCCAGAAGACACCGACGGCTGAGGCACCCACACTGGTGCAGAAAGGCGCAACATCGGGCTGGATCATGCAGAAGGCGCCGTGGATGGACCAAAAGAAGAAGAAGACGATAAACATGTGGTGAGTGTACCAGAAACGCTCATAGTTTGCTCTCCTGGGCTTCTCCACCGACGTGATAACCATACCCATGAGGGCGATCAGCATAACATATCCAGTCCATCCAGGTCCCGAGACAAAGTTGGCGAGCAGCCATCCGTAGACACCCAATTTGTTCTTGATAGCGGCCTGCGCAAAGTTGTTCCAATGAGCAATGGTGTGGACCCAGGACCAGAAGACGATGGACCAGGCGGTGACGATATGGAAGCTGATGTTCTTGTCGAACTGGATGATGCCGTTCAGGGGCGTCTGGCGCAGCAGCGAGATGAGGGTGCGGCACACTGGGAACAGGATGATGGCGACGTCGACGTGCAGAACCAGGGCCGCCGAACGGGCAATAACAAAGGTGAAGCCAAAGTTGTCGCGGGAAGACTGAAGACTCTCCTTCATCGAGTAGTGGACGCAGGCGAAGGAGAAGATGAGGGCGTGTGCGAGCATAAAGACGAAGACGAACCTGCGTGGTCAGTTTACCATCCAAAGTGTCGAACCATTTTGCCTTCACTTACACTCTTCGGTAACCCTCGTTGATCATCCAGCGATCAAACTTTTCCCTCGTGGACAGCTCCTGCTGCTTCTCCTGTGTCATCTCTCCCGAGAGAAGCATCCGCGTAAGGGGAGACCATCGTGCACGCTCCGAGGGCTTCTCGCTCCACGCATCGAGTTGGTAGCTCATCTTGTCAAAAGTCGAGTTGAATTCGCAGATGCGAGGGCGACTGGCCCTAATTTCTCTCCAAAAACCAGGCAAGTTCCGTTATCCTCCTCGTAATTCAGATAAGTTGTGAGCGCAATGTTTGCTGTGTGCGTCTTGAATTGTTGTTGTTGCCAGAGTTGGCGAGCGAGAGTGGTTGTTGCTGTTGTCGTCGTCGATATTCAGAGCCAGCTGAACAGAAGAATTATTCGAGAAGCGAAAGTGATCGGCAAGACTATACACAAGAAAAATAAAAGAGTGCTGTCTAGAGCGTGAAGATTAAACCAGTCATGTAATTGTCACCGCACGGCCAAAAGAAGCGACGAGAGCCTCAAAGACAACGAAGGAGGGGAGAAAAGAGAGAGTGTAGTAGGTAGGTGTGAGAGAAAAGAACAACCAGGGTTTCTCAGCCTAGGGCAACAGCTCCTTTGTCATCGGCAGCGGCGTCAAGTGTCAAAGCTGTTACTACGCACTCCTCCAGGGGGTGCGGAAAGAGAAGAAACATGACCTGATTCTCTTCTTTCCCGTCGCTTCTCTTCTCCTGGTGGGTGGTGGAAAAAAAAAACGGAGTCGTTGACAACGGAGATGATACCAGGCACAGACGGCGAGTGTCCGGGGTTCGCGCTTGGCATGCGCCTAGAGCCTTCTAGCGAGAGCAGGAGGCGCAAAGGCAGACAAAAAGGAAAAAAGGCAACCGTAGAGGAGGTGGTGTTCAAAGACTAGCAAGCCTCCGTCTCAAGACGGGCGAGACGCGGCTCAAACAAACATCACGCCATCTCAGGAGTTATCTGTCGGGCAAGTGACCAATCCAATGCGACGATGTTCAACCACCAGCAAAGAAGATGCCGAAGAAAAGAATCGAGACCATCTACAGCCAATACTCTTCCCTCAATCTATCCAGCCCCTCCTCATCTTCAACTCCCCAGCGATTAAAATCGTCCGATCAACGATGCTGAGCCGCGGCACCATCTCCAAACCGCAGGCCAACGATTGGCCGTGGTTCGCGCCTTTTGGTCTGAAACCCCGTTGTTACAGGTTCGACAGGACTTGGCCTGTCCGGGCACGTCGTACCGAAGGCGGGCCCCGCTTCACGACTCGTGGGCAACCACCCCCTGGTCTGTTGAGTCGCAATGCATGGCACAGCGAATAGCTTCATGTCACCGTTCCCAGCCAGGCGAGAGTCCATATCACGGATATACGGCATTGAATGGTTTCAACCTGTGGCTTTTGGTTTCCATTCCCCCCCACGTGCTGTCATCCGCCCACCTCGATCTTCCGCTTACAACATCAACTATCATACCAAATCACTTATACAACAGGATCACCACCCGTCATCCCCCCCCGTTTCAAACAACCTCATCCGACACATGCATCATCTCAGAATCCTTTGCTTTGCCTTCCCTCCTGCCATCTCTCGGCACTTGTGTCAAGTACCGCCCATCACCCAAGCCACTCCTTGTTTGCTGGGCAAATCGCAACAGTCACACATGCTCGCTTGACATCTCTTGACATACAACCTCCTGCAGTTTGTAATCCATCATACCCAAGCACGGCATGCATCTTCCTATGCTGAATCATCCCACGTCGACCCCATCCCCACAATCTCACACACTGCCAGACAGATGGCCAGTTGGGACGTTTCCAGCATTAGCGCGTATCTTGCTGTCCTTCCCGTCACCAACCTCTTCCCTGTCAGCGCCTATCGTAGCCAGACATCCAATACTTGGGCCACCACATCTCATGTCATGACGTAGATCTACCGAGATAATCTTGCCCCGGCGCTTTAAATCAACATTCCTGGCCAGTCGTTTGCCTTGGTCAAGTTGGCACTACACTTCCATCATCACGGGGATGCTCATCGCCCGGTCTCACTCTCATTGGCATGCTCACAATGCTCCCCAGATAAGCACATCTTTAGAGTCAAGAAATAGTTGCAAACATCACACACAACATCACAGAGAAATCCACATCTAGAGACAAAGTGTACACGCTGCCTATTTTCTGGATGTCAAAAACACGTCGTCAATGCAAACCCAAAATCCAGCCGCATGATATCCCTTACTAGCTGATCTGTTTGTCTGGTTTGTCTTTCCTCCCCTCAATCGTCACTAATTCACTCCTCATCGTCGCTCTCTGCCTCGCCAATCGTGGCCTAGGCGCTGATTCAGGACACAGCGCCCGCCAAGATACCACGGACCAAGGACATGTCGCAACCGCATGCGAAGCTTTCATTCGATCGTTGCACATTGCCTTCATGACAGGGAGGGCAATCCACCCCAGGTCTAACCGCCCCGGTTCTCCTTGCTCGAGTTAAATCGCATACTTCCGAGTCCACTCCCGGGCGGTGGCCTCGTATCGGGGCCGGTCGGTCTTGTAGACGTGGGCGATCTCGGGCACCAAAGGATCGTCAGGGTTGGGGTCCGTCAGCATCGAGCAGATAGACAGAAGAACTGCAAAAGTTAGATCATGACAAATGGCCATAGAGGTTCTCAATCATGCATACCTTTGCTAATGGTCAACGCAGGGCTCCACTGGTCGCGCAGAATGTCCAGGCAGATGCTGCCGTTAGAGTTGATGTTGGGGTGGTAGATGCGGGTGGTGAAGTTGACCTTGGGAGGCTTGAAGGGGTAGTCGGTAGGGAAGTGGATGGCGAGGAAGAAGACACCGCCGGAGTATGGGGACTCGCTCTGTTCATCGTGGTCAGCCAGGCTCTTGCGAATCTGAGGAATGGATGCAGCGAGGCGCGGTTCTGGGCGAGGAAGCGGCTGAGCGCTTCGCCACCATGTCGGCGCATATTGCCAGCATCTCATCTGTGTCCGGAATCTGGGGGAAATACTCACAGGACCCATAATCGTAGCTTGCCAGTGGAACTATTCACATCTGTTAGTCGCGTGATCGATAGCCATGATCGCTCTCTACGCAGAGGCATGCGTTTCAACACAGTCATGACATGTGTGCCAGCCACGTGCGTCCATCAGAGCGGGGGGAGGGTGATGCCTACCAGATCCTCACCAACGGGGCCGGCGGAGCAGGAAGAGGGAGGGTCTCTGCAAAGAAAAAGTCAGCATCGTTATTCCAGCAAAAAGAGGTGATGGCCTCAAGAAAACTTTTGGAGTCGTCACAGGCGCTGGCATCGTCGGTCGTCGAAGGACCCCGCTTACCAGCGCCCCACCTGACGTCTTGGGCGTCCAACTTGACCCCTCGGGCTTGGGGTGAGGATGCATCGTTCGTGGTGCGACTTACCGGCCGAGATCAGTGAGCTCCTTGTTGATGCGCTTGAGAGCCATTTTGTGATTTGGAAAGGGGGTATCTAGGAGGTGTGGTGCGAGGAGTTCGCGATCGCTCTGTGTTGGAGAAGAAAGTTAGTCGAGGGGTTGCACAACGACGACGAGCGGTCGAGGAGGGGGGAAAGGCTTCGAAAGAACGCACGTCAGGGTTTGGTCCGAGGCGTAAGACACCACGGTGATGTGTAGAAGAGTATCGGTAGTGTTGGTGTTGATGGTTGTGTTATGCAGGCAGGCGAGAGGAAGAAATTCAGTCGAGGCTGAAAAGGGAGAAGAGGCGGGATTTGGAGGAGATGGTTCGTTCGGATGGAGTAAAAGAGGTCAGGTCGGTCGGGCCTAGAAGAAAGAGAAGCGGGAAGGAGGGTCAGGTCAACAAAGAGGTGAGGGAAAGCGGAACCTGACTGACCTAAGGCACCTACAGGAGGTACCTTAGTGCCTTCAGTGTTTGTGAGTGGCTGAGGTCCACGCTGCGCTGGCAAATCCGTCCATTCAGGTCCGTCTGCCAGCCCGAAAAGTCAGGTTTTTTTAGGCCCGGGCCCCTTCCATGGGCGCCCCATGGCTGACTGGGCGGACGCTGGGCACTGCGCCTGCACTGGGGCCACTCGCTGCCCGCCCCCCCAGTAGGCACTGTACGCACTGGGCCACAGCTCCATCGCTCGCTGGGCCACAGTCCAAGCAGACACCGCCACAAGCGAATCAGCGGTATCCACGCACTAACAGGTCACCACGAGAATCTACATTGGGCATTGCTAAGGGGGCGCGTCAATTTCTTGATCAAGGTACAAGACAGTATCCATTCTGCCCATGTCCTTCGCTTGACTTCGATGGGCTCCGCGCCATCAGATGCTTATTTTCCTTGACAATACGACAGGCCAGCCTCTGGAACCTTGCCCGTGGCCAGTGGGTGGGCGGCGGTGAGTAGCACAAACATGGGAATGGATGGCGGTGGCCAGGGTTGATTTTCGGTCTAGATTCTACTCGTCTCCTTGGCCTTTTGGTCAGTTTCCAGATCATTCCGCCCTTTGTATTGACCTGCAGCAGCACGATTCATGAACGCTGATGTGTTTGTTTACTAACGATAGGTACTGTACGTAGAAACGCCAAACTAAAGCCTGTCTTGCATCATGGCCCGGGAATACCGGCTGCGGTCGAGCAAGCAAGCACGCACCTGCTTGGACGGCCTCGCCGGGCCATTCATGTCAATCGATGGATGCATTAGCTAGCATTGGCAACCTTCAAGGGCCTTGTCTCAGCAACGTCACTGGGGCATCCTCAGCCACGATAGGGGGCTGTCCAGTTAATAACAGATTACCTAGCATCGACAAATCTATGTGATTCTCTTTATTCGTTTCACTTTACTATGGCTTTCTGCATTCACTTGAGGGGCCGTTATATGCCATGATGTTTGATTTCAAATCATCTATAACCCGGGTATGCACGCAATCGCCATGACTCTTTTTATCAATCGCCTCCTTACCAATCAAACAACCGACCCTTTGCTCTTTACACAAACGCCTGGACACCAGTGATGGCTCGTCCCAAAATGAGACCTAGAGCATTGTCAGTTACTACACGTCATAAGATGCAGGAACAAAAAGAAACTTACTGTGAATGTCACTCTGACCCTCATATGTCTGCGTCACAAAGAGATTCGCCACATGTCGACCGATCATGTACTCATCGCTCACGGCGTTGCCTCCGAAAATCTCCTGGAGGATGCGAGCGTTCTTGAGCGCGGCGTCGCAGTTTTGCCGCTTCACCATGCTGATCATCTCGGGTGTCGCCTTGCCCTCGTCCTTTAGTCGGCCGACCTGGATGGCTGCCAGTGTGCCGTATGCCGCGTCGGTTGAAGCATCTGCGAGCTTCTTCTGGATAAGCTGATACTTGGCGAGAGGGTTGCCCTTGAACTGCTTGCGCTCAAGAGAGTAGGTTCGTGCTCGGTCGATGCAGTCCTCGAGGGCACCCATAACACCCAGTGCAATACCGTATCGGGCATTGTTAAGGCAGCTGAAGGGTCCCTTGAGGCCTTCAATGGTAGGGAACATGTTCTCCTTTGGTACAGGGCAGTCGTCGAGCTGGATCATACCCGTGATGGAGGCTCGGAGACCGTTCTTGTCCTTGATGGCGGGCGTCTCGAGCGTACCAGCCGGGCAGTCCTTGCGCTCAACCAGGAATCCCCGGATCTTGCCCGTCTCTTGCAGCTTAGCCCAAACCATCAGAACATCGGCAATAGGGCTGTTGGTGATCCAGGTCTTGGCGCCACTCAGCAAGTAGTAGCCCTTCTTTGTGGGATGCGGCCTCGCTACTGTCTCCATGCTACCGGGGTCACTGCCGTGGTTGGGCTCTGTGAGGCCAAAGGCGCCGAGGAGCTTTCCCTTGGCCATCTCAGGGAGGAACCTCTCCTTCTGCTCGGCGGTACCATGCTCGTAGATGCCGCCCATGACCAGCGAGGACTGAACCGACATGCCGGATCGGTAACCGCTATCGACTCGCTCAACAGCTCGTGTGATCAGACCGCCAGCGACGGATGAGACACCTGCGCAGCCGTAACCATCGATCGTAGCGCCCAAGAGACCGAGCTCGCCCATCTCCTCGAGCATCTTGGCATCATAGTTCTCGTCGCGGTAGGCCTCTGTTGACAAACGTTAGACAGCAATTGGACAAGCTGGGATGGAAAATAACTTGCGTAGTACTCGGGGGAGCAGATGCTCTTGGCAGTATCGCTCCGCAGTCTCGCCAATGGCTCGCTCCTCCTCAGTCAAGAGGTTGTTGGAGTTCAAGGGATCCTCCCAATTGAAGCTCGGTCCTGTCGCAGAGGCGAAGCTCCGGGCAGCGAGGGGCTGCAGAGGAGCGGCACTTGCTCTTCGGGCGCATTGTCTGAGAATAGGGCGGAACATTGTGTGAAGCTTCAACTGAGGGAAGACAGGGATGATGCTGAAGCAAGTCGCAAAAATGTCGAGGGAGATCAACAAGTTAAAAACAGCTGCGAGGTTGTGACAGAGGAAAGGGCGTCGGCAATCAAAGTCCCCCAATGAAGTCATCCGACGTAACCCGGAGCCGTCAATCCCCAATCCCCAGCTTTACCCCGGAACCGAGGCAGGCCAATACATGGTAATTCCGGCCACCAATTCCGAACATGCTGCCCGCGTGACAGTAAAATGAAGCGTATTGCCCAGATTTGCTTGATCAAATTCCTTAAACATCGGCGGCGTCAAACTTGTTCCCGATAACTATGCTCGGTGTAATCAAAGGTATGCCGATGGGATCTACCAACCTATCAATACCAACGTTAACAACTGCTGCACATCCAATTACCGACCCAAGTCGCAGACCAGCTGCCTCGGATAGGAAACCATGTTGAACATCACATTGCCTAGACACTCTGTGTCTGCTCTGCTCGAGACTCTCTTTTCTCTTGACGCCGTCTTGCCATAACGCTCAAACGGTCCAAGTCCGATGTCGCCAAGATAACCCCCG
Source organism: Fusarium falciforme (assembly GCF_026873545.1). Taxonomy (NCBI): domain Eukaryota; kingdom Fungi; phylum Ascomycota; class Sordariomycetes; order Hypocreales; family Nectriaceae; genus Fusarium; species Fusarium falciforme. The sequence continues at coordinate 1,158,773 of NC_070548.1, forward strand.
CCACGGCCAACTGGCGAGTCCCCTCCAGTTCTGTCGGAGCCGAGATCATCGGCACCGGCTCGTCCGAGGACCTTGAGCCCCGTTCCTCCCCCGAGTCGCGCGCTCTTCGCCTCCGTTCCTTGCCGGTCTGGAGCTTGAATTCATCTATCGGCTCCGGCGGTGGATTTGGGGAAATGGACCGGCTCGATCCCACCGGTGACCTCCTCCACGGACGCACCCGTCTAAACCGGCGTCCCAGCCGGCTGCGGAAGGTCCTTGGTGTTACTGGATGAGAGTGATAGAGCGGGCTGCAACGGCGGCGGGGACTGTTGGACGAAGGAGGGGTTAATTTCTACACAGTGATCAATACAAAGACATGTTTTCTCAGTGAAACTAAAGAAACACTTACTGGGGAGCCCAAAGCCCTTCGACTGAGTTCTGGACAAGAGCTTATTCCTTGGTGCTTAAATGTCGGCGCGCGCAGCAGGGTATCCATTTCAGATCCGTACACCAAATTCTGCTGTAATAGACTCGAGGCATCGCCATCCCTCTTCCCTCGTATCTTAACCGACTCGCGAAGGATACCAGACCGCGCATCAGCACTAACGGGGGTCGAAGATTCGTGAGGTGGCGTTACATGTATCTCAACAGAGTGAGGGGAGCTTGTTTCTGAGGACATTGTAAGGATCGGATGTCGACCTACTGAGGGCAAAAGACTGGCGATGAGAGGAAGGCTAACGATAACTTCTCAAGGCCTGTAACGGCCTGTGAAGAGGATTTGCGAAGCGACAGACGTGATCAAGACTCTCTGCGACATCTTCACAAAGCTAAAAACACCGAAGGCAACTCGCTCCTCCTTCACGGTGTGGAAGCGGACTACATTCGAGGGAAGGAGCAGCAGAGCACGCAACGTAACTTGCCTCTTCATCTGCGCCATGCTGACATCCACGGGCATGGTCACAAATGGTTCACAAATTGCTTCTCCCATTTCGCTTGGCACCCCTGCCAAGTTCAGATCATACATTTCACTGTCCCCAACAACTTCCAACATCATCATCTGAGCTAGAGACAGTCTTCTAGAGTGCCGTTAAAGCATTCGAGACTATGACCACTAACGTCAATCCACGATGAACTCGATCTCCGACTCTCCGAGAAGTCACCCTACCCTGCATGATGACATACGACGCCACAGCCTGCCAACCACAACCCTTCGAGAACCTCAGATCTCAACATCTGTTGACCACTTCGTCTGCCGTGCCCAACAGCGGCGCCCAAGGGGTCAAGCGACAGGCGTAGACGGCAGTGGAGCAGCAACACGCGGCTTGGCAAACCGAGTTTATTGCTGAGTCGTGGTATTCGTACCTGGCGATCTGACCATGTTCCCGGCACAGTCGAGTGATTGGGAGGTCGTCGCCCCTCTGGCAGACAAGGGGGCCTCAGAGGAGCCGCATTCGGTTTAATCCATGACCCTGGATCTGCGAAATCTCGGAACCATGGATGCCGGTGAGCCTCATGATGTTCGAGTCCATCTGTGCCACCAAGAACCGCCTTGGCAGGGCACGATTTCAAGTCATGGACTGTATCAGTGCTTTTTTTCCAGTGGATTGCACACCCTGAGGCCAGGCTCGAGCCCCTTGTCTTTGGCCCAAAACCCTGCATTTTTCACCTCTTGTGCCTCCTTCAGCAGGGACTTTAACCTCATTTCTTATCTTTGTTCCTGAGTTGCACTCCTAAACAGGCGGTTAAAGTGGAAATCCAACATGAATTCGGCCTGCCGCCGATCCCGGAGGTGTCCGTATCCACTCCGTCCCGGAGCCAAAATCCGACCAAAACAGGGGATCTGGTTTGCCTCCCTGTGATTTTCTTTTGCAATCTCATGCTTTGGAACTGAAAGAGTTTTCACAGGGATATATTTAGGCCTGCGTTTGAGGCCTCTCACCTGTTGGGTGCAGGTATGCTCTCGTTGTCCCAGCCAACTTCAAGTCTCCCCAAGCTAATCGTCTCTAGTGCGGATCAACGGACAGGCGGAGCGCCGCTTACACCAACGTTCTCGGCCTTCCTCCGTCTCGATACTCTGAATCACCTTCCGGAGCCTCAACTCCGTTGACTCGGCTTCTCTTCTTTAATACGGGCCGAGAGTCCACTGCCTCACTTGCTTCCACTCTTCACTCACCCATGATACACAATGGTGCAGACGAAAGACGTTCAGACATTGGCGCGAGCCATTAAATTGGTGAGACTCTTTACGAGTGACGCTCTCTCGTCCATATCCACCAAACTGTTGTCTAATGATGACGTAGGCTGCCCAAAACAACAAGAGTAAACTCATTCGCGAATGGTTCTACGTGCCCCTGGGCCTCACGATAACCCTCGCCGTATGCTTCGGTGTCGATTCTATATTCCACCGGTTCAATATTTCTTTCCCAGCTTCTGTCACGTGTATGATGTTGCTCTTCTTCGCCCTTATCGCGTGCGAGTCGTTGCTGGGGAGCCATCGAACGAGGAAGGTGGTTAGTTTTATTGATGTTTCTGTAAGTCGAAGTGATGCTCGATGACATTAGCCAAGCCGACTCTAATGCGTTGATAGGCTGGTTGGTCGCTTCGATGGATGGGCGTCTTCTTCACGCCCTCATTCGTTCTCCTCCCCCTGAGTCCGGCAGTCGGTGTTATCGAAGTCTTCAAGATCATTGCCATCTTTGGTAAGTTGTTTCCCCCAAAAAGTGACCATCTGGCTGACCGGGTGGAGTTATCGGCTTCTTCATCATGATGGCCCTTGCGGCCTGGATCACCCGGAGCGTCCAGTTCTCTCTCGGCATCTCCAAGCGCTCCGAATCCCAGCGCGCCGAAGAACTCGGCCGCCGGACGCCGGACATTCCCATAAGCGAGAACACCACCCCCGGCATCTCCCGCCGGACGAGCTTCTCTCAGGCTCCGTCCCAGATCCCGCTAGTCCCCGTGTCAGGATCGGACTCGGCGCCGTCATCGACACCACCATCCCGGCCGCAGAGCCCGCCTCAGCTGCGCCTCCAGGATCACCACTATGCCAACGGTCACGCCCCAGAGAACGCTGTCGAGGCGCTCAACCCGCCGAGTTACCCGACCCAGGTCCCCCTGCCACCACCAAAGGCCGAGATATGGGCGGCTCAGATATCGGGGAACCTTGACCTGTCAACCTTCATAGGGCTGTTCCTCTTTGTCGGTGTCCCGCTCTACTACTCGACAGGATATGCCATGCCAATTCATATGGCGGTCAACATCCTCGCCTGGTTCGCCGCCATGGCCATCCCGGCGAATTGGAAGCAGTACCTCCACCCTGTTCTCGTGTCGTCCCTTGCTACCGTGCTCGTGATATGGGCACTCGCCGAGATACGTGGCGACAGCTTGTCGACGGCCCTCCATGCATACCGCACAGGGGCAAAGTACATTGAGCTATGGCGGAACACGACGCAGGAGCGGCACGTCCTCCCCGGCGCAGGTGACTTCTTTGGCACGCTGCTCGATGCCAGTATCGTGGCACTCGCCCTCCCCATGTTCCAGTACCGCCGTGAGCTGCGCACCCACTTCGTCTCCATCGTCATCCCAAACGTCGCCATCAGCGTTGGCTCCCTACTTGCTTACCCGCCGTTGTGTTACGCCTGCGGCATCTCGGCAGCACGCAGCCTGGCGTTTGCGTCGCGCAGCCTGACGCTCGCCTTGGCCGTCCCCGCGACCGTCAACCTGGGCGGCGACACAAACACGGTAGCCGCCCTGGCCATCATCAGCGGTATCCTTGGTGTTGTGCTCGGCGCCCGCATCCTGCGTTGGCTGCGTATCCCAGAGGACGATTACGTGACGCGCGGTGTGACCCAGGGCATCAACTCGAGCGCCATTGGCACGGCGGTGCTGCTGCGGACCGATCCTCGAGCCGCGGCCCTGTCGAGTCTGTCCATGAGCCTCTTTGGCACCATAACCGTGCTCTTCACCTCGATACCGCCGGCCGCGACCTTTGTGAGGACACTCGTGGGGCTATGATGAATGAGGAAGCTTGCTTGCTTGGTGCTCCGTGCTTGGAGCAAGGACGAAAAAGATATAAAAACCGGCCCCTTAACCCGGGTATGTCGTTCCGGAATTTTGGGGGCACGAGTGGGATGTAATTTACGACTACCGAGATTTTGCGAATAGACCTGCTAGACCCAGTAAATAATGATCATGTTAAGTTCAATCATGAGCGCTAGTCTTGTGTCTTGCTTTCTCCTTGATACCTGGCCCAACCAAGGCCCTTGTTCTCTGTGCCTCGTGGCAAGGGCCAGGTCAAACTTGTCTGGGATATCGACGTCACGTTAGTCTGACATACACCGTCAGTCTGCACATTGTCTCACGATGGGCGCAACTCCACACTGTCGTACACGGGGGAGCTGCAACCAAAAGCTTGGATTGTCGAGTCTCTCGATTGATGTAACAGACAAGGGTATGTATGGAAGAAAGGATCCCAGAAAGGAAGAAGAAGAAGAAGATGAACATGGTTGGAAATGGAAAAATGCATGCTTGCTGCCGGAATGAAATGCACAAAATGCCGCCCTCCCTGTTTCCATCAGACTTTCCCCGTTCGCCCGTTGGTATCGTATCCCTGTTGAAAGAAAGGCTGAGGGGTGATGGAAGATGCGATGCCCCGAACGCCGCCGTGAGTCGTGAAGCCGTGAGTGTCGTAAAGCGTAATATGTAGGTGGGTTGGTTGTATGTCGAGAGGATTGGTGAGGGGAGGTATCTCTCCCCCCTTTTGCATGTCAACTTGTAGAATTGACGATGATGGCGACCTCAGAATGAGTAGTAAGAGACATTTCTTATCTTGTCGACTCCAAAAGACCTTTTCGGGATCAATGTCAGCTCGGACCTACAAAGTCAAGTATCACTGGTCCACTTACCATCTGCACCACCTCCCTAAGCCGCACCCTACTTGCCAAACGCCCTGTTCAGCCTCATGGTCAACTGGCTCCTCTGCTCCTTTGCCTCGCTACAGACGCCGCACTCGCCCCTGACGACGGCGCCCGTGACCCTCGAGACGTACTTGCCGCAGCCGGCGAGGCAGGGCGTAGTTCCCACGGGCTGTTCTCCAACCCGGCGGCCACAGGCCTGGCAGACGAGGGTCCCGAGGTTTGCGTAGCACATGGTTTTTTTGTTTTTCTTTTTTTGTTCTTCTTTGGGTTGATAGTTTGCTGCTGCTCCGAAGAGGGGAAAAGAGGCACGATCAAGAATAAGACCAAGGTGGATGTGAAAGACGAGAGAGATATGTAATAGACGAGGGCACCCGGGAACTTGGATGTCCCAGCGGAAGCTTTAAATACAGGCAAACGGGGACACCGACGTGGTCAACAGGAACAAAGGCGAACTGATTAAACGAGATTTGTTTGACATGGAAGGTAGGTAAGATGAAGCATCGAAGAATAAAATGGGTGAACAAGAGAGGATAAGACGGCGGAGGGAGGAAAGCTGGAGCCAACTTTGTTGTACTTGCAGGGAGCAAGGGTTATTTTGAGAGAGGAAGGAATGAGTATGGGATAGAGTAAGGCAGGTACGATAGGTAGGTAAGGTAGAGACGGGAGAGCAAGGCAAGGTAGGTGAGTGAGCGCGTGTGTAAAGAGCAAGTGTGACCCGACACGGGGGCTGTCGTGATGGGGTCGCTCGGTGATGGAAGGCCTTCTTCCCTCTCGCTCCTTGGGAAACAAAGAGGAAGGGGAACCCACTTGGGCCCGAGTGGGACGATTCCGTTTCACTGCCTGCGCTGCGTTGCGCTGCGCTTCTCTCTCGCCCTCTCGGCTTTGATCCCCCCCTCCTCATGATCCCGGGAACAAGAGAGAGAAAGAGGGGGTCCATTGCTCTGTTATAGGTAGGTACAGCGTAGATAGGAATCCTCTCAGCCTGACACCGGGCCTCACTTTCGAGTGTGTAGGTCGCTAACGACGACGGTCTATTAGTCAGGAAGGGCGTCTTACACAATCACCACTCATCACATGCAAGCCCTTCTCTTTCCAAAACAGACTCTACATGTCTCGGCAGCTGTCAACACCCACTAGAGACGACCAGAGACATCCCAAACGACGCGTTAGACCTCACCTCTAGGTGCCTCCCTCACCGACACATCCGCCCGCTTCGCCTCGCTTCGCCTGGATGGAAACAAAGCGGAGAGGAGAGGGAGGAGACCAGTTTGATCAAAAAGGTGGGACACCAACTCTGTCTTGCGCCGCCGCGCCCCCCCTCCATCATGAATCCTTGCTCGCCATTCTTGTTCCCCTCTGTTACCCCCCTCCAACAGAGCTTCTCGAAAGAAAAGAAGATCCCACGTCCGGGAAATCATACTGGAAATTCCCCTAGGCGCAGGGAAGATCATACCCTGTAGGGTGCTTGGGCTGTCCTGTGCTTCGATAGTCTGCCTCCCCTCCTCCGAACAAGTCACATCTAGTATATTGGCCGCCCCAATGCAACATCACGCATTTTCACGCATAGTAATATGTACCGCAAAAAAGTGGGATTTTGTTTATCGTGCCGCACTGCACAGCACAGGGCAGCAGAAAAGGTACATGTATCCGCAGTTGCTGACCCGTAACCTTGGGATTCATTTGGCCGAGGAACATAGCCAGAAACCGTTCCCCTCACCCCCAATCCCAACCGCCGTCGGACCGTTAGACGGGCTTTGCGCGGGTCATCTGCCCGCTCTGCGCTGCCGCTCTCGGCCACGGCTGTCACGGATCCTTCGGGGCACCACATGCAGCCAAAAGATGGGCCCTGACGACTCAAGACTCAGGTCCCTTTGGTGTGGGTGGCTGGCTGGCTGAGTGGGGGAGGGGCAGAAGGGGGGGCACGGGAGCAATGATAGATCGCCCATCTTCAGGGTCAACCTCACCACCATCACCATCACCGTCATCGTCCAAGGACAAGTGAGTACAAGGTTGAGCTGTCTTTCCTGACGACCCAACACCCTCAAGGCAGACGTCATCACATAATCATCTTCAATACTTCATACAAGCCCTGTGAGACGCCACCCTTCAACATCACACCCGGATCGAATATCTCTATAAGTGTCAGAATCCCTTCCATGAGAACGCCTTCCAGCCTGCCTGTCAAGTTATCGTCGTCGGCTGCCTCCCTCCATTGCCGTACCTCGCTTCCAAAGCCGGCATCCACACACACTCTCTCTCAGCACTGCAACGTACAGCGTCATCTGCATGTCCACAACAGCTTGCATCCCCTTACTTCGTGTCTTGTCACCCTAGCTTCCCCCGCAGTGCGTCCACCTCCCTCTGCAGGGCATCAAGGTCAGCCAGGATGTTGGCACCTTTCCCTGCATCAGTTGCCGATTGCGGAGATGTGGGACCGGCGCTGATGGTTGCCGCCGCATCATAAGGTTCCTCTTCAGGAACTTGACTCGACCGTGTCTTGGCAACTCCTTCCATGCTTGTTCTCCTCGGCGGTTCTTCTATGCTGCCGCGACTGCTTCCCCTCTGCCTTCGAGGTGGGGGAGGCGGCGCTATGCCACCGTGAGGCTTTGCTTCAAACGAAATTCGTCGGCTCGTGCTGTCAACGCTCCGGATACTAGCAGGCCGTCGCACCGAAGCGTTGCGCGCCGGAGGCGGGGGAGGAGCCCATGACTTGGTCACTCCAGCCTGATAACTTCCAGGCTGTGCCTCCCAAGGAGGTGTTGGTTCCACTGACGGCTGGTGGTGTGTCGGCGTCGAAATTGTATCGATTTCTGGTGACAAAGCTGGAGATGACGATGATTGGCTCACGTTTCTAGTGAGATTGGATGCCATTCCCGCTGGTATCTGAGTTGACTGCCTCGAGCCGTGGTGCGACCTTCGTGGTGGTGGTGGAGGAGCCGGGGCGTGAGAGTCATGGCGAGCATGGTTGCTCTGGGATCTCATCGACGACGACCGTGATAGATTCTCGTTATGGTTTTTGAGCGCCTGCTGTCCTAAACCAGAGCCACCAGGAGCAAATGCCTTGCTCTCCCCCCTGGCATGTCCCCTTCGTGGCGGCGGCGCTGGGACCGCTTTCTGGTTGTTCCTAGGTGTATTCGGAGACGCGGGGTTGTTCTCGATGTTGATATCGGGGACCTTGCCCGCTGCCTCCTGATCGAATGGTGACTCGTGGCCATCTTCGAAGCTCTTTCGAACAGGCGCCGGCGGCAGGGGCTTATTCATGTCAGACTGTGACATGGATGCCAATGCTTCCGGGGCTGCCTGGCCTCCGATTAAATCCAGCTTGATCGATTTGCCATGTCGAGAGCTGGGTGGTGGTGGTGGCTTCTTGCCTCTGCCAATCTGAAGCGATGTGCTCGAGTCAGAGAAGCTACTACGCTCGATATCGTCTTCCGGGGTATCCGAAGCATCTCGGGCTATGAGCGACACCTCTTGCATCTCGCTGCCCGGTGTCAGTGCGTCTTTGAGGCTATCCTGCGTTGATGCCAGGGAGACAGAAGAGGAGTCGGCCGTATTTCTTGCCGGCGGAGGCATCGATTGGCGCATCCTGAGTGGTGACGGGGGCTTCTCCGAGCCTGAGTTGCCGGTCATGAGCAATCTCTTAAACGAATTCACATCCAAGGACCGCCGAGTCGTGTTGGCAGCTTTGAGCGCATGGCCTTCCTCCTTCCGCTCCTGCTCAAGCTTTCGTTCTGCCGCCGGCGACTCCAAATCTCGTAACGTCTTGCTGAATGGGTTGCCTGGAGCTTGACCGCCACTACGGTCTTGATCCCGGGCAAACGCCGATACCATCTCGCGATCGCTGTCATCGGTAGAGGTCGCGTCGAACGGGTCATCGCCCTTCTGCTGCATGGAGCCATGCTCCTCGAAAGACGGCGCCGTAAAGGCCCATTCTGGCGAATCGGGGGAGAGCGGTGGAGGAGAGAGGACGCGGACCTTTTTGGAGGTTTTGGATTGTGAGTCAGACGTCGAAATGTCAACCTGCTGGAAACTCGTTGGAGGTGGTCGGCTCGACGAGGTGTCTATCGAATGGAGGGGGGGAAAGCGGGTGGAAGTAGACGAGGCTATGCCCTGTAATGTAGCCGTGTCTGCCACAACGACGGACTTGCGGAATGGATTGGACGAAGCCATGATGAGCACTGGCGGTGCCTCGGGTTTTGCGGTTGTCCTTTTTCGTCTTTCTTTGCACTATTCAAGCCTATCACTTGCGTCGCGGGAAGGTCGGAGAGGAGCTTTGATGTGGTGGTAGGTCAAGACGTTTGCGAACGAAGACTGCCTGCCATCTTCGGCACAGCCGGGCAGGAAGCTCGTTGGGCGGCCAAGAGGAGAAAGCAGAGCGGAGGTGAGACGGTGATGGAATAAGCAGGAATGGGAAAGAAGTGTGAAAATGACGAGGCCGGTGATTGATTGCGTAGATGTTGTAGGCTGAGTCGCGGTGCTGCAGGCTGCCAGAATCTATAGCGCAGAACGTGCCCCCGGAACGATCGGTCAAGGCCCAAGGCTCATAAAAGTCGGGGGGATCTGGCGATGCCGCTGATGATGCACCTAGGAACCAAAAGTGGGCTTGGGCCGTCAGCGCCTTGGGGCTTTTGCGTATACTTGCTAGCCGTGCCTCCTCTGTCAGCGCGGGATCGGGTCACCGTCAGGGGGCCGTGGCACGACTGGGAAAACGGGGAAGAATAGAAACCCGACCAGGGGGGGGACAACGGAGTTTGAACAACGGCGACGGGATGAGAGGATACATTACGAAGTAGAGGTTGGTTGGCTGTAGGTACCTGCCTCGTAGGCACGGAGAGCACAGGCCATCCGGGAGCTTCAAGGTGGAAGGAGGGGCACCTCACGGTGCTTGCTGGCAGCGCTGACGTTGGGTCTTCCCTACAAGGAAGGTACGTACCTGTCAAGCTTCCACAATGGGGATTTGCACGGGGAGGAAGTAAAAGGTACTTTGATCTTGGGCTGGGAGGTTAGGCACGTGAGCTGGATGACGAACAGCGTTTCGACATCCCCTCACCTTCTCACACCCACCCCTTCAGCTCTCAGCCATGACACTCACCAGTTGGCGCTGGCTCTGCTGACAATGCGTGGCAGCTTCTGATGTGACGGGAAGCTGTCGATCAAAGCTTAGCTTATGAGCAAGTTTATCGACATCACTTCAGGCTCTTGAATGAGTTCCAATGCCTTGTCCGCCAACTCTGAGCATCTTATCGTGTAAGTGGGCTGATAGTTCATGCCCATACTCGCACCCCGCGGGTGTGAATTGTAATCTCAATTCCAACTAGTAGCCCCACCCAGCCGACAACAACTCGCTCCTCTCAGCGCCGGTCAGCGACACACTCGGCCACGGGATCACAGCAATGTCCAACAGCTCACCCAAGGCCAAGGACACCTGAGCTCAAGGCTGGCGAGCTCACCCGGGGGATATTTCGCATCCCATGACATTCATAGTTTCACTAGAGTTGATTAGTTCACTCAATCACTGAACTGGTGCTGTTCACTTACACGCAGTTCTCGATCCCATCCTCCCACCTCCATCAAGGTTATCAGCAGCTCCTTCATTTGAACAGTTTACTACGCGCGTAATCGCCAAGACACTGAGGGATCAACTACACTTGCATTCCAATTTAACAGCCCCTGATTCCGTCTAGGCTCTTCATCAACTCATATTGCGGACCTATGGCGGCAATTGAGCGCTGGGCCCACGTGATGGCCCTGACAAGAGTCAAGACACGTTTCGTCGCAACTCAGCCTGACTGTCACGTAAACAAAACCCTAACAGGACGCGTCAGGCATACACACGCACACAAACTCCAAAGGCTTCTCGTCAAAAATCGTAGACAAGAGATGAAATATACGTGTCGCTTCGTATTTAAATCATGAACTATAAACAGTGGCAGTGGTATTCCGAATCACTTCGCTCGCAGACCTTCCTCAGGATTTTCCGCCCCTCCAAAACGCGCCAACCGACCATGATTCTCGCGTTACCGTCATAACCGACACGCCATGAAATGTGTCATGTCATGTGTGATATAATACAAGTGCCATAATCGCGTTGGAGAGAATGACCTTCCACTTCGGCGCGTCATTCGCTCCTTGCACGAAGACGACCGAGGATGTGAATGGTGTCTCTGTGCACGCGTGCAATCAAACAATCAACAGACCCGCGCTCTCGTTCAAAACCCAGTAGAAACCCAGTGCCCTTACTCTCCGTGTCCGAACCATAAACAAAACCGTGAACGCCATGGCCGTCATTAACAAAGATCAATGGTGCCAGAGGCATGCTTCTACGCCTTGGAGGCAGCAGCCTTCTTGGGCGCTGCTGCTCTCTTCGACACGGCAGCCTTCTTTGTGGGGGCGGCCTTGGCAGGCTTTGTGACGCGACCAGTCTTGGTCTTGGTGAGAGGGGCATCGGCGGCCTTCTCAGCCTTCTCGGCCTGGGTCGAGTCAGCAAAGGTCGAGGTCAAATTGCATCAAGGAAACACACCTTCTTGGGAGCAGCAGCCTTCTTGGGGGCGGCGGCCTTCTTCTCAGCGGGAGCCTTCTTCTCAGTGGCAGCGGCGGCAGCCTTCTTAGGAGCAGCCTTCTTTGCAGGAGCGGGCTTTTCAGCGGCAGCCTTCTTCTCGGCAGCAGGCTTCTTCTCAGTGGCAGCCTTCTTGGGGGCAGCGGCCTTCTTAGCGGCGGGCTTCTTGGCGGGAGCCTTCTCGGCAGCCTCCTTCTTGGGAGCAGGGGCAGGCTTCTTCTCCTTCTTAGGCTCGGGCTGCTTCTTGGCGAGCTTGGTGCCACCAGAAGGACCCTTGGGCTGCTCGAAGATACCCTTGTCAACGCCAGCCTTCAGGGCCTTGTTGAAGAGCGAGTCGAACATGTTGTCCGTGACATTGAGAGTGTTGTTTGCCTTGACATACTTCTTCAGGGACTGACGGCTGTGGGACGAGTCAGCGACCGAATGAGGGAGAGGGGAGGGGGCGGCGACAGCTGGATTGCATTGCCAGAGAAGAGAAGAAAGATAAAAACTAACCTGGAGCCCTTTCGGTCCTTGAGCTATTGAATGGGAAAAGGACGAGTCAGTAAGAGAAAAGAGCATTGCGAAAGACAAAGAGTGCGACACAGAAGGTCGGGCGGGCGCGCATGGCGATGGCTTCAAGCCGCGACCGAGCGACGTGGTGGGCGCGCAACGGGAGACGCGCCGGGGAACAGAGAAGTTCAAAATTCACATACGTTGACAATGGCATCAGTGATCATGTCCTTGAGTGAAAAAGTCAGCAAGTTATCCAAGAGAAAATACCGCGCTCAGAAGGCAAATGGGCTCACCTGGTAGCTGGCGTGGCCAGACTTCTTCGCGGCGGCGGTCTTGGGAGGCATGGTGAAGGTTTGTAAGTTGTGTTGGTTGAAGAAGGAGGGCAGATAATGCGTCTGGAGATGGGCAGAGAGGCGACGAAGATGCAAAACTCGGCGAGAGATTTGATATGCGTATGATGAACTGAAGAACAAGAGTCGAGCAGAACGATCTCGTCGGGCGCGTGGAGGGGACGGGGCATGTTTATATATCGGGCGGGGGCAGGACCGCAATCAGTAGCTCTTTCTCTGGGCTCTAGACTTCTGCTCCTGCTCTTACAACTTTGCAACCTCTTTACCCACCTGTGCTCACCTGCCACAGACCCACCTTCCTCGATTGGGAAGAGGGGCATCTAGCGCCACACCATAGGCCAATGCACGCTCTGCAACCGTGTCTGCACAAGATGCATCAGCCCTGCACAAGGAGAGCTTCGAGCCCTCGGATTGGCCTGCGGGGCTTGCACAACTCCCACGCATCATCACTCGCCTGCACAAATGAGCTTCAGCCACACCAGGTGGGCGATGCCAAGAATGCCCCTAGCTCCTCAGACCGCGATATGCCACCTTGTAAAAATCGGGGCGCTCAAAAAATGCCAAAATAATGCCTGGGCCTGTGACCATTTTTTTGATTGGTCGGTCCAGACATCACCTCGGGTGAGGTGTACCTCTGTGTGATCTAGAGTCTGGCAGAATGCGAGAGCAACTCATGCCCCCGAGCATCCATTTCCCTCGATTCTCTCGTTTCTTCGCGCACCCTCCTTTACGATCCAAATGAGTCATTCTTGTCGTGTTCTTGCGAGTTTGCGGCGAGTTTCCGCGTCTGAAATAAGGGGGAGGATTCACCGGTTTCTTGCGCGTGATAGTTGAAGCACGACGGCCGTCGACTGGCCGTCACGGCACGTTTGAATGAGCCATGCTCGTTGTCGCATTCCGAATTGCGGCATGTACAGCCATTTCTGTCTCCCCGAGGAGCTCGTCAGTGTCTTCAGAAGACTCGGCAACGTTTGTTTTCAAGTTTTCGAGTTGTCCCGTGTTGATTTGACCATGATATCGACCTTATCGTCCAAAGTCACTTTTTGTGTTGAATCGCGACATCGCGCGCCGGCACCTGAAGCTATCCGCATCCCACGACTGCCTGATCGTCAACCCGCCGCACATCACGCCATTGACTCATTTTAATTCCCTTGGCGGTCGTGGGCTACGCGGATGCAACTTGAAGACATTTTGCAATTTTTTTGTTAATCAGAAGCGCTCCGTTGCCTCTTAAGAGCGCAGAGATGTCGCATCACGACTTACACGGTCGGAGGCGTCAAACAAGCACGACAGAAGATTGCCCTCCTCACCACCTGCAACTCCACTTTATAGATCTTTGCGAAAATGGAGTTTACTCGAATGGTCTGTCTTTTTTTCATTACTCTCGCAAAATTTCGCATCCATCACGTCTATGCGCACGCAAACCCATCCACAATGTTGCAGAGCGGACGCGCCGCGCGTGCAAATGTTTGGGTCAGCCCAGGATTCAACACCAACATGCGCCAGCATAGTTAGCTTGTGTAATATCTCGGTCGCGCGGTATAAATATCCAGTTTCTTTTGTTGTCGATGGCAATTTGTGTCGTTATTGTCAGTATGGGAATTCACCATTCTACTCTCGCCCGACTGGGCGACTACGTCAGGTGAGGGGCATAGCGCGACATCGTGAAGCGTGCGATCTGCGAGTAAGCCAACACCATGGCTTTCAGGCTGGCAAAACAGTTTGAAAATCGCACCAGATACTCAGTCATACATGCCCTGCTCCGATTTACTATGTTGATTTCGCATTTGCCCACCACTCATTGTAGCCTGGCGGTCTTTGTTCTATGCACTCGCCTTGAACCTTGTCCTGGCAGCCTTGCTACCCTACTCCATCCCCATGCTTTCTGAGTTAAGAGATAGCTTTACTGCACGTTGCCAACAACCTGGCACAGCTTCAGCCTGACTTTGCAATGCTTCATCATTCCAGATTCTCATTTCTCATGCTCGGTTAAAGTCTGTAGCTGCAGCTGAGTCAGTGGCATTCCTGTCGCGACGTTCAGAGAGAGCGAGGCACCAGTGCTCCTCTCATATTGGCCAGGTTGCGAGATTCTCTCTCTTTTCCTACGATAACATAACATGTGAAACTGTATCGCCCACTTCACCCAGACTTCAATTATGTATAGAAGTGAGATGCATATAGATTCACCTTCTACCTGGTAGGCTGTTCGCTGACATAAGGATGGATGGCATTATCTACCGTCGTCAACAAAGCACTAAACATGCGAATTTCCTGATAGGTAAACGATAAAGATAAGCTTTATTATCGCTTGTCCACCCATGTAATGATCTCTACGTACTCGCTAACAACCGTCAGGGCGATCAATCTCATCTGGAACGGCGAACCTGAAACCTGTTGTCCATTTTAGCAAAGCATGTGAACAATCACATGACCATACGGATAGAACACAGTCGACAGTACAGTGCTTATCGCCTGCTGACACCTAACGCTTTACCAATCAGAGTAATGCGGGACCCGGAACACGATCGTTCCTAGAAGGTCGTAAGGACACCGACACCAACGCCAGAAAAGGCCAGCGAGGCAGGAGATCATCACCAGCTGCACTTCGTTTCTACTCTTGATTTCTTCGGCGATCGAATTCCGCCAGCTTCGACGCGAACACGGGATCATGTTTGCCCTTTTTTGCATCTAATACTTCTCGGATTTTCTCTTTCTGCCCTCTCACGGAGCTCGTGCCGTCCGCCGTTGCTGCCCCACGTCTCCTTTACTGGGCGCATGCTCGTCCGATAGACAGCTAGACGCCCTCGATCCTCTCTCCGATTCCACCTCGACACTGTATCGTCACCATGGCCGACTATGCCCAGTACCACGCCCTTGGTCAGGGCGAGGTCATCGACCCAAATGACCCTAATCGAACCTCGCAACCCGCTGCCCAACAGTTCCAGCCGCCAGTCGCCCCGTCTCCTTACCAGCAACAAGCGACACCGCAGCCAGGCTATGGCGGAGCGCCGCCGTACTATGGAGGTCAACAAGCTCCTCCCCCGATGACCGGATCGCCTGCCCCAGCTCCTGGATACGGTTACGGCCCTCCCCAGGCCCAAGGACCTCCTCCAGCAGGCCAAGCTCCCCCGTCTCAAGATGCTACGCTGGCCGCGCAACTGGGAGGAATGAACTTGGGAGATGGACACCACACAGCACGAAGAAAGAAGAAGGACCGACATGCATACCACACTGTTGAGGCCACAGGCTCCTCGCAAGCCTTCAATGGCATGCCTGCGCAGGGAACTTCGGCTTCGCAGTTCCTCGACAACAACGTCCCAGGCGCACCTGGCTTCGGACAAGGTGCCAGCCCCATGGGCACGCCTCAGATGATCAGCCAAAACCTCTACGGGGCTCCTGCGAATCCTGCTTTTAGCCCTGCTGTCCCGGCGATCTCTCCCAATGCCGGCGAGGGCTTCGTCAATACCGCAGCTGTCTCGACCAGCGGGCCCAAGGTCTCCCCCGACGACATGCCCAGCGTGCCGGCTTCACGAGATGTTATCCAACAACACTATCTGAAGAACGTCTATCCTACCTTCGAACGACATGTTCCCCCGCCTGCAACTGTCTCGTTCGTTGCCTTTGACCAGGGCAACTCTTCTCCGAAATACACCCGACTTACACTCAACAACATCCCTGCGACTTCCGAAGCCCTTCAAGCCACAGGCCTCACACTCGGAATGCTTCTTCAACCGCTGGCTCCCCTCCAGGTCGGAGAAACCGACATTCCAATCCTCGACTTTGGCGAAGCCGGTCCTCCACGATGCAGACGATGCCGAGCTTATATGAACCCCTTCATGATGTTCCGTTCAGGTGGAAACAAGTTTGTGTGCAACCTATGCTCGTATCCCAACGATACCCCGCCAGAGTATTTCTGCGCAACCAGCCCTCAAGGCGTGCGAGTCGATCGAGATACCCGACCCGAGCTTCACCGAGGAACGGTGGAGTTTGTGGTGCCCAAGGAGTACTGGACGCGGGAGCCAGTCGGCCTGCGATGGCTGTTCTTGATCGACGTGACCCAGGAGGCTTATAACAAGGGCTATGTAGAGGCCTTCTGCGAAGGAATTCTCGTTGCCCTGTACGGCGGCGAGGATCAGGAGAAGGATGAGAATGGAGAGGCAAAGCGGAGGATACCTGAGGGAGCCAAGGTTGGCTTTGTAACATACGACAAGGATATCCATTTCTACAACATCAACGTGAGTGTATCGATATCATGCCGAGCTAGCTGTACTAACATCAGCCAGCCCGCCTTGGACCAAGCCCAGATGATGATCATGCCTGATCTCGAAGACCCCTTCGTACCTCTGAGCGAGGGTCTCTTTGTTGATCCATATGAATCCAAGGATGTCATCAGTTCTCTCTTGACGCGCTTGCCGGATATGTTCTCAGTCGTCAAGAATCCCGAGCCTGCTCTCCTTGCTGCCCTTAACTCGGCGCTCGCTGCCCTCGAGAAGACGGGAGGTAAGGTGGTGGCATCGTGCTCTGCCCTGCCAACCTGGGGCCCTGGACGACTCTTTATGCGGGACAACGGTAACCATCCAGGCGGCGAGATCGACAAGAAGCTCTATACGACGGAGCATCCAGCGTGGAAGAAGGTAGCCGAGAAGATGGCAGCCGCTGGCGTTGGTGCCGATTTCTTCCTTGCTGCTCCTTCAGGCGGTTACCTCGACATTGCTACAATTGGTAAGCCAGCTTGTTTGGAATATAGGACAAAAAGAACTGACTTTATTTCTAGGCCATGTTGCTTCGACGACTGGCGGCGAAACATTCTACTATCCTAATTTCATCGCCGCACGAGACAGCCGGAAATTGTCTCTCGAGATTGCTCACGCAGTGACACGAGAGACTGGTTTCCAAGCTCTCATGAAGGTCCGTTGCTCCAACGGACTCCAGGTCTCTGCCTATCATGGCAACTTTATTCAGCACACATTTGGCGCGGATCTCGAGATTGGTGTCATCGACGCAGACAAGGCGATGGGTGTCACATTCAGCTACGACGGCAAGTTGGATGCCAAGCTTGATGCCCACTTCCAGTCTGCTCTCCTGTACACCACTGCCTCGGGCCAGCGCCGTGTGCGGTGCTCC
Organism: Fusarium falciforme; assembly: GCF_026873545.1. Lineage (NCBI taxonomy): Eukaryota > Fungi > Ascomycota > Sordariomycetes > Hypocreales > Nectriaceae > Fusarium > Fusarium falciforme. The sequence continues at coordinate 1,176,190 of NC_070548.1, forward strand.
AATGTCATTGCCAGCGTGACGGAAACTTCTAAGGAATCTGGTGCGCGTGAGCAGGGCATCCGGGAGTGCCTCAAGTTTGTGGACCAAGACGCCGTCATCTCGATACTGGCCAAGGAGGCTAGCACCAAGTTGGCGACGACTTCTAGCAACCTTAAGGATATCCGACACTGGCTGGGTGAGAAGGCGATTGATGTTCTTGCCTGCTACAGGAAGCATGCAGCACAGCAACACCCGCCTGGCCAGCTTGTCATGCCGGAGCGATTGAAGGAGTTCTGTATGTACCTGCTCGGTCTCCTCAAGTGCCGTGCCCTCAAGGGTGGTGTTGAGAACTCTGACCGCAGAGTACACGAACTCCGGATGCTCCGGTCAATGGGTGCTCTGGAGCTGAGCCTGTACCTCTACCCCCGCATGATCCCCATCCATAACCTTCAGCCCGAAGAGGGCTTTGCCGACCCTGAGACGGGCCATCTGAAGGTGCCACCTTCGATCCGCACGTCCTTCTCACGCGTCGAGCCTGGTGGTGTTTACCTGGTTGATAACGGCCAGCAGTGCCTCCTCTGGCTTCACGCACAAACCTCGCCCAACTTGATCGCTGATCTCTTTGGCGAGGACAAGGATTCCCTCAAGAGCCTTGACCCGTACACGTCGGCTCTGCCAGTGCTCGAGACGCATCTGAACGCGCAGGTGCGCAACATCATCGAGTTCCTCCGCACAATGCGCGGTTCCAAGGGCTTGACGATCCAGCTGGCGCGACAGGGCATCGACGGAGCCGAGTTTGACTTTGCTCGTATGCTTGTGGAGGATCGGAACAACGAGGCACAGAGCTACGTGGACTGGCTGGTGCACATTCACAAGGGCGTGCAGCTCGAGGTTAGTCATGGCGCACCCAACTGATCATGCTGAGTGAATACTGACGAGATGCATAGTTGAGCGGACAGCGCAAGAAGGAGGGTGATGAGCACTCGAATGCAGCAACCTTGTCCAACTTTGCAGGACTGAGACCAGCTTACTGGTAGTTGAAAAAAGCTTACGTGTAGTGTAATAGAATTTGATACTGAGAGCAGCGGTTGTGTATTCTGGTGTCATGGCATGGGATGCAGCAGCAACAGACGAAAACCCATACAAAAGTCAGGGGAAGAAGAGCAGAGCAGAGTCTTGGTTAGCGAACAACGAAAAGACGACTCATCCATCCCATCCATGGATATCTGGAAAGGCCCTGTCAATGTCTGTTTTGGCGAGAAAATGCCTCTTTTCCCCCTGGTTCTCGTTCGTTTCGTTGCCCATGACTCGTCGTCATGGTGCCACCCGTGTCTGTGTCTATCCGTGTGGCCTCTGGCATGACTGACTATCCACGGCAGCAAACACGGTCCAATGTCTCCGTCCCTAGTCTCGTTGGAGTTTGAGTCCTTCTTCAGGCGGTCAAAGCATCTCTTGTCCATCTGCACCTCGCCTGTCGGCATGACCACGCCTGAAACAATACCTAGCCCTCATCACTCTCTCGGCTCTAACTGATTCTCTATATTCTTGTTACTTTGTTTCCCTCTCACCGTCTTTACGCCGCCATCCTAACAGTGCCCGTGGCAGGACGGGAGACCGCGCGGATGCAACCTGCCGTGTCAGGGTAGTGCAATCGAGATTTGTGCAACCTTGCTATGGGGGCGAGAAGAGGGGACAGACGATCGATGTTCTACATTTCGTCTAGCAGCGGTGGGGAGATTTTCTTGAAGAGAAACGAAGAGAGTCTTATAGCATGAGTGTTAAGGCAAGTTGGCATAAATCTCGCTTCTTGGCGTCAAAACTAGGTATGAGAAAACCGGGGATGTTGTATATCACGCGTGTTAAAAGAACGCATTCCTTTTTTTTTTTGCCTCTCTGATATTCATCACATCTTCTCAGAGAACGCAACACAGTAAGTAGCTTTTCTCATGCGGTCAGCCGCGGCTAAAGACCCGCCCAATTTTTTGGGGTTACACGCGAAAGGATCAAGAGCAGATATGTATATATGCAAGTAACATAGACAAGGGGCCAGATCGAAGCGCTGCGACCTTGGGGAGGCTGCCTTGTACAGCAGTAGTGTGGTTGTATTTATGTGAGTGAGTGAGCGTGTGTGTGTGCGCCCCATCATCTCTCCCCCCCTCCTTTCTCCCCGGGGGGATGCGTTATCTTGCATTGGTAGTGGTGACCGGGGAAGAACGGAGGGGAAACATCACGTACCTACCTAAGTATGTAGCAGCCCAGACTTTCTCAAGAGGGTGTCGTGGTTGTTGGTCGATAGAAGCTGACTTTCCTCGTTCCATGACCTATAAGCATCCATCCTCCTGCAAACAGAACCAACACATCCATATCTTGAATTCTACCCTTTCTCTCTCCCTGTCAAGCTGAGCTCGAGCACTCACACACACACACACCCCCTGCGACCCCTTCTCCATCAGACCACCCCCAAACTTTCTCCGGGAGGCGGTCAGCGTTCGTTCATCGAGGGCAGGCAATGGGGAAATTCCCTCCCCAGCGCATAACGCGTGCGTGCAGATGTGGTGGGATGGTTTGAGCTGTATCCCACGTCCTGGAGCCTCCTCCCCCTCAAGTAACTCTAACCACAGCCATGAGGATACCCGCATGTGCACGTTGTGACCGAGGCTAGCACGTCTTGGCCCTGGTCGGCAAGAGCTGATGGGTGGGTCAAGCGAGTAGAGGTAGACAGTGTGCTTGTTGGTAGTGAGTAGAAGGCCTCAGCATGTCTAGATGTAGTGTCAATGGCTGCTTGTGTTGGTCGTCTAGCAACGTCTCTTCTGCCTCGCCTGTTAGCAACTCCTCCATAACCACTCCAACATGGTGATATTACCGGCAATCTCATCCCAATTGGGGTCGTCTCGGCCGAGTTCAGCCCCGGCGATCCGTACATGAGATCCACCAGCGTCAGCTTCTCCCCCAGTGAACCAGGGTGTGACACGAGGTAAAGGGAACAAAACTCGTTGGATACTTGAGCTAGAGATATGTGAATGTGATACACCCAACACCGATACCCTACCCAGCCCTTCCCAGTCCAGCCCAGCCCGTCCCAGCAGTCATCATGTCGTCGTGCAGACCAAAGCAGCCTAGTAGGGCCGCTTGCCATTCAGTAAGACGCCAAAAGTTACCCCCCAAACACCAACAAAAGAAAAAAAAAAAGAAACATGTCGTAAGCCTCATGACAACCAACAGCAACCTTGACCAACTGAACCGCCAGCGGCACCCCCATTCATGTAACCAAACAATCCTCCATCAGCATCAGCTCCCTCGCGGCTCCAGATACCTGGGGCCCCGGGCCTGCCATCCTCTAAGCGCCCAACAACTTCCCTTGTTCGTTGGCTGACCGCCAGAATGCGGACAACTGCAGCAGAGTCGAAAAAGAAACGTCGCACAAGGGTCCCGTCAGTCCGGTCGGTCTCAAAATGGATAACCGCCAGGGCTCCCATAACCCGGTTGCCTTCTGGGGCCGGGCCCTCCTGGCTACCTTCCAACTCGGGGAATCCTCTCGAGTCCTCGCAGAAGCTCTGTGTCTCGTCTTGGACCCCTGCCCAAGGCTACAGACAGCCTGGCCTGGTCTGGCTGTCATGGAGCCAGATCACGTTGTGATCATGCCGAGTCCATATCGCGGATCGGGTTGCCGAAGCACTCGGTCAACTTCGGCGGGGCTGAAGACGTGCTCAAAGATGTGGCAATCAGTCGGGGAACTGCCATGGCTGCTGCTGCTGCTGCTATGGCTCTTGCTTGACCCTGACGAGCTTGAAGATCCAGCCCGAGACTTGCCCTTGGAGCCATTCTCCTTCTTAGCAATCTCGTCTAGGATGTGCCGCGCGGTGCTCTGGAGGGGATCTTCGAATACGAAAACAACGTAGGAAAACTGCCCACGTAGATCGGGGTCGAAGAGGAACACATCCCGCCAGAGCTCTGCCAGCTCCTGGGGAGGGTTGCGGTAGCCATTGCCAAGGCCAAAGTCGCCAATCACCACGCGGTCGTAGCCGTTGTAGAGGCAGATGCGGAGGGCACCACGCAGCTTATCGCGAGTCATCTCGCGTTCCTCCGCAAACGAGTACTTGGTGCCGTTGTCCTTGAGTTTCGGCCATCGCGTTGGTGGTACCGACACAACGGGCAGGTCAAACCAGCTGTCCAACCGATCATAGCGGTCGTGAGGTCCACGGCAGACCACGACAGCATCAGACAAGATGCCGCCCTGGGAAGGAATGGGGTAGTTGCTTGGTTCGGGTGAGTTGGGCCAGGGTGAGTTCAGCGTGGCTGAGAGGTTACTTCGTCGGCAGAGCTTCTCCTCATAACCAACGCAGCCAGTCTCCCAATCTCCCCCAGGTCTTCGTTCATTGGCGGCGCAGATAAAGGGAATACGCACTCTGGGGCCACCAACCGCTTCGCTCGCCTGCGTATCCATGGCTGCGTATGTCAGTGCCTTCATGACCGGGTCGCCAACCTCGATAGTAAAGGTGGGCGGCCGGGTACTTGGCTTCTGACGCTGGATAGCGAGCTGTGCGATGGGCTGCCTGTAGAGGTACGAGTAGGGTGGGAAGATGTCGCCATAGTTCTTCTTGACGAGTGGGATGAAGTTCCTCTTGGTATCGGCTGCGACTTCTGAGGGCCGTACCCGGCTGGATCTCGGCGGTGCCATTGGGAAGATGAGGGTATACAACAACTTGTAATGCAGGAAAGCAAGCAAGCAGTGTCTTTGCGAGGAATGAGGCAGCAGTCGGTACTCCCTAGTCAATAATACGAGTAGAGTAAGAAGCTGGGTAGAAAGGTGAAAAGAAGGCTCCAAGGTCAAGGAGGAGAAGTAGGAAGTGAACGGCAGTGACTTGGGTGACGACAAGAGAGTAGGTACATCGATTCATTGCAAAGGGCGGCGAGACCCTTATATGCACACTGGGCAGTGAGTCTGAAAAAGCAAAACGGTGGAGGAGTCTGTCACCAGACAAGATGCAATACCTCACTCACGGTCAACTGGCGCAAGCGAGAGGGGAGGGATGGCCGCTGGGCTGTGTGACCCAATATGTCCAAGATCTGAACCACTTGTTTAGGACAGGCTCGGTCAGAGGCGAGGCAGCAAGCCAAAGAACGGGCGGACCAGAAAGAAAGCGGCATGACTTTATGGGTACGGGAAGACGTAGGTGCTTGCTTAGATGGCCCATGGTCCCGCCGCTTGTCGACAGGCATATACTCTTGTACACACATCGAGCCCGGTGCCCATCCGGAGGACAGTACAGACCAGACAGCAGAGAAGACCCAGACATGGCATGGCAAAGCAAATGCAGGGCCACACGAATTAAGGCAAGCCAACGGCAGGGACAAGGACAGGACCCATCACGGAGAGGGCCCCAGGGACTAGGGACTATCAGTCGCCAGCCGGGGGTACCAGATCGTCACCACCACCACAGGCTGTAGGGGAACCGGCATCCAAGTTGACGGAACCAGGGTGGGCTACACTGAGCGTCAACTGTCGGGAACCGTGGAGCAGCTGCGAGATCTCACGGGAACACAGGCGGCGCCGCCATCTCAAGACGGGGCAAATAGCCATGTTGGTTGGGCAGCTTGACGGACGACCAGGGCCGTCGACGAGAGAGAGCGATATCCATCGGTGGGCCTGAGACACAGCTGGCCGGGACATTGTTGCGAATCAAGATCTGTGGCACCCCTTCATCTCGCCTGGTCGAAGCTTGTGTCCAAGCGGATGGTAGCCGGGGTCGCGGCTGTGAAAGAGACAAGAGAGCGCGTGTGCGTGTGTGTGGTGGGGTCATCAAGTGTGCGTGACGAGGAGGCTCAGCTTGTCGAGTCCGAGTACACGGGAGGCTAAACTGACTGTGTGTGTGGGAAAGCCGGGGGCACTGGGACCAAAACCCGTGTCTCGTTTGCTGAGGTCATGGAATCTCGAGGGTTGCAACCCAGCGACTACCCGAGTTGGGACTCGGGCTCGCCTGGGCTTGGCCAGGTCGGTAACTAGGCGATTCCACATGTTATGCGAGAGAGGCGGCAAGGGTGAGGAGGTGCGCAATCGATCGGCTCAGAATGTGTGAGACATGAGAGACCATATAGAGTCCAGTCACGATGCTCGGTTTAAGACAGAGCCGGAGTCGGGGCGGGAGACGGTGCGGGAGGATGCGGTGTAGGCTTTCTTTTTCCTCGTCCCGAATGATGTCGGGGTTGGGAAATTAAAGAGAGGATCGGTGAGTTTGCCTTTTGGCTTTTGGACTAGTTGCAAAGAAGGACGCTTGGTGTGGGTGTGGGTGGATGTCTTGCCCCGTGTCTTGTCTCGTGAGATGCGTGGTTAGAAGAGCGTGTGAGTGGGTGCAGTACGTGATGACGGGGGAGAAGGTCTCGGACGAGAGACGATGAGTTGCTGACGGACGTTGTCGGCGTGTCCGTGAGATGGAGATGAACGGGGCTGCTGTTGTTGTTGTTGTTGTTGTTGCTGTTATTGTTGAGGACGAGTTACGTGGAGTTGAGTTGAAGTTGAATCAGTCTATGTAAGGTTGCGGGTACCGATGTCATTCCATCACACCTTCCAACCTTTCGTCTCATCTTCTGGACAAAAAGGCAGGACCTGTAATGTAAGCTTTAAGCAAGGAAGGACCGTCCCGGCGCATCGGCTTGTGCGCCTGCGCACACTAACAACAGGCTGGCGCCGTCATCTGTGATCTGTGATCTGTGATCTGTGATCGGGGATCGGCCTGTAAAACCACCCGCAGAGCAACCCACACAAGGCAACCTTGAACCCAATCCTCACTAGATTACAGGGCTACAGGGCTCTATTGCAGCCACTGTAAGCATGTCACCTCCCAGCGTTCCCAACAGCGGGGATCAGATGCGGTGCGCATCTCAAATCCGCCGCTTTACCCAGAAGGGAACCGCCCAAGGGACGCTCAACGGCTTATTCATTTTTCCACTCGGGTCTCAGCTACCCTGGAGCTTGGTGATGGGTCATCTGCCAGTCATCCAAAAATTCTCCACGACCATCTCGGAGCTCAACATCCCTTGCATCCAAGCTCCACGACGTCACTTCTCACCGACAAGAGAGGACTAAACCCCTTTTGCCCATTCCGCGCATGACCCGTCTTTCCCGAAGTCTCAAAGACGCGGCTCAATGATTGATGTGGATTGAGGCCTGACAAGTCCCGAGACTCACTTAGTTCTTATTTGCATATCCCGAGCTCTTGACCTATCACAATGCGTTCAATTCGCCTTTCCAGTGTCCCGAGGACGGGAAGATTATGGGTTCAGAGAAGACCCTACTCGGTTCGAGTACCTGGCGAGTGCCAGAAGGACATCAAAACTGTGGCAGAACTGAAGGCCTGGGGACCATCAACCCGTATACCAGATGTTGAAGTCTCTGGATGGGTGAGATCAGTGAGGAAGAGTTCTGGCGTACGCTTCATCGATATCACCGATGGATCATCTATGCGTCCGGTTCAAGTGGTTGTCGATAAGAGCTTGGCCACAGAGTATGTAAACCAAGCCTTCGTCTCAGTTAGCTTCGATGTATCAGATCTTGACTGACATCTCCCTAGCATGCGCCCCGGTGCTGCCGTCCGTCTGAAGGGCACGTGGGTTGATGAGACTAGAAAAGAATCCGAAGACAATGCAGAATCTTCAGAGGCTCCCAAGACACCTGCCAATGCCGAACTTCAAGTCTCAGAGGTCGAGGTTCTAGGCCATTCTGATCCTCAAGTACGATGACCCAGTCCGTGTCCACGTGGAATATTCACTCATCCGCATCAGACATATCCGATTCAGAACAAGTATCAGACACCTGAGAGTCTCCGTACAATCTCTCACCTTCGGCCACGAACTCCTCTCAACTCGACCATGCTACGATTGCGTTCTGATGCCACCGCTCTCCTCACTCAGTTCTTCTTTCAAGAACGTTTCCAGCAGTCACACCCGCCCATCATCACCTCCTCTGACTGCGAGGGTGCTGGTGAGGCTTTTGCAGTCAAGGCCTCTTCACCGGGCGAGTTCTTCCGCGACCCCAAATATTTAACAGTCTCTTCTCAACTTCACCTCGAAGCTCTCGCTCAGGCACTCGGCAACGTGTGGACTCTTTCACCAACGTTCCGTGCTGAGCAGAGTGATACGTCAAGGCATCTCAGCGAGTTCTACATGCTCGAGGCTGAAATGAGCTTCGTTGATGATATGGATGAGGTTATGGACTTGGCACAACGCATGTTGAACTCCCTTGCACGTGGACTGAAGGAGCTCAACGCTGCCAAGGAACTCGAGCAGAACCGTGTCGACTCCAAGGACCCAGCCGAACGTCTCGCGTTCAACGATCTAGTTGACCAGAAACAACTGGATCGTCGGTGGAGAGGTCTCCTGACCACCAAGAGATGGCCTCGGGTTACCTACAGCGAGGCAATTAAAATCCTCGAGTCCCTAGCCGACCAGTTCGAACACAAGCCGACATGGGGTGCTGGCCTACAGTCAGAGCACGAAAAGTATCTGGCCGAGAAGATCGGCTACGACGAGGCTACTGACTCATCCGTTCCGATTTTCATCACCCAGTATCCGCGGGAGATCAAGGCGTTTTACATGCGCCAGTCCGCATCTTCCCCTGACGCCGGCCTGACGGTCGACTGCTTCGACCTCCTTGTTCCTAGTCTTGGCGAGCTGGCTGGAGGCTCCATGCGTGAGCATCGTCTGCCCCAGCTAGAGGAGAACATGCGTGCTCTGGGTCTCGAGGTTCCTAGCAAGCGGTCTCCCAAAGGAAAGGAGCTGGCCTGGTACCTAGACCTGCGCCGCTGGGGTTGTCCTCCTCATGGCGGCTTTGGTCTTGGATTCGATCGACTCCTTAGCTATCTCACAGGCGTACCCAACATCCGCGATGTCGTCGCCTTCCCGCGTCACTATGAGCGGTGTGACTGCTGATTGCAGTGCTGTACCCAACCTTTCTCCTCTCTCCTCTTCCACTCAACTCCCCTGGAGAGTGATCCCATTCCTTGACGTCTGGCGCATCGTCCTCGTTAATGCTTGCCTACCTTGGAAGTTGAGCTCCCCTCGGCTCAATGTTCAGCACCGCACTCTGGGCGATCTGATACCCGTGTTTCTGCTCTGTGGTACGTTGCACGAATCGAGGCGAGCGACACCCGTGTACCGGGGACAAACGGTCACAACAAACATCCTTCCCCTCTATTCTCTCTTTTCTCACACACGGAGTGCAGTACCGGCGAATACTGTGTGACACTGGAATGGGCCCATGTCTATGTTCCCCAGCCTTCAAATGTGAGCTCTCGACGATGCGGTGAGGAGGAACTTCTGGCTCGACTCGGGTGAGTGCATCGTCTTGTTTGCGAGATCGACGGGGAGACTTGCCGGATCTTCCGGGGACGAGAAGGAGGACCTGATCTCTGAGATCGAGACAATGAGATCTGGGGACCGAGATCGCTGGGTGAGCCATCTTGTACTCCACGACCTGCGCCTGCAACATTGGGGGGCTTTGTATTATAGAGTGTAGACTACGCGTATGTTGGCATTACTGGCGATATGTGATAGACAGATACCGCATGCTAGATCCTTTCGACTTCACGCTATCTTCCCGGGTCGACTGGTCATCTCTCGTAAGTCAAAGTCTTTGGCTCACTGGGTGCATTGATGTTATAGCATCATGTAATCGTGGTCTTGGGGCAGGTGAACGCCTCGCGCTACGTCGTTGATGGCAATATACAGCAGATACTGGCCAGAACTGGAGCTCATGCCAAGCTGGTGACGCTGCGTTCAGGGGCGTACTGGCGAATTCAGTGCTCTAGATAGTAACTAAATTATGGTCTTGCTCTAGCTTGTCGATTCTGTAACTCATTTGGCCGATTTGATTCTCGAATTGATACTCTAGACCAAGCCATGCTACTCGTAAAAGCTACGTGTATCTATGACCCAGTTTTGCCGTATATCGAGGGGAAAGGTCGTAGTTGACAAACGACATCTCATCGGCCGAATAGTTAAGAGTGAATTTCGCCTTCAACTATTCGGACTTGTTCGTTCCCGCGTTTCGTGCCCATGTCGACACCTTTCCTTATTCCTTGCGTGGTATGAGGTTGTCCAGAAACAGCTGTGATGACATCTCGCTTCAACGACAAACTCTAGTCGAGTACTCGACCTCGGCATATTTTGGAAGAGCCAATGGCATACTACTTCATGGCAACATGGTAACGTAGACTCTACCCAGATACGAACTTCACAGCGTTGGTACTCAGAGAGTTACAAGAATATCCCTTCGCCTCGACAAGGTCACATAGCCAGATCTCGGTCACGGCAGTCAGTCCAAGCCAATAACAGGCACCCGGTTCCATATCTAGATGAGCACACACCATCCACCTCTCTCCGGCAGAGCTTGCCGAAAGCCCAGGCATTCTCCATGAGGCCTCCCCGGATTAAGGGGCTGCTAATACTCGCCGAAGTTGAAACCTACTTACCCTAGAGACTCACGATCCCCACGATGCGACACCAAAGAGCGAATGAAACTTGTTGAGGACAGATTCACCATCGGTTCACGGCAATCTACGATCCATCCCTTTTACAAGCCATACAAGCCTTTGATACGACAACAGAAGAGGGCGCCCCCTGAAATGCTAGGGGAATCTGGATAACCGGCAAGTCGATGGCGTGGTCGGCGTTTAATAGCCTCAAGCTCAGCCACCACGAAACCTCGACGATGGTTTCTACTCTGGCCGGGGGTTCAAGGAGCAGCCAGATAGGGACTGTAGATCCGAGCGATATGATACGTGACCGAAGCCCACCGTTTCATGGCGTGGGTTGAACGGCTTGGACGGCAAAGAGGTGAGGAACCCTGGACTAAGCTAAGGAAGGGGAGCAAGAAAAGAGACAACAATAAGCATATCTGACCATCTTGCGGCGCATGCCATCATCCCGCGGCACAATGAGCGCAAATCGTGGTGCCGACGCAGCCGTTCCGGGGGAGGCTGGACCCTCTTGAGTGTGGAGAGGTGTGTGTGGGACCCTTGTCAAACGGCGCTTTATTTCCGTCAAGCTTTTCTCTCACTCTTTGACCAAACTGTGTCGCGGATGGAACTCGGTGTTATAAAACTGTGGGCTTGTTGCGAGGTGTTTTGAAGAGTGGGTTGCTTGTGATGGGATTTGGATCTTCATCCGGTCCATGCTCTCAGACCAAGAGCCCACAGAAGGGAGAGAGGGGCTTCGAGAAGAACTTTTTTTTTTTTTTTTTACTCATCCGTGCCAAGGACCGAATGATCGGTCCTTTGAAAGCCGCATCTCCGGGAGAAGACCGACATTGGAAGCTGTGTACACCGTAGAAGCCAGTGTTACTGAGATACAGTCCTCATCAGACCCCTTTCTACTCATCATCTCCATGATCATGACGTCGGGGGAGAAGGGGGGCGGATCGGATATAACGGCCTCGCTGGTGCGGCCACTCTTGTATCTTGTTCCAAGTCCCAAGTCTTTTCTGATCCCGACTTTGCCGGGAACCACGTAAGCTTGGCGACGGAGAGTCGGAGGGACCCCAAGACTCTTGACACACACCGAACAACAAAAGTGCGCCGCAAAATCACGGGGCATGTAGCACACTACGATATACATAACATGCACAAGAGAGAAAGAAAAAACACCCCCTCCCTTTTTCTCGCAAAAGTCTGAAATAAGCTTAAGCTGGGGGCCCTTGGGTCGGGGATGGATCAGGGTTGGCAGGTCACAATCACACAAACTTGACTCAATGGCGCCAGACCAAAACCATCAGAGACAGGTCTTGGGGCTCCCGTGGCGTTGACCATCTGCATCTCTTCTCATTGACCCTATTCTTCTGTTGCTCTGCTTTGACTTGTCCTTCTCTCAAGATGATGCCAAGGTCGGAAGCCAAGTATCAGCCAAGACCAGCGGCGCAGAAGGTCATGACAGCTTGGCGAAATAACCCAAGATCTGCAACCAACAAGCGAACAAGTCGCGCGTCGCCGCCGGCCAAAACAGGTGAAGGGGCGGCCACCAAGAAAAAGATGGACCTTGCAAAAGATGCCGACTTATCCATGCGGCACCCCCGACGCCGCGACGGGAAATGGGGGCGCATTCCGTTAGATAATAGGGTCTCGGCCAGTGGAACCCGCGCTTTGATCGATCACCATTACTGACTGACTGTCGGTCCGCGCGCTGTTTCGATGGGGAAGCTCGAGTTTCTTTATCCCTCTCGGTCCCATGAGGATCCACAAAATGCTTCTTTTTCGTTTCTTCGTGTCCTTCTCGTCCCCGCCGAACCCCTTCTCTCGCATCATTTTCTTTCGTCATTCATGACAAATAGCTTCACTCAAGCAACGAACCCGTCCCGGCATCACGACAGGATCATGCTCTAGCGGATCGCTCACCTTCCCACAATAGCCAAAGAGGTTACTAACCGCAATTCCCCCAAATGCTACGTAGTATGCTTGCTACAGTACAAGTTATGCACCTCGGGCGTGTGTGATGATTAGGTCACGGAATTCTTGTGGGCTGAGGGTCACCCAATGATGTCGCTCCAGTGACCCCCTTTCAGCCTCATCATCAACGCAAAAGGTCCAGAACTCACGGGATGCAGCAGAAGAGCATCTGTGGCTAGCTGGATGTCACCGACAGTTTGCCAGCCTGCATCTAAACACGCGTACGACGTTAAAGTGGTGATGCCTCCTATTCTACCGCTCGAGTGTGGCTTTCTGTGTGAGTGCCATAACCTTTTATTCGCGCGGAAGCGGCAAAGCTCAAGATGCCGCCCAGGCCGCCTCCTCCTCAGATATGCATGACCTGATGCGTAAATCCAGGCCCCGAATGGGCGAGTCTGGGCAGCTCTTGGCTTCGCGAGGATGGATTAAAGTTGCAGTGCGCCTGGCCTCTTTGGGGGCGCGCTGCCTGCCATGAGCCACTAATGCATGGAAGCGAGACCACTGACCACCGCCTATTTTGCTCGCAATCCAATGGACCTGGATCCCTCAGGCCTCGGTCCCGTCGTCGGCCTCGCTCTTTTTTTTTTATACCTCGCACAAATACGGCCTGACTGAAGCACCGGTTGATATGCTAATCAGTGTAGCCTTGTCTCCTTCTGTGCCTGGCTAGGGGGTTTGTGACCCTGATGCCCAGGCTCCATCCGTCCAGATCACGCGGGAGCATTTGCTCCATCATCACGTCTTGGCCCTATCTCGGCGCACAGCCTTGGCTGATGATGGCCAAGATAACTTTGTGCTGGCGAGTTTCAGCAGCCATTCAGTCGAGCTCGCAGTCGCGATAGCTTCGAGCCGACCTGCAGCTTGGCTCTCGCTTCTTTTACTTGGCGCCAGAGTCTGCTGACCTTGTCTGCGGAACGGCTGAAATCTACTGTATTGTCTCCATGTCGTGCGTGCCTGGAATGCGCGCATTGACAAGCCGGTAGGTTAAGGATGCGCACTACTGATCGAATAAGCTTGTCCTTGTATGAGTCTATCGTGATATTAGGCCCCGAAGGTGTCAGTGGCTGACCGCAAGATAACGACACTTGGAGATACCCAAAGGTCACCCGGCTAATTATTCACGCGCCGACTAATGTCCCCTCTAGACTCCATAGGTATGCCCCAACTAATTGCTGACTGTATAGGGTAACAAGAATCTGGCAGAATTACGGGCTCCCCGATACGGCTCACGGCTATTAATACGCGCACCAGGGTCTGGGATGGGATGAGCCACAACAAGGCGACATCTGATGTCTTGAAGCCTCAACGACTGCTGCTGCTCCTCCATCACGCTGAGACCCTGGAGAAAGACTGTCGCAGCCGCATTCCCCAACTTGTCGATGGCACGGATAGATCGGCGTCCACCATGAACCACCACAAGCAAGCCCAAGCCAATCTGCCAATCTCACAGAGCACAAAGACACCACTAGCCAGACAATAATTTGTGCCTCACCCCAAGCCCTGTGCTCCGTGCACAAACACAAAAAACTCCAAACAGGTCCGGCTAGCCCAATCACAACCGCGTGGTCTGTCTGGGCCAGGGCCTTATGACGGATAAGCATGCAGCCACAGACCGCCAAGCTTTTCTCGGGCTGCACGGTAAAAGCGAGCAAAAAGCTTCGCCCTCTCAGGGAGGGTGGCTAGACCCCCGGAGGGGCCAGGGGGTGTTACTGTGAAGACGCGACATTAGAGTTTCTGGGCAGCCGGCCGAGTCAGTTTCTGGCCAAGGGGACCGCAGGACGGACAGATCGGCACGCGTGAGAATTAGAAATATGGAGAGTCCCTGTCTAGCGCTGGGCTGAGGAAAAACCCATCCGCTCGGTCAGGGCCAGCGGTAGCGTGGGAGACAGAGATGCCGACATATCCAGGCGATGACATTACGGGTCCCGCCATGACGACGACCTGCCGCCATGCGGAATGGGAATGGGGGCAGCCTCGGTTTCCAGATGTCTGGTCTGCCGCGTGGACTTTACGTATCTCGACGCTTCCTGCTCACGTCACGCAGGCAGACAAGAAACACTGTCAACCTTGGCGCCCAGCCCAGCCCAGCTCGACGAGATAGATCCTTTGTTCGACCTTTGCCAAATCGTGGTTGGTGGGCAGACAAGAAAAAGCCAAGGCGAGCCCCGACCCACCCGGCACCGCGAACACCTCCGGGAATAAGACTGCTCGTCCCCAGGATCAGCTCGAGCAACCAGGGTTTCTCCCTCTTGGCCTCCTCTCCGCACACCCTCCCTGGAAAGCCAAGTCGGTTCGGACGGCATCTCGCAACCCACCCTCTCCTGGGCGCGGCTTCATCCCTCACAAGCCACTGCACCGGGGGGGCATGTGTCCTTTTGCTCGAAGCAGAGCGGGCTTAGCAGGCAGGGCCATTCATCCATTGCTGACCAAGGGACCGCGGCCCTCCCCAATTGGGAGACGATACGGTGCCGGTAGGCCAGAGGCCCTACCTGGATGCGTACACGCCCTCGCGGAATGGCCCCGGTGCCAAGCCAGTGGCTGACAACGCTTAAATTCATGCTTAATCCGTTGCGCGTGGTCTTGAGCTTGCTGAGGGGCGCACACCTGATCCAAGGTACTCCGTACCAAGCACCAGCACCAGCGCCGAGCCTTGAGATCCGTCTTGGCGAGCGATAATTACGCTTCGGCGGACGGAGTAAACACACTTTTGCTATCAGAGACACACTCGACATTGTCGTGGACGTTGCAGCAGCATCATCTGCACATCCCAATGTCGTGCTGTTGGTCAAGGCGAGACGAGACAGTCGCTGCCGGGGCGGCGGCTCTGAGGACCAACAGCCCGTCAGCTGAGTCGCGCTCTTTTTTACTTGACCGAGATGAAAGGCCACCTTAGCCGCAGTCGAGTCGCAGTCACAGTGACCCCCTCCCCTCCCCACATGGGTCATGGTTCAGGGAAGAGAGCTTGGCAAGTCCAAGAGGGACTTTTACACATCAAGACGGGACAAACGTCGCGCAAGCCAAGCGGCAAGCGGGCAGGTAGTCAGTCACCGTTGGGTCCGGTCCCGTCTTCCCTTGACACGGATTACGGATTACGGATTACTCGGACGGGGCCTTCCGCCTTGTTTATTTGTCCCTTTGTTGTGTTGGGGGCCGCCTCGATAGATTCTTCAAGAAGGGGGGCACACTGCGTCCGTGTTAGTGCGCATCTCTGAGCCGAATTTCCGAGCTCGACTCTCAGACGGATGGACAATTCTCTCTTGAGAAGGACGGAGGCACGGGTCATTCGGCGCCCTTGGCTCTGTGACACAGCGCAAATCCATTGGGTATCATTGAACCAAGCTCTGCGACAAGAGAAACAGGGAGCTGCCGACAATGTCAGGTAATGTTATGTACCTACAGCGCACTCTTGTCGATCTTGATGCGCCGTCAACTGCCAGCAGCAAAAGCCGACGAGGCGGTGGAGGCCTTTAAGGTCCTTTTGAAGGATCTCGCAGTCCTAATCTGCCATCTGCCTACCTCTGTCATTTGGGGGCCGTGTCTCTAGCATCAAACCAAACACCGAGACACGGGCGAGACATGAGAGGGCGCCCGACTCGGCAGCACGGCACATCGACGTCATCTCCTGGGGATAAAGCTCGCGCTGGCGTGGGGAATGGTCAAGGGGGGCAGGGAGGGGGGCCAAAGAAAAACCGCCGATTTTCCCGACTCGCCTCATCTGGTTGGGCGGGAAGCTTGTCCTCACTTCAAAAGACCGCAGGGTTCTCTCTCTAACGGAACGTCGGTTGACCCAAGGGCAATCCTTTCTGGAACAAGTGTCACATTTACCCCGTGTGCTTGGATAAATGTTGCATGTTTCTTCTGATCTCCTCGGAGCATAAACGGCCTCACCGGCCTCTCTCTTCGTATCCCCCATCGCTTTGAAAGCCTCACTGAAGCACACAGATCAGATCCTGGTACGTGTAACTGACGAGGTGATCCCCAGGAGGATTGCATTGATGCACAGGACATCTTCATCGAGACCGGAACAAGCCGAGTTTCGGTGGTTTCGCGGCGAGAGGGAGATTATTTGGAGTCTTTTTTTTTCTTTCTTTTTTTTTCTTTCGCTGTGTTGACGATGGCGAGACCCCGCGGAAGTGCGTGTATCACGGCAAAAGGTTACAGTTGAGTCGAAACGCGTGACAAAAGCCGCTCTACGCCCGTTACCTGGCATGGATAAGATCGGCAACGCTTGTTACTAAGAAGAAACGAGAACAAAGTTCACTCGGAGATTCGCAATGCCTTAAGCTTACCTTTGAAAGATGCCCATCCTTGCCGTCACCGCAGAGTGAGGAATCCAACGTTTTTCTTGTGTTGCCCAGAAAGAGAGTGTGTGTGCCTGGCAAACGTCATCTTGGCATCAACCAACCAAAGCCTATTCCCACGCAATTAGACCCCAGTCACGAGGTGTCCGTCCATCACGGAGCCGTGCGTGCCGAAGTTGGTGATGTGCACGATGGCGTCGATCAGAAAAGCATGATAGCAAAAGGGTTGTTGCCTTGACGTGTTGGATGGGCCTTTTCCCTGAATAGAAACTCGACCATGAAGAGGTTAATGACGACGACTGGGACTGGGGGGTATGTGGTGGCCGTGTAGGATTAAGTGCTGACCATGTTTCGAACTGAGCCAACAGATGATCCTCCAAGGCTGAGATGACAGCGCGGGTTAGGACTCATTTGGGAGGCAAAAGTGTATGCATGGGCGGATAGATCTGTCATCAGCGCATTCGAGAGAGGAAGAGAGAAAGGTAGAGAGAGAAAAAAAAAAGGTGAGGTTACATTGGGGAAGCTGACGATCTGCGTGACGACAAACATTTTGACCTTGTCTCAGCTGGGTTGCCTTGTGCGAGGGCATGGGGGGGGGGCTGAAGAAGGGGCGCAGAGAGCATCTGTATCCAGGCATCATCTTGCGAGAAGGATTTCCCACTCATTGCTGATGTGTTTGAACAGGCGCGCGCACAAAGTACCACCATTTGATGATGGAATATCCACCATGTTGATGTTGGGCCACCGTTGGACGTTGTTTTTGAGAGTAACGACGACGACGACAGGGCACTTTTGTGGAGCAATTTCCCAAGGATACATCTCAATCTCTGTTTGGCTTGTTCGTAACAGAGAGAGACTCTTTTCCTTCCTCCCCTGGGTAAAATAAAAATACCATGACATCTCGCGTGAGCCAAGAGCTTGGCTATTGCTTGGCCCTTCTTGGTCGCGCGCAAACCTGTGCCAGATTTGAACCCCGATTGTCCCTAGACTCGGCAGCCACGGCACTTGGTGCCAAGACCCTGGGGGTGGGCGGCGTGTCGTATACAGCCGCATCATCCGTCAAAGTGTCAGCCAGGAATTGAGAGGAAAAGAGTTGTCATTGATTGATTGTGGGCCAATGCCTTGTCAGAACATTGCGTCGCCGAGGAATCTGTAACCATCATCGTGAGACTTCTTTTCGAGAGTTTTGTCAACAAGTTGGCTTCTACTTTGTTGGCGGCCTCCCTGCTCGTCTAGATGAGAAGAAGAAAGCCCCCCAATCTGCATCGTCAGTTGCAGCAAGCCCGCAGACGCCCTATGCAGAGCAAGGGGAGGGGCCGAAAGTTCCGTCGTTTCTCTTCAACGTGGTCTCTTGCTTTCTTTTAATAACGCTCGTCGAGAGATGCAGCAAGCCTTGAAACGTAGTCGGTACCATTTCACGGAGTATTCTACGGCTGTAGATATTGACACCTAGCTGGTCTGGTATTTGGTACATATCAATAGAGTACGATAGGGGCAAAGGAACACTTTTAATAAACCCTATCAAGATCGGATCTGCCTTGGATCTTTTGCCGCTTATCCAGATTACTGTCCTATTTAAACAATCAACGTGTACTCAATAAATGTGCTGAGAATAGCCTCAGTAGCGCGGCCAATGTACGCGCGCTCAGAATTGCGCATCCCCATCCCAACATCCACACTAAGCAAGATCAGCAGCCAAGCTTTTCTGACCCTCACGCCCCCTCCCCTGTGCGGCGATTTCCAGTTTTGTGTTCTGAGCCCTGGACTCACTCCCCCTTGGCTTCCCTCTAAACCAACAGCAGCGAAAAAAAAGAGTCCAAATAAGCTTGGGAAGGATCACTGGATTCCTGATATGCTTACTCTCTGCAGGGTCAGGAGAGGTGAGCAACAGCAGCAGAAAGGCAAAAATAATTAAGGTACGGATGGGGACCTTGTTATTTTTATTTTGGATCGTATCGTGTTGGTGATGACCTCGTGTCTTGTTTCGGGTGCCACCGCTAGGCAGTCTCTTTTTTGCAGCTGCTCGTGATTGATTTGCAGATAGGCAATGCAATGAGAGAGGATTGGTTACCTTGGAGCTCGATTTCGTTCGTCATCTTGGCGCAGGCTGTCATTTTCCGCTCCTGATGCGCATGCTCTCTGCAGCTTGCTTGCCCGTCTGCAAAATCCCTGACCGCTTCGTCTGGGTGATACATTTAGAGAGCGAGAGAGACGACGCCGGCTGGCGGCCTCGTAGACGCTGTCTACAGGTATCGTCGGCCGTCAGCAATTCGAGTTTCAGAGGCAGCTCCTCTGCGCCCAACCAGAGACCCGTCTGTTTGGAATTATTACAGTGCACAGCCGGTCCGGCGTTGGGTCCTGGCCTGTTTGCTTGCGCACACACACTCGCACTCGTTTCCTCTCACAATCCCTCCCCCCATCACAACGTATCGCCCAGACGAGGATCAGCCTAGAACTTGTACATGTAGTCAATTTCGATCCGAAACGCCCTGGCGATAATCCAGTTTCTACCACCGGCAACTTTCTTCCGACATCGAGAGAATCTTTGTCGCTTCGAGGGACCCCTTTTTTCTTCGGCACTCGTCTTGCCGCTTTAGCGATACCTTATCCGCAGGGCAAGCGCAGGCGCCTTTTTTTCCCTCGTTCCCCTCTCTTCGAGAGAAACAGCTCGCAACATTACACCTCGCAATACCTACCGTGTCGTCAGCACCTTCTCAGCAAGGTCCAGCGCCTCCTAAGGATCGAACGGACGGACGGACCGAAAAGACGACATAGGTTAAAAACGCCCTCAATAACGCCTCCCCCACGATAGATCCAGCTAGCCCACCTCATCTCGACGGTGCTAGAGGTTCCAGACTCGCAGCAGCGCAGGGCCTTGCAGCGCCATCTCGTTCGACGGTAAGCTTCTTTGTCTTTTGCGCCGGCGCTCTTCCTGTCTGGGTCCATCATCTCACATTGGATCACGACATCGTCTTCGATTGCTTCTCAACATCCTTTTGCCCACATTCCCGTGCCCTGCCCTAGACCTGGCCGATTGCCGTGCTTGCGTTGCGTGCCCCATCATCATGCTCTTCGCCCACTCGCGCCTATCATGACCTCGCTCTCGTACCTTTCGTACTGTCCCCTGTCCTGCCGCAGCGTCATCTTTCCCTACGGTCCCTACGGCCCCCTGGCGGTGGGTCAGCTTCAAAAGCTTGTCCTGACCAACCTTGGACGCTCTCGTCTCACCCCCTCTACGTCGACTCCCCTGTCCCCTTGGCTTGCTCCTTCACACCCCTCCTACTGTGCCGTCCTCCGTGCTTCTCCACACGGCCGGCCATGCTCGTCGCCGAGTTATCCACCACGGTTTTGCGCCTCCAAGTCTCTGGTTCCCTTTTCTGACTTGCCTTTGCAACCTTATCTTGCTCTTTGGCCCCTCCCTGCTTCCGCTTCCCGTCTTGTCCGAGGCCACGGTTCATCAAACCCTGCCGACCCGTTTATGTTCTGACCTCTGGAAAGGCTTGCTTCTTTCTTCGTCTCTCCTCAACTTGACTCTCGCCTCTTGCAGCAGTCTCCCCGTTCCACTACATACTTCGACAACAAACGCACGCAACCGCTCTTCATCGTCTCGACAGGATAGGTACGTTTGCTCGTCTCCCGTCTCAGATCTCGTGTCTTCCTTGGCTTTGGCACTCGGCGCTTCCGGCGCAATACCTCCAAGGTGAGGCGGTTTGGTGCATGGATCAAGTGTCCTGGATTCACTCGTGGGACCGTCGTGCTTCGTTCGGTCAATCCACTCTGCGAGAGAGCCGCAATCATCGCTAGGCCTGGATTGGATCCCCTCTGCTCGGCTTGAGTGAGTTGAGCAACGAGAGCACCGCATGTCCCGGGAGCTGATTGCTTCGAACCTGGGCCTGAGCCTCTTCCTGTTGGGTGGCTCTTACGAGGTCATGATGCACATCGCCAAGCGGCAACACTCAATCTCAGGGAAATTTTAGTCGAGTGGATCCCCCACTGAATCGGCTCCGACGGCATTCTCCCGCCAGGGAATCGAGGCTCTGACCCCTGGATGTGGACTTGGGTGTGTCACTCTGCCGTTATATGCGCTGGCTTGCCGCCCATTGCCTGTTTGTATCAGCATTATATATCATGACTGGTGCTCGCGTTGCCTCTTGTCCCCGGTCCCTTGCCCTTTTTGCTTTCTATTCATCTTTCTTGGCAATCCTTCTACACTGCTACAGTCACCTGTCGCATTCACATCAACTGACATAGCATCCACTTAGTCTCACCACTATCTATTCGGCAAACCCGACCACCATCACTAGAGGTCATCACGTTGCCACTATTGCTAGAACCTCTCTGGAACCCTAAGCTGTCATCACCGCCAAGGAACTGAACAACAAGCCCGCTACTAGAGGTGGATACGTGGGCATAGTTCCGCACATCCTTCGGCCCTTGTGGATCACGCCTCAATTTGCATAATCACACACGCCTTGGCCCGTGTAGATCTGGTGGGGCGCCGCGTGGAATCTAGAGCTTGGTTCTCAAGAGGCCCTTTATAAGGACGCTGAGAACCTACCAAGGCCCTGGATCCTTCTACTCAATCATCTCAACCTACCGCCCTCGCGCGGATACTTCAACTACTTCACAACGTTACACACCATCACAATGGAGACATACCACGGCTACGTGCGGACACCCGCCGACGCTATCCGGCTGTTTGAAGCCTGTCGATTAGGCATTCTTCCCCGTGTGCAACGACGACTGTCAGAGAAGGAGAGACAGTCGATTCGATCTGGATCTGTTTTTGTCTGGGATGAGCGGGAAGCTGGTATGAGACGATGGACTGATGGCAAGTCGTGGAGCGCAAGCCGAGTCTCGGGGAGCTTCCTGACTTACCGTGAGATGGAGGGCAAGCGAGGTGGTGGTTTCTCTGCCAGCCGACGAGGCGCTGGCAAGACTCCCGACTCTGGACGCGGTAGCGACGAGGACCAGGATGATGGAGAACCCGAGGGATACCGATACAAGGCCGATGGACTTATGAAGCAATCGTTCAGCATCACCACCTCCAACGGACAACACCTTCACCTTATCTCATACTACTCCCGTCCTCAGCCTGGTCAGCCCGAGCTTCAGCAACCGACCAACGACCCAGCACTTCGAGGCATCGTTCCTCTTAAGGGCATGTACCCCGAGTCCAGCATGGGCGAGACCAACAGCACACCCGCTCTCACTCGTGCTCCTATGCAGCAGCCTCCCTTCATGGTCGCTCCTCAGCACCCTCAACAGCCCTATGCTCCGTACGGTCAACCTGGCTATGGATGGCCTCCTTCACCTGTCGCCACTCCCCCCTACAGCCATTACGCTGCTCCGTACCCCCCAAGCGTACACCATCAAGTGCCGCCGCCTCACGTCACCCAGCCGGCTCTCCCTCCTCCGCAATACGCCCAGGCTCCCGCCTATGAGCAGCGCACCACCCTTCCTCCTCCCCATACCTCCAAGCCCGCCTACCCGCAGAACCCTTCGCCCCACTACACGCATACCGCCCTTCCTCGAGCTCACGACTCACCACGGGAGCAGCATCTCCAGGCAACCGCCCAGAGCGCCATGGTCGATCCCCGCGTGAACAGTTCTTCCCGCACACACCAGGTTGCGCTCCCAGGTCTGGGTGCCGTTACAAACGGACCTCCCGGATCCTCGCTCGCGGCGATGAGCACTCCTCCCAACCGGGCACTGAGCGTCAGCCCACCGAGAAGCTCGCATTCGGAAGCTCCCATCCCTTCAACAAACAAGGCAAGCTTGTCGGCGCTTCTGCATCCCACGCCAGCTGCCAGCGAGGCTGGTAGTGCCAAGCCCGGCAGTGCAAGCAGCAGCCCTCGAGCGACTGGGTCGTGTGGGCTGGAGAAGGGTGGCGTCAGCGAGGACGCAAGGGCCTTGAGAATGCTGGACCGCAAGTTTTGCATCTAGAAGAATGACGGAGCTTCACGAGGAGGCAGCCAGTAAACTGGCAGAGATTTTCGAAGATCTGAACCCAAGGAAGGATATTATGGTGACACCATGTTGTGTGTCTAGGCGAACCGGGCATGGGGTTGGTTTTGTTTCTGTTGGCGTTTCGCCATATGCATTGTAACGGCGTCTTGATTTTCTACAGGGCAGCAGCCAAGGCGGCTTGCTGCGGATACATTCAGCGGGTATTCATCACGACTGGCGATAGGAAGGGCTGATTTGGTGTTTACGGGCCATGCAACAGATGATGATGGCTGTCATGTTTTCACACACACTGGTATTGTACATAGCCATCTAGCAATGCCAAGAACGTATGGACGAATTGTCCACAATGTCTAATTTTGGTTTACACGTAGCGTGAGGTTGCGCACAAGGTTCCCATTAACCTTGACTAAGTGCCGAATCGCGTGAACAAGGCGTCCGTATAAGTTAGGGGTGGTACCGAGCGTAAGGTTAACCGTTGTTGTCGTATTCGATAGGCAGTCGGCTTGGCAAGGGATCGGATGCTTGACGTATCCTTTAGGCTATACGCTGGGGAATAACTAGGGGAGACTCTCTGGAGTTTCTATTGTGACTTGTGGCTTGTGGTCTACCTTGAATGATTTCTCTTCCCGTAGGAGTACAGTACATGCTGATGAGGCTGCCAATAGACCAGATAGAGTGTAACCGCTCTCGCATAGCCATCCAAAACAGATAGACCTTCCACCTGCAGAGCGCATTCGCATCCACAGCACGCCCGCATTCCCGGTTATCCGTGCCTCACCACTCAGCGCGGAGCGGCGACCTAGAACCGGGGCCGCGTCATCGTCGCCCATCATGCCGAGATGCCGGCCAGGGTGTGTGTACACGATAGGCAGCGAAGAAAGGGGGGTGCCAGTTGTTGAAATGTCGTCAGCGCGATGCGTATTCAGATGTCTAGGCTTCAGGATGAAGAGGTTATTTTGGGAATGTTGATCTGGGGGTTTTGAAACTTGGCGGGGTGGGTTGGTTACGTGTTGTGGTGAGGCTGGCTGATGGGGCTTTGAGGCTGAATATTCGGATGGATTCAGTCAAATGGAAGTGTCTTGGGGCGTGGCATTCACTCAATGGAATTGTTTTATTGCCAAGGGGGACTGAGGCTATTTCCAGGCCACTTGTGATAAATGGCCGTTCTGGGTTGGAGGGTTCTGGGTTGGAGGGTTGTGGGTTGGAGTTATCAATAGCAACCATTCCCATCGTAAGAATAAAGTGTGGGGTTAATGGCTCGAAAATATACATGATTCCGAGTTTCGACATGCCTTCGAGTCCAAACTCTTGGTGTAAATCGACGGTTCCTTTCCAGTGAAGCTCTTCAAAATGCACAATAGAGGACTTGAATATTCCAATCTTGGCATAATTGAGCGACGTTCTGAACCTGGAAAAACCAAGTCGCCCAATGAGCTAAAAATCAATTGAACAATTTGTATATATATTCTAGAAATAGTTAGACAATGAGTCTAACAATCTGGGTGATGAATTGTCTGTGATGGATGAGGTGTTGTTGATTGTCGCGTGTAAGTCGGGGAATAAATCTTCCGGCCCCGCGATTTGACAGCTCTGGCGCGCTTCACCAAAGCAAGGATTGGGAAGCTCTCCACGCGACGACTTTAGCTATCGTCATTTTCCTTTGTTGGCCGGCATCGACGAAGCCAACAATGTTTATTCGATAGTCGCGATCCAAATCATCGTAAACCTCTTTTATCCATACTCTCTTGACTGGGCAAAACATCATGCTGTGGCGATCAATCTAATCATTGACATCCTCCCTTTGATGACTTTTGCGACGCCGCGCCCACCATGTTCACTTTTTGCCCCCTCCAGGGCGCCCTCTCCGAGTCGCCCGCTTCGCAGTCCCTTCTTGAGCTTGATGGAGGCGTGAAAGTGCTGGTCGATCTAGGATGGGACGAATCATTCGACGTTGGAAAACTCAAGGAGATTGAGAAGTAGGTGTTGCTGCGCTCGCCGTTGCGAGGTGACGATGGCTAACTAGATGTGCATCCAGACAAGTCACGACTCTCTCCCTCATTCTCGTTACGCATGCGACTGCATCTCATCTCGCTGCCTACGCACACTGCTGCAAGAATATACCACAGTTCACACGCATCCCCGTATATGCGACACGGCCTGTTATCGACCTTGGCCGCACCCTTATTCAAGACCTCTACAACTCGAGCCCTGCTGCGGCGACGACCATCCCACAGAGTTCACTGTCCGAGACTGCCTACTCGTTCGCCCAGACCGCTACGACGGCGCAAAACCTCCTCCTCCAGTCCCCGACCAACGAAGATATTGCGCGATACTTTTCTCTAATCCAACCGCTTAAATACTCGCAGCCACACCAACCTCTTCCTTCACCCTTTTCACCACCGCTAAACGGCTTGACGATTACTGCATACAACTCTGGACATACCCTCGGTGGCACAATATGGCATATCCAGCACGGCCTGGAGTCGATCGTGTACGCTGTGGACTGGAATCAAGCGCGTGAAAATGTGTTTGCCGGCGCAGCTTGGCTGGGAGGTGCTGGAGGCGGCGGTGCTGAGGTCATTGAGCAGCTACGGAAGCCAACTGCGCTGATCTGCAGCAGCCGGGGCGCCGACAGGACTGCCCAGGCTGGTGGTCGTGCCAAGCGAGACGAGCAGTTGATTGATACCATCAAGGCATGTGTGACGCGAGGAGGCACGGTTCTTATCCCTGTGGACTCGAGTGCTAGAGTTCTAGAACTATCATACCTGCTGGAACATGCGTGGCGGACAGACGCTGCCTCTGAGGATGGCGTGCTGAAGGCAGCTAAGCTATACTTGGCTGGCCGCAACATGTCGAGCACAATGCGATATGCCCGGAGTATGCTTGAGTGGATGGACGATAGCATCGTCCAGGAATTCGAGGCCTTTGCTGAGGGTCAGAGAAAGGTCAACGGTGCTGGAGACAAGAAGGAGGGGGGACCATTCGATTTCAAATACCTACGACTGCTTGAACGAAAGGCCCAGATCGCGCGACTACTGAGCCACGGCTTTGAGAACGTCGAGACGGAGGGACGTGTGATTCTGGCGAGCGACAGCAGCATTGAGTGGGGATTCTCTAAAGACCTGATCAAGGGGCTGGCTAGAGACTCGAGGAACTTGGTCATCCTGACAGATAAGCCAGGTCTGTCAAAAGACGACAAGCCATCGATTGCGAGGACGCTCTGGGACTGGTGGAAGGAACGCAAAGACGGCGTTTCGGTGGAGCAGACCAGCAGCGGAGACAACATCGAGCTTGTGTATGCTGGTGGACGAGAGTTGGAGATTCGTGAGGCTCAACGACAGGCACTGGAGGGTGACGAGTTGGCAGTCTACCAACAATGGCTGGCAACTCAGAGACAACTCCAGGCGACACAACAGAGCGGTGGCGCGGCTGGACTTGAGGCATCAGCTGACGTCGTTGATGATGCCTCGTCGGAATCATCATCTGACTCTGAAGACGAGGATGGTGAGCAGCAAGGCAAGGCGCTTAATGTTTCAACAACAATCGGACAAGCTGGCCGGAAGAACGTTGTTCTCAAGGACGAGGACCTCGGAATCAATGTGCTCATCAAGAAGAAGGGCGTTCATGACTTTGACTCGCGCGGAAAGAAAGGTAGAGAACGGACGTTCCCTATTGCGATCCGCAGGAAGCGCCATGACGACTTTGGAGAGCTCATTCGGCCCGAGGATTACCTCCGCGCAGAGGAGAAGGAAGAGGATGGCCAAGATAACGCCAACATGGAGGCCACAGACGACAAGCTCGGCAAGAAGCGCAGATGGGACGACGTGGCCAAGAACGGAGCCGGAGCCAACAAGCGTCAACAGACCACAAGAGCCGGCTCTGTTGATGATGCTGAAGCTGGCGCAGGCGACGGCTTTGTCCCCGATGAACTCGACAATGTGGAGGATATCGAGCCTGAGGAGCCAACAGGGCCATGCAAGCTTTCATATCAGACCGAGACCGTCACAGCCAACCTACGCATCGCGTATGTCGACTTCAGCGGTCTGCACGACAAGCGCAGTCTCAACATGCTGATCCCGTTGATCAAGCCCCGGAAGCTCATCCTGGTTGGCGGTGGACGAGACGAGACACTCGCCCTGGCTGAAGACTGCCGTCGAGCTCTGGGAGGCGATGCCGCTGACGGCGATGGGTCAAGTGAGCGTACAGTCGATGTGTATACACCTGAAATAGGCACTCTGGTGGATGCCAGCGTTGACACCAACGCTTGGGTCGTCAAGCTCGCCGACTCTCTCGTCAAGAAGATCAAGTGGCAGAACGTTCGCGGGTTGGGTATTGTCACCATCACTGGCCAACTTCTAGCCACCAAGCTTGACGACGCTCCAGCGGGAGATCAAGACGCAGCCAACAAGCGTCAGAAGACCGAGGAAAGCTCGACAACAGCCCTCAGCACCGTCGTGGCGTCTCCCATGCCTACTCTTGACGTCCTCCCCGCCAACCTTGTCTCGGCCGTGCGATCTGCCGCCCAGCCGCTACACGTGGGTGACCTGCGTCTTGCGGATCTACGACGTGCCATGCAGTCTGCGGGACACACGGCTGAGTTCCGCGGCGAGGGTACACTCGTCGTCGACGGAACCGTGGCAGTCCGCAAGACGGCGACAGGACGTGTCGAGGTGGAGAGTGTCGGCATGCCCACTGCTCGCCGAAGCACGTTCTACGAGGTGCGCAAGGTGATTTACGACAACCTGGCCGTCGTCACTGGTGCATAGAGGCACTCAGCGACGTGATGGCTGAATACTTGGTTGACGCTCAGAAAAACAAAGGGGGCATGGTCAATGGGATAACACGTTTTTTCTTGCACGTTACAAAAGACGAAGGTGTATTTCTCTTTTCGGGACCTGGAGTACGTTGGAGAGGATATATGCTCTTGGAGATTGGAGAGGGATCAAAGATGAGGTAGATAAATGATAATCCAACAATGGGTCTTATGAGATGTACTTTGACTTGACTTGACTTTTGCATGGTGGACTGGACTATGTGTGCTTGGTTGCTGGCATACGTTCCAGTTAATGAAAAGGGGCTCACGTATCAGCCCTGGCTATATGATAGAACAAACCCAATATATTATGGCTAGGGAACAAGTCACATCTCAACATCCCGACATGGTCAAGGTTTGCCAATACAGTTAAATAGTTCCATCACAATATATTACAAGCGAGAAGCCTTGGAGTGCGACTCTGAGATTGTCTGTCGTATAATGAATGATGCGCCTCAACGCCTGGCCGTACAAGTTTCTATCCCAAGATACCCAGCATTCTCTCTTGCCTGGAGTAACCCAATCCCATCTCCTTTTTCTTTCTAAACTCTCAAACTCATCTTACAGGTTGCATAGGCGCCATCTCATACTCTCCATTCCCCCTTCCACCCGGCACAGCCATCTCCTCCTCATCCCTCGGCTGCTCCGTAACGGTGGTTTCTCCAGCGGTAGCAGGAGCACCAGCAACGGGACCAGATTCAGGTCCCGTGGCTGCCAGGATTCTACGGCCGCCAAAGAAGACGGGCTGCAGCTCCCGGTACCGGCAGCCCCAGATGCCCAGACCCACGGAGAGGGCGGCCGAGGCGAGCATGGTGAACCACCACATGGCGTGGCGGGGGAGGCGGCCGCTGTAGAGGGTTGCGACGACGAGGTGGAGGAAGTGGACGGTGAGGGCAAAGTCGGGGACGAGCTTGGATCGAGCGACAAGGGCGACCATGGCGACGGATCTGTTGAACTGTTAGCAACTGTATGTGTAGGAAGGGGGGGAGAGAAGAAACTCACATGCATAGTCCTCCGTCTAGCAACAGCACAAACGCCATGAGCCATCCATGCGTGGTATCCCCCCTAACACCCTCCCATCCAAACAGCAGCGTGAAGCTGAACCCCGTACCGGCGACGAGCGCAGTAAAGACGAGCAGGACCAGCGCGGAGAAGTAGTAGATGACCTGCAGCGTCGCGATCTGTGTCGCGATCTTGAGGGGCGCCAGCTCCGCCAGGGCGCCCGCGCGGGGGGGCTTGCGGCGTCGCGCCATTATTTCGATCTCTTTATTTCAGCTGGAAAAGGTGTTGGCTTGTGGTCGCGTGTGATGGAGTTCGTTCGGTATATCGAAGTTGTTTCTGGAGCTTGAATTAACAGCCCCTGTCGATCTCGCCTTTCCTACGTTCTCACTCTGAGTAAAAAAAATCCCCACTCTTCAGAGAACGAAATAAACACCAGTTAATTAAGGAAAGACGAGCATTAAATCGAAATACGTAGAATCACGCGAAATGAAAAAAGAGGTTGGATTCGAGGTTGGGGTACGTATGAGCAAGGCAAGGGCAAAGGAAGGGACATGTTTCCTTCTTCTTGGGGTCACACGCACCAGCCACAGCCACAACTAGGCTTCAAGCTTTCCCCATGCGCTAAACCCTTTTGTGATTCACCGCTTTTGATTCTGCCGCTCCGACTGAGCCGGCTCTCGTCATAGGTTGATTGATGCATGTGCTCATGAGATTTTGAACTCCAGTCCATCCCACCAAAGGAAACCCACCACAGCTGGGGAGCTTACCATACAACGCTCTTTAATCAACGATCAATCTCAATACAACAATCGACTCCTAAAAACAAATCAACCTCTCCTCGACCAATTGATCCTCCCCCTCCTCACATACACAATGGGCTTCTGGCCCTTCTCAAGCGACACCCGCGGGGACGCCATCCGCTCCGGCGCCGCCATCCCCAACCGCCAGGAGCGCAAGGCCTGCTGGGCCGCCCGGGACGCCTACTTTGCCTGCCTCGACGCAAAC
This sequence comes from Fusarium falciforme, assembly GCF_026873545.1. NCBI lineage: Eukaryota > Fungi > Ascomycota > Sordariomycetes > Hypocreales > Nectriaceae > Fusarium > Fusarium falciforme. The sequence continues at coordinate 1,205,694 of NC_070548.1, forward strand.
AACATCATCGACGCTACCAAGGATGCCTCGGCCGCAAAGAAGGCCTGCCCCGCCCAGAACGACGACTTTGAGCGGGACTGCGCGGCGGCTTGGGTAAAGTACTTTAAGCAGTGGCGCGTCGCCGACATTCAGAAGAAGAGGAGGCTCGATGAGCTGAGGGCTCAGGGTGCGCAGGAGATGACTGTTACTACGAGCTTTGCTCCCGAGGGTGGCGTTGGTGAGAAGGGCAAGGGCGTCGAGGATATCCAGGATATGTTGGACAGGAAGAAGGGGAGGTAAAAAGACGAGATGGATAGAAAAGAGTCTAAGAGCCAAGTTGGAACCAAGAGACGCCACGGGGCCTTCAAAAGAAAATGTATTTATACCATTGTACACTAACATGTCATCACCAGCTCACCAAAACCTCATGTACATACAACAAAATGTACTACTACACTACTGTTACTGTTACTTCAGCTACCTTCCAGGCTGATTGATATAACGCGAGTCTTATCCTACCCTATCTATCTATCCCTACTACCTAATCCCGCCTGCAAAAGCCCTCCCAGCTTGATACAACCCAAAGAGAATGAGTATACGACGCAAAAAGGAATGAAGTCGAATAAAGGGGTTATAAGAAGTGAAGACTGATGATCAAGAAAACTGAAAAAAAGACGAGTAAAAACAAACAAACTGTAAGCGTGCTCACTGTGGTGGTATCATCCATGTTCTTCTTTTTTTGTAACAAAAAAACACCCATATCTGCACATTCTCTCCCTCTCTGGATGCCCCTGAATACAGGTCGGCCTTTTTAACGTGCAATGTCCTTCCTCCTCGCCTCTCCCTTCTCCCTCATCCTCTCCTCCTCTCCGCTCTTTCGTCGACAAAGGAAAAGGAAATAATAAAACGGAAAGATGAAGCTGCTTTCATGAGCGTAGCTTGGTATGCCAAAAATTGTCCAAAGGGAAATAATAGTTTGTGGTAGCAGGGAGGCAAGGAAAGAAAGAAACCAAAACAAAAGAGGTGCCGCCGTATGTCTCGCCTTTCTAATGCATCGTTTGTGGTGTGGTTGTGGTAGATAGATGATGATGATTCCGTCTCTCGTCAAGCTTCTGCGCTTGCGTCGTTCGCTTTCTTTCTTAATCATGAAGCCGGCCGTCTTTTCCTCCGAGCTGGGTTGCCACATCTGACCATGGTAGCAATCTATGCCACCATTCTCACCCCGCTGTCGTTCGTCTCCCCCTTTCTTGGGAGCGGCGGCAGTTCCTTGTCGAGGCTATTTCGCAGCATCGAGACATGGTCAACAGGTCCGGTTCTGTGGTTCACCCCGGCATATCCGCTGTCGGCGCTGTCCGGCTTCTGGTATCCCGACTTGGGTGGTGTAGGAGGGGGCGCCCTTGTCGGAGGTAGGCTCTTGTTCATATCCTTGGGTGGCGTCTCGGGTCGGCTGTCGTCTCGGCCATTCTCGCCTGCTTCCTCAACAACCGGCAGGATGGGCTCATGCTGTATCGAGTCACGCGCGTCACCTCTGGAACCGGCAGTCGTCAGGACTCGGTCAGGCGCCTGGTTCTCTGTGTGCCCGTGCCTCTCTGCCCGCTCAGCTTCCCTGCTTGCCTTTTCTACTGTCTCTTGAGCTTCCGGAGAGCGAGGACCAGGGGGCGGGGGAGGAACATGAGTCGGCATGGGTGGGATGGCTTGCGACGACCTACGACGCGAATTCCAGCTCGAGACCCTCTGGCCCGATCCTTGTGCCTCGATCATTTCCTGATCTCTCCTCTCGGCTTCCCGATGAGCCTCCTCGGATGACATGGTCACCCCTTCGATGAAATGGTAGAACCGATCACCATACTGGTCAGGCGGTAGCGCCGAGATCTGTGACCTGTCGCTCGACAATCCCTTCCAGAAGTGCTCAATCTTCTTGATTATTCCGTACTGTATCTCATGTTAGTCTCACCCTTGCGAATGCCAAGCTCAATACTCACGTGAGTCAGGCAGTCGATGACTCCCAGGTAGTAAATCTCATCCGCTGGGCTGTTGTCTTCGTGGGTTGCCCTGAATCCACCATCATCTTGGTTAAATACGAACCCGGATCGGTTGTGACCCTCCTCCAGCTCATCCGGCATCTTGTTTGCCGATTGACCCATGGGTACTGGTCGCTCCTGACGGATCATCTGCCGTAGTTCCCTGGCCTTTCGCGCATTCTCCAACTTGGACGGCGTGCGGAGGAGGACCGACGCAGGGTCGTCATCAGGGGCTTTCTCACCACCAGGGTTGAAGACCTGCAACGTCTTGTCACGTAGATTCTCCTCATTGCCCCGCGAGACATCATGGATGCCAACCAGTAGCGAGTAATCCATGATCTGAAGGCGTTTTAGTAGAACAACATCCCTCTGAAGTTGTTCCAAGAAGAGTTGCTTCTTCCGGATGCCTAGCTCCAGGTTCCGCTGCCGCCTCATCCAGTTCAGATCCTTCAAGGTCGCACGTGGGTTCTTCTCCAAATCCTCCTCTCTATAGTCTCGGCCGATAGTTGATCCCTTCAGGTCAAAGGTGGTGTGAATGTCTCGGTGTGGTGGGAACAGGTTGTTCATCACCACAAAGTGGATCTTTTTGCCATAAGGCATCTTGACTCGGTGCAGGCCGTAAAACTGCGAGAGAAGCGTGTTGGGGTTCTCCTTGACGTGCTGGTAGTATTCCTTCAAGATCTTTCGGAGAAACTTGTGCTCGGCGTGGTGGATTGTCTTGATGATGTACTTATAATCTCGTGAAAAGTAGAAAAAGCTGCCACTCTTGCCAGGAGAACCAAGCTCTGACAAGATATACTTGCCCGTGAGGGACATGAGGTAATCGGCAGGGTCCAGACGGAACAGTGAACGTAGACGGCGGAAAACCCAAGGGGCGTAGTCCTTGAACTTGAAGTCATACTTGGCTGATGGAACCAGCTCATTACCGGCACTGTTGACGTCAGCATATCGCAGAGGTTAGTGTCAAGAGACAACCTACATATCAAATGTCGACTTCTGCTTAGTCTCAAAGTCGGCATCAGTCAATTCCCGGTCGAGCTTTGCATTCGTCCGTGAGACTGATACTCGAATGCCCGTCAACATGTTGTAGGCCGTTACCCAGTTGGCGTGGGTCTCGTCCACCTTGGTGCCGACAATGACGCGTTCGTCATCCTCCTCTTCCTTCTTCCTCCGCTTGCTGGCCCGCTTTGCCCGTACTGCTTCTGTCCATCGGAGGGCGTCCTCATCTGGAATGATCTCATCTCGGGGTGCGTCCGACTGCATCGATCTGGTTGGTCTTCTACCCAAGCTCAGAGATGGCCGTCGGCCACCAGTCGCAGGAGCGCCGGTCGGAGAGAAGCGGCCACTGGCCTGTGCCGTATCCATACCATCCCTGGAGCCTCGACCAGGTGTATGCTTTGGCACGTCGAGTGTGTTTCTCTGCTTGAGGCCGCCTGGGCCGGGAGCCTGAAGGAGTCCTGGCGACGAACCTGCAGTGTTACCAGAAACGTAGACGGGCGGGGATGACAACCGGTGAGCGGTGGTTGGCAATGCTGTTTGCGATTGTGAGCCACGCGGCTCAGGGGGGGGTGGAGGGGCTGTGGTCGGGGCATCGAGGCTCCTGCTCGGGGGCTTTTCATAGGTCTCCTCCGCTGGGGGCTCAGAAGGCAGAGGTTTTGATAGTGTGGTGGGATACTGATGGCCGTTGCTCGATGTCATGACGGGGCCGGTACCATTAGTATCGGCCGAGGGTCGATATGTGCGGTCGGGTAGAGTCGCGGTGCCATTGGGCATGGGCTTTTGGCGGAAGACGTCGGTTTCGTCATCTTGGCGAGGAGGGTAGATGGCTGTAACGGACTGGCCGTTGGAGATGGAGCTCATGCTCGTGGGCCTCGTGCCGTTGCCATTCATAGGCGTCGGCGTGGGCTCGGAGACGTCGGAGGCGTGAGTGGATGAGATGGAGCTCTCGTCGAAGCTCTCATTGATGGTGTCGGATCGGGTGTGGCGGATGGAACCCCCATTCACCCTCTCCTTGGTGGTCGCGAGGCCGAACTGGTTTGTGGGGTCGAGGTTGACGATGTCGGGGTTGTTGGAGAAGATGGCCGAATTGTCCTCGTTGTTGAGAAACGATGGCATTTCGAGCGGGGGGTCGAATGAACTCGCTGGAGGCCAAGACCAGCGAGCGCTGACGCGGTTAGATGCTACTGGTGTGAAGCGATGCTGGATGAATCCTGGCTCGTGATCGGGGAGGTGAGGTGGCTACGTTTGTCGTCGAGATGCTGTCGCTGTCGAGGTCGTCGTTGTCGAAGGCAGTATCTCGCTCGGTGTCGGGTTCGCCCTTTCGATCCCAAGCTCTCAGTTGATACGACAGTCGAATGCAAGAATGAGCAAGGCAAGGTGCGAGAAGAGGGAAATTGGGTCGAGTCTCTGCTGGGCGGGCGCGCAGGGTTCCTTGGCGGGTCGACCAATAAGACGGAGCTAGGCAGGGACGTTGCGCTGGAGAGGGGGTCAAGTCGAAGCGAAAGCCCAGGAGGTGACAAGGAAAAGGATAAATCGAGAGGCGCAGGCGTGATTCGGCGACGGAGGGAGGGGATTGTCGTTGGATGAAGATGATGGGGAAGAGGGGATGGAACCGGTTCGTATACGGAGTTCCCAAGTAACGTACAATCGGGGGTTGAGCTGGGAGAGGTGAGGTGAGGTAGGTGTAGGTGAGAGAGAAGGTAGGTAGAGGTGGTGAGGCTGGGAGAAGCGCTGGCTGCCCGGGCAGGGAAAAAATGACGGGACGGGACCTGGAAGTTGCCAGTGCAAGCAGCCCAGCAGCTCCTGCCTTCCCTGGCATGTACCTAAAACTGGAAATGAGGCGCGTCGGGGGTGTACCCAGGGGAGGGAAGGGGGAGGGGAGGGGCGGATGGCCCGGGGGGAGATGGATGCCCTGAGCCGTGCGTGGGGCCCTTCTTTTTCCACTGGACGCAGCGTAATTCAGGGCACTCTCGAAGCGCTGAGTCTGTTGCAGTGCAGGGCGCTCAGCCAACCTGGGCTGGGTCCTACCCAGTCCAGTCCTGTCCCGCCAAGAAAATGGGTTAGCTTGCGTGGCAGAATGTCCTTTGCCAACCCCGGCGAGCGTGGTCTTCAAGGACTTGAAGGCTTGGCCTAGTCTTGGCCACGGGCTTAGCAAGCCGAAAGTTGATGCTCCCACGCTTGGCTTGACTTTGGCCTGACGGCGTCTTCTCGTAGCGTCCTCTCGATTGCATGTGTGTGTGTGCCGTCCCGTCAGCATCAGCACCAGGAACGCCATGAATTCGTATAATACAGAGAAGGACTGCATGTGCGTGTGTGCGTAGTTACGGCTCATATCTGGAGCATGGCTCGTTCCATCTGGCTCGTACAGTCTGTCATACGGATCAAACGGGATCCTTGCCAATGCTGTGAGGTGAGGTAGTCATGTATGGCTACGTAGGTACTGTATCATCCAGCGCCCGTCTCATTCCAAGCCCTCGTTCCAGACGAAGCCAAGCAGAATTTCTGGGTAAGGGGTTTCAAACTTCGGGCTCACTCTTTCACCAAGACATGAGACGACCTTTTCTCGATCACGAGGATTATTCGAATTCGTTCTCGATATCGATTTCGATAATTTGACAGACAATGCTCATCAGCTTCGCCTCCCATCCCCACCAGCTCCATGTATGGAATCACCCCAGGCACCGCGCGCCGTCCTGCTAAGCCACGGGGGGAATCATGGAGGACCCGCCCGGCGGTCGGCTCCAGCTGACGGACATTACATTTAGCAATGTTGATGCTGTCTCGCCATGTCTGGCGCTTTTACTTGGCTGGACAAGAGAGAAGAGTGCCGGGCGCAGTCTTTTGTCCTACTTTACGCGCCGTCTTTTTTTCTATTCTCGTCCCCTCCCATGAATTGGATGAGATAATGCATAGCAATTGAAAGTCGTAGTGAGAACTGATCGACAGTCCCCTGTTTTTACGGCCACGCTGATTTACAGAAGATCATTCTCGTTTTTCCAAGTCTTTCTTGTTCCAAGACATTTAGACCCCCTGACTACTTTTTTTTCTTCTTCACCGCTAGCATATTCCGTCATGGATGCCCTAGGTACCGTTATGACACCCAAGTGCTTGGCTTGGGGTTCCATGGGTTTGTGTTGATTACTTCATGTGCCCAACCCGCGATATTGCATTGGTCCTTGGCACCACCACACCACGGCCAGAGTCAGACAAGAGACATAGAGACCTTGTTATCTCCCTCTGTCGCTACTTACCAACTAAATCCGCAATGGTTCTCTGTTCTCACGTATTCTCCCGTCAAAAATCGACCCTGGCCCATGACCCTGCCACTGATGGCATGTCATGACCAAGGCCAAGCCCGTCACACAACCAACACTCAACACGACCTCTCTCTCGCTACTGTTGCTACGTCGATACGCGGAGAGCCTCCCCGGTCACTCTCGCTCTCCCATAGCAACACGGCGCCTTATTTTTTCCCCAATTAATAATTTAGTTTCCCCCCCGCACATAGTGTCCTTTGGCTGCCTCTTTTACTTTCTTTTCCCATCTTACCCCTGGCCTGGGTTAAGCTATCTCCGATCCGTCCTCGAGCACGGATCTCTCGGGGTCCGCGAGGAATGCGGTCTTCCGTGACAAGGTGTTCGTCTCACAAAAGGTGTCTCCACCGGTTGCATGATGGGACACGGGATTCAAAACAAGACGTTGCTGCTCGAGGTACCATTAATTGTCCGAGTTCAGCATGTCAGAGAGTCTCGTTGAGGAAAGGGGGAAACACGCAGTGAGCCGCAGATCGTGGACATGCTTTCGGGAAGCACTGCCATCCCGAGACCAAGGATCATTGAGCCGCTAGCTACAGTAGTGCCCTATCGGCTGGCATAAATGGATTCGTGGCTGAGTCAGTCAGATCTACAAAGCAACATGCATGCACATAATACATAATTCTCACGACAGCCTCACGCTCGTATCGGATCCTTTGACTTTGCAGCGTTGCAAAGGATCCACAGGCAAATTGTTAAAGGCCATTGCTCATAAAGGGGGCGCCTTTCATACAAGGTAAACAAATTATTGTAGAGTCTTACATGACTTGAAAACACTCGGACTACATACTATTCGGCTCTTTCGACCTAATGTCAGATTTCTCAACCATCCTCTTTTACCCCCAATCTAGGAACCAGCACCTACTCTTGTGTGGCTTTGATCCTTCACACTCCACTGTGTAGCAACAACATCTTCAGTCCAGGCAATGCACGTCACATGTCAAGTTCAAACACCATGATTCCATCCATCATCGACACGAACATCATGTGCACAATCGTCCAAACTTGTTGAGACATCAACATTGAACGTCAGGATGCCATCTGTCAGCTTCCCAACAACACGTCAGCACTCAAGATTCAACATGACACTTCGCATGAGAGAGAAAATGGAATCTTCCATTGCTATGCTCAGATAAACCATCTGCCTCACCGGCCCCAGCCATGCCGTCACCAAGACGCAGCAACCCTGCATCCTGCAGACATAAGCCGAGCCGGTTCGAAAGTCATAGAGTCCATCCAGTGTCCCTCTCAGAGATTTTTTTTAGTTTGTTCTTCTTTTTTCATCGTTTTCGTCAGCTTGCTTGCCGCTCACCAGCAGCAACCTCCCTGGCTCCATCCTCGACCTCGTCGCAAGGAGAGCAGTCCGAATCGAGGCCATATCTTGTCTCCGGATGGCCCAGGGAGGATCAGGTGTAAAGATGATTCCCAAAAGGTATCATCAAAAAACATCCCCCCACCCCCCAATACTTCTAGCAGAGCCCACGTCCCATCTCATACGAGGTCCGTTCGTCTAACGTAGATTTGTCGTCAGGGTATCATTCCCCCATGCCTTCCGCAGAGGTGCCGTTCAACCCACAAGACCTCCACAGAAAACCACAGCCCTCAAATGCAAACCGGGGGCAACGCCATCCTGCACAAAATGCCTGGAACGCCCCGAGTCTCAAAAAGCCCTCCGGTCCCTTCTTCCCACACCGTGGCCGTGCCCAGCCCCAAAGCAGGCATGTCTACCGTAGTCGATGCCCAAAGAACACCTTTTCCTTTGCATCTTCCAGTCCCGCTTTCCCTTCGTCATCCGTAGATATCATGAACCAAGCCGAACAGAAGTCAAAGCCGATGGGTATCGTACAGACCGACAAGTTGAGTTGTTTGTTTGTGTGTGTAGTCGCAAAAGCAGAAGCTGATCTACCGGTCCCGTAGTGTGTGGACCGTCGAGTCTGTATCGCAAGTGTGATGATGCCTGAGAAGGGCAGATGAAAGAATGTTGGGTCGTCGTGCACCATCAGCGATGAAATCTGTTCCGCCGTTCCATCCATTCGCCAGAAATGTGCGAATAATGTACAATCCAACCATAAAAAACAGCCCAATACGAGAAAATCATGTCGAAATGTCAACCGTTACCCCGTCTCCCCACCTAACGCCATGCATATGTTTGTGATATTAGGTTTGGGCTTCACGGGGCGGGCCGCGACCTCGTCCGCCTGCGCCTTGGCCGCCACGACCGCGATATCCACGGCCTCGGCCACGACCCCGTCCGCCTGAGAAGTGCTGGTTGTTGTGCTGGGCGCTCTGGCTCTGCCAGTTACCCTGTCCCTGTTGAGGCAGACCAGCCTGCTGTGCCTGCTGGGGCTGGAATGGTTGCTGTTGCTGCGGCTGCTGAGCCAGCGCAGCGGGCTGTTGGCCCCTCTGGAGGTTAGAGATGGGTCGAGGAATAGACTCAGGGTTCTCGTAAACGTAGAGGGACTTGTCGATGCTGGCGGGGATGGGCTGAATCTCAGTACCCAGATCCCTTTCAATGTTGTAGAGGTTGAAGCGGTCGTCCCAGTTAATCAGGTTAATAGCCAGACCCAGGTGGCCATAACGGCCGGATCGACCAATGCGGTGCAGATACGTCTCTGCATTCTTGGGAAAATCAAAGTTGATGACGACATTAACCGCCTGGATATCAATACCTCGGGTGAGCAAGTCGGAGCAAACAAGGTTTCGGCAGACACCGTTTCGGAAATCGTGGAATACACGGTTTCGAGCATGCTGCTGCATCTTTGCGTGACTGTAGAAGCAAGAGTAACCTAGCTCAGTGATTTTCTTGGCAAGCAGCTCGACTCGGTTGGTCGAGTTGCAGAAAATAATGGACTGGTTGATTTGGAGCTTAGAGAAGAGCGTGTTCAAGCAGTGGACCTTCTGCTTCTCTTCGACAAAGGCGTAGTATTGGGTGATACCCCTCAGGGTGAGCTCGTCCATGAGGTTGATCTCATACGGGCTGACCATGTTCTTGTCGGAAAAGTCCTTGACAGACAGAGGGAAGGTGGCGGAGAAAAGCATGACCTGGCGGTCCTTGGGGTGGAATTGGAGCAGTTGTTCGATGACGGGAGTGAACTCAATGGAGAGAAGCTTGTCGGCTTCGTCCATGATGAACATGGGGCACTCGCTGAGGTCGGCAACGTTCTTGCCAGCGAGGTCAAGAATTCGGCCGGGGGTGCCGACGACGATGTGGACGGGATCCTGCAGACGGATAATGTCATCTCGAAGACCGGTACCACCAGTCGTGACCATGACATTGACGCCGAGGTGCTTGCCGAGGGTCTTGCAGACTTGCGAGGTCTGCATGGCAAGCTCACGTGTGGGGACAAGGATGAGGCATTGAATCTTGGAGACCTTGGGGTTGATGCGCTCCAACGCAGGGATGACAAAGGCAGCCGTCTTGCCAGTGCCGTTCTTTGCTCGTGCAAGGATATCTCGTCCAGTTAATGCGACAGGAATAGCCTCTTCTTGAATTGGGGAGGGCTTTTCGAAACCAGCTTCGAAGATTCCCATGAGCAGGTCTCGCTTCAGGGCAAAGTTCTCAAACTCGAGGCCCTTTGTGTTTGTGACATCCTGCGAGGCGCCAGGTCAGAATGCGGGGGGGACCATGCGCCAAAGGGGAATCGGGTGCATACCTCTGTTTGTTGTCGGTTATCCTTGGCGGGGAGGTTCAAGTTCTTCTTCCAGTCGTCATTTCCAAGGGGCAGGCCATCACTGCTGGGGTCAGCGCAAGCTCACACACGAGGGCCGCGAGGGCGGCGCAGCGGACCTGATTTGGGTAGATTTCAGCTTGTCTGCTAGCTGATCCGCCATTGCGCTAGTGAGATCCGTCTACGGATCGAGGGAGAGTGAGGAGGATGATATTATATGCAAAACAGCACAGAGGTTGACCTCTCAAAGGTGCTGGTGGCGCGAGGGGAGGCAGCAGTTGAGGAGCTGCGAGGGTTGATTTCGTGTCGTGTGGGGGGAGGTGGGAGAGGGCCCGTCCGGTTGCACTACCCGGGGAATGGAATCGAAGCGGCTTTCGGGGAGGGAGAGAGATGGGGTATTGTTTCTTTCGCTCGTGTCAGGCGCGCAGCCGAGATCGCGTGGGTATTCGTGGTCGTGGAGGGAAGATTGTTGTGAGTTGGTACGTAGTTTTTGAAGAAGGGGAGAGAAGTTGTGAGGCAGGCTCAGGTTTAAAGTTTGAAGGTGAAGGTGACGCTGGTGTGTGCCTCATGGCGGCGGAAGGCCCTGCATTTCCTGGGTCACGTGTTTACCTGCGGCGGGGCAGCCCGGTTTTGGTTGTGGTCGTGGTCGACTCACTGACCTGACCTGAGGTGAGGTGGGCAGGCTTGGCTTGGCAGATCGATCAGCTGGTCGGAACTTGCCAAGGGCTGAATTGGTTGAAGGAGGCGGCCAAGGCAGATATTCCATACAAGGAGTGGTATCGGTTCGTGGCGTGTTCGCGAAAGCAGAGGGGAAACTCTATTCGGTAAAAAGTCATGAGGATGGATGCTTATTGAACAGGGGAACGTGCTGCTCAAGCTACAATCGGCCTCCTTGAAGCTACCTTCAGTGGTTGCAAAGCTCTTCAATCTTAGTGTACGCCTTATGCTCCTCGATCTTTACCTATCTTCTGGCCAAAGTTCATCCCCAGTCTCGGCAACCATCCAGAAACAGTTCGCATCGCGGCTCCTGGCATCATGACGTGGGAGGGGCCAACCAGGGGCCCTGGAATTGACTTCTTGATCTCGCTTGACCAGGGCAGTTATGCCTTCACTTCAACAGCTGTCATGCCACAAATCCTGTTTCCATTGGCTCGAATAAAAGTAACCATTCTTCTTCGCTCTAACTGGGCCACATTGTATCTTGATGTGGCTGGCTATCCAAACTCCAGTATAATAATCTTACAAAACCAATATAAACATCCTACAGCTTCATCATAAGCATTCTAAAGCTTCATACCCATGGCCTTGGCCACCCTCAAACTCTGCCTCATGCTCAGGTCCAGCATAATCTCCTCGCTACCACCGGGGATAGCATACGCCCTCACATCGCGGTACAGTCTCTCGACCTTGGCGCCCTGGCCACCGCGCGAGTAGCTCAGACCACCAAAGATCTGACTGGCCTCGCGGGCGCAGAACTCAAAGGTCAAGGTCGACTGGGCCTTGAGGCCGGCGATGGGGCCTCCCAGCCGCAGCATGGCCTCGGTCTCGCCCATGCGCTCGCACTGGTAGATGAGGTTCTCGAGCCAGTTGTACGAGGCCTCGATCTGCCGCGCCATGTGCGCCAGCTTCATCCGGATCACGGGGTGCTCAATGAGCTTCTTGCCAAAGGTGCGTCGCTTGTTGGCGTACTTGACCGACTCCTCGTAGCAGACGCGGGAGAAGCGGAGGGACTGGATGATGATGCCCATACGCTCGTGGTTGAAGTTGGTCATGATGACTAGAGCCGTTAGTATAGGTACAGTCTTGAGACTCGGTTAGAAAGCTTACCTCGGAAACCCTTGTTCTCCTTGCCAAGCAGGTTCTCAACGGGAACCTTGACATCCTCAAACGTGATGTACGTTGTGCCAGACGAGTGCACACCCTGGCAGTTCATGCGTCGTGTGGTGACACCCTCACCGCGCTCAATGAGAAGCAATGACACACCATTCATACCATTCTCTCCCGTCCGGACAGCGGTGGTGAAGTAGTCACACCAGATACCGTTGGTGATCCACTTCTTCTCACCGTTGACGATGTAGTGCTTTCCATCCTCGCTCAGCTTAGCCTCGCAAGTCAGGTTGGCGACATCACTACCAGCATCTGGCTCAGTAATAGCCAGGCAGATGCGCTTGTCTCCGTTCAAGATGCCAGGCATGATGCGGTCCTTGAGCTTCTTGGAGCCAAACTTAATGACAGGGGGGCAGCCAATGCCGAAGCCTCCGATGACGTTCCACACGAAGCCGCCGGATCCGGTGCGCGACAGCTCGTCGGTGATGATCATCTCGTGGAACAGATCCCACTTCTCGGGGGGCACCGACTTGACGCCCTGGGGCGCGTAGTTGGTAGGGTACTTGACGCCGAGCAGACCGGCCAGGTAGCCTCGGCGGCCCATCTCCTTGTAGATCTCCTCGGGAACCTGCTTGGCCTCGTCCCACTCGGTGACATTGGGCTCGATCTCAGCGTCTATCCATTCACGGACCTCGGCGCGAAGGGCAGCATGAGTCTCGTTGAAGTAGGGCGAGTGGTACTGTTCAAGTCAGCATTGGCTCAGCACATGGGCAAGGTACAACTCACGTTCTGGTACCAGCTAGGATCGCCAAAGGGAATCTGATCTCCATAAGGCTCAAGAGCGTCCGCCTCCTCACTGCTGGAAGCCGCCCTCTCAGCAGCAGCAACAACCTTGGGTGTAGCCGCAGGGGCGGGAGCGGGCTTAGGCTCGGCCTTGGGCTCGGGGGCCTTGGGCTTGGTGTCGAGGGATCCGACCTGAAGCTGCTTCTGGTACTTCTTCAGGATACTCTCGTTGTGGTACTTCCAGAACTGCTTGGACGCGTCCTTGCCGGCGACGCGCTGGAGAATCTTCTTGCCGCCTAGCTGAACGTTAGAGAAACGGTTCATGCACGCGTCTGTGGAGTGCAGATTGAAACTGTTCGTGGCGTCTGGAGGCGCAACGTAGAGTTAATGGAAGCTTTGCTCACCTGGATGGTCATCTTGAAACTTGGTCACATCGTAGACATCGCCATCGACAACAATGTACAAGTCTCCAGGCTTGTTATGCGACGCAACGTCGCTCTTGGTAAATACCTGGGCCATCTTGAGACTCTTTTTCAGGTGTTGATGATGTTTGACGTGAGAAAATGTGAGATTCCCAGGGTTAATCTTACAGGGAAAGGCGCCAAGAAAGTCTAGAGGTACACAATAGAGAGAGGGAAAAGGGAAGAAGAATAGGAATCAAGAGATCTTGCCAGGATGGTTTTATCTTCCCCACGATCCATCCCCCTTTTAAATTCAGTTCGGCAAAAACGTACACAGTCGACAATCACATGTTGTCCGGAGTGTGCCTCCACCCCCAGAATAACCCCGTCTAGGTTTCCATTTCCCCATACTTGGGGTCTCTTTCACAGGCTGACCTCTTCTGAGAGCAGGTCATGCATGAGTCGTTCGCGGTACTTCTCGATGCGGTCATGGTCATGTGCCCTGCGCCTCGCTCTGACTGCGACAAGAGAAAGCATGTGAAAGCCAAAGCCCGCGCCGCGCAACAAAAAAGAACAAAAGTCAACCTGCTTACTAGCGCCGAGAACCCTCGTGGCGACCCTGGGGTGTGTCTGTTGATGTCATGATAGGACTGTGTGGGGATGCCGAGGTTCGCTCTCCCTGTCCAATCGTACGTCGACAATTGCCAAAGTCTCCCCGAGGCTCGTTCCACGACTCGCTTGCTCCTCCACAGGATTCGGGCGCCATGTGTAAAACGAGGCCAGGGACCGAGATTGGGGATGCGGAGAAGATGCAGGGTCACTCAGTCGGGCTCGGGCATGCGTGATTTTGGTCAGCAAAGAAACCTGGGGAAGATGAATATCCACCATTCGTTGGGTCATCATCTTTTGAATAGCGTCAACTCGACACATGAGCCTTCCATAGCAGAAGCATAATAATAGCTAAGCAGCTGGGCCTTCCTCTCTTAATCCCAGGTAAATGCACACCAAGATAGCAATTGACCTCGATCATCACGCAGGATGTATCCGTAGCCTCACTCCGCACGCCAAAACTCCGATCCCGATCCCGGCCAAACCAAGCCTCTACCTTTTCAGTCCTTTCGTCCAGTCCAGCACATTACTTCTCACCGCTCTCGAGTCAGGCACCTGCTTATGCGGCTCCGCGGGGCTTCGCCTTGGCCGCCGCCTTGTCCTTCTTCTCCTGCTTGAGCTTCTTCTTCTTTTCCTCGTTCTTCTCTTCCAGCTTTCGCTTGTGCGCTGCCTTCTGCGCATCCGTCTTGGGAACCGGCTTGAAGAAGCCCTCTAGACGAGCTTGTTGTGAGCTCTTGAGGTTCTTCTCTAGACGGGCGCCTCCGCTACGGACACGATCCTCCGAGAAGCCCTTCTCCGTAACGAGGAACTGCACCAGGCCCTCAATGTCTGGCTTCTCCCACTTGACGTCGCATTCGGGGTCATCGGCCTTTCTCACATCGGGCTCGAAGAACAGATCACGTGCATCCTTGTAGGGCCAGTCCTCGGGAAGCACATACTTCTTCTTGGGGTCCTTCTCCATCGCCTCGACAATCTTCTCCAATGAACCGTGATCACGGATCAGCTTGAGGGCAGTGGTAGGGCCGACCTTGGGGATAGGATCGAGATAATCGCAGCCGAGAAGGATACAGAGATCCACAAACTAGGTAAAACAGTCAGTAAAGGAAGGGTTCAAGGTGAGTAATGTGACGTACCTGTTTGCGCTCCATGCCAAGCCCCTCAAGAACCTTCTCCAGATGGATCTCTTGAATGGGCTCCTTTCGCTGCTCACTGAATGTGAGGTGGCGCAACAGAATGGGAGAGTTGAAACATAGAGTGTCCATATCCTCACTGGCTGCCGCATACACCTTGCCAGCCTGCGCCAACACAGCACATTGGGCCTCAGCTTCAGTGGGCGCGATAATGAAAGGGATGCCCATGAGCTTCAGCAGGCGCTGGCACTCGGCGTTGTGCTCTCGGGTGACACGGACAGTTCGTCGTGAGAACTTCTCAACCTCCTCTGCTGTACCCGTCTCCTTGGCTTCCTCGAGGCCCTCCGTAGCCTCTTGCTTACGCTGGAAACGCTTCGCCAGCTCGCCAGACTTCAGCTTAGGGGGCGCACCATCGAAGACGTATAGAGGCTTGATGCCGTTGTCGACCATGCGGAGAGTACGGTAGAACATGCCCATCAGATGCGACGTCGTCTCGCCGCTGTCGTTCATGAGCTGCTGACCATCGGATCGTACGGCGATGAGGAAACTGTAGATGCTCATCGAGGCATCCTTCAATAGTCAGCATTAGGACTTCACCACGCCTAGAGAACGGGGTATCGACTTACGATGGCGACCTTTCGGCCAAACTGGTTCTTGATCTCACCCTCCTTGATCGCATCTGGAGCTTCCTCCTTGATGATCTGGAAGAGCTGCTTAATACCCATCTTGGCGGCTTTCTTCTCTGTGGATGCGTGTTGGATTGGTGAGGGAGAAGAGAGAGGTGGGTGTTGCCTGAGAGTGAAAAGTCGAAGAAGGAGGGAAGGGGCGCAAGTGGGAGGAAACTTCAATTGTCAGGAGGAAGGAACTTGACGCGTGCGGGAACGTCATGACGCGCCCTATCGCGCCGAAATTGACAGGGATCTTAATTGACCCCACACCGTGACCTCCGCGCCCTGCACGTACATTACGATTCATATGCGTTGTTCATGTTGTCAATTCAAAATTATTCCTCTCTAGATAAGTCGCTCATATTTCCCACTCAGCGAGAATTGCCACCGATGACGCTGTATGCGGATGGTCTGTACCAAGCACTCGCTCTCGTAGGACAACGCAGCTTCGCATCAGGGCTAAAGCATCTCTGGTACGGCCTTGGTCGTCCCAGGTCACGGCCAGATTGTTCATGCTCCTCAGCGTCTCGGGATGCTCCTTTCCCAGCACTCTCTTCCTCGTCTCCATCACTCCTACCTGTAATTCTTCCGCCTCCTTCCATCGACCTTGGTTTCTGTACGTCGACGCTAGGTTTTCCATGGTCGTCAGCGTATCGGGATGCTCCTTTCCTAGCACTCTCTTCATCGTCTCTATCACTCCCACCTGTAGCTCTTCCGCCTCCTTCCATCGGCCTTGGTCTTTCCAGGTCATAGCCAGATTACTCATGCTCATCAGCGTATCGAGATGCTCCTTTCCTAGCACTCTCTTCATCGTCTCCGTCACTCCTACCTATAGTTCTTCCGCCTCCTTCCATCGACCTTAGTTCCAATATGTCGACGCCAGGCCGGCCATGCTGGTCAGCGTGTCTAGATGCTCGTCTCCTAACATGGCCTTCCTAGACTCGACTGTCCGTCAGTGCAGCTTCTCAGCCTAAGTGTTATAGATCCCTTGGCTCTGGCAAGGGGTTAAAGTACTACTGAAAGCGGAGGGTAAATAGCTAACTCTAGCAGCTATCTCGTTAAAAGAAATATAAGTCATAATATAAAAGAGGCATATAAAGGTAATCTAAAGTCTAAGTTACTAATTCTATCTAATAGCTATTAGATCTGACTATTTAAGAGCTAGACTTATTACGTAGGGTACCCTTATGGCTAGATTATATAATAATTACTAGGGGCCCTAAAAGCTCTACTATCCCAATAAACTCTAAGTCCTTGCTCTCCCTATCCTTCCCTCTTAGATCTAATAGCGATATATTCTATAATAATATTCCGGGTATTCCTTAAACTCTATAATTCCTTTTATCTCTTTTCTATAAATACTTAATTTCTTAACCCTTTTATTCTCCCCTTTTAATCTCTAAGGCTAATCTAGTATTTATTTTATTCCTCATCAAAAAAATCCTAATCTTAGTTAATCTTACTATCCTTAGGTCCCTTAGTCTTATTAGCTAGCTTAGCGGGTTTAATAATGCGCTTCTTATTAGTTTTAGCGGGTAATTAGCCGAAAAGAAAGGCCTTAGTAATACCTCTATAGGCCCTAGTATTACCGCGGGCGGCTAAGTATTATAGCGCTAGAGTTTTATACTTATTAATTAGATCCTTTAAAACTAGGATTAGCTTTAGCTTATAAATAGGTATTACTTATTACTTAGCCGTGAGTTATTTCTTAACTTTAGCGGTAATAATCTTTTAAAGCTTAGCCTTAAATCTATTAATAGTCTTATTAAAGTTATTAATTACTTTTTTTATATCTTTATATATAATAATTTAGGCTACTTAGTTATTAATTTCCTAATAATAGTAAGTAGATTTATTACTTAACTTATTAACTTTTTTTATTATTTACTTTTATTTGCTATTTATTTAATATATTTTTTTAATTAATTAGTTATAGAGATTAATTATATTTATTTTTAGCTTATTAACCTCTTTTAATATAATAATTAACTTAGTAGTAATATTAATAGTGACTATAGATATATTATTATTAACTTTAGTCTAGTTGCTATTAGTTTTAGTTTTAAGGTATCCCTTAATTTTAGCTATCTAGGAATAGTATATAGTTTAGAGGTATCCTGAGATAATTTTATTAGTTATACTATAGGGATTAATAAAATAAATAAGTATAAAGTTAGCTTAGTTAAGGAGGAATTTAATATACTACTTTTTACTACCCTGGCTAAAGCTATATCTATTTATGAGGTAGGCCTTTATAGCGTCTTATATATAGTTCTTAGTTTTATATACTAAGTTAGATTTTCTCTTAGTTTTTTTATATTTAATTCTAATAGGCTTATCTTTATTATTAGGCTTACTATTATTATAGTATTTATAGATAAGGTTTTTAAGATAAAGGTATTATTTATAATATAGGTAAGTATTATTAGCCTTAGGGTAATTAAAACTAGGCTCTTTTCTTGCCTAGTAGTTTAGGTAATTTAATTAGAATTTAATATTAAGGTACTAAAAAGTATCTTACTTAGTCTAGACCTTTTTTATATTAGATTTTTTAATAGGCCTATTAATTTTAAAGTTAGTATAGCTTTTTATTTAATTAAATTTATTCTCTTTATTATTATTATTAATAGCGTGGCTATTTATTAGCTTATTAATTTGCTATTAATATTATTAGTAAGATATACCTTTAATATTACCCTAGGGCATATTAGGAAATATATATTAGCTACCCTTTTTAATAAGGCAAGGGGCCTTAATTTCTTTAAGATTAAACTTATAATTAGACTTAGAGTTATTTATAATAATATTAAGGTTCTTTTAATTAGGATTATTATTATAGTTACTAAAAATATTACTAAAATTAGTTATATTACGTTTAGTTATAGCGGTAGCGCTACTTTAGTTAATATTATCTTATATAACTTTGTCTTATTTAATATTACTTTTACTTATATTAGTTATAAGGTTATTAATTTTACTCTTAGGGCAGGTAATTTTAGTATTAGGCATTAGAGTTATTATTATAACTTATATTAGATTTAGTAATAATTAGTTAATTTCGTGAGAGCTAATTATTAATATTATTAATTTTAGCGGTAAGTATATAGGTTTATTAGCGGCTAGTTAAATTTAACCTTACTAATATAACTAAGGTTTTATTAGTATAATATAAGGTAAAAGATTAAAAAAACTTATATAAGGCTAATAAGTTTTATATATTTGTTTTATTACGGTAAATTTAATTATATTTATTAATTGTTTTTATTTTATTTTTACTTATCTTTAGCGCTAAGTTTATTTACCTATTATATCGCATATTTAGGGTTTATTTTTCCTATATAGGCGCTAGATCTTATATATCTACTTTTAGTAAAAGTTCTACCTTAATCTTATCTTTATAAAGTAATATTAACTATTAAAATTAATATAAAAAAAAATATAATTAAAAGTAAAAAGGTTATAAATAAAGGAAAAATATCTAAGGTTTATAGTCTTATATTATCTCTCTTATTATTATATTTAATATAGTTTATTTATTATTCTTCTTTTAGATTAAAGGATTTAAGTATATTTCTTTTTTTTCTCTTAAATTTATTCTCTTAGTTTATTAGATTTACCTTATTTTATGCTTTAACTAGGCTTCTTATAGTATTCCATAGTTTAGGTTTAGTAATCTAGTTATTATTTTTTATAGTAAAGCCTATTTATCTAATTAATAAATCCTAAAATAGCTTTTTATTCCTCTATTAAATTTATTATTATATAATTCTTTTTACCTCTTAGTAGTTTATAACCTTATTATTATTAATTATAATAGGAGCTAGTAGGGAAATAATATATTAATAAGGGTTATCTCTTTAGGCTAGTTTCTATAGATAGGTAATTAAAATAACTAAATAAACCTTTTAATATTTTAGGAAGTTAAGCTTAAAGGCTTATTATCTAATTTTACATATAACCTTATAAGGTTTAGCTCTTATAGGAGACTATTTCTTTTTTAGCTTCCCGGGTAAGTAATATCTCTTATATAGTTATAGATAAATAATATTACCTTCTTTAATATTAATTTCTTTATACTTTATATTATATTAAATTTTAGTAAGTAATACTAAAATATTAATAAGAAATTCTACTTCCTTATAATAAATCTTATATAATACTTTTAGTATTTATATATTAATCTCTTTTTTCTTAATTCTAAAGCTAGCCGCGAGGTTAATAAATCCTTAAGGATAAAAACTATAAATTAAGTTATTTAGTACCCTCCTAATTATATTTAATACCGCATTATTAAGGTTATATTATAATAATAGTAATAATATTAGCTATAATATATCTAGATTTATTATTATATAGTATTTAATCGCTATTTTAATTATTTAATTTTTTTTTTTTAAAATCCTATTAGTTTATAAATAATATATTATTAATATAAAGAAATTAATTCTTAGAAAACTAAAGATAGCTCTTTAGATCTAAGATATAAATTTTAGATCTTAGTTATTAATAATTTATATTAAGATACCCTAATCTAATAATAATAGCATTTAGATAAGTATAATCGCCTAGTTTTCCGCTATATATAATATATGCCTTACTAATAATATTATCTTTTTTAAAAATATATAATTAATAAGGGCTAAGTAGTTAAGCTTATTATAGCTAGTAATAGCCTAAATTATCTTAGTTATAGCTACTTCTAGTAAGTCTATAATAAAATTAAGGGTAATTATATAAAAAGGCTATAGTATTACTATAATTAATTATAATTCCCCCTAGGTTAGCCTTTTACTTATTAAATTCTTATAATATACTAGGTAATAGGCGATATAGCTATAAATTATTTTTAATATTTAATAAAAATAAATAGGGTTTAATTCTTATATTATATAGTTAATTCTAAAATAATACTTATTATTATAGATTAGCTTAAGGATAGGTTTAATAAGTAGCTATAGGATATATAGCCTCTATTTCCCTTTATATCTTATATAATATAATAGATCTCCTAAGAGCTCCTATGGTTAGAAAAGGACTATCTTTAGTTATTAGTTTTAATGCCTTAGGCTCTAGATATCCCTAATATAGTCCTATATGCGGCCTAGCTTTATATTCTTATTATACCTTTCTATAATCTATTAGTAAAACTTAGGGGTAAATCTAATTTATATTAACCTTATTTTTATTAGCGCTACTATAAAATCTAATTTATTAAAGCTACTTTTAGTTATTTTTTATATTAGGTAGTCTTTAATTAGTAATCTTAAAAGTATATCTAAGATAATATTAAGTATACCTAGTATATAAAAGATTTATAGGTTAAACTAGGATAAGTAATTAATAGCTTTAATTAGTTTTAGGTTAGCTTTATTAAAGTTTATTATTTTTAGCGAGGTATAAATAATAATACTCTTAGTTATTATATAATTTATAATACTATTAACTAGGTATTAGCTAGATTATATTAGCTTTTTTATTTTTTAAATCGCCTAGGCTAATATAGCGACTTTAGCTTTTATAGATCTATATCTAGCTTTTACCCCTAAGGTTAAGTAAGAGAAAAAGCTAATAGGCTTTAATTTTTTATTTAATATATCTTTCCCGGGGATTATTTCTTTATTTTATTCTTTTTTAATCTAAAAGATAAAAAGCCTAAATTTATTCTTATAAGTATTAATTTTAAAAAATAATAGTTTCTTAGGGTTATAATACTATAATATAAATTATTTAATAAGAAATTATTATATCTTATTAAAGGTATTTCTTTTTTTTTTTATAGGTATAAAGGCTACCGCTAAGGCCTTTAGCCTCTTAATTAGTTTTAATACTTTAGCTAATAATTTAGAAGTAGCTTTAATATCTTATAAAAGCTATATTTTATATTTAAGGAGAGGGTATATCTATATATTATACTATAGTATCCCTTTTTATAGGTATCTAGTTATTTTAATATAAGTTTTAAGGATAATAAGATTAATTAGGTATATTATTTTAGCGAAAGTATTAAGTTAGTCTTATATCTTATAGAGATTATTACTATTAATTATATATCTAAGTAGCTTTACTATATTATACCTTATAAAGGATTTATTAATAGCGATTTTTAGTTAGTTTTTATTAAATAGCTTTAGTATTACCTCTAAGTGCTTAAGATATTTCTTAAAGGTATTAAAAAAGATAACTATATTATTAATATAGATATATATAAATATATAATATTTTAGGAATATATTATTTATAAATCACTAATTAAAAGTAAGGGAATTCTTAAATCTTATTAAGGCTATATTAAAGACTTCTAGGCTATGGTTAAATATAATTATTATTTAATTATAATATATATTATAAATAGGTAATTAATAGAAAAACCTTATATTATTAAATATTAAAAAATACTTTTTTCCCTTTATATCTACTATAATATCCTCTTAATTTAGTAAAGAATATATATTAGGGATTATAATATTATTTAAGGGTTATAGGTTAACTATAACTCTGCCCTTTTTCTTACTATCTATAGTCCTCTAGATAATAAATATAAGGTATATAATTAGTATTAGCTTATCTAGGTAATATATCTTTCTAGTAATATATAGTTTTTTATAGACTTTATCTAGAAATTATTAGTCTTTAATCCCTATTAAGTAGGCTCTAATAGTCCTTTTCTAGTTCTACTAGCTATCTATTAAGTTAATTTTTATTTTCTTTTTTTTAGGTATAGAGATAATACCTTTATCCCTATAGATATTATATCTATTTATTAGCTTAAGGAACTTTATTATTTACTTATTATTAAGATTAGCTATTTTAATACTAAATTTATTTTTTACTAAAAGTATATCTTTAAGGCGACTAATACTATAATTTAGGAGTCTAGTATTAACTTATATAAGGTTATCTTTATTAGCTTTCCTTAGTTCTTTAATTAGCTTTTTTAATAATATTTTAATTACTAGTAGGTTTTTTATCTTTAGTCTTAGCTAGAGGTCTTAGTTAATTATATTAGGGAAGTCTATTAATCTAGAGTGGCTAGTAATAAAATTTATAGTCTTATTACCCTTATAGTTATAGATATAGCTAATATGCTTCCTCTAGGGGATTTAGATATTTTTTTCGCTAGAGTTATAAAAAATAGTTATCCTAGGGGTATCTTTATTAATTATTATATTAAAAAAGCCCTTATCTTTTCCTTTAAAGTAAAAGGCTTTATTTCTCCCTCTAAGGCTATATATATTTAATAGGTTTTTATAAGTAACTAGGATAAAAGTGGTTTTACCTTTCTTTATTATTATTATATAGGTGCTCCTTATTACTTTATTAAATAATAAGGTCCTTTTTTTTAAAATCTTATCTTAGATAATAATACTATAAGTAGCTCTAAAAGTAATACTAAGGTTAATAAAATTAATTTTTACCTTATACTTATATAAAAACCTTATTCCTAGTAGTATATAGGGATAAAATTAGTTAATTATATTAGCTATAACTATAAAGTAAGCTTTAGCCTCTATCTCTTATATAGTCCCGGGGAGGTAAAAATTAAAAGTAATTAATTCTATAATATTTATAACCTTACTTATCCTATTAAGTATTTTTAGCTCTTAATCTTTTTAGATTACTTTTTTCTTATACTTTGCGAGCTATTTTTTATTAATTATAGTTATTAATACTTTAATATTATAATATATCTAATAGATTTTAGTATTTTTAATTTTTTTAAAAATAAAAGGAATCTAAAAATAAGTTAATACCTTTTATTTAAATTAGTAGTTAATATTAGGTCTACTTATTATATTAATAACTTAACTATTATTAATTATAAAATTAATATAACTTATTTATTTTATATTTATTATAATATAAAATTCTTCTTCGCGGTTAATAATCTTAGTATAATATACTATGTTTTTATTATTTTTTTTAAATTTTTTCTTACTTAGGGTATCTTCCTTTATATAGTATACCCTCTTAGGCCTATCTTAGTTTTATACTTCGCGGTTTTAATATTATCTATCTCGGCTAATACTTTAGGGCTATTAGTAGTTTATAAGATATTCTCTTTTATTAGTTTCTTCTTACTCTTAGTTTTACTTTTCCTATAATAAAGTCTCCTTTTATTATTTTAACTTTATCTTAATAAATTCTTTATTATATTCCCTTAGGAATCCTTAGTTATCTCTTTGCCTTTTATCTTTTTATTAATTCTATACTCTTAGTTACTAGGTTATATTATTTAGCTATTAAGGGTAAAATTAATTATTATAAGTATTATTACTAATTTTATATAGCCTCTAGCTATATAGTAAGTAGTTTTAGTCCCTATAGCTCTGGTTTTATAGGCGATTATTGCCTTATAGCGCTAAGTCTTCTTAATCTAACTTTTTTTTTACCCTTTCTTTAATAATATAAGTATATTTTTTATTACTTTAGGGCTTTTTTCTCTTAGTTTTACTTTTACTAATATATAATACCTTTAGTCTTTTATATAAGGTTTTTCTTTTTTTATTTATTATATTAATATATTTTAATTACTTATTAGTTATTATTAGCGCCCTATAGAATTAATATAATTTAAGGTATAACTTAATATAGAAATAGGTAAGTAGCTTAAGATTAATCGCCCTTCTTACTACTTTAGATATATTAAATATCCTTATAGAAAAATCTTATAATAGCTTATTATTTTTAATATTATTAAGGTTAAAATAAGCCTAGTCTAGTTATTTTAGTGCTTCTTAGAGTTCTATCCTAAATTTAGTTTTTACTATATTAAGGAAAATATTAATAGCTAAGATATAGCCTTATCTTTTCTTATTATTAAATAGCCTTTATTATTATATTAATATATTACCTCTAAGGAGTCTTTAGGCATTTTCCTTAATAAATATAACTTACTAGGTATTACTTCTTTTTATATAAGACTAGACTAAGTTAACCTATAAATAAGTATTAATAAAAATAGTAATAATCTTATTATAAAAGATTTCTACTAAGAAGTCTTTAGATTTGCTTTTTAAGGGCATATTTAGCTAAAATAGGCTAATATCTATTAGCTTAAAGCTAATATTATTATTTCTTCTACTTACCTAAGTTCCTTACTCTAGTTATATAATTTCTAATAGATTTAATCTAATTATAAATAAAGCGAGCTATTCTTAGGGTAATTTTACTATTTAGTATTATCCTATTAGGTTTAATTATAGCGAGGGATAACTCTCTTATAGCGGTATTTAATAAGGGGGTATTATAGTTATTATAATATATAAAAGGTATTATTACTTAGTAAGATATATTATTAGGAAGGCTAAATATAGTATCTATAGATATAATCTATTCTACCTTTAGTATTACCCTCTTATATAAGACTATAGTAGTATTCCTAGCGGGGATATTAAAAATTATCCTCTTTCTAATAAGTTTAATTACTATAATTAGGGCTATAGGCCTTATACTAGTTAAAGAAGTGCTAATTTTAATAGTCTTAGAGCTATATTTGCCTATAACCTAGTAGGTTCTAAGTCTTTAAGCTTAAGTCTATACCCCTTTTTAATAAGTTCTAGTATCTATTAAGCAATTAGGGAGTATTAGCATATATCCTTTATTTCTTATCTTATTTTATTTAAAATTAGTATTTACTTTATTATACTATAAGACCCTTATAACTTTATTCTAGCTTAATTAATTGCCCCTAGCTAGGATTAAGGTATATAGCTATTAATAGCTAAATTTAATAGGTTTATAGCTAAATCCTAGCGCTATTATATCTCTAGTTACTTATATAGTTAATAAATTATAGGATAAATCTATCTTTTTAGCGTTAGGTTAGGCGAAAGCTAGTAAATAATAATACCCCTAGCGGTAAGGTATTTAGTATTAGGAATATTAGGGCTAAAGCTTTACATAGGGTCTAATAGCGCTAGTTATTTTAGGGTCTTTTATTTCCCTAATACTAATACTAATAATATTAATTCCCTAGGTTTTTCTAGTTATTAAAAAGAGGCTACCTTCGGCGATTTAGCTATTATATCTATTAACTTAAGGGTTATATCTACTAATAAGTTATAAATTAAGAATTTATTATCTAATAATAATACTCTTTCTTATTTAGCTCTCTTAATAATCTTTTTAGTAATTCCCTAGGCTTTTCTAATAAGATAGGGATTTATTATATTCTAGTAATATAATAGCGATTTTATAATTAGGGCTACTTCTCTATAAAAGGTATTAAATCTATTAGTTTTTTAATAAGAAAGCTCTATAAGGTCTTTAAGTACTATTAGTTTAATAAGAATATATTTTTTATATTAAAAAGTTAGGTTTTATAAAAGGAAAGTCTAAATTTATTATAAGTAACTAAAATCTACCTCTATAAGCTTTGCTTTTACTAATAATCTCATAATTATTTTATATAATAACTACTTAAATAGGTCTTACCTTAATAAGCTTAGGGTTATTATAAGGCTAATTAGTTTTATCTAGCCTAATATTAGGGATATATATATAATAGGTATTATTAAAAAAAAGGGTTAAGGCTTCCTTTTAGTGCTTTACTTATTTTTAACTTCGGGTCTATTAAATAAAGCATAGGTTAAGTTAAAAGAAGTATTAACTACTACTAATTATTATAAATCCCTTAGCTCTAGCAAGAGGTTAAAGTATTATTAAAAGCAGAGGGTAAATAGCTAACTCTAGTAGCTATCTCATTAAAAGAAATATAAGTCATAATATAAAAGAGGCATATAAAGGTAATCTAAAGTCTAAGTTACTAATTCTATCTAATGGCTGCTAGATCTAACTATTTAAGAGCCAGACTCGTCACGTGGGGTACCCTTGTGGCTAGATTATATAACACTAAGCATAGAATCCTTAGCAGCCCAAAGCTTGTCCAAGGAGTTCCAAGGCACCAAGCATCTCAATGCCATCGTTTCCGCTCGCACTTCGGCGACCTTTTACCAATCTGCGAGCCATTTCCTCCGCGGATTTGTATCTTCCTTGGATCATCATCACACAGCATAATTCAGATAATATGTCTAGGGTCGTAGAATGGCTAGTCCCGAACATAGTCTCCGCCCTAGACAATTCTTCTCGCAGACGCTCTTCGTCCGGTTGTTTATACCGATACTGCAGAGAATCTACTGCAGTATCTAGTTGGTCTTAAAAGGCGCGTAGAGTAGGGGGAGAGCCCGAAAGGAGGCTTAGAAGAGGTCGATAGATAGGAGCCGGGCTTTATCCAACAAAAGTACCGCTCTGAGGCTAAGCTATGCTCTATGCGGAGGGGGCAGGAGAAGAAATTGCAGGACTCTGGGCGGTTAACATAATGCCTTCTAGTGAGAAGTTCGGACTTTGCGCTAAGTATGCGGGACTGGGGGCCAGGGAACCGCGTTCGGAAATAGTCTGATAGCACACAGCAGATAGGGTGGCTTTAGCATATCAGCCGTTATATGCAGGCAATATCCGTCACACGTTAACTTATATGCCGCGGGACTAGGAGCATACAAGAGATCTTAAGGGACCTCATATCTATTCATCCATCGGTCGATCTTATATAGTTCTACCATACTGCCTCTAATTATAAAGATTAGCTCCCCTTTGTCACTATTAGCGAGCTTCCTTTGTTATTATTTCCTAATAATTGCCACTATCTCCACTAGCTTAATATTCTTATCCTTCACCTATTGGCTTATACGTATTCGATACTAATATATCCTATAAAGCATATATCAGTATAGTTTTTAGGCTATTGCGCTCTAACCTTAGAAAAAATCCCATACTTAGCAATAAAACCAAACTCCTCCTTAATCTTCTTCTTAACCTCCCCTAGTAATAGCTTCTACGTAATATAAAGCTCGAGGATTTAAGCTTTATATAGCTCCCAAGCCTTGGCGCGCAGGGTCGGGGCCTTTTTCTTTTAGCGCTTAGGGGGTGGGCCCATGGGAGTTACGGGCATGGTTTAAGTATTACTAATATCGCTAAAAGAACCTACATTCTAGGGCGCGTGGATAAGATATCCTTAAGGCAGATTGAGTAGATGTAACACATGGTTTTAGTATATCATAAACTATCCATCCAGTGCTTGCCACTATGAAGCCAAGCCATCAAGCACTAGGTAAACGCTATAGGACTTATAAGCTTGCTATTTAATGGGATTAAGCTCCCTAAAGAAGGCCGGAGTAGTGGTCGAAGGATCTATGTTAATATCTCTTCGCGACTCGGCTATGCCAGCAAGCAAAAGCGAATATACCTACTAGAGGGGAAATAGAAAGTAGTGGAAGGAAAACGATGCTATATATTAGAGAGGACTTGGTGTGAATATATACTACAAAACGCCTAAGGAAGTAGGCATAACTACAGCTCAAAAGTCCTATCTTTGGCCGCATAAATAAGGTCAGCAAACAGAGGGCGAGCGTCCGGGCGTAAGCCTCATTACGGGAGGCTCAGAGCATTTTGCAAAACTACTATTTCGCTGCGAGGCAGGGGCACATGCAAAACTACTATTCACGCCCCCTGGCCTTGTGCAGCCTTTTGACCAAGCAAAACTACTATTGTACGTCACATCGATCATCTCCCACCCAGTGAATTGTCCATACCGCTGTCCTCCCTTGACCGAGTGTGGAGCCAAGATGGTTTACGTGTGCGTTTGTTTCTCTGCCCTAAGGCGCTCCCAGCCGCAATAAAAGCTTCACTTAAAAGTACTATTTCACGCCCAAGGCATACTATGCCAACATTCAATGGTTATAGACGACCTAGATAATGGGTTTTTAATGCAAAGAAAGTCATCCCGACTAACTACTATTGCAAAACTCCTAAATAAAGTTCTATTAAAAGAGCTATTTCTTCGCTATTATGTGATATAAGGCTTATACTCAAACCCGGTACAAGACTTTTTACACGATTACCCGTCAACCATTTCCCAACCAAGAGCAATTCATTCTATTATATCAACGCACACAGACACGGCAAATCTCATCCCCAGATATCACACCATGGCTCAAGCAATGCTATCTACTAAAGTCATTATTTCTATTATATTCGGCATCCTTCAGTTAATTGTCAGACTTGTTTCTCTCTGGCAGCAGCGCCACCTTCGCTGGACGACTAGTAAGCTCTCTTCTCTCCGGGGTAATTACTAAGGGCTGATATACTGGCAGATTCGAGGCCTGAAAGAAGAAATACTTTCTGAGAGCGCAAAGAGGCCTAGTTACTTGGTAGGGGGTTGACAAGACTGGAGGCAGAATTGAACTTGGATAACAGTAAGAAACAGGCACAGTATTCCCGTGTTGCAGGATGGGATGCACTCGACGCGCTGTTGGAGGTGATCGAGGTGGCTGGATGATGAAGTTTACCTCAGCCGACGAGGTCCTGAACGCACTTGACCGTGTTGGGCGAGTCTCCAACCTGGTTGATGAACCTAGTCACAGCGCACAGCAGATATTAAACAAATGTATCGACGCTCACCACTCCCAGCCCAGGCCGTGACATCCCCCACTACCCTCAGGACCCTCCATCATTCTTAAGGCAAGCCCCAAAGAGTCAAGAAGGTCCCTCGACCAGCAGATAACAGGATACACACTGGGAAGCCGGGAGATGTGTGCACAAGGCACATAATCCACTTCCCTAACCCACCTCGTTGCTGATGGCGTCGACAAAGTACTGAGTACTTGTTTGTTGATATACCGCTCGGAATACAAAGCAGTCAAGGATGGGTCTCTCCTTGCGCTCCACCTTGCCGTGCGGAATAGCCAAAGGCTAGACATAAAAATCACTGAGAAGAGGAATACATCACGTTCGGAATATGGACTGCACCCTTGGCTGGTCCTCCTATATGTCGTGTGGTTGGGTTGGGTATCGTACATTTTCGTCCCCAATCTTCATTATTTCATCCTCGATATCTGCTCGCTTGTCAGTTCTTCTGTTGCTCCAACCATCCTTCATGACCTCCGTCGGCCTCCGTTCATGCTGTCGAGAGTCTTGTCAATCTCCATAATATCCAACATCTCAACCTCCACGTCTCGCTTTGTAAAGTCATCCGTCTCATCTGCCGCGTCATTCAGGGTGTCCATAAAGTCGAAGCCAACCCGGGGCCGTGATGGTGCCCGGTTATTCGACACAAGATCGCCAGTGATATCATGTTGTCCAGAAGCGGACCGTAGTCGCAGTGTCCCAGGCTTGACGGTGCTGAGGTTGAAAGTCGCCTTGGCCGGCCTTCCTGGCTTGCCGTGCACGATGATGGCATCTGACTTCTTAGAAAACAATCCCCGTCTTCGTGTGTTGACAACTGCGCCAATCTTCTTGCCCGGTCCGTCATCTCCCTCTCGGACGATGACAATCCTAGAATCACCGAGAATCAACACATCGGCAGGGAGGTCTCCGTCCTGGATGGTGGTGTGATTGGCGTCTACCACCAGACCAACTCCATTGCACCTCTCGCCTAAGAGACCAGTGGACAGATCCAGGAGCTTGACCATCCTAGTGGGTTGCGCTCCGCTGAAAATGTCTACACCAGCACCAGTTCCTCTGCGAAGCTGGGAGTCCCAGAATCGCAAAATGCCAGGAATGACGCACACGTGTTCCAGGCCACCAACCCAGAGCACGACTGTCTCGTCTTGGACGGCGTTTCCGCTTGTTGGTAGAGCCGCTACCGTGATACCGCCCTGGATCGTAGCCAGGCGATCAAGAGTGATGGCAGAGCTGAGGGAAGCCGTAGCTTGACGTCGGGTGTGTGGGGTCATGGGTGCAAACTCCCCAGTGCTGCTCTCCTTGTTCTGCATAGTGACACTGCGGAGCGAGCTCGTTCCCTCCACATATCCAGACACGTTGAAAGCTGATAGTGCGGCTCCACGAACTCCAGACTTCAGCTTGCTTGAAAGGATAGCGCCCGATCCAGCAGGGCTAACACCGTCAATGTCCCAAATTCCCCACATGCCATCGGCAAGGAGAGCCAATACAGCGCGGCCGTGTGCTATCCAAGCGGCGTCGAGAATAGGCTTCCTTGTTGCCGAAGGGCGAGCAAAAGGCTGGTACAGGGACAACAACCAAGAGCCCTGCCCTGGCAGTGGTCCAGTCGCATCCGGGTCGTTTAGAGAAGCAAGCGCAAAATCATAGATCCGCACGCCTTGCACCGCGGAGACTGTGAGCAGCTGTGTTGTGTGCGTGGGGTTGAAGGATATGCTCTTGAGGGGGTTGGGCAAGTACTCGGTCTGGAACGGTTCAAGGGCTCTTGTGGGCTTGTCTTTGGGGTTCAGGGGCACATCCCAGAGACGGAGGACGCCCGAGGCCTCTCGCGAGTGTGAAGCGACGACCGCCCGTGACTTTGTGCCTGGTCGCTCAGTGGCTGTGGGCATGATCAGGTTGATGGCGATGCCCTCGCTGTGCTTGCTCTGACCGCCAAGCAGGATGAGCGATTCGCCCCAGGCTCCAGAACCAGCATTGCCTGCCAGGAGATCATTCCTAAGCTCCGGCCTCGCCTTACTCTCTGGAGAAGGGGGGGTGAGAGGAAGCGTGATGACGTAGACGTCATTGGTAACGCATGAGACGGCAAAGACCATCTTCTCGGTCAAGACTTTGGCTCCTCCCCAGGCGGCGTCTTCAGCAGGTGTTAGGGTCATGGGCATCACCGCAACCTTCAACACCGAAGTCCCAAGAGCCAGGTCGAGCGTCTGTACAATCTCGGGGTAGGGGCCATCCTCAATCTCGTCCTCGAACTCGGGCTTGTCCTCGAATTGGGGCGCTGTCTTTGACTTGGCTGGCGGTTCCTCATCGTCCGAGTCGATAATCATGATGGAGTCCTCGCCTGTGCCATTCTGCTTCTCGTTCTCTTTCTCGGGCGCCTTCTTAGCGGCCTTGAATCGCTTGCCGCCTCGCCAGGCAACGGTCACACCGTTTTCGTGACCGTATATGAGGATGGTCGCACCCTGGGGAGACTGGACGGGGTATGTTTGCACATCGTTGACTCGTCGCGAGAGATTGTATCTGTGGGGGTCAGCTGGCGCTCTGGATGCCGTCCTTTTAAGGCGAGTGTGTCTTACGTGAACTGTGTGTTTTGCGCCGTGCGACGGATTCGGGGAGCTGTGATGGAGCTCATCGTGCAGCTGAGCTTTGGGCGAAGAGCCCTGTAAAGAAGTATTGGGGCTATATATCGATGAGGAAGCGCCTCTAGGATTAGTGGAGGTCGATATCTGGGTTAGGGTGGGTGATGGCGCAGATTGAATTGTGTTGTGATGCTTGAGCTGGTGCCTTCCAACTGTTTGGAGCCAGGAACTTTTCCAACGCGACAAGATCGCGCCAAGCTCCCAGCTCTCTGGTCACGTGATCTGCGCAACCTCCAACGACAATTCAATTCGACTACCCTGGACGCCTTAAACGCCCAGCCAGTGCTGGCCTTTGTGCACCGCCCACGTCCCATATTGATCTTACAGTGGTTGATCACCCTCATCTTTGCTTCTTTATTATTCTGGTAGTACAATTTTTAATTTGTGAATTTTGATGTGACGGTTTATGTGAGCAATATAGGCTCTAGGCATGCATGAGATGAAATTACTCATCGAGCTAGAGTTAGAATGGAAGAGCACACACCAAATATTGCTAGTCTGGACGCCAACTTTACAAAGCAATCATCTATGTACAGGGGACTTAAAAAACTCTTATATCCCTAGGGCCAATAGCAAAAAGAAGGGCTGCTGAAGGAGCAACAGCTAGACAACGACTAAGCAGCAAAGCTTATCTCGTGACTGAAGACAGCACATGTAGACCATGGGAACCAAGAGGGCAAGCAATCCCCAGTCCAAGAACTCAATCCGAAAGTGGTGTCCTAAGAGAATGCAGGAAACTTTAGCTGCGTGCTTGTTCCACCCCCTGCCGTGCTGACTCTCACCAAGCCTTCATCAGACACTTACCACGGACCTTTGAGGAACACGAGGTAGGTCGAGAACAAACAAGACGGGCAAACCTCAAACTTGATAGAAACCGGAGGTGAGCGGAATCGGGAAAACCGCAGCGATGACACTATCTCAAACCGACCTATTGATGATACCGTAGGAACGTCAAGGGGCAACGAGCTCGAACGCGGTCCGGGCATGTGGCTGGTTTCACTAGGAGCTCAACATCGTCTGATGGACTTTGGTGGGAACTAAATTCGTGAGACCACA
This sequence comes from Fusarium falciforme, assembly GCF_026873545.1. Taxonomy (NCBI): domain Eukaryota; kingdom Fungi; phylum Ascomycota; class Sordariomycetes; order Hypocreales; family Nectriaceae; genus Fusarium; species Fusarium falciforme. Next base: position 1,238,237 of record NC_070548.1, read on the forward strand.
TCCAAAGAACCAGCTTTTCAAGTCTCAAGTGGTGGTGTTTCGATTACTACGCGCAATCCTACATACAGAAAACACCATGACCACCCTCCATCGGTCAATGATTCGGAAGAAGAAACAACGATCAAGTAAAAAAAGGTTAAATAGAGCGACGATAGGATATCCCACACCATCAATAAACCAGCCCCCTCTTCGTCGTGATATCTCCGCCAGGGCTGGCAAAATCTCCACTGCGTCCGTCCTGCTGCATCTATGTGACACCTCGCTCGCTAGCACCCCGCCCAAATATCCCAAGAGGACCCGGTTGCCCTCTAATTTTTAGACCTGCTCCCCACCCTACTCGCTAGATAGATCGAGAATTTGTACAGAGGAGACCTCGGACTCCCAGTCGTAAAGAGAAAAAAGAAACAGACGTGCCGATTACACGTGGGGGTATGGTTGCCGCCATGATGCTCTTACCCGGAGATGACTTCTGCGGAGGGTGCTGGAGAATGACGGTGGCATCCAGGGGATAGTTGCTGCGGCGTTGCTCTCATCTTCCCCAGTCGACTGCTCGAATCAAAGTTTGAAGCTGAAAAGTGACGAGTGAGGGAGTGGACGGCGTAGGGAGAGCCGGTGTGCCATGGAGCGTGCTTGATCAAATCCAGTCGTTATTTCCGCAGAGGCAAAAGAGAATAAAAAGGTCTAACCCTACGCCCAGAAAAGAGTCAAACGCCGCCAGATCGTCGGGGGAAATCGATCGACCAATAGACATGAGCTATCATCCCAAAAACGCCGTGAATGCCGATGGTGAGGTGGATGGGGAGTGTTTGGCTGATAAGCCTTGAAGAATTTTGGAATTCGCTCATGCGTTGGTGACCTGCTCGTGTCAGTTGGACATGTTTAAATGAATTCAGTCATATCTCATAAACTTACCCGAAGAATCCTCCGAGAGTAGTCTTGGTTGTCAGCGATGCTGCCATCGCTGAGTCGTCGGTGAGCCATGACAGGGTCGAGGCGAGAGTCGGTCATGGAGATGCTGCCGCTGCTGCCAGGAGGCTTGGAGCCGTTGATGAATGCGTTCACAGCAGCGTTTCGGCGATGCTCCTCCTCGATTTCAGCGTTTCGTCGGCGGCGGACAAAGAAGATGGCACCAGCAGCAATAGCACCGACCACCACCACACCCACAACGACACCTGCGGCAATGGCGGCCACATTGGGACCGTCCTTCTTCTTGTCGTCGTCGGCAGTGCTAGAATCGGAGGGGGAAGTGACATCATCGGTGTGTGTCACGACAGCAGTGCTCTCGGCAGCGGTGCTCTCGGAAGCTTTGGTCGACGAGGGAGCAGCACTCGTGGTCGTCTCTTCTGGCACATAATCATCAACGGCAATTTCGAGACCGGTGTTGAAGACAGAGTAGTAGGTCTTGAGGGCACCGCAAGCCTCTTGGGGGTAGGCTGGGCATGGGAAGTTGCAAAACGAGTCCTTGACCAGGTCGTCCTCGGGAGGATAAACCATGCCGCAATAACACTTATCGGCCTTCATAGCCGACACATACATGCCGGCCTCTTTGCAAATATCACCACAGTAGCCGCTGGTGACCTTGGCTCCCGATGCCTCCTGGGTAAAGTTGGCTCCAGATGAGAAGCATCCATGCGAGGTCAACTGGTTAATGACGGGAGTGACGGCCGGCCTTTGTTGTCCGTTCTTAGCGTAGACTCCAAGGAAGTTGGCGGCGGCCAGGAAGGCCAACGAAGCGGTTGTTGTGGTCTTCATTGTTGTTGGTTGTATATCGGATATAGAGCGAGCGTGAGGGAGGTTTGGGTTGGTTTGATTAATCCGCTTATTACGGGAGCGGGCCTCGAATCAGATCAACTGGAATTGAGGCTTGCCTAATCCAAAGCTGAGGGTTTTCTTTTTGGTTGATGTTACTCCAGGCTGGTCCAAAGATGCGGTGAATCGGCACGATTTGATGTCGGTCGAAACCTCTCGATTGACAGTGAGCCAAGTCGATGACGCGAACGGGTGAGTCGTCGATATTAAACGAGACGCTGTGAATCCTTTGTCGATTGGATATCAAGGGCACAGACGATAGTCGACGAGTCGAGCGAACAAATGTCGTCGGTCGGAAGAGGAGATGGATCGAGAAGAAAGGAGGCGAGATGATCGGATCGTGTCGTGGGTGTCGTGGAACCAGACAAGGTGGTAGAACAAAGAAGCTTAAGGGCAACGAGACGAGACGCCCTTGAACAACGAGAACCGAAAGAAAAAAGACTCAACGATGGAAAGGAGACGAAGGCAGCATTGGTCACTACAATACGCTCCAAAGGTGAAAGAAGATCAAACGCTTTGCGTGTGGGGGAGGTGAAGGAGGGACTGGAACGAACGAGCGGCGGGAGGGAGTGGCTTGTTTTGTTGAAAGGGGAGATGGCGAGAAACGGAGCGAGAGGAGAGAGGCAGCGACGGGACTCGACCACCAGAAGCGAAGCGAGAAGGAGACGGAGCGGAGGGACTTGGCTTGGCTTGGAAGGGAAGTGGGCAGGGAAGGGACTTGGAAGGGCAGAGCAGGGGAGACGAGGAGCCAGGAACAGGAGTCAGAGCGAGCCCTGGCCTGGGATTGCAGCGAGTGAGCGGCAGAAGAGCGCGAGACCCCCCGGGAGAGAGCAGGGAACAAGGGGGTACGGGCAGGGGGGATCCAGAGGGTCACAGGGGAATGCCCAGCCAGTGGAGTTGGCATCAGGGAATCAGCAGGGATTTGGGCACCATTTTGGGACCATATTTGGGTGGTGGTGGTGGAGTTGCAGGGGGTGGTTCCTGTTTAATTGCACAAGAGAGCACAAAATCATGCACGGCATTAGACCTGCGCTGCACTGCACTGAAGTGCACTGCTCGTCCGTCGCCCGCCACTGCCCGCTCCATCCATCCCATCCAGAAGCCCAAAAGCGCCGAAAACACCGCCAATGGGATGCCAACTGTTCACGGCTTCAACTTGTTGGGCGGCGAATCATGCGGCACGGTCGCCGCGCACAGCACAAGTTTGTGCGAACAACTCGGCTCTTGCACAAAATGCAAACGACGTGACTGACCACCTGCCTCACCTCACACCCCGTACACGAGGTACCTCGCCTGCGCTCAACGCCGCGACACACGACACAGAAGACGAAACCACACCACAGAAAACGTTCACACAAGACTACGGTACCTGTACGGCCCGGGACACGGGCGACACCATGGTCAATCACCACAATCGCCCAGTGGCTGGATCTGGAAACACAGGGCGTCAGCTAGAGCCTCAGAGCATCAGCGAATCGATGGATGCACAACAGCACGCCCGAGAGAGCCGCCCTGTGTCCCCTTGAACAAACGTCTCGGGTCTCATTGATGCCTCGTTCCTCAGCCTGGCGGTTGACCATCATGACCATCCGTCTCCCTCGACCCTCGAATCAATCACCCACCGCTTCCATCCCCTGGGCTCATTCAACACCCCTCCATCCCTGGCCGGCGCCGTGCGCCGGGGGTAACGCTGGAGGCGCTGGGACCGCTGAAGCCGCCTGCAAGCCACCTCAGCCAATGCCTCGAGTTGGGACCGTGGAATGTGCTGCCGCTATTGGAACATGCGGGCCACGTCAAGCTTCGGGATCCTCAAAAGGCAACCATGGTTCTGGTCTCGATACGTTGAGAAAAGCTTTTCGGTGATGCCTTTGCGATTTTGGGGAGGACGGCGGGAGATAGAGTTTCTGCCATGCGGGCTGCTCGCCTTCTTCCCCTTCATTTCCATCTTGGGTCTTCTCCGCGGCCTGGTGCAAACCTTGTGCATCGAGTTCATGTCCACTTTGTGCCCTGATATTCAGGAACAGCATAGCCTGGGATACGTACCTCACCCTCCTCGGCCCAAACTGGACGTGATTGCTGCAGATCATGTCCAAAGCTGGTCCTGTGCCGCGAAACTCAACCTCTTGGCGCCAACGCTCGTTGATCAAATCAATTTACCCGTCCCAACCGCAAGCAAATCACGCGTGCGGCGTCAACGCAAACCTCGGCGGTTGAGTGGGAAAAGTCAGAATGTGATGAGGTCTTTTTGTTCTGGAGGATGGTCTCGAAAGGTTCGCTCTCGCGGTCGAACTCGGCTTGCGACGACCGAGATGGCTGAAGCTTGACATCCCCATGTTCAAGTGGAGATTTCGAGGCCCATCTCGACCTTCATTTGCACGTCAATGCACGCCCACGGCGCAATCCTCGTCTTGAACCTTTCATAAAACGTCACACCCTTTGTGCAGACTTGTGCATGCCATACCCCCATGGCGGATCAGCAAAAACCCCAACAGGGCGCGCGTCAGCCATCACCACGCCGCAATGGCCGTCTCGATCCACGTGTCTGACGAGGCTTGCTGTGACGGGGGATGCATCAAGTCCATGGAACGAGCAATACGGCTTGCAGGACGACGACGTGCGTGCGTGCGTAGGAAGCGCTTACATCTATAGCAGCGGAAATATGCGTGGTAGAGTTTGCAAGAGAGGTAATACTGCAAGGACCTCGCTGGCACAACGGGATGAACGGGCGAGTCGTGATTCTGGTGTTGGTGGTCTCGCTATCTCGGTGTCTCTGGGTCCCCACCTCGGCAACTCGATCGAGGATCGAGGCATGCAGTCCTCCGTACGGAGTACAGTACGGAGCAGCCGGTTATGATCATAAAAGAGACACTGGCAGGCTTTGTTCGGGGTGGATGGTCCATGGCCGCTGGGTCTGGGTCTGACGGCCATCAGAGCTGCATCAACCAGATCACGCCAAGCACGACCCCGAGCGACACCCAACCTCTCGGTATCTAGCCCTGCACAGAAACGAGATTGCTCAGGGCTACGCCTCGAACTGATAACAACGGGTGCATCTGTTGCTGGCTCCTATCGAAGCTGAGAGAATGTTCATCATTCATTCCCATGTCGCGCCCATCAGCAGCGATGCGTGACGGCGGTCGCAGAGTTGAAACAGCGACTAGAAACGCCGCCTCCCACCCAATCTCGTTGGCTGCTGTCACCCACCCAAACGGCTCCGTTGTCAGAGGTTTAGACTTTTCCAACTGCCAAGACGATTGCCGGGCGCCTCTATCCCGCACAGCGTCCCGTCGAGTTTGAGCTTGCTGACGAAGGCAGCTGAACCGACTCGACTCGGCAGGAGAATTGAATACAACCGATCTCGTGGAAGAGGATCGCCTGAGCTGAATCAAGTCCACAGCCCCGACCGACCGATCCTCACTTGCTTTTCAGAGGGGCCGCCGTCGTTCCCGAGCCCACTTGGTCTGAAGGACTGGCCGGTAGCCACATGGCGGCTTGCATAACTCTGGACAACTCTGGATAGGGTTAGGTTTTGCATCACGGACCAGGCACAATTCCCTGTTTTGTGTTTTTCCATCCATTAAAGCGCGTATAAGGTTAATCACCTTACGCGTTCATGGCAGGTGAAAAGGATTGGTTCCTACATTAGCGACGGCACTTTCCCTTTCTGTCGAGAGACTGACAAAGCGATTCTTGATCTGCTGCCCACCCCTCAGATGACACATGTGGGTCGAGTCTGCGTATTTGATACGAGGCCGCGAAGCCATTCGCAACTCGATTTGCTGCCGGAGTTCCGGAGGGTAGGAATACGTACTCTGTGGGAGGGTCGAGAAAACCTGGCAGATGCACAGCATTGAATGGCCACTTGCCTTACTGGAGAGGGAAAAAAGAAAGAAGAAGCGGTCGAATCTTGTGCCTGGCGTACCTGAATGTTCAATGCAAGGAGTGTCGTGAATTCAAGGAACAAGGAAGACGAAACCAGGTGCAAGGAACGAGCGGCTCAACTCCTTGTCAAAGCTTCCAAACAAGCTCCAGGCGTCCCTCTGGCAAGGCAGATTTTCTTCTTTTACAGAAGGACAGAGAGATTCAGCCCCCTCGGTGGCACCCCCATGATCCCTTCCAAGATCACTCATTGCTTGGTTGATCACTCCCTACTATGTAAGGACCACCTCTCCCCAGCCAGCACCCATTCATTCCCCTCAACTGCGACCGCCCCAAGACATGGATGAGTACCGTTGCATTCTCCCCCATTTCATGGGCTTCTCCAATCTTTGAGGGGGGAGACCAAACCCTCATGGATTACCGTCGAGTTGAGATTCAAGGACCCCGTGGATAGCTTCTAACAAGCCAGACCCGGGTTGGCGGTGCATGACCCCGAAGCAAATTTGGGTTGGCGATTATTGCCTTCTGGAGCACGGAGGGTAATATATCTGGCCGGCCTCGTCCGCGACGGGCATCTTGACCCAAATTGTTGGGCACCGCAATTATCCGTTTCTTTTTTGCATCTATTGATATGTACTCCCGACCGCCCGTGGTGGAGAGGCCTGGCATTGTGTTCAGGGGACCGGATCTTGAGCCGTTGAGCCAAGACGACACTGTCATCTCGACACCGTTGCATTAAATCGTAGATTGCCCATCGGTAATCAGGACGCTGACGGGTTTGGTTTCACCATGGGCTATGGTTGCTCCGTCTATTTACTTTGTTCCATACCCGTTAAACCAGCCTCATCAACAACAACACAGAAATATATATCTCTGTAGATTACTACTCTGTACAGCATACGGGATACACTTTGTATGTGCAGCAGCGGACAATCTTCCCCTGTCCTAGACACTGCGGCGTCACCGGCTCGACGTGGCTTTCGTCCCGAACCACCCGCCCAGACCGGCCTGTGCCTTTTGTCGTTCGTTTTGTCGTCTCATGTAGAATGGTAAAAAGGCTGGGGACGGTCGTTTCCACAACCACCGTCAATTCAAACAAACATATTCACTTTTTCAAGGTTGCACTCTTTCATCTCTTCATTCCTCGTCTTGAGGCACCTTCATCTTGTTTAGGTAGGTAGTCGAGACACTCTTCCCCATGTGCCCCAGTTTATCGAGATTACCATGGCTGTGCCACGTTTTTGAGCACAATTCACTCTCCACTTTCATCTTCACTATTGAGTATGAATTGACCGTATAACTTTCTCTCCCCCCTGCACAATTGCTCATCAGACCCTTTTTTCCTTGTTTTCCACCCCTTCTGGCCCGGCGCTGGTGGCCGTTCGCCGGGACGCGGTCCGTCCATTCGCTGGTCTTACCAAACCTTGCCAACTGACTGTGGTCCCTTTTTTTCATTCATCCCCTCGGCGGCGGCGGCGCGGGAGAGATTGATCAACCGTTGAAGGCTATTTTTGGCGTCTCTCAATCTTAAAGATTCACAATCATTGGAAGTTTGTCCCTTTGCTCTCCCGGATGTGCTGGGAAAAAACTTAATGGTAGGCTCGAAAATGTCACCGGGCCACGCCAGCCTGAGTAATCGAGATGAGATGGCCGCGGCGTTTGGGCTTGGTTCCCTTTTTTCGATCTGCCGGACTCTATCGCTATGGTCTCCGTTCACCGACGACGGCCTAGATCCCGAAGTCCTCTTTTCCAAGGCGTGAGCTTCAACTTCCAAGTTTCTCGTTCCACCTGCAGAGATGATCGTCTCTGCAGCCCTTGCCACCGGCGACCACTAGACCTCCTATAGACAAAACCTCCATATTCTGCATCATGAGCTTTTTCACTTAGTCTCCCTGCATTCCACGGTAGTGCTGGAAATAGTATATTCCCCCCGTCATGCCAGTCACTCAAGACAAGGCGTGCGTGCGTGTGCCCCTTCGCGCCCGTCTGTGTCTCATTTGCTGTGGAGTTCCTGTGCACGCACCCCGCTGTGCAATATCGACAACGTTTGGGATATTGATTTCGATGAGGCGAAAAGAACAAGACTATTGATATTGCGGATTTCGATATCCCATACTACTCCCTGGTATATCGCTAGTTGAGTAATAGGGAGGTTGAGGGCGCAGAGGCTGAGGGGACTGGATGTTGACGGGACTCGGGGTCCAAGATGCGCTCGGCTGAGTCTCTTCCATTGTTACTCTGTTGGTCACTCTGCGCTTCGTGGCGGCCTTTTCGCCCGGTAGATGAACATCTGATTGCTCTGTATCTTGTCGTTGGGTCCTTGGATGTTCTGGTCCTCTCCAGCATCCGAATATGCTGAGTATGCGTTAGATGCGTATCCTGGGGGAGGATGATTCAAGACTCACCCGAAGAATATCAGCAGTAGACCACCAATCACACCCGATCCGATCCCAGCACCAACTCTTTGTCTCGAACTCAGGTCTAGGAGACGATTAACCTGAATCCCAGGGCCTGGGGTAAGATATCTCATCACTCACCATGCTCCCAACCCATCCCGGGACCGCCATCGGGATCGGGTGCGGCGGTGTTCGTAGCATGCACTATATCTCTCGTGCTGGAAGTGAGTGTTTCTGTGGTTGTTTTTGTGGCTACCGTTAACGTGACTGGTGTATTTGCACAGCCATATCGCTCTCCCGAAAGATCGGGCCAGGTCCAAGTCCGACATCTTGAGCTTGATTCTTCAGTGCTACAATGGTTATCGAATTAACGGCTACACAGGAATCCTGGAAGAGATACTCACCATACCAGGGTGGCCCTCCCAAATGGTGTGCCTGATTCGATGCATGTTGTTGGGATGTAGCATTGGTCGTCATCACAGCAGCCGAGATGGATACTGTCCCGGCCAGACACGGAAAGAATGGCACAAGATGAGGGACATGTCACTGGAAGATCGGGATCTGATGTTTCGTCTGTGAGTTGTGCTTTTGTGATCCTCGGTATTGCTGGGTTGAGATGAGCTACATACCACCATCGACATACCCGCACGTGCGGGGATCCTCGCTTTTCGTAGCGCTGGTTGTAACAGAGCTAAAAGAATCATCTTCATCGTCAACTCCCACGGTTATTGTTGTTTGTGCTACAGCCTCAAAGGCGAGGCTGGCGGCAAAAGCGAGGCAAAAGACGTTCCCACACATGCTGGGCAATGGGCTTGAAGGAGGTTCTGCCAGCTGCCTCTGTGCAACGAAATTGCACGTCGGGATCGTTTTTCTTATTTGAAGATCATGGAGTGCCGGGGACTACTCAAAGCCCGATCGGCAACTTTCGATCACATTATTGTGGTGTGGCCGGGGCAAAGGGGGGGCAATGAGGTCGCAGTGACATAGATGGATGCTTTTCAGTTTTCAGCTGTGGCTGAGCAATATTCTTGGCGATGTCGGCACATGTGACATGGGAACAATCATATAAGAACAGATCCGTTGCTCGACGAATTGCTTCATAAAGAAAGAAAGACCTATCAAATCTCCGGGTGCGACGATCGACGAGATGGCGCCCAATTGCGACGCGTTGACACATATGGATGACTTCACCAAGTATGTGGGAATCCTCGCCAAACAGACAAATTTTGAAGAAGCAAGGCTTAAGGTCTGCAAGAATGAGATTTGCATTGCCGTCTATGGGACGGGCAACCCTGACATATCGGGCATTGGAGTTTGTGATGCACTTTCACTGTGGTCGAACGCTCACTTACACGCAGTAGGTTGCTACCGCCTATATCCTCGAGTTTGCCCTCAGCGCCTTATTGTCCCTGGCCGCTATCAGGCTCAGGAAGCCCCAGTCTGGGACTGCAGCCTATAGATGGAAGGAGATAATACAGTGCGGTCTCGACTCATTCTTCTCCTCGGCAGCGTACTTTACCCTGGCAATTCAGCTCGCAACCATCGTCGTGCTTGTACGCAAGGACTATGGCATTAGCAACACTGACCTGGGTGCCATTGAAGCCCGTATCGCCCAGTCCGTCTCTGTCGTGAGCATGATGCCGCTGCTATACCCAGCTGCTCTGCTGGAGCCAGAGCCAGAGGATCGCAATGAGAACCGGGATGTCAGACACAACTCCAGGCTGCTGTTGCTGAGCGTGACGTTGGCGCTATCATTCTTCCCTTTCCTTTCGAGGTGTATGCATTCGTTCGGACCGAGCCCCATTGGAGATGGCTCCAACTCAAAGGTTAGCAAGAAAAACTGGGCCAAGGTTGCGAGGATGTGTTTTCCTGGGGGCTTCGCGGATCTCAAGGATGATATGACTTGGAAGGCTCTTCCGGGACTGGAGTTGACTGCCAGCCTGACCACGTATTTGTTTGCTTTCTGGCTACTATCCGGCCTCCCAAACACACGCTACATCCCCAACAAAGACACAAAGGGTCATAGGGGGGTCGAGAAGATTCTTTCCTGGCGGGAGAGAGTGGCCAAGTGGTTTGAGCATAGGAGGCGCTATGCGATAGTACCACTCCTTGCGCTTGTCGGCCTCACGATACCGCTGATAGTGATGATTTTCATATTGAGGGACTTGCAAAAGGAGCTAGCCCATGATATGAACCACACATATGAGGGAGATGCTTGGGGATTTGGGCAAATTGTCTCTATTGTGTTGTTTGTTCCTGTGGGCGTGGACATGGCCTACTGGTGGAGGTTTGGGTCATCATATGAACGATGAGGGCAGAGGGGTTTCCAATAGTCCTTTTGGTTAACTTATTTAGCAACTCTCTGCTCAATATGACTAGTTGAATCCACCGTTCTTCTGCCATGTTCTCGATTGTCTAACTGCGAACAATTGTTGGCCACCGGCCAGGGGTAATCGTGTGAGCCATGGTTCAAATTCTTGGAGGCAACCCTCGGATCTTGGCCCGCGATTCTCTGCTAATAAACTAGTTCTCATCGAGATGCTGCGATCTGGTGTGAACAACAAGGAAGATAGTTGATCACGAGCCCTAACACTAATTCATACAATCACGACGATGTGCCATTGCAACGGGTGTTGGCCAAGATACGGAATCAAGCCGGTCTTCGGTTTCACCTGTCATTGGAGCTTTCCTCCGGCTCAGCCAGGTATGGGGATCACGTTAGAGATCATGGGGCCCGACCCTCGATGTGGAGGGTCTCAACGATAGGTTAGGATATGTTCATGGCCAGATCAAAAGGGCTCTCCGAAATGAGAACTGTATCTTAGTGACCCCTGTGGTGCTGGTTCGGCGAGCGAGAAGTGAATATGGGCAAGTCACATAACCGTGACCATCATGCGGCAGATACTGCCTTTCACTGACCAGCCATTACAAGAAACACATGCTTCTCGGAGTTTAAGGCGTATTGCATTCTCATAGTCTCTCAGTAGACTTTACATCTAACCGAATGGGCGCATTGGACAAATGCGTACGTTGACGGGTTTGGTCGGATGTTTGGTCGGATGTTTGGATTGTTCTAGGTGCATATGATGTGGGCATCACAGAAGCTTGATGACATATCTCTACTATCCCCAATACATGTACTATTTTATTTGAACTTACATCAAGAAGGTCAGTACTTGGTACTCATTTCATTGCTCCAATTAGATAGCAGCTCGAGATTGACAAACTCTTGAGTTCTTGACTGCATTAAGACCTTTACTTGCTCTCACAGGCAGGTCATGGCTTTGGATCGCATTCTGGCCAATGGGTAAGGGAAAACTTACTCCCAAGAAAACACATAAGAGGCGTGAGTGTACGGGCATACCGACAGGTCTATTCCCTCAATCGGCTTGCATTTGGAGGCTGAGTTGTCTGTCGTGAGCATTTGCTCTTTCGGGCGGCCAGGGGTATTCTCCAGGATGATTCAACCCAAATAAACAAGATGCACGACTTGGAATTCATTGTACCGGTGATATAGGGGCCCTAGAAGCTCATCTGATCCAACCCGGAGGTCCGTCGTGTGGAGAATCAGGAGACAGACATCCACAGCTGTTTGGCGCACATCCATGGGCTCCATACTGTCGTGAGGAGGAGGAGGGTATTTAGAAAGGACTTTGCTGAGATTCTGATCTAGGTCAGATTTTATATTGGGCTTCTAGGACTCTTTGTATACCCAGCAGTGATGTGGAAGAGGACTCGCTGAGCCGCGGTGTTGGCAAACCACATGGTGTCCGCTCTCTGTGGCTATGGCTTGGGATCATAGAATGCCTCACTTCACAGAGAAACCTGAAGGCGGAACACGCCAGTCTGCGAAAGGTAGTAACTGGGTTGGACAGCAACACGTTTTGCACGCTGAACGCGACTCTTATGTATGGGACCTAAACTGCTCGCCTGATCCAACCAATTGGAGCCACTGATTCCTATGAGTAGTACTCGTAGCTATACTTTGAGGCTCCGGTACCGATTTCGAGATCGGGGGACGTTCTCTCCATGCTGGTTTGTTCCTCGGGGTTGGGTAACTGGTGTTCTTCGCTCACAGGGGCGATGTCGAGGTCGAGAACGACAGTATCAGGGAATATTGTAGAAGAATTACGATGGATCCATACCACGTACAAGGTCAAGAGTCGGGGTAGGCCTTCTCTTAGTCTGTGGTACGTACTTGCGAGATGGTTAGACAGTCAACTCCGCGCTCATGTTCTCGCTCTCAGGGGTTAGTTAGATGAAAGACATCGGTGCCGCCTAACCCCTCGGTTTCCTGACTGTTACACTCGGAGGGCTGTGGTGGGTTTCCATTCACTCAGTCTGGCGTGTTGATAATGCATCTTCGAGAGTAGGTGGTCTTGAAGTCATTCTTGGAAGCATGAGCGGTGCCTGTTCTATGAGAACTAGGGAATGCTGAACTCGCCCAGGTTGGGGAGTACAATGGAATTTAAGCAAAAGGAAGATTAAGATTAAACTATAAACAATGGGTTCGGATGCATCCGTCCTCTATTACTTTTCGTTTTTGCGATGCGGCATGGGTCGGTTTCGGAACGAGATTGATATAGGGTATTGCGCGTGGTTTTGACGCTCTGTACTGTGCTCCCTGCCCAGTCTTCAACACCGAGATCTTAGGTAAATGTCTACATGTGCCTATGAAGTGAAATGACTAGTAGTTATAGACTTGTAGAGTCGTCTATGGCATTGTTATTTGGCTGTGCTTTTGTCAGCTTGAGGTTTCATGGCGCCACCGGACCGAGCCATGAAAGCTCCTTTGTTGAGAGGTGAATATCTGTAGTCATGCACAAAGAACAATGGCATTTGAAACCGGAGCAGTGGACGATCAGCATGCAGGACTGTTTCACATGTCGAAGAATAACTAACTCCGCTTATGCAGTCGATAACTCGACCGTCAACGAGGTCGTTGCCTCATGACGTCTCATGCGGCCGGCATTAGTCATCAAGAAGAGCACCCACGACCAGATGCCATGACAACATGGATGAGGCGCTCAAGTTCTAGGCCCCAGCGTTTGTTGTTGTTTTCGTTCCTGGTTCTGAGACGCTTGTCCGTGATAAGATGAGACGGCGCTTGAGGGATGCACGGCGGGAGAGACGCATGATGCCTAAGGCGGAAAGGCGTCAATGCTCATGGTTGCCGAGCAGGGAAAGTGGAGTCGGGTTCGGCGATATGGTGCGTCATTGCGAGGCGAGTCACAAGATCATTCGCAGGGACCGGCTGCCATTCATTGGGGGGGGGGAAGGTCCGGAAGGCGCAAGGTGCAAGGTACCTTACCTTACGAATCCAGGCAGGTGCGACTAGTGGAGGTCACCCATGGTCACCCACCCAGCCGCCGAAACAGGCCGCGAACACGCAATAAGCTCTCCCCCAGCTCCGTCATTCCCTTACCTACCTCTCCGCTTCTACTGCTTCATAACCAACCATCTTATCTCTCCATCTGCATCTTGCATCCCCATTCCCATTCCCATTCCCATCCATCACCATCGAGCTCGCCATCGAACCCGCTGTCGGATCGTCGTCGAGTCCTATAGCTCCGTCTTAGTACCTTTACCGTACTCTTGGTCGCATTCTCGACCGATTGCCCATCATGAAGAGCGCTCTTCTTGCCGCCGCCGCGCTTCTGGGCTCTGCCCAGGCCGGTGTTCACAAGATGAAGATCCAGAAGGTTCCTCTGGCTGAGCAGCTGGTACGGCCATTCCACGATGCACACTGATTCTGCTGAGCTTGCTGACCATGACCACAGGCCACCACCTCCGTCGAGGCTCACATCCAGAACCTCGGTCAGAAGTACCTGGGCTCTGCCCGCCCCAAGAACCAGGCCGACTATGCCTTCAGCACCGAAGCTATCAACGTCGAGGGCGGCCACCCCGTTCCCATCTCCAACTTCATGAACGCCCAGTGTGAGCTTCCCAGATCATATGATGACGACCAAGACTGACCCAGCCCCCAGACTTCTCCGAGATCACCATCGGTAACCCTCCCCAGAGCTTCAAGGTCGTCCTCGACACCGGCAGCTCCAACCTCTGGGTTCCTTCCCAGGAGTGCGGCAGCATCGCCTGCTACCTCCACTCCAAGTACGACTCTTCTGCCTCGTCCACCTACAAGAAGAACGGCAGTGAATTCGAGATCCACTACGGATCCGGTAGCCTGTCGGGTTTCATCTCCAACGATGATGTCCAGATCGGTGACCTCAAGATTAAGGGCCAGGACTTTGCCGAGGCTACCAAGGAGCCCGGTCTGGCTTTCGCCTTCGGTCGCTTCGATGGTATTCTGGGTCTGGCCTATGACACCATCTCTGTCAACCACATCGTCCCCCCCTTCTACCAGATGGTCAACCAGAAGCTTCTGGACGACCCTGTCTTTGCCTTCTACCTGGCTGACCAGGAGGGCGAGAGCGAGGTTGTATTTGGTGGTGTTGACAAGTCCCACTACGAGGGTGATATTGAGTACATTCCTCTCCGCCGCAAGGCTTACTGGGAGGTTGACCTCGACGCCATTGCTCTCGGCGACGAGGTTGCTGAGCAGGAGAACACTGGTGCCATTCTTGACACCGGTACCTCCCTGAACGTCCTCCCCAGCGCTCTGGCTGAGCTCCTGAACAAGGAGATTGGTGCCAAGAAGGGCTACAACGGCCAGTACACCATTGAGTGTGACAAGCGCCAGACCCTTCCCGACATCACCTTCACCCTCGCTGGATCCAACTACAGCCTCCCCGCCACCGACTACATCCTTGAAGTTTCCGGCAGCTGTATCTCTACCTTCCAGGGCATGGACTTCCCCGAGCCTGTTGGTCCTCTTGTTATTCTTGGTGATGCTTTCCTCCGACGGTACTACTCTGTCTACGACCTCGGCAAGAACGCCGTTGGTCTGGCCCGCTCCAAGTAAGCGACGATTATTTATGGATGAATTATCAGATAGCGCATGAGTATGTATCACGGACTTGGTTTTGATTGAGACTGGGGTAGCTTTGATTATTACAGCAGACATGAGGAGCAGACTGTGAGATGGTGCGAACGTCTTACCAAGATGCTCGGTAATATGAACATGTTTATTTTTGCCCTGATGCGATCAAGCGATTCAAGCGTGATTGTGACCTCGTGTAACGGTGGCGACGATGCATTGAAGCTTCCCGTTGTGTGTAATTGCGTGTGCCATTCATGATGATTGCGCTATGCCTGCAGCCACCTTGGTGCACTTTGGAGGGGAATAATAACTCAAGGAAGTGTAATATTCATTGTTAAACTCGTCCTACTTGAGAAGACAGAGCATAGATCGAACAGACTCGACCGTGGCTAATTTTTTCAAGCAAATGAATCATGTCTAGGTGTTGGTGACACTCAGCTCATTGTTGGTGATGCCGTTGACAAGCTGCGGAAGCTGGTTGGACTGGCGGAGCTGAGTCACGTGCATGGCTCATTAGCCTCCTCCCCCAAAGGGCGCTAGTGTGGGTCCTGGTCAGCGAGAAGTTAGTACTTGGCGATCGAGACACATTCTTCCCCCAGCGCAGCACCTCTCCATTCTCGCCAGGAGTCGGATCGAGATATTTCCTCGAGGCTGTTTGTCGCGTAATTTGCCGAGTCGTGGATGCACCTCCTGATTGCACGATTGCGGCGCGTCTTTTGGATGAGGACGCCCGATTCGCGCTGCCTCGACGAAGCCTTCTAAGCGTTGGAGTTGCACCAGCACCAGCGAGCGACCCGTTTCTGCCATCCACCACCGCTGCCAGCTACCGCGTGTCGCGACGAGGCGCGGCCAACGCCAACGCCCCGACGACGACGGTCTCCAGCAGCGCAGCCATCATGACCACGCCCAACATGGCGCAGTCCACGACCGTCCAGGTGAACGGCGTTTCCGTCTCTCCCACCCCTGAGACCGCCCAACCCGTCGCCCCGGGAAAGCGAAAACGCGACATTGACGACGACCGCGATGATGAGGATGGTCCCGACGAGCAAAAGCCCGCCATCACCAATGGTGAACCTAAAAAGGACCAGAGGGAATTGATCCGGTCTTTTATTGATGTCCTGACCAGGTACGCCATCTTTTTCCATGACTACGGCTGCACTGCGACCTTTTTGTCGATGCGAATGGCCCCGTCTCTGATGAAGGCTAACCATCCCCGACAGCTTCGATACCACCCCGTCCATCATGAAGCGCCCCCTGCCCGAAGCCTCCGACGATGATGAGCCCCGAACAAAGCGCCAGAAGTCGACCATCGCCGATAAGGCAACGGCGAATGCGTACGATAATCTCGACCAAGTCGCCGCCGATCTCGTCTCTGTAATCCAAGCATCCCTCAAGGAGCCCAAGGTTGAATCTGCCGAGGGAAAGAGGGAGCTTCTGGACGAGACAACAAGGGCGCAAATCGCCGAGTTTAAGGACAAGGCGTTCCAACTTCTTCGTCGGGAAAAGGCCTATCCCAAGGTCACCGCAGAGCCGCTCCCTGTCGAGGCAAATCTTCCTTCCTCCCCCCAGAAGGGCGAGCTGGTCCTCTCAGTCCTGGGATATGCGCCGCAAGAGAGGCGTCTGTTTTCCAGTCTTCCCCTTTCCGATGAGACCAATTTGCGTGATTTGAACCTCCCCCAGGGCGTGGCATTGACTCACATTATGCCAACGACTCCCCATGAACGAACACAGACTCTCGGTGATCTATTCTCATCCCCTCGCTCCCTACCGCCACTGCAACCGCCTAAGCAGCCAAAAACGCAGGCCAAGGGCAACACCCTCGACTTCTACCGTCCCGAATTGACAGATACCTGCAAGTACCGGAGCAACACGTACTTTACGACCAAGTTGACATCCGGATACTACCTCGACTACAGCAATGCTACCCCCTCGTCGCAGACAATTACGAAGCAACGAGAGCGCGCGCAGAGCCTTGCTGGAAAGAGGCCTTCTTCTACCGAGCTGGAACTGTCTGAGATGGAGTCGCTTTTCCGAGGAGCCTTTTCGAGTTTCGCACCGTGCAAGGACGACTCGGGGGCGACTGTGCCGTCTAGTGTCGCTGGTCGAATGTGGTGGCAGCGGGCAGGCCACCGACAATTCCAAAACATGATCGAGGTCGAGTACTATGCCGATGAGGAGGACAGCAAAGAGGCAAATGACAAAGCCAAGGCCATGGAGATTGACGAAAAGGCTATTCAGGAAGCCATCGACAACTGGGATGATTCGATCGTTGATCCGTCGCTAGAAGAGGCTCTGGGCACTAAGAGAGCGGATGAGGAGAAGGAAGTTGACGAGATCCTGGAAGAGGTCAGCGACATGATTGAGACATTGGCCTCGTACCAGCGGATTCGCAACCTCAATCTCCCCAACTCGCAAAACAGATCCTCGAGCGATCCGGTCACAGGCGATATGCTGGCTACTCCTGGACCGACTCCCTCAGAAGGCGAGCAAGCTACCTACCAGATGCTCAAGGCGCAACTTGCGCTCATCATCAAGACACTACCTCCGTATGCGGTAGCCAAGCTGAATGGTGACCAACTGGAGGATCTTCTCATCAGCACCAAGGTGCAGGTCCAGACGGACCAGTACAAGGGCGTCATGGAAGAGGACGACGCAGCTGTTCAGGCCCGTCTTAGAGCGCAACAGCAACAGGCAGCTGCGCAAGCTAGTGCCCGCCCGCCACCACAGCGTACACCCAGCATGTCGTCTGTTTCCTATGGACATCACCCACCCGCAAATGCATACGCCACCCCCAGCCGACCTCCTGCGATCCAGCAGCAGTATTACCGGCCAGGTCCTACGCCAGCTTTCCAGCCCCAGCAAAGACCAATGCCGCCCTCACAACCTCGACCTCCTCAACCAGCTCCATACAATCGACCCAACGGCTACCCGGCCCAGTATGCGACTCAAGTGGCCAAAGCACAGACTCCATATGGCCACCAGAACATGCCTCAGTATGCGACTCAACAAAGGCCCCCGTACGGACAGATGCCACCGCAGCAGGGCACACCGGCCGCCCGATACCCGTTCCAGCCAGGCTACCCACAGCAACAGGCTGGAACACCCGCGCAACCCACCTTTGGGGCTTTCCCGAACGGCCAAGCTATGCCGCAGAGAACTATGTCTCCGCAGGTGCCACATAGGCAGGCTTATAGCCCCTCGCCTAACATGCAACAAGCTGCTCGTTATGGCACGCCGAACCAGGCTATGGGCAATCAAATGAATAGGTACCCGAGCAATCCCCCACAGCCAGGAACGCCAACTCAGAACCCTGGACTTACAGGATACCACACCGTGATCCCTGAAGCTCAACAGCAGAGGATCCTTGAGCAAGCGAAGGCCCGCCTCGCCGCCCAAGAACGATCGACCATGTTTGCGGACAAGATTGCCCAGCCCGGCACTCAAGGGTTTGGAGGTGGAGGAGGGATGGCGCCCCAAGGGACGATGGATGCGAACAGGCTTGCTGCGGCCCGGGCAAGTGTGGCAGCTCAGCAGAAGCCGGGGACTCCAACTCCTCAACGGGCAGGGATGAATGGAACCCCGGGACCGCATATTCCGCACAAGGTGACGCCTGTGCCGGTCCCACCGATCCCCGGGATGCAGAGGAAGCCCTCGACATGAAGCGACATGTTTTGCGGTCAGATTCGTTGGAAAAAGAAACAGTTCGTATGGAGAATTGAGTGCGGCGCCCAGTGTTGAATCTGGGACCACAAGGAGCAGCACGAGACGGACTGGGCTGGGCGTTTAGAGGTGGATTCTCGAAATGTGTTTATTAGTCTTGGGGAGTTGGCTTTTTTTGTAACCAGGGAAAAGGGACGTGAAACCACTACAAAGGAGATGTGATCACAAGGGGAGGTGTTTTTTCCGTCAAAGTTGTTGACATCGATGAACTGGGAAGTCCTGGTTGTGTAATTCAAGCCGCCAGATGGGATGGAATGGCGCGTGTATGCAGATGAAATAACCGACGATGGGTTGCCATTGTTAAGTATGCTGTTAAAGTAGTCGTAGTAGTAGTGTGAGGTGTAGTAAAGTATGTGAGAATACTTTTGCAAAGTGCGAGTACTTAACAGATGTCGTGATGGATTCATGTGATTGAATGAGTGTAGTGAATTTGCTGGAAGAGTCAGGGTTGTAAGTTTGGGGAGCGGATGTTTGGTATTGGGTGCTTTAGTTGATTCTCACTAATAGCCCTGTTGTATTCTCTAAGAGCAAGCTCGTAGTAGGAGAAAAAGATCCGACCAAGGCGTGAATGTGTCTACTTGATTCCTACACGGCCGCCACATAGAGTACGCCGACTAGGTGGCTAAATTGTGATGTTATATATGTGATCCTGGAGTCTGTTTGACTGGCTGCCCAACTTGAGATTGGACCCTCAAATCGGCTCAAGTGGCTGATGGGCTTGAAGAACAATAAGGGACGAGTGAATGAATGAGTGAGTTGATTGTAATCTACAGAGCAGAGGGGTATCTATCATGGCAGCCCAAATGTTCGTCTCTATTCCCACATAAACCCATATACGTACAATTTTGTTTTCATCTAGTCGTACAAACACATAGCCCTCCTGGTTCATGGCACATGCTTTGGTAGATCCGCAGCCATCTCACGCTCCTGCATCCACTCAAGGACGATGCGACGCAGCTCAAAGACAACCTCGACTGCGATGAGAAGGATGATGATCAGTTCCAGCCGGGTACCATGCTGCTCACTCGACATCTCACGCAGAACGCTAGCAATCTCGGCAGCATAGTCCATTTTCTGGTTCAGTGCACGGATGCGCACGTTTACATCGAGGGCACGGCCAACTTGCTCGTAGTACCCCTCGAGGCCGAGCTCGGAGCTGGTATCCCAGAAGATATCAGGGAGCGAGTCGGTTAGTTCGGAGTAGTGGTTAAGGCGGGCTCGCAAGCTGAGTAGCTCGCCCGTCTTTTGAAGGATAAAGCGGCGGCCGAGGGGGACGCCTGCGCCCTGAGAGAGGATTTCGGGGATGTTGCGTGTACTCTCGAAGTAGCTGGTCAGGGCGGTTTCGAGGACAGCGAGCTTGGTGCTGCGGGCGAGACCCGAGGAGAAGGCAACCTTTGCCAGTGTGGTGTCCAGCGTATCGTTATCCCTGTGCTCCTTGCGGGTACCTAGCACAATCACATCACCCTTGAGGACACTCGTCTCTCGGTTTGTGTCGGTGGTGAACTCTAGATCCTCGAATTCGCGGGACTCGATAGGGTGCGCTTCTTCGGCGGCGCGCATGATCTGCTTGGTGACGACGTCGGGAGGCAGCGACCATGTCACGATTGTACCAGAAGGAAAGACAAAGATGTCCCCACCATTGACTCCTCTTGCGTGGAGCACCTCGTTGGCGTCGAATCCCGTGCCATCCGGATCGATTGCGAAGCCGTGGGAAGATAGAATCTCGAGGACCAGAGGCATCTTGAATGATTCGGAGACGCACGTTGCGCTGACCACGTTGGAGGGCTCATCGCTCGGGCTGCCTGGGGCGGAGGCGCCTCGCTTTGGCTGCTGGGCGATGATGGCGACGCGCCGGAGAGAATTCTTGGCCGTAGCTGCTCGTGTCGGCTTCCTCTTTGCGGCGGCGGGAGTCTGGTCGTCCCTGGCTAGTTCCGAGGCTGAGCGGGAGTCGTCATTGGCCTGGGAGAGGAAGGGGTTCGAGGTGAAGAAGTTGCGCTTCCGCGGGAGGCTCGCCGGCGCCGTCAAGTGGAATGACCGATGAGCCAGCGGGCGCGGGCCGGCGACTGAAGTGTGGATGAGGCGCACAGCATTGAGGGTGATCCGTTGCGGGGAATTCCTCATGATGCCACAAACGAGGTCGCCATAGAAAGCGAGGGACGAGTAGGTAAATATTTACAACTCGGGATGTCCAAGACGGACGAATCTCGAGGGTCCGGCTTAAAGTGGACGACATCCGGAAGCGGGACCGAAATGCCTTAGGTAAGATTCGGCCACGGCCACCCGCCCCCATGCATTGCATGTGACATCTCACCTGATTCTCCTCAACAGAAGCTAGCCCACTTTGGGTAACCTTCTTGACACCCATGACGAAGTCCCACCGGGAGAGATCTCTAGGGGAGACCAAAAGACAGACCGTTAATTACGCTTCTCAACGCCGACGACTTAAAAACGAAAGACACCCCTTTCACCTCGTCCTTCAATACTCCCTCGCGCCATCTCCCGTCCTCCCCCCCCGAAGCCCCCTTCCGGTTCCGCTGACTCACTCTGCGGATCGATCTCTCTCATCTTTTCTCCCCCTCCTTCGCTCATACACAAAAACTACCCCACCATCACCATGGATGTGAACCCCAAGTACGACAACTACGACTTCCCTACCCAGGGACCCGAGAAGCAGGATGGCCACGCTGGCTACCTCACAGAGGAGCAGATCGCCAAGGTGCACCAGCTTCGGATGCTCCTCGAGGCTGAGGGCGTGACTGATCGATTGGACACTCTGACTCTGGTATGAGAAGCTTCCCGCTATGACACGCAAGCAGTGGCCGCCACCACAGCTCCGGATGCGCTCTGCAGGAATGCAACATGCTGACATCGCCCCTCCACAGCTTCGATTCCTCCGAGCGCGCAAGTTCGACGTCGAGCTCTCAAAAGCCATGTGAGACTCCCTCTTTGGCGGTGGAACGAGAAATGCGCTGGTCGCGACAGGGGGGCTGACCGCCACTAGGTTCTTGGACACTGAGAAATGGCGAAAGGAGACCAAGCTGGACGAGACTGTGCCTACCTGGGACTACCCCGAGAAGGCTGAGATCAGCAAGTACTACACTCAGTTCTACCACAAGACCGACAAGGTATGATGCTGTCCCGGCGCTGGGGAGAGTTATCATGAGGACACATGCTGATGCTTTTTTTCTTCACCTGCAGGATGGCCGACCCATCTACATCGAGACCCTCGGCGGCATTGACTTGACTGCCATGTACAAGATCACCACCGCCGAGCGTATGCTTCAGAACCTTGCTGTCGAGTACGAGCGCGTCGCCGACCCCCGTCTCCCTGCCTGCTCCCGCAAGGCTGGTCATCTCCTTGAGACCTGCTGCACCATCATGGACCTCAAGGGTGTCTCCATCGGCAAGGTCCCCCAGGTGTACTCGTATGTCAAGCAGGCCTCAGTCATCTCTCAGAACTACTACCCTGAGCGTCTGGGCAAGCTTTACATGATCAACGCTCCCTGGGGCTTCTCCACCGTCTGGAGCATCGTCAAGGGCTGGCTCGACCCCGTCACCGTGTCCAAGATTAACATTCTGGGCA
Source organism: Fusarium falciforme (assembly GCF_026873545.1). Classification (NCBI taxonomy): domain Eukaryota; kingdom Fungi; phylum Ascomycota; class Sordariomycetes; order Hypocreales; family Nectriaceae; genus Fusarium; species Fusarium falciforme. Next base: position 1,260,564 of record NC_070548.1, read on the forward strand.
CGGGCTACAAGAGCGAGCTCCTCAAGCAGATCGACGCCGAGAACCTGCCCAAGCAGTTTGGCGGCTCTTGCGAGTGCCAGGGCGGCTGCGAGAACAGCGACGCCGGCCCCTGGCACGACCCCCAGTGGGCGCGCCCCGCCTGGTGGGAGAAGAAGCAGGATGACAAGGTCATCGAGAACAAGGGCTCCGAGATTGAGGCTCCCGCGGGCGAGAAGGCCCCCGAGGTTGCCCCCGTCGCTGAGAAGGACGGGGCTGCCCAGCCTGCGCCCGCCGCGGCTTAGAGGAGTGAGTGAATGTGTTTTGAGGGTGGCTGTCCATCATTGATAGACGGAACGTTCTTCTGCGTCTTGATATAGACCAGATTTTTTCTCTCGTTTTTTTACGATGCGTTTTTTCAACAAACCGGGGTTTGAGGGTTGATGCCAGAGCGGGATTATAAGGATAAAAACACGGAGGGACGGGAGGGCAAAGGGGGTGGGAGCGTGTTGCTGCTGTTGAAGTTGTTGTGGGAAGCAGAGAGACAGCCATGGCCGTGTTATTTGTTCAGCTTGATTGACTGTACTCAGTTACAGCCTATTCTTGTTTCTAGACTTTCCCTGGAGAGAGATGTTTGTGTTCCCTGGCCCCTTATTATTCCTCCTCATGATGACTGCGTTAGTTCTCTCAACAAAATAGAAGCAGTTCTGAACTTGTGTGTGTGTGTGTGTGTGTGTGATTCAAAGATGATTGGTATTGTGTTCTGCTGCATGTCGATCCAAGACGCCTAAACTCCATAATTTGCTCCTGATATCATGTTTCCGCCCTGGGTATATTAAACTTTATCGGCCTTGTGTCACGACGTATTCGCCTGCGACGCGCGCTCTCTCCATCCTGGCCACGACGGCGGGCATTTCGCGTTTCAGCCGGCCCAACCCCTCGACGGCCTTGCGGAACCCAGCCTCGACGCTCTCCTGCCTCTCGAGCGTCTTGACGTCAATGTCTACATCTGCAGCTTCGGCAGCGGCCTGCTTCTTCCGCGCCTCGAGCAGCTCGTCGTCGCGCTTTAGACTGTCGCGTAGCTGTTCGGCCTGGTTCGCGGCTGCGGTGCCGGGTACGGAGCGTTTGAGGGCCGCGACGTCCTCGAGGAGCTTCTCTTCTTGGGTGATGAGGTCGGCGACGCGGCGGCGCTTTCGCGTGTCGAAGGGTTCGTAGACGGGTTCGGGCTCGGCGTCGGAGCCGGAGAGGAAGGATTCGGTGGACACGGGGAGGCCGTTTATTGAGAGATTCGGAGCTGCGAGTTTGAAGGTCTTGTCGATGTACTACAAGAGGTTAGGAGGGATTGGTCGCGTAATCGTGTTGAAGAGGTGTTTTTACTTCATTGACAAGCTTTTCAATCTGATTTCGTAGCTCATCTTCGCCGTCATTGCCCTCGACTACCGGGAAGGCCTCGTTAAGACGCTCTGCCGCTGCGCGACGGACGTTTGCGATGAGGTAGGTCAGATCGTCTGGGCTCTGCAGCTCAATCTTGCGCTGGACCTGAGAAACGACGGATTCAGAGTCCATGGCGGGCGATCGTCTTTAAGGGCGTGAGTGTCGAGGTCTATCAAGGTGTCGAGGTGTAGTTTGTCTTTGTGCCCCGCGGCGGCGCATTGATTGATTGTTTACTTTGAGGTGCCAGCAACCGGGGGGAGCTTATCTTATCGCAGGTTCAGTATAAACGGTCAAGTTACAGATTGGCGACAGTATGTTACGGAGGTTCAATAAAGATACAGATTTTGCCAAGGTCGCTTTGACCCTTATCCATGCGATTCATCATCGACACCGCCGTTTTTTCCCCCTCGTCATGTTGGCGACTAATCTCTCGCATTGGATGTCGTGTCGGCCGTTTCTTTGAACCCGTCACCGCCAACTCATCGGGTCCCTCTTCCGCCCACTTACCGTTTTCACCAACACCACCATGTTCTCTCTTTAGCTACCTACCTATCCACACCGCCTCCCCTTTGACGCCGAGCCGACTACCTATCGAAAAAGACCGCGCCGCTTAGCCATAGGAAGAAAAATGTACCTGACCGCTAATGCTAGGCTGATCCACAGTTGATAGGCGTGGCTGCTGGCTATTGCACGGGTTTGAGGAGCTGAGATACCCGCCTTGGGGCCTCGACCTGGCCTATTTTGAGGTTTGACAGCTGGGATTGAACTCCATGCTTGATGATTGTTTGGATGATGAGGCTCTTGAATGATCATCTTATCACTGCATGAGACGACAACGAGGACAGCAATTCATGCAGCCAGGAGGCGTTAAGCATATGCCTCTATCCAAGTCATTCAAGTTCGCTAATTCAGTTTGCTAACATTCAACTGTCGTAGATTCATTACCATGCAAAAAACATGCCATCTAGTTCTAATCTCAGTCTTGCAGATCTGCACTAACCTCACGTACAGCACGGGCAAGCACCGCCCAGATCGGCTCAGGATCAACCGACACTCCAGCGTCCATGTGGTTGTTCACAATCGCCACTGATAATCTATCACGAAGGTCAGCCCATACGATGGATCCTCCTGCTCCTGGGCTGTAGATGATGTTGTCGTGGTCACCCACCAGGGGATCAGACATGCCCTCCTGTCTGACCCAGAACCCAGAGGCTCCGAAAGGCACCGGGCCCGTGAAGATCTCATCTATGTCATGGACACCCTCTCGTGGCTTTGAAAAGGTCTTGACGCGCTCCGGAGATAATATTCTCACACCATCCAACTCGCCGCCCTCTGCAAGCATGGAGAATATCCGGGCCAGCGATGCTGAGTTGCTCACAGCCCCTGCGCCCGGGTCCACGGCCTGCAGCATGCTTCTGAGGTTGTGCTGCCTGGGACCTGGGAACACAGGCAAGGGGTTGTACTTGTCAACGATGCTTTCCTGATTCTTGCCGTACAAGGTGGCGACCCTGTCGAGTTCAGGATCTGGCACGCCGTAGAAGATGTCTTTGTCGACGCCTAGCCGCTCAAAGATCTCTTGCTTGACAAACTGGCCGAACGGACGGTGCTCGGGATCAGTCCTGCGGACTATTTCTCCGAGGATCCAGCCGTATACCAACACGTGGTAGGCGTTGGATTTTCCTGGTGGGAAGATGGGTGTGTAGTTGGCGATACGTTCTGTCATCCACTCCCAGTCTCCCATGAGCTCCGGGGTCACATCCTCCGGCATCTGAGGGATCCCCGAGCGGTGCGAGAGAGCATGCTCAATTGTGATGGCCTCTTTGCCATTGGCGGCGAACTCAGGCCAGTGCTTGGCGATTGGATCATCGAGACGGAGCAGCCCCTTCTCGGCTTGGATGTGAACAGCCAATGCCGTGATGCCCTTTGTTGTTGAGAAGACGGGGAAGATAGTGTCTTTATCAACTGGGCGGTTCTTCTCCACGTTGGCGTATCCTGCAGTGCCTTCAATGACGGGTTTGCCTTGGTAGTAGGCCGTCAAAGAGACGCCCGTCACTCCACGGTCGAGGATTGTCTGCAGCGCCTTGGCGATGCGAGGATCAGAGGCAGAGATGTGGGACGACATATTTCTTTTGCTTTGATTTGAAAGTGAGGCTATCGTGAAGAGCGGGGGACAGACGATGTCGGTTTGATATCTCGTGGTTAGGATGTGGTATATAGGCTAAATGAGTGCATAGCCAGCTGCACATCTGCAGTGAGCCCCACTGATGCTGTATCTCTTTTCAGAGATATTGAATATGATGGTTGCAAGTGCAGAGTTGTAGTTAAACGGGTATGTAAATTGTCTGTGGTCTGTAGTAGAGATGGCTGGGCAGTGTTCTGGACGTTGTGCTTTATGAGCTTGAATATAGGCGCCCTTCAAGATATTGGGAACGTCTGTTGGGATCTAGGCTATTCTGGCCATCAATTCTTGTTCTCGAGCTTTGAAATGCTGTCGTAAATCATTCAATATGTTTCAACGTCCTGAACACATACGACATGAACATGATGGTGCAACTCGGCTTTGAGTGGGCGGATGTTGACACACTGACTTCAGTATGTGACTAACTAACGAGGTTGTCTTTGGTAAATCCTCTTGCATATGCAGTCAGTTGAAAATACGCGATGAAAATAGTAATCTCAGAGAAGGCCCAACTACTTCAATATCAAGCAGGATATCTATCAAGTTCTTTCTAAATATCCGCTTTCCATCAAGTCGAAATGAGTATTATCCAGTCTATATTCTCGGAATTAGATTACTTTGACATCATGTATCTACCCATAAATGCAACAGAACGCTATACTGCGATATAAGAACCCTCCGCTTTACACCATGCTGCTGCTTGCAGAACAACAGTATCCTATCCATCGGAGCACCAGACAGCTCCAGCTCAACCTCGTTCAACCTGCGTGACTCTGGAAGCAACGGCAACGCCAAGTCCTGCGGCCGCGGAAGAGTCTCTACGGAAAAGTCATCTCCCAGATCGAGGCCTTGGTAGAAGTCACCTTCCTCCATCTCCATGACTTTTCTGGCGACGCAGGCTGCTATGGTTGAATCCCAGATTCCTTCTCTGTGACCGCTGCATGGTAGGAGTTTGATTGCTTGTAGCCTTATGCGGTGGACGCGGCACTTGACGGCTGTGAAGTAGAGCGGTGCGATCCAGCCGATGTCGATGATGGATCTGGGCATGTACATGAGATCCCAATTGAGTGAGAAATCCTCGGTTTCTGCGGATACCACCCATAATCTCGTTAGTTGTGTGATCAACAAGAGGAACCGGTCTGTGTAGACGTCATATATGGATTCATCGCTGTGTAGACACGTATCTGCCATGATGGTTGCCATGGTGTGGTTGACGCGAAGGACCTGATAGGCCTTTTCTAGATCGCCGGATCCTTCACATGGCTGGGTTTTGTTGAAGGCTTCAAACATGTTTAGCCATTGAGCGAGTTTTGCCTTTATGAGCTGCTGAGTTGTGTGTTCTCTTGTTGTGATGGGATGTTGGCGGGCTTGTTGTGTGAGATGAAAAATATTGTTGAGAATCGGTTCCATCTGCCTCCAGGCGTCGCTGAGTGAGCGGATATGACTAGTCGGTGTCCTTTGAGGGTCAAAAGCTGGTTGGAGGATGATGCATGGGTGTTGATAGAGGTATCTGAAGAGCTCTACCTGAATGTGTAGTCTTGAGAATGCTTCAACAATCCAATCATCTGTTGGATCATGGCATTGTTTCAGAGTGAGAATGCCAGAGCTTGGATCAGACTGTCCCTGCAAGTGTCCTAAGATTTCGAGTCCGTTTGCGAGGTGAAGCTGTGCCGTCTTGAAGTGACCTCGGAGAAACTCCATGCAAACAAAAACGATACAGGCGATGAGAGCGATGCGACAAGAGGTTCTGTCCTTTGTTGAGAAGTGTGGTTGGAGGTGACTTATTGCCTTGACGTAATGTTGCAGCGTGAACTGTTCCTGCTCATTTCTTAGAGCATCTTGACGGCTTTTTTGTAGGCCTACTCCGATGGCATCTCCTTTGTGGACGGAGCTCAAGGCGAGGATGGCGTTCAAGACGGCGGGCTCGGATGACCCGGCCTGAAAGACGAGGGTGTTCCAGAAACTCGACGTGAACGTGCCCGGGAGCTTGGACGCGGTTCGACACTTGAACCAGTCAAAGTATATCTTTTGCTGAGGGCTTAAAGTCAGAGCGAGACTTGGCTGGATAGGGCGAGATATTGACGCGGCCGGGTAGATAGGGACGCGTGCATCCTTGGTCTTGGACTCAAAGAGGCCCCCTTGTCTCTGGGTGTAGCGCGCGTTTCCTCCACCCCAGATTCCGTAGCCGTCGCACACGCGGCCTGTTGAGAGACATCTGCGACAAGCAGGACGACCCTCATCACACTTGACCTTGCGGACTCTTTACTCCAGTCAGTCTGAGCCAATTAATCCCGAGAAGGCCAATGAGGGACTACTCACTTGCAGGTTTTACATCCCGACTTGACCTTGGACCGGGGCTTGCGGTTAGACGGTGGTGGAGGTGGTGTAACCTGGGAGGACATGGTGGATAAAACCCTGGGATAGTCTATATTCGCTGGCTCGGAAAGAAGGTCATTTCTTTGGATTGGCGAGAAGTGGAAAAAGAACGTCAGCAGTTAACGAAAGTGTCAGCCCGTGATTGTCGCAGGGATCGATCGGCACCATTCTTGACCCATTGGGCTGCTCGGAAATGGCGCATCGTGATTGGTCAGCTGTCACTTAGATTGTCGACAACCACTTGGGAGACGTGAGTTTCATGCTCCTTTTTGTGTAATTGACGGAGTTAATCATGATTTACGGAGCTTAGACGGGTTTCGGATTCTTTTATGAGCCCGCATCTACAATGCGAGACGGACTATATAAGTCTCGAATGACTTTAGTAGAAGGCGAATGACAAGATCAGCAGCTTCTTGACACCTTCACATCGACTGAACCTGAAGTACTCTTTCAAAATGTCTACCAAGTCTACTTATATCGTTCCTCTCGGAAAGAACGGCCCGCTGGTGCCTCAGCTGGGTTTCGGTCTCATGGGTTTGTCCTTTGGCACCTACGGATCCGTCCCCAGCGACGAAGAGAGATTCGCCCTCCTCGATCATGCCCACGAAGTTGGATCAACCTTTTGGGACAGCGCCGAGTGGGTACCAATACATAATCTTTGGTTAAACTCAACTGACTACGCATAGTCTCTACGGCGACTGTGAAGAGCTCATCGGGAAATGGTTCAAGCGCACAGGCAAGCGAGACGACATCTTTCTCGCGACCAAATTTGGTTTCGTCAAGGGGAGCAAGACTCTTGAGCTTAACACCTCGTACGAGTATGCCAAACAGGCTTGTGCTGAGAGTCTGAGACTGCTGGATGTTGACTACATCGATCTTTGTCAGTCAGCTTCCACAGGTCATGGGATTAATGGGAGGCTGACTCTGGAAGACTACGTGCATCACCCCAACCCTGATACACCTATTGAGCAGACGATGAGAGCTTTGAAGGAGCTGCAAGAGTAAGTACTAGTATCCATTCGCCAGCCACGTGTAGCATCCTGACCCTCTACAGTGAAGGGAAAATCAAGCACATTGGGCTGTCAGCCGTTACTTCAACCACCCTCCGCAGAGCCGTCAAGATCGCCCCCGTCGCTGCCGTGCAGATCGGATACTCTCCCTTTGAGCTCGAGGCCGAGGGAGCTGAAGGAACTCACATTATCCAGACGTGCCGCGAGCTCGGCGTCGCTGTGGTGGCAGCCATGCCCCTCGGCAGAGGTCTTCTCACCACCAACTTTGTCGAGGGAACGGCAGCTGGCGACGAAAAGGACATGAGGTGGAAGTCAATTCCTCGCTTCGGTGAAGAGAACCGTGAGAAAAACATGCAGATCGTTGGCCAGTTCAAGGCTCTGGCTGATAAGAAGGGCGTCACGACTGCCCAGTTGGCGCTGGCTTGGTTGTTGAAGCAGGGCAACGATGTCATTCCTATTCCCGGGACCAAGAGGGTCAAGTACTTTGACGAGAACTGGGCTTCTCTAGATATAGAGCTTTCTAATGAGGAAGAAGCCGAAATCAGGCGGTTTGTGCAGCAGGCCGATATTGCTGGAGGTGCCCGGCCTCCTGCGTTCCAGGACTGGGATTTTAGAGACACCAAAGAGGAGGTCTGATTGAGGGAGCAGACACTCGAAATGTTAACTTAGTAGGAAGCACAAATTAGGTAGATAATTAGGTATAATAGTTAAGTATCCTTAGTAGGCCTTTATAAACCGTCTTTATCGTATAATACGATAGCAGTCTTGGTGACGAGGAATAATCCAAGTAAATGATTCATTTTGACTTCTCTAGCACCCTGCAGTTCATCTAATTCTCATGTAAAGTCTGGTACGAGGCAGTGACAATTTCTTCAATTCTTTTACCTAGACTCATCAACTATCATCCCAAGTCTATTCACCCCCTTCCACCACCTCCTCGTCCGATTCGAGCGGATTGATACCAAACTTTGCCGTCTGGGTCAACAACTCGTGCATGTCAAATAGGTCGATTGCCCCGAGCCTCTCCAACTCGGCGACAACATCCAAAACGTAGTCAGCGCTGGGACATTCTCGATGGGCGCAATCAGGGATCTTCACGGCCATGCAGGCATCTATGATCCTCGCGGCGGTTCGGTGTGGGATCATGCGTTCCTTGAAGATGATCATCTCGACGTAGTTGGGTAGTTCTCTCGGGTCGTGATGATGTACGTCGACGCTCAACTCGGGCTCTGGCCCGGGCGACACGTACAAGACTTGGCTGTGCCACATGTCGGTTGTATAGTTGCGCATCGCAAAGGTCCACTGACACTTCTCTCCTGGCGCTTCTGGCTCGAGCATGATGACGAGGAAGGCGATAGAGGATACGGCCGGGGCATTGTCGTCGAAATCAAAGTGGAGGTTCTCTCGGGGGATTGGTATGTGCTGAGCCACGGAAGGCCTGGGGGTATCAGACATTAAATCATCGGACGGGGGTCCATAGAGATGAGATAGAAAGCGCTCTGAGAACTCGGTCTCCAACTAGACATCGAGTTCATACTGAAGCTGTCTCTTCTAGTTGTAGGGCTCATCGGCGTCCTCGGTGTCTTCCTAGTCCTCGCCGTCGTCGTCTGGTTCGTATCCCTCAGCCTCATCCTCGGCTGTATCTGGCTGGTTTTCATCGGTATCCATGTCCTCGAATAGATGTTCCGCAGACTCGGTATCTATGTTGTCCGGTTGATGCTCCTCGGTGTCTGGTTGATCATTCTCGGACGTCTCTTGTAGAGACATTCTTCGCATCGCGGCTTCTGGTATCATGATGTCGGGGATGTCGTGTGATGTTGTTTGTAAAGTCGATGCTGTTGGAAGATGGTGTACGATGCCGTGTGGATGGATGTTGCTTGTGTGACTGGTTTAAGTTGCAAGGATCTGGGTCGATTGGGGAGCGAAATGGGCTGATGGAAATCATGTGATGTGATTCAGTGTCAAAAGTGAAACTGGAAGGAGCGTGGTGGTTGTGTTCATTGTTGGCAACTACCTAGCATTGGCTTCCTTCTTTCTCCGGCCGTTGATAGGCCTGCTTCCTCAATGGTCTTTGCGGTGCTCCGTAACAACTTCAACGCCGAGCGCCAAGAAACGAAGGCTTGGCATCGATACGCGTGTCTTGGCTTGTATCGACATGGCCTCTGCTTTATAGAGTGGAGCTGCCCTTGGCATCTCGGATAACCTCGTTTACCTCGTTTGCCTCGTTTAGCTGTGTGGAACCTCACTCCTTCAATGCACCCCAACCCGCTCCCTCGGATACATCTTGCTTCCTCTTGCACTCGGTTCTCATTCCCTCTTATTACTGTTACTTGTGGCTTGAGCGAGCGCTACTCCGCCGAATAACCTTTGCTCTTCCTCGCATGTAAAGAACGTCCCCATGAGTCCCCTGGACGAAACGGCCGAGGATTACTCGTCGAAACAACGCAAGCCACACACCAAGTCAAGGCATGGCTGCATTGACTGTAGAAGGCGTCGAGTCAAAGTACGTTTCTCTTCTGTTGACTTCATCTTTCATGCCCTGTTATGTTGTTGGATCCTTCTCTGCCTCGCCAGTTCGTGAGCTCACATCGTCCATTAGTGTGGCGAAGAAAAGCCATGTTGTAGCACCTGTGTTCGGCGGGGTGTGAGATGCAAATATGCCGACAGACCTCGGCCGCCCACAGAGCTTCCATCGCCATCTTTGAGTCGAGATGATTATGCCTCGAGCCAAGCAGCCTCAACTCCAGACTCGAACCAACAGCAGGGCTCGACAGGTTTGAACCCGAACTACAGGACGGTCCTTGTCGGATGTACCTCTCAAAATTTCTCGCAGTCGAGTTTCTGTATCCACGACATGGCCCTCCTTCATCACTGGACCGTTGCAACAAGCCTCGAGCTATTTAAGGGTGACGACAAACACCACTTCTGGCAGATCATGGTCCCACAGACGGGATACGAGCATCCATTCGTGATGAATGCCATTCTCAGCCTGGCTGCCCTGCATCGAGCATATCTCATCCGACCAGACAGGCACGGTCACATGGCAGACGCCGCCGTTCACCACACAAATGCTCTAAGGGGGTTCCAAGAAGCCCTGAGCCATGTGAGTGACGAGAACAGCGAGGCCTTATTTATCTGGTCAACTCTTAACCTGATATACGTGTTTGGCATCTCAGGGCGGCTGAGTGACGCCCTGGATCCTCACTCTAACTTTCCGAGTCGCAAAGACCGTATGTTTGGGGTTGAATGGATACCCATGGTCACTGGTATTCAAACTGTTGTGAAGCAAAATCACAAGGTCCTAAAAGCCGGTCGACTTGGAAAGTTTATGACCGTCGGTAACTGGGGGGAGATGGATCCAGATGCCAACCCCAATCCCGAAGACCAGCATCTCTGTGATCTGCGGAGTTGTTGGGATGGCACTCCCGACGCACCAACCTACGAAGAGGCCTTGAGGATACTCAGGAAGTGCAGGCTATTCATGGCCCGGTTCTCGGGCGACGGAATCGATCCGCTTGAAGAAGCTGGGTTCAGCCGGCTTTGGTCTGGGCCTTTGCTCTTCATCATATTCGCTCCCCAAGCCTACTTGACTCTTCTACATCAGAGGCAGCCCCCGGCACTGATCCTGTTTGCCTTTTTTGGTGCGCTGCTACGCGAACTGGATGATTACTGGTTCCTGGAGGGGTGGGGGAGGGATATTGTCGAGGTTATCGACGACCTGTTGGGGAGTTACTGGAGACCCTGGATTGCATGGCCTTCAAAGGTTACCGGCTTGTGCTAAATGCGAATAGAAACTGGCGCTGACGATGGCAAAATGGCCTTGATCAATTCATGCAAGTTCGCTGTCTACACTTTATATACCATCGTCACTACGTCCACACAACTAGCAAATACGATTATCTACCATATATATTATAGCCATAAAGGTAAGCATGGCCCCTTGAACCCCTTTTTATTAAACTGCAGCAACAGGGTCCATCTTGTAGCTGGGCGTGCTCCGACCCAGGTAAATCATGATCTCGGCTGGATGCCTCCAGTTGAACAGCGCCATGACCAAAAACATCAAGACAGAGTCAAAGACGTACATGTAGGGCTCATGGCTGAGGAGATAACCGTCGAAACCCTGTATGTACTCGATGGCCCTGAAAACTGACCGAACCATAATGAAGACGCTGCCGATGTATAGAGCCATCATGTGCTTCTTCCAGGGCGCCCCTCCTAGTGAGCGAACGGTAGGAGCTCTTCGGATGGATAGATCGAATGACACTGCCATGACCATGAAGACGCCGAAGCAAATGAGCTGGACGAAGAGACCGCCGACGACGATCTTGGATCCGTTGTCCAGGGCTTCGAGTGAACCACCAGCTTGTAGACCAGCTCCTGTAACCCATTGTCAGTGCCGATACATCAAGACGCAGGGTATCCCGCTTACCCGCTCCTTGAAGCATAAAGGAAAAGACGTCACCAATGACAAAGATCTTGGTCAACCACCGTAGGGGAATCTTGACGTGCCCCTCTCCGTCCACCATGGCAATGATCCTCCCAAGCTCCATATAAATCGTGGCGGCGAAGAGGGCGGGGGCGACGAGCAGGAGAGTCGCCTGCATGATGAAGGGTCCAAGTGTCCAGTCGGGACTTTGCGTGCCTGATTTACAACGAGCGGCGTATCCGACAACCTCGACTGTTGGCCAAGATTAGCTTGTGGTTGTCAGGGAGGGCGAGCTGTAACTTGCAGATGCCGCCAATGGCCAGCGGGAGCATGAACCAACATCGCGGTCGAATTAACTGCCAAAAGTGAAAGGCGGTCGTCGCAAGGAATAGTAGCATGAAGATTACGGCGCCCGGTATCGTCGGATCGTAGTGGTACAGCTTGAATCCGCCGGAGGCGTCGGTTGGCTCGGAGGCTCGGTCTTGGAGGAACATGGCGTCGTGATTTTAAGAGACAAAAGACAGAAAGAAAACACCGATAATATTAATGAAAGACTTGAACAAGTAGGGAATGACTGCTTAGAAAAAGAATGGGACTCAGTAGGTTGAGTCTCGAGATGAGATTGCTGCCATGGGGGCTGATAGAATTTATACCCCCATGATGTACTCCCTACCCCAGAAAGGGATGCGGCTGAAGATGCGGAACGAGATGCGTGAGACACCGCTTCTCTCCATTGGTTCAGGTGAGGAAATCACAGTCCTTGCTGCGCCCAGTGGGGATGCTGTCTATCCTCGGATTCGGTACGCGTAGTCGCTTAATCCGAGCGTTAGGGGAGCGTGCGATCCGGGCCTCGTTTAGCAACACGCGTGTTCTCGTTGGAATCTGGGTTGAAACAAGACCTGTGCACATCTTTGTGAAAGGCTTTGCAGTTGATCAGGTTCAACCTAAGGGGAGATGCAGTGTTGTTGGCAACAAACGCATTGACAATGGCCAACTGCAGATTGTCCACTTAAACGCCTTTGTTGATGTCTGCCATACTGAATCTGTTCTTAATGCACCTAGGACATGAAGTTGATCTTGAAAGAGAGTTGTGAATAGTTTTGAACATAAGGGTAGAACATAGCCTCACGTAGCCATCTCTTTGTTCAAAACAGTGAAAACCATTGGAACACAGACATGGATCCATGCATTGGGAGAATATTCTATGAGACTTTGTAGTATATAATGAGCAACTTCTCAGAGTTAGGAATGAATATATTGACTCACAGCATCAAGCACACAACAGCAACCACTACCACAGCAATCCCACTTCGTCTTGAAGTAGACTTGCCTGCACTCTTCTCAAAGCCTCAACACACACGTCAACCTTTCTTCAATCCATCTAAAATCGATTCACCATGGCTCCCGCTCGGAGGTATATGTCTTTCGATTGGTACGAGTCTACCACCGGCGACTACATTGAGCCGGTCGAGGTGGAGGAGAAGGTGGCAGTGAAGGCAGAAAAGGAGACGATAGAGAAGGTGAACGAGGAGGCGCAGGAGGAGGTGACTATTTATATCACCGGAAAAGCAACAAACCAGCGACTCCGCCATTCCTGGGCCATCACTTTATACGATGGATCCAACAAGGACTTTCGCACCTACGAGGTGCGAAAGCCGTTTCGCCACACCCCGTGCACCCTCAAGTCCTCCAATGGACACCCTGGAGAGACCGGTGTTCAGTATATTACGCTGGGTAAGGTGCCCTGTGATAGGGGCCAAGAACTCTCCGACCTCTGCGAGACGATTCCAGTCAAGCAGTCCAACAGCGCAGCCTACGCCAATAGGCAGTACGTCAATGATGTCGCGCGCTTCCTCGTAGCGGGAGACTTTGTGAGCAAGCGTGAGCGTGGGAGGGCCATGGCCCACTTCACCAACTTTATCAACGCTGAGCGTCAGCAGGTCGAGGCCGAGCACCAGAAGGATGAGCGCGAGAAGGCTAGGGTTCAAGGGCAGAAGGCCAAGACCCAGGGGCAGAAGTCCGAGAGTGGGCACCAGAGCCAGAGGAAGACCACCAAGGGTCTCTCTCAAGGCAATGGTGCCTTTCCAGGCTGGTCCCTTGACGGTGGCAACAACTGAGGCCTTGTGGGTTGAGGTTGAGTGTGTAGAGGTGCGCGACGAGATGGAGATGTCTCGTCTGATGGTGTAACTGTCAGTAATTGTTCATTTGCTTTGTATCATATCAAAAATCAACACTCCTTTAACACTCTTTTAAATAATTAGGCGCGCCCCTTGAGTGATTTGAATGTTAGTATCATTGACGTCCAAGAGTAGGCATCGGGCTCAATATCAAAGAAGACAGGCATTAACACATGCTATTATTAAAATAAAACCGAATGTTATAAACCACCGTCGTGATTTAAATGCCTTGGTCGAAGAATCTAATATGAAGTAGGAGTTAATAAGAACCCGGTCACTGATCCTTAGTAGCTGCAGCCTGCAACATGTCGCTTCGAGTTAACTTAGCCCCAGACAGTAAAACTACCAGTACTGATGAAGCAAGGGTTTTGTGAAAATGTTAGGCACGAAACCTATTAGGTCTTGCGTCCTGTCACCAGGTGGCCGTCACTGCCCGCCACTCGTAGTGCCCCCCCTTAAATAACAGGTCGAGATTTGGCACTCCCTCTCTGTTTTGTTTTACTGTCTTCTGTTTGTGCTCCACCATTAACATCATGGGATCTGAGCCCCGAAACATGGTCGCACCAAAACGATCCGCAAGCCCCCTCGAGAGTGCTGTCCTCAAAAGCACCAAGAAGCCGTCAAGCCGCAACTCTGATTCTACCGCTGGTGCTATCGGAGCGCCAGCAGATGTCCCCGTTAGGATCATTGTGTCTCTACGATCGGATTCTAAGGCGAAATGGAATGACCCCGAGCCCAACACCTATCTCGACCCTAGCACCATGTGAGTCGACTCTCGCAGTATCTTTGATAGCTTTTACTGGGTGGTAGTCTGACAGAATACAGTCCTGGAAATGAGGACGCTGAGATTGATGCAGAGACCAAGGAGCTATCCGACATGAGTGGTCTACCATTCCCCGATGACTTTGCCCATCTAAGGTGGCTTGAACGGATCGATGGCCTTGCATTTGTGAAAGGAAACCGGATCGGATATTGCGACGCCAAGTTGATTCGACGACTGCAAATCCACCATAAGTTTTGGGTGGCGATGGAAGAGCCAACTCGACAAACCTCGGAACTCGCTTTCGAGCTGTTTGATCGGTATGGTCGCCTTTGCAAAGAGTTTCGAGAGCACCCTGTCAACAAAGGCACGGGCGTTTGGGGAAGCGAACTCGATGGTGAAGATATTCTTCTCTGTGAGAATATTCGAATCGAGCCTGGGCATCATCGCCAAAAGATCGGAACCAAGATTGTCAACGCCGTTCTCAACAAGGCCCGGCGCAAGTCGACAAAGTTCTTTGCTCTGGCCAAGCCAAGATGCCTCGTGGAAGAGATTTATTTCGAGAATACTGGGCAAAGAGTAGTGGACACTGAGGCTGCTGAACAGTTCTTCCGTTCGATAGGGTTCAGGCGTGTCGGAACCTCGGGCTGGTTTGCGTTCACGGACGACTCGAGTCATCCCTCAAAGCGTCTGAAGGCTTCAGACGATTGGAACCAGCCTCGCTTCGCTCAAGTGCCACAATCAACAGTGGCGTCTTCTGCCAGGCTCGGGGGACCTGATATGGTTGACTCTAAATGCGTTCGACTGCTGCAAACCGACTTGCGACTTCAGCTCGAAGACAACCCCGGAGTTCTACTTGACGAAACGGAAAACACGATTCTGCATCTTTTGGCCTTGCGGACCTGGCCTAAATCGATCGCATATGCTATCGACGAGTGGCCTCAGTTAAAGAGTGTCCGAAATAGAGAGGGACACACACCCCTTGAAGCGCTACAAAGGTTGATGGAGACGTCAAGAACAACTCGGACTGAAAACGGTAAGACACATGTGGTATCTGACGATTTTCGAGGTTTCAGTTCTGTGCAAGTTGCGTCGCTCGGTGCCTTGGAAGGCGTCACTGTTTGTGACCTTGACAAGGTCCCAAAGGACGTTATCGCGCGGGTTTTCACTCCACCAAAGCAAGAATTCCAACGCATCCCCGGTGCTAGTGAGATTCAGGGGACGTTGAGATTGAAGTATGGATGTACTTGTGGACAATGCCTCGGTGGATTCCTGAGCCCAAGAATGCAGCAAGCTCTTCGACAACAGAGTGGCTTGCAACTTGGGGCTCTCTGGGATCAGATCGACGACGGACCTGCGTGGCTCAAGTGGAACAGAACTGAACTGAGACGAGTTTCATTCGCAACCCAAGACCTGATGGAGAACCACAAGAATCTCAGGGTGGGATTCGTCACGCTGAGCAAGCACTTCTCAACCTGCATCGAACAGAAGCGAGTTCCCGATGAGGCGAACATACTTGAGGTATCTCAGGGGAGTGGTGAGTGGCCTCCAGTCACGCAGCTCTATCTCAGATGTGGAGGAACAATTTCTGCAGCAGTAACCATGATCTTTCACAAGGTAAAGGATCGGAGTTCCTGGGCTACATGCAGCTCAAATCGCCGGATGTTCTGGGCGCCTTGGGCACAGCCGGATCCTATGCCAGGGATTGTTGAGTGTCGTAATGACTTGGAGTTTGGGTTTGTCACCGGGATGTGCGGATACGAGGGAAGCAAGGTGTGAAATCGATTTGGTATCCTTTGATTGAGGTTGATCTCCAGTGGCTGGGTGTTGCAGGTTGAAGTGGAGGTAGCCATGTACGACATGTGCGAGAGGCGTTGGAGGTGACAGGGTTGTCAGTGTATCATATGTAAAAAAGTAATGTCAAGGTTTTTCCGAGACGTGACTTGAGTACAATGAATTTCTTTGGGGATGTGTTGGGCATTCTGGATAGTTATCCGTTGTGAGTGTGCTGGTTATCCCCTAGTATCGAGCGTCTAAGCCCTACGGCTTCCTATGTACAGGCAGCAATTTTCTTCTCCAGATAATACGGAGCCTCAGTGGGCTGATGTTCTCACGGATTGGTAGGACAGCGGATAATTTTCTTTCTCTCATGTATTAAACAGCCAGCCTACAAGAAGTTTAATCCTATTGCGGGAGATGGACATGCCAAGATCTTGAATGGTGCCAGTGTCCTCACCTGGTTCGGCGGTGGAGCCGTGCGTGCCTGAGTGCGTTGAACAGAAGCAAACCCTTATCAATGTCTCCCTCTGTAGGTCGTGCTGCCTTGTGCCATTCCTCCCAGCCAATGGCCTCGTAACGGGGAAGCTCTTCCACAGTGATCTTTTGAACTTCCCTCTTCCCGGCTTGAACCTTTGTGGCCTCAATCCACATCTTGGGCCAGGCATTGGCGTCGAACGGGGCGGGTGAGGAAGTCCTTGTGGAGCGGATGCGTTCGACGCCATCCTTATCCTTCGCAACATAAGAGATGGGTCGACCCTGAGCCTTCGACTCCTCTTCAAGCTGCTTGAACTTCTCGATGACGGCATTTCTGATCAACTCTGCGCTTCGTCCCCCGCCCCAGGTGTAGGCCTCAGGGTATTGACCTTCAAACTTCGCAGTGTTGGCAGAGGGGGTGGAGGCTGCCGGTGCGGCGGGTATCACTGAGGAAGAGGACGGGTCATGTTGCTCATTTTTCTAAGAAAATTAGCCGAACGTCTGGAAAAGCTCATGAGAGGCACACACATCATCTCTTCGAGGCAGGCGTGTGACAACTCGCCCCGACTTGAACTCGACGCCCTGGAGTCGAGTCATGGCGCAATCCCGCGTGGGGCTGTCAGGAAACTCGACGATGCAGCATCCCATGTGCTTGGTTGACAACTGGAAAAGGGGGTTTAAGTCATCCCAGTAGAAAGTACGGTTGTTGAACCCATGTCGTCTCAGAAGATTCGTGGCCTCTTCCTCGCCTGCGTGCGTGTCCAGTCCGAGTAGGTACAGCAGCCTGTCTTCGAGGATGGCCTGCCGGGGGAGATGGCAGTAGCCTCGATGGCGAGACATCTCTTCTTTCGAGAGCATGAGAGTGAATATGCGGCAAAGAATACTGGCTGAGTGTGTGTTGATGCTGGAGGATGAATGCCGTGGTGAAGATGGTGGATGCACTGTTTATTTTTGTGTGCCTAGTGTTTGCTTGTTTTTGTTCAAGGTGGATTTCTACGCAATCTAGCTTTGTTGATAAACAAACCCAGTTTAAAAGAACCCATACACCAGACCCGCTGACAGAAATGCCGGGGCGGCTTTTGTGAGAGTAGCCACATAGCTTGGGCAAGCAATTTCTCCCGCACGTGTGAGATTGGTTAATGAGACCATCTTATCACCCCATGGCTCCTGTAAGGTCCAGGTATCCGGGTGCCACATTGTATTAACATATGGCAAACAACGTAACAGGCGCGGAGTAGCAGAAGATAGCGGTTCAGGGTTTCATGCTGGATGAGGGCGGCGATCAGCAAGCCCATTGCTGTGAGACATTAGCAACACCTCCGAATAACTGAAGATAGCGAAACTCACCGTTGATTACTTGGAAGTCCCCAATAGTTGCAAGGATCTTGTCTATGCATTTCTTCTCCAAGAGAACGTGCTCCTCTCCCCTCCACATCAACCTGCTAACAGACGTCGTTGGAACTTGAGTGGTATCTTCGCCTGCCTGACGCTGGTCCAGGACTGTCAAGACATTCTCAGAAGAGCGGTTGAGATGCAAAATCGAGCGACAGATGTCAAGAATCTCGATAAAAACTGTCCGAAGAGTTTCCTCTTCCTGGTTGGCTGTTCGGGCAGCCAACTCGTCGGGACCACCGCCAAATACTTGGTGGCCTAACTGACCCAGAGAGATGATGGCCGATCGCCATAGGAATAATGAGTAAAATGAAAGGAAAAGGGAGAGGCCTGCCTGAAAGGCGAACAAAATTATGATCTGGCCACAGGTTACTTCTGCTCGACTGAGGTTGGAATATTGATTATTGAGTACTTACCCCGAGTCCTGCGATATCGGCATTTGCGGGACCAACCTGGCAAGTCATGGTGGACGATGTTTCAGTAGAATCGACCCAAGTAAACTCTTGGGCTCGCGATGGGGCATCAAGTGGCTAAGTAGAAGACAGCCCATGGCCAAACCCACGGCGCCTTCATAGGGCAGCAACACAGTATGCAGTAGACAACCAGCAATGGCTTGAATATTGCCTACTCAGGCTACGTAGCTTCGAATCAGGCTGGCTATGAAGAAGCAATCTTGGGCATGGAGGTAAAGTCATCAGGAGATCAGCCAGCCAATCACTCTGTACTTGAACAGCTGGTGGAGCTGCAGTTGAAAAGAGATCTTTAACCGAGGTGATTGAGCAGTACCAACTCGAACCTTGCACTAGCGATACAAAACCTTGTGAATATAGCAACCAATCATCATCTCGTCTAACTATATAGCTTATAGACAAGGTGCATCTCTACACATAAATTCAAAGCCCCTGATTACTATCCATTCGCGCTCAAACAGCAAGTGGAATCTGGTAGCTATACTGAGGCAACCCAGCCCACTGGGGGAACGACTTGACGGTGCTCTGATACTGCCCAATCGGCAAGAAACTCTCCAGATCAGTCCTAACACTGCCCTTCTTCGCAAGAGGCTTTCCCTCGAATCGCTCCTCGACCCATTTCAACCAGAGGTGTCGAGTTGCATCAAGGTCGGGAACATGGCTCACACCCGAGGTGACGAGGAACTCGAGGTCGTGGTCAGGATACAGCTTCCAGGTATCCTCAACAGTCTTGGCCGTGATGTTGTACAAGACATAGGCGTCTTCTATTCCCTGGAGCACAAGTAAAGGACCCTTAAAGTCCTTGCGCCCCGCGTTGCCGAGCTTGGAAAAGGCATCGACGTACCAAGACTGGTCATAGTCGGATCTGAATACAGTCTGGGGTGTGAGGAAGAGTTGCTGAAAGAATGCGACGCCACCTTGAACTTCCCTGGCTAGTTCTATCCGAGCGATGCCCAGGGGAGTCAACCAATCCTCGAGTTTAAAGTCGGGGAAGATGGAGCGGAGCATTTGACCAACAGAGGGGAGCATGAAAGGGGAAGGACCACCAAAGACAGCAGTGGTAGGACTTCCGGCGACGGCTCCCCTGTAACCGGGAGAGAGGTCTGCAAACTTGGTCTTTTCGTTGGCAAGAGCCTCGGCGACGGCCCAAGCGACTCCCCCGCCTTGGCTGTGGCCCATGACAATAAAATCATGGCTCAGCTTTTCAGGGAAAGCTTCCAATGCGGCTCGTAGGCCGTAAAGGGAATCGCGGGCCGTGGTGGGAGAAGCATGGTATTGGTGAGGAATCTCGCTACCGTCCCATGATTTAGAGATACCTAGACCTGCGAAATCGGGGGCAAAGACGGCGTATCCAGCTTGAGCGAGGGTGAATGGTGCTGAGTTGGCGTACCAGAGGCCGCGGTCCGCGGAGGGTGCCTGAGAGGCGAAGAAGCCAGACGTGCCATGGGCCCAGATCACGACAGAAGCTTTCTTGCTCTTTCCGAACCTGCGAGGAGTATAGGGCCACAGAATGAAACCAGAAGCCGGGATAACAGTCCCGTTGAAATTGGTTGTGGTGTAGATTATGCGTGAGAGTGCAGTGTTGGACGGGATCGAATAGGCGGTCGGGTCAGTGAAGGCCTGGATCTTGAGGATCTGACCAGGCTCGAGAGGACCGGTCTCGTTTGCCAGAGAAGGAAGGGTATAGAAGTCATCCTCCAGGGGTCCGCCAAAGGCCAGTTGGGATCTCTCAAAGTTGAGGACGTTCTGGGCGCTTTCCGCGAGGGCGTCACCGAGTTGGGCGGCCTTGATCTGGGCTGGGGTAAATTTGAAGGACGAGTTGAAGTCGGTTCTGAAGACTTCTGCAGGAGGGAGCTGAGCTGTAGCAAGTCCCGCGAGAAGGGAGAGAGACACTGCGAAAGATGCTGGAGATCTCATCTTGGGCGGTTGAAGTGGATTGAGTGTTGTTGTCCATGTTGAGTCTCCTGAAGCAAGGTGCCATTTATATACACCACCACCAGCGCGCACATCATCCACCTCGCTTTCTAAGCTTGACCTAATCACACCAGTTCAATGAGCTGTTTACGCCTCGGAAAAGTCGTGTTTGCCGAGACGGTGGCATTTCCCAAGGATTGATTGCTCCGTAGCTCCACGGAGTTGAGCCAAAGTCCGTAATTCGCACGATCAACGGACGAAACTTGACGTGCGTGCAGTCCACGGACAAGTAATATGGGGCTTATCAGTTACTTATGTAAGAATAAAGGATCTTTTGAGTGCTTACTTTATTTGCCAAGTGAATTGCGTGTTTGCCGTAAGCGGTGGCTATTAGTTGCCGCGCGGGTGATATAAACGAGACACCACCAGGCAAAGCCCCCAACTCCAGTCAAAGACCGTGACTGTTTGCGTGAGCAGATCTCCATATATATATATATAAAAGAAGAAAAAAAAAATAGTAAAAAGATACCGCAGCAAGAGACAGTATTAAAAGTTTCTTCATAATGATAGACTTATCTCTTCACCTGGTTCATATCTCATTTTCGTATTGACCCGCGCGGTCGGGTGTAGGTCATCACCGGCAGCGTCACTAACAAGAAAAGGATGTCAGGTATTCAAGAGGATAGAGACAGTGAATGTCCTCCATTGCCTCGACTTTAATTCATTCGTTTACGGTGCTCACCATCCGTGGCAACCCTTCTTGTCAGCTTCGCCCGACTCCTCCGTAGGTATTCCTTTCTTTCCCACTAGTCCCATACAATACAACACTCGCTGCCCAGATTGGGCAGCCAACAACAACCTCACACCGCTTACAAACATCAACCTCAACACCACTCTATATGATCTCGAACCCAATACTTTTGTAACACAGTAGTTCCCATATTAATGGGGACGGTCAAAGAGAACCCCTTAGATCTTGGCCTTCTGGGCGGTCCAGCTGGCGATGGCGTCCATCAGAGGAGGCGACAGAGCGTCGTAGGTCTCGAGGCCGATCGACTTGAACTGGGCGCGCACGGCATCCATCTTGGAAGCGTCGAAGCCCTGCTCAATGATGGAAGAGACAAAGGCGGCGAATTGGGGCTCCTGCCAGCCCTTCTCAGACGACAGCTCAGTGTGGACAAAGTCGAGACCCTTGAAAGGGTGCTCCTTCTCGATGCGACCGTACATGTGGACGCCGCAGCTGCTGCAGGCGTATCGCTGGATGGCAGCGCTCTCGTCGACGATATACAGCTTGTCGGCGTTGGCGGTGACGCTGACCTGGTCCTTGGGGATGACACCAATGACGGAGAAGATGGCGCCCTCGGGCTTCCAGCACTTGGAGCAGCCGCAGGCGTGGTTGTGGGCGACGTTGCCGGCGAGTGTCACCTCGACGGGGTTGGAAGAGCACTTGCAGCGGAGCTTACCACCAGAGAAGCTGGCACTGCCCTTGGTGATGCCGTTGTTGAGCGAGGGGTGGAGGGGGAGAGACATGGCTGCGGCTTTGGCTGAGGCTTTGCGGTAGACCTGGGTGACGACGGCGGCTGCTGAGACGAGGGCTGCTGCGATTGCGATGGGGGTCTTGTTCTTGGAGACGATGGATCGAGGAGTAGACATTTTTGGAATTTGGGGTTTGACGGTTCGCGAGTTTATATATACCTGCCTACATTCTCCACGAAGAGGACACTGCTACCAATTAAATAAGATTTCAGCCCGTTCTTTCGTCTCCCAGCGCAGCGCAGCGCAAGAGAGAATGGTTCCGTGCCTATGCGGCGTCGTCCCCGCACGGCAATGTTTACTGCATGGAGCAGGAGTTGGCGTAAGCGTAAGCGCAGGAAGAGACCATCCCCGAGATGCCGAGATATCACCATCTGCCGTTCCGCTGGCTTTGTTTTGCGGGGAAACCGGGGTAGGAGTCACACCGGAGGTCGGCCACGGCTACCGACTCCGTGCCCACTTGACGCCATTTGCAGGTAGAATGACACGGAGATCAAGGGAGGCATAGATAGATAGCAAGACTATACAATTGTTAGCAAGATAAGAAAGAATTGACTCTTTGCTGTGAAGCTGAATATGATACATGGCATCTCATTTCACGACTCCCCGTGTTAGTTCAACTCCCGATCGGCACCCCGGCCGCAGAATTGAGGGGTACAGGAGCGCACACGCACACGGACGCAGTGACTGCAACCCAAAAGATACTTATCCAGTAATTCAAACTTGGAGACGGCGCAAGTACTTCGTATCGTCGTTCCCTTATCATCTGATCGGATTAAATATGGGGGGGCGCCGGAGGCTGGGCGACACATCCCGGAACCCGTTCCGATGGCGCACCAGAGAAGCCTCTCGAAGCTGCACAGAGATAGGGGCAGCCTTTGCTTCTCTCGACGCTATTACAAGGCTATAATTGCGCCATTGATTGGAGTACATGAGGACTAGAAGCCCACTACTCTCAGAAATATGTACCTTTCTCGGAAGAGAAAAGGAGATTGTCGGTCTCGGTGAAAAGTAAAAGCCTGTCCAGCGTGGGGCCGAAGACGCTGCCGCTTGCGCTTGGCTTCCGGCTCCTCCGCTCGGGAATTCCAAGAAATGAGGGGGAAAAGGAGGCATTGCACTCGATGAATCCGAGGACGGACAAGATTGTCGGCAGTGTATATTGAAGGGTCGATGGCGTGCCATGTAGTGTTTGGGTGACATCCGACCGCCCTGAGTCTGACTCGTCATGCGAGAGACGAGGCATTGTCGATTTCCCCGCTTCGTCGGATGAAGGGGTCTATCGACCGGTAGTTGCTGAGCGCGACGGCGACATCGTGATGGTCAATTGAAGTAATGACGAGAATCAGTACCAGCGGCTGCCGGAGAGGGCGGTTGTTTGGATCGTTGAATCGATTGACGATGCTGTGTCGTCTATTTAAGCTTGCTTCCCTGACTACCTTGATGGAGTTGAGATGGATGGTAGGAGATTAGTAATCCTCTTTTACCATCAAGGTTCCCAAGCTCTTTTGACTATATAACTATCAATATCTCCCCGAAATGCTCATCGCCGAGTCGTGGATGCCTCATCTGCGCTGGTGCTCTCTCGTTTCGGCGAATTTGACGATGTGTCGCCGGCTTGGTGGGTTTCATCCCAGTCGATTCTACCCTGGACTGAAGAGGGGAAAAGAGACGATGTGTCGCAAACTTCACTGGCTGCTATGAATTTGATTGTCTGAAATCAAAATAGTATGAGCTGTGAAATTAATGGCTGATTTCTACTCTAGTAGATCCACGACAATGTGGGCTCATCAATACTCTGAATCCCGACTATCGCCTACAATTCGTCCGATGCCCTGTCAAACCAGGGGATCTCTTCCGACGTCCCCTCAAAATATACGCAAGATTTTTGAAGTTCAGAAAATCATGAACCAATGCTTCAAGTTTCCCAGATTCTTTCACCAGATAATCCCGCCTATTATGTCACTGGTTTGAATATTTGAACCGAGGCAAATCATCACAGCAATAAGAAAGGCAACTCGAAAGTAGAAGCTGGAATAGGCACATGCGAGTCTCCACGTGCGCATCGATCGGGCCACTTGGTTCGCATTGATTCCAAAGCAGATCGACCTATCAGACCACGGGGTTCAGAAATGACCCCGAGTACTTACATCACCTTCCACTTACATAGACACACCACAGATGACTTATGAGAGAGAAGGACTTCGAGTGAACATCTATCACGATTCAACGAAATTTACCAGCCATGTCTTGCCCAGCGCGCATTTATCCCCTCCGCAAACCCAAGAATCATCGACTCCCCATCCCGAGATGGAGGCTGGCCTTGCCCAGGGACACCACACACGTGTATACGGCTTATATCGGGGTACAGAAGCACTCGAGTGACCAAGCGACAACCGATGCTCAAAATGAAGCCACATCTGCGATCCAAGCGTGGCTCAAAGGTCATAATGGACCCTCGGCATTCGAATCGTTCACCGTGATAGATGGGAGCGACGTGGAGGAAACATCGATATGGGTGAACTACTGGCTCGAAGAATCAAAGTACAAGCACAGCATCGAGAAACTCTCGCTCCCTTCAATCTACTCCAGTCTGCCAACGCCAGGCCGCGCTTCGATCGGCATTTGGCGTGAGGCTTTTACAACCGAGGTTCCCAGGCTGGAGACCAACTACTCTGGTCTTGACTATCTCCCTGGCCTAGCCAAACTCCCCGGTACTAGCTTTCCCGAACATGAATTCTCGGCATATTGGGGAGCTGCAAGAGATCGCATCCCTTCTTCTGCCTACGACCTGTTTCCTCAATCGGCCGACACAGTACCGCCGACAACAGTGCCTCGTGGAATCGGACAGTATCTGACGGGCACAAATACTGAAAATATTGCGCATATACGATCAGGCCAGTTTTGGGAGAACTGCGGCCAGGAAGAAGCAGATGCCTACGACAGAAAGCTTGAGCCAACACTGCGATCGGGGCTTGAGTACTTGTGGGAGAATTCTCCAGACACTGGCGCTCTCGGACTGCGATATCTTAGGAATCATGATATTGATTCACCAGATGGTCGTCCGCGAAAGGAAACCTGTGGCGCCGGGTTCTTTACGAGCCTGGAAACACTCGAGACGTGGGCCAAGTCTCATCGCTCGCATCTCGCCATCTACCGCGGTGCAATGGCGCATTACAAGGCGTTTGGGGATAGAAGGAAGATGAGAACTTGGCACGAAGTATCTGTGCTGAGGGGAGGAGATGCCAAGTTTGAGTACCTGAATTGTGTGCCCAAGACGGGAGTTATTCGAGGGATTCCACTCACGGTCGAGGATATTGAAATGTGAGGGGAAACATGTGTTGCTTCAGAAAGAGGCCGTTCCTTCCGTTCCTGCCGTTCTTCCCGCCAACTTATCCTTTGCTACACCTCAAGTTGCATATGTCGGTCCCAGAACAAGCACCGACTGATAATCGCCCTTGGGCCGAAACCCCGCTCGCAATGAGACAGCCTGTACGTCCAGAAGATACATCAGAGAGCGGGCAACTCGGTCCAATATCTTCGAAATCCACTATTTTACTCTATAGTCCCACCCATTGATACATATCAACTTCATAACTCATTCATCATGGCATTACCAATCCGGGTTGCTGCATGCCATGCCTCCCCGTCTTTCTCTCGGCTCGGGACACGACGTCCAAGGCGATTTCGCTTATTGAGAGGGCAGCCAAACACAAAGCAAACTTAGTTGTTTTCCCAGAGACCTACATCTCTGCATTCCCCATCTGGAGTGCATTGCGGCCTCCTACCGACAACCATGACCTATTCAAACGCATGGCAATAGAGTCTGTTTACGCCGATGGAGAAGAGATCCAGGCCATTCGCGCAACGGCAAAGAAAGCTCAAGTCATGGTCAGCATTGGCATCTCAGAGAAAGCCCACTCCAGTAGCGCGACCTTGTTCAACTCCAACGTCCTGATCGGGAGCCAGGGTGAGGTTCTAGTTCATCACCGGAAGCTCATGCCTACGTTGTTCGAAAAGTTGACCTGGGCTCCTGGAGGTGGGCATGGACTGAGGGTCGCCGAAACGGCTTATGGAAAGATTGGGAATTTGATATGCGGCGAGAACACGAACCCCTTGGCCAGGTATTCGCTCATGGCACAGGGGGAACAAATTCACATTTCTACTTGGCCGGCGATATGGCCAACTCGAGTTCCAGGCATCGGTGAGTCGCAGGATCAGAGTAATAATGATGGGAAGTCCAGTGTGACGAAAGGGGCCAACTACGACAACGTTGCTGCAAACAGAACTCGCGCAGCCGCCCACTGTTTCGAGGCCAAGTGTTTTGGTGTTCTCTGCTCGGGGGCCCTAGGAGATGACGCTGTCGAGATCATCTCAGAGGGTTCGTCTCACCTGCGTCAAGCTTTGGAGTACTCGCAGCGCGGTGCGACCATGTTCTTGGATCCCACTGGAGCTCCTTTGCAAGGGTTCGTGGTGGATGGCCAGACACATGAGCCCAACCCTACAGATTTCCTACAGAGCACAGAAGATATTCTATACTGTGATATGAACGTTGAGGATTGTATAGAGGGCAAGCAGTATCACGATGTCGTGGGTGGATATCAGAGACTGGACGTGTTTGACTTGAAAGTCAACCGTACCCGTCAGTATCCAGTGACTTTCACCGAGAGTGTTAGTGAGAGCGTATCACAGGACCAAAGGATTAATACTGAGGCAAAGAATAAAGTCGAGTAGTTACATAGGAAGAAGTAGTTTCTGATCACCCACTTGGCACTTCGTTCCGGACCCATTGCTCAAACGTAGTCGGCTCCAGATGGCTCTTCAACCATGGCAGATCCGCGCCGTAAGCCCTCTCACCGATGAAGCCAAACATTGTCCTCAAGTCCTTGACCATCCAAATGATGAACCTAGCCAAAAGCCCATATGTAACAGGAACGCCCTTTCTGGTGTGTCGAACAAAAATGTCGTCGATATCCTTGAAGCTGAGCTCATCACTGGCGATCGAGAGAGCCTGGTTCCTAATACCGGTCCGGTCGGGCCGTACTAGACCCTCGACTGCCCACCTTCCAATGTCCTTGGTCACCGTGACCTGCATTCTCTTGCCCTCCATATTCTCCCTCCAACCTGTCATGCAGAGCTGACCGGGGAAGCCCCACCAGGCATTGTCGGCGAACCAGGTTGGTCGGAGGATGGTGTACTCCATCTGGCTGGAACTGCAAACACTCCTCAGATGCTGCTCGATACAGAACTTGTCCGAGAAAGTCTTGCAGTATGACGGGTCTTTGTCGCTGAGTTCACGTCCTCCGCGGTCAACGGAGGAGTAGACAAAGTAGGGGACCCCGTTGGAAGCGGCGACATCGATGAATCCCTTTGCATCGCTCAGTTCGGTCGGTCCATGAGCCTGTGCGAGAAAAACCCCAGTTTTGGGTATGATGTTCTTGTCCAGATGTTGGAACATGGCCTCAGGGTTGTTCAAGTCGCCGGGGATAATGTTGATGTCGCTGTACTTCTCACGAAGCTTGACAGCTCCCGGTCCAGTGGGGTGTCGAGTTATGGCATAGACCTTTCTGGGCTCAATCTTGATTTCGGGATCGGATAGGAGAGCATCGACTGTTGCGCCGCCTTGACGGCCGGTGGCGCCAGCGATGAGATAGTACTCTGGCGGAGACATTCTGTGCCCTTGATGAGTGCCGCCAAACATTAGCTGCGCTGGGCTCAGTCATATTTATACAGACGTGGGCTGTGTTCTCTTGCCACGTTATCTACTCTTCCTGTGATGCCCGTTAGCTGTTAAGCCTCCCATCATCACGACTGCGAATGTGCATGATGGACCAGGCTGTTGATGAACGTCCAATCAGGACTCATGGTGATTTAACTCACCTTTGCCTATCGAGATTGATAAAGGGTCAGCAGAGCCGCGCGCGAAGCCACATCGAGGTTGCGCGCGCGAAATCTGACATCATCATCTTTTCAATACCGCGCGCGAGAATCCACACTTTGCAACTTGGGGGGCATCGGTTAGATTTGTAACTACCGCGCGCTTACTCTCGCTCCAACGTATGTCCACATGCCATATTCCCAGCTCACATGTTATTCCCTTACTCCGATCAAGCAAATCTTCCACAGATATAGACCCTCGAAACAGTTGTGTGCCAAATTCCCCTAGCGCTGATTCCCCCGTGTGACATGTTTGTCCCTCCTTGAGGTCCCAAGCATCCAGGCCATTAAGACGAAGAGGCCGTGTTGAGACGGCAAACTCGAAGCCGGTCGATGAGTCTCTGCTTCAGAAGCGTCTGGGTCTCTTCGAAGAGGATCTTGTGGCCTTCGAGAATCTTGCCCTGAGGGTTCTTGGCGCGGGCCTTCCATTCGAGATGGATGAGGCAGCTGGGTCTGTACCCGCTGAGTTCGGACCAGTAGAGGCGGGTCACGTCGATGACGACGGCGCGGATGGTTTTATCGTTCCAGTAGATGCAGAACTCGATAGCTGGGATGTGGGGGAAGAGAATTCGCAGGTTCGCTGTAGAGTTAGCTAGGGGATCAACGGGTTGAGGGGAAGGTTCATACCTTGGGTCAGGGTGCGAAGAGCAACAGCATCCTGATATTCGCTAGCCATTTTGTCTTGACTTTCGTTCCGTTGTTGGTTCGCTGCTTGGTGAGGCCCCAAAGCTGCTGCGTGGATGTAGGCAGAACTGTAGATGTAGTGTTGAAGAGGGGGTTCTTCACAAGGGTGCAAGGACTCGAACTTCGAAGCCATCAGGGCATGAAAAATGCCTAACCCTAACTAAGAAACCCGTGCTTGTTTGCTAGCTATTGATATGCGTTTGATTGATTTTTAGAGGTGCCAGCTCGACTCCGCACACAGAGTATCCTGTCCCCAGAAAGCTGTGCCCCTAGGTGGGCGATGGAGGATAGCTTCGTGCTAGATGGATCGCCGCAGGTTTCCCACGCTGTTCCCTGAGGCATTCTGACTTCTCCAAACACTCTGGCTGGTTCTCTCTGGTCACCTACTGGGCGGTCAGATAAAAGCCTGACCTAACCCTTTGCCGCTCTTTGGGCATTCCAGCATGGAGACATTACGCACAACAAACTGGCCGTCTGCCTCGAGTCATTTGATTTTGATGAATTGATGAGATGTTTATTTCAGCTTGCTCAAGCTATTAATGACGTCCATGCGCTTTAATCCCCCATTTGAGCCCTCGAAACCCAGTTTGGTACCAGATCAACCTGCTGCACTGCTTCATCCACCCCCCGTTGACACAATCTTCATCCCAAAGAGTACATGGCATAAGCCAGTCGACTTCTCAACTCATGCCGTTCCGCAAGTCGGTGCTGGTGACTTTACAGGTGGTAGCGGGTGGTAGCGAGAACCATGACCTCGCGCAGGATGCCGACGAGGGGGATCTCGAGGTTGGGACCCTTGGGACCGCGGAACAGGACCTTGTTCTGGCGGAGAGGATCATGGATGACACACGCGTAGTAGACACCAGGACTTTCCATGCACAAAAGGACCTCCATGTCCGAGCCTGGGTACACGACACGCAGGTTCACTGCGAGGCAAGGTTAGCGGGCGGTCGGGAGGAGGGTTTTTTACTGAAGACTTACTGAGGATCATCTCCTGGAGGGCCCGGATCTGGTTGGGAGGAGTAGGCAGCATAAGACCTTCGTTGCTCATCGTCATGACCTTTTCTTTGCGAGTTTCGTAAAGGTTGGTTTGGGTGACTTGATGTCTTGTGAGCGGATGATGCGCTGTAAATGATGAGGGCGAAGGCGAACGAGAGTGAAGGAGAAAAGGTTCACTCGAGTGGGGGTGATGATGAGGAAGGAAAGACTTAGAGGAGGGCCAGCGAAGCTTTGGTTTTTTTACTCTCCCACCATCGTCTAAGGCTTAGGATGAGGATGTTTGTACGTCTGATATCTAAGGGGGGCTCTTTCCCAGGCACCTATTTAGGTCCTTTGTTCTATTCTTCAAACGACCAGGTTTGCTTTTGAATAATGCCTTTAATAAAAGTAATACAAAAGAAAAAGATACTCTTATTGTCATGAAATTTCTTTGATTCTTTGTTTAGTTGAATCACTGACCTATCCAGCGTCCTTGTCCCTGAGTCTCAGACTGACCATCACGCTTCAGCGCACAAACCAACTCGGCTAGACCTGCTCTGATGACCTCAATCCTCTATCTTATCTCTACAGAACGCTCTCTACCCTCACTATAAAACCCCCCAAGAGGATCAACTGGCGGGGGACGGGAACGAACTACGAGTGTACCGATCCTCTCGAATTGCCCGGACTCGCCAACTGCTCTTAGCACCAGGGAAACCAAGTGGTCCGTCGGCCCTTCTTGAACCACACTCATTCGAATACACAGGGCCTCTGTTCCTGGAAGGACTTGGTGAGGACCTTCGTGATCCAGCTGATAATCGGCGTGCATCATTAACCGCAAGGTCGGTGAGAACCTGACATAGTAAGAGCCAGATCCCCATTTCGTTTCCTCCCCGACATCGCGTTCGATTATACCCTCCGCAGCGAGACCCGTTACCTTGATCGTCCCTCCATTCAAGTGTCCAAACTCATCGACACCGGCTGCGTCGACATTCCAACCCTCGACCCTGCTGAGGTGTTGCCAAGGCGGTCGGTCCTCATCCGTCACCGTCTCGTCCGGGTTCCAGAATACGATGCTGTCCCAGTAAAAGACGTGTGCCTCAACGCTTGCCCAAGACCACGTCGGCGCCGCCAGGGGGTCATACCTCGGCTTCTTCTCCCCTTCGAGCTCGAGAACAGTCCAAATGAGGTCGTCGTTCAGAGTATTCCCCCACAAGCCTGCGACATATTCTTGCTTCCGGGAAGCCGCCATCTTCTTAGCCAAGCCTCCAATCGCAGGCAGTCTGTCTGAAGGCTTGGTGATTCCGAGGGAGGTGTATTCGTTGACCATGGTGCGCCATATGCGAGCCATGTAGTAGGCGGCGTATTCGTGCCACTCTACCCCGGGTGCGGTTGTGAAGAGTGCTTCAGCGTACAGGAGCTTCATGAGACCTGACGGAGCAATAGAGGAACCATCATGGGCAATGCCCCCACACTCGCACTGCATAGCCGAAAGACATTCGAAGAAGAGTTCTTGGGGACCAAAGTGTATCACCCGCGGTGATAGCAAGCGCTCTTGATAGACCCAGGCCCTTGTCAGGAGTGGGTGTCGAGCTATGGTCCCATGACCTATCAGACCAACATCGGCGCCGGACCGGTCAGGTTCCGGAACGGGATCGAGGTGATGGTCGATCCGCTCTCGAAAGAAGAGACGGTACTCTTCTCCCTCTGGAGTCTCCCCAGACACTTCAAAGTCGGGCGTGTCTGTGTAGAGGCCACCTCTGCCGTCTGGAGAATGTGTAGCCGCGATGGTCAAGAACGCTTTGGAATAGATGGACGACATCTTTGCTGACTCAATCTCCCAACCTGTTCGACTGTCCTGGATGATGCACAAAGAGTCAATCCAGATGTAGTGAAGTCCTAGCTGTCTTGTCAAGAGTATCGCGTCTCTAAAGGTATTGGACAAATCTTGCATATCGATTCTTCTTTGCCGCTGTTGCAAGGTGTTCTGAGTTGTCGTTATGATCTGTGTTGATCCCCAACAGTGACTGAGACAGATGTATTTGGCCGATTCACCATGTGTCTCTACGACACGGATGACTCCATCTGCGTCACCAACGTCAACGATCCGCTTAGGGAGTCCGGGGTCCTCTGGCTCGATGCAGTCTACATGTTCGCTATCGTCTTCGCAGAGCTGTATCCAAGACTTGATAATTTCGATTGCGTCAGATGAGTCTGTCCTGGACGATGTACGTTGGGAGACTGGCATGGATTCCCATGCATCAGGAACTGGACAGTCATCTAGATTATGAGTCAGCCTAGCTATCAGATCCCATTATGAATTACTCACCTTCTTCGGTAGCAAAGAGCTCAATATCAAAAAAAGTGCCGTCTTGCATCAGAAAGCTGACGACCTTGTCCACCTCAGCATCTTCGTCCTCGTAGTTCGGGTAGAAGAACCTAATGCTGAAACTCTCGATCTGTTCCTCATCGACTCCATGTTGCGTAAAGCACCCTCGACAACCGGTAACTAGGATCTCGCAGGAGTGACATATCTTTGCCGAGGTTTGCAAGGCTTGCCAAGAGAGATCTCGCGGTACGTGCTTTCGGCTTATGCCCACTGGAGCGTCCTCTTCAGGGCGTAGCTTGCCCACTCCTATGAAGTTGTTGCATATGCTGCACGACATTGAGAACGGGTAGCGAGTTATGTAGTGTGTCAGGTGAATCGCCGTTGTGTAGCCTCAAAGCAAGCAGGGAAGTTTTCGTCTGACGCTCTGCGCTAATTAATGACAATGAACTCGACTATCAGATATCCTTGCAGCACAGCTGACACATGACTGGAGTTTCTCCACGCATCAGTGAAGGCGTCAGCTTGTTCCACGAACCACTCTGTTCGAGCTATCTACCTCAAGTAAAGAGAACTAGGAATGCCAGACTGCAAGTCCTGCTACTCGAGTGAATTTAGAAGCCATAAGGGATCACTTTGTCTTTTTCATTGTAATTAAACTTTTCGTCGAACTACTATTGTTTTCAAAATGGGCACCCGTCTTGACGGGAGTTTGAGTTTGCAAGATAGACCTCGTTCCAACATACACCCTTTCAACGTGACCGCCACGTATCCAGGGCACTTGTTGGTGTGACCAAGCGATATATAAATCTTGGTACAACTGATTGCTAATCTACATAATATTCGAATTTCTAATATTTTACATTATGGGTTCAGACAAATCCTTCGCTTTGCGACTCTTGGCTCCAATGGCCCAGAGAGCATTTTACTCTTGACAAAGTATTCAAGGTATCATGTGAGCAGATTATTGGCCATTGCTTGCTGCCTGCTAAGATAGAGCCTGGAAACCAAAACATTGTGATCCCTGCTGTTCGCAAAAGTGTGCGGAGTTACATAACGTTATGCGGAGTTTGTATCCGTAATTGTTAGCCCATTTGTCATCCCCACTCTTCAGCTCAACGATAGTACGGGGATACATATATATACAATGATGGACTATAATTGATGAAATAGTAATTCAATCAGTCAATTTCATCTACATCTTTGGGAGGTATCCATCATGAACGTCACTGTAGTCGGCGCTTCTGGCGAGACTGGCCGCTCCATCATCGATGGGCTCTTGGGTTCATCTACCAACTTTGTAAGTACCGTCTATACCACTACAAGGCTGTCACTCACATATCAACTAATCCAGAACGTGACTGCGATTGTTCGGCCTGCCTCAATCAACAAACCCGCAGTCCAAAAAATCAAGAGCCGAGGTGTTTCCATCATTGCCCTCGAGCTTGTCAACACCCACGAAGAGCTTGTAAAGGCTCTGACAGGTCAGGATGTTGTCATTGTCGCCCTCGAGCCCTTCTCTATTGAACCTCACCTCGCACTGGCATCTGCCGCCAAAGACGCTGGAGTCAAGCGTTATGTCCCTAGCGCCTTTGGACCAAGCTGTCCTCCTACAGGAGTGATGATGATTCGAGAACTTGTACGTGAAGGCCGAGAGCTCTACTGTCTCATCTAACACACTGTGGAAAGAGCGTGTGATCAATCACATCAAGAAGATCTATCTGCCGTACACCGTCATCGACGTTGGCATGTGGTACCAGATCGCCATACCACGCCTACCTTCTGGCAAGATTGACTATGCTCTTACGTATTCGTCGGATCAGGTCGCCGATGAGGGTCAGAGAGCCTCGAGCATCACGGACTTGAGGGATATTGGCAAGTATGTGGAGCGGATCATTACGGATGAGAGGACTCTGAACCAGTATGTGTTTGCGTACAACGAGGTGTGGACTCAGAACCAGATCTGGAACCACCTTGAGAAGATCAGTGGTGAGAAGATTCCACGAAGCCCGGTAAGCCAGACCGTTACCCAAGTCTTGTTTAGCCATTATGCTGATTCAGCTTCAGGTATCGAGAGAAGAAATTGAAGCTACTATTGCTGCCGCTAAGACAAAGTACGATGGAGGAGACAAGTCGTACCAGGACCTTCTCGGCTTCGTCGTGCCCCAGTACTTTTACAGCGAGTGGCACAGAGAGGACAATATCCCAGAACGAGCCAAGTACCTGGGCTACCTCACCACAAAGGATCTGTATCCAGATTTCGAGTACACCAAGTTCGAGACATACTTGGACGAGTTGGTCAAGGGTTCAGGAGTCCCCGTGTACGCCAAGAATGATTAGATAAGCGAATTCCGGATTGAGGAGAAGGAAAAGAGATTGACGTCATCGTGACGTAACGGACTAGCCCCATCATGTCGTGATGGCACTAGATACCGAAACACAATTGATGGAAGAGAATTCTTACGCGATCACGAGGTTTGCGGCGCTCGCTACTTGGCGAGACCCGGACACTTGGACCCTTAATCTTCTCAGATCGTCCTCCCTTCTCGCTAGATCTCTGTGCAATGCAATGGCACCGTCGTCCCGTCCCTTGCTCCCATGGCCCGCGTCGGACAAGCCGAAGATTGGCAGCAGAATCCAGGGTCCACCCCTTTTCAAGCCCCCCAAGACTAGAACGGCATGTCATCACTGTCGGAAACGCAAGGTGAAGGTCAGTCGATCAGTCTATTGGTCCAAAAATGGTCTCCAGGGGGCTAGTTACGCATACCGTGCCATGGATGAGGATGGGATCGGATGGATGGGCGGGCATCGGGCTGGGCTGAGCTGACATTGACCTCTCATAGTGCGGCGGCCAACGTCCGACCTGCCGGGCCTGCATCCAGCGGGAGCTCAAGTGCGAGTATCCCGTAGAGAAGAGCGAGGTCATTGAGGCCAGCTCTGAGTCGAGGGATCTCGTCGCGCGTCTGCGCAGCCTGCCGTATGACCAAGCTCTGGAGCTCTTCCAGCAGTTACGTGAAGGGCAAGGATCTTCGTCTTCGGCTGCAGGAGAGGCAAGCACACCTGCGAGCAACCAAGGGTCAAGTATCCCGCCGTCCATGCCGAACATGAACATTATCAGGAGTTGTATGCCTGGGACCCCAAACTCGCTCGAGTTTGAGCTTGCTATCAGACATCCTATTGCGTACCCAACGTTATATCCCATACCTATTGGTTCCCTCCCATCTGAGCGGATGATCCGGCCAACCAGAACCATCCAGTCGCCGTCAACGTCTCCTTCAGTAGAGTCAGACGAGTCCCCTCGAAAAGATACCATCTCACATACTTCCAGTTTCTCCGTAGCACAGCCGCCGACACTACTGGTTCACAGCGGCCTTGGGCAACTCGACATCTCCTACTGGACGGATGTGCCCATTAGCAATGAGCTGGCTGCGCGGGTCATCTCTCTCTACCTCGAGATAGATTACCCAGTCTTGCCCCTATTTCATGCTGACCTCTTTGTCCAAGATCTCGTACAGCGACGGGGATATTTCTGCTCTCGCTTCCTTGTTTCCGCCCTTCTGGGTTGGGCTTGTGTAAGAAATCCCTCATACACTGCCCAAGTTTAGAAACGTGACCAATACCAACATGACACAGCAAGCGTACAGTGCCCTGAAGCCGGACATCTCCGTATATAGCGTCGAATTCTTTTCCGAGGCCGAGGGATGCCTCGCAGCCATGCCGTCAGCCAACACGCTCACGGCTGTCTCGGCGCTGCAGTTACTCTGTATGACTGCTGTGACGCAAGGCAGGGACGACGTTGCTTTGAGATATCTTCAAGAAAGCGTCAAAGTTGGCAGGGCGATGGGCTTGTTCGGCGTCCAGCCTGGGAGGCCCTCGGCAAACAGCTGGCTGGACGGATACCACGATTGGCGCATCGCCGCGTCGTATACGGCATGGGGAGTATTCAACTGGGTCTCGTTCGTCACCCCTAGCCAAGCCGATAATCGCTAAAGCTGATGCATGAGAATACAGTGTTCACGGCCTTCACTACCAAAGAGCAGAAATCGAGATTCCTCCACAGCTCCCGATGCCGGGCGACGTCGAGTCGGGCCCAACTATGCAGGGGGACTACTCTGCCCAGCTTTGTCCTACAAAGGACACATTCAGGGCTTGCTGTCAGCTCTGGGTCATCTTTCATCAGGTACTCTGGTCATATTATGGCCAGAAGCAGACCGGGGTACCCTCACAACGTGTTCCGATCGAGTTCGCCGAAGGGATATATCGTCGATTATTAATGTGGGCAGACGACCTGCCTTTGGACCTCGTACGAAACGAATTGAGCAATCACGGGGTCATGATGATGCAGTATGTCTGACAATTACGTTCTCAGATTGCGGACGATAATCCTAACATACTGACCTTGGCATAGCATATACTTTCACGCCATCGTTACCGATATATTCAGGCCTCTTCTCGTTGAAGCCGACAGCAGCAAACCCCTCCGCCTAGGCTCGTTCACAGCGCCTCGGGCAACTCCAGAAGCCGCGTACTTAGCTTCCGTGAACCAGTTGAAGCGCCTACTACTCATGTATCGGCTCAACTTTAGGACAGCCATGTTCTCGGTGGTCTGGCAAACAGGCCTCATCTACGTTGCCAACGCTATGATGAGGGAGGTGAAGGCTGGTAGTAACGAATGGCGCTACTACCTCCACCTCTGCATGGCCGGGCTGGAGGACCTTTACGCCTCCTACAGGGTGTTTGGGTCTATTGCAAAGGCCATTCTAGGCATAGCGATTGAACACGGGGCCCTCAGATCCTCTGAAGCACGTCGCATCACGAACGAGTTGGAGGACCTAGGTCGCCACCACACGGCCGCCAAGCCGTTGGGCGATGGGCGAGAGGTGGCCAACTGGATCATTGATCTGGATCTTGCCATGACGGACCCTGAGGCCGCGCAAGGCAGCAACCTTGCAGAGAAGTTTCAGGAGCTCATTATCGAAGACCCCTCAGAGGAGAAAAAATCTTAGACTCTGGGCGCTCTACATATTCAAGGCTCAATGTTTGGTCTCTGAGGGGATTAGAATTGGACTGCGTGATTAGATACATGATCCGAGTTATTTTGGACGTCGGCAGATACCCTATTTACATAGAATCCCTTTCAACGCTCCTCACGATGTTGTCTAGGACGTGCTCAGCCCATTGAAGATCTGGTGCCTCAGTTGACCACCGATGTATCGTCCACCGCGCCACCTCCAACGCGTCCTTCCAACGTTCCGGCATCGGTATCCTCCCGCTCTTGGCGGCAGCAAGCAACGTGAGAGCCCTCGTGATGCAACAACGTGCGACATACCAAGTTCCATGGTGCCGGTTATGCCCAAAAATCCGGAACATGTGCTCAACGGAGAGTTGGAGACATTTTTGGGCCAGGGGAAGGGCCTCGTCGTAGTGAGGATCGCTGGGGCTCTGATGGATGACGTAGAAGAGCAAGGGTCTGTGAATCCATTCTCGGCAGCTGATCTCTCGGTTCTTGACAAGCTGCGCGAGCTCGTCGTTGGACATTGCATCGTCTTTGAGGTCGATCTGGGGTGGGATGTGAGAGTGCCTATCCCCTGTCAGCTTCATCGTTGAGATTCAGGGGTTCTCTCACCAAATGTCAATCTGTTCACCAAATTCCTTGCACTGCTTGATGATATCGCCAATATTGTCGATCCAGCCTCTTTCTCCATCGCGAGCCATGACGGCCAAGATTCGATTGATCATTCTTCGGTATGAGATCTCGGCGAGATAGTAGAACCAACTCTTTTCTTCTTCAGGTACGATATCGTCTCGGAGAGTGTCTAGGGCTTGGTTTTGAGCTGTTGGGGAGGCTAGTTCTGTAGGAGGGGAGGGGAACATGTCGGGATAGTCGCAGTGTGCGATGCCGCTTGGCGGGAGAGGGATCTCTAGCCTTAACTCGCTACTTGATGTCAGTCGGTTTTGACATGATATTTGAATGCTTGGCTTACTATTCTGACTTGACACAAGACCAGTATAGCCTTTGCTCTAGTCTATGGGTTTCGCGGGTTACAGCGTGGTTTTCCGGAGACCTTCTCTGACTGCGTAACCAGAGGAGGTTGCGAAGATCAACGCAAGCACGGTTAAAATGAGACCATGCTTCAAGTGGTCGAATGCAATACATCTCGTACACTCCGCAGAAGAATAGGCATTGCGTGTTAAGTAAAGAAGGCTGCAAAAGCCCCAGCCGCTTCTTGGCAGCCAGGTAGTACGATGATGCGGTATCTTGGTCTACGTAGGCGGACATGGAGGATCTTACGGACACGGGTGTGCTATTGATTCCAGGGTCAGTCTGGAAAGGTGCTGCGAGACATGCAAGAGCGCAGGATATCAACTGAAAACCATCAGCAAGGGCTTTGATGACGTGTTAGGGGGACATACCACAAGGCACGATGGTCCATCCCACCTGGGTCCATTCTCTGCGGCGTCTCTGACTTGAGCTTTATAGTCTGCCACATCCAATATGGGGTTCTTCACGTGTACATAGGCCAAGAATTTCTTGGAGAGAGGTATGAAGTCGTCTTCTTGGACGCCCCTACCCAAGGAGCCAGTTCTTATGTTCTCAGCCTGGCCGCTGTCCTCTTTTGCCGACTCCAAGATGAAAGAATGAACATCAGGCACCAAGCCCTCAAAGATTGGCCAGCGCAGGACTCCCTCGCAGTTGTTGGCAGCTGACGGGAAGCCAGGGATATCAAGTGTCTGGAGGATGTCGATCTCGGGGAGATTGGTGGTGGTTTCAGCAGTAGGAGCAGTAGAAGTCAAGAAGTTGACTGACATGGGAGCCTCTGAGACCTGCTGTGAGACATCTGAGGGCTGAGCGATGGCTGCTAGGGGTCGAGACTCCAAGAGTGTGACAACATGGTTGAGGCGATCTAGGATGGTCAAGCTGGCTGGGTCGAAACTGTTTGTGAGTATCAGCAAAATGTAACCACTTTAATAAGAATCCAGAAACACTGACGTCGAATAGTCCGAGGTTTCAGGACCAGGGTATATGCATTGTGCTCCATTCTTGGAACAGAAACCACACGCCGGCCGAACATTATCACACTTTGTCTTTCTCAACCGACAGCTCTGACATGCCGTCACGGCGCGTTTTCGCTGATACATGGCTGCTGTGCGTGGTCTCTTGTTGCCCTGCCCCCCTGCGGCACGGGACTGGGCCTGAGGCGCTTGATCTGCTCCATCTCTGTAGTTGAACATGGTGCAGTCTGGACAGGGAGATGAAGAGTCGGGGAGTAGCGGAAGAGGTTTCTCGATCTTGGGGCTTGTTCTCTGTGGGGAAAAGCCAGTTTTGCGGAGGGGAGTCATGTCTCGGGGAGTGTCGGAGATAGTTCCAAGTGCGGGGAAGTTGGAGGGTCACGAGAGCTGAAGACGAGGCCCTTGCAACTTTTAGGTGTGAACTAGGTGCGAATAGCTTCATGTTGTGGCTGAAATTGTGATTGATGGGTTTTGACAAGTCAGCTGAAGCTGCCCTCAAAGAGCTAGGCAAACAATGACGACGTTTAGAAGACTGCTTGTGCTGAGTTGGTCAAGGTATTTAACACTTTATGAATATCTCGTGACCGCAACTTTAAAAGGCCTTAAGTTACAAAGAAACGCACAGAAAACACTTTAGATGCTGTTAAATTTATTTTTGTATACTCTTTGATTTAATCCTGTGGAAACTTGGCACCGCCCTGCCTCCTCACTTCATCCAAAATCTCTAGAACACGAACCGTCTCGGCCCAGGGCATGGTTTGGCTCTCAGTCCTTCCCGCCGCAATATCAACCGCCACAGAATCAGCCTCCCAGTAGAAGCCCTTGCCCGGTCGCTCAAACTCATACTTCTTTCCCTCGGTGTCTTCGTTCTTATACACTGTGAACGAAACAGGTACAGAGCCTGCGGGCCCCTCGACGATAATATAGCCGCCAGTTCCTTCAATACGGCAGAAGCCAGTAGGAGTTTTGACAGACACGTTGGACGTGAGAACTCCCTGCTTTCCATCCGGGTACAGCAGAATGATTGAAGATGCATAGTCGACGCCATCAACCAGTGTCTGAGCTGCCGCGATTTTTGGTGTTTGCGCCTTCTCACCAACTCCAGAGTCGAGATTCACAAGACCCCATGTCAAACTGTAGATGCCAATATCTAGCAAGCTTCCGGCTCCAAGGGCAGGGTTCTTAAGTCGTGATTCAGGACCCAGAGATTCGAGGTGCATGTTCATGGCAAAGTCGCAAAACACGCGTACAACATCGCCAATGACCTTTTCTTCGTGGACGAGCTTTTGAAGGGTCTTGACCAGCGGGAAGAAGCGTGTCCACATAGCTTCCATGACA
This sequence comes from Fusarium falciforme, assembly GCF_026873545.1. NCBI lineage: Eukaryota > Fungi > Ascomycota > Sordariomycetes > Hypocreales > Nectriaceae > Fusarium > Fusarium falciforme. Next base: position 1,300,738 of record NC_070548.1, read on the forward strand.
AACACACCCTTTTGCTTGGCTGCCTTAAAGACTTCCCTGGCGTCTCTAGCATTAAGAGTAAAAGCCTTTTCGCAAAGAACATGCTTGCCCTGCGCAATGGCGTCAAGGCAGTTTTGTTTGTGAAAAGCATGAGGAGTTCCGATGTAGATGATGTCGACATTGGGATCCTTGTATGTCTGCTCGTAGCTACCATACACGGTAGGAGCTGGGCTTTGGTTTGGAAGATTGGTCTCGACGAACTTTGTGCCCTTTTCGACTGAAGATGATCCAATGGCCTGGATGTGGTGTGTTGCTTGGGCGTTATCCCGCTGGAGGGAGAGATCTTCCACGAACCATGACGAGATGAGGCCGGTTCCAATGATTCCCCAGCGGAGGGATGGTTTTTGTTGAGACATGATGAAAGATATGAGAGGTTTCGCAGAGTAACTTTTCAACGTCAGAGTGAACAAGGGAGAAAGGATCAAATGTATAAATAACGAGAAGATCGATGAATAATTCGACGTCGTCGGCTATATACTAGCACCACGAGTTAACGCCGACACTCCCCGATAGCTTCGAAGCTTCCCCTCATCCCCACTTCCTGTCAGTCCAGGATCGAAAGGTTACCCACAAACTACGGTTGATCTACGGATTCATGTCGGCCTAGAGGTTTGACCTTGAAATATGGTGTGTCTTTCTGATAAACTAACGGGAATTTACTTGCGATGCCGGCGGTCCGGGATTATATGGGAAGCCAAGCAAGATAAATTCGAAACTCCAGCCACAACGAAACGAAGCAGCTATCAACAACAAATGTGATTACAGAAAGGTAATTTTGCCTAGATTGTATAGTATATCCTAGGCTGTGATGCCTTGTATGATTGCAAGAAGGCTTGTTCAACTATCTCCCACACCACCGCACCCAACCATCATGCGTCCTCCAAACTACAAACACCTCCCTTAAGAAACAACCTCAAGCTGCTTGGCCCTTCCATCCTTCTCCCGAGACTCTTCTTCATCCACGCCGGACTCAACCTTGGCCAAACGATCGTGGTCGCTCTGTTTGCCTTCAAAGACTTCCCTGATTTCCTCGAGAGTGTGGCCCTTTGTCTCGGGGAAGAGGAACCAAATCACGACAAACAAAATCGCCAAGATACAGCAGAAAACAATATAGTATTTCCAAGCGATGGCCTTCATAGCAATCGGGTTAACCTGGTTGCCAACAATGAGGCCGGTGAAGGACGAAATGTAGGTGATTGAGAGACCACGGGCACGGAGGGTGTACGGATAGATCTCAACGGGATAGGCCTGGAGAAGTGGCGTCCAGGCAATGTCGTAGAACAGGTAGTAAATGAAGATGAAGGCAACAACTGCCCGTCCTGTTGCCTCGTTGTGCGTGTTGACGAAATGCGAAGTAAGACCGGTCCAAACGACATACGCAGCCAGCATGCCAGCCGTGGAGACAAGGAAAAGAGTGCGACGGCCGAGACGATCAACCATGAGTGCTCCCAGGAAGGTCGACGCAAGCCAGTTGAAGATTTGAAGGAGGCCGTTGATGAGGGTCTGGTCCTTGACCTTTGTGATGCCGATGGTGTTGAGAACGAGGACGAGATAGTAGCTGACGACTCCCACGCCGTTCCACTGAGCGAACCAACCGACAATGACAGCGATGAGAGTGCGTCTGCGGTTGGCGGGTGTTCGAACCAACTCGACCCAGGAGGTGGCGGAGAGGGCTTCGGATTCTTGAGTGATGACCCTTTCGATCTCGTCCATCTCAAAGTTGACAAGAGGGGAATCGGCATCACCGCCGGCGTGGTACTCCGCGAGGACCTTGCGGGCTTCTTCCTTGCGTCCCTGAGAAACAAGCCATCTAGATGTGTTAGCTGAGTTTTAGTGGGCAGAGTATAGGACAAGGCATACCTTGGTGACTCTGGGAGAAAGTACCAGGCCAGAAGCTGAAACGCTGGCAAGGCTCCCTGTAGGAGAGATGGAATTCTCCAGCTCCAAGTCGACTGGATCTTGAATGTGCCGTATGTGCACCAAGCAGCAAATATGGAGCCAAAGTACTGCAGAGTCTAAGTATACACACGAGAAACCAGAAGATGGGATGGCTTACAAAGAAGGTATTGTATAGAGCAGTCAACTTTCCTCGTTGGGTCGGATAGGCCAGCTCAGTGATGATGATGGGACTGGGCTGACTGATGAAGCTGGTAAAGAAACCCAGAAACGCCCTGGCAATGATGAAGCTGTGGATATCCTTGGAGAGACCTTGGAGGATGGCAAAGGCGATGCAGGTTATAAAGCCAATGAGCATGGGCAGCTTTCGACCCCAGCGGTCGCACACATACGACACGACAAACAAGGAGACGACCTTTCCGAGAGGATAGACAGAGTTCATGAGGCCGAGGAGGGCTCCCTCTGGGTTGTCAAAGTATTGACGCCATTGGGGGAGGGTCTGGAGTCCGTTCATCATCGAGCCTATCAATATGTTAACAACGAAGACTCAAATATCGGTCAAGAGGTAGAGTGTACCATCGTAACCAACGGACGCGGAAGAGAACAAGGGGACCAAGAGGCATAGGTTGAGCTTCAAGATATGCCAGGTTCTGTACCACGGCTTTGGGTTTGGCGGTAGAACCTGTTTGGGATTGGTTAGATCTGGCCAACAATTTGTGCTTGAAGACTGCTCACTCGGGAGAGTTCTGAGCCGACCGCAAGTTCGACTTCTTTCTTGCTGAAGATGCCCATGTTTCCCAAAACTGAAGAGTTTTTTTTTTGCAGAAACGAAGAGAGAGCTTGAAGCTGCAAGATAGGACCTCAAAACGAAGGGATTCGTGTCTCAATTTATCACCGTCGATCTCTCACCCAAATGTACCCCAGACCAGTCCAGATCTTGCTAACCGAGAGCAACCCTTTCCTCATGACCCCATGGGGAAGAACCAACAGAGCGCACACGGTAGCAACGAACCAAGGGGGGTTCGTGAGGGGCGAGTCATTATTCCCTGTCCGCGGAGTATCGGCAACGACCTCTAGCGTCGGGGAGTGTCGGTATGCGGGGATGGTTTTGCCAAGTCGGCTGTGGGGGACGGGATTGGTGTTTGATGCATGCGAGAGAAGAGGAAAGTAGTCAGCGAATTATACTGATGAATAAATGTCTAGCAATCTCGCATTTGCGAACTTGCTTCTTTCCAAATCATATCTGCATCGAAGAGCCTGAAAGGTGTACTCTGGCCAATTTGATAGAATCATCGGCTCTCTTTCAAACCTCCACCAGATCCAAGTCCAGAACGCTCAGACGCAATGGGCGGCATTCCTACCCATCAGCCTGAGAGCTCACAAGGCGACTCTCGCATCCTGCGCGTTGGCATCATCGGCTGCGGGGAAATCTCCCAGGTCGCACATATTCCCAACATCAACTTTCTCTCCCACAAGTTCCAGACGACCTACCTCTGCGACATCTCCAAACAAGCGCTGGCCCACTGTGCCAGAAAGGTCCAAGGAGGCACGCCAAAGACAACCATCGACCCCTCGGAGTTGTGCTCTTCTCCAGATGTTGATGTGGTCTTGATCGCCAACGCAGACGCGTATCATGTCGAACACGGCATCATCGCTCTTCAGAATGACAAGTACTGTCTCATCGAGAAGCCAGCAGCCCTCTGCTTCAGAGACTTGGACAGACTCGTCCAAGCTGAGAGCACCTCAAAGGGTAAAGTGTTTGTCGGCACGATGCGCCGCTACGCAACCGCCTTTATCGACGCCGTGAAGGAAGTTGGTGGCATGCAAAACATCCAATATGCCCGCGTCAGGGATATCATTGGACCCAACTCGGTCTTTGTTGATCAGTCGGGTACCTTTCCTCAAAAGTTTAGCGACTTTACTGAGGCTGATGGCGAGGATCGGTTGAAGCATGAGACGGACATACAAGAGCAGGCTCTTGGGAAGGAATTTGACGTTCCGATCACGCCCAAATCCAAGAGGATGCTTCGTGTGCTTGGAGGGTGAGTTTCACTTATTTCTGAGATGAGAGACGAACTGCTAACAATGACTGCAGTCTTGGAACACATGATCTCTCTGCCATGCGAGAGATTCTCGGCATGCCCAAGCGCGTCGCCGGCGCTTGTCTGACCTTCCCCGGCATCTTCAACGTCCTCTTCGAATACGACGGCTTCCCCGTCTCGTACGAGTCAGGACTCAACGGCGTGCCCCAGTTCGACGCACACATCGAGGTCTACTCACAAGACAAGATTGTGCGCGTCAACTACGACTCGCCCTACGTCAAGGGTCTTCCCGTGACTTTGACGATCCGGGAAAGGATTGGTGACGATGGTTTCCAAGAGCGGGTCATTAGAAAGACGTACCAGGATCCTTACACGTTGGAGATGCTGGAGTTGTACGACTGTGTGATCGGAAACAAGACGCCCAAGACGAGCGCGGCCGACGCACGAAATGACATTGAGTTGTTCCGAATGATCATCAAAGCGGATGAAGGTAGATACAAGGCCGAGTCAAGCTCCTAGAAACTAAATAGATTGAAGGTGTTGGTCCTGGTTCACATCACCCTCCCACCTTGTGCGTATAAGACATTCCACCGCTGACCTCTGTCACATACGACCATACCCACTGGAGAACTCGGGATCCCGTCCGCTCTCCCATAGATAAGCCAGTGAGGGGCGGATTAGTAGTTGGGTCGGTGACGACCAGCGAATCCCCGCTGTTGTATGTTTTTTGCCCTTCTCGACGATTTTCTTTTTGGTGTTGAAGTCCCCGTGTCGTGCAGCAATATGGCCTCTATGCCTCCGTACACAATTAAATGCATGTTTTACTTTTGCCACTGTCATAGCTGTTGCTTTTGCATGATATGAAGTTGCTTGAGCATTCCAATCAACTTGGAGGAGGCGTCTTCAGTTCTTGTAAACGGGCCCTCCACCACAACCCACCATCAAGATGGGTCTCAACACCACAACAGCGTAATTGGTTTAGTGGTAAAATTCTCCGTTGCCATTCGAGTAGAAAAATTAATAAAACTATATGTAATTAATTATTACATATTAAAGATTTATAAAAGCTTAAAATTATAATAAGAATTAAATAAAAAATAAATTATTACTTTAATATTAATTAAGTAAGAAAGGAAAATAAAAAAAAAGAATAAGAGAGATTAAATACAAATAACACAAACAATAAGAGTGACCAAAGACAAATAGCAAATATGTGTAATATAAACCAGTGATTGACAGTTCGTTCTCGCGGTGCAGATGGATCGGTGAACCGATGAACTTGGGTGATGATGATGGATGGATTGATAAATCGATAAACATAGGTGAGCAGCGATCACCTAGACTCGCGCGCCAGTTTATTGATGATGCGTTGATTGTCGATGGTAGGATTACCCTGAGCCGCTGGCATCGGCACAGGGGTGGCGATGCGTGGGTATCGACGGGTGATTACAGTTGTAAGAGCACACTCGGTCGGCATTGGTCCTTTCTTGACAAACTGTAGCAGCCCAGAGGTCTCAAGGTCAATGTTTGGGTTGGTGTACAGAGGGTAGTCCCTGTTGATATCCGTCATTCCACTTTCACGAACCCAGTCGTCGACCAAACTGGGATTCCTGCCCCTTAGGAGATGACGGCCGATGGGGATTGGACGCGGCGCCTGCTTCTCACTGGTGAACTTGTAGGCGTTGGATAATTCGGATAGTCGACGGTTATCGCGTTGCTTGAACTCGGCCTTCACCTTGGCCTTGTGTTGGCGGTCTCCTCGGAAATCAGCATCGTACCACCCAATCTCCTTCTTCACCTGCTCATGAGCGATGAAAAGCTGAGCTTTGGCGTCAGTATCCAGCTCGGCCCACCATGCCTTAACCCCGAACTCGCCCGCTGTCATCGATGTGGATTTGCATCTCTCAATATGCAGCAGCAAAGTCTTGACGGTCGAGTGACATGGAATGACGATGCCTGGCGGTGCAATAGTGACGCAGATCTCACATTGAAGGCCTCCTAGGTTTTCCAGCTTGGCCTTGTTTTGCGCTCGTCGAAAGAACTTCTTGAAACCCGAGTGAAATTCGCTGTTGATATGCCGATCCAGTTTGCTCGGCTGCCACTGCTTGTTCTTGGCTTCATCATCCACCGTCTCGTCCTCCTGGCACTTTGAGCAGGTTGCCGTTGCCACCAGCTTTGACCCAAGGGTAGAAGCTTCGGTGCCAACAGCAAGCCAGACCTCCATTGCGGCGCGGGCTGCCGTGGCGTAATCAATCTCCGAGAGTTGATGGGTGATGTCGTTGTCGGGAGAGAGCTCGTCGGGGAACGCTTCCACCGCCTCACCATGATCGATCTGATGCTGGAACTGGTCCTCGGCATCATCCTCCGGCTCATCTTGTTCATCATCCTCAGGGAAATCAGCCCCCAAATCGATACCGGAGTCCTCTACAGGGTTCTCGCTCTCGTCATCGACCGAGGTTGCTGGGGCCTGATTGGTAATATGCTGCCTTGCCTGGTCTAACACGCGGCGGTTGAACTCACGGCTCATCGACTGCAGCTGCTCCACTCGCAACGTTGTGTCATCGATCGTCAGATTCTTCGATTGCTCATCTGCAAGCTCTCTCATCACCGACCGAAGAGCAGCACGTCGAATGACACGGTCGCGGTACTTCTTGGCGCGGGCATTCCCGTCATGGGGGTATTGCTCATCCATCTCCCGTAACTCTCGGAAAACGGCATTCAGCATCGGTCCAACTCTTCGCATCTGATCTTGGTTTAGCCGGGAAAATATCAATGATCCATCGATGGGGCGGTGATCGACTTGCCCGTCGTCGTCACCGAGGGCCAATGAAGTCAAATTGGGGAGTGAGGTTCGTTGGGTCGTGTAATACTTTTCCATGACAATCGAGTGTGGATCATGAGCCATAATCGCCCGTGCCATCTCGGACCCAACCTTGGTGGAGAGATCCATGGCGGCACTTCTCCGAATACTGTAGAATGTAATCTCCTTAGTTAGGCCAATCTTTTGCCCCCGTAACTTCAAATACTCGGTCAGGGCGCCTGATGACAGCGGTTGGTCGGCTTGAACGGAACGTCCACGCGGGCCACCCCTCAAGAGGATGGGCTTCTCCTTGAAGTCATTCTTGATAGAGATGTTCTTCTCTCGTTGAAGAAATAGATCGTCGATTGTGTTGATGCCCGACAACACACCCCTTCGCAGAGCAATCGTCAATATCCGGTGGGGAGCGGAAAGTTCAAAGGTCAGTTGACCATTCGGGCTATGTAGAGATCTATGCATATTATAGATTAGACAACGATGTTCGCTCGGTGAATATCTATGGATGTACTTACAGGATCAACGATTTGTTGCTATCACCCTTCTCAGGGTCCACGGAGTTTGTCTTGAGGTTCCTGATGGTCAACTGAACGAAAAACTTGCCGACCGTTGGCGTTCGTTGAATCTCTAAATCACCCCAGACGAGATATGGCAGATGTCGATCGCCCATGCGGCCAGGCATACCGATGGAGCCAGGGCGCAGAGCAGCAACGCGGCCTAAGACCCAAGCGAGTTGATGGCATTCGGCCAATTCGATACACGGTGTCTCTTGTAAATCAAAATCCATCATGTGGAGGATCTCCTAAGTCCCCACACAAGTGCGGCTGGGTGATGATGCTTGATAGGTTTGGATCTTGTACACAGACTGCAAGTAACGCATGATTTCGGTCATCTGCGAGTCCAGCCAGGCACGATTGGGAGGGGTGATGCGTCGGTCGGTATACTTCCGGAGAGCCCAAAAGATCATGTTCCGTCGATAATGAATCAAGACTCGGTAGCTGATGTGTTTGTCGTTGATAGACCGAGGAACACACTTTTCAACGGCGAAAATAAGAAATCGCCGGAGCTGGGACTTGAGTGTGGCAAATGGCTCATGGCCATCGACCGGGTCTGGAAAACAAAGCTTATCGAGGTCATCGTCGCTGAGCTCACTGCTTTTGTGCGAGTCAGTGAGAATGAGTTTAGCCCAGTCTTGATAGAGTTTCAGATGGGAATCCTGCTGCAGCTGTGTTCTTATTGAATGATGTCGAAACCCTTGTGCGAGGTCGTCAAGCTCCTTGGATCGTTGGTTGAGTGAAAACAGCTCGGAATCTTCTGCATCGGGGTCGATCCCCTCCACTCGTCGAAGGAAGTCCCCGAACTGTTCCTTCTTGCGCCCGATTCTGGCCGGCATCGTGCCGATGGGTTATTAAAGATGGCCTTAGTGCGTGTATCGATGTGTGAATGAAGATGGCGGGCGAAGAAAGTTGGTGGGTGAAGAAAGTTGGTAAGTGAAGAAAGTTGGTGGGTTAAGAGAGCTGGAAATAAACACACAACAAACAGGGAGTAAACAGAGCACCCCGCGCTGCTACATTTAAGGACCTGTCCAAATACTGTATGATAAGAATGGCGGGCACCCAGGTAAGTCAATAAATCCAGTAGGCAGATACCTATCTATCGGTAATCCAGCGATATTTAAGCTTCACTCAGAGTAATAAAAGAAAGGGTCATGTTGAGATCTTAGGCGAAGGACAAGCGCATGGATTATAAGCACGGGGATTATAAGCACAGTCGTGTGGCGAATCTCATTAATATCATCTCATGAACAACATATTATTGACCATAGCCACCATCGCTATAACCTTGATGTTATCCGGGACGCCATCATCTACCCACAGCTTATCTAGTTGGCTTGCTGGTTCTGACCATCAACAAAAAGACTGCCCTCAACCACATCATCCCCATCATCATTATCATCATCGGAATCTTGGATGACAGCGCGCGATCGCGTTCGTCGAGCGGGTGTCTTTGGCGCAACTCGCTTGCTGGATCGGTTATGAGGAGTGTTCACCTGGGTCGACTGGCTATCAGTGCCGTCGATGATGTCGGTATGGAAACTCTCGGTGACTGTGACGACCTTTTTCCCCGTTGACTTGTTGGTCCGGTTTCGCTTGCTGAGCTTGATGTAGACATCGATGATCTCCTCATCGTTGAGGCTGGATAGTTTGTTGATGATTGCCTCGTCTAGATGGCCACCCAGCTGGCCTTTGGCAGCCTCGACGAAGGCGGTGGATGAAGTCTGCACATGCTTTGAGCGTCTAACCAAGGGGGTATGGTCAGAGCTCAGAATGAATCGTTCGAAGCAATCATCGAGCGCCGAAAGATTCTCGACGATCTCATCGAAAGCACGGGCACCCTGGTCCTCCTCGGCCAAGGCCTCGCTGGCGGGTTGACCGGTCGATGAGCGCCGACTCCCAACAGAAGATCGACGACTGGTTTGGCCGCCTAGCTGGTCGATGGCTCTGTTGCCCTTTCTGTAAATATCGATGGTTAGAGCCTGATGGCGGAAAATGGCGTCAAACACATACCTGACTTGCTGGGCGATGTCGAGCAGCATCTTCTCATGGCTCTGGATGCGAGTTGCCACCTAGTGATTCTGTGAGCGGACAAGCTAAGGTTCACGTAGTAACAATATCCTTACCACCTCCAGGTTGTTCATGATGATGAGGCTAGTAACGTCGAGCAGATTGGGGTTGTCAATAGAAAGCCACTGCAAGGTCTGCGTTACGTCGACGTCGGGTGCAGGGACAGCATTCTCGGCGATGGGCTGGTCCTCCTCTGCTTCGGCAGGAATCTCCGCGGGCTCGTCCATCGTCGCAGCCGAGCGAGGCATCCTTGCTGTCAACGGTATGTCGATGTTGGTTGTGAGGTTTGGAGTCCAATGAAGCGATGAGCGAAGGGGAGATCTCGATAAATCGACGAGAGAAAGAGAGGAACGAGGAGATCGCTCGAGAGATTGTAAACAAACGAGATCTAGGCCTGTTTGTTTTGGCCTACCGTTGATAGATGTGAAAAATCGCCAGCCCTCACCCTCACACTGACCACCAGCTGTCAACCACTGGCGATAGAAGCGAAGCCACACCAAGCAATTTATTTCTCGAGTGGATTCTGAAGTCTTCTGGAATCTTCCCTCACCAATTTTACCCCTCTCTTTCTTGCTCTTTCTCTCTCCATCTACAGCCTACAATCTCGCATCAGCGACAAGTGCATCGCCTACCACCCACCACCGATCGGCCCTCGAAGCAAGCTCAGCCCGTGGGCATCACCGTCCTCGAGCCTCTCAGGCGTAATCAACATTCGAAACGGTTAGCATACTGCCCGCAGATCTCCGGCCGGCGAAGTCTAACATCGAGCGAAGGGTTATGGCATCGACTCCGGTGAAGGCTACCGCGGGAGGATTCCCATCTCTGAGCGATGCCACGCTTTCTCAAACTGCAGAGGATCAAGGCGTCCTCAAGGATATTAGAAAGACGTGGCAAAAGCACTACATATACTGGCCGATGAATATCCGATCTACCATCATCAACAACCTCAAACACGTCCATGCAACCAAATCGAACCGCAAGCAGCCGAGCAGCCACATGATTTGGAAGAATGGTAACTGGAACCTCGGCCATTGGATCATCATGGCTGCTATTTATGGAGCGGGAAAGCTCGGCGGGATGAAGATGATGCTGGAAAAGGATTATCCAGATATCAATTTCGACGAGATGGGGGCCATCGGGGTGGATTCTGATGATTCGGCAAAGGACGATGCTTCGACGGGCCCTGCTGAGTCGACGGATCCTGCTGCTTCAACGACTGCTGGCGCAACAGTGCATACCCCCGAAAACCCCAAGAAGCGAGCCGCCGTCCCCGGCCACCAAGCCCAACGATCATCGCACCGACGAAAGATAACTCATGCGGCCAACCCCCAAGCGATCAACCCTCAGCCGGTCAACCCTCAGCCGGTCAACCCTCAGCCGGTCAACCCTCAAGCGGCCAATCCTCAAGCGGCCAACCCTCAACCGGTCAACCTCCAAGCGATCAACCCTCAAGCGGCATGGAAGCCCCCCAGCTCAAACGAAAATCGACAAGCGTCATACAACGAAGATGGATTCCCAGAGTACGCGGATCATATGGATGACGTTCAGCACAGCGTCGAGGGACCAGCTCAAAGAGAGCAAGACCCTTTCGTGGACACTGCTGAGGAGCATCTCCGACAAGCTCGATTTAACAGACAGATGGACGAAATGGGTGGTCATGATGGACAGCGATCAATACCCCATGGTCAACGAGGCGAGCGCTTCAACTACCAGCGACCCAACTCGGTGATACCATTGCAGTCAATGCAATTCAACGACAACCACTCGCGTTACCCTTCGGCTGACGCTCATCATGAACGAAAACCATCACAGTCGCCTCAATACAATGAACATCCCCCTCGCAACCCCTCGGTCGAGTCTTATCGTGAAGGTGGCCCCGGTGCCTTTTCGACTGCCCAGCGGTTTATATCGCCAGCGCTACCAGCCGTGGCACACACACAGTCGACAATCCACACGAGACAGGTGGCTGAAAGCATCAGTTCATCTCCCAGCCCCTACAGTGAGCCCTTCAAGTTCGAATCATGGGAGTCGGCTACCGAGCCCTCAAAGCAACGCTGGGAAGGGTCACCGGCGCCGTCGAGCAGACCCCCCACAGTCGAGCCATCGATGCCGGCCGCCCATTTCCACAGCCGATCCAGTTTGCAAGAATCACCCAGCTCCAGGTTCAGCAGCCCACTGGCGCAAGGGCCGTTGGTGCCAGGGAATGATTTGCGAAGCCGATCCAGCCAGGGACGATCATCGGCGGCGATTGAAGGTTCTGTCGGAAGTCCCATCAACAATAACATGCGGTCGAGGAGGGGCCACATTCGCTCGAGCGAGGGTGATCCAATGGCCATCGTCCGTCTCCAGAGGGATTTTGATGAGAAAATCTACGCCCTGGAACAGAGGTATGCAGACCAGATGCGATCACTGAGAGCTAAGTGCTCGCGGGAAATCCTCGAGGTGAAGTTTGAGCTCCAAAACCGAATTACATCGCTGGAAGAGAGACTGGTCCATTGCGAGGCTGTGATGGGTGTTTATGACGAATGACTATGGTAATCCCATCGTCTTTATCGGGCTTTATCCTCGTCATCGGTTTTCATTTTTTTATCACCCTCTTTTACGATCGGTATTGACCAGTGCTGGATGGATGCTTTCAGTCATCCGGGGCGGTGGATAGATGATGGATGATGGGTGATGAATGGGAAATTGAGGGTTAGGGTGGAGGTTTACTTGGTCAGGGCAGACACGGAAGGGTGCTGAAGGCAATGGATCCATGGGTTTCCTGTATGATCAAGTTTACCTGTAATGAGGTAGGTAGTAATGATTTTTTTGGCATCATTAAGTGATCTTTTTCTCTCGGTTCTTGCTTTATATCGCGGTGGGTGATAATAAACAATTATCCCTGGTCTCTTAGTCCCCCTATATTTAACCACCTACTGTTAATAGCCCTATATAAATATCCATTTTCTAATAATTAAATATAATAACATTTAAATACTTATAATTTTTTTTATAATTTTTTTATATTAAAAAATATTAAAAAGTTTTTTATATGCTCTTTATGGCATCCCCGCTGACGCAGGTCCTTCTGGGATAGGCTTTGTGTGAATTATGTATGTAATGATGAACTGGACTGTCCTCGGTATGTGACGAGGAGTGATGAGGCGTTTGGGGTTTGACTTAGATGGACTCTCAAGGATGAGATGAGATGACAAGATATCGCACGTATGGAGTGCTTTAGTATGAGGGACTTAATTATATAGACTACGTTACGCCTGAATGGATAATACTATAGCATACGCGGTTTATCAACACAATAGATTTGCATATCAATGAATATAATGCCTAACTGGGTCAATCACACTTCACACATCACGATTGTTCACTAGCAAAGTACTCCAAACCAGACATCCCCATTCACAGATATGTACAGCGAAGGCTAAAAGATGTATATGACAAATAAACAACCCAAAGACGCGGAGCCTAGTCGACGGAACCAAACACTCCACGCAATCATAATCCTGTATCTATCCATCTAGAGAGAAAAAAGAAGAGGCGCTTCCCGCACCCATCGTAGGGCCCCATTTGTGCAAAAGAGCCCTGGGTTCGATTCCCAGATTACGCAATAGATCGGGTGTTTGAGACATCGGGATCGTTTCTTTTTGGTGTTACGAATTTTTGGTGGTGTTGTGGGCGTCAAGGGACAGCCCAGTAGTCGCTCGCCGCATAGGCGTACAAGCACTCACTGGACTCCTTGCTAATCCGGGCTAAAGCCGAGGAAAACCACTGCCGCTGTGCTGGTTCCAACGTGTGCAAACCTGAGGCGAGTGACAAGGGCCAGACAACGAGACTGGCCAAGTAGGGTTGGAAGTTATCTTTCGAAGGCTCCACGCTTCCTTTTGGTGACTTGCGGATGCGACCCAGACAGAAAGGCACAAAAGACGCGAGGGAGTCGGCTGACGAGCCAAGCTGAGACAGGCATTTGAGTGTTGCTGCAGAACTTGGTTGTGGTGCGAGATGAAGTATCTGGAGTCGGGTGTGAGAAACCAGCATCCGGATGGCGTAGTATTCGTTCCACACTGCAGTGTATCCAAGTCTTGCACAAGTCGAGACAGTGCTGGAGTGAAAATCGTCTTGTGAATAATCGCAAGGCTCTGGCGGAGGGTGTTTGGTGTACGACCACTTGCTTGGAAGCCGAGTAGACCAACCTTGCATTTCCTGATCAAGTCTGCGGAAATCGTCAACCAAACTTTCGACTTGCTGAGCAACCAATATCCCGTTCTGTGATGATTGTTTCAGTTCCAGATACTTGTGGCGCAGATCAATGAACTGAATCGTCAAATGGTCAAACTCCAATGCCAGGTCCCTCTCACCAAACACACCGCCATCCCCTAACCAGTGGGGAAGCGGTTGCTCGCGTAACAAACAAGATTTGATTAGTTTCCTTCTAGTCTGCCTTATGATTGCTGTCGGAGTGTAACGGTGTCGATTGTCGAACCAGATTTTCAGAATTGCTGCCGCACCATCGATATGGAACCATACTTTGACCTCCTTGAGAGGCTCCAAGTCGGCCTCATCGCCGTGGTTTTGCACAAATGCCTCGTATCGGGCCATGAAGTGGGCCCCCAGTAGGTACTCGTCGATCTCGTCCGAGCTCGCATTTCCACTGCTGAGGCGTGGGATACGGTTCTGCATGTGTCGAAGCAGACTGAGGTATGATTTTGACGCCTCAGCGGCAGCAGGTCGACAGTTTTGAAAACGAGCAAAGACTGAAAGCGCCACAGCAGAAAAGGCCAAGTCAACAATGGGTGAGGTCTTCCCCTCTGCCTTCCATTCGTGGAGACATTCGGCCCATGTCGTGACCACGCCGGGCATGTCCCGGAAGACTTGAAAGTGATTCTGGACATAGTACGCGTGGGCACGGGTCTTGAGATCCAAATTGGCGTTTATTGGAACAAGGCTAGACCGGGGTCCTCTTGGTCTCCTCTTATCTCCGGCGGCGTACTGGTTCTCAATGTGGATGGCAAACTGCTGCTGCTTGGCAGCGTCGGCCTCGACGCAAGTTCGGCGAGATTTGATGCATTTCTGACAAATGGGCTTTGCTCCGTCACACTATTTTCCTATTAGCTTCTCAGTCGAAAATTGGGGCCAAATCACTTGCCTTGATGCGCCGCGTCTTGCAAGTTTGACATGATGAGTTTGATTGCATGCTCAAGTTTGTGTCGAGGATAAGAGGAAGGTTGTTTGAAAGTCTCCGAGATGATACCAAAACCCCTGTCACTGTCTCAGGCTGCTGAGTAAAAGACGGACTAGTCCTGATTTGGCGAAACCCTGCGAGAACTACCAAACCCTTGTCTGCATTGATCATCTCAGAGCTTGGAGCTAATCTGCTTCCGACGAAACCTCACGAGGTGTAAATGGCCCAAGGCGCCTTTTTACGTGAATTAGTAAAGCAAAGATGCGATATTCGGCAATTTTCCAAGATTTTTTTGTCCGTCGTTCGGACGAACAAGTCGCCCAATACTGCCTATTAAAAGCATCTCAGTTCCCTCCTCTCGCTCCCATATGTCCCCCTCGTTATCGATTCATCCCCTACACTAGACTCTTCTTTTCACACAATGGCCAAGAGTTTTGTCATTCTAGGCGCCGGCCTTACTGGCCTTCCTCTGGCTCACTATGTTCTCAAACATTTTGCCACCAAACACGACCTCAAAGTCATCCTCGTCTCGCGATCCGACGAGTTCTATTGGAACATAGCAACTCCACGGGCTGCTATACCCGGCCAGTTCACAGATGATCAAGTCTTTTTCTCAATCCCCAAGGTCTTTTCGAAGTATCCTTCTCAGAGATTTGAGTTTGTTCTTGGGAATGTTGAGGCCTGGGACCCTAACGAGAACTCGGTCGCCCTGAACCAGACTAATGGGCAAACACGGGTGCTTCACTACGATACTATTATTGTAGCCACTGGCAGCGACTACGTCGATAACATGCCTTGGAAGCTAGTCGGAACACCCCAGGAAACCCGTGACTCCCTTGCCAAATTACGGGATGCAGTGGACAAGGCCAAATCAATCGTCGTGGGTGGCGGAGGTCCGACGGGCGTTGAATTTGCTGGTGAACTTGGCCATGAGTATGCAAGGACAGGCAAGAAGGAGGTGGCACTAGTCATCACCGATAAACTCCCCCTCGAGTCCAAAAACCTTGAGGCGACACGACAGGCAGCCAAGAAGGAGCTCGAAAAGCTCAAGGTCAAGGTCATTACCAGTGCCAGGATCACAAACACCACCCACAAGACCGGAGGAGGAAGTATTTTGGAACTAACAAAGCCTGACGGTACCAAGGAGATGCTCGAAACGGACTTGTTCGTGCCTACTTGGGGCGTCACCTTCAACACCTCATTTGCACCTTCTGTCCTACTCGAACCAAACGGCCGCCTCAAAGTGACATCTTCTCTCCGCGCTCCAGGCTACGACAACGTCTTTCTCGCTGGCGATGCCGCCAATGCCGACTCGTACGCTGCCACGATCAGGGAACCTCAGGTGCGCTATCTTGCCACTGCGATCGGTCAGTACCTTGCTGGAGTCAAGGTGCAAGACTACTCTCCAGAAACAAAGGTTGGTCTGGCTGCTTCGGTTGGGCCCAGTCGTGGAGTTGGCCAGATGGGAAACTTTAACATGTGGAGTTTTCTTGTGTGGTATTTCAAGGCTCGGCATATGTGCACGAATGTTGCTGCCGAGTATGCGGCGGGCGAGAGTCTCATCTTGGGGTCGTTTTGAGTTTTCCAGTTTTATTGTATTTAGTCTATTTCAGTCAAGACAAATTGGCGGTGATTTTATTTTAGTTAAATTCAATCAATCATATCTTGGACTCTCTGCTTGTCTCGAACGCAGTGCACTCAATCTCAACATCAGTACCCAGGGGCAGCTCGAACACGGCCACGCAAGTTCTCGCCTATTGGATGTTAGCCAGAGGTCTCACATAAGTCATCGTTCGTATGGTACTCACCGGCTTGGGGGCCTCGGTAAAGAACTCGTCGTACGCCTCGTTGACAAGAGCAAAGTCGGCCATCTTGGTGATGAAAATGTTCACCTTGACAACGTTCTGAAGGCTGCTGCCAGCCTCCTTAAGCACGGCCTCGATGTTCTTGAGAGCTTGTCTCTACCCAAACAATTAGCCTCGTTTTTTTAAACACGGCGCTTCCACTCACCGTTCGGTCCTTGACCGTTCCCTCAACTAGCTCAAGCTTCTTGCCAGGGATAGCGCCGATGTTTCCAGAGCAGAAGATCAGGCCATTGTGCTTAATGGCTTGGGAGAACTGGGGCAGAGGCGCCGGCGCAGCTTCGGTGAATACAGCTTGCTTTTGAGAAGACATTTTGAATATGATTGTCGGTGAAGTAGTTGACAGTTCCAAGATGAGTCAAGGGAGAGCAAGGTTGAGCTGATTATTGAAGCGGTCATCTGCGGGGAACTCAGCTCGGCGTCAACTTCTAGCCTCCGACCATAGTCCAACTCAAGCCCCATGATAAACTATCTCTGCCCAAGAATAAGAGAAACATTGGACGAGAATTGATAAATAGCCACATTGTGCTCGGGGCCATGCGTTGAGTCAGGCATCTCCAGTACGAATACTAATATAAGCCAAGCAAGGGCAAAAAGTACTAGTGAAGTCGTCATGATGGGCTCCCCTAACGTGATTCCCCTATGACTATGACGCTCCTTCCAGCATCACATGCGTGATGGCGTCGACTGTTGGAGTGGAGTGGTAAACGCGGGTTTGCCGTACTTATCCACAAACACAAAAGGCGCCTGCTTCTTCTACATCCGAATCCCCTTCGACCAGGGCGCCTCCATCGATCTCATCTTTGGGTGGCGCTGGCCATACACAAGCTTGCATGACCCCTACTTCGTTCCCATCGCTCGGTTGTTCTGATTCCCACTCCAGTAACGCTGGAGGTCGGCTTCCATGCCATCATCGAGCGTCGAGGTGGTTGGTTGTTATTTACTCCAGGGGACTGTGGTGGACTATGGAATTGGGGATTACTCTGCCCGATGTAGACTTCCAGGCTCCAGACCATATGTGCCAAGGCCAGCCGAAGAGTACCGGCATGTCATAGAGACGCGAGTCATCGTTTCCTTGTTTTCCACACAAGAGCGATATGTACCAAAGACACGTCCCGGAGTCCCCTAATCCCCTCTATTGATGTGGTCTTGCACAGGTTACTCCAAGACCTAGTGACACGACACCATTTCCCTTGCTTTCGTAACTCCCGCGAGGACAGGGATTTTCAGCGCCATTCTCCAAATATATATATCAAGGTCGTGGCATCTTATATATAGGGCCACGGTTGGAACTGTCAAATGCTCCAAGGTATATATAAGCGGCGACTCCTGGAGGTTGACTGAGTTGACCGTCTGGAGAGGCCCAAGCTCTCCGAGGTGAATGAAAGGACTGCCCGGAGACAAGAATTCATCAGGGCGGGAGAGGCATTAATTCGCCATCGCAATTATATTCACCGGCAGCGACATTGCAGAAATTCTCATCAGGTTATGAGACTTTGAGCTCTGGTCATATATATAAGTGTTGCCTATGTCGGGAAAGGAAGCCTGTACACAAGACGGCAGGCTTGTGGTATTTATATAGGTGAGGGCCTCTTGTTTGCATTTGACCTAGTTCTAGAATACTCAAAGCAATCACGCCATCAAAAGCAAATCTGAATGATCCCATTAACAGAAACAAAAAAAAAAGTTTTTCGTAGAATTAAACTCCGATTTTCCTAGCAATTAGGTTCGCTCCGAGTTGTTGCATGCCACTGATAGACAACCACGTCAACCTAGCTTGCCATGTTTAACTTGGGTAGTTCAAGCAAACGACAAGAAGTATTCGCCCAAGCATATCATGTAGGGAGACAACTTGGTTTTGAGTTAGGATATCGATACAGCAACTGCGAGATTGGTTCCAATAATCTTGCCAAGATCAATCCTTCACCGCCAACCCCAGTCCCCCACGACAAAGCCTCATTGCTCAATTCACGCTTGATTTTAATTAGCCGCAATCCTTTATCAACTTGTCTGACAAGGGCTGGGAATTTCCAGGCTGTCAAGCCCTTCGCTTCTGACTTAGTTCATGCTCAGCCCCTGCCAAGATAGCATGTAACCGCAGGCCTAGTCTTGGCACCAGGCTGAGAAGAACCAACTCCGCAGGCCAAGGCGCGCTGTGTACGTGCCGGAGAGGTGCGCACGCTATTATGGGTCATCAACGGTGGACTAGCAGGGGCGAAGGCCTGTAATTATGCAGAGTTGGTGATCCTCCGGGGCGGAGTTCTGTCTCTGGCATGGGCAGAGAGTAGTATTCTGCCATGGGCAAGCGAAGCAGAGCCTAATCCTTAATTTATTCAATGCCTTTTTCTTGTTTCACGTCTTATTCCTTCTTCTTCTTCCTCCGAATCTCTTCTAATACAGTGCCCCCAGCCGACGTTACTTGCCCAGATCACTCTACAACAACGACGAGCTCTCTTCACACGATCAAAACACAATGACCAAGGCACGTTACGCGGAGCTCGTAGCTCCTGAGGCTCCAGCACCAACAGCAATGGCCAAGATAGACTCCCGGCGTCTCTTCGCCCGTCAGGAAGATGAAGACCTCTGTGGTCTATACACCCAGAGTGAAAAAAGTATTGCCCTCCTCGCAGTGGCAAGCCCGTTTCTCTAACAAGATAGCCGGTACCGTCTTGTCCTTTCTCTGTAGCAAAGATACTCGATGCGAGACCACTGGCGCGTTCTTTGGCTGCAGCAAATCCGTATATACAACATGCTACGCCACGACCGACAAGCTGCCAGCCACGAGGGATGAGCGAGGCGCATACTGGTATAATACCCGGTCTACCACCCATACAAGAGGACCTGCTGACTGAATCTGGTCCAGCACTGGTTCCGTGTATTCCCACTGCTGGACAGGAATCAAAGAGATCCATGGCGAAGATATCACGGCGTACAGATGCGACAGTACAGCCGTCCGCGACCCTATTTCCGTAATGATGACCATCGAGAGCAAAGTGACCCAGACCAAGACGAACGACGATGGATCACCAACAGTCATCATGACAACACTCCCGCCTGTGACGGCTACAGTCAGCGTGACGGGGCAGCCCGCCAGCGGAAATTCCGATGGAGGTTCCGAGACACCAGATGGCGCCATCGTCGGGGGCGTGGTCGGAGGTGTAGCATTGATCGCTCTTATAGCATTCGGGCTCTGGTTTATTCGCTTCCAGAAGCGCAAAGCTGCCGCGGAGAGTGCCAAATACAACGCTCAGTCGCCTTTCGGTCATCCCTCGATGATGCAGCAGGCCATGTACGAGCATCCCTATGCAGGGAACCAAGGAAATCCGACACTCACATACCACCAACTCCCCGCAGACAACTCTGATCGGCCAAAGCCCAAGACTCCACCGCCTGTTGAGCTGCCTAACAACTCGGGACGACATTGACGACTGCTGTGCGGGGGGGCTTTCGGAACAGGACATGCTGTCGGGAAGAGGTTTGAGAAAGCAATAGATATCCAGGGGCGTTACAAAAGATGGGTTTACAAGAAGGATATAGATTCACGGATTAATGATGATAGATATATATAGTTATTTTGCAGTATTTAAATACCCACTTCACGACCATATCATCAAGGGACCCTCGAGTCATAATGACACAGATAAACTACGAATGTTTTTAACTCCCGAAAGGTCCCAAGCATTCCTCGGGCACCACATGACAGTTTCAAATTCTTCCTTTGGGCACGCGAGAGTCGCCCTGCTTCGCAGAGGCATTCACAACGTGAGGCAAACCGCCAGAAGTTTCTGGGCAATCAAGCAAGAGCCCGGCTTTCTAGAAAAGTCGGAGAAGTGGCCATGTGCATCACAGATGTGATTTGATGACGCTGGCTACTTAGCCTTAACAGTACGCTGCCTCATCAAATGAAGGTGCAACTTGTTCTGCAGTTATCCGCCTCATTTTCATCTCACGGTATCTTTACCTCAGGCTTCAGTAATTAACTTGAACATGTAATCTTTCTATTAAAATTTATTCTTCGCATAAATATAAATATTCGATACTCCGAACCTTCTTGATCCAAGTTTCTCAGTCCTCCCTCAATACCAACCTCACACTATATCCCACAACACAACCTTGACATCATGTCTATGTGCGATGTATGCTGCTATACTGTATTCCAGGACAACCATGGACACAGACAGGTGTGTTCTGAATGTTGCTCAAACATCAGAGATATCGCCAATGCCTACGGCCCAGACGAGGCCGTCCGACAAGTCCAAGAGGCAGCGCAGAGGTACCTAGACATCTGGCTAACGACCGAGACCGTGATGGACACGTTGACGGCTTGGTTCCCCGATCTCTTTGAGTCGAGTCAGAATGGCTGGGAAGCTCAAGGGGTATGTACCATGTGGCTAGACATAGAATCGCAAGTGTTCTAACTTTACCAACTAGACTTGTGATGGGTCGACCACAGCAACTTTTCAGAAAGTCACGGGTGGTTAAGCCTATCTTCAGGATGCATCAGCAACTAATGCTGCAAACATTGGGCCCATGCATCTCCCAATTACGTGTGCAGTGGTTGTGGGTTATCGTGGGTAGTCAAATACCCATGGGTACCCACGGGTTGACGGATCTTGTGCGAAGCTTTGGCCCGTGGGTACCCATGACTACCCATCCATCGCTATGTGATACCCATGGGCAAGGCTTAGGTAGATAATACCCATGGGCATATCGTGGGTGGATTAATACCCATGGGTGCCCATGGGTACCCACAACTGCTCACACCTCAATAGTATGTATTAGGTTGGCAGTATTAGTTGAACATTTTATTATTAAGCACTCAGCCTACAGCTGGCTTTGAAAAACATTCTCAATCAAGGGCTGTGGCACTGCCTTCGCCTTGTTTGCAAAACGATATCCGCTAAAGAGTATGCTGCACTGCCAGCAGTGCAAACCCAAGCAAACATTTTATACTACATTAGAGACCAAAGGTACTCCGAAACAGGGTCCTTCCAGAGCGTAGGACAAACATGAGCTTCATCAGCAGAGGCAGCAAACTCAAACTCCGACCAGACATCGTAAGCCTCAAACCCCTTGACCCAAAGAACCTCAAAGGCGCTTCCTACAACCACCAGCCCAAGCGACATGTACAACGGCATGACGAGGGTGAAGCCAAGATATGTTACTGAAGGCAACATGAGGTACTCGAAAAACTGCTTGAGTCCAAGCCTAGGGTTCGTTTTGGGGTTGGTGCGTCCTTTTATCCAGGCATGGGTTGCGAGGATGACGCCGAGGATTCCAGGTATAAAGACAAATCGAGACAGGAGTAGACATTCCTTTAGGAAGACCTCAAGAAAGATCCAGTGTGAGCGTTGTGATACCACGGGTGTGCCGTTGGACATGCAGGCCAGGTTGCACAAGGCATAGATGGGTATGATGCAAGTCCATAGCCCGTGTTTCTCTGAGTAACCCAGGAACCACCATCGGCAGGACCTTTGAGGATCACCGGCAAACAATGGCAGCGCCGCGTCAATGTGTCCACCCGATGCCTCTTGTGTCGCCTGGCCAAAACCAGGGAAGTTGAGCAGCAGCGCAGCCGACAAGACAGATACAGCAGCAGCGCCAATGGCAAGTTCAAAAGTCCGAAAGTCGATGGCACTGAGCGATTCCCAGCCTCTTTCATCGACTCGCCGTGCGTAAAGAAAAATGGTGGCGACGCACTGGAATAGTGTCCCGAGCACGAGGAGAAGTCTTCCAGCAGTGACATAGGCTTCGGCAAGCCTTGAACCTGCAACTTGCCCTGCACCTCCAGACTCGAGTGATCCAGTAGGAGAGCGGGTCAGCCCTGAAGGCGCGTTTGTGATTGCTTTCTTTCCCAGAAGGGATGTCAGCCGACGTGTGTATGTTGACCACTCATGGCCAAGAGATGAGCGACCGGTGACGATATTGGCAATACACACGCCAGTGATCAGCAAGAAGCCTAAGAATATCTGAAGTGGAACAATAAGAGGGCAGAATAGAAAAAGAATTGGCTCAATAGATGCCAGCTCTTGGTTGCGAAGGGAGAGGTAGTTGCAAAACGCGGCGACGGCGGTGAAGTGTGCGATGATGAACTTCACCATCAGCTCTCGCGCTGTGCGCCGATCATCAACCGGACACAAAAGTTCAAGATCCATGATTTATATGCCATATTATAAAGAAGATAAGTTGTCAGGGCTCAAGGAGGTGACGACGGGTTATCAATTATGTTTAAGCGCCCAGAGTCATGGCAGCTGAACAGCCACAAAACCATCAACAATGCCTTCGACCAATGAGGCTATGGTTGCTTCATTCATCATGTTTAACAGGGCAAAAGTGAGCCGCGCCAATCCAATCATAAAAGCCCGGTTAGCGACGTTGACAGTTTTGTCCTGCCTGATAGAAATAGCCGCTGCAGCTCCGAATGGTAGTTGGGATGCAATTGTGATAGAGTAAAGTATTGTCGTTGCAAAACGTATTTTCACGAAATAATTCTCAAGGCGCAATAAAAACCAAAGAACACCTCAACAAGAGTATCAGAAGAGCAGGACAAGACATTTCATTGAGCCCAGGCTCCATCGCAGCATCCCACTGAGTTCCACCTCATCTCTGCCAGAACACCCGGCGCGCGGATGGAGAGTCGCCGTATTTGCGCCTGGCCTCAAAAAAGGCATCGTATTCTTGCCATGACCAACGTGAGGAGGAAAATGCCGCCAAGTCGAATTTGTCAGTGCTTCTCATCTTCCTGCATCCTTGCGTCTCGTTGAAAACAGTCTTGGCCATCTTCATCCATCGAAGCTCTGACCCCGTGGCGCAACCAGGGCTGTCGCACCACAGTACGTGTTTTGTCCCGCTGTCAAACACAGGGTGTCTCGTCTTCTTCTTCTTCTTCTTAGAAGAGGAAGGGCCGCCATAACCAAATTCGAGGTTAAACAGCCATATAGGGGTGAGTGGATCGATGCTGCTCCAGTTGACGTTCATGGAGAGATAGAGATGAGCTTTCGTAGACCCCGTTTCGCGTCTTTGATATTCCAAGGTATAAACAGCACTACAGTGTCGACACATCAAGACGTGTTCCTTGCATGGCATGGCTGGATCGGAGAAACACGTACATGCATCCGAAGCCAGGCTGCTCAGAACCGTCTCACTTAATAGAGAGATATGTTTACAGAAGTGCTGCCCGTCAGGCGAACGTGCTGCCCTTTTTAGGCTTTGGCGAACAAGTTCAATGTCGATCTTGCAGGGGTCAATTTCGAGCAGGAGAATACTCGCCTTGACCCTGAAACAGAACGTGGACGTGGGCCCCTCATCCGCGCTTGCTGTGAATCTGGGGGGCGGTGAGAACCGTTCCTGAATCTGGTTGCCTGAGCGAGCGCGAAGCCGATGAGAAGGGTACCAACAGGTCGTCTCCCGCTTAGTCGAGGAGAATGATGTCAGGTCGTATGCAGAAAGTGAGATATGGGAGCAAATAGGAAACGAGCCGCGTCGTCCCAAGCAACATCCACCACCGTGTAGTTTACAATGTCTTTGATCTCGTGCAAAGAAGAGTGCAGCATGATGATCGTCGCAGACTCTGCAAAACATGGGCTCGTAGAGCTCCATCATCTTCTCTTTCAAGTGGCCCGTCTCCCGGAATCGGTTGCAGTCGTTACAGTGAGTCCGGCGTACTAGTAGGTTCCTAATCATCTTGCGCTGTTCGTGGCCAGCTTGGGTAATGCAGAAGCTTTCGTCCAAGGGTTTCGAGAACTCAAGATTAAAATCCCTGAAAGTAACGTCCATAGATACCCGACGAAATGTCGTACAGGTTTGTCGCAGCAGATAAAGGGAGCTATGCGGAAGGTGTTTCAGTATTTCGAGCAGTAACTCTTCTGGCAATTCGAACAGCCAACAGCCCGTGTCTCTGGCAGCCCGCATGAACCGAGTCATCTGACGCAACTTGGAGGAAAGGTATGGCACAATCGAGGCCTCAAGTTTCGAAGCACATTCCTTTATCTTATTCTCCCGTGGCGACCCGACGGGGAGACGGCGCCGGTTATTGATCTTCCACAGAAGACGAGAGTGCATCTTGAGGCTTGGTGGATAGCTGGAACGGCGCAGGGGCCGGCGAACGATTCGGTAGGCTGTCGATGTTTCGAGCGTAGGCAGACCACGCAGTGGAAGACAGGGGAAATTTATGCTCTGAACGCTCGACTATAATTTCGAAATGTTGATGTAATTCGAAGTAGGTGACCCAATGCCCGTGTCATCTGCGAAAGTTAGTTTGCATTGAGCCCATTCATGACTTTCACAGCTGCATGTCATGATGCATATCCAAAGACAGATATCTGAACTCTCCGCTGCATTGTGCCGAAGCTATGTAAGACGAAGCTCGACGAATCAAGGATAGGATTGTCGATATGAATTGTCGATTTCAAAGCGGATAGCCATAGTCAATTTCATCTTTGATCAATACGTCTCGCCGCGGCCAACTCAAGTAAGGGGAAAGGGAAAGGTTGATAGACAAGAGAGATTCTAAGCCTAGCTTAGATGACGGGAAGTTGCAAGCAGGTGCATGACGATACCATGCATAGATTGATGAGGCAAGGGAACAGAAGAGTATGGCTGGCGCCTTGCTGCTCTGGAATATCATGACGAGATGGAAGCACGTCTCTCCAGGGTAGTTCAGACGCAGATATCCATCCAACAGTTCAGACTCCCGACACACTGTGATCCAAAGGATATTAATTGTAGCACATATCGAAAGGGTTCGAAAACCAGATCGTTGGTTTGTAGCAACGTTGATATGATACTCGACGGGGGACAAGTCGAAGTCTGCGAAAGAAGATCGAAAGACGGTGTTGATGACGATTAGATATGGGACGAATTGACGTATTCTTGCAGCAATTAGCAATACACATGATGAAGCATCACTCTCCGAAGCACGACCAAACCATTGCATCAGACCAATAGGTGACCATATCAACATGGTCGATGCCTCAATGGTTCAGCAAGTCGTGACGGCTTGAGCAAGGCGAATCGAGTCCTCAACGATAGGAAGGTATCCGATCCGTTCTTCGAGAGGTCTGCTCTGAGTCCTGGAATCAATTGGCTCGTGCTCCAAAGCCGTCGTCGCAGAGATGACCGTTTCTGTCAGTCCTGTCCCATGCAAACAGGGAGGGAGGCAGCTCGACAATAAGGCATCCTTGACATGCCCGACGAATGGAACTCGCGGGCAGATTTGACCGATAAGCGCCGTCGAGCGCTGTAACGCTCTCTAACGCAGAGACCGGGCGAGACCAGCTGATGGCTTTCCCTAGCGCAGCGCCATGTCTTTCAGCTGAAGTGGGTTTTTGGGCTTGAGCTTGGGCTTGTGGTTGAGTCGAGAGGAGGTGAGACGGGGGGACGGGTTGTTCCAGCTCCGAAGACTTTTAGAGGGGGGCTGAAACAGTGGCAGCGACGCCTCGTTCCCCTGTGGCACATTTTGGCAAATTCGACCCGGTGCTTGGAGATGAGAAAGCCCGACGACGGGAGTCTCAGCCATTCCATCAGTTGAGAGAAGAATTTTTTTGAGTTTAGCCGTGAAACGTGGTGAGACTCGGGGCCTCGGTCCAAGGGTTTGTTTACAGTAATTCCGGTAAATTTGTTGCTGTATGTTCTCTCCCTTACATCGGAGCAAGAGTCGGAGTCGGTAGATGACAAAGATCATTTGTCAGTCAGTCCTCACCTCACTCTATAATTAGTCTACACGATCAATGCATGAGATGGGATGCCGCTGCACGTTCGATGGATATGTGTATGTACCCCTGATCTCCGTCCATGGCTTTTTTGCCTCCCCCTTGGCAAGGCATGTAAGCGGGGATCATACGGAGTTCATCAGTCAGTCAGGGGCACGCATATTTCGGATGTATGTACTGTAGGTACAAGGCAGGCAAAATCGGCATCTTTTCTTTTTCGTATCCTTTGCAAGTTGACGCCGATTGTGGAAATTGGTCTGACATAAGAGAGGGGAACGCCATGTAGAGTTTAATTGGGTGAGATTGATAAACTTGACAGATGGTGCAGTAGTAGCCGTAGTAGAGGATCGTTGTGTTGCAGTTACAGGC
The DNA here is from genome assembly GCF_026873545.1 of Fusarium falciforme. Lineage (NCBI taxonomy): Eukaryota > Fungi > Ascomycota > Sordariomycetes > Hypocreales > Nectriaceae > Fusarium > Fusarium falciforme. The sequence continues at coordinate 1,327,274 of NC_070548.1, forward strand.
GCTTGCTTCTCCCTGCCTTGGCTTGCGGGCGGCGGCCGACTAGGAGGACTAGGACTTGCCCGGTACAGTAGTTGCCGACCGATAAGGACATGGTCAAGTTGCCTGATCTGATCTGATGTGACAGCCTTGTAGCCGTACAGTAGCTAGCTAGCTAGCTAGCTAGCTTGGTCGGGTAGAGACAACCTGTCGGAGGAATGTAATTTCAGTTTACGAACTCTGTTGTCATTGATTTGTTTATTTTTGGCCTCGTCTGTTTATTTCGCTCAGAGCCGAGAAAGCGGGCGGGCGGCAGCCAAGGCGGACAAAATGCCTGTCAAGCTCAAAGCCAGAAAGAGTCAGAGTTTGGCTCGCTTGGAAGAAAACGGCTACCACAGAAGCTAACACGGAATAGGATTGAAGCTTATTTTTCTTTTTGGGCGTCGGCCAGGCAGAATGAAGAAGCGGTTTGATAAGAGAAAGACAAGAAAACCGGGCCCGGAAGAGAGACAGAAGTGCAGAGAGACAACCCAATGGGGTAAATGATGGACACCAGCTGAGAGACAGAGGACTCAGAACCTTGACAGACAGAATCTGCAGGTTTCTGCTTCTGTGTGACCGCCTCTGCATTACTGCTGACTTGGCTGCTGACTTGTGCCCTGCAGTCCCCCTGTCAATGCAAGCCCTTGACTGCAAGCGTCAGGGGTCGAGGGAAGCCATTGGGCGACTCGCGGGCTCCCCGAGCGTCCGACGTCTCGCACTTCTCACCAAGCAAAAACCTGTTCGGATGATCCCCCTCCCTCCCCAGAATACGGGATTGGCTCCCTGGCACGTGGAGACCCAACCCGACGCAGGTACCGAAGAAGTGTGAGGGAGGGAGAAAAAAAGCCATGGTCTTGCCACGGCAAACTCGGAAGGGAATTTCTGGGTCCCCCCCTAGTTCCGTTCTCCTCCACCCCAGCTGTGTGTGTTGGTTGATTGCCATGCCAGCAGAGCAAAAACCCAAAGCAACGTTGCCCGCTTTGTCGCTTGGATAGCTCGTATAGACTACCCCCCTGTCACACTTTCATGCTGCCTCAATCACATCTGGTCGATCCAATCACCAACCTCGTCGAAAACCTGGAGCGGTGTCGAGCGGGCATTGGATATTCGCGCTCTCTGATAAGTCAAGATAAGAAGAGTGTGAGTGTGTGTGGTGAAGGGGGGGTAAGAAGGCTGACAGGGGCGGCTGGGCTGGGAGGAGGGGCGGAGATCGAATCTGCCTGTCAATGGTCGGCCCCTCCTCGCCTCGTATTTTGCGACTTGAGCCGATGAAGAGCCTGAAGAGCTAAGCTGCCAGGGCAGACACCCAAGAGTCAGACGGAAACCCGCCAGGGCAGAGTGCTGACAGGGGTAAAGGAGCCCGCCCGCAGCGTGCTGCCTGCTGCCCTGCCAGGGTTGAGGGGTTGGTGGTCGTCTAGACGTGCCTTGCAGTTTGCGCAGCTACGCGCTGTGGAGCAAGGACCCAATCGTCGCGCCGCCTTGTCTGCTTATTCCAAAGGTGCCGTTGCCCAGAATCAGCTTAGCATACCCCGGTAGATCTAGTCATGATCTCATAATGGGTGCACTACTGCGTGAAGAGGGAAATTCCCTCGTATTGGGGCCATGTCCACACGGTCCACCCAGCCCCATGCCGCATCTCGATGGACGGACAACACAACACACAACCGTCAGAGAGTCAGAAGAGTCAGCCCGAGCCTGAGAAGAAAGACATAAAAACCCTCAGCCTCTTCCCACCTTCCCTTACCCTCCTCAGCTCTGCTCTGACAACTACACTCGCTACAGTCGTTACTACTGCTTGCTGCACTTTGCACTTAATACTTGTTTTTGCAACCAAAACCAACCAAACTCAACCAAACCAAAAACACCAAACCAGTCACAATGGGTTTCACTCGTGCTACCGTCGCCGGCCTCCTCGTTGGAGCTGCCATGGCCTCTCCCCACTACGGCTACGGCAACGGCACCCAGTACACCACCGAGGTCGTCACCGCCTACACCACCTACTGCCCGGCTCCCACCACCCTGACCTACCAGGACAAGACCTACACCATCACCGAGGCCACCACCCTGACCATCACTGACTGCCCCTGCACTGTCAGCCACCCTCTCAAGCCCACCTACCAGCCTCCCAAGCCCGTCTACACCACCGAGGTCGTCACCAAGCTCACCACCTACTGCCCTGAGCCCACCACCCTGACCTTCAACAACAAGACCTACACCGTCACTGAGCCCACCACCCTGACCGTGACTGACTGCCCCTGCACCGTCACCAAGTCTCACACTGGTCCTGCTCCCACCGGTCCTGCTCCCGTCAAGCCCACCGGCGAAGGCCCCGTCCCCGTCAAGCCCACTGGCGAGGCTCCCGTCCCCGTGGCTCCTACCGGCACCGGCTCCACCCCCGAGACCCCCGCCGAGTCTGGACCCGCCGTCGTCGTCAACGCTGCCGGCCGCTTCGCTCCCGCCGGTCTCCTGGCTGCCATTGGTGCCATTGCCCTGTTCTAAGCGCCTTACCTCTCATCTCTATCTCTCTATCTCCCCTGATGAAGCGATGATGATGATGTGAGCCTCTTGGTTCATTAATACCATAATCAAACAAAAACGATGGACTTTGCATGTAACGGATCAACTGGGTATATAATTCATTTCTATACATTTACATATGTAGTCTTGCACATACATGTCTCTGGATAGAGTGCATAGATGTTAATTAATAAAGTTCATCACCAACTGGTTCACCAAATGTCTCTCCTCGTGTCTCTTGGTGAAAGTGTCTTTCAGTGATCACCTCTGCAATGCAACCCATCAGATACCTGGGTCTATCGTATCTACTCCGCTAGTGTCGAGATATTCCCTCATTCCTACCCAACTCCTCAGGTGATGTCTGTTGGCCGTATCTGCGGCCAGGCTGTGTCACACCGCCTATCAAAGCCTCGTCCCAGTCTAGCCTTCTAACCTTGCTATCTCTTGCCTTGCATACACTTAGGCCCAACCCTCACGACTTGCCAACTCACCCACAGTCGCGCGGAGAATGAACTGTGACGTTCCCTGCCTGTTCTGCGGCCTTGGGCGGATCGCCGCCGAGACCACCATCCCTGGAATGTTGATCGATGGCTTCACTGCACGATCTGAGATTGTAGAAGGCTCGTACGCTTCGGACAGGCCCCTTAACTTGAGATATGCTTTCTCCAGATCTTCAATCGCCCTCGGCTTCGTTCATCGTCCTTGGTCCGGACACCTCCTTGATCGAACACCATAGGCTTCCATCCAGCACACCCAAGCTTACTTCGAAGCGTGCAGTAGGATCCTGTCCACTGTGTGTGCACTCTATCAGTAACACTTCACAGTCGTTGTCACTGCCGTTGAAGTAAAATCCGTCCTGTTTCCATCGATATTTGGGGTACCCTGAGACGACACATGCGCCATACCCTGCAGCCGGCGACAGCTCCAGAGGCAGCCATGCTGAACTCGGCAGCCATTCTGAACTCGGCACCCCAGACATCCTCACGGGATCCCTTCGTAAGGGCAGCCCTGAGGTCATATCAAAAGATCCGCTGGGAAGTAAAACTACCTCAGTCAACTCAAACTCGGGCAGGAGGAACTTGTCCACGCCAATCAGCCACGGCGACGGTAACCTAGCAAGGTGCTAGTCGGGCCCGTCATAACAGGTTCCAGGAACACACAGACCAACCGCTCGTCCACCTCGTAGTATATCCATGCCAACTGCAAAGGCACCTGGCCCGACCCTGCACGAAGGATGATGTGTCTGATAGGGAGGCTGATGCGCAACCCGCGGGCCGTGAGCTGTGGAGGGTCCTTAGGCATTGTATATTGGTCGAGTCTAGCTTTACGGAAACGCTCGTAGCTCTTTGTTTCCATAGGACGGGACTCTACTGTGTCGGAGAAAGACTTGATATTACCGTTGGTAGCCTCAGCTGCTCTGCCGCTGAGTTGCAGTACCATTACCCACTTGTCAAACTGAGTCGATGGTAGTCTCTTGGGGACCACGGTTCCGAACTGGGAGGGCGATGAGGCCAGGCAGCCCATCAAGGCCGTCCAGTCATAGCTCTTTTGAGGTGTCCATGCCAAGATGCTGTAGTCCTCCTCCTGCCTGAGGATTTGCTCTTGTAGTCGCATAAAAGACTTGTCTCCCTCGCCGTAAAGCAGCGGCATATTGATTTGGAACAATCCCATCAAACAGTATGCCATGTCTTCTCTCCTCGTCGTCTGCCTCTTCGACGCCCATGACATGCGTTCGGCAACGGTACGTGTCGACACGTTTTTGCCGCGTAGTATATCAGCTGGTATCCCGGTGGCGGCCACGATTTCTTCATCGAGGCTCGTCTTTGTACCGATCTCTTCCCAGTCCAATGTGTAGAACTCAACCGTCCGAGGGGCTATCAATTCCTGCAGCGTCCAGCCTCTCGTGAACCATCGACTTTCCGTGAAATACTTCGAGTTCATGCCTGGCGTCGGTAGGACTTCCATCACATCTTCCAAGTAGGCGTAGCATATTACCGAGTCCCTATACCATTGGTGCATGGAGTTAATAGCCTCGGATAGCTCGGCGCTACTAGACTTGTCGATACAGCAAGTGTCAATCCACACCCACTTAAAGCCATCCTCGGCTGCTTTTCGACAGCAGCCAACCAACTTATCATGGCCCCCTTTCGACTGTGCTGTCTTGCTCTGGATATCTAGGAAGAGAACCTCCTCATCTCCCCATGTGTGGCTCAGGATCACATACGGCGGGATTTTGTCCCCAAGAAACTCGGTAAGTTCGTACGATGAGGTATCGAGTAGCCTCATCTCGGCGATGGATATGCTGATAGGAGTTTTCTTTGGTAGGCGGTAAGCTAGAGCAATGTCTGTCTCAAGCAGATGGACTGGACAGTGAATGGAAGAGAGTAATCGCTCAGCGACGTGAAGAGCTGACATTTCCCTCAGCCGAGTCTTGGCTCATGAAGGTGAGCGGGGTTGACAACCTGCAGCCTCATGCGAACCACGTAAGGCAGATTTCAAGGGTGGACGCATGATGTGATTGGAGGGGGAATGCGAGTGCATGCTAGAGGCCGACTCGATGTTGGGGATCAGAATCGGGGCCTTTTGAGTGGAAAGGGGTAACTCAATCCACGCCCTGGACCTGAAATTACCCGAGAGAATATAACAGATCGAGAATACTGCTAGGTATGAACCATTTGAGATGCCGTGGGGTTCTTGCGCTGAATAGTGACTACTCAACCAGAGTTCTCAAGGGCCAGTATCGATGTTGTCTATTTGAAAACAAACAAGTTGGAGCTGAGCACAAGTATACACTCCCACAATGCGTCAGGCTTATTCAAGTATATCCACCGGCTGGTTGTGATCTTGCCCAAGCTTGTTGAAAAAAATTTCTAAACCATTGGCTTTCTAGCATCTGACCAAAGCCAAATACTTCGTCCCAAAAAGCAAACTGAATAAATCCGAATGACATGCCGATTCAACAGCCCCCAGATGCGAAGCAAGCATCCTTAGCCATCGTCAAAGCTCCCACAAAACTAAAGTAACTAAACAGCTTAAACTTAGACCTCTTCTGAAAAGTTTCATACGTCCAAGGCCTCGTACCAAACTCTTCCCTGTCTGATTCATTCAACCAACCCGACTCTCGATATCCAAAGCCCATGACGATGCCAACAATCACGTCCCCTTCTTCCGCCTTGATAACTTTCATGCGATTGTCCGCAGTCCCCCCGGACAGCTTGATTCTGGTGTTGGAGTCGTTCTCGCCGACAAGAGTGTCTGCGGCAAACAACACGGTACGGTTTCGGTTCGTTCGAAGCTTCAAGATGAGTTAGCAAGTTAAACCGGGTGGTTCATGAAACTCACATGGAGGTGTTGGGGGCATCCGCCATACGACTTGATCCAGCCGATCTCTTCGATAATCTCACCTCCCGGTCCGTCAATCTCAAACTCATCCCAGTTCTCCTCTAGCCACGAGGACCCATCGTCATCAACCTCCCTCATGGCGCGAGTCTGCTGGCCATCCGTGAACGAGACCCGCATGTTGGTGACTGCGTTGTCGAAATACTTTTTGTTGTCACGCTCACGAATACACTTGCTGTTGATACAAGCAGAAATGCTCCGAATATTTGCAAGCTCGTTTGAACGGTTCCCCAGCATCAGGATCCTCATCGGTATGTGTTCACACTCGACGGTGGTGTCCTCAACCCTATCAAAGCTGTCATATACGAACTTTAAAGTCTCCGACTCCCAGCTAGGCTCGTCGAGGAGGGCTAGAGACGCACTGCTCCAGCTCATCTGCTCTTCGTCACCGACTTCAGGATAGTAGCCCGGGTCTGGCTTTTCCTCATCGCCGGGGTACGCCTGCAGGAGGCCGAACCGCAAGATCCAGGGAGTAACGTCTTCTTTTTCCTGTTTCTATTCCAATTTTAGCGAGATTCTGGCAAGTTGGCGCATATTATTACGGCGAGTTGGCCTTCGACGCCCACAATGACCATATCCTCGGCGGCGAATAGCGGCCGTTGCATCAAAGAATCACCAGTATCACCATAGGTAACTGGGAAAGCGCCGTAAAAGTAAATCTAGTTGGACCGTTAGTTTCATTCTTCGATTGGATCTAGCATGACGTACCGTGATTCCCTTGACACTGATATTGTTCCACGACGCATCCTCCCATTTCAAGAGGGAATTGGCCGGGCGAAGATGAAAGACGAAGCCACGGAGCCATGTTTCCGGCGCCACCTCTTTCGAGGTTTCCCAGGCACCCTCTTCCGTGCCTCGTTTTCCAAACATCCTAGGTTCTTCATCTCCAAAGCTCACGGATATCCCGGTCATATCCCAGTCAGAGTTCCAAAATGTCTTGAGCGTCCAAGGCCGGTCTGCATCGTATTCATCCCAGGACCGAATCCAGTACGACCGCATTGTATCAAAGACTGCCTTGTCGTTGAACCCGACAAAATGCATCTTGTTGCCCACGGCAATTGACTCCATCTCGCAGCTCGTCTCCGAGTCGAGATCAGGACATTCCGCATGATACCGGCGTGCAATCTGTTCGCACACCCCCCAGATTCTCCGACGGTTTGCCACAGCCATCAGAAAGCCTGAAATCCCAACCCTGGGTTTCGAAGCCTCCTCTGCCCACAGCAGGATCTTTCTGAGGTCTTGGCTTCCAAGAGACTCGCGCCTTGTGGAAATAGTGTCACCCAGCTCCTCAAAGTAGGGCATATAGTTGCGGATACGGCTTTCCCAAAAGCCCCGGTTATATCTGGTCAAATCAAATATTCCCCAGGATGCTCGGCACAAGTTGAGCACAGATTCGTTGTCGAGATGGTCCAATATGTCACGGAGAAGCGACTCGGGTATTTGCTGAAAGGGATCACATCTTACTCTGTGTCCCAGATGCAAACTCGAGGGTGTCTCTGCAAACTTGTCGTGCCTGATAACCTCGAAGATGTCGCCAACTAGGGACTCTCTCCGTCCCGGGTTGATGACCGTGTACTCGTAGCCTGGCACGGCCTGCCACGACTGGTCGTGGCCCTCCTCGGCATCGCCGTAGTCCAGGTTGATGTAACATCTGCGCTCTTCCGACACTGAGTCGCCAAAGACTTTGAAGAGGACTGCCCTATTGATCTCGCGTGTGTTCTTTGACCCGGTGAGGACACGGGCGAGAAGCTTGTAGCATTGCCTGTGGAAGGGAAACACACGCTTGATGTCGTCGCATTCGCCCCAGGTTCGGAGGTCGGCAAAATCAAAGTCTTCAGTGGCAGAATCTGCCTCGGACCCATCATCTGACCTTATATCAAAGTCGCCGGAGCACGCGTATCTTCCAGCACCGGTCACGTAGTATCTGTCTGGTCAGTATGAACTAAGTCGCAGCGTGAAAGTTTCCTCACTTGGTGGCTCCCCGAGAGTTAGGGTTGAAGCCGAGGAGACTGGCTTTCTGGAACCACTCCATATCCTCGTTTCCGATAATATCCTCATCATACTTGTTCTCGATATACACATCGCCGTCGTCTTCAGGTTGACCTTTGGGTCCGACGTGAACCTCGGCGGTTGCAGCGCCACAGATGGAACAAAAGGTATCCCAGTCGCCCATGTCGAGGGATGTGGTGGTAGAGGGGAGAGTAGATGAATTACTTTGGCCCCGCATCGAGAAAGACAATCAACACTATTTGTATTCCTCTTACCCCGGCCACTTTACCGAGTGGTATGAGAAATGGAGCATTCAACTACCAACAACGACGGGGTTTCTTGCTGTGCCGCTTGGCGTTACGTTATCCTAACAGGGCATGGATTCGCTGCCTAGGAGGCAGATACGGTTGGTTGTGCACATCATTTCCCCAGTGTGCTCATTTGCGTGAATATTCGTACCTTGGCCCATCGACATCACGACTAACCACAACCAACAGGCGCATTATCATCATTTATCCCTTGTCAGCCTCATGATTCGAAGAGATATATATCTCCTCGGGGTCAAAGGGTGACTGACCACCTGAAATAAAAGCAACAAACTACAAGGCAGCAAGAAAGTTTCCTCAAAGCATGATGCATCTTACGAAAGCATGCAGAGAACAAACTTCAGGGAGACTGACATGACACATTTGCAAAAGGCTAAATGCCCAGATGTTTTTATAAGGAGTATCATCCTCACCTCAAAAGTCAGTTACTGATCACTACCCTTAAGTCATTATCGCATATTCTCGACACGATTTCCTTCCATTACATCCACCTCTACCGCATCTGAATAGGCTAGGAGAGAAGCCATGGACTCCTTACACTATGATACTTTTAGAGCAATCGTTGACGACGATGAAGCTACCGATGCTCCAGAAAATCTTTGTCTAAAGTGCCGGATTTTGGGTCGATTGTGCAAAAAATGCCGGCAGAAACTGGAAGCAGCGGGAAAGACCAAGTCATCACTCGAAATTTTCTCTTCTCGTCAGCAGAGAAACAATGGGCGCGATGGGTCTGCTGAGAATTCTCGACTCGCAGAGGCCACTCTTTCCTCAGACACGACTCTTCCCTCACGTACGGCTCCTTCATCACACACGCCACAATACGGACAGCTCAATAGCAACGCCGGTATCGGGTCAAAACGTCGTGGCCATTGCCCCTGCTGCCATCACCAGTGCTGCTCGGACAGGCAGCCCTGCTATACTCGCGACAGAAGAAGGGAGACTCAGTTCTGCTATGCTTGCGGGAAAAGGGAGACCCGATGCTATGTTTGTGAGAGAAGGGGGACGCGATCCTGCTATGAGTGCGAGAGGAGAGGGTCCCGGCCTTGCTATGCTTGTGGGAGAAGAGAGATCCCATCCTGCTATACTTGCAAAAAAGGGAGGGAAGAAACAAAAGCCGAACCTTGCCCCGAACTGGAGATATTCTTCTCCGACCCCCCTCAAACCGAGAACAACCGCCAATACGCCAAGGAGGTATGGTCCTGCTTGACCAGCAAAGGGCAACTGCTATGTCGACACCGCCCACCAATATGTCGCAAAAGACTACATATCTTGCTACATGTTCGCCCGGGTGACCCTGGCAAGGCTATCTTGGAGATGGGCATCCCTGGGATCAGCTTAGTAGAAAGGATGTTTTCTCTGGTCCGTCAAGGATTTGAGGAGGGAAAAACAGCTGTCGAGTCTATGCTTTGGGGAGAACAGCATTCCGAGCTGGATTAATCAAACTCAGTCGCTGCCAACTATGAATGAGTGCCTACCTGGCTATTGTCTACGAGTATACCATGTTCACATGCCAGCTTCAAGAAAATCATCGTTCTGGTTAACGTTGGCCAAGAGTTATGGGAACCTCATCCCAATCACCGTCTAAGGTTATTACTGCATTCAACAGAAGATAAGCATCATTTAGATAGTCACCGACCAAGACATGATAGAACCCGTATCTAAATTACAATTGGGAAGACGATGCACTAAACCTCGAGTCTCCATTTATCAGTAGTCCTCATCAGACACGCCCTTTAGGCCATGGCCTCTATCTTCACCAGGAACCCGCATCAAATCATAATCCGTCAAATCAGTCTGGTCCTTTAAACACAGCCCTGAGAATTTTCGCCCAGGAACTACGGTCTAGCCATGTTCATCAACTAGGACCTTCGCTCAGGCTGCACCCTCGTCGACAACAAAAGCCTCAGCACACAAACTTTACCCCCGATCACATCATGGTTCGATCCTTTTCGTGAAGGGAGTTCAATTCCTAGTCGCTGGCTGTTGAAATACCGCCTTTTGATCCCCCTTCCAGACCCTCACTACCCAACATGTTCATCAAAATGCTTGGTGGCCGTTCACCTCAAGCTTTTTTTTTTTTTTTTTTTACCGGAGGCAACCCCCTCGCTCCTTGCGACCTCGGCCAACACAATCCATAACGTGGTTGGTTACCCTATAAATTTCGCCCAAGTCCTCATCTATTAATTCTGGAAATTTTAGGAGAGCGGGTTTTGTCAGGGCAAACTTGGTTCACAAGCAGCTGGGATAGAGAAGCCATGAGGTGTTTGTTTAACATGGGATAATTGAGACGGGCGGAGTTTGTTTGAACAAAGACAAGCCCGATCTAGAACGTCGGGATTATTTTCAATTTACCTATCCGAGAGTGAGGCGGTTGGTCGTCCTATGAGATCAACATCGCAATCAAATGGTGATAGGATGCTCGACTTCTGATTGGATGGCCCCCTTGCTCAACAGCCTTCAAATGTGAATCACACACTCACGTCTCCATTCTCGATGAGACCGGCCAGAAACCACTAAAAATCCCAAGGAAATGGAAAGTTGAGTTTTTTATACAGCAGATATGACCACTACGTAAATCTACCACTTGAACGAGCCAAGGCGGAGCGAGATATCGACATAACACGTCAATGACAATTGCTCGCTCGTCAACAATTGACGTCAGCACCCCCGGCCCCATACAGTACCAACTCGGTTCCGGCCGGAGGGGCTGTCGGAGGCGGGCCGGCTCATCTCGGCCGTCGGCCGTCGGTAATTAGTCCCCAGTCCCAATCCACCCACCGCCAGGTATGCTCGGTATGCTTGAGGGTCCGATTTCGTGTAGAACCAGGGTAAATTGAGGAGAGTTAACAAACACCGTCGAACCACAACGCCACCGTCCCAAAGAAAGTCCAGCCACAATAACAGAAAACCCATGAAAGAAAAGAGGCAAGCAGTCTGAAGTCAAGGCCCATCTGAGAAAAGAACACCCTCCTGAAAACCTGCGAAACCAGGCATCTACCCTCCGATTCCCAAGCCCGGTCCGGTCCGGCCCAGTCCACCAGGTAGATAAGATATGCTGACTGCCTAAGAGTCATGAATGCTCCGCCATGTCTGTGATACTCCGCCAAAGCCAATCCCCGAAAGGGAGGCTGTCAAGTCAATTGACCAGGGATTCCATATCCCGAATACTCCGTCAAACAGTGCCGACAATCCATGTTTGTCGGTAAGCTGGGGAACAAAGCCCTTTCCTAACGAGGAGGTAAGAAAACCGCGGAACCAGAGACGCCGTAAGAATGTGTGTAGTCGAAGAATAAAGAGCTAGCGTAAAACCGGGAATCTCGTGAGAAGGAAATGTCTAAATCGTCGTGCGGTCGGTCCGGGTAAGCGTGAGTGAATATGGATATGCTGTTTAATGCGGCAGCATGTTCTTAGACTCCTCGTCAGTGAGGAAGATCTCGTGAACGGGGTCTCGGCGATTCTCGAGGGGAACGTAGTCGCAGTCGATGTACGAAGGGAGGAAGATCTCTGTAGAGTCGTTAGCTCATGCCTGGGTGGGCCACATTCACGACGTCAGCGAAGCATACCAGGATTCCAGGCGAAGCCCTGGCTAGAGGAGAGGTAGGAGATCTATGGCAAGCAGTGTTAGAAGTTGCCGGAGTCAGATGCCCCGAAGACCGGAGAGCGACGGGATCGAGTCACTTACCAGCCGAGGAGGGCCGTCCGGCTCGCCGATGTTAATGACGGTGCATTCTTGCTTGGAGAGAGAAGAGCCTAAATCATGTCAGCAATGTCAAGGCAGACAGTCTTGTGGGTGTCTCGGAAGGCAATCGTATCATCGCCGCTACAGTCACGTCAGGTGGGGAGGGTGCATTCAACGTACTCAGGAGGCTCGGGCGGCGGTTGTGCAGGGCCTTGTGCTTGCCGGCCGAAGGCGGGGATGACGAGGGCGAGCTCGAGTACGGGCTGTTGGAAGAGGAAGCGGTGCCCTTGTGGTATGAGGGCGTGGCCGAAGGGCCCGCGGGAATGGCGATGGATGAAGACATGGTACGAGGTCGTGAGGGCAGCTGAACAGGCCGAGACGAAACGAGGGGCACTGTGTGTGACGAAGGTCGGCCAAGTAGGCTGGCGGACAATGAGGAGTGAGCTGGCTCTCTGGTGAGTGGGATGACGCAAGAAGGAGGCCGTATGTATAAAGGCGGAGTGGACGACGAGACCCAAGAGACTTTGGGAGAGGAGAGGGAAGGAAATGAAAAGGGAGGACAAAGTGAAGATGGAGGTCGGAAGATGGCGAGGTTAGGTTTACAAGCAACGGTAGAAGGTGGTTTCGAAATGCAAGTGACGGGTGACTTGTCGGCCAACGACCAGTGAATCACTGCCGCATCATCCCGTGACAGGCGAGTGACCCGACGCCGATAAGCCACAGTCACAGCGCCGCAAGAGGGGAAAGGGAAGGCCATTGTCGGGGTCTTGTCTAGGCTGTCTTGGACGAGAGGTACCTCGCTTTACCTGAGACGCCTCATGACGGTACCTTGAATCATTCATTCATTTATGGCCTTGATCTTCATCTCCCTTGTCCCCCGTGTCAAACACCTCATCTCCCCAACAAAGCTCCATGTGAATCAATCAATCCTCCCTCACCGAGCATCGCGGGGCCTTATCGTAGCAGGTATCAGCCTATCGTCCGTCGAGCAACCCGCCAAGGCACTCCCCGGGGCTCCGTCTGCTGAGCCAGAGCCTCAGAAGGTCAAGCGTCAAAGTACAGAGGCCGGGTTCCCACTGTAGCTCCTTTGTACCCAGCGTCCTCCAGGGTCCCCACGCATCGTGGAGGCCAGCCATACTCCGATAATCGGCCAATCATATTTCCCAAATCACGCATTGGGGGTGTTGGAGCCTGGAGCCTTGCAGCGCTCGATCCACCTCGCCCTGCGTGAGTTGAGGCTCGTGGACCAATCAACGCTGCCAGGGATGGGGCCTTGATGGACGGGCTGTTTGACGTCGTTTGGTCACGTGCTGGGCCCAGAGCTCCAAGCTCAATGGTCGATGACTAAGCCCCTCTACGCGCTAGGTGACCTTAGCTTCCATTGTCGTCGTCGTCGTTGCTGGCGCCTGGCATCATCTCGAAGCAGCTCCATCTCTCAACGACGACGACACTCCATCCCCCCCCGACGACGATCGCATACCAGCATCTGCGCGCATCCCTATATCTGGTCTATTCGTATTTACCCTCGCACAACCTCTCGACACAGCCAAAGCGCAAACATGGGTGACGCCGCTGTCGAAAACCCGGCAAACCAGGTCCCGCCTCACAAGAGGACCGCGCACTCGACCATCCCTACCATTGACAACTTTGAGGGCGTATCAACCGACGGCGGAGACGATTATGCGAACCTCAAGAAGCTTCAGAGGCAACTAGAGTATGGAACCCGGCAGTATAGATCATGGAGTTGCGGGGGCTGATTGCTTTCGTTCAGGTATATCCAGTTGCAAGAAGAGTACATCAAGGATGAGCAAAGGTACGCAGACTGGGAAATCCCATGCCATTTCTCTCGAGACATTCTAACACCTTGCAGGAGTTTGAAGCGCGAGCTGGTGCGAGCTCAAGAAGAGATCAAGCGAATTCAGAGTGTGCCCCTCGTCATCGGCCAGTTTATGGAGGCTATCGACCAAAAGTATGTCTATTACCAGCTATATGGCATGCATCCACAAGCTAACCATGTGCCTTCTCAAGTACTGGTATCGTCCAATCGAGCACCGGCTCCAACTATGTCGTCAGAATCCTCTCCACCCTTGACCGCGAAAAGCTCAAGGCTTCCTCCTCGGTCGCCCTCCACCGACACTCCAATGCCCTCGTCGACATTCTCCCTCCCGAGGCCGATTCCTCTATTGCCATGCTGGGCGCCGACGAGAAGCCGGATGTGACATATGCCGATGTCGGTGGTCTGGACATGCAGAAGCAGGAGATCCGTGAGGCCGTGGAGCTGCCCTTGACACACTTCGACCTCTACAAGCAGATCGGTATCGACCCTCCCCGAGGTGTGCTGCTGTACGGTCCTCCCGGTACCGGCAAGACCATGCTGGTAAAGGCTGTTGCCAACTCCACTACTGCCAACTTCATCCGCGTCGTGGGCTCCGAGTTTGTCCAGAAGTATCTCGGTGAAGGTCCACGAATGGTCCGTGATGTTTTCCGCATGGCCCGCGAGAACTCACCCGCCATCATCTTCATCGACGAGATCGATGCCATTGCTACCAAGCGTTTCGACGCCCAGACCGGTGCCGACCGAGAGGTGCAGCGTATCCTGCTCGAACTCCTCAACCAGATGGATGGTTTCGACCAGACCTCCAACGTCAAGGTCATCATGGCCACCAACCGAGCCGACACCCTCGATCCCGCTCTCCTCCGTCCCGGCCGTCTCGACCGAAAGATCGAATTCCCTTCCCTGCGCGACCGACGTGAGCGCCGTCTCATCTTCAGCACCATCGCCGGCAAGATGAGCCTCGCCCCCGAGGTCGACCTCGACTCCCTCATCGTCCGCAACGATCCCCTCTCCGGTGCCGTCATCGCCGCCATCATGCAGGAGGCCGGTCTGCGCGCCGTCCGCAAGAACCGCTACAACATCATTCAGAGCGATCTCGAGGACGCCTACTCGAGCCAGGTTAAGGGCACCAGCGACGAGAACAAGTTTGACTTTTACAAGTAAACAAGTCACATGGTTTTCGCGCACGTGTATGTCTCCTCAACTGTACAACATGCATCTCATCTTCCGGACCGGTGCTGGGAAACTACCGAGGGAAAAGCCAGAGGACGGGGCGGGCATAGGATTTCGAGGAGTAGGCTTGGAGGATAGAATAGGTTTAATCAACTTCCAGCGAGGCGGAATGCCGCTGAATCTCGTCGTTTTGGCATAGAATTGTTTGTGTGGGCTCTTTGTGATGTCTCGTGCTTTTTATGACACTGCTCGGCGATCATGAATTAGAGATCCACCTAGTAATCACTACCTACGAAACTAGGAACCTAGGAAACCGTCAACAGCAGGTTGATCAAGAACAAGTTGAACGGTACTGTGGTAAAGAGAAAACAAGAGTCTTGGGTGGCATTCACCATATTAACAAAAGCAACGATAGATAGACAACCTCAACATAGACACAATGAAATACTTGAATTGTCCAAAAGGTACATCAACTCCCAACAAAACGGGTATCTAGAACGAAAAAAAAAAATGCACTCGCTTTCCCATTCCGTTACACCCTGTCTATATTTGCTGTAAGGTATCTATGAACCGTTTCCCTTGATCAACCCCAACCAAAAAGAACCCTTCACATACAACCCATCCATCCATCATCCCTTTCCATCCTGTTCCTGCAAATTCCCTGCGAGAGAATCAAGACTAGAAAACAGGTTTCGCTTTCATAATACACTTGTCCCAAACTCCCGCTTTTCTCACAAACTTTCGCTTGGTTTTGTTTTTCCCTTTAAACTGCCTGTCTATTTTGATTCGCCCCCTGTGGCGAGTCTGAACCGTGGAAAGAAAAGAAAAGGACGAGCAACAAAGCAACTAACAACGCTGAAACTGGGGAAGAAGTCCCGGCCAAGAAGACGAAAAGCCGGGAGAGAAACGCCGCGTAACCCTTTCAGAAGTAAAAGTACAGTCGCACGAGGCTCTTGCCTGGGTCGGCCGCTGGGGTATATCTTTCTTCCCTGTCTCGCGGAAAGGTGGACGCAGCGCAACCAGAGAAACCTCGTCGAATATTTGCAACGCACAGAACAAAGATAGGCCCACAGGCCTTGTGGCGACTTCAGCTATTCGCCAGTCGCTGCTCATCATCATCATTACCCATTAGCCATTACCATTACCATTACTCATGCGTCCTCCTCGTTATCTTGGTCCAAAGCTGACAGGAGACGCCAGGTTCAAAAATGTGAACCGGATGTGCACCCGGCCCAGAATGATTGGTCAAGGAGGTGAGAGTAAATAATGGTGAGGCTGTGGGAAACCTATAGCAAACCGAGGCCCTCAATAAGCGATGTGATATTGTGACATGCCAGGGATCGCCCAGGTCAAGGGGTTGGTCGGTCAAGCCAAGGACAAAAACGTATAGAGCATGCCCGTGGGCATGAGCTGCTCATTACGAGCTCAGAGTAACACCAACTTCAAATAGGAGGTGAACAAAGCGGCTGTGCAAGTCAAAGAAGATGTCGGGGCGTCCGACAATCTCCGCCAGGCCACGGGCTTTGGGGGCCGAGGCACCAGGGCCACCTCCCATCCTTCGGGTGAACCCGCTGCCGCCTGTCAGAAAGCTGCTTCCGCCGCGATCAGGGCCACCAGCCGACTCGACAGCCGATTGCTGAGGTGCATAGCCACCCCCGTACATGTTGCTGCCGATTGGCGAGGATTCGGCCGCCCGTTCGGCCTCAGCTTCAGCGAGCTGCTGGATCCATGTAGCCAGATCGCGGAACGCCGTCGAAACCACAGCAAATGTCTTCATGGCAAGTCTTTCCCTATGAGTGCTCAGGGCCAGAAAGGCGTAGACGCGCTTGTGGCCGCGCGCGTGGACATCGGGAATCCGGAAGATATAAGCCGTCGTGTACCCGGCCAGGGCATCACCGAAAAAGATGGGGCCGCCCGTGACAGCCGAGCCGGCGCTCTGCGTCGTGACAAACGCCGGAGAAGTCGCCGATAGGGGTGACACGGGTGTGGCCGTAGCAGGAGCCCGGGGTAACGTTTCAAACGACAGAGTACGCAGACATGAAGCGCGGATGAGGGAGAAGGAGTCGGGTAGGACCGGATCGTGTGTCGAGGTATAGTCGACATAGTGGACGTGGAAAGGAGTTCGGTCCGCTGCCGACGAATTGCCCGTACCGGCGCTACCGCTGGAGCGAGAGGTGTTCCGCGAACTGACAGAGGGAGTCGTCCTCGTCCGCGCCCGGGGACCCTCATCCCGCTCGCCATCGGTATCACTAGACGGCTGGGAATTGGGAGGCGACGCCTGGCCGCTAGCACCAAAAACCCGTTCCGCTGGAGCGCGTGTGCGCAGGGTCGGTCCGCGAGCGTTGTTGGCGAAATGGATGTTGTTTGATCCCCCTTGTTGCTTGGGCAGGGTCATGGCGCAGTTTTCGCAAGGACCTTGCTTCTTCGTAACCGTCTCGTCATAGGTTCTTCGGAAACTCGAATCGCGTCGGGGGTGTTGGGGCGGAACCGGCCGCGGGCTATCGGGAGGAGTATCGATGGCGGACGGAGTTGCGGCAGCGCCCGAGCTGGAGGTTCGCAGCAGCGCGGCTCTCTGCGCCTGGGCATCATGTTCAGAGGCCGGTGCCGATGCGCTCCGGGAGAGGTTGAGGTTCCTCAAGGCGTCGTTGAGGGCGGCCGAGGAATGGGACGTGGGTCCAGTCGCATGTGCGCTGGATCGGGGTCGGGCATCGGCAGTGTCTATGCCATCCTCGCAGCAGATGGTACATGGCGCCGGTAGGCCCTCAGTGACCATCAGAGGGGTCGGGCCATGGAGGTCGCAGTAGTGAGCAAGACATAGCTGGAAAGATGACATTAGCTGTTGTGTCTTGCGCATGTGTAACCGAGGCGAGTCGGCGCCTCTGCAGAGCAGGTGTCAAAGAACAAGAGTGCGCAGATGGCTAAAGGGGCAGTGATCACAGCAACAAAGGGATGGTTTTGGGGTGTGATTTCAGATCAGAGAGCATGACGTTATGGTGCTGTAGGTGTTGCAGGGATAGCCGTGTAGGGATAGAGTAGACGGGAAGGGTCGCAAAGGGGTTGTGGTGGGAGGCATGGTATGGTATTATAGCTGGGCAGAGCAGAGGCAGAGATATCTCTTGTTTGTCCTTTTGCTTTGTCTCGTCTTGGTTGCCCTCTCTCGTCCTCATCTCGGCAACGGGCCGCTCTCAAGGTCATGGGGCTGGAAGTAGGGAAGTGAGGTGGCACTCGGTGAGTTGGGATTCCGAGGGGGAGGAACTTGATTGCTCGAGGCATCGAAGGAGCCGGTTCAAGGGCAGGGCAGTCAGAGACTCAGAGTCGCGCGGCGAGGCGGTGTGGACGTATGTGCATGTCTGCGTGCGCCTGTGTATTGTTCGTGTCTGGGCAAGGGTGTGGGCACAAGCTTGCGCGTGGGATGGGATAGAGGGTGTGTGCGTGTCAGACAGCGGGCGGCTCGGGGGCCATTAGGAGGCACGGCAGACGGGCCGTCGACGGGCAGGCAGCCGGGGGTGCTTGAGGGTGTGGCAAGGAAGGGAGGGTAAGGGGGACAGAAGCAAGGGAAGCCGAGTGAAAAAAGGCCGATGTCAAGAAGCAATGTCGATGAGAGACAAGACATGGTTGCCCAGTGTAGGGGTGAGGCATGATATATGATACATGTGGATATGGTATGCTGGGAGCATCAAGATCTCGGAGTGTCTGGTCTGGACCCAACAGGACGGTCATGTTTGAGCAGGTGCAGAGAAACAAAGGCTGCGTCGCGATATGCTTGGCAGGGATGTTTCCTGGGAGCCAGTCGAACAAGGCTTCAGACATCCAGCCATACATCCATCCATGTTAAGGGCATGGCATGGCATGGCGTGTGATGCCCTCACCGAACCAGGGCGTCGGTCAAACAAGCCCAACATGGGAACGTGGAGTGAAGAGAGTGCGGAGCGAGGAGCGTGGAGGGTGCAACGTCGGACGTGGCAGGAATTGGCATGTGGGCAACAATAGGATGGTCATGATGGAAGGTTCGTGTTGTACACTTACAATGTATGTCATGACGTATCGCCTTGGTGATCGAATCGCAGCACCGCAACGAACGCTTGGGATTATCGATTGGACGAGGATGCGAGATATGGAGGGGTATGTCTTATCGCACAGCGAGACACAGCACAGCACGCCGAGCTGTAAGCTGGAGCTGCGAAGACGGGCTCGGGCGACACGACGACGGGCAGCTGAAGTACTGTACCGTAGGTATGTATTGTCGGGGGGAGAAGAGAGCACGAGCAGGGGGGCGAAAGTCAAAGGGAGGGCGCAGCAGTTACTAGTAGCTGTAGCTGTAGGGGTAGCTGCTTGCTGAAGATTCCCGGTGCTTCGATTGATTGCTTGCTTGCTGGCGCGGGCTCGGGCGCTGCTTATTTGTCCGGTTGCTGTTTGCTTGACCTGACCTGCTTGCCCCGGGTCTGGCCAGTCCGGGGAAGCTCGACCGTTATAGGTGACACACAGCACGTGCGCCAAAGACACAGCGTGCGATTGCTCCAGGCAAGTCTTGACGGGACCGGGAGGGTCGATGTGAGGGAATGTTATTAACAGAAACCGAATGAGCGCGGGGGATCCGGAGAAGAAAGAATCCACAAGCAAGCAGGCGCAAGAGAGGGGCAATTAAGAAATGAGTGAGGGAGGGGAAACCCAAGAGGGGGAGGAGGATGGATGGTGGAAGAGGATTCGTTCCAGCGGAGAGGAAGTCGTCGGCGGCGGAAAGTCGCGGGTTACGGGGCGAGAGTTTGGAGGCGCGAGAGGATAAAAGAGAAGCTTCGGAGAATTAAGAGACCGTGAATGAGACTTTTTGGATGTTGGGACCAAGAGAAGCTGACGGACGATTCGACGGAAACGACGGACGGGTCAAGGTTTGGGACCAAGCCTTTCGAGATGCAGACGAAAAAGGGATGGGATGATGATGAGGGAAGATGAGATGGAAGATGATGAGGAGAAAGGGGAGTCAAAGTAGGTTGGAATTGATCTCTCCTTTCGTTAGTCCATCCCGTCGGCGGTTTCTTTTTTTTCTTTTTGTTTTTCGGGGAGGAGTGTTTGCTCTCGAGCAAGGAGTTTTCTTAGTTTTCTTCTCTCGTCTCGGGTCAAACTTGCGCGGCTGCGCTGCGGGGGGTGGGCGTTTTTTAATATGGAAATGGAAGGGCCGCCGCTGGCTCGTGAACCTGTCCTGCCTGCGAAACCGTTTGGGCAAGGGACATTTGATCCCGGACATGGGATGTGGATGGGGGACATGGGGGAACATGCTTCCACGAGGTGGTGGGCGTTGGCGTTGGCATTGGCGTTGGGTGTGGGATGGGATGCTGCAGTACCGGGAGGTCCCAGCGAGTTCCATCATCCATGCTCGCCCGTCGAATAATGGACCCAAAGAGCCAGAACCAAGCAGAGAAAGAAAAAAATAAAAAAGTGGGTGGCCCGCGCTTCCTTTTAGTGAGGGGACTGCGGCGGCGCCCAGTGGAAGTGGAGTCCCGCCGTCTTTTGGGCCGATGCGAATCGGGATTGGGCTGGATTCTTAGCTTCTGGTCTAGGGTAGTTCATTGCGGCACCCGGCACCGTCGAGAACAAGACGCCAGCAACGGCCAAAGTCCAAGCCAAAACAATTAAACTGCCCCTGTGTGTATGATATTAATCGAGTTGGGCATCATTGACAATCAAGGGTTTGATGTTTCTGGAAATGAAGGTGTGCAGCGGCCTATATCGACAAGGGCGAGCTACTATAGAAGGGCTGTGTGTGCTGCATGCATGGACCTCTCGATAGCATCAGCAACTAAATTGCTTACATCCCGTCATTGTGAGAGGAGGCTCAAGCTGGCCTTCCCTCCACGGTCCCACTAGCACATGTCGGCTTCTCCTTCAATGACGAATGGACTGCATCCTAGACAGGAAATCCAATAACTTCACCGCAAGAAACGTTTCAAGGTCGACAATATGCCTCATAGACGGAGCGGAACAGTCCGGTAACCGGCGGAAAGGCCTGTAAGCCATCGACTTTCACATGAATGGAAAAAAGGCTAGGTTTGTAAACGCTCGCTCCACAGCGTGAAACCAAGGAGAAGAGCTGCAAAACAGACAGAGCCCAACTCCGTCGTAATAGGGGCCCTCCGGTTGGATCCCGACCCCCGGCGCAGTGGGCTCTCCGTCCTCTTGCTCCAGTATCCGGCTCTTCCAACAGTTTGCCAGCTTCCCATCAAAATATCCATGCTCACTCACTCTCCGAGGGTCGGCCACAAAAGCCACCAGGGGGGAGGATTAGAGTGGGACCTGTCTTGTCGCTAGCCCAGCCAGCCAGAGAGCCAGTCAGAGGGCGAGACGGGACTGGAGGGCGTAGAGTCGCAGGCGGGTTTTTCTAGTGTCGAGTCGCTAGCTCCGCCAAGACCGTGTGCCATGCTCTTGGTTGACACCGAGTGTCGACCAAGTTCCGACTGTGGGCTAGCGGAAGGGCTAGAAGCTCTGGGAACGTGTGAGCAAGAGAGGATCGAGTTAGGTAAGCGGGATGCATCGCCCGGGGGCAAATATAGAGTAACAGGAATCGGCGGCATGAACGAAACGAGGTGGGTTGGGGCAAGGCAAGGCAAGGTGAGAGAGTCTGGAGCGCAACAGGCGAAGGAGAGGAGGAGCTCCATCCAGCGGGCAGCTAGCTAGCCGTGAGGGGGGAGTCCCGATGCTGAGGCACAATGGAGACGGATGGAGGTCGGGACTCGTGGGTAGTGGGATCCACTCGTCGCGTGCGCCGGTTGAAGAGACGATGCCAGGGGTTCTGCGTGCGTCCTGAGCGGGTGATTGATGTTGGTGATGGGCGGAGGTGGTGGGCATTGGATCCATCCATTCACGGAGCAGCGGTAGTTGGATGGATCCCATCCCAAATCGTCAACGTCCAGTGCTTACTCCGTACCTTAGCACGCTGTATCGTGCCTGTTCCGTACCGGACGAGCTTTGTTGAAAGAGTACGGATCGTCGGATGAGAGCCGACGGACGACGGGGAACAGGGAGAAAGGAGAAGGAGAGAAAGAAAGCCAGGGACTCTCCAACGGGTACCGTAACCTTGCAATATTCTTTTTCCCCCCCCTCTCTCTTTTTCACGATGTGATCAAGAACCGAAACCCACCTATCACTAACGGCCTCTAGTCCAAATGAGTAGTTTACGATTGTCATGATGACAACAACATCTGCATCAAGGCCCCCCCCCTCGTCGCATTGACGATGCCCTCGTCTGTGCCACCCACAGGTTAAACAATTTTCCTTCACGATGGTTTCTGACCGGGCCTTTCTGACGAGAGTATGACCATCTCCACCACTCACAAAGAAACAAAAGGCCTGTTTGACCTGTAACTGCGACAAGCAAAGAATGGGCTGAGCGAATGACCGCTCGGGGCACATACAGTACTAGCCACAAGTCCCTGCATAGACAAGCGTTCAAAAAAGAAGCAACAAGATCACAAGCTGGTCTCTTCGTCTTTCTCTCTTTCGGTTCCGAACCAGTGGGCACTTTGGTCCGCCGACGCGGATACGATACGGAGCGGCGATGCTGGGATTGGGCGGGAATGGATAGTCTATCCTGGGGTGGGTAGGCGCAAGAAATCGTCGGATCGACCACAAAAGGACCCCAAACCCGTGAGGAGCAAAGCAGGACAGGGCAGGGCAGGGGATTGGGGTCGAGCTTGTGACAGTCTTCCAGAAGACTTCGGCGAACAAGTGCCTACTGGAGACGAGTGGGTCGGGGCGAGAGAGATCCATGGAGAGTCGAGTCTGTAGGGAGAGACTTTTTTGGCCCTTGGCTGGCTGGATGGGTTTCATCCCAACTCCACCTTAACCAGGGCGTATGTTGCATGTTGCAAGGGGGAATCCGCGATTGATTATTGATTGATTGATCTTGCTGTGTCATGTTTCTTTTTTCGGTCTCTTCAGCATAATGGCATTCCTTTTTCGACCCCAATGTCACATTGCCGGGCTCTTCAACTGAGTCAAGAATTGACAGGTAACTTACGGCATTTCTTTTCTGGGTAAATAGCCCCAATGCCGTGGATCATTACAGACAGGGCCCTGCGACGGTGAGGCCCAAAGAGTGCAGGTTGTAGACATTCACGGGGGAGAAGCGCGGATAAGGTAGGTATCCTCGGCGTCATTTGCTTAAGCGACGGACATTGCGGACGTCAAGATGAGCCCACGACACGGCCAACCCCTGGAGGGACAGCTTCAGTCAGGGCTGCAAAGACGAGGTCAAGGCGCTTGCATCTCCCGGGTCCCACGATCGCATCCTTGCAGCCCACGCGAGGTGTCGAAGCAAAAGGCGCAGCAGTCAGCAGCAGCCATCCAGTGGCAGCTTCTTGATGGTTGGATGGAGGGACGGATGTTGGGCGTTGCGTTTCATGCCAGGGGTATTTCTCCTGCGCGCGCGCGCGCACGCACGCACCGACCTCGTCGTATGTCTATGGAACTCGGCCTCGTGGCGGGATAAGGAAAATGTCAATGTTTCGTTCGACTGGGGCCCCGGAGAACTTGTGACAACCGACCGGATGTTTCCGTACTTGTTGTTGAGAAGACAGAGCGGCATTCCGCTCTCTTCCCCGTCAACGTTGATGCTCTGCCTGCCTAGGTAGGCAGGTTACGGAAGCAGGTCACGGAAGACTGGTCCCGACGGGTGCGTCTTGTCTTGGCGATGAGGCAGAGCATCAGCAGCCAACGCAGATCACCACTCTTCATGTCCAGCCCAGTCCAGCCCAGTCCAGCCCAGGTCCTGCAAGTTGGCATCACCCGCATCTTCATCAAAGTCGCCGAGCTTTTGTTCTTGTCAAATGAACTGTCATGTAGGCCCGACCAACCGAGGGCGCGGGTTCCGCGCTCTCGCAACCCCCCTGTCAACCTCTCCAAACTTCCCAGGTTTGATAGACCAATCACGCGTCGAGCGAATCGAGAACGTCTCCAATCTATCCGCGACTGTCCTCTCACAACTCCAGCTCCTTCGACACGAAACGCTTTGCCTCTTTACATCTCAAACGTCATGCTCGACGAGACACTTGACGTCGGCTCGGTTCGGCTCGTCCCCCCTTTCTGCACTCTTCTGAGACCACTCACTCACTCGCTCATCTGAACCTCTCATCTAAACACGCGCCCCCTAACGCCATCCTTTGAGCCATGGCAACGCCGAGGGGTGCACCCGTCATCTCGACTCCCGCCGTTCATTCATTCCCATCGGCTAGTCGCCCCGGCGATCGCTCTCCCTCTTGTTCACCGCCCTCTCCACGTCCTTGATCGTGCTCCCCACGTTTCCTCGTTGTTTCTTTTTCCTGTCTCTCGCTCACAAGCCACAACAGCCTCCCTTCCGCTTCTCCGGGAGGCCGGGGGTGTAATTGGAGTCCTGAAATGCTCACGAGGGAGATGGGAGAAAAAGCAAAGATGCGGTTTTGTCGTCTTCACGCCCCCACCGCGGCCGCGTGCCCGCACTTCACGCAAGGATAGGTTTCCCAAGAGTCACTCTGTAGGTCCCGAGGCATGGAATCGCGCGCTATCCCGGCTGAACACGCCAATGGCGTTCCCATCCCTTGGTAACGATCGGTACAGCTCGTGAACTAGTCGGCGATGTTGAACCTCCAAGTGGAACATGGCAAACAAACATGACAAGTCGCTTTCCTTATCTGCACGGTGGATCGTCTTCGCAGGAATCAACCTTGTTTTTAAAAGCCTTGGGGGTCTCGCTCGGTGTCGCGCATTGCTTGTTCGCGTTGTCGTCTCTTCTCTCCACGGCGATCTCTTGGAACCCCCCCCAGCTGAAGCCGGCTATCGCGGTTCCAGCGGAGAGGAACTTGGTATGCCACCCTTGTCGACAACTTATGAGATGTCGTTCAGCAGTCTTGAAGAGCCGGATAGTTCCAGATCATCGACGATGCAGCTGCAAGCTGAGGACGCCAGTGACATGCGTCTCATGAAACTACGTAAAGTGTGATGGGGTGCCGAATATCGCAATGTCATGGCTTTGTTCTCTCAAGCCTCATCCCACTACAGGCCCATGTCAGCTTCCCCTTCGAGGTTCTGCCTTGGCCTCGCAAGGGAATCCGCAAAAGAAAACAATCGAAAGCTCTCGTATACGAGGCTGGGCAGTTCCTCACTTTGCTATACATCACATCAAGGGGTCGATGGGCGCGATTCCAGAGCGAACAGGTCTTACGTGTTGGCAGAGTGATGCGGGTAATGTCTTGGGAAAGCATCCGTGCGCTTTGTCAACTGCTCGCTTCCTTGACATCGTAGCTGAGCTCGTCGTGTGACTTGTTAACTTGGATACCTTCTGACCGTTTCCTTGTGCCGGCTGGACTTTGTGGTGGACTTGTCCATGTGGGACGTTCTCCGCCATCTCCCATTCCTTCTATCCCTCTCCATACTTCATGCTGCGGGGGGCAGCTGAAGTCTGCTCTCGGGTAAAATGGCTCCTCTGGGCTGCTTGGATATTGTGCGCAGGGCAATAATTGCTGCTGCGAAAATTGCAACCCTTCCGGTTACACAGAGTCACTAGACCTTGAACTCTCAAGGAGCAATGACGGGCCTCAAACAACAAGCCGAGGGTAGACCGATGGTTCACCTTTGATCTGGACATGGTCTCAGATCCCGAACCCAGCGGAACCGACAGGGTAAACTTGACCCAGGCCGCACCGTGGTGCCATAAAGTAGGGAGAAAAACCCATTGACGGTTTGATGGAGGCGACAATAATCCAGTCTCGACAACTTTGTGAGATTGCGCAATCAAGCGAACTCCATTGTGGACACAACTTCTGCCTGCACAGCTTGATGCCTGCAAAGATCCATATACCTGGCAGGCAGAACATGCAACTTGGAGGTCATCATCATCAGCCCTACCAGGCACCGTCGCCAGCGGCATTGGTCGGATGTAACGTTGGTTGTCGATTAAGGTAAAGACGGCGCCAAACTGCCTAAACTATGGCAATGTTAGCTCGAATTCTTGTTCAAACTGCTGATGGCTTTGATTTGAGGTGTTTGGCATTTATCCGTCGTTTGGGTCTATGCCCGTTCCTGCTGCCAGTCAGACTGCTGCCTTTGACTTGAGCCATTCCAGAGGGACCCATCCACACGGTCAGCTCTGACTGTCAGAGAGTGGGTGGTGATTGCAAACATGACGGATACTGTAGGTCAATACAGTATGGCCGAATGTTGCAAAGTGTCTCTGGATCGAATCTGGAAATGTCCGTGTAAAGATAACAAAGGTGCAAACGAAAGCACCTGTCCGTGTCCCGATAACACGCCGAGCCTCAGATTGGCCACCTCCCCGGAAAGTCCTGTTGATCCGTGTGTCGGGTCCCGGCAGTTGAATGGTTTCCATTAATGCCGGTCGCCGATGTGTGGGTGGGCTGGCTCGCCCGGGTAGAGTGCAACACCGTACGATATGACCTTGAGGCCGCCCGCGAGAGGAGAGTCTCCCAAGGAAGAACCTGATGCTTGTTGATACTGCATCTGTAACTACTTCCATCGTAGTTAAATGCGGACACAAAAATCTGGAAAAATGATGATCAATGTGCGAACCGCCGACTCAGTTGTTGACACGCTTAAGTTGCAGGCTTGTCCGTGGCAAAGCACCATCCAGCCAGGCTCATGTCGCAAGCCGCCGCCTCACTCTCGTCAGGCTGTTTCTTACAGGTCAACTTCAAGCTGAGGCCTCTGTGGGCCTGGGGACCCTGGTTCATGCCTTTGGCCAGGCTCCTCAACAGAGAGGTCAAGTCCGGACTTGGATCCCCTTGAGGCCCGGAATATCCGGCCTCGAACCACCCGAAAGGCGATGTGTTTGTCAAGAAAGGCTCAAGTTTCCGTCCTGTAGCACCTCATCATCGTTGTCCTCTCCGAGACCATCTATGTCCTACACAACAGGCGTCGTCACGGACATGTGTGCTCGTCCGTTTGAGGCCCCACCGTGGGAATCGCAGGGCGAACTAACTCTCCACCACATCGCTGATTCCCAGTCCCATATGGCGGACTCAGTGGGCTTCTTAGCGGCTCACGGCTGTTCTCAGTGGCTGGTTTCTGGCCCCCAGAGGACTCTATCACCCCAGGCGGCCCCGCGGGATGCAGCTCGGCGGCGACTGGCCTGTGCTCACCGAATCGATTGGAGGCGGAGTCATGATACCGGTTCAGCCTTGTCAGATAGACAAGATGATAGTCGATGCGAGAAGGGAGCCTTGGGGGATGGCTGGAGTCTAGACGACATGTCAGTGTTGGAGGTGATTGAGAAGGCTGGGCTGTTTGATGGTCTGCCCGAGACAAAGATTCCAAGTCGACAAGAAACGCGAGAGGTATCAACAAATAAGTAGAGCGAAAAGCAAGTAGCCACGCAATGTCTCGTCGTTAAAGGTCGAAACCGTCCCAGCGGAGCGTTGCGCATGAATGGTGAGCCCGTCTCCTTGAATCTCACGCGGCCAGCCAGGCAGCAGCCAATAGAAGTCCCCGATTCACCTCAGAGGCGCCCCAACTCACCCAATGCGCCATTGTCCCGTGGCAGTGCATGAGGCAACCGCCCTTGGAGGGGAAACTGACGGGAGACAAGGAAGAGGACAAGGGGATATGTACAGTACCAACGGGCACGATGTGGATGTGGATGTGGATGTGGATGTGGAGAGGCTGGCAGACACTTTGTTGCTGTTGTTGAACAACCAGGCTGTCCGAATGACTCCCAGCTTTATTAGCACTTGCTAGGTTGAGGGCCGACCCAGGGTCAAGGTACAAATGCGGCTGCAGGTGTACCACATTGAGGCTATCTGTTGGCAGGGCGTTTCAGGTATCTCGAACCAAGCTCCAAGTACCTACCCTTGTGAAGCCGTCAGACCCCGTCTTACTTTCCTGTACGTCCACCTGTGTGCGCCATGGAGAAGTAGCAGGTCGCAGGTCGCAGGTAAGGCAGGCAGGCAGGTGCATGCGGCGTCGGAGAGCACACGGAGCCATTGGCTGCCTGGAAAGTGAACTTCAAACAACCTTGGAGGTCCCTTCAAAAAGACCGTCTCCCTGTTGCCTCAGGGCGTCCCGCACTTCTTCTCTCCTTTCCCTCTACTTACTTACTTACTTACCTTGCACTTCCATCAAGCAAGCTTCACCTTTGCGACTCCGGCCGTTGTATCGATTGCCTGCCTATCGTCGCCCCAACAAGCCATCTCCCGCCGTTCTTGTCCCAATCCGGCTCTCTCGGTTTCTCTTGTACCTCCGTCGCCTCACCCTCGTCCTTGTCGCACGCGATCTCGGCTCTCCTCGCTACCATTTACGTTCCGTTGTCTGTCTTATCCGCCATTCCATCCTCCAACCTCCACCTCTGCCTTCTCCCCACCCCCGCTCCGGCTTCCGCACCCACCGCAACCGCCCCGTGTCGTCGCCTCAACAATCTTTCGTGGTCCATTGATTTCCCGGCTTCTGCTACTTGCGTGCTTCGTTCTGCTAGTTAGCCAGCTCTTTCGAGCTCGAAACTTGCACATTGTAGCTTTATGTCAGAGCAAGCCAACCCCAATGCAATGATGGAGTTTGAATCTGCAGACCCAAGCTTCTCCGTCAGTTGGCTGCTCGGCCTACAGCCTTATCAGCATAAATCCACAAGCCCGTCCTGGGCGAAGCAGTACCAAACAGATGACCCCCATTTTCTCGTGAGCCGTCTTCTTGGCCTCATTCCCAGTCGCAAACCCCGCCGATCCAGGAAGCGGCGCAATCGCTCCAAGACTGTAAATCAATCCGCGGAGCCCACTCCAGAGGAAAGTGAGGACGAAGATGTCGACGCCTTTGGCATTGGAAAATTGTTTGGCGATGTCCCATACGATACTGCTGATGAAAGCGAGTCCGAATCGGAGGACAAGCCCGCAGAGGAGGAGACAGAACCTCCTGTTTTGGCAGAACCAGGTTTCCTGGACCTCTGCAGACAGATGGAGGAGCTCCTTGAAGAGATCGAGTAAGCCGACGGCGAAACAGCAATTGCCCTGAGAATCTGTAACTGACTGTTCCCAAGGAAATCACAGCAACAAGACCTAGACGACGCCGACAACGAATCCATAGACGGTCTCGACCCCGAGCAGTGCGAAGATGAGTCGCCTTCACGACTTGAGTGGTTGCGGCAGAAGGAGGTGGAAAAGGCCGAAAACAAGTATCTCGACCGACTCATGTCCTTGCCCGGCCTCGAAGAGACCAAGGCCTTCTTTTTGCACGCAAAGGCCAAGGTTCAGGCTTCTCAGAGGCGCGAAACCGACTTCAAGAAGGAGAACTTTGATGCTGTATTCATGGGCAACGAAGGAACCGGCAAAACCATGCTCGCCCGCCTCTATGCCAAGTTCCTTGCTTCGCTTGGTGTTGTCAAGAAAGCGGGATCAATCACCGGCATCAACAGATTCTCAGCCTACAGCATGTCCAAGACGTCAACTCTCAGCACCATTCACAGCACATGCAATGCGTGCGGCGGCTGTGTAAGCCAATTGCCCTTCCTACCAAAGCCATGAAATACTGACTGAATTAGATTGCCATCATTGACCACGCTCATCTCATGGATAATGATGATTGCAACCTGTGGAACTTCTACGTTAGGTCACAAGATCTCCCTGGAAAGGTGGTCATTATCCTTGCTGGCAACGGACAATGGGGACTGTCGGACCAGCTGGGTTACAGTGCTGAGGTCTCAAATCACTTCCCTGTGCTGAAGCTGCCAAACTACACCCAGGAAGAGCTCCAGGTTGTCTTCCACGGAATGATGCGCAAGTGGTTCAAGAACAAGATGGAAGTCGAAGGAGGGTACGACGGCCTCTTTGTCAAGATTCTGATCCGCAGAATCACCCAAGGTATGAATGAGAAGACGTTTGGCAACATTTGGCCTGTCAGGAAGGCATTCCTCGAAGCTTGCAGACGGCAGGTTGAACGCTTCCGCCAAGCTAGGAGGGACGGAAACTACCTGGAAGACTTCAAGATGACCAAAGAAGACCTTCTCGGTAACAAGCCTTCACTTGGCCCTGACAAGAGTCCTGCCTGGAAGGAGCTGCAGGAGCTTGTGGGACTGGATACCGTCAAGGAAGCCATCCTTTCGGTGGTGAGCCAGGTCAACCAGAACTATATTCGGGAGATGCGAGGTGATGATCCATTGTTTGTCTCGCCGAATCGAGTGTTCCTGGGTGCCCCTGGCACCGGAAAGACAACAGTCGCAAAGCTCTATGGTAGGCTCTTGGCAGATTTCGGTCTCCTCTCAAAGGGAGATGTCATCGTCAAGAGTCCAACTGACCTTCTGGATCGCTATATCGGAGGATCCGAAAACAATACCAAAGAGGCATTGCGCGAGGCCAAGGGCAATGTCCTGATCATTGATGATGCCCATATGCTCGACCCCGGTACGAGCAGTAGCGGCACAACCAAGAACGGCGACTTCCGGGGTGCCATCATCGACACCATCGTCGCTGAGGTGACTGGAGCTCCTGGAGAGGATCGATGCGTCATTCTCTGTGGATATCCGGAGCAGATGAAGGAGATGTACGCCAACGCGAACCCCGGCTTGGCACGAAGATTCCCTCTGGACACAGCATTCGAGTTTGAGAACTTTAGCGAGGAGACCCTTGGCAAGATCTTGGATCTGAAGATGACCAAGGAAAAGCTTGTGGCCACAGACAAGGCTCGCGAGGTTGCTATGGAGGTTCTGAAACGGGCCTCTGTGCGACCCAACTTTGGTAACGGAGGTGAGGTGGATAACCTCCTCTCCAAGGCCATCTTGGCTCGTCTACGCCGCGTAGCCAAGGAGAAGCCGGAGGATGACGACCTGGATGCCCTTCCCCTCGAGCCTCAGGATTTCGATGCCGACTATGACCGCCTGTCACAAGCTGTGTCTAATACCAGGGCTCTCTTCGATGGCTTTGTCGGTTTCGAGGAGATCATCTCCAAGTTCGAGTCATACCAGTACATGGTTCAGGGCATGCGGCTGCGCAAAGTCGACCCACGACCCTACGTGCCCTTCACATACGTCTTCAAGGGACCACCAGGTACTGGTAAGACAACGACGGCACGAAAGTTGGGTCAAATATTCTATGATATGGGCTTACTTTCAGCCCCCGACGTTGTAGATGTTTCGGCTTCACAGCTCATCGGCGAGTACTGCGGACAGACAGGTCCCAAGACCCGCCGTTTGCTTGAGTCGGCTTTGGGCAAGGTGCTCTTCATTGACGAGGCGTACCGACTGGCAGGTAGCCGTGGATCCTTCGCCGAAGAGGCTGTGAGCGAGCTGGTGGACGCAGTGACGAAGCCACAGTTTGCCCGCAAGCTGATCATCGTCCTGGCCGGATACGAGGAGGACATGGATCGCCTCCTTCGCAGCAACCAGGGCATCAAGAGTCGATTCGCAACTGAGCTCACGTTCCGACCTCTCCGAGCTGAGCAGTGCATTGAGCAGCTCCGCCAGGTTGTTGGAAAGGTTGGCATCACGATCCAGCAGACACCAGAGATGGACACCATCACACGGACATCTCTGTTCTCCCTCCTTCAGCGTCTCAGCAACGACAAGGGCTGGGCTAGCGGCCGCAGCGTCGAGACTCTGGGAGAGCGGCTGATTGGGCACATCTTCAAGGAATGTGCAATCAAGGGTTACACTGGCGAGGAGCTGAGCGTCTCTGGACGGGAGCTGGTGACGATCCTGGGACAGACATCAGGCGTACCGTACGCGGGCGTCAAGATGAGAGGCGGACAGATCCCGATGGGAGCCAAGGTGATGACGCTGAAAGACCTAGAGAAATCTGATTAAGGGCGTTTCATGAAAAGAGCGATTTTAGGAGCGAGATTGGGTTTTTTTCCTTTTTTTTGCAAGAGATACGCATACGACGGTTTATTACGATCTAGGAGCATGCATCAAGAGCTGAGAGTTATGATGGATGGATGGATGGATGGATGGATGGATGGATGGATGGATGGATGGATGGATGGATGGATGGATGGATGGATGGATGGATGAGCATGAGAGTTGGGTGGAGTTTTGGAGTTTCGTCCGCACTCCTCTCGATAATTTGAATAATTTCAGCGGTAGCGAGACTTTTATGATATCAATGACTTTTTTATATTTGGATTGATGAATGTGGTTCATGGTGTGTGACTGTCTCGCCTCCGCAGTACAGTCTTGAGTCGACGAAGCCCATATCTATTACACAGTTGAGCTGGGGTATAGTAATAACGTGTTGGGGAATGTATGCTTGGAGGGATAGACATGTTTGACTCCGACCAAAGTGATGCTGATGACTTATTCATGGTCAAGCGTAACGCTCTCTCAAGCGACTCGGCCGATGACCCTGAGTACTACTGGGTGTGCCCCTTCCAGGGCTATCGTCCTTGTCCATTTTGGACGTCTTGGATGCTCTGATCTCAATGGCGATAGAAGTCCTCCTCTGCCGCTTTGAGCCGCTGCTTGGAGGAGGAGGGGTCGTCGTGGGTGTAGATGAAGTCTGGCTCGACCTGCTTTGACTCCGGGAAGCTCGTGAGCGAGGAGGTTCCTCGACGTTGATTGAAGCTACTTCGCCAGGGGTAATCTCTTCAACTTTGACAGCTGGAGATACGTCTACGCCTGGCCGAGTAGGAGCGGCGGTGCCACGACCCTCATCCACAAGACTCTGCGCCCATGCCTCGCGGAAAACGGCGCCTAGACTGACGGCGACCTCACGAGCAACGCTGTTTCCAACAACACGGTACTGATCAGAGGGAGAGCCGAGTATGACCTCGTGATCGCGGAAGCCCTGAGCACGCCGGGCCTCCATGATGGTGAGCACACGGTCCTCCTGCCAGTGCAATGTACGACCGTTCTTGGCATCACTGGGGCTCTGGCCCGTCACAACGGTCTCGATGAGACGATCGGGACGCTGGCGGCCGTAGGCGTTGGACCAGGGGTTGGAGCGGCTCAGGGAGCTGGCCGAGTCGGCGGGGAAGACGAGGCGCTCGGCCGGGGTGAGGACGCCGGTGCCGGCCTTTTTTCGGTCCGGGCCGTACCAGGCCTGGGCAAAGTTCATGCCATAGGGGCGCGTGGGGATTAGGTTAATCTTGTTGCGGAGCTGTCGTGTTGCGCCGAGGGAGATGCGGTGATCTGGGAAGGGAATGCATATGTCGGGTTTGGAGTCGTATACAGGGGGAAGGTCGGCGGTCGCAGCCTGGGCAGAGACAAAGTCAAAGGGTGTGGCTGAGGGTATTATCCGTTCAGCCATGGGTTCACCAGTGGGGAGGTTACCCAGGCTAAAGGAGTTAGTATGGGGAGGATGAGCGTGCGTTGGGTTAGGACGACGAGGGAGACGATGACCCGGGGCAGCAAAGGCTAGAAAGACTCTAGCACGGCGCTGAGGAGAACCACAAGCCGAGGCGTCAAGGAAGAAGAAGTGAGTCTGGTATCCGAGACCTACTATGGCGCAGATCAACTGGCTAAAGACATCCTGGTCGCGGTTCGACTTGCGTTGCACGATGCCGGGGACATTCTCGAGAAGACCGTATCTTGGACGGTAGAGGTCGATGAAGGAGCCAAAAGCGGCGACGAGGGACTGGTTCTTGCGCTGGGTTATCGTGGTCTTGTCGTTTGTGAGGAGCGAGAAGCCGGGACAGGGGCTGCCGCCAGAGATGAAGTCGACATCACCGACCAGAGGGACATTGTCGGCGAACTCTCCTTGAATAGCTAACCGCTGGAGGTCGTCGATGGAGCCAAGAAAGGGGGCAACGGCTCCGGGACCTGCCGTGTTGGCCATGTACGTGTGCATGGCCTTTTCATTGAAGTCATTTGCCCAGCGCATCTCGATGCCACCTCCGTCTTCGAGTCCACGTCCAAAATTTCCACCGCCGCAGAAGAGATCCAGACCCCGGAGCCGTTGAATGGGTTCAGATGGGTCGAATCCTTGTTTGAGCGTCGTAGGAAACGCCTCGAGAGGAACATATGTCTGAGCTCCAGTATTTTCATCGTATACCTCCCGATGTGTGATATAAAAGAAGCCTCCCACTCCGTTTCGGTCGTAGGGTGAAGCAATCTCTTGCCCAACCCCAAAGAAGCGCACGAAACATGGTTCCAGAATGCGTCGCCTCTTCACCTCGACCAGGTTCTCGCTATACACCAACTCGTTCGGTCGAGCATTTGGTGCTTTGGGATCAACTTGCCCCCTCCTTACCAACCGCCGGAACCTGTAGATGTCACTGTAATCCTCCTCGTAAGAGGTCACAAACTCGCATGGCTCAGAACGACCGCTGTGCTTGTCTAGGATGACAAGCCGTGTCTCTCCGGCTTCAAACTCTGGAGCCTTGGGAGCCTTTGTTGTATGAGAACAATGAAGGTGGCCATTCTCCAGAGTAATCCACTTGCGCTCAGCGCATATATATGTTTGTCGACAAAAGAACTCGGCGGTTGTGGCCGATGTTCCTCCAAACTCGACATTGTGCACACCCAAGACCTCGCTCTCGCGGATTTTCGTTGTCTCGCCACAGGAGCAGTGGTCCGAGAGGAATAGCTCGTTGTTCCACGGATATTTCATTAGGCCACATAATGTGTCGACAGGTCTGTAGTACCAGATGACATCAAAGGATCGGCGGCCACGCTTATCCGTGTGTACTCGCTGAACCAGCGCAAGCCAGCGATCAACGTCGTGAAACCCATGCGAGATATCACGTCGCCACATGGTGCCCGACTCTTCATCATCTCGCTGCGTCGAAATGGTGTCTCCCGGCTGGATGTCACGGATCTGCTGCGTCTCAGCCGTCGATATGTCTTTCGCGGTGGTGTGCAGCGGCGCAGGGAGTTCAAGATGGCGCTTCCGAATTAGTTGATTGCGCATGGTTTTCGTCTTGTCGCTCAAGGGCATGGCCTCGAGGCGGTCGCCAAAGGGGAGATGAGAGAAGCAGTCGTACATGTACTGCGTGACAATCGTGGGCGGACTGTCTTTGTTCTGGCTGTTGTTCTTTGTGTCTGCAGGCGTTTGGTCCTCAGTTGTTCCGTCAAGACTGCTCTCAGTTGGCGACTCGTCTTGAATCTGAGACTTTCTCTCCCTCCTCCGGCGACCATCCTTCTTCTCCTCTGGCGGAAACTTCTGATACTGTCTGAACTCCCAGATCTCAGCCCACAGACTGTGCTTGTACGTCTTACCGGCTCCCAGCACACCGATGGC
This sequence comes from Fusarium falciforme, assembly GCF_026873545.1. Classification (NCBI taxonomy): domain Eukaryota; kingdom Fungi; phylum Ascomycota; class Sordariomycetes; order Hypocreales; family Nectriaceae; genus Fusarium; species Fusarium falciforme. Next base: position 1,362,344 of record NC_070548.1, read on the forward strand.
CTCTTTATGAAGGAATCCCAGGTTAGCCACGACAGCTGTTCGAAAGTCATCGCTTGGGAACCGCTTTCTCCACGCGACAAAAACGGGCGCCTTGCCGTGTGTCTTGGCCAGCCAGCTGCTAAAGGTCGCACGGAAGTGAAAGATTGTCACGTCGAGGCGACTCTCGCCCATCACCTTAAGATAGTCGACGAAATGCTTCGCCAGGTCAGCCACCCACAGGAAAGGGTTAAAGAAGCGCCGGTACTCCTTGGCTGGACGGTTCAAACGGTAGTAGACCTCGCGTGCCGAGTTGAAGGTTGACTGAAGCCAGATCTTGTCGCGGACTGTGTGCTTGGACAGAGTACCGTAGTTGTCAATCGGGAGCGCAGCAATGCGTACTCGACGCACGAAGAAGGCTGTATTACCAACGCTGAGTCTTCCATCAAAAAAGGAGCTGCCAAAGCCATTCTTGGTGTCGAGATTGTGCAAAGAGCACATCTCTTCCGGATATTTGGGACGATCGCAGTAGATGGCAAAGTCGTCAAGCTGAAACTCGACAAAGTCATCGATATCCTGGCCGGCCTGTTTTGCAGCCTCAAAGAGAGTATCGAAAGCTATGCGCTCTCTGACAATCGGCACATCGGGCTCGAATGGTTCGTAGCATGACCGTGGTATGAGGAGCAGACTCTCTGGAAGCTCGACTCTCACTGTCTTGCTAAGCGGCTGCGGCTTGCTGAGCGGTTGTATATCTGGCGTTTCCGAGTCTTCTGCCTTGACCTCTATGAGCTCCTCGATCGGAGTTTCCTTTTCATCGATGGCTGGAGCAACGTCTTCATCCTCGACATCTGGCTCAAGGGCCCGGAGCAGCTCATCATGGATACCATAAAAGAGACCGCCCTCAGGGCTTGGATAATAGTTTGGCGGGCTTTCCGGTAAAGGACCCGGCAAGAGGTCGATATCCTCCAGCGGGGTCATGCGCTCCTCTTGTTCCAGCTCGCCAAACTTGGTCCATACCGCAGGCGCGTCTTGAGGGAGAGCAGCCGACGGCTCTTGAGGGACAAATGTGTTTCCAAAGACATGATCGAATGAGTGTCTTTGACCCAGAGGTGAGTGCCAGTCAATGTCGTGACTATCCAACACTGGATGAATGTCTAACCCGTCATCTCCCAGGTCTAACGGCTAATGTAACGTTAGAGCCATGTCGTCTTGTAAAGGGGCAAGGGTCTCACCGGCATATTGAAGTGTGAAGCTCATGCTATCGCATATACATGGCTGTCTGTGGATGGATGCTGAAATGAAATGAGTGTGTAGGAGGAAGGTGTTTGCAAGCGACGAGAAAACCTAGCTCAACCTGAAAGTGGCTTGTATATAAAACTCGACACGCGCTCCGATAAGGAGAGGGAGGCAGTTGCTCGTCCTCTCTCAGCCAGAACCTTCTCTGATCTCAATAACGCCAGTAAAACGAGTTGTGATGTTTAGACAAAGATGTAAATTCTCTCGAGATTGGCACACAAGAGTAAGTAATTTTCGACAAGATTTGTCCTTGACACGCGCTCAGTACTGGCGGCGTGTGGATCGCGGTAGTAGCCACAACAACACCTCTTCTCCTTGCAATGACCAAAAGAAACCAGGGTCTATAGTTAGAAGAAATGAAATGTCCCGTGATTCTGAAGAATGAAGGAAATGAATTTGAGGTCGCAATTTGAGTCGCGTTTCTTTGAGGCGAGGCGAGCTGAGGATGTAAAAGGCGTGAGGATCATAGTTGCAGGGGACGTGCCATAGAAAAACATTGGATCCTAAACCCATTGAGTTGTGTGAAGACCCTAAAGCAGTTTAGCGCATTCAAGGTCTCTAGCTGTTTTTAGTCATGGTTCAACGCAGCAAGCAACCACCATCGCATCTATCGCCTCTTGATGAGAGAAGCCCTAATATGACATAGCATCACATCTTCTGGTTTGTGCTAATTGTAAAGGATCAAGCTATTCTATTACAGTTTTTCATGATGCAATTAAAACACATGCACCGACCGTCATCTCTAGTGGTATCTTCCATGTTCCGGAACTCCTTACAATGCAAATCATGATAAGCCACCAACTTACACCCCTTAACGACGCCGTCGGAATCTGCTGTTGTATCCTGGTCCGCCCTTGGCCCCGTGGTTCCGTAGCTTCAGGCGCTGGAAGTTTGCATGAGCCAGCTCATTGACCTTTCGAGCAGCCTTCTTCACCGTGCCCTCCTTCTTAGCTGTAGGCTTCTTCTCGGGCTTTTCCGAATCAAATTCGCCATCGTCGTCGGCGGCCTGCGTCTCAGGAACGAAATCATCATTCTCCACATCACTTCCAGGACCCTCGCCAAGGTTGGCTGGTCTCTTGGTTCGAGTTGGGCGCATCTTGACCAGCCTAGTCGTCCGCTTCTGGCCCTTCTTCTTGTATGTTCGCATGGGATTGCCATCACGATCAACTTGGTCCTCCACTGGGCTGTCGTACATGCCTTCATCATCGAATCCGCCAAGAGGCAGTTGCCGTGTTTGGGTGTCTGCAACGAGCACATCGTCCTTAGGCTTGGGCGGGAACAGAGTTTTCGGTTTCGGTTCGCCCATCTCTTCATTTTCCATCTCTCTCAATGCGTCCAAATCGTCATCCAAGTTCTCCTCCTCCACCTTTCGAAGGCTGGCAACAATCTCGCTTAGGCCCCTTGTGAAAGGCTTGCGTGGCAGCCGCAGAGGAGCCGGAGCATCAAAGTCGCCATTCTCGTTGAGGACCGGAAGAGAATTGCGCTTTAGAAAAGCCGGCGTGTCGAACTGAAGCTTCGAGACTGATGAGGGTGTGACAGCGTCCACATTTCCATCACGGTTCTTCAGCGGCGTCATGAAGTGGTTCAACCTTTGCCGCTTGCTAGACGACATAGGTGTTCGACCAAGCTTGTCGCTGGCCTCTTCATCCATTGGGGTGGATCGCTTAGTTGGAGTCGCGTCGACCCTGTTTCCAGTTCCCGACTTGGTTGCAGAACCTGATTTTGTTGGTGTTCCTAGCTCTTTCTCTACTAGCAAATCAAATAGTCCGAGCACACGCCCATCTCGCTGAGGTGTTGGGCCAACCGAGGTCACCGACGCTGGACTGAACAGTTTTCGTGAAATGGCGGGTGTGTTCATGAGCTCTTCATCGTGGTCCTGGATCCTGTTCTTCGCCGGAGTCTCGATGTGCTTGGTGCGTTTGGTTGGTGTCTCTGCGGGAAGGGTATCGGGCTTGCGCTTCCTAGGCTGCGAGGCGTCCTTGGCGGATGGCGGCAGCTTGCCTGAGAGGATGTCGCGGAGTTTGTTGTATTGCTTGTATTTCAAGGCTGTTAAATCGTCAGTGCAATGCTCTGACTTTCTGTTCATGCGTCATACCGATTTCCTGGTTCGCTTTGATGTCACCCCTTCCTGGCTTCTTGCCCTTGTGGGCCTTTGCCCAGCTAGTCTCCCATGTTTTGAGGTCGACGCGCAGCTGCTGCGATTGGGCTTCGTATTCGGTTTTTGTCTGTTCATCCATCGCGATTCGATTGTGGCGTGTGCATGTGTGGAAGAAAAGGTGGAAGTGTGAAGAGGGAGGGGGGAGGTATGTGGGTAGGTAGGTAGTTATGGTGGATTATCGCGGTTTGGCGTAAACGCGTGTTGACGCGCACCACTCAACGCGAAAAGGACAGGGGTGGGCGGGTCTAACGTCATGGCAGGTGCAGGGAAGACGCGGGACCCTCGGGCCCATCCGAGGTGACTCTCTGACAAGGGTGGTCCTCAATTCATCAAGGTATCAGGAAGTATACATAGAGATCCTTATAAGATTGTAGAAGTTTTAGTAAAAATTCTATCAAATTAAAATATAATTTGAGTAGTCTTTGGTTATTTTTCCTATGCTCCTTATGAAAGGGAACTCTCCGTTACTGCCGGCTTTCCATGCTTTTCAGTGTAACTGCGCGCCAGCCCGGTGGGTACAATGTACTTTCGGACCTTTCTTTCCCCACGTCCGGGTACGTATTTCTAACTCACCCATCCACGACATGGATCTTCACAACCTCAATCTCTTGCCTTTAACCCCAAAGTCTTTGGGTCGTTTCAGCGCATCGCACGAGTTATTGCAACTCTTCCAACTCTCTCTGCCCTCGTCATGGAGGCAGACCAGTCAAGCGACGACCTCCAACGCCAAGTCCTCCAGAGCACGCTCGAAGAGATAGCGACCACTCAAGAAGATGCCGTCGAATGCTGCGTCATCTGCCTTGAGGGCATCACCGAGGCCTGCGAGGTAGTCCCTTGCCAGCACCGAAACTTTGACTACCTGTGCCTCCTCAGCTGGCTCGAGCAGACGCCGAAATGCCCTCTCTGCAAGGCAACCATCTCGCAAGTTCGCCACGCCCTCGATGAGCCCGTGCCCAAAACCTATGTCGTCCCAAAATCTTCTCCGAAGCCGCAGAATCAGCGATCCGATGCGAGGCCATATTCGTTATACTCTGTCCGCAGGAATTTGCCACGGCGACGTCGTTATTCACGATCCCGGTACGAGACGCCCCCGAACCCCTCGGACGAGATCGCAAGGCGCCGGGACGTTTACCGTTATAATCGCTACTCAAAGCATGTTGGCTCGAACCGCCTTTCTCGCTACAGAGAGTTGACACCGGCGGCATTCTGCGCAGATGCCGAGCTGGTGTCGCGCGCACGAATGTGGATTCGAAGAGAGCTACAGGTCTTTTCGTTTCTTGCCCCTGATAACGAGGAGCCTCGGCCTGGAGACGGCAATGCTAGGACTTCCGTGGACCGACGGAGGGCGAACAATGCCGAGTTTCTCCTCGAGTACATAATTGCAGTCTTGAAGTCAGTCGACATTATGGGAAGTGCTGGTCAAGCCGAGAACATGATTTCGGAGTTCCTAGGGCGAGACAGTACGCGGTTATTTTTGCATGAGTTGAGAGCTTGGTTACGGAGTCCCTTTACCAAACTTGCGGACTGGGATCGAGCTGTTCAGTATGACCAAGTTTCGGCGACAAGCAACCGCGGAAGTGAACCAGAGCCGGATGGGGGAGTAGGTAGGCAAAGGCATCGTCGGGCCAATGCTGAACACGATAAAAATTTGGGTGCTACTAGACGACATGGCGACTTCTATAGACCTCGCGGAGGGCGTTCGCAAAGATCATCTTCACATAGACATGAACCTTATGATAGACCAAGGAGCGGAGTTGAGCGGAGGACATGACCGGAGTTTGGATGAAAGATAGATATGATACCCAGGGAGCAATCCCCATTTGCATGAATAAGACGAATCTTGCTATGTATTCTAGTTAAATGGCAGCCTGGTTGCTGAACTCGTTGAACTGCCCCTTTTCGCCTCAGACGCGTATTCCTCAATGGGCGGAACTCCGCCCGTTTAGTGAGGCTATACACATTCCGCGACGGACTTGCCGGAGACAGGCTGCAACAGAAGTATATTTAAATAGGTCATGTTTTCATCTCTGGTCATTTCATCACTAATCATTTCAATCATCTCTACTCTCAATCATATCCTTGATCACAGCAATATCACGTCACGCTTCCACTTATACCCCAACTCACACCTCAACATCAAACATTCACAATGCCCACCATCTCCATAACCGCCATCTCAGACCCTGTCTGCCCCTGGTGCTACATCGGAGCCCTCCGTCTCTCTCGGGCCATATCCCTCTACCGCAAGACAGTCTCCTCCAGGGACATTGTCAGCACGACCTGGCACGCATACCAACTCGACCCTCACACCAAGACGCAGCCGATGCTCGAAAAGATGGCGTCTAAAGTCGGCGAGGAAAAGGTGCCCGAGTTCAAGGCACGGCTGGGAGAGATCGCGAAGCGCGAGGGGTTAATCTTTGACTTTGGGGGTACGATTGGGAATACTAGGGATGCGCATCGGTTGGAGAAGTTGGCCAACACCAAGGATGAAGAGGATTTGCAGACTAGGGTTGCTTTGGAGGTGATGAAGATGTATTTTGAAGAGGGAGGCAACATCACCAGCATAGACGATCTTGTGAAGGCTGCTGGGAGGGTTGGTATTGATGAGAGTGAAGCGAGGGCGTGGTTGGAGAGTGACAATGGAGGACAAGAAGTTGATGCCGAAGTGCTTGAGATGCAGACGCTGGGTGTCAGGGGTGTGCCACGCTACATCATCAATGGCAAGTTTACAGTTGATGGAGCTGAGGATGTGGGAATGTTTCTAGAGCAGATGGTTTTGGCGAGGGAAGAGGCTCTCAAGGAGAGTCAGTAGACTCTGCATCATGTACATATATCCATCCTAAACGGGGAATAGACGGTGTTTGTATCAACAACTTCATATCTCATAAGGGTATCATCTCATCTCATTTCATCGCTCACACCTCACATCCTCATCAACCCGCCCAGATCCTTCTCCATCTGCCTCAACCTCACCTGCAGCTCCCTCTTCTTAACCTCCATCTGTCTCGCCTCCTCCTCCTCCCGTCTAAGATCCTCCTCCGTCCACACCTCACCCTCTTCCTCCTCCTCTTCCTCATCCGCATCACCGAGCCAGTCCCGGTGATCCAGCGTCGCCAGTTTCTCAGCTTGCTCGGCTACTCGCGCCTCGTAGTATGCCATCGTATTCTTGCCGTGGGCATGTTTGCTTCTCAACGCGGCGATGCGTTCCCTTGCGCCTGGTAGCTCGTACACGCCGCAGAGCTTCTCTGCACCTCGAAGAAGAACATTGACATCTACATCTCCCTTGCGATCCATCTCACCGCGACGCAACTCCTCATGCATCTGCCCACCCAACACGGCCGCCACAGCTGTCTGACGTCGAGGATGGCCTGCGCCGGCTCGCTGAGGAGGACCCGTAGTCACTTCTCCCGAGGCCACGTTGAAAACAGTCTGTCGCCTCCCTGTCGACTTTGTCTTTTCAGGCTCTGTGGGCTTGAGGGCTGTCGAGGGCGGGGGAGGCGGGGGCACGGAGAAGAGGGCGCGCTCGTGGGGTTCGGTGTCGCGGATGAGGGAGGTGATGTCGTGGTTGGAGAGGAGAGCGTTGGTGAAGATTTTGGGTCGAGGAAAGCTGTACATGATTAGCAATGGTTCGCACTGAGAGTGTCGAGGACTTACGGGAGGGAGTCGATGCCCTGGCACGAGTAGCCAATCTGCTCCAGATGGGCAGAAATGAGGGACATGGTGGCTGGTTGTCGGATTCGGTGACAGGCCGTTCAGTTTCTCGGGTGTAGCTCTATGAGACTTGGCTTTGAAGTCGAGACTCGAGAGTACAGCATGCGCTTAAGTGGTGGAATGGATGCTCGAGAGAGATTGTGATGGTTGGAGATGGTCGTGTTGATCTATGGTGGAGTTTCAAAACAATGAAGGCGGGCAGCTTGCTTATCGATAAGCACCCCTCCTTCACCAGCGTCGTCACTACCGACACAATGCCCACTTATACTGGAGCTTAGGCTTGACTTATTGATAAACAATTAAATACTTGAAGAATAAGTTGTATTGGTGCGATGCTCTAATCATTTGAATTACATTGCAGTTGTCTGTGACGAGTTCTGGCTGTGAAACTGTCAGTTGTCATGTTGCCTCCATCAGTACTGTGCTTACAAGTCTGTGTCCATACCACCTCAATTGATGATCGTATTCTATTATAATTGACACAAAGTCTTGTTCTATGTTAATTATTACATATTCATCCGAAAAGTATAATTGGTCGTATATCATATCCCACATTCCGCGTATATCCATCACCCTCAACAACACAACTCAGCCAAGACAACTCAGTTCGCACCGCCCTCGCCACCCTGAGGCTCAAGGCAATCCAGCCTGTAAAACGTCCACGAAGCTCTAAACACAGGCCTAAACTGGGCCTGCTCAAACGACCCGGACCACAGCTCGCACAGCTGCTCAACGGGGTTGAACGCAAACATGGCGCACCCGTCGGTCTCTTTGCAGAACGCGTAGCAGCCGGCATAGTTGTCGAAGCCGGAAAATTTGCCAATCTTTGTTCCTGAAGTGTTTGCGTCGCCGTCGAGACCCCAGCCTGGCCTTGCGCATGTATCCTTCCGATCATTGGCAAGGCACGAGGTCGAATAGTAGTACCACTCAGCCCCGGGGGTGTTATCGACGCCAATCTGCTCCAGCGTGCCCTTCCACGTCTCGCACTTGTTGCGTGTCGGGTTATACGCGAGGGTCGCGCAGTCGCTCTGGGACTCGCAGATGGCGAGACACTCGTCGAGCGTCTTGTCGTCATATGCTTGGATCTTGACTTCCGCGAGCTTGTCGTCCGAAAGGTCGTGACCGGCGCCGCCGAGGACTGCGCACTCTTCAGTGCGGATTGGTTCTCTAGAGGTGATCGTGGTTGAAATTTCTGTGCTTGAAGACTCGACAGTTGAAGACTCGGCTGTAGAGGTGGCAGTTGTCAACGTCTCTGCAGTTCCCGTGCTGGTCAAAGTCACAAATGTTGAGCTCGACACATCTGTTGAAGCCGTTGTAGTGCCAGTAGAAGTTTCGGTAAAAGTCTCAGTAGACGACGTGGCTAAAGTCTCCGACGAAGTCAAAGAAATCTCGGAAGAAGAAGCCTCGAGAGTGGAGCTTGACGTAGCTGTCAAAGACGTTGCAGATCCAGAAGAAGTCTCGGTAGATGACGCGACCAACGTCTCTGAAGAGCTGAAAGACGACTCAGATGAAGTAGCCGACAAGGTTAAACTTGAAGTTAGAGAGGCCTTGGGTATACAAGGACCAGCATTGGCGCCAATGGCGGTCAAAGCAACGAATGTAACGACCAGAGACTTAATACAGCCATCTTGTCCAGTGAACGAGAGACAAAGAGTAGGAAGAGATGAGGGTCGTCAGCCGCTCTCATTCCGTCTCTTCCTCCCATTATATGACCTCTGGCTTTCCCAAATTACCCCTGTTGATCTTCCAGCCAAGACATCTCGTCTCCTGCGCTATCGATCACTGCAGATGCTTAGAACCAACAGAGCCTCACAAACGAAATCGATAGTTCCTCAGGTCCCTCTCGGCCGAATCAAATTGGCACACGCCACCGGGCGTCACTAAGCTAAGAGCTCCCGGGGGTGGCTGGACTAGTGAGCGTTTTTAAACACACCGTCCGATGGAGTGTGTGTGCAGAGAATGCTATTGATGTTTTCTTTCTGTGACAGAATGAATGCCCAGAGATGATGATGATAGTAGAAAAAGAAGAACCGAAAAAAAGCTCCCAAGTCTATCCAAGTCTAGAGTTGCTTTGATGTAACAAAATGTCAAGGCGGCGTCTTGTCTTCAAACTGTCCGCCAATCTTGTACCCCTCCCCATGTAGGTTCTTCCGCATGCATGCATCTTTCCTGTGCCTTGCCTTGCTGATCTCGTCGATCTTGTGGTTCATTCCAGCAAGCAAGAAAACTAGGTTAATCTGATGACAGTGGATGTAAAAAAGAAACGGTCTAATAGGTATCCAACGAAAATGCAGGGCCTTTGATCCTTAGGTACTGTGTGTGGCCTGTGTCCCTGATGCTAACTTGAGCCTTTCCTTTCTATGCAAAATGTCCAACATCATTCTCGTATGTCTCCTCCTCCTTGATCCGTCGTCAGCCACGACCTGATTTTGTGTGAACGGACCATTCAAGCTGGGGTCCGAGGTGATTGGTGGCCGTTGCTCAACCCCCCCGGAGAGTCCGGGGATGAGCGGCTGTCTAGGTAGAGTAGTAGTCCGATTCAGGCGGTGTCGTGCTCGTGGGTTGGTTTGGTTGTGGTGAATCGTTATCGTCGTCAGAGGTACCCCTGGTCGCCTCTCGTCTTGTCCTCGTAACATCGTTAATCGCCATGTCTGCGGTGTGGCCGGGGTAGCGCATGACCGCCTCTGCTCTGCAGTGCAGCTGACATGATCCTCGCGAGACTTTTCCGGTTCCTAGCTCGAGCTCGAGTTCGAGTCCATCTCCATAATCTCCATGGCCCAATAAGGTAGCTCTCGTGCGAGGTCTTGGCCGGGGATGTAGTCCTCCTCGCTCGAGTCAGGTTCCTCGAGCTCATCAATGCGCGCGGGGGGCGGGTCGTGGAATAGTAAGCTGGTTCGCTGCAGCTTTCTCCGCATGCGACGTGCGCTCGAGCCGACGTCGTTGACGTCTAATGCCTCACCGTCGTCGTCCGAGTCGCTGAGTTCGCTATGCGTGCGCTTTCCAAAGCTGCTGCCCATGCTCATGCGGCGGAACTTTCTGAGCTGCTCACGCCGCCTCAGGAATGCCGACTCCTCGTCAAATTCGTAGTCGCCATCCGCAGCCTGTTCATTGTCTGAAGTCTCGTTGCTGCAGTTGAGGTTCTTGAAATCCTTGACCATGGTTTTATGAGCCTTTCTGTGCCGCGATCTTGAGCGACTGCGGTTCGACTCAATCTCGGTGGGTTGCAGAACATCGAGTCCCTCACATTCAGGGTCCATCGGGTCAACATCCTCGAGAACAAAGTTGCAGGTGGCTGTGGCCGCGGTGGTAGCAGTGATATGCGAAGTCTCGGCCTCGTCTGTAGCACCGGACCTGTCAGAGTCAGAACCAGAGTCAGATTCAGAGTCGTCTGAGTCGCTAGAGCTTTCAGCATCATCAGAAAGATCCATGTCAGACTCATCCGCCTCGGAAGCAGCAGCTGGCGCAGGACTGTTTGTTAAGCTGCGAATGCTTGGGCTCCCCGAGTCATCGTCATCATCATCATCATCATCATCATCGTCGTCGTCGTCTGAGTCGTCTTCGCTGGTATCGTCGAGCATATCGGACGAGGAAGATGAGCGAGGACTCAACTGCTCAGGGCCCAGGTTGGGCTGGTAGCTAAACTGGTGACCATTTCCAACAGGCTTGATGTTGGGATCCGTGTCAAGAGGCTCAAAATAATCATGAAAGTCAGGCTGGCGCCGAGGTTTTAGACTGATCTTGCGGGAAAAGGGCGGCGATGTGGTGGGGGTCTCTGGTGGCGAGTTCGGGTCGGCGGCGGTGAGTTGTTGTTGGTCCTCAGCCTGAGTTTGAACCTGAGCGACCTTGAGGTTTGGCGTAGCGGGCCGCCGCCGGACGTTTTTTCTCGGCATGCTGGCTGACTGAAAGATCCAAAGACAAAAAAACGTATATAATTTTGGTAGGTTGGCCGAGTTGAAAGTAAAGTATTGGTGCAAGTGGCGGCGTCCACCACCTGACAACCGACGGCCGTTAGGTGTGTACGGTAGAGAAAAGGACAAGCCCGAATCCGAGACCAGACCGTCGGCGGGATCTTATCAATCGAGTCCCTTTGGTTGGCGTGGATGTGGGGTAAAGTGAGCCCAAGCCGATCCGGAAGTAAATAAATAGTGATTTAATAAGGGCCGGTGGGAGGATGAGGTACCGGTCTCGAGTATTGGATGAGAGGGAGAGAGGGAAGAGGATAAGAAGGAGACAAAAAAACGGCAGAAAAAAACCTGCAGCCGTTTTGCTGTGCTGTGCTGTGCTGTGCTTTGCTGGACTGGGCTGGGCTGGGCTGGCTGGGCTGGCCTGCTCTGCTGCAGTCTGGCTGGCTGGCTACTGCTGGCTCTGCTAGGATACTACGCGGGGCTGCCAACAGAGCATCGCAGGATGCAATGCACCCAAGTGGCCAAGTCCCAAGTGGGAGTGAGTGGGATTGATTGGGAGCGGGTGAGGGGGAGGAGAGGGGCGGTCGATTGGGTTCGATTGGGCCAGGGCTGAGCGGGCTTTTTGGGGGGGCGTTTTTGGGCCCTCTTGCGCTGGGCTGGCACTGGACTGGACTGGCAGCAGTGGAGGGCAGCGGGGGGGGTAGAAGAGATATCGAAGGAGTAGAAGAAAAGGCCCTTGTTCGAAGGTTGGGCCTTGTCCGGTCCCGTTTTGTTGATCAGCCTGGGCTGAAGAGACAAAGGGACGAAAAAAATCAGTGGCAGTCAGTCAGTGACAGACAGAACAGCACCAATGGCGACGGGAATAATGATACGAGTGGCAGTGACAGTGGCGATGACGATGGGATGCTCGTTGTGAGACAACACCAGGTGGTGGTAGCAGTAGTAGTAGCGATAACAGCAGTAGTCAGGGAGTCAAGACCCAGAGGAGAAATCTCCAACACGGAGAGGATGATATTCGGCTTGTGTTTGGGGTCATGATAATGTCTCGAAAACTGAGAGAGGGTGCCGATGTTTGGATCGAGCACTCTTCGCTTGGCGGGGTGGGTGACAAGAGTCTCGTCTCTCGGAGAGATCTTGTCGGTTCCGCTTATCGTCGATTGAAACGTTTCTTTGCCTACTGCGATGGGATGGACCCCAAAAACGATGTGGGCGCCCTTGTACTTGGCAGGGTCTTGTCTTGTCTTGTGCGTCGACAAGATGAAACGGTCGACGACGACAGGAGAGAATAAAGAGGTTGCTGATTCCTTGTATCTTTTTTTTTTTGTCGTTCACTTGGAGGGGATCAAGCGAAGATGACAAAAAAAGAGGGAAAAGGAAAAAGAAGAAACGACAAGAGAAAAAAAAGAGGAGGGGAAGAAGGAAAAAAAGAAATGCAAGTAAGATGGATGGCGAGCGAGCAACGGACGGAGGGGGACGGAGGGGAAGCGGCTTGATAGGCCCCGCAGCGTCCAAGAAACTTGAACAAGAGCAGCAGAGAAGAAGTACAGTACCGCAATGGTACTGCGATGGTACTCGAAGGTCCAGCCAGATCTTGGCCCGGAGCGGACGATGGCGGGCGATTCTTGCTTAAAAAAGGACTGGTGATGGCGATGATGCGACCACCAGATGACCTGCCTGGGCAATCTATTTGGCAGAGCAACCACCACACAATCACTTGCGTCGTCGGGTCGGGGATGAGGCGAGCGGGTGGACAAGGCGAAGCAGACTAACAGTAATGCCTCAACCGAGAGAGGAACAACAACAAGAACTAAAACCGTCGAGGGGTATGGGACGGTATGGGATGGTATCTCCTGCTGGCCTGTTCCTTGAGGTCAAAAAAGAGAAACTGGCACGAGGGAGCTCCAACTGCAAGGAAGGCCCTGTCTCTGAGGCTCAGCCCTTTTCTGATTCGGGTTTGGGCGGGCCTGGCGACGCCGACTGATGTGATGATTGACAAGACGTGAGAAAGCGGCCTTTTCTCTTCTTGCACCTTCTCGCTCTGTCTGTCTGTCTTCCGATTGCGGGACGGGAGAGAGTGGAGGAAACGTAGCGCCGTGACCGGGGCCGGGTTCGGGTCTGCAATGTGAAAAAGAGGAGGTTGGGCGCCGCCTCCAAGTGGATTCTTCTGTCTCGTCCGGTGGAGAGAAGATGGAGATAGCTTCGGCGGGATGTCTCACTGACGTGAGGGGGGGAGGGACTTTTTTAGAGTCAAAGAAAGATTGGGGGGATGGATGGATGATTCAGATCGAATGTCTTGGGACGAGAGATTCAAGGTTGCGCTTGTCAGTATTTGACAGGCCTGCGATGAAATCTCACGTGCTTTTGTATGGATCGGAGGAAGGTGCTCGGGATTTTGAGGAGACGGAGGCAAACCGAATGTCTCTGGTATCACTCGGGCAGGATTTATGCGTACGATGGATATTACAGCTGTTGATGGGGGAGGGGCTTGTGGCAGCCAACTGAGGTACAGTATCCGTATGTGGATAGAGATGGATGGATGGATGGATGGGTCAATGTGAAAATCGAGTCGACCAGACTCGATTGATTGATGGTATCTCGAAAGATGAGAGATGGAGGTTCTCGACTTCTCACGCACAAACAAGGCGTCCTCGCTTTTATATCCATCCCACCACCTACATCTACCACACCAGGAAAACTTCGGTAGTTCGACCAATATTGAATCACAAAAAAAAACGAGGCCAGCTAGCTTTTTTCTCTCTTTCGTCTGGAATGCAGGAAAAAATCATAGACATTATGGGCCGGCCCGCTGTAAATCCCCTTGCCCAGGTCCAACAAGTCTCACTCTCGTGGATATCAGTGGTCGAGCCTTGTGTGATGGGATGGGCATGCCAGCGCAGACGCGGCTCGGCCAAGGATTCCTGGAGATGCGGAAGCGAGTGGGACACGAGATTCAAGCCCTTGCAGAAAGGATCCCACAAGAGACGTCTTGATAGAATTTTTCCTTCTCAATTATTCAACGGAATAAACGAACAACAGAAAAAACAACTCTCTAAGCGCCCTCGTGGACCAACCCGTTGGCGCCGCCGGGGGTTGGAGAGGAGGGGGGGCATCACCGTCTTCAGCGCTTGGGCAGCAATGCTGAGGGCTTCCTGGGGTTTTTTTTACACTCCCCACACATGAAATGTCGACTAACAACTAAAACAACCGAGTTCGAGGGTGACATGGTTAGATTTAGCCTCTTGACACGTTGTTTTGTATGACTCTTTTCTTATCCGCAGATGGAGTACATTAGGCGCCGTGAATGTCAAAAAGAGCCCAACAAGCAAAGTAGGTAATTAGAACGCGGAGCCGTTTTTCGCAATGCAAGAATGGGATGTCTGCGTTGAAAGGTTTGTCTGAGCTGGCAGGGCACACTCAAAAAAACACGAATAAGAGGCTGCTACATATGCCATCCCTACTTCTTGTGATGCTTCCATCTCAACACCAAGCAAGCATGCAAATAGACGGAAGGGTCCACGAATGTACTTCTTTAAAAACACCTTACCCAAAGAGCTAATTAAAGCAAAAAGAAAAATGTACCGTCCGCGGATCGCTACGGTACCGATACCCATTCTGCGGTACCGAGGCGTTGTTCCCCCCCAACGGCGCGCGCGCGCGCCCCCAGTCAATCGTCATCACGCAGCAGCTGCGTCTGGAATCCCAGCAGAGCTGACGGAATGGCATGGTTATCTCGCAGATGCGAACGCGCGCTGCCTATCGCGAGGACACACGTCTGATGCCATCATTGTGTAGCAGCCACTTCAACTGTTGTGCGTGAGGCCAGCCCTAGGGTTTTTGATGTTGGTGGTGCGGTGCGAGGAGAGCTAAAAACTCTCGGTTATCGTTTCAGCTTGGGGATGCAGACTGACGAGAGACTGATGAGGTTGTACTAGATGCTATGCTGTGAGAGATAGCCTCGGCACAGATGCTTCTTGACGGGTTGCCGAATTCACTCAAGATTTGATATACGTACCGAATACTTGAGGTGTTCGAAATGACAATGGCGAATCGCATCACCATGCCCGATTCTGAAAAAGATTGCTTTAACAAAACTCCTCTACTGTAATAAATGTGATATATACCTTATCGCCTGCGTATCTCGAAAAATGACCAAGATCGCCGTCCCCCGTAGCCGAGTCCGGCGAGCGGAGCCAAACAAGCCCGGCCTGCCCCGCTTCCCCGATAAGCACCGGCGCCGATGAAACTCTAGCCGCTGAAACAACATGCATTTCAATCATCACAGACAATTGCATCTCCCACCCAACGCGCCACCAATTTCACAATGGTAAGTTGAACACTCAAAGACATATACAAAATCATTGCGCAATTATTTAACACTTGTCACTTTTTCAGGCTCAAGATCCAAAACCTCCAGGTCGCAAACGTGGCCGCCCTCCAAACGCGTCAAAGCCGACCACCAGCGCGTCGCAGGACCGCCCCGACGAGTACGAAGCCGACGTCGAGGAAGCTGCGCGACCAAAACAGCGAGGACGACCCAAGAAGAGCGCCGATACCGTCGAACAGTCCCCGCCCCAGGAGGAGGCTCCTAAAAGGAAGCGCGGTCGGCCGTCTCTAGACTCAAAAGATGGTGCCGCGACAGCAGAAGCACAGCCCAAGCGGAAACGCGGTCGGCCTTCGCTCGAGAAGCAGCGGAATGAAGAGGAGGTTGTAGAGGACGCGCCGAAGCCAAAACGAGGGAGGCGCCCGAAGCCCACCGAGGAACAGCAGGAGGAGCAACAAGATGAGGATGAGGTTGTAGAGAACGCAGAGAAACCAAAGCGACGCGGGCGTGCAAAGCCCACCGAGGAAGAACAGAATGAAGAGCAGCAGAACGAGGAAGAAGTGGTAGAGAACGTTGGGAAGAAGAAGCGAGGCAAGCGCACGAAACCTACCGAGGAAGAGCAGCAACAGGACGCGGACGAGGCTACCGAGGGCGCAAAGAAGCAGAAGCAGAAGCGAAAAGCGCGTTCAAAGGCGACAGAGGACGAACAGCCCGAGGAGGAGCAACAACAACAACCACGCAAGCGAGGCCGCAAGGCAGCCCAGCAACAAGAGCCAGAACCCGAAGAAGCAGGGCCTGCGCCCAAGAAGAGACGTCGACGCGAAGCGCCTGCCGAAGAGGAGCCCGAGGAAGAGCAGACTGTTCGACAAAGTCCACGAAACTCTTTGCGCGATCTCGGTCCTGAGAGTGTTCATAACAAGGGTGCCGAGGGAACCAAGTCGAAGAAGAAGAAGGGCAGAGCATCAGATACACGAGAAGAGGAAGCGGGGAATCAGCAAGATGAGGCACAGCCAAAGAAACGCGGTCGTCGGAAGGGATCGAGGCCATCAACAGAAAATGCAGAAGCAGCCAAGGAACAGGAGCAACAAGACAACACCAGCAAACGTCGTCGCCGTACCAGCAAAGAAGCCGCCTCCTCTTCAGATGAAGAACTCCCATCACCGCCAAAGCCATATCCTCACATGGCCCCTTATACTCGCACCATCAAATCCTCAACCATCGCCGCAAAATGGACGCCCCTCACGGGCGCATCCCTCCCCGCCGCCTCATCCATTCTCACCCTCGCCCACCAACCTATCCTCCAACGCACATCATCAACCCGCAACCGTCGCACCCATGCCTCAGCAGCACTTCATCTCGTCTCACGCCGCATAGAGCGCAAGCTCGCCCGTGGTCTACCCTTCCCACCCGCCTCTTCATCCGGCGGTGCGCGCACGGGGAGACGAAGAGGCGCAGATGCCGACGGTGGACGTGCCCTCGAGCTCGACTTTGAAGCTGTGCTAGACGGGAAGACGGCGTTGGAGAGACAGCTTGTGCCAGCGAAGCATGCGGTTGAGCTGCTCCGGGCTGAGAAGGCGAGGATGGAGCAAGAGTTGGAGAATGACTATGAAAAGCTGCGCAAGCTAGAGGCTGACGCGAGGGCGCAGACAAGAAAGCGAAAGGATCTATATCGCAAAGCTCACGTGTTGGCGCCTACATCGCAACCTCTGCCGAAAGACCCAGACAACACCATTACAACAGATGACCGTGACTCTTCAAGCAGTCTCAAGGCAAGTCTATTCCTTTTCTACAATCATGAAAACCAGAGTCTAATGCAATGCAGCATCTCGTCGATACACCTCTTGAACCGCTGGCTCTACAACTCGCCGGTCACGTTGAGAGCATCCGCGGTAACCTCCAGCAGGCTGATGGAGTTGCACCTCAGCTCGCACGCACAAAGGCGGCTCTGCAGGACGTGTTGCATCGGTACTTGGACAGTGGAGCTTACGAGCAGGTCCTTCTGGGATAGGCTTTGTGTGAATTATGTATGTAATGATGAACTGGACTGTCCTCGGTATGTGACGAGGAGTGATGAGGCGTTTGGGGTTTGACTTGGATGGACTCTCTCAAGGATGAGATGAGATGACAAGACATCGCACGTATGGAGTGCTTTAGTATGAGGGACTCAATTATGTAGACTGCGTTACGCCTGAACGGACAATACTACAGCATACGCGGTTTATCAACACAACAGATTTGCATATCAATGAATACAGTGCCTAACTGGGTCAATCACACTTCACACATCACGATTGTTCACTGGCAAAGTACTCCAAACCAGACATCCCCATTCACAGATATGTACAGCGAAGGCTAAAAGATGTATATGACAAATAAACAACCCAAAGACGCGGAGCCTAGTCGACGGAACCAAACACTCCACGCAATCATAATCCTGTATCTATCCATCTAGAGAGAAAAAAGAAGAGGCGCTTCCCGCACCCATCGTAGGGCCCCATTTGTGCAAAAGAGGTATTCGAGAGTTTGTTGGTGGGCAAGATAGAGAGATCATGATATTCATTGAATTGGTTTTGGAAGAAGAGGCAGCAAAAAAATTGTGTAAAATTGTCATACATCCAGGAAAGTGTCAACCCGCCTGAGGAATCCTCCCTCCACTAGATGCTAACCAAGAAAGTGACCAAAATACGGGGTCATGTACAGGATTGGACGGCATATACATGGTCGTCAACGAGACGCTTATCGGAGACGGCGGGCAAAGCCGGTGGGAGCAGCGTAGCCACCGGTGGGGGTGGTACCGTTGACGGGGTAGGGGACAACAGTGACGGTAGCCTCGAGGGTGGTGGTGGTGTCGCACTCCTCATCCTCGTCGTCATCGTAGTCCTCCTCATCATCATCAGAACCGGAGCCGGAACCGTTGTCGGAGCCAGAGCCAGAGCCGCTGTTGCCGCCCTTGGGGCCCTCAGTAACGGAAGCATCGTGGGAGCCCTGGGTCTTGCTGCCCTCACCGCCGACGGTGACGTAGACAGTGGAGGCGGGAGCAGAGACGGTGACGGTGACTGTCTTGTCCTCGCAGACAGAGTCCTCGGAGCTGTTGCCAGTGGAAGAACCGTTGTCGGGGGTGTTGTTGCCAGTGGACTTGCCGTCATCACCGTTGCCGGTGGAGGAACCGTAGCTGGAGCCGGGGGTCTTGGTCTCAGTGGAACCAGCGCGCTCGACAGTCTTGGTCACGGTGCCGGTGCTGGTCTTGGTAGTAGTAGTGGTGGGCTCATCGGGAGTGCCGTTGCCCTTGCTACCATCGCCGGTCACCTCAGGGCCAGCCTCGGAGCAGGGAACAGTGATGGTAGTCTTGATGGTGGACTGAACGGTGGTGGTGACGACGCTGGCATCGGTACCAGTGCCGAGGGTGAGGGTGACAGTCTTGTCAGTGACAACATCGGAGGTGATGGTGGTCAGGCTGGTGGGCTCAGGAGCCTCAGGGGACTCGTCGCCAGCGGTGACGGGAGGGTAAGCACCGGTGCTCAGGGGCACATCGGCAGTCAGGGGGGCAGTGATGGTCTTGCCGGTGATGCCACCAGTCTGAGCCTCGCTGATGACCGAGGAAGAGATGTGGCCAGCCTCGGTGACGGGGCAGACAGTGGTGGTGAGAAGGACGGTGTTGGTGACAACGTAGGTGGTCTTGTCGGTCTCGGGGAGCTCGTCCAGGGCGGTCTGGTCCCGGGCGGGGCAGTTGGTGACGGTGGGAGCGCAAGAGGTGATGGTATGGACCTCGGTGGTCAGGACAGTCAGGGTGGTGAGGGCATCATCGGTGCCGTTGTCTCGGCGGAAGTGCATGTGGCGGGGGTAAGAGTAGGCGTTGGCCACGGCGGCAAACATGCCGAGGTTAGCGATGACGGACTTCATCTTGGATGTTGTTTTGGATTTGCTGGGATTTTGCGGCGTCTTTAGTTTCGTCTATGTCAACGATTGGAGGTCTTCAAAACAACTGCAGAAGTCAATTCCTTAGTTGTGAGTGGCGAGCAAGACACAGTTTTGCTTCACGAAAGAAGGTATAAAGTTGGAATGGTGAAAGCTGGTATGTGCAAGGACTGTAATGGCGAAAAAGCCGGAAAAGAATGGAATGAAAGTCACAAAAGACTGAAGGAGTGTGGTTGAGTGAGATAGACGAGACTGAGAGAAAGCAGAAATAAGACCACAGATGAGGCAGGAAGCGTTAGATATTAACAGAAAACGGAGTCGGGGTGGCACAACCGGGCTGAACGCCTCTTTTTAGCTCTTTGCTTCTTCCAAGGATCAGGAGTCAAACTACAAACACCGGACTGCCAAGAAGACTCGCGCATGGGGGGTTGCGGTGGTCCACCGGGAGGCCCCTTGGATTTCTTGGGAGGCAGGGCCCGGCATCTCGATGTCCCTTAATCAGGGTGGAAGTTGTCAATCCCCACCGGGGAGAGCCCAGTCAGCCTCGGGGACGGTGGTGACTGACCCAAGGGTGCTGAGAGATATCACGGACGGCGGCCTAGGAGTGGGCAACCTTGGTGGTAGCGTGGGCGTTTGCACGGAGGCGACGGGCGAGTGCCAGGACGAGGACCCTGCACTGGAACAAGGGTGGCTTGTAGGTGAGACCATGCTGCTTGTTGCTGGTTGCTGCGGCGTCGGTGACTGGCGGCTGTCTAGCTGTGGATGTCCAAGCTGGTGGATGTCAGAGCTACAGAGTCACCAACGGTTGGAGAGGGCGGAGGGTTCAGATGTTGGTGGGGCGCTTGGCACTTGCCCAAAAGGGTTTGGCTCAGGGGCCTAAACGCAAGGGTCCTGAGGGTTCCAGCTGGGGTGTGAGACCGGGGGCTTGGGGAGAAGGTGCCAGGCACTGGGAGGAGCGGCGAGGCCAGCCATCCATCGTTGCACCCTGCAATTTGGACCATGGCGAACAGGCAGGTCCTTTGGTAATTGCGTAAAGGACCCTGTCAGCCAAGGCGCAGTTGAGGGGAACAAGGGCGGTTATTCTGGATGATTCTGAAGGAATAATTATGAACAGACGAAAGAGAGTTGTGAACCCATTTCATCTCGTGCAAGGGAAAGAGAGATCTGACTTTTTGTGCCTGTGCCTGCCTGTGCCTGCAGCAAGGAAAGAACTGTTCCTGTTCCTGCTGCTGCTTCCTCTCCACTCCTTCCTTCCTCCATCCTTGCCTCTCGCGCCACCACGTCACTTTTTATGCAGGTACGGCGCAGAACCTGAGACGCCACGCGGGCCAATCGATCAAACCCACAACGCCTCCCGAGACTCTGATTGTCTGTGGCGGCCGCCACTTGAACAAGAGAGAATCTGCTTGTCTTGCAATAAAAAGCATGCCCAGATCCTGTGATTCATGGTTGGATTGTGAGCCATTTGCAAAGTTGAGCGTGTTTGTGCATTATGTGGTGAGACTGCACTTCTAAGCGGTCTAGTCTAATTCTTGTCCATGCACACCGATGCGATACGATGCGATGCGATGCCCCTTGAGAAGCACCATTCATTAAGCTTGTGCTACCCTTTACAAGATTGAGCAACATGCTGGAAATGCCCGACGGATCGCTGCCTTGATTCCGTCTTTTCTTGTATCCCCTGGCGCGATGCTGACTGCAGGGAAGGACGACACGAGCTGAGCTTCCCGGATATCTAGGTTCCATGCTACACGCTGAGAGCCTCGTCTGTGTCTTCTTGACGTCGCACAGGGTTCCTTCTGAAGCATCCCCGTCAACTACAGCTGCGACCGCCATGTCATCTCGGCTGATGCGCGACCACGGGGGGCACATCACTCCGGGAGGAGGCCAAGGCGGCCGGCATCCGACAACACATTGTACATTGTTGGCTGGAGTCTAGAACTACTAGCCAGCTCAGTGATCAGCACGTTTTCCATGCCGAGAGCCTCGTTGCAGAGCCGCTGCGTCGGGAGCTTGACATTTGTTTCACTAACCGCTGCAAGAAGCAACTCCGTATGCAACACCAGCATGTCTGTTCTCTGTCCAGCCTGCATATTTGCTGATGTGACTTGATCGCCATCAGCGCCCAAAGTTGCGCCAAAATGCGAAAGATCCTTTCTTTTACAAGCCCACTCCTGGATCTTGCCCGTGGCTCACATTCCTAGTGGTCGCTCCGTACATGGCTGACACTGCACTGTCATGACTCTCTTGCTTGCCTGCTCAGCCTCGTCCGGCATACGCAGAGCGTCGGCAGTAATATCAGCCGATGCTACGCTGTGCTCTGTGCTTGATTACGATGTTTATGCTAATGGCTAAAGGCGCAGAGAGAGCCTTTTCGATAATCGTTACTCTTTTGGTGTAAGCGGGGATCCTGGTCACCGCAGTCAAATCGACCAGCCAGGTTCATGACCGAGCTCTGCTGGTTACCCCTTTCGGCAAGTAGATGGAATTCTGTCTGACAGAAGAGATCCAATCCAAGACATTCTAATCCCTGGAAGCAAAAAAAGAGGTCGTGATGGCGGCTACTGCAGGTCCACCATCTCATCTCGCTCAGCCATCGTACAACTTGACTACAAAAAGATCCTTACCAGGAGAACACGACAACAATACGAGAATCCCGCGTACACGAAATACAGAAATCAAGATACACGAGCCATCACAACTCATCTACCAGAAGCCACCGCCTCCTTCATCTATCGGCCACCGGCAAGCCCGCCCCATATCCGCTAACTCTCCGTCCGCACGAGCCATGGGAGATACCCTCACCCTTGTCGTTTCAGCGTCGCCTGGGTCCTTGTCACTGCTTGTCGCAGAGTAACGACTCTGTTCCCCACCCTTAAATTATCCTCTCCCTTTGTTTTCCCAACCACGTCGAACTTGCTCGCCGGCTCGCGCGGCCATAACCATGGCGCGACACCGCAGGGTCCCTTTCCTGAGTAATTGAGCGAGCGATAATTCATTCATTCACATGGATGCTGGCATCTCGCCGTCGTATCGTCTCAATCCTTGAGGCCTGAATTACCAAGGTCCTGGGCCTTGGTGCTGACCTCTTCATCTATTCCGAACCTGTGGCCCATCTTCCGCAAGGATCAATCCCGCTCTTCCATGGAAGTCTTCTTTGTCGTCCACCGTTTTTGGCGAGACTCTTTTCGTCCGGTTCACCGTTCCCCATCAAGGCTGTGCCGCGTCATGGATTCCTCGCTCATCATCTCGCCAATCACCCAACCTCTCCGCCCGCGGGGAGATTCATTCTTGGCTTTGCAAGGAAGATACCGTTGATCCGACTGCGCTATTAATGGCTCCAAATACGAACTAGCGGTGTTGATGCTGATGGATGCTGATGGATGCTGATGGATGCTGATGCTGTCCTCATCTGATGTCTCCATACGCTCTCACAACGTAGTATGAGTACAGCCTTATAGGATCTCTTGGGCTTCTCGCCAAGACCAACACAGACATATGCAGCGAGCCTCATTAACCATGTCCAATTCAGTCTATGCTTAGCCAACATAAGCCACGTTTTGGGCATCATCCTTCTCCTCCTTCGGGTCTCTGTTTGCTGCGGCCTTCTCCTATCAAAGGCCTCCGAGGGCATGGTATCACAACCCACACTCAACTGCATGGACAAGGGGCTCGTCCCTGGGTTGTGATATCCGATCAAGTATAGACCGAGATTGCCAATCATTTGCCGCATATTAGTGGCGTGGATGTTCCCAGATCTCATCCCATCTCTCATTCGACCTCCTCGATCCTAGGCCGAGGCCGCCCAGATGCGTCTACCAACGTCCCGCTTGGGTTGACGTGGAGGCCCGCCAAGTTTGTAAGCGCCGGGCCGCTTGGCTGACTTTGCGTTGGCAGCATGCTTGCCATCTGCCAGTTTTCCAAGCTCTCGATCACATCGTTGGCATGTTGCTTCACCAGCCCATCCCCGTCTGTGGCCGCCACATATTGCAGAGTCCTCAGGATATCCTCTCGACTCTCGCTGGTGAGGCCAAACCCAAGTTTTCGCCCAGACACCTTGGCAGCGTCCAGAGCTCTCACAAAGCTCAGCACATTCAAGATAGCTGCCCTTCGTAGGATAGCCGTCTCCAGCTCACGCTCCATTGCGAGAATGTTGACACATAGGTCAACACTTGCAGAAACCAAAGTCGGCCCTATGCCACCGATATTCGTCTCGAGAGCGGCACCAAAGATGGACAGCGCTGAAGTTCGTACTCGAACATCTTCGCTACCCCTCTTGCTTTCCCACCCTTGGAGGATTTGCGCCAAGATGTCATTATTGGCCCTTTCTTCTTCGGTTAGATCTTCATCCACATCCATGTCGTCGTCCTCATCCTCATCTTTCTTCTTTTTCATCATTTTCTTCTTCTCATCGCGAGTCTGCTTAGCCATTGTCTTTGGCCGGTATCCACGACGCCCTGCAATGGAGAGTAGTGTTTCGCAAACTTGCTGGGCCACATCTCCTGCAAAAGTCTCACCAAGTCGCTGGATCACTTGAAGTAGTGCCTCGCCAAACCGTAGACGAACATCCGTCGATGTCTTTTCCTGAGCATCCAGGTAGTGATCCAGAAGCTCCTGGACCGCCGACTTTGGGTGCTTGTTTGCAAGCTGGGTGTATACTTTGATGACCCGCAAGTTGATATAGTCTTCGTTGTTCTCAAGGAGATTGGACAGTAGCACGGAAACGGCGGGAATGTCCAGAATGGGACTATCTGCCAGTATCAGACCAGAGAGTAGATTGAGACCCTCTGACACAACCGGCGGCGGGTTATCGCTACCTCCTGTGATGTAATTCATCGCCAAGCTGTAAGTCCTGCGGTCTTCAATTTGGCGGGCGCTCGGTGCTGAGGTAGGCTCGTCCAATTCTTCCACATCGTCTCGATACTTGAGTAGCAAAGCCAAGTTTCTTGCAGTGGGTGACACTTGTGCCCTGTCTTCTCGAGACAACCTGTCCAGGGTAGTTTCGACAATCTTGAGCTCCTCCGGTTTGATATGAGATTTCTGGAACGTTGGTGCCGTGATAACCAGATTCAGGAGACTGAGTACCACCGCTAAGAGATCATCTGCTAATCGTGATTGGCCATCTGCGGTGAGAACCTGACAGATAAGCTCTAGTAGCTGGTCGAAATGGCTGACGAGCTTCTCAGGTGCTTTGTCCATGAGTTTTTGGAGTACAGTGACTTCAACAAGGTCCTGAACAGGAGACTCCGGCGCCTCACCTTCAGGGTGGATGTCGATTTTAATCTCGTCGTTTTGCTTCCCTGCCGTCTCGATCCATCGTCGCAACAGGCTGAGAAAGATGGATGAGACTTCTGCTGCGGAGCAAGAAGTTACGATGGAATCAACCAAGGTAACTGATTTGTCTTCGAGCTCGGTCCAGTTTAGCTCAATACGCGATTTGAAGTCGAAGCCACGCGGCTCCACCGCCTCGACTTCTCCCTTTCCTCTCAAACGATACTCCCAAGGCTTTTCCATGTCACCCGAGGAGCCCCTGCAGAGGAGATTTTTGAGAAAGGGCTTGACACTGTCGGCGGTACCAAAGAGCCGCAAGTAAGCCTGCAACAATGTCCTAGCAGGCTTGACAAAATCGTTCTCGGTGACAGGTAAGGGATTGGGCCATGACCCAAGTACCCAAATTTGGACCAGTACCGGTCTAAGAAGACGCCTACATAGACCAGGAGATGGGTTGGACAACACGAGAGTGTTGAGTCGCTGGAGGGATGTCTTGAGTGACTGGGAGGCGACAAGAACACGGTCCTGGCTGAGGTCGACGATGTCTTCCTCCTGTTTGATGATGGTTGAATCAAGGCTCGACTCCGTTCTCAGTGACGGATTCAAGTCTTGCACGAGTGGTTGAACGAATGCGTTCCATCCAGGAGATCCTAGGCCACCATTAGTAACGCTGCCATAATAAGTCGCTCCATTTTACTCGCCAGGCGCTCCATATTGCTTCTTCCCGAGGATCCCATACCCAACAATTTGGGCGGCAGTCCTCGCCATATCTGGGCCAGCTTGTCCATCTATAAGGCTGAAGAGCTGCCCAGAAATACCCAAGAACCATGCATCTGCGGTCATGCTCGCCGGAACCGACGACAACAGCCGGGTAGCAACAGCGACAGCCTCGTGGGTGATGCTGGCCCCCTGCTTTTGCGGTGCAGCGTCGGCCTCTGGGGTCTTCCCAACATTGCTAGGGTGCACCGAAAAGACAAACTCCATGGTTCCGCGGACACCATCCGGACGAAGCGGGATGAGAGTCAAGGTTTGGAGTATCGGATTTCGCAGCCATGGTGGGAGAATAGAGGGTTTAATGAGGGCATTTAGAGCTGGCAGAAGAGTCCATGTTTCGGTACTTTTAAAGTCAGCATCACTGGCTTAGAGGTTTGGCTGCAGCCTTGCGCCACTGACCTTTCAATAAGTTTGTTGTACTCCTCAACACCTGAAGCTCGAGTGGCGGCATCAATATTAGGATCAAAAGCCTTTTTCCCAGCTTCAACTATCACTTCAATAATTTTAGGCTGCCCGCTTGCCGAAGAGGATGAGCTCGCCATTATGGTTACGGCTCAAGGTGGAAATAATGGAAGTATGGAAAAGTGTTTTGTCATCATGATCCATTCAGCCTGACCTTCATGTGCACCCATCACACTATTAGCACTGTGGGGAGGTTGGTATCGCGGTCACGTGCGAGCGCGTCGCCCTGGCATTCAAATGTGGGGACGCTGCCTCTCTTCGCGTCGTCTTCTCTTCCTCACTGCACTTTCACAGTCAACAACCACTCCGCGTTTCTGTTCAGTTCCTCGGTTTTTTGCTGGAGACACGATTGTCACCGGAATGCCTAACAATTCATACAGATCAGCTTTCTGGAATCTCTCGACGCTTCAAGATGAACTCCTTCACTCTTACTCAACACGCGCGACGCCTCCCCCACAGTTCTCCGACTCACGTTTTCCGCAAGGAATGTCTATCGCAGGCCCCCTTCCCATCTGGTTAACCGCGATATGCCGCTCTCGAACCTGTATCAGGATCTCGTTATGCTGCAGCTGGATTATTGTGGATGCACCGCGATCTGTAGAGGTCGTACCAGGGCAGAAGGGTAACGCGTTTCGGAACTTAACCCTAAGAAGATATCTGGTTTAAGCTTTGCGCTCTTGTCGTCCAAGTCGTCTTCTAAGCCGGCTAGGCGCCTATGGCTGTGACGCG
Source organism: Fusarium falciforme (assembly GCF_026873545.1). NCBI lineage: Eukaryota > Fungi > Ascomycota > Sordariomycetes > Hypocreales > Nectriaceae > Fusarium > Fusarium falciforme. The sequence continues at coordinate 1,388,862 of NC_070548.1, forward strand.
CCCGCTGAAAAGTTGGACGATCGGCTTGTGGTGCCAGGCGGACGGACAGGCGAGGAGGACAGTCCAGTCACCTCTGTGTGCGCGAGAGGATCGGTGCCATGAGCCGTGACGGTAAGAGCCTCTGGTCTGAGGACGCTCGTCAGCCCTTTCCACTGGAACCAGCACATCGGTCAAGAGTAGACCGTCCTGGAGATGCAATCAGCCACGGGATCATGGAGATGGAACCGGCTTGGCCCTCGCGCCCTCTGTGCCCAAGCAGCCAAGAAGTGGGGTGTTGGTATGGCTTCATACAGTCAGTCTCCGTATTTCATCAACTCGCCCAAGTCGTCGCCTGTCGGAACCGCCATCTGGTTAACTCCACCTGGTGCAATGGGCCACTTGCGGAAACACACAGAAATTCGAACGACAACTGACCATTCTTGCCAGCCAAACGGCTCCCGGCCCTTCGAAGCTGCAGATCGATGGCTTGGCAGATTGCTGCACTGGTTCATATCAATCCACTCCCTCGGCTCGATTCGCTCCCAGGACCATACCATGGCAATTTGTCGTGGTGCGTGACGCTCTGCGTCTGGTCTGACCAAGCGCATTAACCTCTAGCCATGGGTCCACAATCCCTTGGTCATGATGGGCGCCAGCCCACCTGAAGGTGCCTATATACTGGACAGGGTCCAGATGGCCCTAAAGGATTCCTCGACTCTAACCTGAAAAGGCGAGCCTGAGATGACAGGGTGGTTTTTATGGATGTCTTTTGTCCACCCGTTCACGTCCTCCGCAATTCTTGCTACAAGATGGAGAGATTACAAAAACTGGTCCTTGTTGGCAGTGCGAATCAAACAGAAGGGGTCATCTTGTTCGCGTCGAGTGTTTTTCAGACTGCGTTCTGTCATGACGGCTTTCGGTGGTATCCTGTTGGTGAAGGCATCTAACTATGCTGGGATTTACAGCTACTCGGGACAGTTCAGCTTTGCATTCGCCTTGTTCCCACCGACAAGATCCGCAGCTAAGGTTCAAAGCAGCACCGGGACCCATCTCGAGTTGGAGTCAAAGTTTCGTACTTGTCTGGTGTTGTGGCGGGCCTAGCCGTGGGTTGAGTTCGAGGTTGCCGGGTCGCACAGCTGGACTGAGTTGTACCGTTGGATCTTGGACAGGCCTAGTTGGATAGGTAGTCCTGGTTGTCCTCTCGCCAGAAATGGTGCGGAGGGCAACCCCCCGCAGAGGGGATAAGTCTACCCGCTTCTTCTGTTGTTGATATAGGTGCTAACACTGAAGCAGGTCGATATGAGAGCTTCAGCGCTCATTACGACCTGAGCACGAAAGACGTGCCTACACGTGGGAGATAGAGCTAATCAGTCGATAGTGGAGCCGGCTTGCGCGATATTCCAGACCATTTCTCGGAGCCGACGGCGCGGAGGATATATGTGATGATGTCATTGCGCAACCCTTCAACACAGGCCTCCCACAATCATTTGTGCCATTGCTGTTGGTAAGGCTGTGCGACGGAACTTTCAGGTTAATTAGGGGCTAAGATCGAGCTGATGCAGGAAATTGATAGTCTGGGAGCTGTTTCACGTCTTAGCATGTGCCTAGGTAGTGTCCGCCAAAGCTTGATTCCATCCCGGCTGTAAGAGATGGGCCAATAGGATGAAGCCAATGACTTGAGACCAAATGACAGTGATGTCACCCAATGCAGGAACTTGTTGGCACAGGAGCCGGTCAGCCGGCTTTAGTCATAAACAAACGGTTCTCCCTTTAGATTATTTCGTGTCGTGCTTCTAGTTTGGACACTCGCGTCTCCCTTGCTGCCAGCCATCGTGGGATGTGAAAGAAGCGTCCTGAAGTCCATCGCCATGCTCAAAGCAGCATTCCTGGGCCTCGTGCCCGCCGTCATTGCCCTTCCGGCCGCCGCGCCCGTCGCAGAACCCACCGTCTACCGAGCTGTAGCTGTCAAGGCGCCCGAGCCTACCGAACTGGTGGCTCTTGAACAACGCGATATCATCGACTCTGTTGAGAGCTACGTCGACGGCCTTGTGACCCGTGTTGAGAGTAAGGTCTCAAAATGGGTCAACTCTGGAATCCTGGACTATCCGAATGGCTTCCCTACTGGTGATGCGGTGAAGGAGTCGCTGGGTATCTCGGACGATGACGATGAACTGGCTGCGCAGCCAACCCAGGTCCTGAACCTCCCGCAAGTTTGGCCTCAATTGCACCTCAAGCGCACAAATTGACCATGAGATAGCCCCTATGCCAATTGGACGAACGATGGGTGGAACGTGCGAGTTCACGGCAACGTCTACAAGATTCCCGACATCGATCAGGATAAGATTGACAATCTCGCCAATGTCTTTCTTATTGACACGGATGTCGATGAGCTCTCACCGCCGCAGCAAGCGCAGGCCCGAAACGTGACCAAGTCCATCTTTGTGGTGCAGCAGGGCGATGTGAGCGTCACGATGGACTTTGTGAATAACGTCGGTGTTGATCCGGATGAGAGTGGTGGTGCTATCAACGCGGTAGGTGTTGGATGAGAGATATGGTGCATGCGGTTGCTAATGAGATTCTAGAAAGGCGGTGCTCAAAAGATCAAGTTGCCATATAACACCACGCGTGAGGGCGACTTTGATGTCTTTGTCAAGCTACGAAACACCACGGGTCCAAACAACGGATACTTGATCCCAGGCAACCAGACATCGCGAATCCAGACCTTGAATCTGTACGCGGAGGGCAAAAACAACAGCGGCAATGCCACAGCATATCTGGTTCCGCCCAAGGGCATGACCATCGTGTCGGATATCGATGATATCCTCCGCGTCACCAAGATCTACGAGCCCAAGGAGGGTCTCCTCAACACCTTTGCTCGACCATTCGTCTCGTGGATGAACATGCCAAATATATATGCCAACTGGTCCTCATCGATCAACGACCTTCACTTCCACTACCTCACGACAACTCCTGAGCAGGCGACGCGCAACTACATGAGCTTCATCTACAACACTTACCCGCTCGGTTCGTTCGACACTCGCCCCCTCAACTTTTCCGACCTGTCGGCGACACTCTCGATCCGGCGTTTTCTCCTCGATAAGGTCTTTCAGACGTTCCCCGACCGCAAGTTTATCCTCGTCGCCGACACGACAAACTCGGACGTCATGAAGGCGTATCCAGCGTTGTACAAGGACTATCCGGGACAGGTGCAGTGCATCTTTCTGCGCAACACCAGCGCGACCGACGATGGGAACAAATTTCCGTATAACACGGAGGGCTTCAAGGATATTCCTCAGGAGCGCTACATGTTCTTCCGCGTACCGGATGACCTTTCGCATCTGGACATTGCCAATGGACAATGCTACAACAGCTCCATAAAGCAGAACGTGACATTTAGTTACCAGGGCCTACCGTTTGGACTGAGCGACGACGACAACGCGGCTGCGATGGGTGCCAGTCCGAGGATCGGCATGGTTCTTGCGGGATTGGCTGCTGCTGTTCTGGCGGTGATGGTGTAGTTGGGGAGTTGAACGGAGGTGTATCCCGGTAGAGGAAATCATGGCCTTGTGAATGAGCATAATTATGACGACAATGATTACGTTGAATTGTTCCACTAGCAAGTGATAAATGTGACAGGCTTTTTTATCCATGAACCGGCTTCAATCCCGCTCACCGAATTTCGCTCGGTACAGGCTCTCGTTAAAGGATTCCGAGCCGAAAACAAAATATTCGCCAATTCAGGGCCTTGATATGAGGCCTCGTATGAGTAACTGCACTCTTAGATTATAGCATGATGCCATCGACATTGTCGCTCCTTGTCTAGGGTATGTAGCGTGATACTCCATGCATCCTATCCTATCGCAACCAACCCTACTCCACTACTTCTGTCCGGGATATATAAAACCACCGGGGTTGCAGAGATAGAGGAGGACTACGTGATCAACGAACAACCTGATCGACTGTCCTGTCCGTCCGTCCTCACCGCCCGCTCACCGGCAGCGGCAGCGGTAGCGGCAGCGGCAGGCTTGTTTCACGGAAAGCGGAATTTGCGGTTTGTCGAGATGGGACTTCTTGGTTCCAATATACGGCGACTCCCGTCCTTGAAAAGCCGACATGGCCAGATGCATGGCACAATTCCTCCGAGACCATCGGCACCGAAAACTGATTGATCAATCCCATCATCAGCCACTAGAATCCCCAATTAAACAGACTAAGTAAGTGGCTGGGCTGGCCCGCCGCGTCGCGTCGTCGCTCGCTTTTTTTTTTTTTTTTTTTTTTTTTTTTTTTTTTGCTTTTTTTATTCTCTCAAATCGTTCCATACCGCTTCTGGAAAATTGTCGAACGGGAGCGAGGGGAGGGGGGGATCCATCAACCGTGCCATGGCGCCTTTTAGCACTCGGGCCAAGCCATGGGGAATGGGCTGATGCAGGGAGCTGGCCGACTGGGATCCTTGGGGAGGGGATTGGGGTACAGGCGATACATACATGAGATCATGGGGAATTAACTAACATACCGTAGCATTGTAGGAGGAGGACGGCATGGTCTTTGCGTTGTCAAGGGTGCGTGTACGGTACGTGTCGTGCTTTGCTTTTTTTGCATGCTCGGGATTTATTCAAGCATCATGATGGCATAGCTTCTTTTTCGTCTTGCATCCCGAGATGTGCCCAATTGGGTAATCCTTGACGGCTCCGTAGAGTAGATGAGCCATTGGGTGATTTTTCAGTCGAGGGGGTTCCAGCTGGAGCTGAGGTCAGCCCCAATTGGGATAGGGATTGGGATTGGGGTTCACCTCAGCTGGGCAAGACAATGAGGCTGCTTAGCTAGCTGTGGCTTCTTAGCGAGGTGTGAGGTGTGTGAGGTTTCAGTGAGGTCGGGTGTGCTCTCGAGGCACAGGCCGGCGGAGGCCGATGCGGGATGGTCCTGCCACTGCGCGATCCCCTGGGTAAAACTGGCAATGGATGGCAAGATGTAAGGTAAGGTGCGACGGAGCGGGCGCTAGTGGGGACTATCGGCCTCCGGTGGTTCCCCTAATAGCCCTCTCAGCCAGTTGACGGCGGCAGAGTGTGCTTACACGTAGTGGCATGCTCTCATTCAATCCTCCCGTTCCCCATTTTTGACGATGGTGCTAACGCTGTGAAGCCATTGAAGCCTTGCTAGCGTTGACCTGCCTGCCATTGTTCCTGCTGTTGTTCCTGGACCAAATCCCTCTCGGCAGCGACGGACGGACAAGACGTCACAATGACCAATGACAAGTTAAGATGCAAAAAGGAAGGCGCCGGGTGACTGCTCACCTGCCATTGTGCGCATCTTGGGTCAAGAAGTGGAATCATCTGAATCTCCATCGAACTACGGATATGCCCATCCTCAATCTCCATCTCAATCTCGTCCATCTTACCTCACGCGGGCTCGCTCCACACTTTTTTGACCTCATACCTACAGCAGCTCTGCGGTTACGTACAGATACACCCTTGGCCAATTCGAAACAAGCCGTATGGTAGCACAGCGTCTTGAGCAATTGATTCAGCCCTGGCCGCGTCTCTGCGACCGCGCGTCTTACCCTCTTTCGGCCGTCACCTTGACCTGGCTAACGGTCCGCTCAGCCCGCGGGAGTAAGCGAGAGAGACAAAGAAAAAGAAGAGGTTCCAGAGCCCGTCCGTGACTGGGCGGGCGGCAATTCATCACCAACAAGCCGTCCAATCCTCATGCTCTGCTCGGCACCTAGCTCAGCCTTGACGGGGTCCAGCGTACCATTGGCACCACCCTCTAAGGACTCAGACACGTGGAGCTGGGTGGAAACCGTTGCGCTTGATCCGCATTGAGGAAAGCCAGCCGTTTGACGAGCGAGCCCGCTGCGACAGGTACGAGCCAATCTCCAACGACAAACACCATGACTGACAAGACAGTATCGCCGAGCTAGTTGGGTTGAGGGAAACGGCTCGTCCGGCTTCGGCTCTCGGGGTCCTTCTGTCGTCGCCCTGCATCAAGAGACCCTCTTGGTCCGCGCCTGCGTTCGGCTCCCGTGCGTAAACCTGCTCCATCCAATTCATCAGCCAAGTTTCCTGTCCTGTTCCAGCCCAGACTCAGAATCGCGCTCTTTGGGAAACCCATCTCGGTGGGTCCAGGGCCCAGGTACCGAGACACACGACGACTGACTGATAGGTAGACGAACAAGGATCATCAGGCGAGCTCTCATTCTGTGGCACGCCACATCTCGCGACCCAGCCCTGGCCTTCGCGCCTTGATCTGATGCCCTCGACATGATCTCGTGCGCCTGGATCCCATCACTGACTCGCCCAGCCCGCCACAACCACAACCTCCGCTCCCCGAGCCTCACATCACATGTCGCGCGCCGCGCGCGGACGTTTTTCGAGCGGGTGATCAACACGAAATGAAATGAGATGCTGCCTCGTCAATCCCCAATGGGGAGGAGGGTCAAGAAATCAATTTCCCGGCTCCAGAACCGCCAAAAAAAGACAATAGATGTTCCCATGCCCAGTGAAAAACACATACGCGCCCGTTAGATGATTCCCCAAAAAAAGATGCCCAGTAAAAAACAAAAAAAGAACAATTCCAGAATGGAGTCCCCCGTCTCCAGAAACGTCCAACACAGCGCATGGGTATCTCCGGGGGGTTTTGTTTGCTTGCGATCTTTCTCCAGCCACCAATCTCCCGTTGCATCCAATATTCAGCGTCGCAGTCGCAATGTCTGCCTGCGAATGAATCCCGTCAGATCTTTCAGAAGTCGTACACTGCACTACGCCCGATGGCGCGTTACAATCCGGTCAGCGGTCGAGAGGATTGCAGTCTTGCTGGTGTTTATCCCAGATGAGATGCGATTAGATCCTGTCCTCGTGCGTTTCCGTCGTTGATTCGATAATCCCTTGTCGTCGATAATTATTTCCCAAGCTCAGTTCAGTTGTCGTCAAATTTGGTTTGGGGAGCCCTTGGAGGGTCCCTCAAGGCGCCCCCCTGCCCCTCTCAGAAGCGATGATGATGTGACATGATTCCCGGTATGCCTGGCATAGCGCTGGTCACGGGGATCGATGGCGGTGGTCGGTTGGCCTTGTCCCTGAGCGTCCAGTCGTCGCCAGGTTCTGAGGGAGCTACAAGCTCCATGAGGGTGTACTGAAGGATGCCGTCGAGGACTTGGGGCACGACGATGTCCCGGGGAAGGCCCCATGATGGTAGATGGGGTTCTTCGTTATCGCGACCATCGGCCTGATTATTTTGTCAACCACTGGTCAGCAAGCGGATCCGCATTGCGATGCGAAAAAAAGGAAGCATGGCATGAGAGGGAAGCTATGCTTACAAGACATGATGCGCAAGGCGCATTGTTCACCCAAACCCAGTTGGGGCAGTTGTGTGTGTAAAAGTACTTGCATCGGTACTTATAAAAACCACCAGCGCCGCTCATTGTGTGTTGATGTATGGATATGGAGGAGGATTATACGGCGTGGGAGGAGAGGAATTGGACAAGATTGAGGTATGGTTGGTGAGAGTCAATGGGCCGAGAGGAACGGAGATGCGAGACACCAGGTCTTATATGAGGTAAGTTACCAGGCCAGGCGATGATGGGAAGAAGTGACGTGAATGCGAAGCTAGCACGGAGAGCGGGCTAGGCTGGGGGAAAGGGTCGAACGATGTTCTTGTACTACCGCTGATGAGAAGGGCGATGGCCAACATGTCAAGGATCCCCAGGGCTGGGCGGAGCTTAAGGGCTCCAAGCGGGAACGGGCTGGCATGATGTGAAAGGTGCGTGCCGTCGTATACTCAGTACCTGCTACATACTACCTACATCGTGGACTGGACTGGACTGGACTGGGAGCACAGCACTGCTGACGTCCTGGGGACAGCTAAACTCGATGGCGAATGGCCGTTGGCGTCGCAATGCCATTTTTCATGGGATTGACTGATGCCCCCCTTGGTCGAAGGGGCCCCCGCTGGGCATAACGATGCAGTGGGGGGGGCCACACCCAGTGATGACAGACAGGGAGCCCCTGCGAGACTTCCGGAAGAGGGCCGGTGGGCTTTTCTCTCTATCCACAGCAGCAGGAGAGCGAGTTGCAGAGAACGGACACGGGCAGACAAGACATGCATCTTCTGTTGACGAGGAGGTTCTTGCGGTTGGACCCTCTGTTGACTAGTACAGTACTGTATTGACAGACTACTGACAATGTGGGCACAGGAAACGGTGGTGCCGACAGGGCCGGGGAGGACGGCCAAGCGCTTCCAGAGGCTCGCTAGAGAAATGTTATTCAGCATTAGTGGCATCCAGACGCTGCGGTTCCCGCCTCAATCTGCTGCTGGGCTTGCTGAGCTCGGCCTTTGAGGCGATCGGATGGGCTGCCGCAAAAGCCAAGTCGACAGCCTGGACGGCGTGTGGTTCGTCGAGACGTGGGGCCATGGGACGAGAGCTCCAACGGGCGTAGCGGCCGGCGGAAATGGCGTGAGGTAGAGGGGTCGGTCAGGGGGGGGGGCACCTCGATGAATGGAGTGGAATGGATCATGGATGACAGTGGAGGGCGTGTCGCTTGTGTGGTCTCTGGGGAAGGGACGATGCCTACCTACGACAGACACGACACGACATCCAATGATGGATGCAGACAGGCCATTCGTCCATCCCTCTCGGACGTGCCTGAGACGAAGCGCCGTCGCCATGATTCCCCCGTCGACGCGGACCACGTTCAAGGACCACCACGGGCCGCTCTGCTGAGGGCGCTCACCAGCAATCACAAACATGACATCGTCAGGGCAAAGTCAAGGGGAAGGGGAAGAGGAAAGGGGAGGGGGGTAGGCGTTGGCGAGAGCCGGTTGAGCTGTCTGCATATCTGTGGTGTTCTCGGGCCAGTCGGCGTCAGGGCCTGAAGCCACTTATCTGCGAGGCCCATGGTCAACGGTCGGCATGCTGTGGTCGTCCCATGTCACCATGTGTCGTGCCACGAGCGACAAGCACGGGCACGACCCGAGCACACAACGGACGCACAGGTATCCATCATGGATGTATGGCATGGCATTGGCATTGGCATGGCATGGCGAGCATGGGCAAAGGCAACCTCGGGACCTCATCTCTGGGTTCTTGGTCCTTGGGATTTCCCGTCTGTCTCTTTTGATGTGGAGAAGGGGGACCTGTCTCTTTTTTTTTTTTTTTTTTTTTGAGGCTGAAAAAGGGTTGTCTCTGTTTGACATGTTGGATGCCAATGCATCTAGAAGGCGAGGGAAAAAGCAAAAAAAAAGGGCAGAAACGGACCTCGCCAGAGTTGAAGGGACGGGAGATGCGGGATCCACAAGCGCGTGGCGCCGCACTTTTTTTTTCTTGGTGTGGGTATACGAAAAGTATATCCCGACGTGTAATTGCCGGATATGGTTCAAACACACACGTCTTGACGATGCGATGCGATGGCACTTGCTTTTGCCTGGCCTGGCATGATGAAGATCATCTGGGGATGCGTGCTTTTGTGAGCGAGATTGGAGTCTTGACGATGACTGACCACCATCATCAACAAGGACTTCATCATGGTTGGTCAATTGTTCAGTCAGTGTCATGAGACATATGACATGTGGCAGAGAGAGCCATCCTCTCAGGGTCCCCTCCATCTCACATCGGCTGTTTCATTCTAGCCGCTTCACCGAGACCTCCGGTACGCCTCCATTCGCAAACTTGGGTGTCTCACCTTGGCGCGGCTTCTTTCGTTTGCTTTGAGGGGAACCTGGACCTCGGCTTCATCGGAAGCACTAACTATTGCTGCGCAAGGCGCTGAGACGACGGGTCCAAAGTTTACCACAAAAAAAACCACGCAGAGGCTGAGCAGAAGTTGGCGTACAGTTTTGCGTAACTACAAGAGCTGACGCGAGATTGCATTGATTCTGCCGAGCTCAAACGACACGCAACGTTTGACGCATCGGCTACACTGCTACGCTACACTACGCTACCCGCTACCCCTCGGTCAGGCGCATTGCATACGGTAGCACTCGTCCAAGTTGATTCACCTTGGTTCCCCCAAATAGATTCCGGGGCAAGGGGGAAACGGCAAGGAGCTATGGCCCGCCCAGATGGGATCCAATGCATGATGGCTCAGCGGTTTCCGGGAAGGGCCCTGCAGCAACCGGACAATATTCCCCAGGGCAGGGCAGGGAATGTCATCTGCCCAAAAGCTCGAGCCTCTCTGGCAATCGAATGTGGAAGCGCTGGCTGGCTCATCAAGGGAATGGAACGGGCTCATCGGACATGTCGTGTTTCTGTCGACCTTGACCCGGGTTTCCGAGGTGGGCAATTCGCTCGCTCGGGTACACCTTGCAAGAAATGCGGTAGACCAGCAGAAACAACCCTGATGACGCCCTTACCTGGATGTTGTTGCTTCTAAGGGCCATGTGCCTTGGATATGAAGGTTTCTCCTGATCCGACAACAGACAAGGCTGCAGCATCCCCCGGGAACAAACCTGGCTCTGGGTCTGCAGTTGTAGACCTCAAGCCTATCGAATTCTCCCCCCGACTCGACCAATCATGATATCTCCGGTTGACCCTTCCGCCGGTGAGCCTGGACGGGGGGTGTCGGTGGACTTGACTTGTTTGCCAACTCGTTTGTACGGTGAGGGATCGGATCACGATACTCCCTCTACGGCTGTCTGTCCCCGTTGTCCCGGCGCCGGGCTTAGATACTACCTGCGTATTATGTCTATGTCGCGTGGGGTCTCAATCATGTTCATGATGATGAATGAGAAGAGGCTTTACCCAAGCCACACGCCGTCGTCAATAAGCTGAGCTGAGCTGAGCTGGACCTCAGGACAAGACGGCAAACGCAAGCTATCTTGAACTGCAAGTAAACTAGCTGGCCTCGCCTCACCTCGCCTCGCCCAAGTGCTCACTTGCTCTTGTTCCCCCTGGTACATACAGTAACTAAGTTACCCCATGGTTCTTGCCCAGTACCCTGCCCATGATGGCTGCACATGCCATGTCCTCGTTGGGAAGGGATCCGCATGGCCGGTGCCTGTCCCAGCGGTGGTTTGCTTGCTCAAGAGGATCGAAACGCGCCATCACGCTCCCTTCGCTTCTGTTTACCTCTCTCTCCAGATATCATATCAGACCAATTCATTCAACCCGATCGCCGCGTCTTGTCAGTTCCCTCCCCCTTAACACGGAACTCACACCCCTTGCCCTGAATCCTTTCATTATTGTTGCTTTTGTTTAAACACCTGTTCCCAGGTGCCCGGGAATCGGGTTAACATCTTTTTATCCCACGCAGTAATAATTGCTTTTTCCTTCCTCTTTTGCTTTTCGCTTCGATCTCCCGCCTCCACAGCATCACGATGCGATGTGACGGGGAGGGGGGGCAACCCACCCTTGTCAAAAACACCACCCTTGCTCGAACGGAACCCCGGACGATGGGCCATCCATTCAACCCCTCCGTGAGATAAGCATCGCCACAGACAAAGACACACACACACACACACACACACACTCTCTCTCTCTTGAGGTGTCTAAAAGCCGTTGAGACTAAAAGGTAAAGTTGCATCCATCGTTTGTTCCGCGGCGAGCCGGTGTGATTGCCACCACCCCCCTGACTTGCAGCCGCCCATGACAAGGATAACCTTGTCCGTATTTGCATCATCGACTTCATCTTGACGTGTAGCCGTTGGGGAAATCAAGAAACGACTTATCGCATCTCAGCGATGAGATGAGAGGAAACAGAGAAAAAGAGAGACGCACAAGAAAGATTGCACAGCCAGATACGGCAGGTATCTACTGCGGAGACAAAAGCATCAAGATCCGAAACAGGCGTCGTGCAGCAATCAATGAGATTGCATGTTTTGGAATCTGTAGTCAAGGTTTCTTCTAACAGCTTTACTCGTCCAGTCCAGATATGATATGGGCCTTTCTATCCGCCACCTCTTTTTTTCGTCCGTATCCATCCATCCATCCATACACAGACGCGCATATTCCCTTAACGCTTTCTTGTCTTCTCTTCTCTCCTTTGCCTCTTACAAACATGCGCGCGAGTGAAAAACAGCCAAATAAACGCCCACTTCCCATCACACCCTATTCGACCCCCGCTCTCTTGGCATCCGCAAATAGATGACTAGATAAACGAAACTGATTCTTCTCAAGAGAGAGGGGGTGTAAAAGAGGAGGGGAAAGAGAGAGAGAGCGAAAGATTCAAAACACAAACAATAAACCAACCAGAACAAGTGGCTGCTGCACATAAAACGCCGTAGCTCAACCAGCCACCAACAAGGAATTTCCACCAACGGTCGGGGTCTGAAGGAGGGTGGGCAAGGGGAATGAATGGGTTTTGCTTGTTTGAGATGGGACATTGCATTCCCACCCGCATACAACCCAGTCCAGTCCAGTCCAGCCCTCTCTTCCCCCCTCCGCATTTTCCAAGAGAGATCCCTTCCCTCCCCCGGTTGGTCCATGCGCTGGGCATAGACTAGACGGCGGCCGTTGCGATGGGAGAGGGCCGCAGGCAGGGTTGGAGTGCAGTTGAGGTGCAGTGTGTGTGGTCTTGCAGCAACGGGACACCCGACACACAGAGTGCGCGCGATCGATCGCGGCTCCTTGATCCTTGTTTGCCCTTTCCTTTCAGCCCCGTTCGATTGCTGCTTGCCCTCCTCCCCTTCCCCCTTTCGCAGGGTGGCATATGAGCTGGAGGGCCTCATCTGCCAGCCTTCATGGCCTCCTTGCGCCGCTTCTTCTCCGCAGCACGAGCCAGAGACCGCTTGACGTCGCCCTGCTCAAACGTGTCCAGGTCGTAGTAAGTGGGGGCGATTTCCTATCAAGTATGTTAGCAAAGCTGTGCGGTGGGCATTCAAGAGACGCTCCCTCCCAATTGAAGACGAGCAATGAGAAGACGACTTACCAATAGCCACTCGGGTCGGATCCCCACGCATGTTCGGATGTATTGCTTCGACGTGAGCACGAATTCGTTGTACAGGACCCAGTCAAACTCGGTGCGGAGGACCGTGGATGGATGAATCAGGACGGCCTGGTCGTCCTTGACGGTGCGGTACAGCTTGCCCGAGCTCTCCTTCATGGCCACCTGCATGAAGAAACCAGCCAGCAACGCGCGTCGGATGTTGGTATAGTAATTCTTGTCCTCGAATGGCGTCGACACGAGCTCCAGCTCGTTCTTCTCCATGATGCGCTTGAGCTGCGTCCGCACATTGTCGGCGCTCGAGAGGTGACGGAACGAGAGGAAGTGCTCGTGGCACCAGGCCTTGACGCTGCTGGGGTCCGATGTCGCCTGGCCCTTGAAGGCGTGGTAAGCGTTAAGGAGAGTGAGGTGGTCACCGTCGGGGTGCGCAAAGTGCGCCTTCATCTCATCGGCGCGCTTTCGGTTGTTGGCGGGTCGCATGAAGATCTGGGGGACTGAGAGGAGAGATGTGATGGAGAGGATCTCATTGGAGCAGTAGAATTCGGGCGATGAGATGAGCATGACAGCCAGGGCGGGATCCAGGGGGAACTCGGAAGCCAGACCACCGAGGGTTGTGAGCTCACCGTCGTCGTCGAGACAGGCGAGGTAGTTGAGCTCCTCCAGCGCACGCATCATGGTCTCGGGAGCAGGGGGGTCCATGAGATCGAAGTGGACGAGATCCTCGACACCAAGCTTCTTGAGTTCCAGGACGGTGTTGGCGAGGTTGGAACGGAGAATCTCAGGGTACGTCTGCTCAATGAGCTCCTTCTTGAAGGCCTTTTCCGTGTACAGGCGGAAACACTTTCCGGGCTTGGTACGACCAGCACGACCAGCTCGCTGCTGGGCGGAAGCCTTGGAGATGGGTGAGACGAGGAGGGACTCAACACGGATACGGGGGTTGTAGATCTTCTGCTTGCTAAAGCCAGGGTCCACGACGTATACAATACCGTCAATGGTCAAACTGGTTTCGGCGATGTTGGTGGAAACGATCACCTTGCGGCCGGGACGACCGCCCTTGCGCAGAGGCGCGGGCGCCTTGTCGAAGATGCGCTGCTGCTGGTGAGGGGGCAGCGTACCGTAGAGGGGATACACAGCGAGCGGGCCGGCGTCGACTTCGCGCATCAGCTCGTCCGCCTCGAGACTAATCTTGCGACAGGCGTCTTCAATTTCATCTTCACCAGTCAAGAACAGCAGGACGTCACCCTCGGGTTCGGAAGCGTGGATCTGAAGAACGGTGCGGATGGCGGCCTCGACGTAGTCGCGCTCGGGCTCGGGCGTATAGAAGATTTCGACGGGGTGGGTTCGACCGGGGACGGCGAGCAGGGGCGCGTCGTTGAAGTACTTCTGGAACTTTTGCGCATCGAGAGTAGCAGACATGATGATGATCTTGAGATCGGGGCGGCGCATGGAAATCTGCTTGAGCAGAGCCATGAGGATATCGGTGGCCAGGGTACGCTCGTGGGCTTCGTCGAGGATGATGCAGCTGTAACGGGACATCTCGTGGTCGTGCATGGCCTCGCGCAGAAGCATACCGTCGGTCATGTACTTGAGCATGGTCTTGGGGCCCGTCATGTCCTCGAAACGAATGCTGTAACCGACCTCTTCTCCCAGGGTGACGTCCATCTCATCGGCGACACGCTGCGCGACCGACATGGCGGCGACTCGACGCGGCTGGGTACAGGCAATGAGCTTGCCAGTGAGGTGAGGGAGCTCATCATAGACGACATACTGCGGGATCTGAGTAGTCTTTCCGGAACCCGTCTCACCAACAAAGACGAGGATCTGTGTAGAGTGGTACTTGTCCAGGAACTCCTGTCGCTGCTTGTGTACAGGGAGATCGCGACGGCCCTGGAGGATCTGGAAGTACTTTTGCGAGTGAGGTCGGCCAGTGAAAGGGTTTGACTCTGAGTCCTCAGCCTTTGAAGCCTGCTTTGCCGTTGTCTGTTGCCTCTTCATGCCGGCGAGAGGAGAGTCGGGCGAAGGCTCCTCGCCGTGGCCGTTGCTCGCGCCGTTCTCGTACATGTGCGCAAGGTAGGGGTTGCTGCGGTCGGGATCGGCGGCGTCCTTCTTTGCCTTTTTCCTAGTAGACTCGTCGGCGTCGGCGCTGAGACGCTTTCCTCCCTTGGCGTCGGACATTGTTGTCTTTGTGGTGACGGAGAGAGAGAAGGAGATGGCGAGGCTGAAGGAGAGGCCGGTGATGTTTGGGAGGTTGATCTCCAGCTGCCAGAAAATTTTGGCGGGACTTGGAGGCGGTTGCCTTATCGATAAGGATGCCTGCAGCACAGTGTGAGTCACCCACCCAGGTGTGCTCATAGAGTAACGTTGAACAGGTTGTGTGTGTATTGTTATCGATAGATGGATTGGGTCTAATTTGAACAAGCTTGAAATTATCTTGTAGTGCTTTGATACTCAAAGCAATTTGAATTCTTCAATTACTTTATCTTCTATGTTTCTGGCGTTGAGCTAAGCTTGCTACAGTCCTGGCGCACACTGTGCCCACTTTCAGGGTCCTCTCTTGTTCCATCTCTCACCGCGAAAAGAAACTCTTCTATGAGCTACTCCGAATGTCGGCGTGGAGGGCTTCACTTGGATAAAGAGATATCGTCTTTCAAGAGAGATTCACCTGATAAAGGCTCTATTCATCTCTATTTTCCAAGACCCAGTCCTTTTCTTGACATCAGCGCAAAAACGAGGCGTATCCCACTTCCCACAACCAACGATTAATTGATTTGGCGGGGTGATTTACTCCACCATTGGAAATCTCAGCTTGAATCTTTCTTTTCAACCATAACCACCAAAAGACGCAAAAGCTCGCATCTGCAATCATGGCCTCGGACGCTTCTGGCTTCGACATGTCCGACAGCTTCGGCCCTCAGCGCCCCAGCTTCAACATCGGATATCACGACTCGAACCGCGATGAGCCCCTCACCGACTTACAGTACGGCCATCTGCTCAACCATGGTGTAAGTCGCAAGTCGCCTGCGTCAAACGAACGCCTCAGTCGCCGGTGGAAGGGCTATGATGCCTCGTGCGCGTTGTGTCGGGGCACTCCGGTTGACTCTGTGAACAGCTGGCCTTTGCCACGACTCCCATCACCAACACTCACTTTCGCGAGCGAGTCTTTGCCCTCGTGAGTGAGCATCTCGCCGCTCTCTCTGACAATGGTGAGAATGCGACTACTACGGCGACGGGCTCACGGGCTGAGCCCATCCTGCCGCCTCTGACGCCCAAGGATACCAGCATGTTTCCTTGCGCTGCTGTCAACACTTACACGGCAGTCATCAGCCCTTGGATTGACCTTGGCTCGGCCAACCCCATCATCTCGAACATCTCCCGCCAGGTTTTGAATGTTGAAGTTAACTACGCCAACTTCTGTGGTGTTCGCAGCATCATCATCCCTGGACCTCGACAGGACGCTTCCATTGATGGTGGAAACCAGAGTCTTGCGCAGTATTCGCGTGCTGTTGAAGAGGCTCTCACCATTGGAAACCGATTGACCTTTTTGATCCACATGCCCATGTACCGGGAACCCGAGGTAGAGACTCAGGGAGTCAGCATCTCCTCTCTTGAAGTCAAGACCCCTACCAAGACCGAGAAAAAGGAAATTGACCTCCTGGCGGCATGGGATTCGTGGCATCATGTTCGCAGTGTCTGCAACTACAACACGCGACTCTTTGTTGGTAAGTCAAGTCATGGACATGATTAGGCTATCAGTTAACGGCTTTCGCAGTTCTGCAAATACCCCGTGTCATGCCTGAGAAGGACCTCCAGGACCGCTGGTTCGCCGAGCCTCTTCACTACTTGACCATCAACCCAGGAGTTTTCCAGGCCAACAAGGCCGGCTACCCCTCGCTTTCCAAGCACCACCAGAACCTGTTCTTCTCGTATATGCGACTCAAGAATGCGCCCTGGATTCTTCTGTGCGATGCTGGCCCTGATGTGTCTCACATTAAGGGCGAACCTCACTCTCTGTTGGCCTCTCACGATGATTTCCCAACTCTTGCTGAGGCAGAGTCACAGAATCAGACTACTAAGACCGCAAACTTCCAAGTAAAGACTAACGACTACATCTCCTATTTGAGGTGGCTCGAGTCTCAGCAGCCTGAATTCACCTACCTTGAGGGTGCTACGTTGACAAGCTTCCAGGACTGGCTCCAGTCTCCTCTTCAGCCCCTGTCCGACAACCTCGAATCAGCTACATACGAAGTCTTTGAGGGAGATCCAGTCAAGTACAGCCAGTATGAGATTGCCGTGTATGAGGCCTTGACGGAATGGAAGGAGCTCAACAAGCCTACTTCTAAGGAGGGCAAGGTTGTTGTGGCGGTCGCCGGCTCTGGACGTGGTCCTCTCGTCACTCGCGCCCTGAAGGCCTCTAAGGACGCTGGCGTTCCCATCGACATGTGGGCTGTTGAGAAGAACCCCAACGCATATGTCTATCTGCTCCGCCAGAACGAACTGGTTTGGAATGGTGAGGTCAAGGTTGTCAAGACGGACATGCGCGCCTGGAAGGGCCCTATTGTGTCCGAGACTGAGGATGGACCTGTCTATGGCAAGGTCGATATCCTCATCTCGGAACTTCTTGGATCCTTTGGCGACAATGAATTGTCGCCTGAGTGTCTTGATGGCATTCAACATGTCATCTCTACGCCTCATGGCATCTCCATCCCCAGCTCTTACACGGCACACTTGAGCCCCATTTCAACCCCCAAGATCCACGCCGATATTCTCTCGCGGTCACCTGGAGACCCCAACGCCTTCGAGACCCCCTGGGTTGTCCGGCTCTTCGCCCTTGACTTTGTGGCTGAGAAGGTGCCCAACAAGCCTCGGTTCCAGGAGGCATGGGAGTTCGCGCACCCCATTCCAGAGTCTACGCTCGCCGCTCTTGAGGCAAAGCGATCTGGTGGTGTTGTCGGAGGTGGAGGCGGTAGCATGGCTGGTGCTGCTGGAGCCAACGATCACAACTCCCGATACTGCCACCTCACGTTTGTGTGCCGCACACGGGGCGTCACTCATGGTCTTGCCGGCTACTTTGAGTCTACTCTGTACGAGTCGCAGATCCCTGAGAACAAGGGCGAAAAGATTGAGATCAGCACGCACCCTGAGCGTATCGACCGCAAGAGCAAGGACATGATCTCATGGTTCCCCATCTTTTTCCCGCTCAAGGTATGCTAGCCCCTTGCAAACATGGAGTTGAGATACTGACGTGTAGTAGAACCCCCTTTACTTCCCCGCCGATACCGAGCTTGAGGTCAGTATGTGGCGACAGACTGACGATACAAGGGTGTGGTACGAGTGGCTCGTTGAGGCCTTCACCTGGGTTGGTCCTTCGACGCGCATCAAGGTGGCCTCGTCCGACCTTTGCAGCAGCCGCAAGGTGGCATGCCTCATGTAGATGTCATTGGATGGTATGATGGCTTTGATATGGATATACGATGCAACGAGAAGAAAAGTTTTGATTTCAGAGGTTAAAGAGAATCAACAGGACAATCAGTTCGGTCTTGAATTTGCCTGATAAGCATAGCCTTGCTATACGAGCGTTATGTCGATCTTGTCTTCGTCCCGTGCCTTTTCCCATGCTTCTCCCCTCATGATGCCATGGACATAAGCATCCCCTACGAACGAGAATCTCGAGCCTTGGTCTAGTCGCCGAAGGATGAAAGGAACTCGTCCGCCGCGTAAGATTCCAACCTCATCGTTCACCCGAGAGTTCTTTGGTACTGAGCCGATGTATCCTTTCCGAGTCAGTCCGACCGGACGCAGACGTGATGTGCGCCTCATGGCGTTGGCGAAACGAATAGCCCTGACAATCACCTCCTCATCCACACCAGGCACTTTATGACCGCATTCTTCCATGAATCTTACCCCTTGAAACTTGACCTGAGCGTCGTAGTAGCTCTCATATTCGGGCCCTGCTTCCTTGCTCCCCACGTCACCATTGTTTAGAACCAGCGTCCTCCAAAAGGCCTCCTTCATGCCGCCTTTTCCTGGGTAGGCACTCACACCCATTCTCTCGCACTCACTCTCGAGAGCGGTTTGGACATTACCAATCAAGGTGTAGAAAGTCTCCTCGGCGGCCGAAGACTCTGCCACCCCGGGATAAGTTGGATTGTGCTGTCCGTAATTGTCGGCGGGAAGGATCAGACATAATTGGTCGAATATGATCCCTTGGGTAGTAAACTCGGTGTCATCGTCGTTGAAACTGACCTGAGCGGATTGGTGTCCGTCTGCTTGGTATTGTCCTTCATCGCGGGTAGTCGAAGTATCGACGGTGCTACCATCGTCAAAGTTGTGAGATGACCAGTCAGGAACCCAGCTTGGTAGATCGAGAGCCTTTCCGGGGAGAACGTCGGACAGCAGATGGAGGCTCTTCGCATTCTTTAGAATGCGAGCGGCTGTGTCGATGTAGACTTGGCGGTCTGGGAAGGAATACTGAGGTGTGATGCCAAGCTGTTGTCGGTCTTTGGCCATGCCCAGGAAAGCATAGACCTTATCCTTTGGGTTGCTGCTGGCAAGAGAGTGGCATCCCCCAAGCAGCTCGTACAGCTCCATCGCGGGTTCTCCCTCGTCGGTATGCGAAAAGTATCTCACCAGGGCCTGGTTTAGTACGTATCCTACGCCTGGTCGGCCCCCGATAAGCTCGTCTTCTCCGCCTTCGGGAGGGTAGAAGCAAGCCGCCGGCAGCATTCCCCCTGATGCACTGGCAACGAGTTGTTCAAGAGGTTCCCAGCGAAAGGTGGATTTGCCAATGATTACCACCACCTCACTGGCCATGGAAACTTCCTGGACAATCCAAGCTCTCCTGGACCATGGAAGATTAAACATGTGTCTGAGGGCAGCATATGATTCGTGACCCTCTGGTGGAAAACCCAGTTCTGCCAAAGACTTGGGGTCCGCCAATTTCGGCGTCCACTCTGCAGGATCATCGTCAATGTGAGAGTCCAGCCACTCGCAGCACTTCCTCGCCAGTTCAAGAGCGCCATCAGACACGACGCCCTCTTTTGCTGCGTACAGCGTGACCATGGTGGCCTTGCGGTAAATCTCGCTCATGAGAGATACTTGTGCGTTCTTCTCCTCGTCATGCCTTTGGTTAATGCAGAGGCCATCTACCCATAGTGCCATCCTCTTTCCTGGAAAGTATGGGCAGACGTCCCGCGAGTGAGAAAACACTCCCCTGACTGCGTGGTATAGCGAGTTTGTGACGCGAGCCTCGGTGCCATTGACGGTGATCTTGTCGGTGAGCTCATCGCTACCCCATACGTACGATATAGCTATGAAGGGAGGGTCATCGTCCAGGTTGACGTGCTCCAGGGTATAGGCCGGCTCTTGAGCCGTCGCATCTGAGCTGTCTTCTGAGGTACGATAGAGCAGTCGGATTTGACGTGGATGATTGAGTGGTTTGTACTTGAAAGTAGTTGGTT